>NC_134146.1:40864500-42223500 GCF_033958435.1 Carettochelys insculpta | reverse complement strand
TTGCCGACTCCTCTGCGTTCCCTGCCCTGCTGCCACTGAAACAATAAAACTTGATTCAGTTGATTTCACGGCTGGCAGGGCGGCAGGAGGGGTCTGCCATTAAACCAACTGAATTAAGTTCTATTGTTTCAGCAGCAGCAGGGCAGGGACCAGAATGAAACAGAATGAAACTGTTTAATAGCTGGGAGCTGTGAAAAGGTTATCAGCGCTATTGCTGGCAGGTAAAGAACTTCTGCTTTTAGTTATGATGGGCTGTTTGTGTTCCCAATATGAATCAGTTGGAATTACATTAGGAACGGGCAAAGGCTACACCGAGTGCCGAAGTTCAATGCTTCATCCATCAGAAATCAAAATGATAGCTAAAAAATTTGGATCTGGGTTTGGTTTCGAGCAGCTCTCCTGTTTCCAGGTGTTTGGTGTCGGGATTTTAGTTTACATAGGTCTATATGTATGTGAAGCATGGCTGAGCATTCATGATCAAATCGACTGACGTCAGTGGTGTTCTATTATAGCTTAGCAGTGGTCTCAGTTTGGAAGCACTCTATAACGGGTGTGTAGAGGAGGTAATTCTGTGCTAAAGGAAGTGTGTTATATGTGATGAGATACCCCTGTTACTAATACTGCTAAAGTTGATTAACAGAAATTTGTCTTGCAGGACAATGATCCAACTACAGAATTAGGATGTGGTTTGACAGAACTTTTGAAGGGCTTCTGACAGTTCAGGTCCCAGCTGGGATGGAATCCTCATTCTAAATCCATCAAATACTTATCAAGAGGGAGACACTTATAGTAGTCATAGAGAGTTACCGAGTTAGTCTATATCTTCACAAACCACAAAGCAGTCCCGTAGCACTTTAATGACTAGCAAAATAATTTATAAAGTGATGAGCTTTCATGGGACAGACCCACATCTTCAGATCTGGAAAATTCTGAAGACAGGTGTCTGTCCCTTGAAAGTTCATCAGCTAATAAATTATTTTATTAGTCTTTAAAATACACTTATAGCATGTCTGAGTTTTTAAGTGAGATCTACTCTGCTTGATGTGCCGTGGCACCTTATAGACTAACAGATATTTTGGAGCATAAGCTTTTGTGGGCAAAGAGCCGCTTCACCAGATGCATGCATCAGATGCATGCCCATGAAAGCTTATGCTCCAAAATATTTGTTAGTCTATAAGGTGCCACAGGACTTCTCGTTGTTCTCAAAGATACAGACTAACACGGCTACCTCTCTGTCTATTCTGGTCTGGCTATGGTCTGAAGAAGTGGGTCTGTCCCACGAAAGCTCACCTAATAAATTATTTTGCTAGTCTTTAAAGTGCTACTTGACTGCTTTTTGTTTTGATAGTGTATAGACTAGCACGGCTTCCTCTCTGTTACTTCTCTGATACTTGTCTGCTTGATGTGGAACACTCTAAATATGCCTAACAATAAAAGTATCCACTTGGGGGTGGGGAGGGGAAAGGCATGTATACTTGGAAAGGAAATCCTATTCACACCTAATACATTGGATAAATAGCTCACAGATACCAGGGTGCTTTTGTGAACTTGCATTGAATAGCTGAGGCCACTCCTCCTTCCCACTCAAAAAGAAAAAAACAGTCAAGTAGCACTTGAAAGACTAACAAAATAATTTATTAGGTGAGCTTAGTCTTTCAAGTGCTATTTGACTGCTTTTTTTGTTTTGACAGTATATAGACTAGCACTGCTCCCTCTCTGTTACCACTCAAAAAGGTTTTAATTAATTCCTTTCATAATATTAGAATAATTAGAGAAAGGATTGGATGTGAATGGCTTTGGTGATGGTGAGATAAGGCAGGGTGAGGGTGGGAGAGGGGCAGTATTGTACTAATCTACCTAAGATAGAACACAAAAGCTGCGTCTACACGTGCACGCTACTTCGAAGTAGCGGCACCAACTTCGAAATAGCGCCCGTCGCGTCTACACGCGTCGGGCGCTATTTCGAAGTTAACTTCGATGTTAGGTGGCGAGACGTCGAAGTCGTTAACCTCATGAGGAGATAGGAATAGCGCCCTACTTCGACGTTCAACGTCGAAGTAGGGACCGTGTAGACGATCCGCGTCCCGCAACGTCGAAATTGCTGGGTCCTCCATGGCAGCCATCAGCTGGGGGGTTGAGAGATGCTCTCTCTCCAGCCCCTGCAGGGCTCTATGGTCACCGTGGGCAGCAGCCCTTAGCCCAGGGCTTCTGGCTGCTTCTGCGGCAGCTGGGGATCTATGCTGCAGGCACAGGGTCTGCAACCAGTTGTCAGCTCTGTGTATCTTGTGTTGTTTAGTGCAACTGTGTCTGGGAGGGGCCCTTTAAGGGAGCGGCTTGCTGTTGAGTCCGCCCTGTGACCCTGTCTGCAGCTGTGCCTGGCATCCCTATTTCGATGTGTGCTACTTTGACGTGTAGACGTTCCCTCGCTGCGCCTATTTCGATGTTGGGCTGAGCAACGTCGAAGTTGAACATCGACGTTTCCGGCCCTGGAGGACGTGTAGACGTTATTCATCGAAATAGCCTATTTCGATATCGCAACATCGAAATAAGCTATTTCGATGTAGGCTTCACGTGTAGACGTAGCCAAAGACAGGTAAAAGCAATTTCCTCAAGGCTATTTACCTGTAAAAAATTATTCAAAATCACTTTCAGACAAAATTATTGGATCTTCTTAATTACAACTTGAAAAAGATTTGGTCATGGACTTCCTGAAAACTATCATGGACAAAACACATAGGCCCATGTGACTCTCTTCTGACGGGGAAAGCTATATAGCCGATAAGGTTAACTATTAGGAGAGCAACGACAGATATGAAAGAGTGGAATGACAGCAAGATCAGCCCAAGATAAAGCACCAAATATGTAGGGAAAAAATTTCTAGAAATTTGTGCTCTACCCAGATTATTAATAATGATTTGAAACAAGTCAGTAGGTCTATCCTTTTTATTTGCTGAGTCTTCAGTTAGTTCATGTGTAGCCATAACATTTTATTTTCTTTGCTTAGTTGTTAAAATGATTGTTTCCCATGCCTTGAACTGCCTGGGCTTTGTTAAATGGATTGAAAGATTGCTAATGCTTTTCATTCTGGATCCTTTTCTGAAATGCTAACTTCCCCCATTAGTAATCCTTAGTAAATCCCAGCAGGTAGCCTTAAACTTTCTGTGCCAATACACCCCAAGAAACTCAGCACTCTCCTACTCTCCTCTACAGCCATACCACTGATTACTCTGCTGTTAAAACAGTTTTCAGAGCATTGCATTACCGATAAATGGGTCAAGAGGTCTGAAAACTAAAGATCACACATTCTGTTGCTTTCTATATTTTGTGTCTGTGTTCATGTCAATTGCTCAGTCAGACTTTCCCAGTTTCAGGACTGAGTTGTTTCAACTGCATTTCCATAGCAATCTCCACCCAGGACCATCAAAAGTGACAGAACGGAGGACTTGCTGCGTCTTCTGGGTAATAGCTGTTCTTTCCATTCAGATAATAGAGGCTTGTGCTTTTGAAGGTGAAGGCTCCTTTCTTCTGAGCATGAAGAACACACCCCAAATAAAGTGTGCTACATTTCTTTCTTTGATTATACCATAGTTTGTGGTGTTTAAGCACCAGGGAGTAATTAGAGACAGCAGTGAATATGCTCCAAAAGGCCCTTTCTCAATCTTCCTAGCATTCCAAATTTGATCTTTTCCAGCTTATTTGTTTGTAACATTATTTACTAATTTCTAGATCCTACCTAGCATGTGTGGAGTATGTTCCAGCTACTCCTGCAGAATATAAACAGTGGTCAGCAAAGGCTGCTCCTATGCTGATGTAGGAAATGGTTTGTCAATTGGTAAGGATGGGATAAACCCAAATATAGGAATGCTGCAGAAAGTGTTTTGCAGGCTGGGATAGTTTGCCCCAACAACCGTAGTTAAGGCTGTAGAGCAGGATCATTATTCTCTCTGGAAGTGGTCTGAGTGCCACAAGATTTACAGTCTGCCACCCCCAGAACCAGTGTGAGTTATACAAGTGTATGCACAAAATGGACAATGTCCATCACGGTACCTTTAAAGCCCACTTACTGCACTGATCTTTGACATCTTTGGCCCACAGACTACATAAGAAGCATCTATGAATGACGAGATCCAAATGGCATCAAAAGGGCTGACAAATCTTGAGGGTCCTACCAACCACGACAGCCCAGCATTGCTGGCTTTGATAGCTACAAGACCACTGTTCATTCACAACATCTTGATTTTTATTTTACCCTGAGCAGAAGGTGGGCTGGACAACAAAATCTAGTTTCTATGAAATTTAAATTTTCCTCCTACTTGGCATTAGCATAGAGCACATGTAAATCAAAGTCAAACATATTCTTGGCCTCCTGTTTTATATACTCCTTTCCCTCATTTGTTACAAAGTCAAAACAGCTTGACATTTTGACAGCTGAATTTTTTTCCAGAAGAGAAGCCACTTGACAGAAGTTCTTACTCAGACTCATTTCTCACTGACTTCTAACCACATGGCAGTGTTCTCTTTTATGACGTATGCTACTGTCACAAGATTTTCATATTTCCCAGGTACAAAGCTAGTCCCAGGATGATGAGGGCTGAGCAAAATAATATCTCTTCTTGCACAGTTCTTAAAACACAAGTCCATGTATTACATTGTGAATAACGAATAGGATGGTGAAGGTGTGAATTATGGAGTTCCATTTTCATTGACAGGGTGTGCTGATACTATAAATCACCAGGGAAAATTTCCAGTATCATCAGAACCTCAAGCTTGAGCACAGGTCCGTAATTCTAAACTGTCCAGGTCTTTTACTGAGTATACAGTATTGTTCCACATTCCCAATCCATTTTATGAAGTCATGAGCTTTCATGGGTAAGACCCACTTCTTCAGGTGACTGGAGTAGCAAAACAGAATCCACGGTTTATATAGCAGGGAGATGGCAGGGAGAAGAAATAAAAAAAGGGTTGCAAGTCAGTAGGAGGACCAGTTGATGACACAAATTAAGTAAGGTGTGTTCCATTCCTGCAAATATCAAAAGCGGAGAACTTGCCCTTGTCAAATGATCCTACTAATGTCAGGGAACACTTTTTTTTCTCCCCCTCCCCTGCTGCATAAAACCTGGATTATATTTTTCTACCACAATCATCTGAAGAAGTGGGTCTTACCCACTAAAGTTCATGATCTGATATATTTGTTAGTCTCTTAGGTGCTACAGGACTGATTGTTATCTGTGAAGCTACAGACTAACATGGCTACCCCTCTGCAACTATTCCCAACTATTCCTTCCAGCTCCCTTTATTGTTAGCTCTATTCCTTCTCCTTACCACTATTGCTGTCCTGCACACACAGTGTCCTCTGTATTGTTGCTGATGCTTTCCAACCCTCCAAAGAGGCTCTTCTCCCAGCTCCAAGCTTTCCTTCTTCCCATGTACAAGATAGACACATAAAAGATGGGATGCAATACAAAATCTAGCAAGGAGAATGACAGTGTTTTTTGTTTGTTACACAAGCACACACTTTTTGTGTGTCTCCTGGATTTATAAAAGGGACTGAATGGAGACAGGGTTGGGGGACTTGGCACATGCAGCTGGAGGGAACATTCCATACAATATATGGGCTGAGAATTTTAATAGAGCTTCAAGAATTGAAAGATTTTTCCCATCTACATTCATGTGAACCTGATGTGATGAGCCTTGCATGGATAACTCAGAAGCAGGTGAAATTAACTAAAGACATTATTCAGTTTTCAAATAAATTGTGAAGCAGAGTTGTGGTAATGATGTAATTTACCTAATAATCTGTGTATATTTGGGGGTGGGGGTGAAGAGAAATCTCAGACCTGGAGGGCTTTGGGGATCAGTTCTGACAAGCACTGAGAAGTCAGGATACTTATTGCTAGCTCAGCTTCTTGAAAGTGGAAAATTTAGCTGGAATACTTCGGCGAACAGATTGGCCTATGAGATGTCCAGTAATTCTTGTTCATAATTGGAAAGGCTGAGAGTATGAACCACCTGCTGCACAGTATTATTCTTTTTTCCCATTTCAATACTCATATATTAGTGTTTCATGTTTTTACCTTCCCTGTGAAGTAAGGCAGTGCTATGATCCCCATTTTACACCCAAGCTCCCACAGAAAAGCTGTGATAGAGTCGGGATTTGAATCCAGCTCTTCTAGCTCCTGAAATAGTGTCCTAACTACTCAACCACCCTGCCAGGGAGGCAAAATTGGAAATTATTTAATTAGTTAATTATTTCCACACCTTACCAAAAAGATTCCTTTCAAGAAGAGTTAGGGGAGAATACCCAAACACTTTATTTCCATAAATGTTTGCCCGTTCCTAACGTTTCTCATCTGTGAATGAGGACTTTGATGCCTATCAGAAAATTGTAAAAATTGTTTTTTAGAAGGAAGCTTTCCCTATTATTTTTATTTGCCAACTGCTTTGCATGACACAAGTAAAAAATAATCCTTTGCCCAATTTGTAACTTAAAGCAAAACATTTAGTTGAAAATAATTATTGTTTGGTTCAGATGCCAAATATTTATCATTTAGATTTCATAAAAGATTATATAGATATAAAGAAACAGAAATCTAAATATTCTAGATCAACTATTGCATCTCCTTAGAAAACATTGCATTTACTGTCACCAGACAAGTTTAGTACTTTTGTCATTAAAATGTCATCCGAGTATCACTATCAAATGAATTACATCATGACCCACTTATAATGTACGCTAATGTAATGAAATTCTCCTTAAAGGAAACATTGATATGATGTCTGAAAGCAAATTACTCTGGTAAATTTCCTGAGACACTGACATTTTTCTCTTAATGAAGATTTAATGAAAACAATCAGTTCTCCAAGTTGTGAACTTTTGACAACACCCCTGTAAAGCATATCTAACGACAACCACAGTAAAGTAGATTTAAAGCACTAGCATCACCTTAATTTTATTATTTAGCAGAGCAAGTGGTACTGTACCTCTCACTGCAAAATGTGACTCTTCGTTCCTTTAAGTGCATTTTTTAATAGCCCCTTGAGAAGCATTTCCACAAACAAAAAATCTACTGTCACCAACTACAGCTTATTCCAAAGTCTCTGCATTATTGTTTGGATATGAAACTTTAATGTATTAACAAGAGCAATTTATCAAAAAAAGGAAGCAATATCCTCAGATCAACCACCCAGTGAAAGGTCCAATGATAATGATGCTGCATATGCGTCTACAGATGATATTCACTCATTAAGTTCCTGCTACTTATCTTGGTGAGGGTCATATGCAATGACAAATATTCAAACTTGCAGCCTGTCTCCAAACAAGGAACATGCATAATCCACGTTGCCTTGTTTTGCCTCAAATACCCCAGCCTGTGATTTTCTGAGATTTCCCTGTCTAGTTATGCCAAGCCAAGCATATAATGAAGTGTACAAGGCTTATAACTTTGCATATCACCTCATATTTCTCTGGACTCTCTATAAGGAAGAAAAAAGAAGCCTTTCAAGGAGAATATTTCTTTTTTTAATGCTGTTTAATTTTTATTTCCCCTACAGCCTCCTTCCCACTCCTTCAGCCTCTAACTAACTAACCATCACTCCCACCGCCAGCCACAACAGTTGAGAGGTAAGAGACAAAAGCTTTTCTGTCTGAAACTGGAGTTCTTGTCTAGCAAAACAATGCAATGTAAACAGTGCCGCGGAGTCATTCATTATGCAAAATGGATGGGCACGTTATGCTGCTCCTGGCAAGAGGTTACATTTGAAATAGTTCTGACACTCAAGGCGCAATTTACATTTTAATGGCATATATTGTCCTTATCTAACAGGGTGCATCTCCCCCCTCGTTTTTCAGGATTCCCCCCCAACTCCCCACCCAAGCCAGCTAGCATGGAGAAAAGAGGTAAAGTGTTTTCTCCATGACCTCTATGCATCGTACTCGTACGGGAAAAGCAACGTGGAACGCACACTCAGCAGGTTATGAGATTCCCACCAGTTTGTCCTCAAGGCTTTTCTGCCATAAACGCAGTCCTGGCAACAGTATTTTTTTATTATAAGCAGTCTCTGCCTTCCCTTACCCCCACCCCCCTCTCTGCTTACTGCTTCTCACACTGCACCTGGCTGCCTTTGGAAACCCAGAGAGCAAAGAATAAACAATAAGCACCAAACAGCAACAGATTCCTTTGTTTTACATGCAGCTCCTACCTCGGGTACTTGTCACATCTTCCTCAGGAGCAAAACCTAGTTATTAGCAAACAGAGATCCAGTAGAATCCTCCAAACTGCCACCAGTTGTTGAACGCTGTCATCATTACCTCCTGGTGCTTGAGCCTTTTTGGACCTTTAATGTCACAACCCCTGCTAACTCATAGCTTAAGACTCCCTGCTCAAAATGTCTGAAATAGTTTGGGAGGACAATAGGAATGACAGGCACACTAGACAGCCATGCCTGAAATTAGTTATGTGAAGCTCTGCTAAGGCTGTTCCTAGTGTTTTAAAGTATGCATTAGGTAGGATTTATTAACCTATCATAGGCACGCTAGTTCTGTTTTCATTAAATGCTGTAGCAGGCTGCCTGTTAGAAATGCAGTGATAGGTCTAGCCTCTTTCCCCCCACCGCTTTTAAATCCTCATGTTAGCGGAGAAAGATTCAGAGATCCTTAAACTTACTAAGGGTTCAGTTTCTGCAGGAAGGAGTTTCACCCGTTATTTTGAAACTGAAGAGAAATGCACCCCTTGGAATGGAAGGTGGCAGTTCTCATGATTAATGTAAATGAAAAGATTAATCTTCATGCCATATAATCCCTATCCATCCCAGTCATGTGCTACAGAGTTAGTGAAAGTATTGATCAAAATTTGAAACTTCCCAATGTGCACTAGGGCAGAGGTAACATGTAGTAAGCCTCTACATACTATCTTATTTGGAATTGCTTATTTAGTGCCAGAGGTGTGTGTGAGGTTTAAAAAAGAATTAGAATATGATTCACAGGTAGCAGCATCTTGGTTTACAGTTTAAATGCACAAGTTGCTACAATACAGAACAAACAGAATGATGATGAGCAGAATAAATAGAGTGCCTTTATAATCTTTGTAGTTTTAATGATTTGTGGAAAAGGTAAGTTTTTCTTTCTTCCTCTGTTTTAGACATGACTTATATGTAAATATAAAATCCCAGATATCAAATGTTAGGATTAAATTGAAAATGTAGACCACAGAGCCTTTGACTTCTAGGTGGCTGGTTCAATATTATCCCAGGTCGGAAAAAATCAAAGGTTGGCCGTTCAGTGTTGCTAGTCTGGTTCCTACTGCAGAAACCTTCACTTAAAGCCAGAGGGCTGAATGTGCAGATCAATGCCAAGGCAGACTGGTAGTTATGGAATCGACTATGTCTGGTGTCCAGTAGTTAAAAAGTGGACTACAGTGTCCAGGGCTATCAATCCAGCACATTTCATAAGCATTAATTTAAAATGAAAAAAAAAAAACCCACCTTGAGTAAGTAGAGAAATGAATAATGATCAGAGTGATTTGGGAGCAAGGCAGATCAATGTAGCAATTGTTAAAAATAGATTTAGCTGTATTAAGATGTGGGATGTGATGGCATAATAAACTCCCTCCCATTCCCGAAAAAAAACAATCAGCAATGCAGAGGTTAGAAAAATCAGGCATAGTCTACGCTAGGGAGTTAAGTCAACTGCAGCTATGCAATTCTAGCTACAGCAATGGTGTAACTAGAATCTACTTATGTGCAATTGACTTACCTGGCTGTCCAAACAGAGGAGTACAGGGGTTGACTGTCTATCCCATATAGTTCGATTTCATGTGTCTCCACTAGGCACGCAGAATCGAACTCTGGAAGATTGACCCTTAATAGCTTCTTGGCATACAATCATGTGCTTTTCCCAGGTTCACAAACACGATTCCTTTTTTCTCTAAATTCTCCATACAGATTTGTAGTACAAATATAGCATCAACTGCTCCTTCCTGGCATACAGCCAAAATGTCCCCTCCAAATTTCCACCATTCTATGTGAATGGTTTTCGGTAATCTGCTCCTATACTTTCCTGGCATATGATATTAGCTTAATTGAATGTTAATTAGCACCCAGTGTAATGTATATTTTATGCTTTAAAACCGTCACCCTAACACTTTTATGACATTCATCCAGCATTTTTTCTGTCTTCAGATTTTCACTGAATAAACTTGTAAAATATTTGATGTCTCCCTTTTCCACTGACTTCATCTGGTCCAGGTGCTTTTTCCTTTGTTTTTGTCTAAGTACCTCTCCAGCCTCCTTCTCCTATATGTATATCATACCCTGGCTGGTCTTACATGTTTCAGATTCCTTCCTTGGTTCCTGCTCATTCATCTCTCTTTCAAAGTAATCACCCTGAACATTGCTGATTGATTCACCATGTATTGGTAACATATCATCTTCATTTCCAATGTAAGCAAACTTCTTCAAGTCCCTTGGCATTCTTACTCTAGCCTTGGCAATTCTATAGTTCATCTGTTGTCCATTATGTTCTCCTAATTAAAATACCTTATCACAGGCTTTATTTTTAGCTGTTGCAACTCTTCTTTTAGCCTCCATGTCTTCCATCTTATCAGCCTTCAAATTTCTTAACAGATTCTTTATATTCTTATTCTACCCCAAGTCTCCTTTCTTCTCCTTTTCAGCATCAGTTTCCTCACTTCTAGGACTTCATATGCTGTTTCCAGCAAACTTGCTTTAGTTTGAACCAGTTGTCTTTAATATCTTTCTGTGTGTTGGCAGGAAGTTTATGGATTACTCTGCTTCAATTTTTTTTTCATTTTCATCTTTCATTCCCAGTCCCAAATCTGCAAGATGGAATATTGGAATGTTGACTGAAAGAAGTATGGACCTATGTGTGGCCTTAAAGCAGAAAATACCAAATATAGCTTCCATACAAGACAATAGATGGAAAGTTGTAAAGCCAAGGTTTGGTGAAGAATTACAAAACCTATTCATCAGGATGTTCAGCTACATTGGAGGTGTTCTGGATGAAACCATGCAGAAGCAGGGGACAGAGGGCATTGGAAGGTTGGACTGTTTGATGAGCATTAAATTGTGTTGGGAAGAGGTAATAGTCCATAGTAAGTGGGCACATACCATAGTTAGGAGAGATCAAAACATAAAAGAGGTCATTTTTTGTGATTTACTGGAAACAACAATCCAGTGAGCAGGTAGTGATTAGTGCAGATTTAAATTTGCTCACCTTGATAATTTTTTTTCTGATTTGTCAACCTTGATTACTATTTTTGGTTCTCTACGCCTTAAATATTGAGTCTGTTCTGGTATGGCTATGGTCTGAAGAAGTGGGTCTGTCCCACAAAAGCTGATCTAATAAATTATTTTGTTAGTCTTTAAAGTGCTACTTTACTGCTTTTTTGTTTTGATAGTATATAGACTAGCACGGCTTTCTTTCTGTTGCAGATTTAAATGCACATGTTGGAACTGTAAAAGCTGTCCATTGAAGGTACAGCCTTGGAATCAGAAATGCCAAGAGGGAAATGGTCCTGAAGACTTGTCTGGCACAGGTTTTGGTAGTTACAAGTATGTTTCAGAAGAGGGAAAGCTGTTTCATAACTTATAACAGAGGAAGATGCAAGTAAACTGTTTACTTTTTAGTAAGAGATAGATCATGAGCAATCAATCCTAATGTAATAGTAACCACATTGAGAGACAGCACAGATTTCAACTGGTGGAATTCAGAATGAAGAGAAATGAGTGTCAGGGCAATAATTTCAGAGCTTCCTTCTGTGCTGTGCAACCAGCATTTTTCACATGCACTAAATTAATATTAAGGGGGGGGAAAAAAAGCTCTCCGTGTCCGAAGCAATATACTTCTGATTCACTAAAGGACTCAATGTACAAATGATTTGTATATGGGGGCGTGATAACAGCTCATGAGGCATTAGGCAGATTCAAACACAAAACTCAGGGACAAACTTCCTTGTCTGCAGAGTAACATCATGATGCATGCAAGAGATTACTCTGAGTGGATGGCATCTAAACAACCTAACTAGGGGTTAATATTGTAATTGCTATTCAGAAGTTTGGTAGATATTATCCAGGGTCTGGCTGCAAATTAAGTTCTTATATAAAAGCCCTCCAAAGGATTATTTAGAATGAGTCATTTCCTCCCCTATAGAGTAACCCCTAGACCAGAGGTTCCCAGCCTGAGGTCCATGGTAGTGTAGGCAGTCCATGAAAAAAATAAGACAGATAAAAATGATAACAAAATAAGTTTTAAATAAATTGCAAAGTTACAATCAATTATTATTTTTAAATTAAATATCTTCCAATAATGTTATTAATTGCTGTCCAGAAATCTGTGTTGTGGTTTCCTTTTTCATTTAATGAAATGTACATAGTGGCTATATTGGCTTTCTTGGGGGTCCATGAATGGTTTGTGGGGGCGACTGGGGTTCTGCACTGGTGTAAAGATTGGGAAACACTAAACCATCACCAGGGCTCTCTTCTTACTGTGAGCTGGTTCCTGACCACTCGTTGGACCAGTAAGAGGAAGTGGCACACATTGCCAAGGCAGGATAGGAGTGAATGAATGGACAAAAGCCAAGAGTGGCCCTTTGTATAGAGGCTGATCTGACAGGCGGGTGGGAAAGTGGATTCTGGAGACAGCTTTATCTCCTGCAGGTCGGTGAGTAGAGGAGAGGTAATGAGTTGAATAGGATCTCCTTTGGTCACAGAGTTAAAAAGCAGCCATTAGGAGGGGCTCCTGCTAGGGAGGAGGCGGAAGGAAATGCAAAAGATATGGAACTGAGAAAAAGCCTTCTCATTTTTGGGTGCCTCAGTGGAGAGCCAAGACTCCTAAATTCATCCTCCAGACTTTCAAGGTGAAAAGAACCACCTCAGTGCTCTACTAACATTTGTTGTTGTTTCTTCAAGATTAATTTAAAACCAACAACTTCTTATTTAGAAACAATTAGCTCCTGTTTCTCCCTCTTAATCATACTCACTCAAGAGCTGGCTCTTTGCAGGGCTGGTGCCATGGCAGACCCGTTATTTCAAAATAGTGGTTGCGGAGCATCTACACACATCCTATTTCAAAGCTAAATTTCGAAATCAGGTGCTACTCCATTCCTAGGAGATCTCACTGATCTCACCTAGCTTGACAATTCCTATAATCCCAGGTAATAAATATGCTTTCTGAAAGCCCTCTGTAAACGATTACCTATAGTGTGTGCTTCATGTGTCACCATCAGTTTAATGGGAGTAGAAGGACTCAGCATCTTGCCAGAGTGGTATCTTACTGAGATACCTTATTGAGATACAATGGGAAAGCGCCCATGTAAATTGGTTTTGACTGTGCTTTGATCAGTATTAGCTTGGCCAACGTATGAGCTGTTGACCAATATTAGCTTGGGAAATGAACAACAAAAGAAGAAGATGAGGAATTCAGAAGATTTGTAGTGTGCATGCTGACTGTAAGTTGAACAGTGTAATGAATGGAACAACTTATGCAATATTTCATTATGAGTCATCCTAACTATAATGAAAATTTGATAGTTACACTTTCTAGCTATGCCTCTATTTTTTTCATGGAAGTATACAATATAATTAATATCGCAGGTTATGCACACAGTAACCCCTTTTCCTCTGGCAGAGAAAAATTCCCTAGGAGCCAAAATAATTTGATTTGAAGTTGTGTATTTATTAGTAAACTGTTCTTTCAACTGCCATGCTGTGTCCCTTTCAAAGCTTATCCATATCTAAATCAGCTGTGGGGAGCTTTTCAGTAGTCCAGTAGATGATCAGATGTGACTCAGCTATGAAAGAAACTGCAGAAATAATCCGCCAATGCTCAGTCAAGGTTAGATCTGTTCAACAACTGAAAGTGACAATATATAAAATAAGTGCGTATGGATGTTACATATACTACAAGTACTGCTGTGTATTGTACCAGGAATGTGAAATTAAGTTTAAAAAAACTAGATTAAAATCATTAATGGGATACTTAAAGGAGACCAGTCCAAACCAGTGTTCCCTCTAATTTTTTCCGTGCATGTGCAGAATAAATTTTGTTATGTGCACTGAGGCATGTGCAGACATGCATCACAATTAGACACACATGCTGCCAGCCGTGGGCTCAGTGGGTGCTCTGCTAATCAACTGGGTGGCATTTTAATCTCTCCTGGGTGACTGCCCAAGTGCTCATCTTACAGGGAATGCAGGTTCAAGCCTAATTCCAATTTTGACACCTTTGGACTTTGTTCATGGGCAGTGGGGGAAGACCCAGCTGGGGAAGGCAGGTCTCAGTCTCACCACTTCCACCCAAGGCCCTGCCCCTTCTGCAGCCCCTGGTGCAGCCAAGCCCCGCCCCCATCCCAGCCCCTGACCATTCCCAGACTTCTTGGTATTCCTCTGGCCCCAGCAAGTGGCATGGCCCCTTCATTTCCAGTAGGGCGCAATGCCTGGTGGCTGGTGGGCCAGCCTGCTGCACCATGATCCCTTCTTTCCCTGGGCAGCCAGAGAGATATGTCATGGCCCTGTCCTTCCTGGGCAGCCATGCCACAGCCCCTGCTTTCCCTAGATGACCATGCCACAGCCCCTGCTCTCCCCAGGCAGCCAGGCCTTGGCCCCATCCCCAGCTGCAGCCCCTGCTTTCCCTTGCCTGCTTTACCCATCACCCATGACTCTGTGGAAACTTGAACCTAAATCCAGAATTGAATGTTTTTTCTGGCATCTATTTCTGTGATTGATCTGAAACCCCACTTTCAAACTCTGTGACATTTTGAAGAATTTTGACTCTGGATGGAGAGCTCAGTGTGGTGGTGTGGCCCTATCGCCCTTTACTGAGGTTTTAATTTTCCATTCCTGTGTGGGATCTTCTTGAAAGCAGGATGAACATTTCAAAAAATAATCTGAGTTTATTTGATCAAGCCCAGTTTGAGTTTTTCACCCCAAACATGAACATCAATTAGCATAAGCTTTAGCAAATGCAGAGTCAAGCAATCGTAACATGTCTCAAAGAGCAAGACTTCCAGGAGTCTTTCATGGGACTGTAACCTCTCTCAGGACGGGAACTGTCTTTTTGCTAAATGTTTGTGCAGTGACTAGCAAAACAGTGCATGACTGAGATTCCTAGGTACTACCTCATTAATAATGGAATATGGCTGACAAGAGTGATCTGACCAGGGAGGTAGAAGAGCTGTGGTGATAACATACATTATTTCAGTATCAAACATAACGCCCACAGACAAAGGGGACTGTTGATGTATCTGTCCATCTACAGAATAAGGGGAGAACTAGCTAGTCTTGTGCTTCTATACATCCCATTCCCAGAATATAGGCTTTCCTGGGCTGGCTCCATGATTCAGCAAGATTCACCTTCTTGCATCATATCTTAATATTGCAACCAACTCCGCTTTCTAAGAAATTTCTGTGAACAGTGAAACTAGAATATAATCTTGACTTCAAACTTGAGCTAGTTATTCAATGAACAATGGGCGTGTTTTTACTGTAGAATAACTAACCCAAGTTAGGAATCCTGCTGTGAAACCCTGCTGGAGACAAACACTATAGGTAAAGTAGGCATGGTCAGCCAAGGGGGTGGAGGAGAGCAATGGATAGGACTAGCCCCCGCAGATCTGCATTCTTTAGGAGGTCAGTCTGAGAGAAATAGTCTCATGGACACTAGTAGACATTATCTGTGCCCAAAAGAATTCCATGCATTGAGGGTGGAGGACACTCATGTTTGTATTTAGTCTATGAGTCTCTTTTTGTCTTCAGATTGATAAAACTCCCAAAAGCCCTGGAGATGTGTTCATGCAACTGATTTGTATTCCATGGGGTGAGCTACTAATCACTTCCACCTTCTGCTTGATTGTCCTCCTGTGTGTCACTCTCCTGCCTTTTCCTCACCTATTTCTTTCTGAACCATTTTTCTGCGAGAAAACAATTTTATTTAGACCCTTGTTAAGTAACCCAGAAGTCCCTAAGCAATGTTTGATACAAATAAATAGTTACTTGCTCTGAAAATCTTGGTTGACAACTCATTAGGTACTTTACACAATATTTGTTTTTAGAGATACAAAGCAGCAACTTCCTCTCTTCTATATATTTAAGCCAGAAACTAGACTAAATCGGTATTCTGCAGTTTCGATGGGGGTCTTTCTATTACCACATTTCTTCACCAGTTTTTAGATTGGGTTGCTACATTTTTTTTCATTTAGCTTTAAACCGTCCTTAGATTGCTCATACTCATATTCATACTCAAATTTGACACATTAACACTTGGTATGAACAGGGACAGCAATAATCTCACACATTACAAGGACTGTCTCCCTTCCTCTGATGTTTGTAATTATTTCAGGCAAGACACTTAACATCCCTCACCCCTCACCCTCTCTTTCAGTTCCATGTATTTGATTTGTCAGTTTTTATTGCAGTTTTTTCAGACCTCTGTGCTATATAACTGAGTCTGGACTGGAAATGCTATAGATCTGAAGAAGTGGATCTTTCCCACAAAAGCTCATCATCTAATAAATTATTTTGTTAGTCTTTAAAGTTCTACATGACTTCTGTTTTGTTTTGGTAGAATACTGACTAACACAGCTACCTCTGTAAGCTTGCTCAGTTGTTGAAAATTGTCTCACTCATCTCCTGTAAATATTATTCTACTTTTTTCTTTACTACCCCAACCTTTATTTATATACAGTTTTATGGATGTGGTTAGCTTTTTTTAGAACATCGGCAACATTTTGTACTTTATGGAGGTGGATGGGAAGCAGACTGAAATACACATACTTGCAAAATTAACAATCATTGAATGCTTCTCCTTACAATTATGTTCTGCTCTCTTAGTAATTTAGTACACTTAAGGGTATCACAGTTAATTAATATAGCTGTGCTTACCAATAGCATTGCTGCACAAAAGTGTGTACATCACAAAGCCCAGATAATTTCCAGAAGCCTTAGAACTTCCACATATTTCAACAATGTCTAGTCTTTAATTATAGTGTAGAGAGCGCTGGCAGGAAATATCCTAGACAGATAGCTGAGAAGATTTCAAATGAACCTCCAAATCCCAGCTATTCATTTGCTCACATTCAGCAGTGGCATATGGTGGTGCCACTTCATTGTCTTCCTAATATCTTTAGCCTGCATACGAGTCATATATTGTTCTTGATTAGCTGTAGGGGAAATCCAAACCCAAAAAGCAGATTTCACAGTGACAGGTAGTATAAACTCTTGAATTCTGGGATAGAGATGGTGAAGTTGCATGATTTCTGGTGTGACAGACACTGCTTAGTAAATCACAGAAGGCTGCAGCTATATTTGAACAACAAGAAACCCAAGCATTCTCATAGTTGTTTATTGCCAGCCCCTCTACCTTAGCTTATTTCAATGTAGCATACACGTGTAGACGTAGCTTATATGTGTTGACGTCCCCACGCAGAACAGAGGCAGGTTGACATTTGTCCTTTGGATTTATGAAACTTTTATGTAAAAAATTTATCAAGGTTCAAATTCTATTTCCAGTTATGTTGATATAAATCTGAAGTACACCCTTACTATGGTCATGTAATTCAGGATTGACATCAGTATAACTGTGAGCAGTACATAGTCCTATGCACTTATCTTCAGAAGACCTCTGAGGCTGTACAGAACATTAATTCATCAAAACCTTGTCCCAATCGCTTGACAAAAGTGATTGTAACAACTATCACGGCATCTCCCTTCTCAGTACCGTGGGGAAGCTATTTGCACATGTTGTTCTGAAGAGGCTCAATGCTCTTGCGGAGAGAGTCTACCCTGAGTCTCAGTGTGGGTTCAGAGCTGAACGGTCCACCATAGACCTGGTTTTCTCTGTTAGGCAACTACAAGAAAAGTGCAGGGAGCAGAACAAACCTCTATATGTTGCCTTCATCAGCCTGACCAAGGCACTTGACCTCGTCAGCAGAAAAGGTCTGTTAGTGATTCTGGCTACGATCGGCTGTCCCCCAACTCTGCTCAGCATTATTAGGGCCTTCCATGAAGGCATGAAGGGGACTGTTGTATACGACAGATCCGCATCTGAACCCTTTGCAATTCTCAGTGGAGTGAAGCAGGGGTGTGTGCTGGCTCCAACACTGTTCGGCGTCTTCTTTGCAGTTTTGCTCAAATATGCCTTCGGAACTGCTACAAAGGACATCTCTCTCCACACGAGAGCGGACGGCAACCTCTTCAAACTGTCAAGGCTTAGAGCAAAGACCAGGGTGCTTATGAAACATCTAAGGGAGTTTCTTTTTGCTGATGATGCAGCTATTGCAGCTCACACTCAGCAGGAACTGCAGTCACTCATAACTTGGTTTGCGGATGCATGCATGGAATTTGGCCTCACAATCAGCTTAAAGAAGACCCAGGTGACGGGCCAAAACATGGGTAACGAGCCATCTATCAACGTGCTAGACTACAAACTGGAAGTCGTCCATGAGTTCGTGTACCTAGGCTCAACGATCTCGGACAACTTGTCACTTGATAGCGAGATCAACAAGCGCATTGGAAAAGCCGCCACAACGTTCTCCAGGCTGACAAAGAGAGTATGGGCTAACAATAAGCTCACTGTACACACCAAGGTGCAGGTCTACACAGCCTGTGTTTTGAGCACACTGCTGTATGCCAGTGAAACATGGACTTTGCGCTCAAAACAAGAGCAGCGGCTCAACACATTCCACATGCGCTGCCTTAGGCACATACTCGGTGTCTCATGGCAGAACAAGGTCCCCAACAGTGCAGTGCTTGAGAGGGCAGGCACCGCCTCCATGTTCACCCTTCTCAAACAGAGGCGTATGCGCTGGCTGGGCATGTCTCACGCATGATGGATGGCTGAATACTGAAGGACCTCCTCTTTGGCGAACTGGCGTCTGGAAAGAGGCTGAAAGGGCGACCTAAATTGCACTACAAGGACACGTGCAAGCGTGACCTCAGCGTTCTCTCTATCTGTGTGAACACCTGGCATTTGCTCGCCTCAGACAGGCATGCCTGGAAACAGGGAGTGAAGGAAGCTCTTGTTATGTATCAAACTACCTTGGTGAAGGAAGTGGAAGACAGGAGAGCCCTCAGGAAGATCCGTGCCCGTGATACCAGAGCGACATCTGCCTATTGCTGCTCACAGTGCGGAAAGGACTGCCAGTCCCGGATTGGACTGCACAGCCACAGAAGACGCTGCTCGAATCAGTCCAACTGGGGCGCAAACCCACGATCCCTCAGGTTCGAAGGATGCCTACTAGGATTATGTAAATCTGACGTACACCCTTACTATGGTCATGTAATTCAGGATTGACATCAGTGTAACTGTGAGCAGTAGGTAGTCCTATGCACTTATCTTCAGAAGACCTCTGAGGCTGTACAGAACATTAATTCATCAAAACCTTGTCCCAATAGCCCTGCTACAAAGTACCAGATTCTTTGCCACTGCCCACAAACACCCACCAGACAAAGCAAGTGAGAGCAGCAGGAGTGAAACTATTATGGACAAATAACTCCAGCAATTGGAAAAAGGAGTTTGGAAACAGGCACAAAAGAATGCAGCTGTGCAGGACGTTTTTGGAACTTTCAGCAGAAGGCAGAGTGATAACACACTGCTGCCCTTAGCTTCAACTAGATGGCTCCTCAGTGGGCACATACAGACAGTTCCTGTTGAAAAATCCCCCTCTATAGGCATTCAGTTACAATGATATCTTTACAAACCTATCCTGTACAAATTCTGAAAAACACTATCTAATACCTCAGCAAGAGGGACTGTGTGGCATTGTTTCTGATGTCAGCACACAGCTATCTGGGTTGCACAGTATAAATTAACACACAGTGCCCATGCCCACAATTTCATTTCTAACCCTTGACTCACTCCCCTGAACTCCCCCATGGTATTCCAAAGAAAGAGGTATTTTCTTTACTTAGTTCCCTTGATTATGTTCCATACAGCTCTTGGTAAAGCAAGCCAGTCAAAGCTTAATGCCTTACCCATGGGCAAAGCGAGAGAGGTCTGATAATGCAGGAACGAATACCCCCAGGGCACCATTTGTCTCATACAGTATGTTCATTTACTTATTTTCTCTTTCAAACAGGGTTGCCAATATTTCTGCAAAGAAGACTCGAATGTTTGTCTCCCCTCTTCATCACCATTGTTCAACCCCTTATTTCTCTACTCTCCTTGATAGGCATTATGGTTAAATAGCTCCATTAACTTTTACAGCCCCTGCATGCTTGAACGGCTCTCATGCTCTAACATTATGCCCTAAAGTAATCCTTTAGCAAAGGCAACACAACTTATCACAATGATTACTTGAGTCCCTAGAAATTATATTTGATCTTCGTGGGCAAAAGAAATACATCACTGTAATTGAGTACTGGTCATTCAGAAGTGGGTCTTACCCATGAAAGCATATTACCTAATAAATTTGTTAGTCAGTGAGGTGCTACAGGACTGCTTGTAATTTGTAACATTAACAGTAGTGATTCTAACATACAACATTTCTATTCCTATGAGGCACCTGCAAAGCCTCTTCTGTAACCAGGTTTAATTGCTGGCTTCTATGAAAATAACACAAAGTCTTTCTGGGCAGAAGCGTCTTTTAATCTGTAAAGCACTCTGGGATTTGTCAAGTATGAAAGGTCTTCCCTGGATCAAATCAAATCAAGTTCTATTCTTTTCTGTCTGATGCTCACTGCAGAAGGGTAGCTTGGACTCTAGAGTGTTACTCACAAGCCACAATCGATGTGGAGGGAAGGGACTGGTGCTATTGAGGCAAGGGAGATTAAGGCAGTTCCTGGGGAATGCTATCCTGGACTTAGTGCGTGTAGGTAGCTTTGATTTTCTAGATTCCCTTTTTTTATCAATTGCCTTAGAAATGATATTGTCCATTTTCAGAGGGGAGCTAATTTAGTCCTCCCTTCAGCAAGCTTATTAAAGGAAAACCTGCTCACCTTCAACATATATCTGGAAAGCCAGCCTGTGATAATATGTAAACTTGCTGTTGAAGTTTGTTTTCTTGAGATTGCTGGGCAGCACTGATGAACCTCTGCAGCCGAGTGCAGAATTAAACCAGCGACTCACACTACTGCTGCTTTGATCCCCCATTACCTACATAAAAGCAGCATCCCATCCCTGTGCTTAAAGCAACAATACACTAAAACTTTTGCTCTTATGCTGCGCCAATGCTAGAAGCTTTAATTCCTGGTGATCAGTGGGTGAATGCTTGACACATGGACAGCAGTTTTTAAAACTGTCTGCAGGTAGATATCACTAAGCCAGTTAGAAAGGAACCAGCACGCCCCCTCAGGTGGCAGTGGAGTTTGTCCCCTCATGTGTAATGTTTGGCTGGTACGTTGCAAAAGAGACAAACAGCAGTGAGCATTTGCAGTGGCTCCTCTAAAATTAATGTACTGCCTATAGCTACCATCCTTCTTCTTCAGGAAATTCCAGGAAAGCCAGGATGGCTGCTGCTTTCTTCAGTGAGGTCAGTAATGAGAAACTCAAGCGTATTTGTCAAGATCGACACTTGAGGTAGGGGAAATTTCATTTTTCAACTTGATTCAATTCAACTTTAACACCAACAAAGTGCATGGAGTTACGTGCAGTGTAACTCAGCAGAATTTGGGGCAATTGGCTCACCACTGGCTTCACATAGATTGTGAAGAGCACCGAAAGCCACTGTAATGTGGACAGCACTAATGACACTGGCACCAAAATGGGTCTGTGGACATGTCCACCATAATTTGAATCTGACAAAAGCACATTCAACAACTATTCTACACCTGTAACAGAGAGAAAGCCGTGCTTGTCTATACACTATCAAAACAAAAAAGCAGTTCAGTGGCACTTTAAAAACTAACAAAATACTTTATTAGGTGATGAGCTTTCGTGGGACAGATTGGGGATATCACCAGAATAGTCCATTGCGAGTGGGAGTGGGGAGGAGAATGATGTTCTAATGGTTCAGGAAGTTGAAGATCAGCTGTAACTCTCTCAGGGGATGCATTCTTAGATATGGAGAGCTGCAAAAAACAGCCCAGGAGGTCCAGAATGGATGAGTCCACACAGTCATTAGAGTGTGGGCCGAAGTGTGAATCACGGCGTCTGACAGGGTGGAACACCCTCTTCTGTACACTAGATGAAGGAAGTGAGTGGCTTTCTGACTGTCATGGGTATTTGGACACCTGATAACGAGGAAGAGATGGTGTCGATAGTAAGTTGTACCATAGAGGAAGCAAGTTCTTTCAAGCACTCCCCTCTTTCCACAGGCATTGCCAGTCCTCCCTGAGACCAGCTTTATCCAGCTGCTCTTCATCCATTTGTTGATTTTGGCCCAGCTTTGAAAGAGCTGGGAGATGGTGCTGTGAATACCTAAAGGAACTAGGCTACTTTCCTAGTATATCTCCAGATTCTTTCATCTGGAAACAAGCATGTTTGTGAGTTTATTGTCCCAAAACACAGTCTGCTGAAATAGATTATACTAGATCATGACTACATAGTAACTAGAAATGCCAGATCATAGGTACCCTCTAAAAGAAAGACTGTGCAAATCCCATCTATCTTAAACATGCACAGAAAAGGAAAAGGTGGAGAATAGAGGTTAGCTGGCTTGTCTTGGAGTACATGAACAGGGAAACTATTTGCAGATGGGCCTTCATTTCTATTGTCCCTCCCATGGTTGGGCAAAGTGTCATCTTTTGGATTAGCATGGATTTTGTAAAATCCTTCCCTCACAATTTAGTGGCTGAAGATGTCCCAGTGAGGAAGTCTTATCATCTTTCAGCATAACAGAAAACATCAGCCCTAGGCCAGCTTCATCCATCCATGTCTGTATATCACTCGTGCACATTATAGGATGTCAGCAAATTTGTGACCTCAAAATGAAAGAATCAGACTTTACAAAATGCAGCACTCAAGCCTAATCCCCATATGTCATTTGGCAGCCCAGCAGAAAGTCAGTTGTATTGTAACCTACAGTTTGGAGAAAAGGGGCTTTCGCAACCAAGGTAGTTGATCTATGACTGACAAAGCCCATCTTCCAACTTGTTTAAAATATAAAATGCTCAAGGAAAGAGTAGAAAACAGTAGGTGGAGGGAATGCAGAGAAGCACATTCTCTCTTTTTGTTTCACTTCCCTGTCTTATGTTCAATTACATTAGGGCGTTTGACCTCCAGCCAACCCTAGCTTTAAAGAAGAATCAGCAGTAAACAAGGGGGAGCGTTCATTAATCAGACCATGAGGTTTGACAGGAGAGGGAAGCCCTGCTACAAAGAAGGCTGTGTTGTGCTGCAGCATTCAACTCCTAAAGCTGCTCTTCTCAGAGGAGCATGCCAGGACTATAATTACACTATTAAAAGTGCCTTGGAGTGCATCAAGGATACTTTGCAACTTTATGGGTGTAAATATTATCTTGGACAAGACCCTGTCATCTCCTGTAAGCACTCCTGTTCAAGAGTAACAGCTTGGCTGAAATGTTACATCCAGCTGAAGTATTTCTTGACTCTGACTGACGAAAATGACCGTTGATGTCATTTAGTGATGGCGTGTCCACAGTTGATAACCTAAAATAACTCACTATATTAGCCAGCAATAGACTCCACCTCTCAGGACTAAGAACACAACCAAACAAAAAAGTATACTTGGCAAACAAGTACAATTTTATGGAAATGTTTTTATTTGTTCACAAAGAACATGTCGAGTAGATTGATAGTATAGAAATGATCAACTAGTAGCATTTGAAATGAGAATAATGGTGGGTAGAGCTGTGAAGACCATGCAAAAGAGTCCAGCAGAGAGATGTGCCTCATGCAGAAAGCATTTAGAAAATGCCTGACACTTGTGTGAATTCCAGTGCACGGATCTCCAGAGGTATTTCCATGAGCCACAGGAAACAATATGCAAACTGCATACTGGTTTTGTAGTAGCTAGCAAGGGGAGTAGGGATCACCCCAAACCTCTTTCAATTTGGTGCTGTCACAGGTCTGTTAGAGCCTCTCCAGCAAAGGGATCTCAGCAGTGAACTGCTCCTTCAAATGGGTTTAAAGCTTTACAGATTTATTTGCTTTATCAGAGAACTCAAAGTCTATGTCATTGAGCGCCTGAAGCTTCTGTTTGACCAAAAGTAATGCAGTAAAATATGTGTTATATGGCACTTGGATAACTGGCAAATTCTGTTAATCAGCATTGGTGGCTGAACGGGCGCTTGGCCAGTGACCCTGGGGGCTGGCTGGCTGGGGGCCACAGGGCTGGCTGCTCTGCCTGGAGCCACATTGCTGGCAGCCTGGCAGGAGCTAGCTGCCTGGCCAGGACCAGTAGCAGTGGGGCCAGCTGCCCTGCTGGTGGCCACAGGGCCAGCTGCCTGGCTGGGACTGGTGGCAGTGTCAGTGACAGCAGGTCCAGCAGCTCAGACGCGGCCAGTGGATCAGGGCCGGCTGGCAGCCATAGTGTCAGCTGCCTGACCAGAGCTGGCGGCCCTTCTGCAGTAGTGGGGCCAACGGTTCTGCTCAACTTAGCAAAAAATGCGATTATTCTGCAACCCTGGCTCCCTGGGGATATGAGATAATCAAGCTTCTGTTGTAACTAGAAGGATGAAAGGGAGCCTGAAGATAAGAAATTCAGTACTTAAGGACATAGGGCCCATTATTCAATTTGATTGGCTGTTGGCTTACCCTGATTTACAATCTGACAAAGGCCAGAAACTTTCAGAATTAGAGAAGCAGTAGCTGGTACGTTTCTCAGCCAGCCAAGGTGAAGGCTTTCCTGGGAAGTACCATTATGGGATAGGACAGAAAATATGGGACGGAACCTGCTCACTGTATTCAAAATAATCGGGGTCATCCGAATCGGGGTGGCGGCAGGGGAAGAGGAATTTACAGTTTCAGTCTCAGAACTGTTGGAGAGAAAATAAGCTCCCTTTCAATGCAAGGTGACATTATATGCATGAATAAAGATCTTCCAAAAAACATGCACTAGGGAGCCAGTATTATGGTACAATAGGGTATTGGCATCTGCACCACATGCATGGATATGAAGAACAGTATTTTTCCTATACTTGAATTAACTAACTTCAGGGTGGAAGTGTGGCTAGTCATAAAATGAGTGGGTGGAAGTGTTGATTCTTAAGCTTTATCATAGGATGTGCCAATGTGGCCTTGTCTTAGCCTTGGGCAAGTTAACTGCTCCATGCCTCAGTTTACCCATCTGTAAAATAAATGCTTGGCAATGAGGAATTATATAGGAAGATACAGCTGAAAGAGAGCCTATTGCAGAAGGTTATACAATGGAAGTTACAGCTATTCGGGCATATTTGCAGAATGAATGACGAATGAAAAGTCAAGACCCTGGTATTCGGTATAATGGATGGTTAGAACAGGAGAGGCAGACCCCACAGAGAATGGGTAGATGATATAGTAGATTGGTGCGGAGCTAGTCTACAGAAACTAAGCCACTCCACACTGGACAGAGGAAGATCGAAGGAAATAGCAAGGAGGCATCAGGCACCAACAGGTGCTGAGCCCATGGTTGTTGTTGATGATGTTGTTCATGATGAATGAGTCGGGGCGGGGGAAATTTGTTTCTGTAAAGTGTTTTAAGCCCCTTGATCCTGTAGAGTGACTCAATTTGCTAATGAACAGGTGGAATGCTGCCATTATAAACCTTGAGATGCCCGCTTTGTTTGCTGGAGAATGAGGAAGCTTCCTTCTCCTTTCGTTAAAATGGCTATGGAAATGTTTCATCCTCTCAATGACTTTCAATTGATTCACTTGACCTCTAAGAGACTGTTTCAAGGCAGTCAACTCATAAAAGGTTTACGTCCATTTGGGAAGATGCCTTGAAGCTAGATGAAGCCAGCAGAGATGACACCATAGCAGATATAAGCTACACAAACTCGGCTATTACAGAAGATTTTCCCCATCACCCCATTTGTGTACTAAACGGCTGACAGATAATTATTCCTACTGCTTGCTGATCTCTGCCCTGTTTGCTTGTGGCTGCCTATTATGCTTCAGAAGCGCTTGCCTCATGTCCATGGTATTAGGCCTGCAGCAATGAAGTTGCATCCAGCCACATAACATTTGAAACATTCTCTTCTAATGGATGCCTCAACATCAGCTGGAAATGCGTCACATGTAGTCAGTTGTTTCTGCATCATAAACTCCTAATGCTTCTTTAGGCTGATGGCCTTTTGTATTTGCTAAGATCTGGAAATATGCCAAATCATCTTCCATGCAGGACACTTCTTTTGTTTCAGCCTCAGTTCTGTGATAATCTTCTGGGATTTCTGCCATTCGAAAGCCCAGAATATTATCACAGAATGAAAGATAAATGCACGAAACCATGCAGCAAACAGTTTCCTGGTACAGACTATTACAACTAGTATAAAATATCCACCCCAAGCTCCAGACTTTCCAGAAATGAGGCTAGATTTTAAGATTCCAAGCATTTCTTTAACTTCTGCCCAGGTTCATGAAATTTCAGTGAACATGTATGCCAAGGTGCCATCAGGGCTGGGAACCAGATGAGTATTACTTCCTAATTCTGCATCCCAAATGATTTATGCCTTGCTTCATTGCCCCCGAAATCGAATACAGTCCCCTAGTATCAATGAGTCTGAGGCATTGGAATGCTTAGGATTGGTATACACTAGGCAGGTAAGTTGAGTGCAGGTACGCAATTCTTGTAACAGCAATTGCGTAGCTGGAATTGACTTACCAGCAATCCACTTACATTGACATCCAGACATCCAGGGGGAGGTTGATGGGAGAGGTGTCTGCTCACCCCAGACAGTTCAGTTTTGCGTGTCTCTGCCAGACGTGTGAAATCCAACTCTGGAAGATCGATCCTGACCAGGTCAATCTTCCTGAAGCGTAGAAGTAGCCTCAGCGCTTGTTGGAGGAAGGGGTGGTTTGGAGGAAAGGGAAGAAAGGAGCATTTGCAGTGTGGGTTTCAATATAGGCTTGACTCTCACAGACTCAAACATCCAAGCAACCTTTGTGAATGTGCGTGGCTTTCAGTCCCTGAGCAGCAAACTCAGGTTCAGGCAAAGTCCAGTCCATGGGACAGATCTGGCCTGCCAAGCCTTTTAATCTGGCCCACAGCCTGCTCCCGTGGTCCAGAGAAGCACTGCTCAAAGTGGCTGCTGTTCCCTGTGGCGCTCTGTGCTGCGGAGGGAGGGCTTTGCCTGCTCCCCTGGCCCCAGCAAAATCTCTCAGCTCCTATTGGTCAGACACTAGAATCCTCTCCTGCACCCATAGCCCCTCCCAGACCTTACCTTACAATACCCTGCACCAGGTCACAGCCCCTTTTTCACCCAAATTCCCTCTCGGGTCTTGGATTCCAGTGCTCTACCCCAAGCTCCCTTCTGCACTCAGTCTCCATCGCAGACCCTGCACCTCTTCCACAGAAAAGTGCAGCCCTTGACCCTTACCAAAACATTGGAATGGCCCTCCCATCAAAAATTATTGCCCGCCCCAACCAAACTGCTGTTCCAGTTCATTAATCAGGTTGCAAGCTAGCATCACACAGTCCTACCACCAATCCTGTTTGCCATCTATGTGCTCTGTATTCTCCTGCTTTAAAAATACTCCATCCAATTTCAGCACCTTTTTGTTTGTTCCTTTCTAGTACAAGGCTCTGTTGGCTCTTTGCAAAATTCCCTTTTCTCCCTGCTGCCCCCAAGTCAGAAGTATTTTCCAGATTCTCCAGCTGTTTGGCACCAGTTAAGATTGTGCCAGCACCTCAGTGACAAACCCCTCTATTTTCTGGGATTGTGTCAACTAAGCTTCAAGCATTAACAATTTGTTTCAGCCTTGGAGCTTGGCAGAAAAGGTCTCATGCCAGGAACAAATATTTTTGACAACTTATTAAAAAAGAGATAAATTATATGTTTGGCCCATTTTCAATTGTGCAAATGAAAAAAAGTAGTTTGTTGGATGTATGAGCTTCGTGAGCTTATTTAATTAAAATGGCTTTGATTTAAAGCAAGAAATTTGGCAAGGGATTTATAAACAACTTCATTGCGTACACTGGTCTGTATCCCTCCCTCTTTTTTAAAGGTTAATGCAAATTCTAGTATATTGAGAGGAGAATATATCATGAAGTGATGAGGTGGTTTTTTTTTTATTCTCTTGAAACACCTGCTGGACTCCAGGAGTTAATACTCCCTCCCCCCGCTAATACACATTCACATGATCTTTGCCCCTTCTAAAGTACTAGGTTAATACCATCCCTCTCTCTGGCAAATATAGGATAGAGCAGCCTGCAGATGCTGGGGGTTATGCTGATCCAGTTACAAGATTGGGCCTACTTTAGATGGGACAAGTGGGGGTAACACTTTGTAGGGAAAAGATATAGGGAGAGAGTTATGGGAATGATATCATACCTTGCCTCAGTTTAAACCAGTTCAGATCAAAACAGTTCAGTCAAAACTGGCTTCATGTCACAGCCAATTGCCATAAATCACAGTAAACATAAAATCCAGCAAATCCACCTGTGCATTATCAGCACTGCTATTAGATACAGTCTTACAATCAGCCCTCAGAGGTATGGTAAGATTAGGGCAAACTTTAAGACCCTGTGGGTTCAAAAGGTAAGACACATTTCAACATTTCATTATTCCCTGAAAGCACCTAACATTTTAAAATAACATTTACCATGAGTCATCACAGCCATCAATAATTAATAACGGGCATAAAATCCCTACACAAATCCCTGAAGCATAAAACCATAAATCTTCCTGCTGTAAACAGAGAACCATGTGGAAGTGCTTAAATCCACACAACACCACTATAGATCCTCATTCCCTTTGGAGAGTTTTATCATTATCAAAAATTCAATATATCAGAACAAAATAGCATGGAGGAATCCAGACTATCCAAATTATGTCTTCTGAGATTCTCTGTAAATCCCTCAGAGAACACAAAAGCCATTAATCTATCAGATGGCTCCAGGACTGTCTGATAATTTGGTATCTAAGTCCATTACCAAGGCCCCTTCTTGACTGCTGATAAAAGCTAGAGTTCTCTTCAGGAGGCCTGAAGGGATGGAGCATAGTTTTGTGGTTAAAAGCACAAACCTGGGTGCCAGGAGATATGTCTTCTATTCCTAGATTCACCACAGCCTTTCTGTGTACACTTGGGTCAGGGGCTTTACCTTGTTGTGTCTTAATTTTTGCACCTGTTCTGGATAACAGTACTGACTTATTTTACTGCTCCCACCAACTGGACACAAAATCTGCACTGTGATTTGTCTGCCAAAGACTCTTTGTCACAAATCCTTTCTTTCCTCTTTCCCATATCCAGGGTGTAATAATCTGGCTGTACTCTGGATTCAGAGCTGAGGAAAATGACTTTTGTTGAGGTAAAATGCATATTATGGGGGTCATCAGTAAATGGGTGGACTTCCACAGTATGTGAAACCTCTGTTTTGGGGACACCCCTCACCTTGTGATGGAACAAATCATGAATGACTGTAGGATCTTTGGCCTGACACATATAATTTGTGGCCTTGTCAGCATATGCTCCAGTACAATACTGATTTCTAAGGACACTTTAGGGTAATTATATATCCTGCCTAGCTGTTTAGAGTCTGCAAGTTGAATACATATAAAGAAAAGGCAGAATAAAGTGCTACTGGACTGCTTTTTTTGTTTTGATAGTATATAGACTAACACGGCTATCTCCCTGTTACTTTTTAGAATAATGTATGTACACTTGAACTTCTTTAATCTGGCAACCTTGGAAAAAGGATATGCCCGATTATACAGTTTTCCAGACCAGGGGTGTTCACTGTAATGAAGGTTAAAAAAAGTTTATTACTAAAGCTTTTGCATATACAAACCATTATAGAATACTATACATGTATAATGTGTCATAAAAATCCTTAATGTGTTGTATTTAACCTGTTGTGTTGTTTTTATCATCATATGTAGGTGATTAAGCAGAAAATCACTAATTGTGCTGTACATTGCTCTGCCACTTCTCATGTTTACAAGTTCAATTGATGTGTATATGCACGTACATGTTTTGTTCTGTCGCATAGTATTTAAACTTATTTTTCTTTTATTATCATTATGGCGCTCCAGCTGAGCGGGGAGTCAGAACCATGGGTATTCCTTGATTACAGACACCTGAGTTGAAGAGGTTCAAGTGTATTTACTGTAACAGGGTCAGATCAACAAGCCATGGTCGGAAGGGGGAAAGGCAGCTCAGGATGCAGCCCTGGCTAGGGGAAGAAGGGAAAGAGCTGATTAAGTGCTCAGGTGAAAGTAGCAGGGGAGGGCTGCAATTAATCAATGAGGGCCAGCTGATCTCCTGGTCAGTGTGCCGGCAGGGCTTTTAAAAAGCTGTCCCGGTCAGCGGAGGGTGTGAGAGTAGGTGGAAGAGGCAGGGAAAGCAGCTGAGAGAGAGAAGAGGAGACAACCATGCCGACGAGGAGATTGGCAGTGTTTGGAAAAGACAGTGTGTGGGGGTAGTAGCTCCAAGGAGGATTGCCTGGACTGTCCTCCTCTCATGCGACTGAAAGCCCAGACAATGTCTGAGGGGGGCAGAGAGGAGAACTGCTTAGCCAGCCAGAAGTGGGTGTAGCCTAAATTCTCCCAGCCAGAGGGAGAGGTGCAAGCCCCTAGCAAAACAAGTGGTATGTGGTACCCTGGCATGCTACATTATGTAGAAAAATCTCTATCAGCTCTCACTATATAGAATATATATTTTCTGCTACTGGATAGGCAAGTAAAGGTTTTGAAATGTCTATATTTTTGGGGAATATACTGTTTTTCCCCTGGGGAACCTTTATATTATTTAGACTCTCATGTTTCTGTTATAACCCATAATGACAAACGAGGCAGCTGCTAGATTTAACACCTATTGCCCAAATGACATTGCACCAAAACAGTGCAATATACTGCCAGATTTTCTAGTTTTCTGCAATATCCTAAGTCCCAGAAGCTCCATTCCACAAATTATTTAGCATCTGCTGAGCTCATCTAAATGCCCAGTCATGAAAGTGGCCATGTAGACAAAGGTAGGCAGGTATCTAAGCATATGCACAAAAGGGGTAGTTAAGTGCACACATACTCCCTCGTGAATGAAAGCCTTGGGTTTACATGAGACTGGGGCACAGAATTTGAGGGCACAACATTGGAGGTGACTGCTGAAATGAATGTGGCTTGAAAACTTCAGCTACGAGCATAGTGCCTGTCTGAAAATCTATTACCTTGGGATAGCTTTAAGACATGCTGCCTGTCAGAGGCACCTTACTTGCAGAAGTGACTAGAACAGTGATACTTTGACCTCTGTAGTCCAGGAATCAAATTAGCTATCAACATTACCCCAAGTCCATTCAGTCTCTCTCTCTCTTTCTCTGCATGTGTGAGTGTTTAGAAAAGCTCTGTGCCAAATTAAACTCTAGCCCAGTACTCTCCTGAGTCTCACAAGCAGCAAGTGGCTCTCAAAGTGTCTCCCGCAGCTCTTTCCGGAACATATTAAAACAGGCGTGAACAAACTTTTTACATCAGGCCCTGCTTTTTGTCCCTGCCATTAGCAGGGGCCTTCCAACCTGTCTAATGTAATCCAAACTGACAAAAATTTCAGTTATGTTCATATTAAAAAAGCCTGTTTGGTGTGTGTAAGAAAATAGGTATATAGAATGCAACAGTTTTATTAACCGGTATGTAAACATGAATACACACATATAAAAAAAGTAAAATATTTCAACATTTTTAATGAGATGGATGAGCCTGAGACCCAGCAGCCAACAGTGCTGCACCCTTTTAACGAAATTTCACACCCCCAAAGAGGACCCTCCCCCATTTAGCACGCCCACGTATTAAAACATTACAAAAACCAAGCGGTCCTGTAGCAGCTTAAAGACTAACAATTTTATTTATTAGGCAATGAGCTTTTGTGGGTAAGACCCACTTCATAAGTCTTACCCATAAAAGCTCATTACCTAATAAATAAAATTGTTATTCTTTAAGGTACTACAGGACTGCTACTTTTTTGTAAAGCTACAGACCAACACAGCTATGCCTCTGAGAATACTAAAATATCATGGCCGTGTCTACAATTAGGCAAAACTTTGAAACGGTCATACTAATGGCCAATTCAGAGAATACTAATGAAGTGCTAAAATGAATATTCAGTGCTTCATTAGCATGCTGCCAGCTGCTGCACTATGCAAGTGCCACATTTCACTCATGCGCAGCTTGTCTGCACAGGGATCCTTTTTGAAAGGACCCTGCAAACGTTGAAATCCCCTTATTCCTATCAGCCAATAGGAAAAAGGGGATTTTGAAATGTGCGGGGTCCTCTCGAAAAGGAGGCTCATGTAGACAAGCCATGCACGAGTGAAAGTGGCACTTTCGAAGTGCCGCAGCTGGCAGCATGCTAATGAGGCGCTGAATATTCATTTCAGCACCTCATTAGTATTCTCCGATTTGGCCATTAGCATGGCCTTTTCAAAATTTTGCCCAAGTGTAGACGTAGCCTATGTGATTTAATTAACTAACTTAAGTTTGCTTTTACTATTTTGTTTGTCGTATCAGGTGTAGTTGATAAAATAACCCTGTCAGCTACTTTACTGTGACGATAATATATATAGCTTTTCTAAACAGAAAGAAACAAAAAGTAAGAAATTATATCTTGTGACTTTCCATAATAGTTTTGTTATGTCAGCCGTTGTTATGCAAACCAAGAATGGATTTCATGCAAAATGGTACCAGCTTTTCATTAATTAATGATACAATCAGACTAAAATACATAATTTGTTGGGACAAATGCAACATTTGTCAATATATGAAATTAAAACTTAATACGATTCAATTATAATGGGTTATGTGCGCAGATTGGGCAATTCTTTTTAGTTGGGATGTGTTCTCTGTGAGCTCCATTAAGGAAGAAATGTTATTGAAATGAATTATAATGAAGAGGAAATTGTAATGAGAAAGCAAGGATGCAAAATACATATATACACATAAAATCAGAATTGCTCACAAGCAAAAGAAATTAAAACATATGAAGGTAGAATACAAATTGAAAGTGTTTCATACACAATCATTCATTTGACTGCACTGCTTCACAGTCAGCATCACCATAGATAATAGGGACAGACCTTGCCTCTCCAAAGGCAGCCATTTGGAGCCTTGTTAATCTCTTTGCAATCCCTGCTCATTGTAAAGAAATTATACTGGGTCCAGATACAAGCTAGGTTTAGTCCTCAAGATAAGGGAAGTGCTAACCTCATATAGAAATATTACCCCTTAGATGCAGTAACATAGTATGGAGATTTGATGACTTTACTTTTCACCTTTTGCTGATTATGCTGGTCTGTGACATTTTTCATGGTCGTTTTAACTCTACTAAATGTATAATGGAGTAAGATAACATCTGAAGATAGGACAAGATGCAAAGAGCTTAAACTGCAGCAAGGTAAGGTTAGGTTGGACATTAGGAAAAACTTCCTGGCAGGCTGGTTAAACACTGGAATAAATTGCCTAGGGAAGTCGTGAAATCTCCAGCACTGAAGATGTTTCAGAGCAGCTTGGATAGTCAGGCGTAGGGGATGACCTAGGTAGTACTTGGTCCTGCTGTGAGTGCAGGGGACTAGAACGGATGACCTCTTGAGGTCCCTTCCTGTTTTAGTATTCTGTAATTCCATGATGCTATGAATTAGAGATAGGCCTGACCCAGCACGCTGGATTCAAAAACTCCTTAGCTCTGAGGAAGTTCAGAGCCTGATCTGACCTTAGGGAATGTATCTGTTTCTGAGATGGATACTAGAGGTCTGATTATTTTTAAAGCACCTGTGTAACTCTATTCCCTTCAATGGCATTGTTCTACTGAGCACCAAAGAAAGAGGGAGGAAAACCAAGCAGTATAATTTTAATGCACAGGAAATTACTACAATAATTAGGCTTTGATGAGCACCTGAATGCTGAACTGTGCTAAACTGCTTTCTGCCAGCTCCTTCTGGAAGCGATTTTCTGGAAGGCCATTTGTCAGTTTTTTGGCTCCAGCCATAGTCTGGTGTCAATAGTCAAGAGACAAAGCTGACATTATGAAAAGTTATGTGTAAAACAAAACAGATGCAATCCATGTACCATATGTCTTCCATGGGTCACCAGGGGTGTGTCTACATTAGGAACTAACTTCAAAGTTAACTTCTACCTTAGGCACTACATCGAAGTAGCCAACAGAGAGTCTACACACATTTTTTCCCTTTGAAGTTAACTTCGAATTAGGGAGCCCAAATTCAAAGTCCTTACTCTATTCCTGGGAATGGAGTAGCACCTTACTTCAAAGAGTAAGGTGTTTATGTATACACTCAACTTCGTAGTTGCTTACTTCAAAGTTGTACTTCGAAGTAAGCAACTTCTAAGTTATTTCTGTAGTGTACACACAGCCCAGGTAACCTGAAAACCAGAGGGACTGGAGCATTCCAGTATCAAAAGTGTAGTAATAACAAGCTCCAGGATTGGAGGAATTCTGGCAAGACTGATATTACTCTGGACTAGTCCCAGTTTCCAGTAGTGTAAAGCAGCTAGGGATGCCATCATGGTTTTACTTTCAAGCAACAGATTGTAAAAGATGGAGATTCATATACTGCAGTTGTTAGCTGGGAAAAATTCCTACAGAAACTAAGTGGGATTCTGCTCAGGAAAGGTCTAAGGATTACCTGATCTCAGCCTGTTGCTGCTGTCACTGAGGTACACGTATCTATGAGTGTAAAGGTGAGTGTCAGCGGGAAAATAATTCCTGACATTAAGTATAAGAGCTCATAGGAATAAGGGGACTTCGAAGTAGCCGGGATCCTTTTGAAAAGGAGCCCCGTCTGGCGGCCAGCCGCATCAATTTCGAAGCACTGCGGCCGCCCACATGGTAATGAGGCGCTGAAATTGTATTTCAGCGCTTCATTAGTAAACTTCGAAATGGCCATTTGCATGGCCATTTCGAGGTTTTTGCCTAGTGTAGACACGGCCTTAGTGACTTTAAAAAGTATCACTGACCCTTGTACTGTACGTAGATGTTGAAAGGTCAAATTCTGGCACTCTGGCTCTGAAAGGTTGCTGACCCCTGCTGTACAGAGTGTAATTCCAGCACCACCAGCAAACTGGAAAGGTAAAATTCCAGGTCCATCTCGTTCTGCAGTATAGACACCCATAAAACGGAACCCATAGAGATCAAGTTTCAGGCTTTGTTTCATCAGAAAAAATTCACATTGGATAATTATCACTAACAGCTTGTGGGAATATGCCTGACACATCTTACTTTTTTCTTGGGTGCCATATAAGCCCATAGTTAGAGATCTGTGCTATTGGTGAAGCAAACAGTATGATACCACTGTGATCTCTTAAGTCATCTAACTGATCTCTTTGGCAATATGAGATTAAATTTGTACAACATTTTTCATCTTTGTGTTTAAATACTGCAATCCTGGAGACTTCCAGTGACAGGAAATTTGCCTTGCTATTAAGTCTAAATTTGCCCTCTCTTATTTCCAGGTCATTGTGCCCTGTTTTACTCCCTTAAACACTAAATAATTCTTCTTTAGCAATGGTGTTTACTCCTTTCAAAACTCCATTGACAGTTATGTTTGTCTTCAGTCATCTCTTCGCCAACTGATTGTGTATTACCTACTTAGCTCTTACAGTACATATTTAGTTCTTTAATCTTTCATTATAAATGAATCCTTCCAGCCCCCTGGTAAGTTGTGTTGCTCTTTTCTGAACTCTCTACAATTTTTCAATATCTCCTTGCTAATGAGCCTCCTAGAACTGAACACAATGTTCCAGGTGCAGGAACAGCAGAGTTCAAAACAGAAGGGCTATTTCATCCCCTGGTCTGGGAAAAGGACATGGCATCTCTGCACGTGCTGCCCAAAACTGCATTGGCCTTTTTGCTGCCATATCACATGGAAAACACCTGTCTAGTTTCTTGAGTCTGAGAGCAGAGTGAATAATTTACAGTTCACATTTAGATGGCATTTCACCTAGTATTCTGGTTGCAAGTTGTTGGCAAATAGATCACAAAACACTCAATTGAATTTCTTCAGCAAATTATTCCTGATCCGCATGTTGGTCCACACGCCCAATTATCACTCTGTTGTTTAGCAATCATAGTCCAGTGAGGAACCAAATGATAGTTTTGTCTTCCAGGGAGGGACCAAAAATGATGCTACCTAACTGCACAGGTTAGGGAGAACTCCAAATTCGATGGTCGGATGCAATCATTCAATATACACACTTAGCAAATTTTCAAAGCTACCCTTGGCTTTTCATATGTCCTCAGGCTAGTAAAACTTGAGCGCTCTCATGTTTGGGAAAAGAGAACCCGAAAGGTTTGTGAATGTGGTCAAACTCAAAATAATTTTCCAATTTCCATGAATATTTTTGGATCTTTTCCTCTCTACTTGCCCAGCTGTCTTCCACCAGTTCATGTGTCTTTCAGCATTACTGCTTCCCAATTGTTACCACCCATTGAATATCTCTGTTCTAAGATTTTTTTTTAGTAATATTGCAACTATGTTGACTTAAATGGAATTTTGTCAATGGAGATTGTAGCCTTATATTTCACCAGATGCATCAGAGCTTAAGTTTTGACAGCTTGACTACCAGTTTGCAGTTGACGTTTCTCTTTAGGGCTCTTTGTATTGTCTTTTGTTAGTGTTTCCAGCTCCTCCAAATTTAGATTCATGTGCGTATTTCTTTGACGTGCTGTTTTCGCCTTCTTTTCCAGATCAGTAGCCATGTTAAATGAGACCTAGTCTGACACTGAACCCTACAGTACCCAGTAGACTCCTCTACCCTTTGAACTGGATACTTTGCAGTTTACCGTTAACCTCGGTTTATAGCCTTTCAGCCTCTTTTCAGTCAACAAGGCAGTGTTCCTACCCAAGTCAATTTCAATTAATTTTTCAAGCTAGATTTCCTTGGACAGAGTATTAAAAGCTTTACTCAAATGCAAATAAATTACACCTGCTGCATTCTCTAATTTTCTATTTCTGGCTAAAATAGCAATCAAGTTTGTTTGGCAAGATTTATCTTTTATAGACCCAGGCTGCTTATTTTTCATGACTAGTCTGCAGTGCTCTAGAGGATGGGCTCTCAGATGTGCTGAGTGCTCACAGCTCCAGTTGAACTGAGTGGGAAATCAACAACTCTAGAAATTGATAGAATTATAGAATCCTAGGGCTGGAAGAGCTCAGATCCCTCAGCCTCTCCTCATAGGTCATGTGCTCCAGCCCCCCTCACCATTTTCGTTACCCTCCACTGGACCCTCTCTAATGTGCCCACATCCTTTCTGTAGTGTGTGGCCCAGTATTGGACATAATACTCCAGATGTGGCCTCACCAGTGCTGAATAAACAGGTTTAATGACTTCTCTGGATCTGCTGGAAATGCCCCTCCTAATGGACACATATGCCATTAGCCTTCTTGGCTAAAAGGGCAGTGTTGATTCATATCCAGCTTCCCATCCACCGTAATCCCCGGGTCATTTTCTGCTGAACTACTGCTTAGCCAGTCATTCCCTACCCTTTAACAGTATTTGGGATTCGTCCATCCCAAGTGCAGGACTCTGCACTTGGCCTTGTGTATTCTCATCAGATTTCTTTTGGGCCAATCCCAATCTGTCCCCCATTTTAGATCTTAGACTTTTAGAAGAACATCCAATATTGATTTTAAAACTGTCAGTGTAATTGCTGATCCATGTCTTCCTCACCTACTCGTTTAGGGTCAAAGCTGGGTTAGTTCCATATTGGAGGGTGGGCAGGAAAGACAACACAGAGTGCCTCTTAGTGACCAATGCAATCCCTGTTCACAATAGTAGGGGCTAGCTGGCATGTGTAGCAGTGTTACTTGACCCAAACACATTGTCATCTGTGTTCATTCTCCCTCCATGTGCCTGTAAGTGCTGGAAAATGCATGAAGCATCAAGTGCATCAAGCAAGTGACCATAACAGCTGGTCCTTGTGTTTTGGCAGCACTGTCTGAAGGGACCCTGTGAAGGCAGGAGTATGGGGGAGTTCATGAAGCACCATTCCATAGCAGGTATAAGGAGCAGCATGCATCTTGTGAACCACTCTGCATCTCCCTATCTGAGCACTCTTCCCAATCCCTTTCCAGGCTTTCTCATGGGAGCAAAACTCTGATGTAACACTTAATCCCCCACTGCCCCACTTCATGCTTCTCTGTTGTGCTTGGGATAAAAGGTAGATTGCTGGGTGCGTGATTATCAGGATCAGGCATCTTTCCTTTTTTGAATATTGGCATGACATTTCCTTTCCTTCAATCACCTCACAAATCCTCAGTGATCCATGCCTGATCAGAAATGATTGTAAGGCATGTTGTGAGTTCACTTGCTCCCTTTATATCCCAGGATGATTCGGGCTAGCTAATTTATATGCACTTATTTTTATCACAGGCTGTCTAGCAAAAGTTACTTTATTGGTTTTTTGCTAATTTCTTAAAGGTTCAAACTTCTTTTCTTTATCTATTTCATTAAGGGTCATCATTAATGCGTAGCCTCCTAGTTAATTAACTGACTGCTTTCTATCTACTACTTTTAATTTCTTTTCCCCAAAATATTTATAAGTGCCTTTCTTATTCTCTTTAGTCCTTTGGCAACATTAACTAACTAATATTGCTACCTTTATGCATTCCCTGCTGAGCCTTAAATTATTTGGTATTCTTTGATTTCTTTCACTCCCCATTGTCCACTTCCAATCCAGTTTTTTTTAAACATCAGATCTCGGAGTAGTCCCTTGTGCAGTCCCTGTAATTGCTGCACATAACAAACTTATTCATGCATACAGTACTTATTAGTCATTCAAATTTATTCATACATGACTACGGAAGAAATCTGCAAGGTGCATATCTGGAAAGGGCCTATGGGGACTTGCGTAGGCACAGCTAGGAGCAGAATAGGGTGCAATTTGATCACTCACACAGAGGGTGCAACTGAACAGAGAGGGCCAGACCAAGTTAATAAAATAGACAAATAATGCACAAAGTCAGCCTCCACTTCCTCTTGAGGAATATTGCCCCCAGGAAGTAAAAAAATCACATCTGGCACATGCTAGTATGACTCACACAAGCAGTGGCTACCTTTCCATCAATAATTAGTTGTTTAACTCATTATTTAATATTTGTACAGTACTTTGTGGCTGTCAAGTACTATGTAAGCACACAGATTTTCTGTATTAAGGGGTCTGGTCAGCCCTGCACAAGCACTTATATATTTCTCAGCATTAATAAATAAAGAGACAGTGCTATGGGAGAATATATTCACTGGAGAAGAGACACTCACTCCCCTCCCCGTGCAGGGATTCTGCAGGGTTCTGCTTCTTGGGCTATGTCTGCATAGCAGCCTTATTTTGAAATAAGGTATTCTGGTATAGCTATTCTGAAATAACTATTTCAAAATAACACTGCTACACACAGGCTGTGTGTACACTAGCAAAAGGAGGGGACATGTTAATAAGGGATTTCAGAAGATGCTAATGAAGTGCTGACATGAATATGCAGTGCCTCATTAGCATAATGGCGGCTATGAACAATTCAAAAGTGCTGGTTTTGGAACACATGCTGCCCATGCAGATGGGGGCCTTTTGAAAGGACCCCCAGATTTTGAAAGCCCCTTCTTCCTGTTAGGTTTTAGGAAGAAGGGGCTTTGGAAATGAGGGGGTTCTTTTGAAAGGCCCCCGACTACATGGGCAGGGTATATTCCGAAAGCAGCACTTTTGACTCATGCACGGCTGCCATTATGCTTATGAGGAGCTGTATATTCGTGTCAGTGCCTCCTTAGCATCTGCCATAGTGCCTCATTAACATGCCCCTTCCAAAAGGTGGGAGCTAGTGCAAACACAGCCACAGAAATGTATTTCAAAATAGCACTTCGGCTATTTCAAAATACATTGTCTAAGCACATAGCACTTATTTCAAAATAGCACCTAACTAGCTATTTCCAAGTAAGCGCTGACCTGCTTCTTAGCAGCAGCTATTTTGAAATAGGTGCTATTCCTCCTGCATTGAGCTTTACTGTATTTCAAATAACACGCCTGATATTTTGAATTTACTTTGCAATAGCATCAAAACAAAAACCAGTCAAGTAGCACTTTAAAGACTAGCAAAATAGTTTATTAGGAGAGCTTTCGTGGGACAGACCCACTTCTTCAGCTGAAGAAGACCCTAGTCTTTAAAGTGCTACTTGACTGGTTTTTGTTTTGATAGTGTATAGACGAGCACGGCTTCCTCTCTGTTACTACTTTGCAATAGCATGTGTGCAGTATAGATGACAGCAAAGTTATTTTGAAATAACTGCTGTTATTGTGGAATAACTTAGTTGAATAGTGAATAGCCTTGGTGGGCAATTGAGCAGTTCTAGTCCTGCTATCCCCACACTTCAGATCCAGTAAAATGGAAATGGCCACTCCCTTAAAAAGCTCCAGTGGCTTTGCCCTTCCATCCAAGACCTCTCGCAGTCTTAAGAGGGCAGGATCCCTTTCACCAGACTAGTTAAGACATATAACTTCTTCACTGGACAATCATCAAACAACAATTTTGAAAGCAGAGTATTTCCTTAAATAAAATTAAAAGTAAAATAAAAGTAAGCCACATTTGAGCGGGGATCTGAGTGCAACCATTCTTCCCAAGATAATAACTGAAGTCTGACCTATTATGTTAATCAATTCGTGTAGTACACTTGAAGGAAACTGAAGTAACTTCAGTGTTATTCCCATGAATTTATTTAATGCTCCCAGATAATTCATTTCTCCAGCAGTCTCCTATAGGCAGCAGTATTACAGTTCCCCTGCAGAGTCTATTTTCTATATTAATTATCTCACAGCACTTTAAGAAGTTTAATTTTGTGCTAAAAGGTTGATGAAGATTAGATGATTAAAATGATCAAAATCAATTTTCCCAAACACAGACAACCTGCAGCAGTCAACTTGAAAAAGAGCATGTTTATGCTCCTGTAGCTGGCTTGAAAAATGAGATTGTAAATGAAATTATAAGATAATTCACAAGTTGTTTCCCAGGTAGGTGCCATCATTCTGCCTATTTTGGAGGGCTTTCCAACTTCCCTTCAAACAGAACGGAATGTTTATTGTTTTTAGTTGAGAAATTAATGTCAGTTAATGAAAAAAAAAGGTTGGGAGTGAAAACTCAGGCTAACATGCCCCTTTCTGCTGCAGAAATGAGGCAATATATAGCACTGGAGCAAGTTCACTGGAGTTTTTGTGATTATGATTGTTTTTCCAGCTGTGTTGTTTTTCATGGGGTTATGGTAGCGCTGGTACAAGTGGCTTCTTTGAATACAAGACAGCTGCTGGACCAAGGAGGATTTTTTAGTTAAGGCTTGGGGATGAGACCCACAGTATCGGGAGAGAGGGTGTCAGTGCTTTTTTTATCAGCTGCATGTATGCACCACGCTATTAGTACTGTTAGGACACAGGCAGTAGGTTTCTGGGTTCATTCCTTTGCCTTCATATAAAACACAAGAGCAACTACAACTAGGCAACAAGATTACACTGCTTTTGCAACACATTCCTCATTTTGGCTATGTCTACACTTGCACTCCTCTTTTGAAATCTCTTTTCGAAAGAAAAAATGCAGTGTTGACGTCGCTTTTCCAAAAATGAATCCCATTTTGAAAGAACCGTTATTCCTAATTTTTTTTAGGAATAAGGGTTCTTTTGAAAACAGGATTTATTTTCAAAGGAGACACACATGCACTGCTTTTTGTCTTCTGAAAGATTCTCTTTCGAAAAGAGATGATGCAAATGAAGCATGAAATATGTAAATTAGTGCTTCATTTGCATTTCTGATTTCCTTCATTTGCATTCCTCTTTAGAAAGAGGAATGCAAGTGTAGATGTAGCCCTTGTTTCAGGTGATCACACACCTACTGTAGAGTTTTGCTTTTTGGGGGTAAAATTTGGCCAAAAGGGATTCATTTGATTTAAAAAAGTTGCATTGAGCTGTACTCTTCATTTCTCCTTGAAGTGATAGGCACAGAATCAGGGCTGAACGGCACATTGTTCCTGAGGCATTCATAAAACAGCTTTGGAGAGTGTGACTATTACTTCCCTGCTCTGGAACAGAATGGCTGCCTACGTCGCCCCAATTGCACTGGTTATTTTTTTGATATTATGTCACATTACACACACACACACACGCCTTTCTAATTTGCTGTCCATACTCACTCTTACTGTCTTATCACAGTCATGGAACATGTACGTGTCTGGAGATGGGGCACACGACAGTATGAAATTGGCACAAAGCAGTGGTAGTAGCGTGATTCTTCTGATCAAGCTCTGTCCGACTGCTCCTGGCCCACCCCTTCTGCCCCGTCTCTGCCCCTGACAATGTCCCTTCTGGGGCATAGTGCTGGTCCTCCTCCGACCTTGCCCGTGGCCCACGGCATCTGTCAGCCCTGTGTTCAGGAACAGGAGCACGAGTGCTGAATACCCACCCTTGATACAATGATCACTTGCATCTTTTGTCTAGGAACATGATGATCTATTACGTTTGTTTATATTGCATGCTGCTCTTAAAGCTTCCCCTCCTGGTCATCACTGGGGAAATTTCAGCAGCATTTGCCAACTGATAGGTATAAAAGCCATGAATCATGATCAAGACATAATTCTTGTTTCACAAACTGTGGTGAATTTAGGGGAGCAAAAGATGCTATTCAAGGGATAGACAAAAGGTGGGCAGAGAAGCACAGGAGGGAAAGCTGGCAGAGATTTGTCCTGACTGTTCTTGTGTTTTTATTTGTTGAATCCATTGCTTTTATATGGTTCCCAGATGGGTTCCATATTTTTGGATTTTTCTGTACTATCTTGCAATCTATTACCTTTTGTACGAGGCAGGTTCGTCTAGAGTTATGAGCTGCGTTTTGATTGTTGCTATTGCTCTGTCTTTCCACTATTTTAGAATTTATTTGGGCTGTTAAGGATGCTGATGCTTAGCCATTTTATACTCTCATTATCTATCTATTCCCCTTTGTTATGGCTCTACGTAGCCACAGTGGAATACTCATTGCTTTTTTTGTATTTTATTAGTGTGTCTTTTTTGCAACTATATTTCTTAGAAATAACATATTGTAGGACATGCCTGTGCCTTATCACCCCAAACATTAATCACATGTTATTCTCAGGTGCTGATCTGATTTAATGGGGGACACATTCTTCCCATTAGATCAGTTTTATAAAAATTACCTTGGTGGATTAGGCTAGCAACCCATGCAATGCAATATTGTGACAGGGCTCTATAGGAAAGTGTAAGACTTCCATAATGACTCCTAGATTCACCAACATGCTCATGATGTTGATGCTTCCTAAGTCTATGTACTCACTATTTGGCTTAAATCCTGGCCCAGGAGGCATGCATGATGCATATCAACATACATCTTATCTAAAGTTACCTTGGTTGATACATTCATATTAATATCTAAACCTTTTCTTTCTCATACTAAACTGAATCAGATCGTGAGACAGTAAGTTCCACAGTCACTTATGAATTGTGTAGGCTATTCTCCACAGGTTTGTATAGCATACTTATCACCTTAATATGTGTGTGCTTTCCAGCAGGCAGTGCAATAATACATCTGTCACATCTTGTTTGTTCTCTCATCCTTTCTCCAAGGTGAAGAGCATATACACTGGTGTGTCTTGCTTTAGTAAGGTTTTCTTGATGTTTTTTAAATATCTATGTTGCAACATACAGTAGAAGCCTGATTATCCAGCATCCCTGGAGAACAGGGGGTGCTGATTAATCAGCTTTGCCTGTTAGCTGAGCAGGGCTGCTGTATTTAGTTGAGAGTTGACAAGATCACAGAAATGCATCTTGTGCTTGGAGAAGGTTGTGAGGACCTTGGTTCCTGGTGGAGATCACTCCCAAGTTTCAGATTGGCCCAAAAGACAGTTCTGTCTTCCTCACAGAAAAGCTTCAGACTTATTGCAAAGAATTCCATGATGCCAGAGGAGCATTGTTGTCACCCAGTGTCTTCATTTCAGAGCTTTAGCTGATGGTTTAGATGTCCACACTCCCTCTTACAGTTTTATCACAGTCAGGCTACGTCTACACTAGCCCCAAACTTTGAAATGGCCACGGATGGCCATTTTGAAGTTTACTAATGAAGCGCTGAAATGCATATTCAGCGCTTCATTAGCATGCGGGCGGCCTCGGCACTTCAAAATTGACGCGCCTCACCGCTGTGCGGCTCGTCCCGACGGGGCTCCTTTTCAGAAGAACCCCACCTACTTCAAAGTTGCTGTATTCCCACAAGCTGATGGGAATAAGGGGACTTTGAAGTACGCGGGGTCCTTTCGAAAAGGAGCCCCGTCGGAACGAGCCGCATGGCGGCGAGGCGCGTCAATTTCGAAGTGCCGAGGCCGCCCGCATGCTAATGAAGCGCTGAATATGAATTTCAGCACTTCATTAGTAAACTTCGAAGTGGCCATTTGCGTGGCCATTTCGAAGTTTGGGGCTAGTGTAGACACAGCCTCACTGAACATGTACACGTCCAGAGAGGGAGCATAAGGTAGTGTGATATTGGCACAAATCACCCAAGCCATACAGCACCTAGAAGATAAGGGCTAAGATCTGGAATTTGATTTGAAATTCCATGAGAAGGCAGTGTTAAGTGAGGACAGATCTGATGTGCAATTTGAAATCTGTGGTGCTGAGCAGGCATGATGCAGAGTCTCCCATATGCTGATGGTTGGGAGCCTAGGCATATTGCATTGCTGTATCTCAGCCAACAGGTAGATAACTGAAACTAGGTCATTGTCTATTAGGGACAAAGTCTCTTGTCCCACCAGAGATGATAGAAATCATTACTTGTGGATGCTGCTATTGATAACGTAGTGGCAGCAAGGAACCCAGGAGCAGTCCTTGACTATAGACCAAACTGACAAATTGTGGATGTGAAGGTTCAGGACATACAAACGGCCCTCCTGGGTCACACCAATGGTAAGAGTGAACAGTGGGATGGTTGCAAACATCATGGTAGTTCTGCTTTTGGGGGAGGGGTTTTTGGGAGTGGGCAAAAACATACAGAAGGGAGAGAGACATTGAAAGGGAGGCGGCTGAGGGGAATAAGGCAGGAAGAAGAAGGTGAGAGGGGGAGATATGAAAAACTGGAGGTGAAGAAACTGTGAGGAAAGGTGTTGGAGCAAACATAATCAGCACACAGCAGAGACAGCCCAGACAAAACAGTAAGAAGGTCTTTGCATGTTCTAATTTTAGTGATGTGGAGTGATAGCCCTGGACTGGGTCAATTGTTTTCAGCTAATTTTAACATGAGGGCAAAGCTCCAATGATAGCAAACTTCCACTCCACTCAGAACAGGTCGCAGTCTGGCTATGGATGTGGAATTCAGCAGCGTAGGTGGTGGGTATTATAGCCCAGAGGAGCCCAAGCCTCCCATGTGGCACAGCTTCTGACCTACAGCCTTTGAGAGTGCAGACATCTGGGCTGTGATGGTCCCCCTGTGCTCTGCCTTGAGGTCCCTCCCACTTTCCCCCATGGCCCCATCTACACTTCATCTCTCACTTTCCCTGCTCTGCCCCTTTCCAGAGACATCTGCTCCTACCTGCTTGATGAGTCCTTACTCTTCGTGGTCCTGCTCCCACAAGGCGCCTACAGCTCACTGAGTCACTCCCCTCCTCCATGGGATGGAAGAGAAGAGGGATGTGGTGAGTGGCAGATGGTGAGGGTCATGGAGGAAGGGGGATGGAGTAATTCAGCCAGGGGTTGGTGAAGAGGCCAGTCATAACTAGGGCTTAGGGTAGTGCATGTCCGGGGCCCTGCAGGAAGAGGCTGAGTGGAGGTAGGGCCTTAGGGTGGAGCAGGGCATGGGGCAAGCCTCTTGAAATGTAGGGGTCACACGCCACCCATGCTCAGCAGTTATCATCAGCTGCCCTCAGGCAGCACCAGAGGAAGAGGATTAAAGAGGGATGATGCAACAGCACTGAAGTGGTAAGCAGGAAGCTGTGGCTTCTGAGCTTTCTGCAGCTGCTTCCGACTGGGTGATAATCTATGGCCTCTCTAAGGACACTCCTGACCCCTTATGGTGATGTTTCTGCAGCTACAAAAAGTGAAGACAGCCCAAAATGCCACTCTTGGGTAAAGACATAGTTAATACTTAGTGTTAAAAGGAAACTCTGCTCCACGGGACAAAGGCACCTCCTGTGAGGAACACTGGTGAGTGGGGTGATGAACAGAATCCTTTCCACTAACAGCAGGGCCAGCAGCCACCGGAGCAATGTGGGAGGGGAGCACAGTTCTGTGCCCTGGGAAGGGCGGGGCCAAAGGTAGAAGGATGGGGGCTGAGGACAGTTAGACCTTACAGCCACTCAGATTGTTTCCCCACACTTCAGAGCCACATGGAGCAGAGAAGCTATGCTGCTGCAGCACTTCAAAGGGGCCAAACTCCAGCTGTGGCTGCCGCTCAAGAAGCAGTGTTGGCAGCCAGAACTCCAACCCCCTTTGAAATGCTGGGTCTCAGGATAACTGCTCTTTTTCCCTCCCTGTTGGTGGGCCTGCCACCCAAGCTGGAGCTAGGATGCTGAGTTGCCATGCAACTCCCCCTTGCAGCTGCTACTGCAGCCTAACTGTGCTGGGTGTCACAGCCACTATATCTCCTTACTGGCTGATCCATTTCCCCTCTTCTGAGCTACCCTTGGCTGCTTACATCTTTCACCCATCCCCAGCATGGGGCTTTAATCGTGCAGAGGGCCTTGGACTTCTATTGTAGCCCATGGATGTACTCCCCCCGCCCAGTGAAGATTGCGGTAAAGAACCCTTTTCTAAGAGGGTTACACTGTGTTGTCGTAAACAAATCCACAGAAGATTGCTAGCAACTGTTTTGGAACAAATCACATGATTGATAAAAATATCCATCCACCAGGTAATTATCACACTCCCTTGATATTTCCCATCATTAGTTATCATACAATTCAGTGAAAAATTAAATTTGCTTTTCTGCAGTAAGCCCTGCCTTGATTCCCACAGCTCCTAATCCTCATTCGTTAGCCAAAATCTGCTCAGGCATTTCCTGTGCAGAGACTGAACTCAGGTCTAGCACAAAATCTTGTTACTGCAAGAAATGACTGCCCTAGCTAGAGGCACTGACAGCCACCGGGGGCCAGAGGGCAAGGTCGGAGGGGGACCTCGCTTCCTTCCACCAGAAGGGGTGGGGCTAAGAGTAGAAGGGGCAGGGCCAAGAACAGTCAACTCTCAGCACCAGGACTGGGCCCCTGCCATACTGTCTCACAGCCAGAGCACCACTGCCACGAAACTTCAATGGCGCCCAGGGGCAATTGCCCCCTTTGCCTCCCTCTCCCCCGGTCAGTGGGCCTGGCACTAGCCCTCAAGGCATAGAAGATATAGGGTCTGCTCTTGCTCAGTAGCCAAATTACTATTGACATCAGAATACCTCTCTTCCTCCCCACCCACAAATGCTAAAATTATCACTCCTTAATTTATAAATTGCCTCCTGCCTGCCTGCACATTGTTGGTGTGGTACAGAATGGTCAGCATCAAACAACACTATAGAAAATTCAGACAAGGCATTTTCTGGGCAAGAATGAGAAGTGTGTGTAGAGGGAATGGAAGAGGTTAGAGAATAAATATAAAGTCAAAACCGGTTATATTCCACATCACCTCTGAGAAAAGGAAGGGTCAAAGTGTTTGTGACAAGTGGTGCTTTGTCTGCTTGTCTATTGTACTCGGCCTTCTGCCCTGATGGCAGCAGGGAAGCTAGAGAGTCTGCAGGATGAAACAGCCAGTCAGGGGCTAGAAAGGCCCTATAAAAGGAGCTGCAGGACTAGAGTCAGCTCAGTGCCCCTGGAGATCTCAAGGAGGGAGGACCAGGGGTAACTAGATGCCTGAGAGAATGGCAGCACCACAGAGAATTCTGAGTGGAGAGCTGGTGAGGGACGGCAGACTATAGATAGACTCTGATGGACTGTAATAGAGCCCTGAGGTAAGGGTGGGGAAACTCTCCAGGGGAAGTGAAGCCCTGCAGACACCACTTTCTGTCTAAGCGGGGAGTGGATTGGAAGGACACTGCAGAGGGCGCCAAGATGGACGGCTGTTAAGTGTGTATGCTGGAAGAGGTTTTGTCTGACACACACAGAGCGTGACTCAGCATGAAGGCTGAGTAGCCAAAGAGGCTTTGAACTGAGGCAGCTCAGACACACACATTTGACCAGACAGGGACACCTCACAGAAGGTGAGTGCCACCCCATTGCAGGCAGTCAACACTGTGTTATTTTCATGATGTGTTTTTTCAGAGGGGGTGGGTTTGCATAGAAATGGGCAAGCTAAAGGGAAGTGCAGGCAGGATAAGGGAATAGGGCAGAAAAGAAGAATCAGGAGAGGTAAGTGTGGCATGAAGCTGAGGAAGTGAGTGCAAGGGGGAGGGTTGCCACACAGACAGCATGGCACATGGCAGTCATCAGAAGATCATGTATATGCCTTAAATATATTTGTCAAGTGTGCAGTTCCCAAGTGGAGACAATTTTAAGAAACATTCTTCCCGAGAATGGGTGCCTGATCATCCGCCATCCCTTCTCAGAGCTGCATTCGCATTTCAAAACACTCTCTCTATGGCCACTTAATGAGCGAGAAGCCATGTGACTCATCTGAAACAGTGGAAGTAATTACTGTGCATAGATTTTCCCACCTCCCTTTGTCTCTCTCTTGGACACATATATAATCATAATCCCAGGGCTGCATATATTATATATAGATGCTATGATCACTCGCTAACCACATGTTGCAGGGAACAGATGTTAGACCTTCCTGGCATCTACTCATTTAGCTAAAGGCAAATTTCCTTCAACTCTTTGTAGTATCCAGGCTTATATCCTCTTTACATTGACTTTCAGTGGCTAAACACAAACGGAAGAAGTCAGTTCATACATAGCAGTGCTCTGTGGAACAATTGCACAAGCTAGTCAGTATTTTATAGCAGAAGATGGGTAATGAGTACCTTTGAGTTTCACTTTGTAATGGGGAAGAAAGGAAGATATTGATTGCTTAGCTAAAAGTAAGCTAAAATTTATTAGCAAGTAGGTTAAACAAAATCTGTGATATTGCTCTCAGTGGAGACAAGGCTAAAGATGCCATTGCTTTCAGCATCAGCAGGATTAGACTCAGATTTGACAAAAGCCCATAGAGCCATGTCTAGAAAAGAAGGAATTCACATAGTTTCAGGAACACATTCTAGCTTTGCTACATCAATCAGCGCATATAGCACAGCAAATTGATGGCGTTGGTCATGCCTGCATAAAGTGTAGTGCATGCTTTGTTGTAGCAATCAATAACTAATTATGTATTGTGTTAATTTAATTACCCCCTGAGGCATTAAATCTCACCTTCAAACATTGATGTTTTGTATGCAGTTACTCCCCTTTTCTCCACCACATAATCTGTATTTTGGTTGAATGTATAGGTTTTCAAATTGTATCACAATGATGCAATTACTCAGCGTACTGTGGAGCATAGTGTAGCCCTAAATTCATGCCACCTGGTGCTGTGACACTGGCTGTGCTTACCAGCTAAGCAAATTTAGGTTCAGTCACTACACAGAGACTGGTACTGTAGACTTTGGCACTGTAGAGTCAGGAGGAGGCACTTTTTCCATTAGGTGCATTGATACGAGGAAAATAAGTCCCTTGTTAGAGTTAATTCTTACAGCTTGGCCCATTAGCTCCTTTATAATCATGATTACCAAGAGGTAGCTAACAATTTTAAAAAACATTTCCCATTCTCTTTGTGTGCATTCTGATCAGTCTGTATCAGGCTGGAGAACCCTGCATTAATGGAGGTGCTGTCTTTTCGTATTAATCAAGTAAGTCAGGCAATATTAAATGTGTTGCAACATAGCTAAATGGAAACATATATGTCTAGGAACAAGGAACGATGGTCGTCCATACAGCATTGGGGATACTTTTGTAGGAAGCACTGATTCAGAAAAAGTTGGGGACCTGTGATGGATAGTTACTTGAACCTGGGATCTCAGTATGCTCCTGTGGTCAAAAGGGCTAATGAAATCCTTGGATGAATAAACAGAAGAATCTGGAGAAGGAGTAAGGAGAATCTTTTACCTCTGTATTCAGCACTGTGGTGACCACTGCTGGAATCCTGTGTCCAGGGTGGTGTCCACAATTGAAAGAAGATGCTGATAAATTGGAGGGGGTTCAGAGAAGAGCCGTGAGAATGATTAAAGGGTTACAAACTATGCCTTACAGTGATAGGAGCTCAATTTATTTAGTTTGACAGGAAAAATGTTAAGAGGTGACTTCATTATCGATTGTAAATATTGACATTGGGAAAAAATATCTGATGATGGGCAGACTACATGTGGGAACCCCAACCTTCCCCTGGTCTTTGCTGTAACTTGTAGGGCCTAGAGCTGGACTTTCCCTCTCCTTCTATAGCTTGAGCAGCTCCTGGGATTGATAGAATGTGTGCATGTAATGAATGGCAAGATGTGTTCAGAACAGGTGTGGAGAGTAGGTATGAGTACATGAAGACTGGAGATGGGTGTAGAGAACAGGTGGCCATGTGTTACTTTCTGTATATGCAGACTTACAGAATGAGTGGTTTGTGAACGAGAAAGGACTAGGAGGAGGAGATGGAGAAAGAGATGTATGTGCATTATGAACATGTGGATGGAATGAAAGTGGGTGTGGAATGAATGCTAGGTGCGATGTTTGGAATGAACGACTGGAGCAGCACAAACAGGCAATGTGTCTGAGTACAGGAGCAAATTCAAACCTACAGGGTATTTGCATGCAAATGTTGGCAGATATGCCATTGTCACATCCATTTGTTACATGTTATTTTAAATTTGACCCAAATCCAGCAATCAGTTAGGCATGAATAGCTATACAGGTGTAGCCCCACAGCATCAAACCCCTAGCTTATAAACTTGATATTATGGTAATACCTAGCCAGGGATTCCCAACCTATGGGTTGGGAGCCAAACCAGCTGGGTGGCTCCAAGCTGCATGTGGCTCTGTAAGGAGCCATTGGTTACTCCCATGACTCACTCTTCCGGCTCACAGTCCTTGCCCTGCTGTGCTGAAATGGACCTCAATTTAATTGGTTTTATGGCCAGCAGGAGGGATCTAGCCATTAAACCTATTAAACTGAGTACCATTTCAGTGTGGCAGGGCAGGGAACTGCCCATGCTGCAGGTGGGGAAAGGGAGTAAGAGGGCTGGGGAGGAGTCACGTGGAGAAGCGGTGGCAGTGGTGGTGGTGGCCTGGTGAAAGAGCAGCAGGGGAGAGGAGTAGGGGGCAGCAGCAGCACTCATGTAAGGTAGTTGGGGGGCATTTTGTGGCTATAAGTGATTTAAGCCTGGGGGTAGGGCAGAGGTTTGGGGCTGTAAGGGGTTTAAGCCTGGGGGTAGGGCAGAGGTTTGGGGCTGTAAGGGGTTTAAGCCTGGGGGTAGGGCAGAGGTTTGGGGCTGTAAGGGGTTTAAGCCTGGGGTGAGGGTGAATGAAGTTTTAGAAACATTTTTCTTCCCAAGGGAGAACCTCTCCCCAGTTTTAAATTGCCTTGGTCAGAAAGTCTTACTGAATTGTTAGAATGGGTTGCCATCTTGAAAAGACGCTCCAACAGAGATCAAGGTCCCATGGTTAGGCACTGTACAAAGATAGTCCTTTCCATGGGTGGTAGGTGAAGGCCCACCCTACGTCTTCTGCCCAAAGCCCCACCCTTCCAAAACCTCCCCACACCTATGAAGTCAAGCCCAGATCCCATTAAAAGGTACTGCCCCCAGTCTCTGACTATTCCCCAGACCCCTTAGTGTCCCCATCCCAGTGGGTGGTGTGGCCCCACCCTTCCAGGCTGCCTACAGTGTCTGGTTGCTGGAGGGTGGGAGAACCCTGGCCCTCCCAAGACAGCTGCACTGCAGTCTTGTCCTTCCCAGGGCAGCTGTACCACAGGCTCCTGCCCAGTCCCAGCTTTCCCAGAGCAGCTGGGCTGCTGCACTGCAGCCCCAACCTGCCACAGCTGGCTGGAGACCATAGGCAGTTTTGGGATGGCAATACCTTCCCTTCTCCATGGTCCTTTCTCTGAAGAGCAGCAAGACTAGCAAGACAGACTACAGGGAAACAGAGAAGTAAAGGAACTTGTTCAAGGTCAGTGTTCCCTGTAAGCTGAACGCTTGGGCGGTCACCCAGGAGAGATTCAAATGCCACCTGGCTGATTAGCAGAGCACCCACAGCTCGCAGCATATGTGTCTAATGGGGGTGCACCTCATCAGTGCACATAGCACTTATTCCACACATGGAGGGAAAAAGTCAGAGGGAACACTGGTCACAGAGTAGATGAGTGGCAGACTCAAAACTAGCACCTTGATTTCTACTAACTCCCAATATTGGGCCCTAACCAGCCAAACACATTGTTGACAGGTCTGTTCATCACTGTTTCCTATCTATTGCCCAGCAAACTGGATGATTCATCCTCTTTCTGCTGCAAAACTCCATCAGTCAAAATGCTTCTCTAATACTGGCTCTCTATCAAAGCTTTCATGCCATGTTGGCATCACCGAAACCTCGTATTTTTCTTGTGTGCTTGCAAGCTTATTCATCAGCTCACTAGCAAACTAGTTCACCATTATTCTTCATATGCCCAGAAAAAACACAAGGCCAAGGTGTGTGGGTGTTTGTACTCATAAAGATGACTGCATGTTCAAAGGTGTCAGAATGAGTCAAACCTTTGCAGGTCACCAACTCCAGAATAAGCACAAGCCAGCTCTAGCTTCAGCTGCTATTCCTGAATGATAACAACTTCATCTAGTGTTTCAGGCTGCTTTGTGTTATCTCCGCAAAGGTAACACTCTCTCACGCCTGTGGGGCCCCACAGTCTGTGACCCAGTTCCACTGCAAAATCTAGAAATGCTTGGAAAGTAAAGTCCAGACAGACAGGAAGATGAAATTGTAATTATTGTATATGCCAGCTGGCAGCCAAAGTCTCGCAATAGACTTGACTGATGAATGAAGCAGCTCTGAGTGGGCCTAGGGCTTCCTTCCCAAAGGCTGAGGCTGAAAAATCTCTGCTGCAACTTCCCTCAGTTTAAAATGCCTCTTAAAAACAGACCTGAAACTTGGCCTTCTTATTTCTTCAACTCAAAGCTGAAAATGATCAGGAAGTTCAGTTTTAGATGCTGGCCGAGAACTAGGAACCTTTGGAAATTTCACATGCTGCTTATACATTTTCCCATGTGAGCAGCTAGAAGACGGTGAGGAAAGGTCCATTATCAAAGGGTCCACTTCTCCCTGGCCCTAGCACAAGGGGCACAAGGAACCTTTCTCCCTCCTTGCAACAGACTACTGTCTCCCAACACCCTAAGGGATTCAAATCAATGCCCCCAAGAGGGAAGAAATAGGTGGAATTCTGGCCACTCTCTCCCTCCACTCGGGTCCTTTGAGCCAGCAGATCAGGAGCAGGTCACACCTTCCATTGTGCATGCTTTCCTGAACTCCAGGAGGGATTTTCTGCCCAACACACAGTTCTCCGCTGGGGTTCCCATAGGAGTGATGTGGCTCTGCACTGCCCCTGCCTGTTGGGAGGGCCCCTGTCTCATTGCCATGGCCTGTCTCTAGATTGGGAGACACAAAGGATCAACAATAAATGTGGTACAAATTGCAAGGACACGTTTAATTCTGGAGGATCCTAAAGGGCCACAAACCTCAGGTAACTAGCCCCAATGTAACACAGCCACAGCCAGGGGTGGGAGAGAAGCATAGGTCAGCTTCCCGCGCTGCAGTATAGAAAGGGGAACTTTGGGCAAGCACACCAGGAACCCCTTGTTCTTACAAGCAGCACCATAAGATCTTTCATATAGAGAAGGCCAATTTTTAAGGTCTTGTCAGAAAGACTCCCACACAGTAAAGCACACTGATCTACCTTGAAAGGATGAAAGCCTAAATTGACATGGCTGGGATTTGACTGAGGGACTGGAGGGAGGGTAAGTGTTTCAGTCCTGAATCTGAGCTCAGTAAGCCACCCCTCTGGCTTAAGTTGCCGGGGTATTATGTCTCAATGCTATCTCTTAGCAACTCGCTGCATTCTGATCTGATAAGTGGAACTGGCATGTAAATCCACAAATACATCTTGACTTTGTTCAAAGTTGATTTGCCAACAGAAAGCAGCTTGTGGAACTGAACAGGATTAACAAAATAATTAAAACATTTCAGTGGGCCAACACATCACTAATAATAAGGAGTAAGACTGTGTGGTAAAAGGGGATGTGAATGAGAGAAATTACAATGGTGTGAGGTTGTCACGCCCCCCCCCCCCATATGTCCCTGCGCAGGCACATAAGGAGCATCTTTATTCACCCCGTACTCAGGTTGCTGGCAGCAGAGCGAGGCATTGGGAAAGCAGCTACAGGGCCAATGCTCTCTCTGCATATGGTGCAGAATAGGCAAATAGGGGGTCGACTGGCATAGTTTGGGTTCCATTTCTCTGCTCAATGCACATGTCAGCTGAGCCAGCATGGAGGGGAAGTGATGCAGCCCTGGGCTAGAACAAGTGGGGAGCCAGGCTCCATACCGTAGCTTGCTCAGTAATTTTCCCTTTCCCACAACTCAAAAAGAGTCTTGTCCAAGCAGAAAGAGGCTGGGCAGTGATATGGGCTCCCGAGGAAACATTATGGTGGAATTGAAGAGAAGAAAACAGGGGGCTCTTCACCTAGATGCTTTCCCCTCTCATCCCAAACATTACATTGAGCAAGATTTCCACCCCCCACTTGTATCTCTACTTCAGCTATATGGCTGATCGTTCTGGACAGTTGTAAGTACTATTAGTGCTCTTGATGGAGCAGTGCATTTCTAAAACTTATCAAGAATCTCTAGAATTTGGGTGGTGGCAGACATATAGTAGAGAAAAGTGGAAAATTGCAGTAAAAATGTCCTCTGTGACCCTGGTTCTACTCTGATGTACATTGGTGTAAATGTGAAGCAACAGTAATCAAGTTATACCAGTTTAAACCCATCCTGGATGAGAATCAGGCCTGATATAGCTTCGCAGGCTAGAGCCAATTCACACCATCTGAAGATCTGGCACATCAGATTCTGAGGCCAGAAGGGACCATTGTGATAGGTGACCTGCTGCATATCCAAGACCATACAGAGTTCCAGCCAGCAATTCCTTTACAGAGCCCATAAATTGTATAAAAGCAGGAGCACCACAAGTGAGTTTGAAAGCTAGGACACAGATGAGCTGTTGGAATGGAATGATCCCTTGGGAAAACATTGGAAGAAACAAAGCATAAAATTTTGGGCACAGTAGATAAGGCTGCAGAAGAACAGCAGCTGGTGGCCAACAGGTAGATGGGGCAGTAGGCAGCAATCATAAATGACTGTTGTTACACTCACTGGACCTAACCAGGTTATTCACAGAATCACAGGCACTTTCTCATGCTCCTCTACTAACATCATATATGCCATCATGTGCCAACAATGCCCAGATGCTTTGTATATTGGACAGACTTCTAACTCCCTTAGACAAAGGGTTAATGGGCACAAAACAGACATCAAAACACTCCAGATCCACAAACCAGTTAGTCAACATTTTAATGGAATGGGCCATTCTGTTAATGACTTAAGAGTATGCGTGTTACTGAAAAGAAATTTTTGCACAGCTATTCAAAGGGAAACAGCTGAGCTGTCTTTTATATTCAAATTGATGCAGTTTAGATATTGCAGTTCTCATGGGGCAGATGGCAACTTCCTTTCTCCTAGTGTAGTGCTGCACACTCATCAATTTACTCTATATCCAGAGTAACTTTGCTGAAATCAGTGGTACAAGTGAGATCAAAAGCAGAGTGGTAGCTTCAGGGAGTACAATTGTTTACTGCAGGCATGTCCAACCCGTGGCCGGTGGGCCGCATGAAGCCCTGGACAGCTAGTAATGCGGCCCCACAAGATCGTAAACTTTTAACATTATTATGTGATTTATATACATTAACTATATTGTATATTTTATATGCGGCCAAAGACAATTCCTCTTCACTCAATTCGGCCCAGGCAAACCAAAAGGTTGGACACCCCTGGTTTACTGCATTGTATTCATGTACCAGATTTCTTAATGAAACACAGGAATACAGAAAACATGCTGACTTTGTATTGCATGATAATATCAGCCATTGCAGAACAGCCCAGCAGAACAGCATAATAAAATGCTTTCTGTCTGCTTATGTAGCTTCTGGTCCTTGGAGGGTCTGAGGACCTCACAAACATTAATGAATTTCTCCTCACTAAACCCCTTTTGGGGTAGGGACGTATCATTAATCCAGCTGCATGCATGTAGAACTAAAGCAGCGAGAGACAGAAAGTGCTTGCCCAAGGTCACTCGGAAGGTCTGTGACAGAGCTAGAACTGAATTAGGACTCAGAGTTCCAGTCCAATGTGCTGACCACACCGGTATCGTCTTACAAATTAATTTTGTGTCGTTATCATTCCTTTAAAAACAGCTTCCTCAAAGATTTTTACAGCATTATTAAGAATTAGACAGATATAATACTTAGAATTTATTATTTTCAAAGTAGAATCTTTCCCTCACACCTGGGAGGGAAAAATATCCCCATCAAAGAGAGGGAAACTGAGGCAGAGATTTGCCTAAGGCCATGTTTTCCCTGCAGCTCAGTGTGTGTGTTGAGATTAGAACTCAGAAATCTATCTTCCAGTCCCATTTTAGTCTCCTAGATTATACTGCCTCTCAGGGTTATCTACCATCAAAGAATTAAAATAGCTGAGCAGGAGAGGAAAATTAAGCAGTTCAGCCATGGAAGATAAGATATGGTTTCTAATGAAATTGGGAAACTGAGCTGGAGATTTGATTAGGTTCATATTGCTACAGAATCTCACTACGTAATCTACAGTTGTTATATACCCTGCTCGTAGAATCAGTTCAGATCAGAATATTGACTGGGTGGATCTGTTTCTCCTGAAATGCTCAGCAACCTTGTAGTATTTTTTGTATGAGGGAGGAAGAGCAAACCTGTCTTTCTCACACTAAGTCTTAGGGAAGACTGTGTACAACGTTGTGTGCTTTAATGAGAACATAAGAATGGCCATACTGGGTCAGACCAAAGGTCCACTTAGCCCAGTAGCCTGTCTGCTGACAGTTGCCAATACCAGGTGTCCCAGAGGAAGTGAACTGAACAGGTAGCAATCTCTTTCCTGCCATCCATCTCCAGCTTTTGACAAACAGAGGTTTGTGACCCCATTCCTTACCCATCCTGGCTAATAGCCATTAACGGACCTAACCTGCATGAATTTATCTAGCTCTTTTTAAAACTCTTTTAGAGTCCTAGTCTTCACAGCCTCCTCTGACAAGGAGTTCCACATTTTGACTGTGCACTGCACGGAGAAGAATTTCTAGTTCTTATACTATGAGAACAAGTAAAAAATTTCTCCTTAGTCACTTTCTCCACACCACTCAGAATTTTATATACCTCTATCATATCCCCGCTTTAGTCTCCTCTTTTCTAAGATGAAAAGTCCTAGTCTCTTTAATCTCTCTTCATAGGGGACCTGTTCCAAAACCTAATCATTTTAGTTGCCATTTTCTGAACCTTTTCTAATGCCAATATATCTTTTATGAGATGAGGTGACCACATCTGCATGCAGTACTCGAGATGTTAGCGTACCATGGTTTTATATAAGGGCAATCAGATATTCCCTGTCATATTCTCTTTCCCTTTTTTAATGATTCCTAATATCCTGTTTGCTTTTTGGACTGCCGCTACACACTGCATGGATGTTTTCAGAGAAATATCCATGATGACGCCAAGATCTCTTTCCTGATTAAAGCTGTAGCTAAATTAGCCCCCATCATACTGTATATATGGTTGGGATTATTTTTTTCAGTGTGCATTACTTTATACTTATCCATACTAAATTTCATTTTGCAAACAGGGACCGAGACAAGGAAAGCCGTCAGGTAGCTGATGCCTCCACAATATTATATACCTGGAGAGGGACATACACATGCACAAACAGCAAGAGAAACAAAGAGACGGATTTGGGAGATTCTGAATGCTGAAACTTTTTAGTGATCCAGTTTTCTAGACATATCAATCTTTGCCATTCTGCGTCCTCTCTAATTACATTGTTAATGCTCTGTTATGTGAAATTTATAATCTACTGCAATCTGACTGACCCAATCCATCACACATGGCAAGTCACAAATTAGCATGTCAGTCTGAGTAATTGAAAAAGTGATCCAGTTTTCCAAAACTCCCTTTTTCTGCACCAAAAATCGCTTGTAAGTAGAATTAGTAAAAGAGAAGGAGGGAAGAGAGGTGTTTTTAATTTTATTTAATTTCCAGCAAAAGTCCCAACAATGACAAAAGGCAGCTGTGACAGCTGCTGCTCTGTACGCTGCCAGTGTACCTGCCTGCCTGCCAAATCTTACTGGTTCAAATCTTACTCCACCTGGAGTCCAGCAGGATCGCATGTCACAGAGAATCCCCTTCATTTCACAGTCTGAAGTGGACTCTATAACTCTGGCTAGGTCTACACTTACCATGGAAAATCAAACACATAGGTTTGATCTTCTGGAGTGCATCTTTGTGAATGTGCGAAAAGGCATGTTCCCCAGAATTCCTTGTGAGCTGCAGCTGCAAGGATTAAGGAGTGTTAAGGGAGGAGCGCTCCTGCCGGCATTCTACGGTGAGGAGAGGGATGAATAGCGACAGCTGCAAAGTCGATTGTCTGGTATGCAACTGGTGTACCTAAAATTGCATTGCAGCCGTTGATATTCAAGGTAAGTGTAGACCCAGCCTCTGTTTGCCTCTGCAGGGTGTTCTGTTCTTTGCTTTCTCCCAGCTACTGCCTTGCTGCATGCTAGATTGGAGAGGAGAGCACTGAACACAGCGAAGTCCTTTGATGGAGGATGGCATCAGTGTTCTCTCTAAGCTGAGCACTTGGGTGGCTGCTGAACAGAGATGTTCAGTTTCCTCCCAGCTGATTAGCAGAGCAACCACAGCCACCCAGAGCGAGCAGATGTTTCGATTGTTGGCGCACATCTGAACATGCCTTCGTCCCCATACTATCATTTATTCTGCCCATGGACGGGGGAAAAAAAAATTAGAGGGAACACTGGTTGACAGATGTTAATTGAAAAGATAAAATTTAATCAGGGGTGGGATTGGGGGGGCAATTCGGGAGGATGATGAAGTGTTTCCCAAGACTCCAAAGATCTGAACAACTTTTCAATATGGATTTCCTCTTCCTATATTTTCTACAGCTGCCATCTGTCATGGGAAAGTCTCACAAAGTGCCCCATCTTCAAAGTGACGTCATCAGCATTTCACACATTTGTAAAGGCTCTGACATCTTCTCTCCACTGGTTGGTAGAGTCCAATAGGATAGCCACGAACCACATGTGGCTATTTGGACAGTTGAGTGTGGCTAGTTGTCTTGAACAATAACTATATTTTCAAAATAACATTGGTAGTTCACTAGAGAAATAGCCACTATAGAAGATATTGCTTCAGAACTGGTTGGACACCACAGGGCTAGAGGATAGCAGCCTGTTACTCTGTCATACAGCTACTCCTGTAGATTAAAGGGTGTTTTGTATATGGCATGGATGGGTCTAACCCTGTTGGTGACACTTACAGTTCTGTTAAATAGGCAGCAAGCTCAACAGCCACTGTGGGCCACTGTGGGGGGAGCCAGTTCCATGCCCCCCTGAAGGGACGGGGCTGAGGGCAAAAGGGGTGGGGCCAAGGATAGTCAGCCCTTAACGCCACCCACATTGTGATGTACCATATCCCCTCCCTTGGCCCTCACACTGGTGTAGAGCAGCACTCCAGCAGCAGTTCAACGGGGCCCGGGGCTCCGACCACCACTGCTGTCACAGTAGTGGTGAAATTGCCCTATTGTATACCCCTGTTGGCAGGCCTGTACATAGGAATAGTGTGCCTCTGGGTGTTTAGGATGTTAAAAGAGTTGTGGCTTGTCAGTAAAAGAACAATATTTTTGCCTGGCTGGACATTCTCCAGAAAGAGGAGCAGCAGAGAGGTAGGAAAAGGGAAGGAACACCAAGGAGTATATTGCCAGTTCTGCTAAGAACACAACCAGTTTCCTTCTCTTTGCTAGCAACAACTCCAGAGCAAGAAGTGGAGGGAGAGCAAGGGAGGGGTCTGGGCTAGTCACAAGATTGTTGGCAGTATTCAAATGAGAAACTGGTGTGGGTATGATGAATGGCCATGATGAGCCATAGATACTGTGGTGATCAGTGTGCTTGAAATGGAGATTGCCAGATTAGCAAGGAGTGTGCCTCTGTCATCTGAAGGTGACTCCACCACGAGCTGGTTGTTACATTCTAATTGTTTCACTTGACTGTCACAAATAATGTTTGTTCCAGACCCCATTAGAAGACATTCCTTGCTGGCTTTGGCCTCAAGCAGACTGCAGGGCTCTTCGCCTTTTCACTGCTGGACATGCTAAGACATTACAGCAGTGAAAGCAAAACGCAGGATGGGTTGTTTGTTTGTTCTGACTGGAATGTGATGAGCAATGTGATTGTTTAAAACCCTGGTAGAACCAGCAGCAGTTCTTAGGGTTGTCCATGTGCCCCCCGCTCTGATCATTATTTGATAGGGCTGCTTCAACGGCACTCGAATCAGACATGATGATTTGAAGATAAACCTCTTGTCAAGCTTCAGAAGAGCCCTTGCTAAGTTTCTCCTCCCTTCCGACAGCCACACTTTTTTCCCTCAAGGATTCTTTGTGTCATTCCTTAGAGAGCATCTATCATGGTGTTATTTGTGTGTATCAACATATAGTACTGAATAAAGCCACACTACACCCTTATATATCAAGAGCTGATTTACCCATTGGTAGCGATTGCTATCCATAGGGATACTCCCAGAATTAGGTGCGACCCTGGAGTATAAGTGTTTGAGGTCAGGTAAGTCAGCATGACTAAGGGTACCAGAATCTAGACCAAAGTGACATGTCCCGAATCGTGCGGGAAATCTGTATCTGAGTTGGGAATTGAAATCAAATCCTCCAAGCCTCAGTCCTGCGCCCTAATCCCCAAACATCCTTCCCTGGGGAGGGGTGAATGTGGTAGCGGTAGTTAAAGCTAATATAATAGCCCATTTAACAACACAGGGTCTCTGAAAAGTAGATGGGAACAGGAATTGAAAGGTCAGTATGCAGAGTATTAGCAGAACTACTTTTTGCTCATAGCTCATATTTACTCGTCATATTCTAAGGGTACTCTCTGTGTACCAATGCTGCACAATTGGATGGAATACTGTTTGCCACACTAGGTGTGCACTGTCACTAACTAGTAGATGGGCAATCCTGGAGAACGGTTTTGAGGTTAAGTTATATAAACATCTAGAAGGCATTGTTAGGAGGTACATAACCCTGATAAAAACACAGATCATCCTCTGGCACCTTTCAAAACACAACATCAAAACAGTTCCAAGAAGCCTCATGCTTAGGTCTCAGTGTACCGACTCTGTTTTAATTCTGAGCAAGTTAAATTGAATGTTAACAACATCCTTAGTTCTTACTTCATACAGAAATATACAGAGCATCAGGGACAGCTTTCTGGTGTTTCCAATTAAACAGAGGCATGATCTTTGCTGCCCACTTTATCCAAGGACAAAAGTAATTGGTTAAAATAGCAAATTGCCTTCCATTCCTGCAATTTAGTGTTAGAACATCACAGCAGAAATAAAGCCCCTGATATGTGGATTACTGCCACGATATGGCTATAAATGAAAAGCTGTTCTCTGAACTAATGGTGGGAGAGATAACTGATGCTTCTATGAGATATAACTTTGGGGGATTATTGAATGGGATTTAACTTTTTCTTTAAAACAGAGGTGCACAATTTCTTTTCTTGTGAAAGTGCGATGATCCATCCATCTTGCAAGGAGATTCATTAGAGCATAAAAATGAACAGCCAGTTTTTAAGAACAAAGTGAAAACTGAAGGTAGAAATATGTTACCATAGCAAGCTCTGCTCTAAAACGATGCACTTGGGGCTTCAAATTGGTATCATTAATACCCTCTCTGCCCTAAGGGCATTCCTATGCAACCATCAAAGTGACACATGTTCAGCTCTATGGCCATTTGCCATATGTATCTAAATGAGAGAGACTTCTCTCTAACGATGACTGAACACCAATGGTTCAGAGCGGAGGAGGACTGGGGTAAATCAACAAAAGATGTTTATCTGAAAGTTCAGAGTCTGTGAACTTGGTCTGCAATAGGATTTGAAGAGGTTTTTCAACACGTGTTCCTGATCATAGCCTGAAAGTTAAAAGGGGTTTTAAAACAGCAAATTGGTTTGAGTATCTCTTAATTTTTATATCTAGAACCATGCATGGCTACAAAATTGGTATTCTCATCCTCATCTGCAAAAATGATCTGTGGATGCAGGTGCCCACAGATACAAAGCAGATCTCCACAAATTTGCAGAGTTCTCAGTTCAAAAAATTTGCATCTGCATCGGTTTCCTCAAACATGAGCCATGGGTATCCAAATCCACATCCACATATGTGGATATCCATGGATATAAAGTAGATAGCTGAGGATTTGCAGAACTCTATTTATAGTGTCATTTATATTGCAGTAGATCCTAGAGGCCCCAATCAAGATCAGAGCCCCATTTTACTGTGTGCTGTATATATATACATAGTAAGAGAAGAGAATGTACAGACTATGTGGACAAAATAGGCAAATGGTGGATGGAAAACAGAGGGCCAGTGAGTTGCTCATAATAGGTCAGCAGGGGAGCTGTGATTAGGAATCTGGTCTCCAGACTATCAGTCCCATCACTTATCCTCTGGATCAAGCTGTTCCATAACAATGGCTTGGAGCTAGAAAAAGGTGAAGTTTCATGGGATTTTATTTTACTGTATACCAATACACCATTCATTTTTACAGGAATTGACTAGTATTGTCTGATGCATAGTCGACTCCAGCGAACAAATCCAATATGGCACGCAAGTGGGTGAGAGCATCACTCAGCAATTTAATAGTAACCCACAAAATATTAGTGTTGATTCTAAAAATTAACCACATAGGTATAACAGCAAGAAAACAAAACCCCAAACCAAACGAACGAGTGAAACTTTCAAAATCCTACAAGGAATCAAAGGTGAATTTGCCCTTTATTACTTAATGCAGAGTACCTTATGTGGAATTTATGGTGTGTCAAATGTACATATGCCATTCATTCTCCCTTGGTCAGCTGATTCAAGTGCAAGTTTTCTGGCATATGCAGGCTTGTCATGAATGGTAACAGCATGAAACTGGGGATAGTAGCTTTCCTTTCTTCCAACCTGTTCTGTTCAGTTAGTTTGTAAATGCCTTGTGGAACAGGCTGTCTTACCGCACGCTGATGTTAGCTGGGATATTGTTTTACCCTGATAATTAATAGTTGTTCAACAGGACTATACCACAGAGTCCGAGTCTCTTGTTTCAAGATACCTAAGTGTTACATTCCTTTTTTCACACATGGGGAACTAACCAGCTCAAGGTTACACAGGAAAGTCTAAAACCTAGCCCTAGGCAAGTGCCTTAACTGTGAGACCAGCCTTCCTGCTTACCTTCTACTACCTTTAAAAACAAATCTGAAGTGTTTGTATGTGTAGCCTGACAGCCTTCGAACAGTCAAGACAATCTAGGGTGAGATTTCATACACTACCAACACACAGTCCTTTGCTAGACTGTGAAATTTATAGCCCTGTACTCTGAGAAACACTGCAGTGTTTTTTTAATTATGCATTTAATTAAAATGTTTGGGATCACAAACCATCATTAATGCAACAATTGGGTAACTAGGGACAAAGCTCCCACTGCTCTCTTTTTTCGTAGTATTTGGACACTATTTAAAAACATCTGACATCTTGTGAGTGAACAGAAATACTGTGTCTCCGAATGAATTCACTACCAGCCACACATGCTCCTCAGGTGAAGACCTGGGAGAAAAGTACAGGGCAACAGACTTGGGTTTTGTCAGACCTGCTGGGATATTGTATATTCTAGACTCTAGCCTCACATTCTCCTCCCTCCTAATTAAAGGACAGCTAATGAGAGATCCTCAGATGACCCCAACTTTTGTGGTAGCCATGTGAGAAAATACTTTATGCTCACATGAGCAGAATGGTGAAGAGGATTTTGCGAAAGCTATTGTCAGTCAGCCCTCCTAGAGGGTCATAATTTGCTTTTCTCTGCTAGCGAGGAACCAGTGGCACAAGGAAGGTGGGTTGAATCTGGGCATATTCATATGTCAGGAGGTTTAGATCCAGCTCTGTTCTCTTCAAACAAAAAACAGTCTTTATTTCAGTGGGTATTTTATCAGACCCATATGACTCCTTGCTGTTATCCTTTTAAAAAATTCCTAATGGAAACAGTTGCATGCTAATTAGCATGGAAGGAATCAAAATCCAGGCATTTTCCTAATTAAAAAGAATTATATGTCTCCCATGTGTATGGGGAAAATTGTGAGTTGGTGGCCAGACTTTTCAGAAAGATGAAAGGTCTCTCATCAAAGGAGGACTTGACTACTTTTGCTCAAATACTGGCATAGTCTCAAGACGGCTTTCTCTATGATAAGCAGCTTGCCATATCTAACCCAAGATTCTCATTATTTTTATTGAACTCTACAAAGCACTTAATGCCTGTGCAGTAGGGACACAGTGAAACTGAAACCTGCAAGGTCTACAAAACAAACACAAAATTGAGACTTTTCAGCCGTTGAATTAGGCAGAATGTCAGCTATTCTCAGAGTGTTTCATTTTGGAGACGTCAAAAGCTAGAGATGTACACAATTTATAATGAATAACCTTGCCTCTATTCATGGAGTCCACAAACATGTCCATTTTCTCTAACTGTTCACTAACTGAAATTATTCAACAAATATTATTATGAATTTAATTTATATCTTGGTATTTCAAATTTGAAATTCAAGCTCACTGCTCATTTGTGACTGATCACCTAAACCCCCTTGGAGCAGACCTTTAAGAGGACTCAGGTCAGATTTTCAAGAACTCAGCATTCACAATTCAGGTCAGATTTTTCAGATGACCTCAGCACCTAATATACAGAGATTCTTTGAAAACTACTTACTTTGATGCCTAAATAGGAGCTGAGTGCTTTTAAAAATCTGGAAATGCCTGTTTATAGGTAGTGAGCACTTATGAAGACTTTACTAAGAGTATTCCTTTTGAATAAGCATAGCTATTTAATTGAATTTTCTTCTGTGAATGGCCTCAGAGTTTAAGGGGAATATCAAAAACAACAAGAAGTCCTGTGGCACCTTACAGACTAACAGATACTCTGGAGCATAAGCTTTTGTGGGCAAAGACCCACTTCATCAGATGCAAGTGATGAAGCGGGTCTTTGCCCACGAAAGCTTATTCTCCAAAATATCTGTTAGTCGATAAGGTGCCTAAGGGGTAGCAGGAACTTAAACTACAGTCAATCTGAAAACAATAGTTAAAAGGAAAGTTGGCCAGGAAATTAGTTATGGTCTCCCATGAAAAACTGAGAAAAAACAGTCCCTCTCACCTTCTTCCCTCTTTTCAAAGCTTTTTTAAAAATGTTTCAAGTTTTCATTACAAAAATGCAAAAACAAAACAAAACAAAAAGCCCTGAAAATGCTAAATGTTAGATTTTCAGCTTCCCCTGCAAAATTTTAGACACAGAGGTAACCATGTTAGTCTGTATATTCACAAAACAAAAACAAAAACAAAACAAAACAAACCCCCAGCAATCATGTAGCATTTTAAAGATTAACAAAATAATTTATTAGGTGATGAGCTTTTGTGGGACAGGCCCACTTCGGATTTGGAAATAGTGCGGAAAATGAACTGGTCTGTATAACAGAGATACAAAACAAAAATTTTAGTTTCCAATTTTCAAGAATTGAAATTTGTTCTTAAATTTCAGTTTAGCTGAAAAGCCATTGCCAATTAAAAATAAGCAAGCAAATTCCCCGGCCCCTAAAACTCCCCCGACATCGATGGAAAATATCCAGACTTCACATTAAAAATAGTGTCTGGTATTGTATCTGCCTCCAATCCTTTGTAGCTGTTAGGTGAGATTGTCATATTTTAAGAAATGTGTTTTACTCTCTGCTGCGGTGTGAAGGGTGCACACAACTACCAGAGAGCCTCATGTGGAATGAGATGGGATGAAAATGACTATATTTAAAATGCTGTCAAATGCACAAAGGGGGGCATTTTCAAAAGCATTGTAAGGATCTAAGAACCAGAGATTTAGGGTGTATCTTCATTTCAAATGCTACAGCAGCACAACCATTGCAGTAGTTAATCTACCTCCCCAGGAGGCAGTAGCTGGGTTGATGGAACTTAGCAGTATCTATGGCATGGGCTAGGTTTGCATAGTGGCGTCTCTCTGGGGTGTGGAGTTTTCACAACCCTGAGAGATGTAGCCATGCTGATAGAAGTTGGCCATTTAGACCAGCCCTTAGGCTCTTATGCCACTTAGGCGCTCGTGAAAAATTTACCCAAAGTAAATAAAGCAGGGTGAAAGTAATTTAAATTTCTTAAAGCTACTGTCATATCACAACCTGCCTGGAGGTGCAAAGGAGTCAGGGATAGGGACGGGAGGGCTCACAGCAGGGGTGGTGGGGGAGACTTTTTGATATGACAGTACCTGTAAGAAATATAAATGGGGGGTGGCATGCAGGGAGTGGGCACATGGGGGTGCAGGAGAGAAGGTGGGGGTTGGGTTATGGGGCATGCAGGAGTCCAGGCAGGGGTGGGGAGGTGTAGGAATCAGGATAGGGAGTTGGATTGCAGGGGAGCTGAGTGGATGGTGAAGGAGACAAGGTTGGATGGGGAGATGTCGGAGTCTGGGCAAGAGGTTGCAGGGGGAGGAATCAGGGCATGGGGTTAGTGGGGTAGGGCTCAGGGCAAGGGTTTAGGAGGTAATTGGGTTGATCAGGACTGGCAGTTTAGCCACTGTGCTGCCTGGACACTGGATCCCACTCTCACCCTGATGTGTGGCCCAAGTGCATGCTGTGCCACCAGCATCTCTTATCAGGTCTCCCGAGCTCCACCATGAAGTGAAGCCTGCCCTCGAGCTAACCCAGGTGCTGGAAAAGGCCATGGTACTGGGGGCCGTGGTAGTAGCACAGCCAGTCTTCAGACTGGAGGAGGATGCCCCATGCCCTTTGCTGGTCCTGAGCCTGCAGCCCCTTGGTGCTGAACTTGGCCACCTAGCCATGGTCCATGCCAAAGACCCAGGCCAGGTGGGCCAGCAGCTCCGCCCACTGACGAATGGTTTCCAGGGCCCTGTAGGATCATGTGAACTCCATGCTTCAGAGTTGGCCGGAGGTGGCACCTTCTCCCAAGTCTCCTGGGGGACAGTGGGGGTAAGCAGTTGTTCAGTAGCTCCTCCATGCCCAGGCTCAGAGTGACTGGTACTGAGCCCAGGGAGGTGGCAGTGCCAGGTCCTGCTAGACTCCCATCATTCCCTGCCAGGGTCCCATCACTATGGCGATGCTGCTAGGCCACCTTGGCATGACCCAGGGCTAATGGAGAAGGTGTAGCATAATTAGGAAAGGGCCCATCTGGCTCATGCTGGCTGACAAGCACGAAGCCAGGGACCCTTGGCCAGCAGTGCCAGTTCCTTGCCACATCCTAGGAGTGGTTGGCTGCAGCATTTTTGGATGGACCCAAAGAAAGAGCCTGACTGGGTGGCCTGGTAGGGACTGCACTCTTCTGGCCACTTGATCCCAGGAGCTGGTTGGAGAGGCGGGTACTGCATTGCAGCCTGTACACTCTGTGACCGCAAGGCCAAAAGTGCCATCAGCATCCAAAGCCCCATTCCCAGCTGGCCAGTCTCTTACTGGAGCACCATGCTGGGATGCACTGGCTTACTTTCATCTTTGAAATAAAATGAAAAAGGCACATTTATCTCAAACGGCTTTCAGCTATAGCAGATGTGAAGTATTCTCAAGCAGTGAGATTTTTAGCTTGGAATTGCTGGTTAAGATTCACATTTCACAATTACATGAGTGCAAACTTAAATCAGACTTTCTTCAAGTATCTATGCCAGTGAAACTGTCACATGAATGTTTCCCAAAAGTTATCAGAAGAGGGAAAACATTTACTATTAGCATCAATCTGCTGAAATGCATTTATGATGCATTTCACCCCTCTACAGAGAATCAGCATACGTAGGTGCAAATTAGGACTTAAATGGTACCTAAACTATACATTGGGATGAATTTCCTCTTGAGTTAATATTTGTAGTGATTTTTTTTGTAATATTTGCCTGGTGCTAGCCAAAGCAAAGCAAAGTCTCTATGCTAAAGGTGGTTTTATTTCAGAATGACATTTGTTCAAAGGGTCATTGCAGGATAATGGATGGAAAACAGGAAGGAAAGTTTAATTAACCCTGAATCCCTCCCAAAGTGATATAGGGTTGGGGGTTCAGAGAAGAGGGGAAGAAGGGCAGATGTTTTGGTCAGAGTTTCACTTCCTCTTTAGGAAAGCTGTAGAGTGTAGCCAGACTAGAATTTGATATTGTTCACTCACCTTCCGTCACTGAGCTGTCTCAGGACATGATTCAAAGAGATTAATTTGATTAGCATTGCCCAAACTGTGGAATGCTGACCCTCTGCTTCAATGAAATCCATTTTGGCCTCTTTCCTAGGGTAACTGCCAATTGTTGTCAAAATCCCACTGCATTTGCATGTATTCTGCACTCTTTCCTGCATTAGATGCACACTTTGGGAACCAATGGTGTCAAAATTCATGTCCCTGTAAGGAGCTGTGTTAAAGCTTGTTACAGGTTGTGTTGAAACAGATAGGTGTGAAATGTGCCTTTGCTATAAGGGACAGTAAAGGGGCCTGACCTCAAACAAGGCCTAATGAAGTCTGCCCCAAATTTGCACAGAGGAAATGGTAAAAGAGATTCAGAGCGGAGCAAGAAAGCCAAGCAGCACTTGTAAGCAATGTGTGACCCTGAGAGAAACCTAGAGAGAGATTCTGGGCTCAGGAGCTGCTCTGAGAGAAGCTTGGGCCTATCAGCAAAGAGACAACTACTTTTGTTTTTGGTTCCTGGTGAATTCTGAGGATCAGGAATTGTATCATAGAAAATACCAGGCTCCATCACCTGTTTTCACTCCTAATCAGAACAGTTTCTCAAGGTCCTGCACTTCGACTAATCACTTATTTAGAAGAGAAACCAAAATATGCCCCCTTCCTTTCTTATGGTTCAATGACAAGTGAAATAGTTGTCAATGCTGACATTTAAAATGTTGCGAACTGAGTCAGTAGCCTTTCAGATGAATGAACCTGTTCACCCCTCAGAGCTACTGTTTCAAGCTCTCTTCAGTCTGAGGCAATGTCTCCGCATTGTTCACATGCACTATGCTTTGAATGTTTTTTCTATATCCATAACAGCTGGAGACTCTTTTGTCTGAATGGAAGCAGGGACTGAGGAACAACTGAGATGCGTGTCAATTCCCCAACCCTTGACCAATAGCACATAGCACCTCACATTTTGAGTAAAACTGCATCCACAACTAGAATGGTTGAAAAAAAATTAAAAAATTTCACCCCAAGAAACTTTTGTTCGAGAAACCTTTGTTTGAACACTTTCTGTTGGAAAAAAGATAATACTTTTCCCATGGGACATTCTGATCATTTCAAATGATTTTAATTTCAAACCAACATTTTGAAATAAAAAACACCCTGGTTCAGATCAAAGGATGCTTTAAGCAAAAATGAAACAGATTTTATGTTGAAATTGAAAATATTAATTTGAGACAGAAATGTTTATTGAGAAATTTCCCAGGGAAAACTGATATTTTCCATCAGAAGTGACACTTGTATGCCAAAAGTCTTGTGGCACCTTATAGACTAAGGGATATTGCGGAGCATAAGCTTTCGTGGCCAAAGACCCTCTTCATCAGATGCATGAGTGGGGGGAGTGGTTTCAGAGGCATATTTAAAGAGTGGGGTCCCAGTAACAGGGAGAGTCCCACTCTTTAAATACCCCTCTGAAACCACCCCCACACCCATGCATCTGATGAAGTGGGTCTTTGCCTATGAAAACTTATGCTCCACAATATCCCTTAGTCTATAAGGTACCACAAGACTTCTTGTTGTTCTTGAAGCTACAGACTAACACGCCTACCTCTCTGATACTTGTATGCCAAAGTTACTGTGGGTCTGTCAGCACTTTAGTAAGAGCTCTATGTAAACTCAAAAGCTTCTCTCACCCACAAAAGTTGCTCTAATAAAAGATATTACCTCCACCTACCCTGCCTCTATTTTTTTCTGTTGAGAAACCCGGTTTTGACAAAACTGTTTTTTTCCTGTGAAAAAAACTTTTCACATACAAAATGTGGACAAAGTGCCTATTAGAGCCAGTTTTGACTGAGAAAGTATTGGCCAGAGTATCAGGTTTTAGCCCTCACCCCTGCCTTTTACCCCTTTGAAATGTTCTAATCTGTAGAAGTTGTCTTTGGTTCTTGGGGTTACTATTATCATCGTTGCTATTTTTCATTATGCACTGAAAGTAATTATTGCTACACAATTCATTAAGGAAGATAAAATCTCTGAGCATAGTGTTTACAGAATTATTTCATGATACAGCAAACATATTGACACCTGGTTAACTTTATGTGCTGGCCAAACCTATGACTATCTATGTGCACAAAGTTAAGGAGGTGCTTAAGAACTTTGCTTGATGGGGCCTAAGTTAGACAATCTATACCCATCAGACACAAAGTGGGGCTCCAATAAGACCCCATCTCAGAACAGTGAAGCTTTTAAAATAATGTTCTTTTTAGTGGATTATCACAGAAGAAGTGAGTTTGAAATAGGGGTCTGTCTGGAGAAGGGTTGTGACTGCCATGCTGCAAGACATGTTAGATGAACTCTGTGTAGCTACTACTTGCTGTACACAGGAAATGGCTTCCTCTCCTCAGCTCCGTTCAGTGAGCAGGCACTATCAACTACTATTGTACACAGCCTATCTGAATGAAGTCCTTTTTACTCTCTAGCTGAGTCCATCAGAGATACATAGTTTCAGATATTTCTGGTAAGCAACTGCATCACCTTCAGCTTTCTCCTGCCTATTAGCTATTCTTATTGTAACTTTCTTTTAGGGTTAGTACCATAATTGTTGTTTAGTTGGATTTCATTTGCACCCATGGGCCCGAAGCAAGATCAAGACCCAATCGTATTAGGCATTGTATAAACACATAGTTAGAGATAATCCCTTATCCCACAGCACTTGGATTTTAAGTAGAAAAGACAGCTGAGAGTGGAAACAGAGATGGAGAAACATGACCAAGGATCACACAGAGATCAGTGGCAGAGCTAGAAATACACTTCAGGTCGCTAGAATTCCTTTCTAGTTCCCTAATAACAGAGAGGTAACCATGTTAGTTTGTAATTCAATGAAATAAAGCAGCAAAAATGTAGCACTTTAAAGACGAACATCACTAGCTCACACTGCCCCAGTATTCCAGTCTTCTGAGGCCCTCATTACTTTTCACCCTACTCCCCTTTCCTATCTCCTTTCTCGCCATTAGCCAGCAGGGATGTTAGGCACACACCATTCCAACTAGCTTGGAGTGGACCTGTTTCTCTTTCTTTAGTATTGGACAGTTTATCTTTGTTTCAAACACATTTGTTTCATCACTGAGCATATTTTTACGAACTCATTGATACATCTGTAAGCCCAATGCCACAATACATTAAATTAGGGTTTGCTATAGTTATCTCAGACTTATGCATAATCTAAATTGTTAAATGTTCTGGTTACAGCTCATGCTTAGTTGCACATACAGTGCTGCCACCCATTGGATGTGGTAGGGAATAGTTTTCTGCAAATTAAGATCACGTAGGAATGCATAGAAGCAATCATCTGGCATGAAAAGATTAAGTGCTGTAAGTCTACAGCCCTGTACAGCCTTCAAACTAGTTAATAACAGTGAAGATGGGTAGGGAATGGCTTTCCTGTCCCATGAAAATGTTTAAGACATTGAAAAATGTTCTTGTCCTGAATCAGGATGAACAGTTGCACAAAATAAACATCAAAACAAAAAGCAGTCAATTAGCACTTTAAAGACTAGCAAAATGGTTTATTAGGTGAGCTTCTGTGGGACAGACCCACTTCTTAATAAACATGTACAATTATTTTGGGTTAATCAAAATGTTTTGGTTTTTGTTGTATTTTTTTTACAATTTTACATTTTAAATGGTTAAAAGCAAAACAAAAAACAAACAAAAAACCCCAATGATTATCATTAGTTTATCTTTTGAAATGAAAAATCATTCATTTTGCACATTTTGAAAAATCAGGAATATTTGTTTTGAAAAGGTCAAAACGAACCCTTTACAAAATTTCTAATATTTTATTTCCTAAATTTTTGAGTGGAAAATTTGTTGAAACGGATCCTTTGCCATGAAATGTTTCAATTGCAATGAGTCAGAATTTTCTGAAGGAAAAACATTTCTTCCAAAACATTCCCTAGCATCTCTGTATGCAGATTAATGGACACAAGTGTGCAACATAGTTTCTGCTGGGTACCAGATTGCATTGCCTTTTTGCCCAGCAAGGCCACATACATTTCTGAATCTAAGAGGAAAAACCCTAAACTCCTATAGAGACTTACAACAGGAGAATATTTACGATAAAAGTTTAAAATAGAGGCATATTCAGAATTCTTTGCAAGAGTCCCTATGGCTCTGGGAATGCCTCTGCCCTGAGTGTCATCAATTCACGCCTCAATAGTGCCAGTGATGCAATCTCAGAATTTTGCCACAGTATACATAAAAACCAAGTGCACCTCAAGGGTCTCTCCAAATATGCAGAGAGGAGATGCATATAACAAGAGGGATACAACGAACAGAAAAATGGATTAACGGAAATAGGCTGGATACCTATTGGTGTAAATTAGCACAACTCCACTGAAGTTAATAGGTCTGATTTGCATTGATATTCAGGCTGATTTACGCAGCCAAGGTCTTAAATGAGAATGAGGCCCATTGAACCTATGCTGGTTTCCACCAACAGAGGATATGGGATTAAAAACATATAGGCTACATCTACATTAGAGGGATTTTCTGGCAAAACTGGGCTTTTCGCAGAAAAGCCTGTCAAGCATCCACACACAAAACATGCTTTGGCAGGAGTTTGTCGACAAAATTCTCCCCATTCAGGTATAATGCCTTTCTCGACAGTTTTCTGTCAACAAAACAGCCGTGTAGATGCTCTGGGGCCCTTTTGTCAACAGACAAGGCTTCCGGTTCACCAGTCAGCCCTGTTTGCAGAGCTTCTGGTCAGCTGTTCTACTGAGAGAGGGCTGGGCAGTCTGGCTGCTTTCTGTTGACAGAGTGGATTTCTCTTTTGATCTGGTTTTATGTGTAGACGCAATTTGTCGACAGAAGTTTTGCCAGGAAATCTTGTCTGGCAGTCATTTGTGTTGACAGATGCTTCTCGTATAGATGTAGTGATACCTTAGTAGTCATGCTTTGGGTAGGCAAGGAATAAAGGACATATCATCTGTTCTTACTTGCTTATTCACTACCATGCCTACAGATTGCAATAGCTAGGTAATAATTACTTTGGCTCAATTCCAGTGCACACAGGCTAGGAGCAGGAGGCTACATGTGGAGACACTTTATTAAAATAACTCTTGAAGTATCTTCTTTGTTAAACATAATTTTTAGTTCAAAGACACGGGCCCTTAAATCTCTTGCTTTGACATATGTCAGGTGGGGAGAGATGGCATGTGTCAACATGGTTGACATCACACAAATGACACTTTACAATGCAGAGCATGGATGCTTTGTCAATGATTTATTGCGGGAAATGGGAAAAACAATTCTACATTATTTTCCAGTACAGGAAGTATACTGGAAAAGTAACTGTGATTGATTATTAAACAATTACAAGGTATGCAAAGTTATCAGATTCAATTTGTGAGAATTCCCATGGCTTTACTTTTGAAGGAGGATTTCTCTTTAGTACTTCAGATGCTGTTTTTACTATCTGACAATTTCTTCTCCTTTAAGATATTTTCTATTCTTATTTCCTTCCTGACTTCAATATCCCAATTTGTTTTCATGGTGACCAGTTAAATCTTCTCATGTGGTGTATTCTGATGAAACAGTTTAAAATATTATTATCCTTGTGAGTACATCTAGTATGTTTTTCCAGATGGCTGCTCTGTTTGTTTCTTTTTGTTTCCTGCGGAGTGCCAAAATACCTTTATTTTAAAAGTGGTTATTTGTTGGTTTTGTATAGTCCTCTCCACGGAGATCGTCTAGCAAGCTAGTAAATTATATTTTGTAACCTTGGTTTTATATGATTGGATCAATTTCTCCATTTTATTGTAAAAATACAGCTGGATTGTTGAAATCTCAGGTGGAGGACATAAGAGACCACTACAACCATAAATACAATCATGGTAGATTTCTATAATAGTGGGAATCCAAGACTTTTGCTCTAGTTGAAAATATAGAAGAAAGAATGATTATATGCGAGGGCTAGGAAGGGAATCAGCATTTCCAAATTGGAAGTCATGGTCCTGCCTCAGGAGAAAGTGGTCTGTTCTTTTTAGGTGATTGATGGAGAAGCGCTGCCCTTGGGGGAAGAGTTCAAGTAGCTAGGAGAATGAGAAGTCCTGTGGCACCTTATAGACTAACAAAATTTTTGGAGCATAAGTTCTTGTGGGCAACGACCCACTTCGTCACTTTGCCCCTGAAAGCTTATACTCCAAAAATTCTCTTAGTCTATAAAGGTGCCACAGGACTTGTCATAGTCTGTACTTTTAGAAACAAACACGGCTACGCCTCTGATAAAAATAGCTTGAGGCCTTGTTCATGAGTGAGTGGGAACACAAGATTGACTGGGGGATTGGCACAGTGAGGGCAATGACATGGGCACCGTACTGATCCATGGTAATAAACTGTGATCTGAGTACTTCGATAAAGCTCTCAGTTTACAGGTCAGTCTGTGTCCCCATCTTAAGGTATGGTGATGTACTTTGGGTAATGGCCAAAAGGTTGAGATTGGACATACAAGTGGTAGAAATGAGGTTTCTCTACAGGATAGCTGGGCTTACTTGCTGAGACACTGTGAGGCTCGCTAATATAGTACACCACTGACTTACATCATTTCTGCTTACATGTTTCTTGCAATAATGTGAGTTGAAATTGTGAGTGGCAAGGAGCTGGGAACAAGGTGGCAGACTGGCTCCCAGCTCCCTGCCACTTGAAACTGATGAGTGCAGCATGACTGGTCAGGTTCCCAGGTCCTGCAAGCAGAGGGGAGCTGGAAGCCAGGCACAGCCAAGACTGAGGGACTGAAGAGGGCAGAGCCCCTCCCCCACCCAGTACTGACTTGCATGAAATTTGACTTACACATGGTTGACCAGGAACCCCCATGTATAAATTGAGGGTCTACTGTATTTGGGAGACTCTCAAAGTAGAGCTGCCGCTCCTTCAGATCAAGAGGAACCGGCTGAGATGATCAGGGCACTGGATATGCCTGGGAGGGGTCCTTTGGAACACTGTTGGGCATGTCCCACTGGGAGGAGGCCCCAAGACCAACCCTGGACACTCTATATGCATGATATGTTCAAATTGGACTGAGAATGCTTGGCAATACCCCTGGCGGAGCCAGAACCTGTTGTGGAGGAAAGGGAGGTCTGTTTTTCCTTATTCTCCACCATAACCCTCATGAGGAAAAGTTGCATGTAGGGAAAAGAAGAGGATGACAAAGTTTTATTTATACTGCTGTAACTCTGTTGGCTTCAGTGGAGCTACTCCTGTTTGTTATCTGTGTGTATGAGAGATACAGACTATGGGTTTAAGTATCAGAGGGGTAGCCATGTTAGTCTGTATCCACAGAACCAATGAGAAGTCCTGTGGCATCTTACAGACTACCAAATATTTTGGAGCATAAACTTTCCTGGGCAAAGACCTGTCTTGTCAGATGCAATGTAGTGGAGAGTCCAGAGAACAGTCGAATCATATAAGCTTATGAAATGAAGGAAGTCTCAATCAAAAGGAAGGCCAGAGTTGATGAGGTCAAATTAGTCAGGGAGGATGTGGTCCATATCCAGCAGCTAATGTGAAGGTATGAACACCAAGAGAGCAGAAACTGCTTTTGTAATTGGCCAACCACTCCCAGTCTCTGTTCAATCCTTGGTTGATGGTGTCCAATTTGCAAAAGGATTGTAGCTTTGCAGTTTCTCTTTGGAGTCTGTTTTTGGACTTTTGGAGACTGTGGGTTTGATTCTTACCTATTTAAGAAGAGCAATTCCACTATAATCAGTGGAAATACGTAGGTATAAAACTTGTGTGAATGAGATCAGAATCAGGCTCCACGTTGTCAGCACAAGCTACTATTGATATTTAAGTGGCTGTACAAATCTACAGTTTAGTTGTCCAAGTCACAGGCTCAAAGTTATAATAGTAATCCATATTTATCTAATGCAGTAACATCCTTTTGCTGTTTTAATTAATAATTTCCATACACACAGTTTGCGCTTCCTTCCTTGGCTGCCACAGAGGACTGAGAGCCTTGGCAATGACTGATGTTGTTTCAGTGCAATTTAGAAAAGGCAAACAGCTGTGGCAAAAGACATAATGGCAGAGGAAAAATGTGTCATGGAAAGTAAAGCAGATGTCCAGTGCCAGTGTTGGCTGCTGCACTGGGCAGACTGACTCACCACTTCACACATGGATTTGCCAAATTAAATACAGTTTAACCTTTTAATCCCCCCCCTGAAATTGGTGGATTTACAGCTAACATTTGATGGCAGATGCTGCAGTTCTTAGGTAAAACTTCCATCAACTTCAGTGGGTATTTCCCTGAGTTAAGAGATGACTACAGGTAGCCAGCAGGCTATTATCTGCCTCTTATTTATTATTATTGGTATTGCAAGACCAACAATCATATGAATAATAATAACAAGACCAATACTACTACTACTACTACACTAGTGAGCTGCGACTGGGGGATCCATTGTGCTAGGCACAGAATAAATACATAGTAAGAGACATGTCCCGCCCCGAAGATTATACAGAGTAAACGGACAAGACGGGCAAGGGTGAGAGGGTAAACAGGGCTCAGAGAAGTGAAGTGACAGAAGCAGAATCCAGGTTTCCTGAATTATAGGCCAGTGCCATAGTCATTAGACCACATTGGTGAACAAAGCAAACTAGGGAAAAATTCTGCCCTCTTTTACACCAGGATAAGCCTGTAGCAACTCAATTCTGGTCGTTACACCCGTGTGCACCGGAGCAGAATTTAGTTCACTATCTACAACTGCTGGAAAAAAAAAAGAATGCCATATATTTCTGAGAACTGTCCTTACAGTTTCTTATATTAATTACTTTTGATGGTGCTCACTCACCTGCAGTTGCTTTCCACAATTATCTAGTGAAAACATTTACTAGCAGAATAGTTGCAGAAACAATGGATTATGAGCAAATAGTGGAGAATATTCATGGCAAGTGAATTTTGAATGTGTTCACGTCCATATTCACATGAACAACAAGAAGTCCTGTGGCACCTGATAGACTAACAGATATTTTGGAGCATAAGCTTTCGTGGGCAAAGACCCACTTCGTCAGATACATGAGAAATCTGATTCTAAGCATTATGCAAATCCCATCAGAGACTGGAAACATACCATGCAAGTTCTGTGGCCAATCAAAATTAACTAAAACGGGTGAAATTTTGAACAGCAAATACATGCACCACACTAATTTACAAACAAGGATTTGGCAGAATTATTTGGTGAGCTGCATGGAATAAATCAGAGGAAGTTTTAAACTGTTTGCAGATATTATTGAAACAGAAAGGTGAAATTTGTGAAATAGATTATTTGCTGCCAATTATTCACTTATTTCCAATACATTCACATATAAATATATCCAGATTTATTTATCTGTGTATCCACTTGTTTTCATAATTGAAAACTTGGCTGTACTGAATCTATGCAGCTTACAGTAAACCTGATCAACTGTGTGAGTCGACAAAAAACAAAAACAAAACAAAACAAAAAAACCCCTCCAAAGCAAAAAACATGGCCAGACATGAAATCTTTGGGGCAAAACTTTGTGTCACCAAATCTAGTATTGTTATACCTTCAGAGGTACATGATAATTTGCTGCACCTTGTTCAGTTTATGTAGAAATCCAAAACTGCTACAAACTTCTGCATGCACATGGAACTGATCTGTAGTGACATTATAGGATTAAAAAGTAAGATCGTTGATGCGGTCCACTTTGTACTGCCATTATAGCTTCACATTGATATTTCCAACAGAGCAGCTGCCTATTTTATTAGCTACAGAAATTGACTGCACATTTTGAAAATGCCCTTTGCACCATGTCTTTATTATAGGATTCAGTACAGCTGAGCAAATATAACTACTGTAATATGCACCAAATACAGGGAGATAGTGAGACCAGAATAATCTCTCTGATTATTTATAGTGTGCAGAGTGAAGGAAAAATATAGAAGTTCTTTGCAAGTTGAAAAAAAAGGGAAAATGTATTTAAACTGTCATGAAGGCCTTGTTTAAGGGATTACCATCCTCACAACCTCTAAGTAACAGACTTTAAAAAAGGCCTCCATGTAATCCCTTCCTTGGTATATTTCAGGGCTGTACCTCAGCTGGAATTGTTAATATTAGTCAGCTAGGAAAATCAACTGTTTATTATTTGTCAATAAGCTTCCAATAAGCACACCCAACACAGAACAGCTTAATTTTTCCACTTACCCCCATTTGTCTCTTGAACGTTTAAAACAAAAGTTCATTTTGTCCTGCAGCTGGACAGATTCCTTGCTGCTGCTTTGTATTTTCTCACACAGTCATAAAAATTATGCTGGCCCGAAGGAAGTGGAAAACAATACAGAAAACAAACACGGAAGCCCAGGAGGAAAGCAACACCCCAAAGACCAGCACTAATAGCAACCAGCACTAACGGCAACTGGGAGAGAGCTCTCCTCCTGTTGCTAACTTTTTCCAGTGCTGTGCCTCTGTTGTTCTTTTGGAAATGAAATTCTTTCTGATTCAATTTCTATTGTAACTTTTCCTCATTCCCTTTGCAAGCTATTCTTCACTGCTAGTATTCACCCAGAATAAACTATTTGATACAAATTCTTTTTTTTGTACCTAGATAAGTAATTTAAAGCAAAATATTACTTTGAGGCTGTATCAAAGCCAGCTGACATGTTTAAGAGCATGTTGTCAGGGAGGCAGCAATTATTAAAGATACATTCCTCCATAATGTGGTATTTGAAAGCCCTCACTGAAAACAGAATAATATATTAAATATCCACCTACAGGACATTTTTCTTGTAGGACAGAATGGGAGAGAGAGAAGAGGTTGGCAATAATGGCTTTTTTCTGAAAAATTAATGGGAAGGCAGGGAAAATACGCAACATCAGCCTTGTTGATTTTGCCTCCTTGGTATTTCTAGCACCAAAAGGCAGCTGCAGTGAGGAAGGAGAGGTCATGATTTCACTCTAAAGATGCCAAGGTCACTTGCAGCGGGATTTATTGCAGTGCTTAACGTCACTGGGCCTCATTTTATTCCTTTGCTTATTTTTACACTGGCATAAACCTGTTAATTCCAGTGCTGCTCTATCTGATCTATTCTAGGGGTGAGAGGAGAATCAGGTCGATTATTCAGGTGTGCATATGTATTTGCAATATAGAAATACTGAGCTTGGATATTTAATAGATGGTGGAAAAAATACAAATAATTGTCCTTCAGATGAATAGGGTGACCACAGTTCCCCATGGGGAACATAGGACACCTGGTAAAATTGCTCTAATACAAGCGGGTTTAACGGCAATCAATCAGAGCCAAGTGGTATCTCCCCCAACATGCTCTAAAAGCTCTAGGGCCCAGTGAGAGAAAGGGGGCCAAAGGGTGCTGGGATGAGGAGGGAGCCCCAGGTATAGGCATAGTATGACTTCTATTTTGGGGGGTAGGAGGCAGCAGGCTCATATGGCAGCAGCTTCATATGGCAGGACCAGTGAGGCAGTGCCACCTCCACCCCGATTCACCCTAACAGGCCACCCAGCCTGGCTTGGCTGTGGCAGGGTGACTCAAAGGCAGGGGGTGGGGAGGAGCTCAGACCAAAAGGATTAAAAAAAGCTCAGAGAGGGGATAGCTCAGGGTATGGGGCTGTGTGCGAGCAGGTGGCTAGCTCAGACTGCGGGAAAGGGATGGCTAAGAGCTATCACAGAATCACGGGGCTGGAAGGGACCTCAGGAGGTCATCTAGTCCGGCCCCCTGCTTCAAGCAGGATCAACCCCCACTAAGTCATCCCAGCCAAGACCTTGTCCAGCTGGGACTTAAAAACCTCGGGGGATACAGAATCCACCACCTCTCTAAGCAACGCATTCCAATGCTTCACCACCTGCCTGGTGAAGTAGTTTTTCCTAATATCTAACCTAGACCTCTCCCTCTTCAACTTCAGACCATTACTCCTTGTTCTGCCATCTGACACCACTGAGAACAGTTTCTCACCCTCCTTTTTAGAGCTCCCCTTCAGGAAGTTGAAGGCTGCCATTAAATCACCTCTAAGTCTTCTCTTCTGTAAACTAAACAAGCCCAAATCCCTCAGCCTGTCCTCATAGGTCTTGTGCTCCAGACCCTTAATCATTTTTGTTGCCCTTTGCTGAACCTGCTTCAGCAAATCCACATCCTTTTTATACTGGGGGGCCCAAAACTGGACACAATATTCCAGATGTGGCCTCACCAGTGCCGAATAAAGAGGAATAACTACTTCTCTAGATCTGCTCGAAATGCTCCTCCTAATGCACCCTAGTACGCCATTAGCTATGTGCAGCTAGGTGACTAGCTTAGAGTGCAGGTGGGAGGAGGGTTGCAGGGGGTTGCTAGGGGCTGTGTGCAGCCGGGGAGTCACTCAGGCTGCAGAAGGGGGTAGCTAAGGGCTTTGTATGGGCAGGAAGTAGCTCAGGGTGTAGGGCAGGGGCAGCTAGAGGCTGTTTGCAAGCAGAGTGTAGCCCAGAGGGCACGGAGAGGGTAGCTAGAGGCCAGGAGGTAGCTAGAGGCTGTGTGCCAGGTGGGCGTACCTACAGCCCCTGTTCCCTCAGGACTCTGCCAGCTATGGAGCTGGGTCCCCCTCCCCTGTGGCTCTTACCAGCTGTATGACAAGGAGGGGGGTGTAACTTCAACCCTCTGCTGCAGCAGGACAGGAGGGAGCACCATGGCTGCCTGCACCATGGCACCAGCCAGAGGAGCATCTGCTCTGAACTGCCTGACTCCAGCTTCCCACCTCCAAACTGGACACAGGATGGGGAGAGATGGAACTGTGTGGGGCATGGGTCTGTTCCTGGGATTGCCCTGTACCTCCATTAAAGCCTGGGGGGAGGTCTTCCCATGGGCTCAGAAGACTTCTGCTGCATGGGGAGCATTAGGGACCCAGGACTCAGCCTTGCCACTCCCTGCTTTGGTGATGGGCATGGAAGTGGTGGTCCCTTGTGTCCTGCTTTCAGCCTTGCAGGGGTTGTCTGGGTTTGGGCATTCAGCCCCACAACTCCCACCTTCATTGGTGGGTGGGAGGGAGGGGGTGCACCAAGGAGCAGAGCTTCAGCCCAGAGTATTGGCATGCACTGGGGATGGGGACTTCATTCTGGAGGGGAGGGGCATGTTGAGGATCGGGGCTTCATCCCTTCAGCTCCTGTCTTCAGCCCTGCAGGAGACCCCAGGTCCGGGAGCTGCAGCCCCACAGCTTTCAGCTTCATTCAGGGGAGGGAGAGGGGGATGCCATGGATTAGGGCTTCAGCCCAGTGAGAGGGTTGCTGGGGATTAGCGTTTAACCCTGAGGGGTGTACCAGGGATTGAGGCATCAGCCCCACTGCTCCTGCTTCAGCTCTGCAGGGGGCACTGGGTTTCAGGCTTAAAAGTCTTGCAGCCCTGATGAGAACCCTGCTTAGGTGACACAAACACAACCCTACCTCTCATACACACAGGGCTGCCTCTCCTCCCACCTGACATTGCCTCTTCCCGCCTCTCCCTCTGGCCTGAGGCCAACATGTGCACTGCCTCCTGTCTGGTCATTCACCTGCCAGCTGCAAAGAGGAGGTGGCTGGGACTGTATTGACTGCTGATTGACCAGTGGGGGACGTGGAAAACATGGGACATTTTGTTCATTTTTTAAAAAATAAGGTGGAACACCTGAAAGAGGACTTGAATACGGACTTAGAATACAACTTAGTAGCCAATCCAGACGTTAAGGGTTTGGTTATTAAAGTATTTCAGTACCAGTGTTCAGACATGGAAAACAATTCACAGCTATGGAGTTATAACTGGTATCCTGTGGCTTCTTGTTCTTGCATATTGTAAAGATATAGTGTCTGTTCCCTGATCACCATGGACTGTACCTTGGTGCTGCATAGGGTTCATATGTAGTAATGTACAGCAAAGACTTTTTCACGGTGACATGAGTAGTCAGACAGATTAATGTGAGTCTTGTGATAGGCACCAGTTTAAGTTCTAGAGAATTAGAGCCTGTGCTGATGCTCAGAATGACAGTGCAATATTGTCCACTGTGTCCTGCCAGTGTGACTTCCCCAACCCAGGAGCATTTCCTCCAGAAGTGAGAAAGGAGTCCAGTTGCCATAGATGGGATTTTCAAAAGAGCCTTGAGGAATTAGGGGCCCAAATCCCATCAAGTACATTAAGAGACAGGTACCTAATTCCTTTGTGCCCTTTTGAAAATCCCAACCACCATATTCTCAGTCACTTTTCAGACAGCCACCACACACATTTGAATGAGATGTTGAGGGGTCTCTTTTTACTTGTCGGTCACCGTTCAGCCTTTTCATCCAGATTACAAGCAACCATCACTCGGTTTGTGATGACTTTGGGAGACTATCAGCTAGTAGCCACTGGGAGTCATGCATGAGCAACTGAAGGCAAAATTTGGCCTAATGGCCCATACTGTGTGATACTGCAGCATTCTAAAATGAAAGAGCTGCGCTCAGTTTGGAGACAGTTCTGCTACAGCTCTGAAGTTCATTGGGGGTAAAACCAGACTGTTGTAATAGGGGAAGAACAGAGCAGCCAACTCTTGTTTTCCAAGATTGCTTGGATTCATTCCTTCTGAATTCTCCACCTGTCTCACTTCAGTGGGAAAATGGAACACGCCCTACTATCTCCCTTCATATCATTCCCATTTGGAATTAGCATCAGGAAACTCTATATTCTGGCCTGGGCAACTGCTGTAGCACAGTACATGTGGGAACTGCTTTACTTTACTGAGCTTGCATGACAACCAGACATTAATTAACAGGCCTTTCAATGACTTTAAATGAACTTCATTACTGCAGGTGTGCCTAATAGTTCACTCCCAGTCTCTGCTAAATTTGTTTTGGTACGTCCCTCCTTGGTTATAGGGGTAATTTCGCTGCTGCAGTACCTCCAGTGAAGTCAGTGGAATTATGCCAGCAGGTAATTTGGCCCTTAATGATTATATTTGACCTATGGTGTCTTGAATAGACTGTGTTCCTGGTAATAGATTTTTCTGTTTTCCTGCTTGTTTATGAATGGAGATTGGTTATTAGGAAAAAGACACTCATGGTCCAAGACACAGTGGTAGCAGAGATCCTTCAGTCCAGGTTTGTGCCTGTAAGATTCAGGTTGGACCTCTCTAGTCTGATACTCTTGGGACCTGACCAATGCTGAATGAGAGAATTTGCCAGAACACAGGAGGTCAATATTGTCTAGCAGCATTACCAACACTTCCACTGCTTACTGGGTTCTTAGAAGACATGTAGGGGTAAATTGCAGCTAAATAATAACAGAGAACACTGAGAGCCAGGACTGATGGCCCTAAACAAACATTATGGGACCACAGGAAACTTGGCCATACCCATGATAAATGATCCTCTGGCTAACCAAAATCATGCTGTATTACAGATGTTGCCAAATGAGAGAGTGTCAGCCTAGAGAGGTTCAACCTGTATTAAACAAGATACAAGCCTGCAATGTATTGACTTCTCTGCGAGGTTAGGTACTCAGCAATTTGCAGGGTCAATTCACATCTGTTCTACAAGACCTATCGAGAATACTTTCCCTGAGAACAGCCTGCCTTCTGCCATCTACACGTCATTTGAAAATGAGAGATGGGGCCTGTCTGTCTTCTGGGGATGGAGGAAACTAATTCCTTATTGAAAGGACTGAAATGCCCTACCAAGAGCAATGAGATATGTACTTCTTAGCCATTAGCTGGAACACTTCAGCTGACCTCAGTTGCTGTGGGAATATAGTCATAAAGGGAAGTGAGAACTGGTTATTTCATTGCATATGTGACGTCAGTATAGATTTTTAATAGTTACACAGATGGAACGTTGAAGTTGAAATTTTTCTAGCAGCACCAGAACTGACCTTAAATGTTTATTCCACATTACTGGGAAAACAGTTTCTTTTGATCTTAAACTGACACACATTATATTGATATTGACCTTATCCCAAGGCAATTCTTGAGGAACTAAGGACTGCCACAGGCCAGCAACATTTCCAGACAATGTTTCATTCTCAGGTAATTTTTGGTCATTGCTGTTTAACTACACCTTTGTTACTAGCTAATCAACCAGCGACTTTATTCACTGTGAATGGTCCTTTGGGCATCAGGGAATCTGTACAGCTGGTAATGTGGTGCTTTGGTGAATTTTATGTGAATATTTTGTTGGTGCATTTGGAAAGGAACTTTTTGCTGAAATCTCAACACATTTTTCTTCCATTTGTACACAGTTATCCAAGATCAGAGAGAGACAGAAAACTGGAGAACAGAAGCTTGTGTCAGTCCAAGATCAATGCAAAACTGTTGCTTGTTACAAATTTTTAAGTGATATGTCCACTGTGGTTTTGAATGTTCTAAATGATGAGGCAGCTCACCCTTCCCATGGAAACCTATTCTACAGCTCAATAGAGTTTACTTGCTGGATGTTTCTAATTTTGCTGATTATTCCTACTTGTAGCTATCTTATCCCCCTCATTGCACCATTCTAATTAATATAGCTGTATTGTTGATGGTTGTACCATTCAAATCTGGCATTTTATATGAGATGGAAAACGACCACAGGATCATCTTGTCCATTGCTTTGCCAATACAGGATTAAAAATAACCAATCAAGCACTTTCATTCTCACAGAACTGTAAGAAACATTAACTTAAAAATCCTCGTATCATTGCTCTCAGGTGGACAGGTATCATCATCCAGCAGGGGGAATTGGTGCTCAGAATGTTGCAGGCAGGATTTCAAGGGCTCATCACAAGACAGCTCCCATGCACTCTTGGGGCCAGTTTTTCATTAAGCTGGGTGGTGAGCCATTTTGAAAACCTGGCCCTGAGTGACTAGCTCAAGATTACCCACCTGAGTCTGGGAAAGAAATGAGATCAGAGCACAGGATTTTGCACCTCGGAACCCATGCTTTGCCGTCTGATCACATTGCTTCCCAGACATTATCCTTACTTAGTATTTTTAGTGGAGACTAGATTTTAACGACTCAGCTGGGAGGATTTCCATCAGCCAGCCTTCTTCTCTGGAAGCTAGAAACAGGAGACTGGCTCTGTAGTTTGGAACATGTCTGTTGTTAGACTCAGTGTCAGGCCCGTCGATCTTCATCTTCCTCCCCGTTGTCATGAAATCTCATTTCTTTCTTCCCGGTTTCACTGCTGGGTAACTTTAGAACCTTGGGTAAATCTGCCCAGCCCAAACTATGATCTATGATTTGTAAGTGGCTAGGAATGGAAATGATGGCCTATGTGCATTTTGGGTCACAGTGTGAGGGGGAGTCAGATGCCTTGGGGCTACTACTACCGGTCCTTAGCTGGTGCAAAAGGGAGAGAAATGACCACTCAGTAAAAGGGTGGTATGTTACTACTTCCATCCCAACCCAAGTCAGAGTTCAGTCCCTGGTCCTCTTCGTGCGCACAAGAGCTATGCACTGCCCCTTACTGAGGGCTTCATGCATCTTAATCCTTAACCTCTTTGTGCCTTGTTTTCTTCTGTACAATGCAATAACTCTTCCCTACCTCACACGAGTGCTGTGCAGATGCCCTATGTACTACATAGGGATTGGACATATCGTTTGGAAGCCATCTAGGAAATATCAGAGCAGTGAGCCTCCAAACCTGGGTCAGCCTACTCAAGTTTGCAGAGCTCAAGTTACCTCACTAAAGAGACGAGTCAGGCTCTGAAGCCAAGGAAGGGCAAGGGGCTTCAGAGTCAAAGCCACAGCTTAAAAGTGCATCTGCGCAGCTAGTTTTGGTGAGGTAGCATGAGCCCTGCAGGCCATCTGTTGCCCCAGACTTAGAGGTTTGCTGCTGCTGGCTGTGGAAGTGTATACTAGTGGGCCTTCCTTTCTTCTGTTGCAAAAAGCCGTCAGAAGCCTGACAAAGCAGCAGCATACATAGGCCGTGGGTATTTATGTTTAGTTCATAATCATTATACAAAGTCCAGCAGTGCCAGCTGTGTTTCCTGTAAGCTGAGCACTTGGGTGGCTGACCAAGAAAGGTTCAAATGCTATCCAGCTTATGGGCAGAGAGCCCACAGCCAGCAGCCTGTGTTTCTACTTGCGGTGCACATCTGCACATGCCTTGGTGCACATCACATGCATGGATGGAGAAATTTAGAGGGAAAATTGAGGCCCAGGGTGGTTGCTCATTAGTGTTCTTTGTTGTATACACAGCTGAGCTCAACGCGGTGAGTAGTATTGTAAAGAACTCCAAATTCCTCAGACTAGCTGGGACTCTTGAAATGCAGAATAGCCTCGCTGAGCTGGAATGGTGATATGTGAGTCAATCAAAACACCCCTAGCAGCACTTAAAGGCAAAGTATTAGCCTTTTCCTGGACAGCTGACAGCTCAATCCAAATCTGTCCAAGTGCCTATTTATATTTAATTTGTCCACTGAGCAGAAAGTGAGTTTCTAATTCTGTTCCTTGCAGATGTTACTATCCACATTATGATGGCCAGTAATTGTGTTTTCTGGAGGGTAAAGCATAGCTATGTATTGTACAAATCAGCCCCATCTACTGCTGAACTCCATCGTATGCAGCTCCATTGGAAACAGGATCACATCTGAGTTAAACAGAGGTAAATTTTAAAAGGGCAATTTTTATAAATGAGGGTAATGGCTAATAGATGGCTAGAAGGCAAATTAAAATATTGATAACCATAGAACTAGCCTAGAGACTATTCAACAATATCATAAAAGAGGCACAGAAGGTTTGCCTATTCCTGGGAAGACAAAATGAAATTAGCAGATCAGTTCTGTGACCCTTAGTCACATGGGGCCAGTTCAAAGCTCAGTGCCCAGGAACGGATGTCAGTGAGAGTCTTTCCATTGATTACAAGGGGTTTTGGACCCAGGTTACATAATGGTATCAGAATCTATTGAAAGCATTATACCTGTTAGGCCAAGGCACCTTAATGCAGCCTCAGATTGATAGCAGAGGATATCTTTGACTAAAGAGGAATCTTTGGTCTCTGCAGAGCCACTGTACCTAGATCTTTGAGACTTTCCCAGGACATATAGCTGCAGACAGGCCTGATGATGATGGGAGGGAGGCAAGAGGGGCAATTGTAGTAGGGCCTGGAGATTCAAAGGGGCCTGGCAGTGGCTGGCATCCTGGGTCCCTTGGAATTGCTGCCAGAACTCTGCTTCATGTGCCTCTGAAGGCTGGTGCGTGCTGCAGTCTGGGCAGCGCTAAGGGCTGACTGCCCAAGGCCCTGCCCCTTCTGCTCGAGGCCAAACCATTCAAGGGGCACAGGGCTGCCCACCCCAGCTTGGTATGGGGACCACAGCAGCTGTCAGACCAGCTGGCTGCAGCAAGATGTCTGTCCATGAAGCTTGAGAGTCATTTGGTGTCCACACAGCTAGTGGGTGCTCATGAAAATCCTTGGAATTTCAGACATCCCTGTCTGCATTGCCCCACGTTGTGCATCTGGGTATCCTCTAGCTTATGGGTAGGTCCTAGCAAACTTGTGGCTCATTTGAGTCAATTTCATGGTAACAGAATTTTAAAAATAGTAAATTTTATTATTTCAGCTTTTTAAATCTGACATTTCAAAGTGTTGTAACTGCAACGGTCCTGACCGAAAACAGCTTTGTGTGGGTGTCACAGGGTAATTGCTGGGGAATTGCACTATTGTCACCTTTACTTCAGTGAGGCTGCCTAGGCCTGGAACCTCAGCTAACGGTCGACACTCTTTGATCGCCCAGCTCTAGAGGCAGAGGCACAGAAATAAAGGTGGCATGTTATGGTATGGAGTCCTCTACTCCTGTGCTGCTGCTGGCAGGGCTCTGCCTTCAGAGTTGGGAGTCTTTCTGGCAGCTGTTGCTCTCTGGCCACCTAACTCTGAAGGCAGGGCAGAAGTAAGGTTGGTGATATTACAACCCCTCTACAATAATATTGTGACCCTCCGTGATCCTCTTTTGGGTAGGGCCCCCAGTTTGAGAAATGATGATCTCCCTGATTAAATATGTATTGTAGGGGAAAGTACACAAAAGACTAGATTTCTCTGTCCATGACCTGTTTTTCATGGCAGTGAATTCAGCAGGGCCCTAGATGATGGGATAGCTACCTAGATTTTCCCCAGAATGCATTGTTAGGCAAAGTGGTAGGTGAAACTGTGTAAACATGGTTGTTGTGTTGTGGTGTGGTGAGTATTGTTGATGATGCGAAGTAGTTTGAGATAGAGAGTGAAACTACAAAACAAAACACCAATTCCCAACCAATTATACAGCACTGAGGAAGCCCCTGATGGATTTAAGACCCTCTAGAGAATTAATTACATGGCACAACTGTATGCAAAACTTAACCCAAATCAACAGAAGGAATACAATATTGGACTCTGGCAAAATGTAGTCTAAACCTTTCACTTATACAGAGAGGCTGTGAATTTACGTGATCCCTTAGGGGGATGAGACTTAGGAAAAGTCTCAGACAGCTCACTTGAGATATCTGCCCAATGGGCTGCAGCAGCTACAGGAAGCCAAGAAACTGAATAACTTAAAAAGGAGAACAATTAATGAGGACCGAATTATAAGATTCAAAAATTATGGAGGAAATACCAATACAGCATATTCCCTCATTTCTCACCTCTCCCATAATAGTACTGCTTACGATCACTGAATCCCACCATATAGAAGGCCTTCTAGACTTCAAGTATTTTCTGGTTTCAGGTGGATTAGAAATACACCAAGGGTCAAATGCTATAGATGAGAATGGCACTACCAAGGGAAATAAAAGGGTCCTTAGTCTGCCAGTGCAAAAATCAGTACTGGCATATACAACTCCTGGTTTCAGATCAGGCACATGTCTAAATATTAGCATTATCTCCATCATAACTTGTGGGAACAAAGGGGCGCTCATAAAATTGAAAGGCAAATTTATATCTTGTTAGCAGCGTAGGCCAAGATTTTCAAAAAATGGCTGCTAAAAGGTAGGCTCCTGAGTCCTTATGTGTGTAAGTGGGAGTTGGGCAGCTAAATCCCTTAGGTCTTTCTAACATCCCAGTTTAAGTAGTTCCTCCTTTTGCAAATCTTTACCTGAAAGGAGGTCTGACATCAGAGCTGGATAATTTTATGACCACTGTCAACAAGTGTAATTTATGAAAGGTAAAACAAGGATCATATAATCTTATCAATTAAGAATATTATGAACGGATCCCTGCTAAAATAATGGAGAATTATTTTTGCCCTATGCAGAGAATTCCCTAATGATGAGATTTCAGGACTTCCTCTAGTTATTGCTGATAAAAGGATGATGCCAGAGGGTAGCAAAATAATAGCCTAACCTTCTGATCCAGTCTGGCAACCCCCCATATGCCATTTATCTTTTAATCATTCTCTGCAGTCCTGCATGTATGTGTCATTCCACTAGATGTCAATGTTCCCATTGCTATGAACAGGCTTCTGCTGTTGTCATCCCAGTAATGCTGGGTTAATTGAAAATCATTATAAAAAGCTAGAACGGATGGATTATTATTATTGCTACTTTTTAAATCATGAGTTTTAGGAAGAATAAGCTGATCTCTTCTGTTATAATTTAGTTTCTTTATGTAGGTCTAGCTGTTCAATGCACATATATAGAATTTCTTGAAGTAAAGTGCCCAGTGGATAATTGTTTGAGGAAGGTTGTATAAGGATAGCTTCTATTTGTGCATCTTGTGACTTGTGTGCAAAAACTCTCAGTCTTAAGATCCTACCTTTCTACCTACCATCAACTGGTAGGGCAATTTCCCCATCTCACTAACGTTGGATTGTATATATGACCAGGATTTTTAACAATGGCCCTCTTGATTTTGATTGAATTTCTTCATATGGGTCAAGGAATTCTGCTGAGTTTCCAGATTCATTCCTGATATTTCTCATACATCCATATGGGTATATTGTGTGTATGTACGTTGCTTGTTCAAGAACAGGAAAGGTGACAATACGTGTTCTTGTCGCACTCTCGACAGTATGCTGAAAGACAACAGATGGCCATCAATGAGGCATTCAGTGGACACATTTCAAACAGCTAGAGGACATTGATTTTGCTGATGATGTCCCCCTCCTTTCACGCCAATATGAAAGCATGAAAGAAAAGGTCCCAACACTAGACAAAACTGCCTCACTGACTGGACTGAGCATTAACAAGGGAAAAACTAAGATAATGAGTGTCAACCAGTCCAACAACACCTCCATCACACTGGGAGGGGATGACCTGGGAGATGTGGAGCAGTTCACATATTTCAGGACTATTATGGGCAGAGATGGAAGAACGTATACGGATATGAGTGTCAGGATAGGGAAAGCAACAGCTGCACTCAAGACTCCTTGTCCCATATGGAGTTCACAAATAATATCTGCAAAGACAAAACTGTGAATCTTCAACACAGATGTGAAGAGTGAGCTCTTGTATGGATGCAAAACCTGGCATACTAAAAAGTCTTCAAATCACAAGCTACAGACATTCATAAACAGATGCATGAGACACATCCTTCACATCAAATTGCAAGACTTCATCATGTGTGGAATAAATTTTGTTCTGTGCACCAAGGCATGTGTAAATATGAACCATCAGGAGAAACACAATCCTAGTTGTCATTGCCTTGCTAATGACATTGCACTGGAATCTCTCCTGAGCAGCCACTTAAGCATACAGCTTATAGGGAAGACTGCTGCCCATCCCTGTATTATATGAGGGCCTTCCATGTTAACATGATTAACAGTAAGTTTCTAGTCAATGTTGGGATATGTTAGAGTTAACAGAGGTCTGGGTAAGCAATACAATGCAGTTGAAGGGGTGTGTGTCCTGACCAGTGCAGGCATTTTCCGTGCTGATTTATAGACTAGTTTTCCTTGAGGCCTGGACAAACATATAAGCATGTAGCTGCATCAAAACTGTAACTTGATTAGATTACAAATGAGGCATATATTGTTAACAGTGAAAGTTAGCAACTTACCTAGGGATGTGGTGTATTCCCCTTCATGGGAAAATTTTAAACTAAGACTGTTTTTCTAAAACTTGGCTTAGAAGAAGGCTGAGTTCACATCACACACGGAGAAGTTAGATAAAGCCAAAAACTCTTGCTGTACTTTTGCCACATTACAATTCCTTATTTCTTATCATTCAGAATGGTAATGCATGAGAATCCAAAACCTGAGTGAAAGAAAACAGGCTGCTCCCTAAAACACCTATGAAAATTTTCTCAAAATAATTGTTTTCAGACCAAATTAAAAAAAAAACAAAACAACACCAAACAGCAATGTATGCAGCCAAAACAAAAGGCATAATAGTCTACTTTGCTTTAGCAATGGTTTTCCCATTCACAAAGGTTTTCATGGTTTCACGTATTTCCCAAGACTTTCATGGTTTCAAGTATTTCCCCATTTGACACCAAAATAGGACTGGGAACTTCTGAAATTTTTAGCAAAAAAATGGAGGGAGATATACCCACGCAATTGAGAATAGCAAATAGATTGTGGGTTAGACCAATCAACTAGAATGAGGGTGTCCCAGGGACAAGCATCTGGTCTTTGACTCAGACAGAAGAAGTATCTGATTTGAGGTCTCCCACATCCCAAATGCACACCCTGCCCACCAGCCTATTTTTTGGTGCTTCTGCCCTTTCTCTTCCTGTCAATGTTTCTGCAGTCACCTCAGCAAAGAGAAGTTGTGCTTGTCACCCTTAGCTTGAGGATTTCACTTCCCAGCAGACTTCTCATAGTAAATATCCTTCCCACTGTGATCCCGTATGGAACTATTCAAATTTACTCTTGCTCCAGTGCATTAGAATTTCAAGGCAAACTCCAGAACGTTAATACATTCAGCTTTCATAGATAAACAGAAAACAATTTCAGCTGTTTTTAATTTTCTTATAAATCAAACCAAACACTACCCCATGAGCATTCCTCACAGGTCTATATTCACATAATGAAAGTGAGATGAAATATTTACTATGTTATTTCCCTGCTTACTTTTTCACCTGCCTTATTAAGGCACAGCTAAAGTCTTAGATGGAACATATGAAAAATACCAAGTCCAAATGAAGTGATCTGTGATTTTACACCTGGATTTCTGAGCTCTCAAATAACTGCTGGTTCAACATAAGTAGTGGAAATAATTACTGACTTATCTTTGGCACTAAGCTGTCAGAATAACTGATTGCATGTGTGATCCAAAGAAGTGCTAGAAAATGTGCTTGGAAAAATGGCATATGCCTCTATTATATGTGGGCTCGAAAATTCTTGATAAAACTGGAAGTTAACTTGAGTCTCCAGTGTGTAAAACTGATCCTCCCTTAATGAGCTTTGGTAGTGAAACATGCCATTTAGTCATTTATCATGTCAATGCACTCCAGTGCAACAGCAAAGTCTTTGTTTCTTGTTTAGTTGTTGTAAATTATCCAGTTTAAATCTCAGGGGACATTTCAGATACACAAAATGTTATTTTCCATACTACCACGTAGGCAGGACACTGGGTCTAACACTTCCTTTAAGATCTAAAATGACCATAGCAATCAGAAAGTTGACAAAGTGTCTCCATAGCTCTGTGCCACTTGTGGTAAATAGAACAAGAAGTCCTGTGGCACCTTATAGACTAACAGAAATTTTGGAGCATAAGCTTTCATGGGCAAAGACCTACTTCATCGGATGCATCTGATGAAGTGGTTCTTTGCCCACAAAAGCTTATGCGCCAAAATTTCGGTTAGTCTATAAGATGCTACAAGACTTCTTGCTGTTTTGGAAGATACAGACTATCATGGCTACCTTTCTGATACTTGAGGCAAATAGGTTTTTCTTGAAAGTCTCCCATCTGTGTACTTTCTGGTCCCCAGACTACTTAGCTTGTGGGATATAAGATCTGGCTTCTCTCGCTAAATTATCTTACAAGATAGTCATTTGAAGTTTGAAGGTTTCCTTCTGGAGAATTGCTTTCCTGCCCTATCACAACCCTCTTCCCCCACAAATGTGCTCTGGGGCACCTTTTGTCCATTATGTTGATTTATCCTGAAGTGGCCTCTTCTTTCCGGGAGCTTCATCCCCCTGCTTGATCCAATGAAATGAACGAATATTTGGGGTGGGGGGGGCAGCATTTACAGATGTGAGGTCTGCATTCAATGGCCAGTAAAGAGCGAGGCTCAGCTGTACCATCCAAAAGTCAAAAATCCAAGGGGTTTGACCCAAAGATCTCACAGTAAGGTTCCCAGTTCTACTGTAGCATAATTTACAATACACAGGCTCCAAGTTACTGTGTCAATCTCCATATGTAATGTGTGGTAAAAATATTTCAGTCTGTCTCCTTGTGTATACCATACAGTAGGGGAAAGCAAACTACATCGGGCCTCACTTTTTGTCCCTGCAATTAGCAGTGTCCCCCACCTCCCGCCCCAGCCTGCCTAATGTAACCCAAACCAATGGAAAATTCAGTTATGTTCATATGACAAAAAAGAAGTCTGGCTTATGTAATAAGTACTGGTTGAGCCCCTCTAATCCAGAACTCTCTCGTCTGGCAAACTCCATAATCTGGCATGATTTTAGTTGGCCGGACGACCACTGATCATGCATGTGGCCAAGTTTCCCATGGTCCCATAAAGTTTGTTTACAGCCACCAGGCTTGGCTCTGTGTTCTGTGCTGTTATTTAGCTGTGATTTATCCCTAAATGCCTTCTAAGAACCCAGTAAACAGTGGAAATGTTGATAATGTGCTAGAAAATATTGACTTCCTGTCATCCAGCAAATTCTTTCATCCAGCACTGGTCAGGTCCCGAGGGTGCCAGATGAGAGAGGTTCAACCTGTATTTAGAATGCAAAAACTTTATTAATCTGTATATAAATGTGAAGACACATACATGAAAACAGTAACATATTTCAACATTTTTAAATAGATGGATGAACCTGAGACCCAGCAATCATTCTGTGCCCCGTTATGAAATTTTACACCCCCCTCATGGGGGCCTGCCCCTCACTTTGCATACCCCTGCCATATAATTAGAGGAAATGCTCTTTAACTGCAGCAGAGGCTGATATGGGATACGCAAAACACAGTATTCATGTTTGTGTCAGACTTGTGCTAGGGCTGCTCTAATTTCCAATCTGTTAAACTCAGGCTGCACTGTAAAAATTCCTTGCCAAAAATGTAACACTCATAGGCTGCATCTACACTACATTCCCCTTTCGGGAGAGGAATGCAAATGAGGCAGACTGAAAATGCAAATGAAGCACTGATTTACAAATCTTGCACTTCATTTGCATATTCTCGTGTGATCACATTTCTGAAAGAGACTTTTCTGAAAACAAAAATAGCAGTGTAGACATGGTTCCTTCAGAAAAAAACCCTATTTTGAAAGAACCTTTCTTCCTGAAAAAAATGAGGTGTACAGGGTTCTTTTGAAAACATATTTTTTTAACCCCCTGGAAGGAACCTTGTCTACGCTGCTGTTTTTGTTTATGGAGAAGCCTGGAATGAAATCCTGCGAGAATATGCAAATGAAGCACGAGCTTTGTAAATCAGTGTTTCATTGCATTTTCAATCTCCCTCATTTGCATTCCTCCTCCAAAAAGGGAATGTACTGTAGACGTGGCCCTTTGGTTTGTTTTCTGTAAATGGGTCATTTAGAATGAAATGCTGCATGAACCCTCCCCCCACATAATTATAGTAAATTTTGAACAAAGTTCAAGCCACAAAGTGCTCATACAGATAGTCAGCAGCTTGACAGACAGACTGATGCTGTGACTGCTGTTTTCAGCGCCACTCAGATCTTTTAGGAAAGGAGGAAAATTGCTGCTGTCCAAGAAATCCCCTCTCTTGGTATGTAAGCTGATACCTGTGAGGGCTTCAATTGCCTCAAAGTAAGCTCAATATCAGAAAAACATTGCCCTAACTTGAGAGGTTTTCCAGCCATTTGCTACCTCAAGTGCCCCAGTGATAAATCAGGAAGACTCTGTCGGTATATGCAACACTGAGCATGGAGGAAATGGTTTCTGTACCAAGCAGAAGGATGAATCTGCACATTAATTGCTGAGGCAAAGAAGATCAGGGGAACTGGGTGTTCCCTATCCAACTACCTCAGCCTAGCTGGAAAATATAATATTCATTGGCCTGCTGAACCCAGGGTTGTGAGCTCAATCTTTGAGGGGGTTATTTAGTGATCTGGGGCAAATAGATTGAAAAAAAAGCTGTCAGGTCTTGTTGTGAGTGCAGAGGGCTGGACTTGAAGACCTCTGAAGGTCCTTTCCAGCTGTATGAGATAGGTGTATATTCATATTCACATGATGGAAGTGCAGGATGGTATCATGCATTATATTGTTTAGGGTCATGAGTTTATTCTGTGAACAGGAGAGTTACTTAACCACCATGTGCCTCAGTTTAACCATCTCTGCAGGGAGCTTGAGCCTAATGAGGCTTAATAATTAAAGGGTCAGCTCCTTAGGTCCTTACTTTGTTAAACTAACTTCCATTCTGTACAGCATTCCGCATGAATAAAACTAAAGGATATACTGCACCCTTCAGCAATAAGACCTTAAGCAGGGGACTGACTTGAATTGTGGAGATAATCTCAGTGAGGTTTTCTTCAAGGCATTTTCTTCAAATTTTTCAGTAGAACCGAGAAAAGAAGTAGAGGTCTCGGTTCTTAAAATAGCACACATCTCAAGGTACCTGTTAGAGAGGAGAGCTAGCTTCAAGAAGGTATTTTATCTTTCTGCCACCTCCTAATTCCCTGTGGTTCTTGCTTTCCTACTTACCAGTTTCAGGCTAACCAAGCTATCACCAGTGTTTCATCTTCTAAGTGCTCAGACAGCCCAAAGATGAGCCAGTTCTTAATAGTAAGAGAGGCAGATAAACACCAGAGTGAATTAACTGCTGGTAACAACTGGCTTTTAACGGACACTATTATTTTGTCACCGCTAAACTGGTGATTTAAAAAAATATTTACATGGCCTATTCCTCTGACTCTATTGGGAGCTGTGGAACCAGGAGGTTGGCCTCTACATATTGTCATGGCAGTTCCTTCTTCATTCATTGATCCCTAATTTTTGAGAGTTATAACCCCAGCTTTGCCAGTTGTATTCTCACTAAACCCTCCTCCAATTTAACCCAATGGGCAAGAATTTCATGTTTTCTTTTTATTTAAAAATGAATGCTATTTGGTATCTGACTTGAAACCTTTACATCCTCCTCACAACATGGCAGTGAGTTATTGAATTAGAATTGCGTTTGATCAAGATTATCAAAATCTTTGAGACTAGTATCTCATTTAGACCAAGCAAAGCATTCAAGCTTGTGCTATGCTGGGGCCTTACTAAGGCTTGATAGAGTGTTTTTTTAACCATTTTTTTAACCATTTATGTTGCCTTAGATTCTGAAAGCTTCAACCAGATTTGTTCCCTTTGTGTTAGGTGCTATTGTATTAGCTATTCAAGTTGCACTTTCCCAATGTCACAACTTCTTCAGGATTAATTTTTAAAAAATTCAGTCAAAACAGTTCAGCCATTTCTGAGAACAAGGCTACAAAAATCTACAATGTTGCTTGTTGAAAAAACTATGGCAACAGTTACAATGCTAAACTGTAACCAAACAAAACAGCAGTCATTTAGCACTTTAAAGACTAATAAAATGATTTATTAGGTGATGAGCTTTTGTGGGACAGACCCACTTGAACAGATCTATAGCATTTCCTGTCCAGACTCAGTTACATAGCACAGAGATCCAAAAAAAAAAAAAAAAAAAAAAAAAAGGCAATTAAAAAAAACCTGACAAATCAAATACATGGAACTGAAGGAAGGGGGTGAGGAGTGGGGGAGGTAAAATTTCTTGCCTGAGATCATTACAAACATCTTTGGAAGGGAAGCAGTTTTTATAATAAACTGTAGCATCCGCATGCTTTAGAGGAGTGACTTGAAAATTGGCATGGGTCAGGTGTTTGAGTTAGTGGGGTTGAAGCAAGCCAGGAAACATGAGGGCTATTCACTCAACTACCATTTTATTACAAGCCTTATAATCAATGCTAACAGTACATCTAAGTATGCATCCTATATGGTTCAGCCATTATGCAGACTTACAATACCAGACAGTCCTCTATTTTCCCCACATGTTGAGGTGCCAACAATATGTTTGCCAGTCTGAACAGTTCAGCCTCTTTGTTGTAACCACAAGCAAGGTATGTGGGGGTATCTTGCTCAATCCCACTCAGTCACCTCCCTTCTGCCTATAAGTTATAGTAAGCTTGACTTGATCACCTATAATTTTGATTAACCGCGCGTTGTGCATAGCTCGTCTGGGGGCTCGTCAAAATCGATTTCTCTGGGAGCAGTCAACTCTCTGTACTTCTATCATGAGGCGCAAGAGAGGTTGATGGGAGAAACACCCCCATCAACCTCCCTCAGAGAGGACAGACCTTATAGTTGACTGCAGTTATGTCGATTCTAGCTACAAAATTAATGAAGCTAGAATTGCATATCTACAATCAACGGTATGGTCTAGTGCAGGCCAAGCCTAAATTCTTATTCTCTAAACCAAATTACATTACCTTTCAACGTACCTATCACTATCTTTACCCATACTACAGCTCTTTTATACTTTACTTCTCTTGTGGCTAACGGATTTATGGCTATGCATAGGCACAATGAGGGGTATGTAAGATTGCACAGGCAAAAATACATATCCTAACTGTTCTTTTAACATATTTTATGTATAACACCCCTCCCACCCACACTCAAATCCACACTTAATTAAGTATATTAATCAGGCTACTGATATTTCAAACTTTAATTACTAGGCAAGGCAACAATATTCAGGGTTTATACAATATTTGTCTCCTCGTCTTCCAGGAGTGGCTCCCAATAAAGAGAAGCAGATAAAGAATTCCAAACAAATGAAACATGAATAGATTGCACTTGTTGGCCTGCAGCCTTGTTTTTTCCAAGAAGCTAACAAAAGCAATAAAAATATCTTCTGGAAAATGTTAGAAAGCTTCGGAAAGCTGCAATTAAAGTTTGTTTTTTTTTTGGCAATTATCTTTCTAATCCTTTGGAAATAAATAACAAAAGATAATCTATTCCATCTTTTAATACAGAGCAATTAGAGGTCAAATTCTGCAAAGTACTGAGTGCTCTCACTCTGGCAGATTTCATTTGGAGCTGCAGGCACTCAGCACATCTCATAGGAGGCACCTAGAACCTTGCAGGATTTGGACATGCATTGTATCACAGGGCTCCAGGCAGTGCTGTGCATTTGTACCCACAGTTCAAAAGGCCCTACTTTACTGCTGTGAAATATACTAATTTTATGATTTAGGAGAATCTTTTAACTGGCTTCTCTGGGCTTTGGATCAGGCACCACACGAGCCCCTTTGTTATACCATTTTTGTTATGTTTGTGGCTGACTTTCACTGTTTCTTGGAGGATGACATCAGAGAACGTTCCACAAATAAAGGTAAAGGGTGTCAAGAAGAGGAAAGAAGAACTCCAGTTAGCTCAAGTCTTTGAGGTCAGTCTGGCTATGTCTACACAGTGCTTCAAGCCTGAAATAAGCTATGCTAGTTGTGCTATGCAAATTGCATTGCTTATTTTGAGTAGAATTCAAAATAGCTTATTTCAGCATGTGGCACTGTCTAAACAGTGCCACATGCCAAAGTAAAGCCCTATTTAGAGGCATCCCTGTTCTCCTCCTGCAATGAGGTGTACAGGGATGCCGGAATAGCATGCCCATTATCTTGAAAACTGTTTTGAGACAACAGGTGCATTGCATAGACATGGGAAGCTATTTCGAGATATCTTTGTACCTTCAGGATACAAAAATAGGGAAGGGACCCATTGCACAGAACGGATAATCCTTATCCTGAGGAGCAACTGCTCTTCATTGTCCTTACAGTGCCTCCCACATGCACAGAAAGAGGGTAACTAGAGTTTCAGAAAAGTGAGCCTGGCTCAGGCAGCAGAACCCCTTGTAAACCATCCAGAAGATCCCCTACGAATGAGGGTTTATTTCTCCATGTGCAGAGGTAGGAATTGTTGGGATCTGGTAGGCAGCACCAATAGTGCTTTTGTACCTCTCCCAGTCTGTCTGTAAGGTTTGAGGGAAAGGCGCCAGAGAGCCCTCAGCACTTTCTCCAGCAACAGTGTTGCACAGCGGCTGCCAACTCCCCATGTGAACCATCTAGTACCTGGAGAAGGACAGAAGCTTGGCTGCATTATTCTCAACCAACAGGGGGAGCCAGAAGGAACTGGAGCCCAGGTTTCTGAATGCTGTGTCCCCTGCGTTGACTAGGTTATGTTGGGACAGTTAAAGAAAAGGCACGCAAGAGGTCTTTCTGTAGGTGGGAAGAGGCTTCCTACTGGGGATGTGAACCCTCCATATACCTGATTCTATATATCTATGTTTAAAACACAGTCATTGTGTTGCACAGCGAATGCAAACGTGTGATGGCTCATGGTGAGCTGCAGAAAGAAGGGGACAGATTGTTCGTACAGGCAGCAATCCACTGCCTCTAAACTTGGTTTCCCAAACCGTGGGGGTGTGAAGAAATTCCAGGGGGGCATGAGGTGACCCAGCCCCCTATCATTCTCCCCACCCCAAGAAAGAGCCGGCCTTTGCTTCTGGCTCTGAGCCCCTGCCATTGTATGTGGGTGACCCGGAACAGCTGCTATCAAAATCAGGCAGCTGGTAAAGGCCCATGTGGAGCTAGTTGCCTTCTGCAAAGGTGAGTGACTGTGGGTTGGGGGAGGAGGAGGATGGGGTTAGGTAGGGGACTGGGGGTGTCTGTCTTGGGTGAGGGTGAGGGTGAGGGGGATGGGGATGGGGTAAGAGCAGGGGGCTGGTGGTGTCTGGCTTTGTGAGAGGGGAGGAGCGCCGTCGGTTGGCTCATGGGGCTTAGGTGGCTGGCCCCAGCAGCATGGGACTTGGGCAGCTGGCCCTTGGCAACACGTGGCTCGGGTGTCTTGGGCTGGCAGGTGGGTTGCTTGCTCCAGTAGCACATGGTTCAGATGGCTCAGGCTGGCAGGCCGGCAGCTTGCCCCAGCAGTGTGGGGCTTGTGTGGCTTGGGATGGTGGAAGCATTGGCTGGCCCTGCCAGCATGGGGTTTGGGCGGGTGGCTCAGGCAGGTGGCCTGCAGCTAGGGCAGGTGGGTGAGTGGCTGGCCCTAGTGACATGGGGCTCAGGCAGGCAGCTCTGGCAGTGCAGGTCTTGAGCTGGCATGGGCAGCTCTGGTGACTGGCATAGGGCTCAGGCAGCTGACCAGCTGGGGCTGCACCAGGCACCAGCAACAGGCCAAGAAAAACGACATGTGCTTATTTTTAATTTTGAATAACATTTTATATCAAGTTTTTGTGTTTTTTAAATTATGCATTGCATTTTTTGTTGAAAGGGGGCTTGAATGATGGTAAAGAAGAGGAGTGGGGCATGAACGTTTCTCAAAAAGCCAAAGGGGGGCATGATGCTGAAGAGTTTGGGAACCACTCTTCTAACATTTGATTCAGAATTGCCCCTGATCCCACACTTGGCACTGACTATATTTGTTTCCTTGGTTAAGTCCTGTCATTTCTTTCCCTCTATTTTACCATCAGGGTAAGACTCATCTCAGAGGCCATTGGAGGGGGAAATTTATTTGCTAATGAATCAAATTCATCCTGGTGTCATTTCAGTTAATTCAGCAGAGGGATGCCAGAGATCAGTTTGTCCGGGAGTTTGTTCAGCTCTGAGTGAATATAAGTACTATATAAGTGCAAGGTATTATTACAGGACTGATCTTGAATAGCATTAAGAAGCAGTTAGAAGAGTGAGTGGGTTTCATGCTGACAGAATGTGTAAGAAACACTGCTTGACTCCCATTGCAGAGCCTATCAGCAAGATAAGAGCCCCGTCTCCTTTGCACAAACAAGCAGTAAAACAAAATATGAACTATTAAGTAAAGCGAAAAAAATCAGCCATAGAAGAAACAAAAAGGCTGTGTGGAAAATAACTGTTTCAATCTACGTGAATAGGTAGATAGATTATTACAAAGTTCTGATCAGTGGGGCGTCTGGTCTGTAGGAATTTTTGCTCAAAATAACACGACCAAGTCCTTATTTAGATTGTTCTAGGCATTCATATGACTGGTTGCCATGGGAAACACTGTGATTATCTGGGATACCCTTCTGTATGCACACATGCATCATCCATCTATTGAGTTGATAACACAATTTGCAAACCAGCAAGTAAACAGAAAAGGCCCATTATTTCAGCAGTTTGATGCAAGTTTTAATATAATAAAAAGTATTATTAGATTATTACTTGAGCATAATTTTGTTTTAACCTTTACTTATTTTTCTTTCCTCTGAGTTTAGTGGTTATTTTTTTTCACTTTTTGGAATCACCACAAGCTTGGATGCCAGTTAATACCTTTTTCTCCCGAAGGCTGAAAACAACAATACAGTCCTTGTTTGAGGCGTATGGAACAAGATGTTCAAAATAAGTGGTGGCCAGAATTTCAAAAGAACTCCAGACTATAGCAATCTTGCCACAAATATCCAGCAAGACATTCTGGGAGCAGGCGCTTGTGAAAATATAGCCCTTCATTTCAGTGCCTCAAAGAGCATCTTGTTTGGAAATACAGCCTCAATTATGATTGCTGGGCACTTGAAAGTGGCCCCAATGTTCTGAAAATCTGACACCAAGACTGTTCCAGTCAATGGAAAGGTTGCCATTAGTTTTTCCAGTGCAGTGAGTTTTGGATCAGACTACACTCAATATGAATTCCAAATACAGCTTGATGTTTTGGGTAGAAAGCAGGTAGGAACCAAAATAATAGATGATGAAATGAATGGAATTTTTCAAGCTGTGCAGTGTAAAACATCTCTGAGAAGCTTGGCTCAGCTACTTACTATCTTACACAGGGAATAAGAGAGCAGTGGCCAAAAACATATTTTAAAAACAACTATCATCCAAGCAACTAACACACAGAGTAATTGCCCAGAGACATTTCTATCTGCTTTCTTGTTCCCCAGGACGTTCTCTGAGGGAAATTTTGGATCCACAGCTTGTATCTCCTTCAGCCAGGGGTCTGGATGTAATGAGAAGACTGTCATTGTTTCTGCAGGAATGTTTCTCAAGGTGGAAAGAGTTTTCAAGTTTTTATTTTCCTGTCTGGAACATTTTTTCAGATATAAAAATTCCGTAAATCTTGCCAAGGGAACTGATTTAGACCTCTGACAAGTCAATGTTTTGTGCTTCATAAAATCTTCCAAGAACTGATTGAATGCGGCAAAAGCTACGTTCATGTCATAGAACATTTTTCTAAGTTCCAAATGTTCCAATGTTCATCCCAGCAGGCTTTTGGTTCACCTGACTGTTTTGGGAATGGCTGTCCTCCCTACAGCTACAGGTTCAACCTCTTAAATCGGGTACTCTCTTGTCTGGTAACATCTGTTGTCTGGCATGGCCTTGTATGTTGCAGGACCAGAGAGTCCCGGGGCTGGGGCAGGAGATTCAGGGGCTGGCAGGCTAGTCTGAGCCAGAGATGGAAGCCTTGCCAGCACTTCTGCAGCATGGGGGGGTTAGAGCCCCTGCTGCAGAGAAGGGCTGGGGTTAGAGCCCCTGTCGAACCCCTATAGGAGGAAGAAGAGGGAAGATGGGGAGCAGAAGTTGAGGGCCCTGATGATGGATGACTGGAAAGCCATTGGTAAGTGCTGGGGCTCCAGTGGCTGGGGAACTGGCTGGGCAGGAGCGGGGCTGGGAAGCCAGCAGGAAGCCAGCCAGGGGACTGTGGGCCAGGAGCCCATGGGGGATCATGGCTGGGAAGCTGCAGGCTGGGGAGCTGCCATGGAATCAGCTGGGGAGCCATGGGGCCAGGAATGGCCAGGGAACCGCAGAGTTAGGGAGCCAGCTGGGCAGCCATGGCTGCTGGAGAGCCATTAGGAAGTCTGGAAAGTGGCTGGGGCTGGTGGCCAGGAAGGGAGCCCTGAGGCCATTGACCACCCCTGTCCTGCAAAATCCCTTATATGGGACTGCTCAGGTCTGAAGTGTGCCAGACCAGAGACGTGCAACCTGTACTTGGATATTTGTGCTCAGACAAGTGTGTTTACTTTGAATTATGCATTATTCACTGCTTAGTGATTATTTATCACTTGTTATATATTATTTCCTGGTTCAAGTAGCCTCAGTCATGGACTCAGGTAACAGAAACAGCATCGTGTGACTTAAATGAGCAATCACATACCACAAACTCTAGTGAGTGGTCACACTTAATGTGTGAATGTTGCATAGGCTAAATTTGCACAAATAGCAGAAAAGTGGAATGGGTTGCAGATACCTTATGGCCAGATAAAAGGGCTAAATTTACTGGATAATTTATTTGCAACAATTAATGTGTTCTGCTTAATCCAGTTTAATATTTCCAGACCCATGCAGCAACTCCATTTGTGCACTTATCTCCCTTGACTCAAGGTAAATGTTCTCCCCATTTTCACCTTCAGCATTTATTATCCCCAGCCCTCAGGCATTGTTTAGTCTAATCATATATACCAGCAGCTGGATGCTCAATTAAACTTTGGGTGGCTACAGTGAGTGTCTCATGTTCCTCACTTGCAGCAGAGAAAGACTCATCATGAGGCTTTCAAAAGACAGGTGAATGCATCACGACTCCTACCTAACCTAACTTACACTGTGTTACTCCTTGGTATCGTTAATTGCAGTTCTCCCACATTGTCTTACAGAACTCCAAAACCACAGCCTTCTACTTTACATAACAAGAGCCAAGACCAGGTTAAACAAAGGAAATAGTAGAAAATAATGAACAGTAAGAGGTTCCCCTTCCCCAAGCCCTGGGATTAGGAACACTCAGAACAGTAACACTTTGCAAGAGGTGAAATAGAATCAGACAAAACAAACAAAACAAAATCTCAAAGCACAAAAGTAGTGACACTTATTTTATTAAAAGAAAGACTCTGAAGATCCTAAAGAGGGAAGACTTGTGCACTAACCATGATGGATGATCAGCTGAGATGCCCTTGAAACACAGATAACCTGGTCCCTATGCTTCAAATGGCAACGCAGAGTCCAGATTTTTTAAATATGTGTGTATATGCCTTCTCCAAAGGTTTTCCTTTGGCGGATGGTGCTGAAACTAATGGAAAATATTACTTGATCTGAGTTGAGAATGTTTATCATTTTCCAAACCGTAGCGGTTACTTATGGTTTTTAACTGGAAAACATCCATCATGCAGCCTATAAACACTCTACTGTTTGGTTAGGCCAGACAGAACACACAAGGGGAAAAGTAAGTCTTTCAAGGCATTTCCTGAAAGACACACTAACTGATACAATGCCACGGTGGCTTGATCTTGTTCCTATTGCAAGTCAATTAAAACCTCCTACAGGTTGAACCTCTTTAACTGGGCACTCTCCTCCAGCAACATCCATAATCTGGCATGATTTTAGTTAGGCGGACAACCACTTATTGTGGGTGTGGCCAAGTTTCCCATGATGCCAAGAAGTTTGTTTACAGCCACCAGTCCTGGCTTTCAGTGATTGTGCTGGTATTTAGTTATAATTTAACCCTAAATGTCTTCTAAGAGCCCAGTAAGCAGTGGATGTGTGGTTAATGTGCTAGACAATATTGACCTCCCATGGTCTGGCAAATTCTCTCATTCAGCACTGGTCAGGTTCTGAGGGTGGCATACTAGAGAAGTTCAAACTGTATTGGGTTTAATGGTGTGCCAACAACTTCTTACATCAGAGCCCTAAATTGGCATTGATTCAGATAGTGGTATCATCTAAGCAGGAACTCCATGCCTATAGCAGGCGTCTGTTGTTATCTTGATGGTAGGTGAAGGGAAGACATCAGGCTCTGAACTTCAGCTCTGAGGATGGAAAGCCAGTATGTGCCCTCTGGTCCCCTCTCAGATATTATGCTAGGTTGAGTGTCTTTAAACTATTGCTAGGAGTCTGTCAGGGCCCTGACACTAATTCACAGTGCCTGGCCCAGTCTTCATTTTTTCTCATGATGTCTAATTTGGGGGATAATCATGGGTTCCTTGAAATGCCACAGCCACCCCTCAGCTGGACTTTCTGCAGCCAGGAGTCCAGCAAGTCTAAGGAAAAAATGAGATTGTGACATGTGATCTAAGGCAAAATTTGCCCTGAATTGTTTGGTTTAATCTTGTGGATTACTATTCGGGTAGGAGGAAGATGGGCCTTGCGGTTAAGACACAGGAGTGGGACACAAATCAGGCTCTGCAACACACTTTCTGTGTAACCTTGGCTGAATCATTTAAACCCTTTATCCCTCAGTTCTCCACCTGTAAAATGGGTATGGTAGCACCTCCTTTCCCCTACGCTTTGTCTTTCTAGTCTTCAGGATGTGGAGTGGCTTGTAGTACATGTTTGTACAGCACCTGCCACAACAGGTTCCTAACCCTGCTGGCTCTCCTGGCATGTAAATGATAATGTTCTGGTGGTAAAAAATTCAGGCTCTTCACTGCATCACTTGATAACCCCATTTGTCCCGTCTCCTCATATAACAGCCTTTGCTTCTCCCTTTCTTTTGATAGTTTTGGAATTCCAGTTTATTGAGCTGCCAGCTGCAATTCCCTTGCTTGAACAAGAGGCTTCCAAAATATAAAAAGAATCATTTATTTTGATTCCCTCAAGTCCAGGAATAAGACATAAAATAACTGAGAGGCACATTTTGATTTTTTTACTTTGAGCAGCTTATTTTTGGTGGGGTAATTCATAGTTTTTACACCATTTCCAGTTCTTTGGAGACCCTTTCTATGCTACTTCAAGATCTCTGTATTTGAACACTTACTAATAATTCATTCACTGCTACAACAGGATTTTACCCTTTATACTTCATAGGTCTAACACAAACTGCTTTTCATTTATGGGGTGCTCCTTAAAATGCACCAGCATTCATCACTTTCATTTGGGCCAGATTGTGGCAGTCCTCTGCACAGGTGTGTAAAATGTACTAAGAGAGGCAGCATTATTCCTTTAAGTCAAGGAACAGAAACTCAAGCCAGGAACAAGGAAGGTCATAAATTCCAACCTCAACCTCCAAATATGGTGGTATTATTGGTGAACAAGGCAAGGTGAAGGTGAAAAGAGCCATCATTTCACCTTCTGCATTATCGCCTCCCTTTCATTGCAGGGCCAAACCAGAGCTGTAGTCCTGCTGAGAAGTTCTAGCCATATCTCTGGCATCTCTGACCTAGCTGGTGTAGCTGGCCAGCCTCAGAACGGAGTATATGCTATATCTCCTAAGAGTTCTACTGCAGTATCTGCACAATGGAGAGAACAGTTTCTCCCAAAGCTTTGTCGACCTCACTGCAGCTCTGTTTTAGACCTCAAAATCCAGTTTGTGCCTACTAGAGAGTTTCTCTGCTTTGTGGCTGAGAATGATGCCACATGTTAGGTGAATTACTGGCAGAGTCCAGCTGTGTATTGTGGGGATACCAGGGGCTAATACATACAGGCTATTTTCATATTGAATCTTATATAGTATCCTGACACTAAGGCCAGGTCTATGCTAGGCCTGAAAGTCGATCCTAGATACACAATTCTAGCTATGAGAATTGTGTGGCTGGAATCAACATATCTACAATCGACTTATCTGACCATCCTCACGGAGGGAGGTTGACAGGAGAAACTCTCCCCTTGACTTTCTTTATTCCTTTAGTGTACTCCTGTGACAATGAAGAGTACAAGGTTCAACTGTTGAGCCCTGATAGTTCCATTTCATACATCCCCATTAGAGGTGCAAAATCACCCCCGTCCCCAAGATTGACCCTGACCAGGTCGATCTCCTAGTAAGGCTAGACATAACCTGAAAGTATTTGGTGTCACCAGAGACATTCAAATGTGGGCAAGCAAGAGCATTCCGTGCCCCACCCCCCCCGCCAACATATGCCAGAAGCAGTCACAGGTTAAAATAGTTTTGTGCCTTTGCTTCATCGCTGAAAAAGAAAAATCATGAAATTTTTTTATTATAAAAATTACAATGGATCTAAAATCTTTTGTTGGTAATTTTGGTCTACTGACAGGTTCACAATTAAAATAACACAGAAAACAAGGTAGACACCCACGTCCGTAAGACAAAAATCATAAACATGAAATATCCTTGTTGTCGTCATGAGGATGTCTGCAGCAGTTGTTTCAAGGCAAAACTCAGAGTTCCACCACAGAAAACTATTTTTGTTTTTATAGAGAAAATTATGACACTCCACAAATTATGGCAGATCAACATAAATTATATATTGATCCTCAAACTCACACTTCCATCCATTTTGTGGTCTAATCTTGGTTGCCATTTGCAACATAAAGCATATGGGACAACAGGTTGCATTAATCAACTTGTCTAGAACTTTTTATGTTCATTTTCTGTGCTTTAGTTATTTAGCTTTATTGCCAGATGTACAGCTCTTTCTACTCTAGAGGTCAGTATAATGTTAAGAATAGAAAGGACTGCTACATTCATGTCTTTTTTCATAATGAGATCTTCTAAGGGAACTTTAAATTAGACTGGATCCGTCTAATATAAAATGGCACTGAAACCTCTTACTAGAGAAATGTACTTGTGAAAGTTCAACCTCCATTATGGGAAGCTCAGAGGAAGTTAAAGAAAATGATCATTGATGCTTATGTCTACACTATGCCGATCTGTTGACAGAAGTTACTGTCAGATGAGATCTGGCAAAACTTTTGTTGACAGATGGCAACCCCACACAAAAGCAGATTGAAAGAACAATCCACTCTATTGACAAGAGAGTGGCCAGGCAGCCTGGCCACTGTCTTGACAGAAAGGCCAACCAGAAGCACAGCAGATGGTGCTGCATGGTGAATTGGAAGCTTTGTCTGTCGACAGTGGGCCCTATGGGGCATCTACATGGCTTTTTTTGTTGACAGAAACTGTCTACAAAGCCATTAATCCTCATCACAGAGAGGCAGAATGCTATTGGTAGAAGTGCCAAGTTTTTTACTTACGACAAAACACATTTTGTGCGAGAGATAACTCGAGTTTTGTCGACAAAACTCTCTAGTGTAGACGCAGCTTAATGCTTGTGCCTTGGTCTACTTTTTTGCCTCTGCCTTGGGCTTTAGTCCTGGGTGAATTAATAATATGACCAATAGAGAAGATTATTCTAAATGTTTTTTAAAGTATGTTTGGCCAAGGAAGGGTGTGTTCTGTATTAGGAGCACAGGTGTACAGTGACTTAGCTGTGATATTTCTCCTGATGCTTGCATCATACTTGTTGAATAAACCTTTCACCATAGCACCTATGTGCTGACACTAACCCACTGAGATGCCCTGATAATGCTTATTGGCAAACAGGAAAGTTAACCCATAAAAAAGCCCAAGGACAGTCAGGTCATGTAGTTCATTTTAGATACATATGAATAGTGCTAAGCATGTTCTGCAGGTTCTTTTCCAGTTTGCAAATGCTCCAGCCTTGTTTATGTCCCTTTTGTGCCCCCTTTATGGAGCTGAAATTTAGTGGCATGAAAGTTCACAAAGAACAAAGCTTATATTCCTTTGGATGCCTATTAAATAAGAAATCAAATGTTTTGCTCGTGCAAATATTTTCAACCTAGCAGTTCCATGCGCATTCAATCAGTTAACAGAATCAACCTTGCCTGGGCAAATCTATTTACAATTTGCTGCAGAAACAGCCAGATACAGTTTTCTTCACTTCCTAAGCTAAACGGTTACATAATGGCAGTGAATCACAGTCCTCTTTCAATGCAGGAAGTGGCTGCATGCCAGTGGTGGATGCAATATGCTCTGCATACAACATGTTTAACCTTTTTAAGAAGACTTCTGAAGTCCCTGTGCTGTTTAAGTATTATTCCCTGTGCTGTGTTCAGGAGAGATTCAGCTGACTGGCACACTGTTCACAGTCACCCACAGCTGGCAGTGTTTGTTTTGACTTGTGATGTGCACAGCAAAATTTATTACACACATAGAAAAGTAGAGGAAACATTGATTGTAAGATATTGTGAAAATTTTGATGCAGTAATATTACAGGCCGAAGACTGTTCCCTAATCCGCACTGTGCACTTCCTGCAGTCTTTTGGTGTGCACGGTACTTCCATTAACATCAGCGGAGTTTCCACATACAGAATAAGAAAGTATATACCTTTGCTTACAGGGGAATTGAAGTGCTGTGCTCAGTATTCCTGGTTTCAGTTTTGCTGCACGTATAAAGACACGGCAAAATTGATCTCTCTGGGCTCGGCCAGACTGATGCGTGGCGTAAGGGACATCGTGAGCCCAAAGAGCCTTGATCTACACCATGCAACATCACATTGATTTGGGTCTTGTGGCTGTCCTACCAACTGGACTGATTTCTCCAGTTTTTGCAAACAATAAGTCATTAGCATTTTAATGGCAAGAGTCCATGGTGGTGACAACACCAGTTTTTCCCCCAGTCAGCCCCACAACTTTCCTATTGCAAATCTATCATCTACATCAAACCACAGCATCACTACCCAGAAGATGACCAGGTCTCCAGAGGTAACAGATTTACCACTACTCAGAATGCCATATGTCCCTGATGAGTTTATTATTTGAACTGTGATTTCTGTAGGGAAGCAGAGATATAAACTCTTCCCAGCTTGTGACTGATTTGTGGCATATTACCAGCTTCTCCGGGACAGGTTATTAACCAGTATAATGGTGATATGAGCAGATGTCAGTGAGAATGTGAATCAGTGGGAAGCACCTGACAAAGACCTCGAGCAAGCAGCTTCTAAATTGGTTGAAGAATTTGGAAATATGGCATGAAGTGCCATAGCCCTGTGTCAAAAATAACTAACAGCACCTTTAATTGGTGGGGTTGGGGAGTGATTTACAGCTTTTTCAGGGCTCCGATTGTCTGTCAACCACAATCTGTAAATGAGGGGTTTCCATCTTGCTTTAAAATATTCAACTCCTACTGCTTTCTCTGCTCTGTTCCGCTGGCTTGGCAAAGTAAGAGGCATGAAAACCATATGCTGTACTCCACTGGATTCATTTTAATGCCTCATCTATTAACAAACATCTCTTCAAAGCCTTTATTTGGTGTCAATGTGCTGGCTTCTTCTTAAGGAAGATTGCCTTTCAATAGGATTGCAAAAAGGTTGCATTCTTTCAATATCCGTCCTATCTCATACTCTGATTTTGGGTGCCTAGTTTTTAAACATTGGGGGGGCACAGCAGCAGCTGATTTGGATTAGTACAAAGAAATGGAGTTAGTTATGGATTGCTGTGTGGGAAGCGGGAGCTCTGTGAAATGAAACTGAAGTAGTTTGGTGTATATATATATATATAATGATTAAGCGGCTGTTCTGGAGAAGAGCCCCATTCCTCCAAAACAAAGCTAGCAATTTGCTAAGATGGAAGGAACAGATATTCACTGACTAGTGAATAAACCATGGAAGAACTTTAATAAGAGAGTGATAGCATTTCCATTGCTCTCTTTTCTAATTGCTGATGATGACAACTTTGGCTACATCTACACTAGCCCCAAACTTCGAAATGGCCACACAAATGACCATTTCGAAGTTTACTAATGAAGCGCTGAAATGCATATTCAGCGCTTCATTAGCATGCGGGTGGCCGCGGCACTTCGAAATTGACGCACCTCGCCGCCACACGGCTCGTCCTGACGGGGCACCTTTTCGAAAGGACCCCCCCTACTTCGAAGTCCCCTTATTCCCATCTGCTCATGGGAATAAGGGGACTTCGAAGTAGGCGGGGTCCTTTTGAAAAGGAGCCCCGTCAGGACGAGCCGTGTGGCGGCGAGGTGCGTCAATTTCGAAGTGCCGCGGCCACCCGCATGCTAATGAAGCGCTGAATATGCATTTCAGCGCTTCATTAGTAAACTTCGAAATGGCCGTTTGCATGGCCACTTCTAAGTTTGGGGCTAGTGTAGACACGGCCCTTCAGTCATTTGGGCTAGATTCTCAGATGGTGTCAGTAAGCTTTTTTATTGACTAAAAGGGCCAAGATAATGTACGGCAGCTGAAAATCTGGCCCATTGGTTTGTACTTCCATAACCATAACCATCCTTATAAATGGAATGTATGGTGCTAGTATTTCACTATAGAACAGTAGTCAAGTGAGAACAGAACAATCCAAACTACTGATGTACCTCCAGGCATCTGGGACAATAATGGAAAACTGTGAGTGGGCTTGAATATCGGCAATGCTTATGCCTGTTTCATCATTATGCCTGTTCCCTGTATAATGCACCTGGAAGAAATTCAAGGGCAGACAAGCAACAGTAGCTGCCTCTGATTGGTAAATTAAGATTAGAACCAGTGTTCCCTGCATGGTGAGCACTTGGGTGGCTGCCCAGCTTAAGTGTCACCCAGCATGTTAGCAGAGTGCCCATGGCACCCACAGCTAGCAGCATATGTTTCTCCTGGTGGTGCACATCCTCATATACCTTGGTGCCCATCAGATTTATTCCACCCATGGATGGAAATAAATTAGAGGCTAGAGTCTAAAACCTCTATTCTCTGGCTTCTGTGTGACGGACGTTTTCACATTTTTAGAAGATGCTCTGACTCCAACCAGATTGGACTCTTCTGTTGGTTTAAAAAATGGCTTTGTTGTTTATTAAATGTAAGCTGGGCCACAACATCCATTTTAAGCAGAACTCTCATTCAGATTTGGGTTCTTCTAAATCACTAATTGATAATCTATTTTTAACCACTGACAAGTCTTTATTTGCTACGCATGGCCAGATTCTGATGTCACTGAAATCCAGCAGAACATCAGTGTAACTGAGTATTACAGGCCGAAGACTGTTCCCTAATCCACACTGTGCACTTCCTGCAGTCTTTTGGTGTGCACGGTACTTCCATTAGGAAGGGTCTTGGCTGAAGATAAGGCTCAGGAAACAACCTTCACGGTGCTTGGAGTCTCCATTCTAGTAATGTAATATGAGAATGCTTGTTGTGGGAGGGTGGACCTAGTCTGTGTTATCTGATAAAGAAGAGGGTTGGAAGAGGATAAAACGAAGTGGGATGGAAGGGAGGAGAAGTGTGTTTTTTTTATGCCATCAAGCAAAGTCCTGATGTGTGACATTTTGCAGAAGTTTAGTAGGCCTGATTCTGAAGTCATTGTTCCCTTGAAGGAAAGCCCTGTTTTCGCAAGCACCTTTCTTCCCAAGTTATTTTTTGAAAATTTTCAGCCAGAACAGTTTGGTTGTTTCTTTGACTGGGACTAGAAAAAAACAAAACAAAACAAACAAAAACACATCATTTTGCCTCTGTTAAAAGATTCTGGTGATCTTTTCTTTGGCCATCTCTAGTATCCCTGTGCTTTGGAACACGACCTTGAAATGTTGATCCTTTGCCCATCCCTGAGAAAATGTGTCCAAATTTGGTCCAGTTATAAGTTTGAAGAAAGAAGCTCCACAATGGATATACTCAGTAGAGAGGGCCATCCTCACCCCTACACAGAAAAAGCAGCTGCATAGGGCATCTGAAAACATGGGACACAACTGGATCTTACTGTTCACCCAGCTCTTCCTATCTCTGTTCTAAACAAAAGCAGTCAAGTAGCACTTTAAAGACTAGCAAAATGGTTTATTAGGTGAGCTTTCGTGGGACAGACCCACTTCTTCAGACCAGAGCCAGACCAGAACAGACTCAATATTTAAGGCACAGAGAACCAAAAACAGTAAGCAAGGAGGACAAATCAGAAAAAGATAATCAAGGTGAGCAAATCAGAGAGTGGAGGGGTGGGGGAGGAGGTCAAGAATTAGATTAAGCCAAGTGTGCAGACAAGCCCCTATAGTGACTCAGAAGGTTCCCGTCCCGGTTTAAACCATGTGTTAATGTGCCGAATTTGAATATAAATGGCTGGCACCACCCCTCCACTCTCTGATTTTCTCACCTTGATTATCTTTTTCTGATTTGTCCTCCTTGCTTACTGTTTTTGATTCTCTGTGCCTTAAATATTGAGTCTGTTCTGGTCTGGCGATGGTCTGAAGAAGTGGGTCTGTCCCACGAAAGCTCACCTAATAAACTATTTTGCTAATCTTTAAAGTGCTACTTGACTGCTTTTTGTTTTGATAGTGTATAGACTAGCACGGCTTCCTCTCTGCTACTATCTCTGTTCTGTGGCTCTGTGTCCTCCCAAGAGAACTGAGTTAACTTAAAAGTGAAAAAGCCTATTAGCAGAACATTGAACATATGAAAAAGCCATCAAGTGGTAATGAAGCCATTTAACAGGGATTTGTCTACCCCAGGTACACACTGTCAATTTCTGAATTTACTGTGTTAGTCTACAGGATCTTGGTTTAAAATTTGTTTTAGAAATATTTCATTAGCATGTTGCTGGAGATTATAACATCACATCTCTAAAAAATCACCTCCTCTCTTCTCCCTGGGCTGCCCTTGGGCAGAGGAACACTGGTTTAATAGCATTGTGTAGGGCCCCATAAATCCTAGGGAAAGCCTTGAGCAGAAACTTTGATTTTAGCAGCAAAAAAATTCCAGCTTCCATCAACACTGAGCATGCACCATCCCCTCAGAATGCCTACCTTTGACAGCACTGATTATGAATCTCAAGGGAATGTTTGAACATGCTTTTCCTAGCCCAGGCACAAAGCTGGACTTTCCCTCTCACTGTGGGAAGAAGGATTCTTTCAAAAATGGGATTTACTTTCAAAAGAGCAGTGTCTACACTGGTTTTCTTCTTTCAAAAGAAGCAATTTTGAAATAAGAATATGCAAATGAGGTACCAGATATGCAAATCTGAACCTCATTTGCATTTTGATTCCCCTCATTTGCATACATTTTTCGAAAGAGGAATGCGAGTGTAGACACAGCCTAATACATATGTGGTCATGTCAATGGACACAGCTCAGTCACTGGCAGATCTTTCCACTGCCCCCTAGGTTGGCCAAAGTTACTCTCTCAGAGACTCTATTTAATATACCAGTACAAACAGGTTAGGTATTGCCCCTCTGATGTGGTTGGTTGACACTCAAACATAACCTCAGAAATGAGAAATCCTGTGGCACCTTATATATTCATAAATTTTTGGAGCATAAGCTTTCATGGGCAAAGTCGTGCATCTGATGATGCAGGTCTTTGCCCATGAAAGCTTATGCTCCAAAACATCTGTTAGCCTATAAGGTGCTACAGGACTTCTTGTTATTTTTGTGGATACAAACTAACATGACTACCCCTCTGATTCTAATGTAACCTGCTACCATCCATCAGACCTTGCACATTTCTGTGCATCAGACTGTCATTCTGACACTACTTTTAGGGGAGGTCACTGGTCATGTTATCGTTGGGGTACGTGTTTGTACCTTCCTTGATATTGGGGTGTTCTGGTACCACTCTTCTGGAATGTATTTGTGGGAGTGCTGTGCACCTATCACTTCTTAGCAATGTGCATTTCTGCAATATCAGCCCTATTCTTGCCAAATTCTATGAAATTGCAAGCAGGCAGAGCATGACATTTGCTCACAGCCTGACTTTTGCTAACTTTGCTTTATATCAGCAAAGTTTCCCATTATTATAGCTCAGGCCTCATGCCAGGCCGCTGACACAAGGACTTTTGTCTCAGGCTCTCTTCTGGCTACACCATTCCCAGCAAAGTCAATGAGATTTTTTCCACCATTTTCAGTGTGAGTTAGATCAGGCCTAGGTAGTAACTGAATGAGACGGTACAGGTTCAACTCCGTTTGCTAGGAGCATCCCTGGTCTGGCATCCCCATGGACAGCCTCAGACTGGAGTACTCACTGGCTGCTTCTACACTACAGCTCCCTTTCGAAAGGACAGCTTTAAAAATGGAATGTCAAAAGATAGCCTTTCAAAATGGGGCATCCACTCAGGCAAATGGGGACCAAAGGTTTGACCCACCGTTTTCAATGGCCCGCACCGCACTTTCAAAAGAGACATCTTTGGAAAGTACAAGGACAGGAAGTGTTGCGGGCAGGGTCGAATGACGGATGAGCCCTTCTGGGGCCACCACCAGCCGTCCCTTTATAGGCCCCCCACCCCAAGCATTGGCCTGCACACACTGAGGGCCAGCTACCTGTCCCCAAGCATGCAGACTGATGAAGAGCAGAGGAGGCACCCTGGGCCACCATGGAACCCGAGCAGCTCCCCCTCCTGCTCAAGGCTGTGACTGGCATACTGGCCACAGTCTTGGCTGCTGTGCACCGGCAGCTCCGGGTGGCCACCCTCCTGGAGGCCATCCTCAGGGTGTGGCATCCCCACCCAGTCCCCCAGGTCATTTGCCACTTGTGGGGCTTCCCCGCAAGCAGCAACTGGTGGGACTGGCTGGCACTGGTGGACTAGGGTGATGACCGGTGGATACAGAGCTTTAGGATGACCAAGGAGACATTCCTGGAGCTGTGCCACTGGCTCGCCCAAGCTCCCCAGCATCATGACACCCACCTGAAGCCAGCGGTCCCGCTCCAGAAAAGAGTAGCCATTGCCCTCTGGAAACTGGCCACCCTGGATAGCCACCCATCCGTTGGCCACCAGTTTGGGGTGGGCAGGGCCACTGTTGGGACCATCCTCAAAGAGGTAAGCTATGTCTGTGTCACACCCCCACCGCATGCAGGGACCAGGGGGCATGCTGGCAAGGGGCAGCATCGGAGACTGGGGGAGGAGCCCCCCACCAGGGATGGGAGAGGGGTGAAGATGGGGGCCCCAGGGAGGCCTGCCCTGCAGGGGCCAGGGATGGGGACAGGTGGGCACACTGCACCCTGCCACACCCTGCAGGTCATCTGGGCCATCAGCAGGGTCCTCCTGTGGCAGCTGATCAGCATCAGAGACCTGGATGACACCCTCCAGGGGTTCGATGAATTGGGCTTCCTGAACTGCTTCAGGGCCCTGGATGGCACACACATTGCCATCTGGCCCCTGGAGTACAGTGGCAGAACCTACGTAAACTGAAAAGGCTACCACTCTGTGGTCCTGCAGGCACTCATTGATGCCACCTGTTACTTCCAGGACATCTGCGTGGGCTGGTCCAGCCACGCCCACAATACCAGGGTATTCTGGAACTCAGGGCTGGGCCGCCGCCTGGCTGAGGGGACCTTCATCTCCCCACGGGAGCTTCCTGCTGGGGACACCACAATGCCACCCTGCATCTGTGGCAGATGCAGCCTACCCTCTGCAGGCCTGGCTGATGAGGCTATATGTAGGACACAACCAGCCCAGCCAGGACATTTTTAATGAGTGGCTGAACCAGGCCTGCAATACAGTTGAGTGCGCATTCGGCCGCCTGAAGGGACGCTTATGATGCCTCCTCACCAGGCTGGAGGTGGGCCTCTGCAGCATCCTGGCAGTGGCTGGGGCCTGCTGCACCATGCACAACCTGGTGGAGGAAAAGCATGAGCCAATCGAGCAGGGGTGGGCCATCAAGGCAGGGTGCAGGTACGAGTAGCCCCCTGCCACCCCCTGCTGCCAGGTCCAGCACGACAGGGTGCAGGTATGGGAGACCCAGCACCAGGCCTTCGACAGAGACTGCAGTAATCCCCTCCCCAGCACACATACACCCAACCCCCACCCCCACACATGTACAGGGGACTTGGGTTAAACCAAACTCTTTAATTTCACCTGACAACAGTCTGTGCCGGTGCCAGCTGCAAGGAACTATATATGGCGGGGGGTACTGCAAATGGCGGGGGCGGGGGGGAAAGTATTTACAGGGGTGTTAGAGCACCTCCCCGCAAACCCTCAGGGCTGCATCTGTTGACACAGGTCGAGGGCTGGGATCCCCATCACTCATGCCTGCCCCTTCCCTCCTGTGTCCGGGAGCCCTGTCGGGGTGCAACCGGTGGCGCAGGGAGGCAGGGGAGCAGTTGGGGCGGGGCCCCATGGGCTCCCCCCAGGCAGCATGATGGGAGCAGGGGGCAGGGGTGTGGCCTCCTCCCAGCCAGCAACATACGGGCCAACCATACAAGGCCTGTCAGGGGCAGGTCGGCTGAGGGCAGGGCAGTGAGGTCGGGCTTGTGGGGGGTGGAGGGAACTGGGGGTGGGGTGGGGTGGGAGGCTGACTGGAGAACCACAGAGGTGGCGAGGTTAGAAGACGGGGAAGTGGGAGGGCAGCTGCGTGATGGGCGGATGCGGGAGTGGCTTGCGAGGGGGCGGAAGCTGAGGGAGGCAGCCCAGCACAGCCTAGGTCAGGGCATCCAGATTTTCCACAACCCAGTCCCAGGCCTGCTGCTCCATGGTGAGACACTCCTGTAGCATGCCGGTAAGGTACCACAAGGCTGTGGTGTGGGCAGCATCCCCTGCCTCCTCCTTCCCGCCCTGGTGGTGCCGGTGGATGGCCCAGCAGCGGTCCTGTGCAGTCCATGCTCGGGGTCTGGGCCATTCCCCTCTCACCCTCAGTGGCGGGGCTGGTCCATCTGCTGGCTGCAGAAGCTGTGGAGACAGAATGGGAGAGGGGAATGGGCCATTAGTCCCAGTCGCAGGACCCCATATGCCTGCCCACCCCCCGTCCTGGAAGCCCTGTGGTGCCCATGTCCCGGAGTTTGCTGCATGGATGCCAAGGGTGCAGGTTCCCTCCCATTGCCCCCCCAGCCCCTACATGGCCGGCCAGCCCGTAGTGCTGAGCGCTGCGTGTCAGCCCCCTGCGGCCCAGGGAGCATAAGCCGCCCAAGGTACACAGGCACCTGGTGCTCCTCGCCCTCCCCGGCTCTGTGTTGGCCTTGGCTGTGTCCACCACGATGACCAGGGTCCAGCCTCCTTTGGCCCCAGGAGGTGGTGGAGCTCCTTATAGGAGGGGCAGCTTGTGGGAGCTGGACCTGGTCTGGGGTGGGGGTGGCCCAGGCCAGTCAGGCCCTTTGACAGCCACTCAAATGCCACAGTGTTGTGGTGCTGGACCCCGGTGTGGTAGAGGACCTCCTCATCCTCTCATAGGGAGAGGAGGTTCTGGAGCTTGGCCTCCATTTAGGAGAGGCCCCAGTGCTTCAGGGCCTGGCTCGCCTCCTGGGAGGCTTCCCCACTGTCCTTGGGGTGCCCCTGGGGTGGGTGGGGGTCCAGGTGGTTGGTCAGACGGCTGGGAAGGGCAAGGAGCTGGCTGGGCACTGCAGGGGACGGCGAGCTACAGAACAGCGTGGGCTGCCTGCTGCCAGTCTGAGTCCCACTTTCAAAGTAGCCATCTGTGGACCAGCTACACTTTCTCTCTTTCAAAAGCAGTTTTCGAAGAGGGCTGCTCTTCCCACCATGGGAATGGAGGACCAGCTTTGACAGAACTCCCCTGTCCTTTTGATGTTATTTGAGAAAGCTCGTGGGGTGCATGTAGATGCTTCGCAGGCTATTTCGACAGGCGGCCATTTTCCAACCTCAGTTTTGAATGTACTTGCTAGTGTAGATGCGGCCCCAGATCAAAGCCGGCCTCTGTATGCCCCAACTCCTCTGCTGCCCTCCCAGAGCTTCCGGACTGCCACAAATAGCTCATTTGTGGTGCTCAGGTTCAGAAAGGGAAGTAGATGGGAGTGGACAGGGGATGCTGAGGGGAAGAGACAAGATGGCTGTGGAGCCTTGTGACTGGGGCCCAGGAGTGAAGCCCCATAGCTGGCGATGAGTGGGGGTGAGCCAGGAATGCAGCTGGTCTGCTGCAGGGCTCTGCACGTACCCATGGGGCTACACTCCTGAGGCTCTGAATCCACCCCACAACCCTGCTCCCTCCCAGTTCCTGCTCAGTTAATATCAGTCCCTCTGCTGCTACTGGAGCGAGCTAGGCATGCAATGACAGTAGAGGAACCAGCACAGACTGAGCAGGTACTAAAGGGAAGAGGCAGAATGGCTGCAGAGATCCATGGCCAGCAGCCAGAAGCACAGTCCTGTGACCAGGGTATTTGGTACATTCCCAGGGGGCTGTGCTGCTGCTTCCCAGCCATGGAGCTCTGCCGCCACTCTGCCTCTTCCCAAGTGCCCACAGGCCCTGCTTAGTCAATGCTGACCCCTCTGCTGCTGCCAGAGCTGGGGGCGAGGGAACTGCATCTAGGAGTGGTGGCTTGGCAGTAGCCGGGGAGCCACTGCTTCTATTGGGGGTGGGGAGCAGCAGCTTGGCATTGGCCAGACAGTTGCCACTTCAACTTCAGAGCAGCAGGGAAGCCATACCTAGAAAGCAGAAGCTCAGCTCCCAGCCCAGCCACAGCTGCTGCAGTGGCCCCAATTCCTGGGGAGCTGGGGCCTCAGCAGCTGCAGCAGGGCTGGGAGCTGGGCCTGTGGAAGGGCTGGGAGCTGAGGCTGGGACAGCCTGGCAGGGGTCAGCAACGTGGTGCCAGCTGGGGCTGGAACTGCTGAGGGGCCCGCAGCCGGGGCCCACTCCTGGTCTGGCAAATTCCCTCATTGAGGCTGGAGCTGGTCCTGAGAGTGATAGTGTGATTAAAAAAAAAATCAAGTTTTCTTCTACAGCAAACAGACAATATACTTGGGAACTGAAAATATTTCAGTTTGAGCTGTAACGAGAAGGCACTGGTATGCTGATGCTCAGGTAATGTAATTGAAAGCTTCAATAGCACATATACTCTTGAATTGGCTCAGCTAAGGAGGCCCCTTTGTCCTGATGGGAAGGCCATGCATCTGAGCAGAGGAGGGATGATTCAGTGCTTATGTGAGGATATTAAATCATTTAATCTTTTCTCCTTATGAGCATAAGCCAAAGCAAACACCACTGCTGTGCCTTTTTTTATACCTCTGATGCTCGATAAACATTGATACCCTGTCAAGTTTTGGGCTTTGTGGAGTTGGAATGCTGAAAATGCTGGATCATCCTCCTATAAAACCTCATCTGTCTCTTTGTGTGGACAACTGGAGTCATCTACACTTCTCCTGGACAGTGCCCAGCTCATCCTTATATCTTACTGCCCTTTCCCCACTCCTGCCCTGTTTTTAATTTTCTACTGTCTTTAATTACATTTGCCCATTTAAGCCCCATTTCAGCAAAGTACAGGAGCATATGCCTAGTTTTGAGCATGTGAATAATCTCAACTGTATATTTGTGCTAAACCATGGGCTTAGTGAGCTTTTCAGAGCTGGTGAGGCATTGCTCTTAGAGACTTTTGCAGATGTTCCACCTGTGTTTCAATTTTCCCATTAAATTCTCACTAGCCCTAGAGGACACAGTAGAATCTTGTTTCTTGGCATTTGGAAATAGGCAGCCTGTTGTTTCTGATGTTTTTATTTAATGCATTATTGATCTTTAGACTTTTCTGAATTCCTTGTAAATAGGCCCTTCTCCTGATCAACCTACAGGAAAGGGAGCCTGCCCAGAGGGTATGTGCCAAAGTAGGGTCTTCTACCATAGTTAGCAATTCCATTGCGCAATAGCCACTTGAGACTCCCTGGAGCACAATTCCAAGGGATTTTGGTACTTCAGAATGACCTTCCATTCATACTGCGAGCAATCTGGAATAGTAACCATTCAGAAGTGCGCTCCCTGCAAACTGTCTGAGTTGCTCACTTTACAACAAACCAGCCAACCAAAAAAGCAACACAGAACTTTTCATAGGAAATTACAAAGAGGACACCTACGAAGTTTTACATGCCCAAGGAATAGGTCTACACTCTCTGCTTTGGGGGTGGGGAGAGTATTAAAAAGATAGGCCCATCCCTACCTTCAGAATATGATAACCTATGAATTTAGTGGCCAAAGTGGAAGGACACTGAAGCTCCAGTATAATATGTAAAATAGAATGAAAAAGAAAGTAGTTTAAAATGGTTTGAAGTCATACAAAATGCTCATCCGCTGCATAACTGTCTCAGTGCAATAATAGACTTTAATGGGGCTGAACTCTTCATGCTTTTCTTGTAGTTGCCGCTAATTGTAGTACTTAGAGAGTGAGCTAATTCAGATGTTGCCTTCCTTCGAGGGAAATGGTGATTCAACAGTTGAATAGCATTGCAAGTGCTCATTAATTAATTCTTAAGTAATGTAGAAGGAAAATTAAAATTCTGTGGAGTATATATGCTATTACCCTGCATACCATACATTCATTATGATAATCTATATTGAAAAGAATATACAATATTAAATGGTCAAAACCTCAAAATATTATCAGCTAAAACATACGTTAATGTAACTGCAATGTACACATGTTCATACATATTATATAATAAGGAAATGTTTATATGTATAGTGTATAATGTAGTTCAGGAGGTGAGAATAGTTTCGATCATTTAGAATAACTTGTATTCATTTCAGTGCAAACAACAGGAATATGATATTTAAATTAACAGATATGCCAAGAGTCCCTTGATTTTTGCTCTTTGTTTTAGGAAGGGAAGGAGGTGTGTGGGTGTATGTCTATTTATTCATCCTAATTTAAACTCATTCAATAATCCTTAAGAAAGGCAGAAAACCATGGCACAATTGTTGTGTGATGTTGAAGCTGTATTTGCATGATAGTAAGTCCGGTACTATTAATCTTATAGGTTCTAACCCACAGATCTTGTTTCTGTTGCACCAGTTTTAACTTAGGCACGGATTTAGTTAGATCAGAGCAAACCTCTGTGTGGACACACTTGGACTGGATTAAAATTAGAAATAGTGTGTAAGCTTACTTCTGTAAATTTCATTTAACCTGGTGCAACTTTGTGTGGACACTTGACCATAATGGTGCAGGCTGTAGTAGCCTCATTTATGATGGGTAGTACCTTCACAAACTGTGCAGTTCCAGCCACCAGAGCTATTCTCAGTGTTTGGCACCATTTAACCATTTAAAGGATCTTGGTCTCTTGTCTCAGCCTCATAGTGAAATTCCTTGTATGGACATCCATGTATCTTTTCTATGAATTATGTGGTTGATTTTGTGAAAATTCTGAATTTTATAATATTACACTGAACTTCTCTAAATTATATACGTGTTCATTTTTAAAGCACACTGGAATATTTTTCCCAGGAACACTCTCCTATCTGAAACTATCTTTCATCAGAGGCAGTGGTCAGACTGATCATTCAAAAGGTCATTTGGCTCAAGAACCAAGCATGTTTCTCATTGCTAATTGTGCAACAAACGAACTAAGCTTATCAATCCAAGGTTATTAAACCATGAATTTTTAATCAGACTCAATTTCACATTCCCTCCTGCGGGGCTCCCCATCCCAAGAAAAACTATAAGATAAGCTGACCAAGTGAATGCATCCATTCCCTAAATAAAAAAGCCAAAATCCTGTTTTGTTAGCTAGGCCTATATGCTGAACCTGAGTGAAAGGTACTTTATTCACAACAGACAGATGTATACCATGACAACCATGGCACAGCCATACCCGCAGGAGCCTCATGCTGCCTTCTGCTGGCCTCCATCCTCCTTCTGAGAGCATGCGTCCAGAGCTTCAGCCAGACGCACTTCGTGTGCACCTCAGTGCCGCTGGACATGGACATGTGAACCGCCTCCCTGCAGAGCGTTGGCTCGGCCAAGGAGCTCCAAACCATGGTGCTGCAGCTGAGAGAGACGGTGCTTCAGCAGAAGGAGACCATCCTGAACCAGAAGGAGACCATCTGGGAACTGACCACCAAGCTGAGCAGGTGTGAGAGCCAGAGTGTGCTGGAGCCGGGCCCTGGCGAGCCCAAAGTGGGCGGGGAGTCAGCTGCAAACAGCCCGGCTCTGCCAAGAACACCATGGGGGACCTGTCCCGGGCACCTGCAGTGGAGACCCTGAGCCAGTTGCAGTCCCTCAAGAACAGGCTAGAGAACCTCGAGGTACCTTCCATTGGGTCCTGCCACGCAGGGGCATCCTGTGGCCCCCTCGGATCTGTTAGTTCATAAGGTGCCACAGGACTTCTTGTTGTTTTTGAAGACAGAGAGACTAACTCTGATATTTGTAACCATGGCACTGTTTGCTTTAGAGATATGCTGCGGCCGAAGTCCCTGAATTATTTCAGTACCGAGTGCTGATTCATGTCTAGTTTAGCTCAGTTATCTTAAGGCATAGCTACATTGGTAGGCACTTCCAGCTGGGGAGCATGAATAGCAGTATGCATCACAGTGCTATGTCATAGCTATCTTGTGTGGATACTGCAGGTGTGAACTAATTATTCCCTCGTTCATTAATGTAGTCCTCTTCAAATAGGATCTTTAAAAAATCGTTTTTGTCACTTTCCACTTGTCCTTATTTCAATGAGGATCAGAGGCAGATGTTTCAAAATAATGACAATTTTTCTATCAGTGCAGCTCACATCCCCCCAACCCAATATAATAAACAGTGGAAATCTCACAAGGGAAAATTACAGCTCAATTGATTAAGAAATGGCTGGAGCAAAACTGTATTTTTTCTTTTTTTTTTTGCATATGAACTGCAAATACAAGCAGCCAGTATACATGACCCCTTTTGGTTTCTTCCATGGTGGAATTCTGAGGGTGAGCAGCACAAGACCCATGCATCACTCTCAGGATTATAAGGTAAGCATTATGGAGGCCCTCTCTGTAGGAATGAATTTCACGCTTTGTGAACATTCCCACCAGCAAATATTTGTTTGCAAGTATGTCAGTGGAAAACACGAGTATCAAGAATAGCTGTGCAAATAGTCATGTAAACATGCACACATTTTAATAGCTACACTAGAATTGTTCCTGGAGTCATTGCCTTGAGCCTAGCACCTTCAGTGCCCGGCATTTGCAACCACCACCCACTGGCTAGCCCCTGATGTCAGCATGCCACCTTGGGCCCTACAAACTTTTTGGCCAGGTCTGGGGACTGTCATTTGGAGGGGCATGCTGTCAGAAAACAGAAACAATACCATGTAATGTCACTGACCAATCACACACTAGCAGCGATGAGTAAGGTGAATATCAAACCGTGAGCACTCACAAGGGATTAGTATGTCTACAGGATGCAAACTGCTCAACCAAACAGATGCTCAAAAAATAATAATTCAAAAGAAAACCAGGATCACTTCATCAATTATTTTCGAGCAGAAAAAAGGGTAATGCTGACAGAATAGTTCGTTTGCAACAAAATATTCAGTTGGCTCAAATCAATAGTCACCTCTTATGCACAATTCTTTGGGTTTAGGAAAAAGAATGAGGACTTTGAATTCTCTCAGCTAGCACAAATGTATGAAAGACAATAGAGCTAAAGGCAACTTGTCCTAAGATCCCATATCCAGCTCAACTTCAGAAAACGTTTTCTCCCCCTTATGTCCCATATACCAGTGAGAAGACACCTGAATGTAAGTCTATAATTTTCATGCAGCCTGAGCCACTGTATTTATGACTAGAACACATTCTACTGATGAGACACAGCATGATACAATTCATTCAGATTGTAACCATGACTGATTTTCCCCTTCTATTGCAGCAGAATGGCTGCAGAAATTAACATGACCACTCCTGACTACAACGTTCAATGTTTGTAACTGCTTTGCTGAATGAGTTGTGTTTGTGGTGGGAGGGTAGCACTTGGGGAAGCGTATTTTGCTTAAAGGCAGATTTAATTATTGCCAGAGAATCTGTCACATCCCAAATTCCAGCGCGCCAAGGCAGCATTTGTACAGAAAGGGGGTTATAAAAAGGAAACATTTGTTCCTAGCTGTAAGGATTAAAATACAAACCTCCTTCCAGGCCCTCTCAGTAGAAATTTGCCAATAGGCTAAGTTTAATTATTCAAACACCTGTAAATTTGGAGATGTTTAGGGGCCCCTGCCTTGGGCAAGGTTGATAAATTGAAAACTGTTGTATATTGATGAAACCCACATGGTACATCTGGGAGAAAGGAAAAATAAATATATCTGGGGACAGAACAAGGGAAAATGGTCTCAAGTTGTGGTGGGGGAGGTCTAGATTGGCTCTTAGGAAAAATGATTTTGTTAGAGTGTGTTGAAGTTCTGGAGTGGATTACCTGGGGAGGTGGTAGAATCTCTGCTCTCGGGCTCGCCCCCGCCATGCTGTCCACGCTCCCGGGTGGGTGTTCTGCTCCAGGCTGGCCCCCATCTTGCTGCCTGTGCTCTTCTCCCGGGGGGGCAAGGGGCACTCTGCTCACAGGTGGCCCCTGCCATGCTGTATGCTCCAGGATTGGGCTGGCTGCTGGGTGTAGAGCTGGGGTAGAGCACTGGGCTCAGGGTTATTATGCGCACCACCATTTTCAAGGAGCCCCTAAAATTTGCCTGGGGCTGCCAATTAGCTAGGACCAGCTGAGTGTAAATTTGGTGCAACCTCCCTGAAGTCAACAGAGTATCTCTAGATGTGACCAATGTAACTGAGACCAGACTCTGAACCAAAAGTGTTGCATACATTCCCAATGGGAGTTTTATCTTTCAGATGCTTATGCAAACATAAGCTGAATATTTGGGGTTTAATGATGTATTTCACTCTGAGCACAGTTACTGTACTCTAATTTCATTGTATTGTAAGTCAGTTAAACATGGAACAAGTACTGCTTTAGGTATGTTGTAGAGAGATATCTAAGCACAGCACAATTAGACAAAGGCATAGAGACAGATTTAAGAATAGATTATCTATCTGCTGCTCTTGTACTTCCCCCTCCAGTTTATAACCAGAGTTTGTCAGGCTGAAAGGATAGAAACAAACAAATTTCCAGCATGCTGAAACTTTATGAAAACAGAAGTGATATCACAGTGATTATTAATCAGAACTCATTTAGTTCAGCTGAAAAGAACTAAAAGAGAGGCTATCATTTGCAGGTAATGGTGGATTAGGCATGTTACAGTACCACTAACTCTTGATAAATAACTGAAGCAGATGTTGTTAAGTAAAATAATTATGTGTTTGAAGAAACCTAAGAGCATTAAAATAAACTTGGAGAGATGTGTACATTCTTCTTTTAGAGGTAATTGCATTACAACAAAAATACTTAGCCAGAAATGAAGCTATGGAAGATATAGTAACAGAGAGAAAGCCATGCTAGTCTATAAACTATCAAAGCAAAAAAGCAGTCAAGTAGCACTTTAAAGACTAATAAAATAATTTATTAGGTGATGAGCTTTCGTGGGACAGAGCCACTTCTTCAGACCATAGCCATACCAGAACAGAGAATGTTTAAGGCACAGAGAAACAAAAATAGTAATCAAGGTTGACAAATCAGAAAAAAATTATCAAGGTGAACAAATCAGAGAGTAGACGGACAGAAGTGGTGGTGGGGGAGTCAAGAATTAGATTAAGCCAAGTATGCAAAGAGTCCCTATAATGACCCAAAAGATTCCCATCCCAGTTCAAACCACGTGTTAAAGTGTCGAATTTGAATGTAAGGGAGAGTTCAGCAGCCTCTCTTTCAAGACTGTTGTGAAAATTCCTCTTCAGTAAGATGCAAACTTTAAAGTCATTGACAGAATGGCCCACTCCATTAAAATGCTGGCTGACTGGTTTGTGGATCAGGAGTGTTTTTATGTCTGTTTTGTGCCCATTAACTGTCTAAGAGAGTTTAAAGTCTGTCCAATATACAAAGCATCGGGGCATTGTTGGCACATGATGGCATATATGATGTTAGTTGAGGAACATGAGAATGTGCTTGTGATTCTGTGAATAACCTGGCTAGGTCTAGTGATGGTATCTCCAGAATAGATATGTGGACAAAGCTGGCAGTGGGCTTTGTTGCAAGGAGAAATTCCAGGACTGGCATTCCTGCAGTAATGACTGTGGTTGTGGGTAAGAATCCCCATAAGGTTGGGAGGTTGTCTGTAGGAAAGAACAGGCCTGTCACCTAAGGCCTTCTGGAGTGTGGCATCCTGATTAAGGATAGGTTGTAGGTCTTTAATAATACACTGCAGTGGTTTGAGTTGGGGGCTATAGGCAAAGACCAGTGGTGTTCTGTTCTTGGTTTTTTTGGGCCTATCTTGGAGTAGCTGGTCTCTGGGTATTTGTCTGGCCCTGTTGATTTGGTTTTTTTTTTTTGTTTCTCCTGGTGGGTAATTCAGGTTTATGAATATTTGGTAAAGATCTTGTAGTTTTCGGTCTCTGTCAGTAGGATCAGAGCAAATGTGGTTGCACCTGAGGGCTTGACTGAAGACAATGGATCTAGCTGCATCTGGCTTTGTATTATGTAAATAGACATAAGAATCACTGAATTTTCTGAAATCATAGAACACTACAACTGAAAGGGACCTTGAGAATTCATTGAGTCCAGTCCCCTGTCCTCATGGCAGGCCTGAGCACCATCTAGACCATTCCTGAAAGATGTCTAGATGACTGTACAGGGATCCTCAGAGGCTGCACGCCATGCAACTCCAATGAAGTCAGTGACTGGTGTAGAGCCGCTCTTGGTTTCAGGCATAAGGACCTTATTTTTCTAGTTTTTCATCATTGTAAAACTGGTTGGTGGTGGAGGTATGGCTGATTTGTATCAATGTAAGCCAGATGAGAATCCTTCCAACATTTAGAGAGATGTACAGGGCTGTTTGAAAATTATTGTGTCCTTCTCTACACGTGGGGAGACTTTGAGTGGTAAGCATTTTTTAAGCAAGTAAAAGAAAACTTTGTTGGCTGAAGAAGTGTTCTGTGAAGCTCCAAACCTTGTCTCTTTCACTAACAGAAGCTGCTCTAATAAGAGATATTACCTCAACACTTTGTCCCTATATTGAAATAAGTTTAACATCTGTTGAGGCCATTGTCTTAAAAGTGCAGTTGTGCATGTGTTATTGTGAAATTATACATGTTCTTAGGGACTGACTAATGCACTTTCTGGAAGGTATTAGGAACTTCAAAGTGATTTTTAGAAAAGTACCTGTGAAGTGGATTTCCTAAGGCTATGTCTACGCTTAAAACATTAGAGTGCTGTCATGGCAGCAGCTTGGCTGAAGCAGTGCTTTAAAATGAAAGCATGGTCACAGCACCGGTGCTGGGAGAGAGTGGTCTCCCAGCACTCTCTGTAAGCCACCTAAAGGAGACGCATAGCTCCCAGCATGGGGAAGCTGTTTATACTGGAACTTTATAGAACTGTAACTTGCTGACTTATGGGGAGTAGATGTTTTTTCAGACCCATGACCAAGAAAGTTACAACACAGTAAAATGCGAGTGTGGACAAGCCCTAAGTAGCTGGAGAATGCAAATTACTCACTTTGTCCACCCTTTTGAAGCTATTCCCTGGGAAGTAAAACCCACTGGCTGTTAATTACCAGCTCCTGCAAACTCAAGATCAAAGACTCCAAAATAAAGAATGGACTAACCATATTATCAGTGCATTTCCTTTAAGCTGAAGTTGTGAGGAAATTGTACCGACAGGTTGAACCTATATCATAGGGCACACTTGGGACCTGACCGGTGCTGAATGTTGAATTTGCTTAACCATGGAAGGTCAATATTGTCTAGCACATTACCAACACTTCCACCAGTTACTGGCTCTTAGGAAACATTTAGGGGTAAATTGCAGTTGAATAGAAGCATAGAACCCTGAGAGCCAGGATTGGTGGCTGTAAACAAACTTAGGCTACGTCTACACGTGCAGCCAACATCGAAATAGGCTATTTCGATGAATAACGTCTACACGTCCTCCAGGGCCGGAAACGTCGATGTTCAACTTCGACGTTGCTCAGCCCAACATCGAAATAGGCGCAGCGAGGGAACGTCTACATGTCAAAGTAGCACACATCGAAATAGGGATGCCAGGCACAGCTGCAGACAGGGTCACAGGGCGGACTCAACAGCCAGCCGCTCCCTTAAAGGGCCCCTCCCAGACACAGTTGCACTAAACAACACAAGATACACAGAGCTGACAACTGGTTGCAGACCCTGTGCCTGCAGCATAGATCCCCAGCTGCCGCAGAAGCAGCCAGAAGCCCTGGGCTAAGGGCTGCTGCCCACGGTGACCATAGAGCCCCGCAGGGGCTGGAGAGAGAGCATCTCTCAACCCCCCAGCTGATGGCCGCCATGGAGGACCCAGCAATTTCGACGTTGCGGGACGCGGATCGTCTACACGGTCCCTACTTCGACGTTGAACGTCGAAGTAGGGCGCTATTCCTATCTCCTCATGAGGTTAGCGACTTCGACGTCTCGCCGCCTAACGTCGAAGTTGGTGCCGCTACTTCGAAGTAGCGTGCACGTGTAGACGCAGCTTTAATGTGACCTTGGGAAGCTTGGCTACATCCATGATAAACAGTCATCTGGCTAAGTAAAATCACGTTGGACTATGGATGTTGCCGGATGACAGAGCTGCAGATTAGAGAGGTTCAATCTGCATGAGGACTTCCCTTTGGGTGGTGTTTGAAGTACTGTTTCTGCCAGAATCCAGGTTAACTCTGCTAAATTTATTAGTATGCTTATCAGCTATTTTATCATTTTAAATGTAGTGCTTCCAACCTTAAGAATAAATTGGCTTGCATAACAAGTGCTGTGTGCTCATTTATAACTGCTGCTGTTGTGCCAGTTAACCACTTCTGAAGAGAAAGAAAGCAGGTGTCCTTATGCAACCTGTCTGGGCTGGGAATAACAGTGAGGGCAAGAAACTCTGTAGCCTGGAAATACCGTGGTTGGAAAGGAGAGAGATGAAGGTCTCTGCCCAGAATGTCACTTGCTTGGGAGCTGGAAGCTTGAGAAGCGGTACCCTTGCTAAAACACTCAGGGCCAATACAGATGTAGTCACCTTGAACTGTGGCAGGTCCTATTCAAGGATTCCTCAGTACATTTGCCTGTGGGGAAGGCTGGTTGTCTATGATCAGAGATGGTTCTGGGAAAGGAGAATTGGGGGTTTGGTTCCTGGCTCTGCCACTGAGTCATTAGGTGATCATGAGTAATCCATTTTACCTTTGTTAATGAGAAACAGAGGTAACTTCAAAGGAGTCAGAGCATGTTAGATTGGAAGTGCAAAATCTGGTTTGATCTCTGGGGCAAAAGAGACTGAATTCCAGGAGGGAAAGAAAAGTAGGACCTCAAGTTTGAGGTTACACTTGGGAAAATGTAGAAAAGGCCTTAAGTAACTGAGTCATTGGGTTTCTTTTATATAATTTTCAACACATGGAAATTCACACCAGTCAGGCAAAAGTGTGCATGCCTCAGATCAGGGAGTATAGAGGAAGCTCATGCAGTTGTTATAATTACGTTATTCAACTTTGATACATGTATGTGTTCCAGCAAGAAAAATGACTTCAATGCTAAAAAGAGAGAAACCTGATGCTACTTGGCAAAGAGACAAATTATACTTACCATCCTGCTTTTAAATTACACCCAATAAAAATGACAAGACTTGCCTTAAATTTTAATCCCTTCGTAACACTATAATCTGCTCAGGTGAACCACATTTTCCTCCTTATACAAATGAATGGCCTTAAAAGAGTCAAAACAAAACATGATTCTTCTGAGGAATTTTGGAGCAACGATGTGGAGAGTCATTCAGAAATGTCAGGCTTCTGTCCTAGAAGATCTCAGTTTGGAGGGAGAATGCTTCTTTTTGTTAGCTGAAAGATGACACGTGGGTCAGTGAACAAAGAAATGGGCTGGGACTTGAGAGCTCTGAGCCCCAGTTCGGCACTCAGATGGAGTGTGAGATTTTGGTTTGTTATTGTCAGAACTGGCTGGAATAGCCTTCAAGTATTGTGTACAACCAAACTGATTTCTGAAGAGGCACACTAGGGCTGAATTTGGTTTAGACCAGGGGTTTCCAACTCAGTTTACCTTAGGGCTAGTGCTAGTCCTCAAGTTCTCCTAGTGGGCCACCAAATATCCCTATTTGGTAGGGATCTGTAGGGAGAGAGGGGCTCTCTGCATGTCCCCTCCCCAACCATCTTCCAGCCCAGCCTGCCTGCGGGCTCTCCCACTGCATCCACCCTCTAGCCCTGCCTGCTGCCCCCAGGTAATTTAAACCCATCCCAGAGATTCTGGGCACCACAACTGGTAGCACAGTGAGGTGAGAGCAGCTTCTGGCTGCTACATCACTGCTTGTATGTCCCTGTGGCTTGCTGTGGCTGCCCAGGTCCTGTGCTTTTGAGGGGGGGGGTGAGGGTGGGGAGGGGCCCACAGCAGCTGCCCCAGCTGTCCAGTGGTTGGAATGGTCCCCCATACTTATGCTAGCCTGCAGGACCTTGAGTGGGCTGGAGCCAGCACCAGGGGTTAGGCCCCCCTTAATTCACCATGGGGAAACAGAACTATGACAGCATTGCTGGCTGCTGCATCTCCCCATCTTGGGGCAAGGGGATTGAAGAAAGAGTGCAACATGGGGCTTGTCTACACTACCACTCTCCTTCAAAGGAAGGATGGTAATTAGGGTATTGGGGGTTTAAAGTGTTAAACTTCGAAGTACCAGCAAATGTCTAGCCGCGGCTCACCTGCCAGTACTTCGAAGTGCCGTGGCAACTTCGAGTCCCTTTACTCCTCAAAAAGCCAATGTATTCTTAAGGTTGGAAGCACTACATTTAAAAATAATAAAAGAACTGATATGCATACTAATAAATTTAGCAGAGTTAAGCGGGATTCTGTCAAGAACAGTACTTCAAACACCACAAACACTTCAAAATTTTGAGGAGTAAAGGGACTTCAAAGTTGCCTTGCACTTCGAAGTACCAGCAGATTAGCTGCGGCTGGACGTGAGCCGGTACTTCAAAGTTTAAAACTTCAAAGTTGCCACAGGGGGGAGTTTGCTTAATGAAGTGCTGGTATGCAGTGCAGCATTTCATTAGTAAACTCCCAACACCCTACTTACCATCCTTTCTTTGAAGGAAGGTGATAGTGTAGACACAGCAGTGGTGGTGGGAGCAGGGGAGAGATGCAGCAGTGGTGGGAAGAGGTGGAGAGGTGGGGGGTGGAGCAGGTGTTGCACTTAAGGGGAAGGTACAGGCCAGATTGTGACTGCTCATGCCATACATGGCCCCTGGACCATGAATTTGAGACCCTGGTTTAGATTGTCCAGTTGTGATAAATTGAAGTTTCGTTTTGGTGCAGGAAGTGGGTCTTTTGGACAAGATCTTAAGAACTAATATCTCTTTTCCTTTGCATGGGCCTTACTAATCCCATGCCACTTTTTCTATGACTGGTGCTTACTCTAATGCTTTTAAGTGTTCCACCTACTTATTGTTTGAGGGTAGAGCTTATTTAAAAAGCCTTCTCAACAAAAAGTGGTTTAATCAAAGCCAACTTTTTTGGTGGGAAAATGTCAGTTGTGAAGAAAAATTTGTTTTCCTGTGAGACGTTTTTAAATGACATTTTTAAAGATCAACTTAAAATGTCATTTTGTTTCCAGTTTTTTGCTGTAAGAGAAAATGTTGATTAGAAATAGCTTCTTTTTTGTTTGTTCAGATCTTCCCATGGGAAAATGAAAACAAATTGTCTGTGACTGAAAATTTTCAAGTGAAGAGTTTTTGTGTGAAATTTCTTGCTTCAAAAATTTTGCTTTTCTGACCCGCTCTTTGGCATTCACGTATTTCCCCATATGTGGCTACATTTCAGTGATTTCCTGCATAACTAATGTATAAAACACTTTACGATGTCTTGGGATGTAAAATACTGTTGCACATAAAGTTATTGGGACAGACAATCAGATGGTGTAAAGGCAGTGGAGATGTTAATTGACATTAGTTGAGGATCTGGCTCATCATCCTTATATCCTGCCATCATTTTTTTCCCCAGGAAGACACCTATTGGATTCAAATGAGGGTTCTGACTGGAATGATGATAGGGTTTATACTTACACATTAATTGGAAACTATCAATATCCTCTCTCCTACACCTCCAGTATATTCAGATTTATTTTAATATTTTAACCCACTCTCCAGTGACTCACTTGTAAAGTGGAGTGTGTTTATTTATAGCTACATTATCTTCCTTGATGGGTTTAAAAGTTGGGTAAGAATTGCATTTTCCTTTTTTAATTATCAGGCCCTTTCTTTCATCGTTTATTTTAAGTTAATCAAAATACCATTTGGTCAGTCACTCTTTAAATTCATTACTACTGCCTTTCTTCTATTAATATGGTCTTCTGAAAATGGAGTGGTTAATTAAATTATCTCCTCCATGGAGCTTAGTTAAGAATGGGAACTGCTCACCTACACATCTTCAGCACTGGCTCACTGACCACGATACCAACTCTTTTACTGGAGCAGTGGAAAATCCTCCAAACATTTACATTTAACTTACTGGTGAAAACCTTGTTGCAAACTCTGTGCTGTTTTCAGAAAAAGAAGGTCAGTAATAACTCTAAATCCATACAATTTTCATAAATATTTTCCAAAGTTTTCAAGTAGGTCTGTTCAATTTTTTTCTTTTCTTTTTTTTTTCTTTTAATTCCTTAATTTGGTCAAGTATTTTCAAACATTCAGTTTTATTTTTCCTTTTTTATAACATGTTCACCATCTGAACTGCTTCTCCCAAGCAAGGATTTAATTTAAATTTAAAGCATTATTTTGTGTGTCAGCCAAATGGTACGTGCTAATTGAAAAATGAAAGTTTAATAACATTTGCTGGTCAAGGAATTTTTACAGTTTGTTGTGGAACCTGAGTAAATGTTCATAATTAACTTTATTTAATATATGATAACTGTTATCATTAACTGCATAGCTTTAGTTTTAATAAGGTGGAATTGCAGCTTAATTAAACAGCAGGTGGATAAAAGTATATTTGCTTTGTTCCATGTTTAATATAGCAAAGTCCTTATCTATTATACAGCTGTAAACCTCAAAATGTAAACTTTTGACATTCACCTAGGATTTATTTAAATTAATGGATAACTACAGATTATGCCGCTCAGAAAAACTAAATTAACTGGAGAGTTAGGGTAATCTGGTAGCAAGTGTAAAAGATCGGGATGGGCCAAGGATGGGTAATAGGTGCCTATATAAGGAAAAGCTGCAAATACTGGGATAGTCACTATGAAATTGGGACATCTGGTCAACATATGAGGCGTTTGGTATGGGTAAGACACAGGGTAAAAGTTCCAGAAGGACCTAAGTGATTTAAGCTCCCAAGTTTTATTTAAAAAGTTATTTAGGCTTAAATGGGAGAATAGGTTCCATTGATTGTAGATGAGAAGAGCATCTTAAATGCCTTAGGCTACGTCTACACGTGCCCCAAACTTCGAAATGGCCATGCAAATGGCCATTTCGAAGTTTACTAATGAAGCGCTGAAATGCATATTCAGCGCTTCATTAGCATGCGGGCAGCAGCCGCGCTTCGAAATTGACGAGCCTTGCCGCCGCGCAGTGCGTCCAGACGGGGCTCCTTTTCGAAAGGGCCCCGCCTACTTCGAAGTCCCCTTATTCCCATGAGCTCATGGGAATAAGGGGACTTCGAAGTAGGCAGCATCCTTTCGAAAAGGAGCCCCGTCTGGACGTGCTGCGCGGCGGCAAGGAGTGTCAATTTCGAAGCGCGGCTGCCGCCCGCATGCTAATGAAGCGCTGAATATGCATTTCAGCGCTTCATTAGTAAACTTCGAAATGGCCATTTGCATGGCCATTTCGAAGTTTGGGGCACGTGTAGACACAGCCTAAGGTGCCAGATTTTCAAAGGTATTTAGGCACCCAAGGATGCAAACAGATGCATAGTGGGATTTCAAAAAGCATCTAAATCCCACATATTTGAAACATTTTCTTTTTAAAGACTCTTCTTGACAGTGTTTCCTTCTCCTTGCTTGCCTTTTTAAGTTGACTAATAACTAATAATTAATAACTTACGCTATTTTGGCCAAAGTCCCTTCCTCGTCAGTGGTTTGAGCATTGCCTTGCTAAACCCAGGGTTGTGAGTTCATCCCTTGAGGAGGCCATTTAGGGACTGGGGCAAATAAATATTAGGGATGGTGCTTGGTCCTGCCAAGAGGGCAGGTGACTGGACTAGATGACCTGCAGAGGTCCCTTCCTGTTCTAGGAGATGCATATCTCCAATTATTACTTTAAAGTGCATCAATGTTAGCTGATTACACCCAGGAGAAAATCGATCCCGTTAATACTCTATTCCCTATAACCACACAAGCACACACACATATTTTAAGGTGCACAGAGAATAAAAGACACTTAAAAGAGCTCATTAGTGTCTTTTGTCAGCCCTGAATGGTCTTCGTTATAATTAAATAATCTTTCTGCCTCTGACTGGAATGTCCCTCAATTTCCACTCCTTCAGCTATAATAGTAGTAATAATTTTTATTAGCACTTTTAAATGTGTTTCCTGTTTTAATGTCTTGCATTCTGGATTGGTTTTCCATTTGTCATTAACCTTGTCTGAGTGTTTCATTAAAAAAACCAAAACACTAAGTACAAAGAAATTGTGGTCCTCATAACACTGGAAAGTTGTCCACTGTAACCATCAGATCTCTGGCATCTTTTTCCTCTAAACTTGTCTTGTCTGAGTGGAGGGTAAAATAAATTTCCTCCTAGCAACAGCCCTGACACAGGTGCTCTGAAGTAGGAAGGCCAATCAAATGTGCCAAACAATGTAATTGTTAATCACTGCCTCAACAGTGAGATAATGACATTTAACTGGCATGAATCTCATGTCCTTCACCATGTAGTCATTTGACATTGGCTAACAGTAGTTCAAGAATTCTAGATATAAAAATTACCAGCTCACTCCTGTGAAAATGCAACAAAGATTTTTAGTGCTTATGAAAAGGACCGAATTGACTGCTCTAGGAGTTTGGACCTGTAATCTGGTACACTACATCAGGTCCTATTTTATCATAATCCCACTACTTAAAATACATTATTAATGAACAAAACAGATTGGGTAATGGGAGCAAGAACTTCTACTACCATAGTGTCCCTAGTTTCCCTTCTCCTGGACCTGGATGGTCTAATCTCTGAGGAGAAGAAAAGAATGCAGGTCAGTCAGTCCCTGGCCTCTTCACAGATGCTGCCAACAAGAGATGGAGCTCTGGATGTTTGTCCTTTAGAAAACAGACTGACATCATAATTTCATGTAGGCTAACGTGCCACCACGTAATAATGGCGCTTCATCAATGGTGGCCTAAGCTGGTCTGAGTACTTACTGTAGGCTGCTTATAGTCATATCAAGATGCATAGACAGGTGCTAACTCCATTTTTTAATGGTTCTCTGCTTTCCTCCTCATTCTTGTTTTATCTCCCTGTTGTTTCTTGGTAACAGGAGAAATGTGTGGCTGTGGGAGGAAGGGTCACATATCCCTCCCAATGTCATGCCAGGAAGGAAGCCAAGGGGCTCTTCTGGCCTGGCAGCCTCCAGCCATGCTGCTTAGCAGAGAAGCTGCTACCTAGTGCAGTGCAGCAACAAAGGGACAGAGCCCTCTTCTTCCACCAGGTAAGGGGTGGAGGCCTAAGATGTCTGATTATGTGATGTAACGACCCTTCCTGCTCTTAAATTAGATGAATTTGTGAAGCACTACTAGATTCTACATGAAGTAATGGTGAATTGTCAGATGTGATAAACTCTTTGGTATCACAGCCCTGGGCAGCATTAGGGTAGATGTTTTGTTGGATGCTATTCACTCAGATGTGGAGTTCTGGGTACCAATTTTTATGACCATGAATTATATTATTCCAATATTGACCAAGTACAACGTATAGGATTACCTTGTATTAGGCAATGCACAGACATGCCACAAAGCAGTATATCCCTCTGCCCTAGAGAGCTCACAATAGAAATTATGGACTGAATTCAACCAGAGGAAGGAAGAAATCAGATAGAGAGGTAGAAAGTTGAGATAAGTAAACAGAGTTGATCAGAAAAACAGAATTGACAGCTAATTAGTTGCTTAACTAATGGGATGAGAGTCATTTGTAGGTATCACAGGAGAGGAGGAATGTTTCCATTACTGTTCTCATCTCAATTAGTCTGACTGTATTAACTGCTAACCCAGAGGTTCCAGAATCTTTAGAAAATTAATAAGGTAGTTGCACAATGATTAGACTTAATGCACATTAAATATTCTTTAGGGCTGGCATCTCTTCTGGTACTGGCATGCAAGCTCTAACAATAAACAAATATCCATTCTACATAATTTTCCCGAAACAAAAATTAAATTAAGTATTTTTTTCAAAGGGCCTCCTGGGAGATTTATCTCCTGAGAAAGTATGGACTATCCTAAAACGCACAGATTGTAGTTCTCCACTAATTCTTAAGTAAATGCTGCTTGCTGACAAGCTTGTGATTAAAGTTTGCTTTTTCCCTCACTTTCAGGCAAATTCAAATTAAAATACCAAAGAAGCAATTTCTATAGGAAAAATGGAAAATTGCAGAAGGTAGTTGAAGTTGCAGAGATTTCCTCTTAGAGTGCCTGCGTACTGATGTAACTTATATTCCATATATTTGGTTCCTAAGGGATACAATGAATAAAATCAATGAGACATTTATAGCAGTGTCCTTAGATATGGTACAGACATAATGTGCCAAGTAAGATCAGATTTTGCACATCTGTGTATGCATGGTACAATGGCATACATTACGCTGCTTACCCCTGTGGGCAGGACAGCTCTGCATGCTCTTCCTCCAGGCTCCAAGGACATGCCAGCAGGGATGTGGAGCTAGCAGATGGAAACCCCTAGCCCCATGCTGCACTGCTAGTAGTGGCAACAGGGATCCCTGGTGGGTTTTAAATAATCTATGAATGGCAGGACACAGAAGTGGGTGAGGAAAGAAGTATGCAGGCCATCAGGTTGTCTAGAAGAGTGTGTGAATTTGAATGTGAGTGTGAGTGAGAGAGAGAGAGATGCACTGAGACCCCTGCCCCCCAGATCTCTGTCAGAATGGTTTCCCACTGGCCTGCTAGCAGGATTTGATCCTAAGGTAAATTGTGTTTGAGATCCTGGTGTAAGTATAAGCCATAGCTGGAGGGTCTGTTGGAAGTTGGGTAGGGCGACCATATCTTTCTGTCTCAGATATGGGACAGGGAGATATACCGGGGAGGGGCAGGTCCACCTGGCTCCACCAAGCCTCAGGGAGTGGGGAAAGAAGTAGCAGTCCCCGGTGCTCCCCAAACTCTGGGGAAGCAGCAGCCGCCCATGCTGCTGCTGCTTCCCTGACACTCAGGGAAGTGACCTAGTGCTGGTGGAAAGGGTCAACAGGGAGAACTCAAATATGGGGCAACTAGTCCCTTTTAAAAATAAGTGGGGCTGCCTTTTTGGCATCCCAAATATGGGACCATCCCACCTAATAGAGGATGGATGGTCACCCTAAAGCTGGGGTCCCAACAACATGAGGTACCTGCAGCCCCACAGTGCACCTGAAGCCAGCTGGTGTGGCACAGGAGCAAGGCTGTGTTGCTGAAGAGATGTGAGGCTGTTAAAGCCAAGGGTAACCCAGGTACAAGCTCCCTTTCCCTCCCCGGGATTAATTCTTCACATGGAAACAGCGATCTGTGCCGGCGCAGCAGAGGGAGCTGTGCACCATGCTGGGGTACAGTGGGTGACTATTCCATCACCTATTGGTGAGCAAACTTCTATGTCGGGCCCCACTTTTCATCCCTGAAATTAGCAGGGCCCCTGTAGCCAGACAGAATCCTCCCTTTTGCTGTGCTCCATCTTGCCTTCCCTAGGTGCTTCAGAGCACGAAAGGGTTAAAAGAAATAGCCCAGCCCTGGAATGCCCGAGAGCACAGATGGGCTTATCTTAGCCATGGTCTTTGAAGCTCCGGAGCAAAGCTAAGAACAATGGCTAATTAACAGCCGGCCTCAGACTGCCCTTGGCTAATTACCATCAGTTGATTCGCCAGGACACTTGTCCCAGACAGGAGGAAAAATCTCCAGCCCATTAAGACACAAATGCCCTCAATTGTCTTCCTCACAGGTGTGAACTATGCCCTTGAACTGCCTGTGAGAACCAGCATCAGACAGCTTAATTCAATTAAACCAAGGAAGAAGCCTACGTGACCCAATGGGTATAAAAGAGGGGTCTGGGAGACCCCCTATTTGAGCTCCAATCATCTTTCCTGCTGGACAGGAGGGTGGGGGGTCTCCCCAGGAATGCCTAACTCTTGGAAAAAAAGGTACAAAGGACTTCTTCCCAAGGGATTGAGAGGAAACTGGCCAAGCCACGTTGGTAATGCAGGCCTGAGGATAAGACCTGCTAGGTATTTTACCTTTTATTTCTTTTGCGTGCATTTAACAAGTATAGATCTATGAATTAGAGTGTATGCTAGCTATTTGTAATCAAAGTATAAACCTTGTAACAATTGTAACCACAAGAGCTTAACTCACTAGGTAAACAAATAAAGCAACATTGTAACAGGAAGAGCTTAACTGGTTAGATAAATAAACAAAGGAATTGATTAAGTGGTAACCTGACTCCTCCTGTTACTGTGCAAACTGAACACAAACCAAAGAACTAGCTGCTTTTCAGCAGCTCTCAGCTTGGTCACTAGTGAGCTCTGCCCTAGCAGTTGAAATCTCATATTAATACAAGGGCATAGTGGCTTCTCACCTGAGCATCAGCTAACAGCCCCCCAAACCTGTCTAATGTAACCCAAACCGACAGAAACGTTGGTTACATTCATATGAAAGAAACTCCTTTGGCAAGTGTAAAAAAAATACATAGAATGTAAAAACTATTGACCACTGTATCATAGTGAAGGTACAGACAGTAATACACTTCAACATTTTTAATGAGCTAGATGAGCCTGAGCTCCAACAGCTGATCGTGCTGTGACCCCCTTATGAAATGTCATGCCCCTGCCCCACATTTGTGCATCCCTGAGGTATCATATGGCAGAAAAGCTCTTGCTGAAGTCGATGCTTATGGAAGGCATTCTAATTGTCATGCTGTCAGATCCAAGGTGAAAACATATTCATTTTGGCAAACGAGACAAGGACTTAAAGATAAGGGCATACATGAGACAAGCACCTATAAACACCAATCCCAACATCTGCAGGTAAGACAAACACTGGGCCAAACACTGCTCTGAGTTGCACTGGAGTAAAATGCCATTAGAGCCAGTTGAGTTACTCTGATTTATGCCATGCACACCTCACAACGTGCTGTGTTTTTCAATCATCCCTGCAGGATGAATGCTGCAGTAACATGCAGCTCATGAAAAGGATAAAATGTAAATGGCATTGAAGCCTACCACAGTGCAGACATCAATGAGATATCAGAGGGTATTTTTATCAATTGCTTTTCCAAAGATTCATATCTGTTTATTGATGCATTTGCTAAATGAAACACATCAGATCTTCACTGAAGACATAAGAAAAGCAGTGAGCAAAATCAGTATTCAGACAGTATTAGTGACATTCAACATGACAAACTGCGTAGGAAGCTGGTCGTCAAAGCCCTGTGATAATGGCTCTGTTCACTTACAAAGATATTACTTATTTCTCTTAGGGTTTGAAATGCTGTAAAAGTTCTTTATATATTTCTTATTTACATTGTAGGCACCAGCAGATGAGCTGAGTGCATGACTTTTGTTTGTGCTCTTGTTGCCAGAATATCTGAGCGCTTTCTTGCCCTAAAAGAAAAAAATGAAAACATGTGCGACTATAACATCATTCCTTAAAGTAACAGAACCACAACCCAACAAGTGTTAAATATTTTTATTAGCATTCTGAAGCTCATGGTAATAAATTCAACGTGTTTACTTGTGCTGACACGGAAGGGTTCAGACAATTAACTTCAGGGGAAGTACAATCTCTTCAGGACTTCAGTGCTGAAATAGGTTTATGCAAAAGTAAACATAATATTTAAAAAAAGGTGTGGGGTTTTATATTAAGGTCAAGAAAGCCCACAAAGCCTCAGTTTTTGCTTACTTTAATGCAATTTGGGGTTAGAACAGAGCAGAATTATTTATATATATGGAGATATACCTATCTCAGAACTGGAAGGGATTTTCAGAGGTCATCAAGGCCAGTCCCCTGCCCCACAGCAGGGCCTATCGCCATCCCTGACTTCTTTTAAATCTTTGCCCCAGATACCTAAAAGGCCCCTCAAGGATTGAACTCACAACCTTGGCTTTAGCAGGCTAATGCTCAAACCTGCCTATGTGACATAGCTACAAAAGTGCTGCTCCATTATTCTCTCTACCCATCATGCAAGAAGAGGTAGACCTGCCAGAACCTGTTATGAGCCCATGAAGAAGGGATGATCATGCTTTCTCTTGCTTACTGGCTACATGCTCGTGGTCCATTGTAGGTTTCAGTTCAGCAGCTGAGTCGTGGTCAGGAAGGGGTGGAACTAGGAAACATTCTCCATGGTGTTTTTTTTTTGCGTGAGTCCTGAGGACAGGGCAGGAGGGACAGGGGGCAAAGTAGGCAGTTTCCCTGGGGCCTGACCTTTCAAAGGGGCCTGGAGGTCTGGCCCCAACTGCTACTATGGCAGCGATGGTAGCTGGAGCTCTGGGCCCCTTTGAAGTGCTGCAGCAGCACTGCTCTGCTGCTGTGCACAACTGTGAGGGAGTGGGAAGTGGGGGAGTGCCACAATCTCGGTGGAGCTGAAGGTTGACTGCCCTAGGCCCTGACTCTTCAGCCCTTGGCCCTCTCCATCTAGGGTGCAGAAGTGAACCCCCCACACACACCTTGGCCCAGGGCCCACAGCTGCTGCCAGTTCTGCCGCCTGAGGAAGTCCTGTGGGCATACTCATATTGCCATTAGAGACCTGCATCTGCCTGTGCTAGCTGGCTTGGGCTAAGGGGATGCTTCACTGCTGTTGTAAACTTCCAAGCTGAGGCGGGAGGCCAGGCTGTGAACCCTGCTTGGTGAGCCCAAGTCAACAAAATGGACCACATCCAGAATTTTAGTGTAGCGTAGACAGACTCTTCAGAGGAGTTTATGCTCTCCAAGCAGTCAGGATAGAACTCCACCACCACCAGCAAGGACGATGAGTAGAAATCTGTGAATAATAAGTAGCAATATTTGCTGCAAGTAATTGATTTTAATGTTTTGAGTACAATTGCAAACATTTGCCCATGCTTCACCTGGCTCTATAAGCTGCGCACATTTGGGCTGATCAAATATTTTCCACTAAAATAACATTTCTGATGAAAAATTAGGTGTTTGGTAAAATTCCATCATTGAGGCAAAGTTTTTTCTAGCCTCAAAAATGTTTTTATTTTTCCAGCAGAAAACCAACCCCTGTCCAAACTAAATATTTTTTTTCAGTTTTGGGCTAAAATCTCTCTGCTTTTGGGTTGATATTTTTTCAGTATTTTTACAACTATCTTCAGTGCCCTCAGTAGCTCAATTGGTGAGGTGACAACCTATCTGTCATAGGGTCCCACACTGCCACCCATAACCGTTGCATCCGAGTGCCTGACATGTAAAATCAATACCAACAGTGGCACAGCAGTCCACTACAGGGCAGGACATACCCCTGGGCTGGTGCCCGGTCTCCCTTTTTAGTTCCAACCAGGGTGAAAGTAACAAATTGCTTATATGTACTGTCCTGTCACAACCCAACCCCCTTGAGGGAGAGGGCCCTCAGGGCAAGAATTGTGAGGATTGAGATACAACAGTACCTGAAAGAAATTTAAGTGTGAGGTGAAGTGTGGGGAACAGGAGTCAGAAGTGGGGACATGGAGGGTGCAGAAGACAGGGTTAGGGTGTGAGGCACTCAAGGCAGGGGTTTGGGTGTGAGGTGCTCAAGTGGCAGGGCAGGCAGCATGGGTAGGGGAGCTGCCCAAGGCCCTGCACCTATGGCATTGGGGGAGGGGGGTTGTCCTGGGCTCCACCCTCACCTTGGGACAGCCCTTCATCTGTTTTAGCCTGTAGGTGGCCATGTGTCTGTTAGGTTACTAGCCTGACAATTATCGGAGGGGTAGCCATGTTAGTCTGCATCTGTAACAGCAACGAAGGGTCCTGTGGCACCTTATAGACTAACAGAAAAGTTTTGAGCATGAGCTTTCGTGAGCACAGACTCACTTCATCAGATGCTGGTCATGGAAATCTTCGATTTCCAAGACCAGCATCTGATGAAGTAAGTCTGTGCTCACGAAAGCTCGTGCTCAAAACTTTTCTGTTAGTCTGTAAGGTGCCACAGGACCCTTCGTTGCTCTAGCCTGACAATGGCTGTTCAGTATAAGCCTTATAAAAATCAGTTGTTTCTTTTGCACCATGCTTGAGAAGACTTTTGATCAAAGTTGGAACGTGAATCATGTTTGGCACTGAATTCCTCTATGTCCTTTTGGATCATCATCACTTCCTAGACCTCTGCAGAGCGTGCCCATTGAATCATAAAGGCAGAGATGGACAGTGGGGCAGAAGGGAAAGAAATAGACTGCTCTGCAGTTTGCCAGCCTGCAGCTGTGATTTCCCTGGTTTTATTTTATTTTTTTAACCATTTGCTAAAGGAATGAAGCAGTAAATCACCAACAATAACAGAAGGATCAATACCCGCCTCTGCCTCTTTTGTGAGATCTGGAGCATGGCCTGGATCTGTCAGACTGAATTAGAGAGACTGTGGATGTCAGGGAGGACTCAGACAAATAGACCTGCCATGCTGCTCATTGATAAAAGGCTTACATCCGTGCCATTGTCATCACCATTACCCCCAAAAAGGCAGGGATGGGAACACTAACCTTTCAGATAATAAGGCATGTTGCCTAGCAGGAGAAGTATATATTCGGTCATTGCATGTGAGTGCAGTAATCTCAGGAAAATGGGTAAATAAAGGGTTTGAAAAGTACAGGGCTCCACTGCATTCCCTTGCTAATGGAAGTGAAATCGAATGGTGGCATTGGAATGCAGTATAATCTAGAAACACAAGCATCATCCCAGAGCAGGCCACTTGGCCCAGGATCCTGCCTTTGACTATGGGACCAATGCAGCAGGAAAAACAACCCCCAGCATCATGCACAGTATTTGCCTACACAATTGTGAAAGGCTGTGCCACTAGGAAAACTCCTTTCTGACTCCAGGCAGTAGGTCTTCAAACCTGAAGATCAAAAGATATTCCTTCATCAGGAGTCCAGCTGCTTTGCAGATTCCAGAGATCTGAATTGTTTGGGAAAAAATTCTACTTTTGAATGGCTGAACCAAACCTGAATCCAGCCTGATCCAACTCCTACTTTAATCAATTGAAGTTTTTCCATTCACATCAGTTGGACTTCAGTTGGGACAGACAGAGGCTAAATGTTGCATAGGTCTGTATTAACTTGCTTTCACCATAGCACTATCCTACATGTACCCACAGAGATTAAAACTGGGCTGTGTGTCAAATGAAAGGTATAAAGTGCACAAGCTTTTAGATTTATCTGGACAGCTCTGGATAAAATAGGAGAGCTACCACAAAGAAAAGGACATTTGGAAATATTGTTCTGGGATCCAGAGTCCGAAGAAAGTTTATGGAAGTATATAATTATGTACGTAAGTTAGATCTCACAACTCTCATATAGGCTCCAACCACCACAAGCCAATCTTCCTTGGGCCATATTCTCAGCTTGTGTAGTTCCATTGCCTTCAGTGCAGCATCACCTATTCTTCCAGATGAATCTCTGGCTCTTGTGAGTAGAGCTAGCAATGAACTGGTATTCCTGTTCTGCAAGAAATTCCAAAATTAGAAAAATATTATTCTGAAACAGGACAAAAATGAGATTCTAAAGTTTCGTGTGGAGCTGGAATTCCAAAATTTTGTGTAGAAGACATAACATTTTGTTTTGACTTCTTGGAAACATTTTTGAGGTTCTCGGAGCCATGCAGAATCCTGGAAGCTATGCAGGCAGGGATGTAGGTGGCTTGGGAAGCCTGTGAGCCAGGGCTCCTGTCTATTGGGAATCCAGGAGCCTGGCAATTTTTGAGCCTAAGCTCCAGTATAGTCCATCTGGTGAGCTGACAGGAATCTGTGGACTCCAGAAGCCAAGGGAGCATGAGCAATTGCAATTCACAACAACCCCCCCAGCATGTGAGCTGGCAGGAAACCAGGCAGGTTCTGGAGCCTGTAGTGTTTCTCCTAAAATTTCACTGAAAGAAGCATTGCCCTCTGGAAAATGGTTCAGTTTAGAAAAATTAGCTTTTCTCTACGGAAAAATGTTTACTGGAATACTTCTGACCAGCTCCACTTTTCATGTTTGTGTGCCACTCTGTTTAGGTGACGAAACACCCTGCTTATTTCATTTGAGGTGCTACAAGCTCTCTACTGATGGCAAGAGAAAGGACATTTATCTAGGAAGACACACACTTGGCTGTATCATTGCCTTGTCATTCATATGCCAAAGCCTTATCCACAATTACCTCAGTGGAGATGTGGAGGCATGTAGTCAGATTTTCAGCCTACTGGTTCAGTAAAGGTCAGCTTCTGAAGCAGATTATACTTAATTTTCTTTTCATTTCCCTTTATTACGGAAAGTAATCGGCTCACTTGGCTCGGGTAGATGGGATGCATCATGCCAATCATGCATTGGCCCAGAGGGAGAGCAAACAGTGCCGTTCCTCTTGCCAGCCATTGCATGGAATGAATACAATGTCAGTCCCCAAAAGGATGTGAATCTCATTCTTCTGACTGGATGGAAAAGCACAGCAGCTACAGACACACTGAATTAGAAAGAGTTTGCCATGAGAATGAAGCAACTACAAATCAAAAATGAGGGAAAGCATAGCTCAGACTTGCTCAGGCAGGGGAAGAAAACACGATAACACAACAGAGCCATGTACATGAAGCATATGAATAACACACTTTGCTGATGTGCATTTCCTTTTGAAATGATTGATTAGTATAGTTTCTATGGGCAAGAAGCCCACATTTTATAACTCATAATCGACCAACATTCCAAGACTGTGCAGTTTTGTGCAGTGATGACAAGGTGTATTGATGAAGCAGACATTTATTCTGTGGTTGTGCCCTACACGGCATATCTATAGCTCACAAATAGGAAACAAAAATCAATGATTCATCAAGCACAATGCTTTGAATAATTCCCACTCCAATCTACTTGACTTTGCACATCAGACATGTTGATAGAGTGATCAGACATGGCACATGTTGAAAAGGCACCTGGATGGCTGGGATTCATAGAGGCCATGATATTATATTACACCTCTGAATGTTACAGACTAGGAAGAAGAGGATCAAAAGGAACACCCTGACCTTTCTTTCCACCAAAGTCGACCATTTTAAATCAAGCAAATGCCACATAAAATATCCTGGAGAATCACTGAAGTTTGTGGGATAGAACACTGGCGTTCAGCTTAGGTTATTTGCATTCTATCCTTGACGATGCCACTGACCTGCAGGAGCTTGAAGAAGTCATTTCATCACCCCATGCTGCTGTTTTCCCTTCCACTTAGTCTGGCTCGTCAATTTAGAAAGCAAACCCTTGAGGCCAAGGAAAGTCTCTTGCTTGGCTGTGTCTAGCCAAAAACTTCAAAGTGGCCATGCTAATGGCCAGATTGGTGAATACTAATTAGGTTCTGAAATGCACATTCAGCACCTCATTAGCATGCTGCCAGCCGTGGCACTTTGAATTTGCCGTGTTTTGCTCCTACGTGGCTTGCCTACACAGGGGTCCTTTTCGAAAGGACCCCACCCACATCAAAATCCCCTTATTCCTATGAGCTGCAGTTACCATAAATGGTGAGCAAATATTTGGTGTGTTTTCAGTGCTAACTAGCCAGGTATTAACTATAGCTCTTTGGGGCTGATAGGCTCAGAAGAGAACAGATTGTACACAGCTGTTCCACAAAACCTGCCTTGTGATCATTTCCGTGCCCCTTTTCATGTAATTACCTTTCTTTATAATGGTCTTAGAATGTCATCCAAATGAGCTTAAACACTTTCCATTCCAAGCCAAGATCGGATGCTTTAACCTCCACTACAAGAACTCACAGGTGGTTTCAAACAGAATCAGATCAGCAAAAGAAGGAGCACTGTCCACTGCATTTTCTTTATTCTTACATATCATTTGGCCACGTGTCTTTAACAGTTCAACCAGTGGAGATGGGAGGACTTGCCTACTAAGTTAGATCTGGAGCTCTTATTCCAAAACAGTGTGTCAGATTAGACCCCTTGGAAGCTATGTCTACATAGCAGCTTTATTTTCAAATAAGATGTCCTGGACTAATTTATTTTGAAATAGCCCTTATTCCCTGTGTACACAGCCTCATTTCAAAGTATGTATTTCAAAATAAGTGCTATTCCTCACACAATGAGGTTTACGAAAATTCAAAATAAGGCATCCACTATTTCAAAATTTTGCAGTTATTTCAAAGTAGTGGCCATTATTTCAAAATTTTTCTGTGTAGACACACCTTTATTGACTGTATTTTTCAAATTTTGTACTTATGCATGTTAGGACCCTCATCACCAGCACAATACATGAGCATCATGAACAATGTGAGTTTGTAATCTCTGCTAGGCATTTGTTCTGTAAAGCTCCTAGCTCCCATTTGGTGATTATACCAATGATAATCCATCTAGAAGAATGGTGCTATATAACTAGACCCCCATTGTAATCACTTTTATAATATCAAGTCCAATACAGGGCGCAATGACCTAAATACAGTTTCAGAGGTCCTTTGTCACAGAGCTCTAGATCAGTTCTTTCCCATCTTGTGTTCTCGTCTCGCCCTCATGCATCTATCTCCTGGTCTTTTTGATCACAACCATACATTATGCTGTCACTTTTATGGTTCTTTGCTACTATCACTCATGGGAAGTGTGGTGCTTAGTCATAAAATAGCAGCTAAGAGAAAATCCGTACATCTGCCTTTATTGGGAAGCCTTTGTAATGTCAACGTCTATTTGTTCAGCATTTCTTCTTGATCTCTCATGTTCAACATACTACAATCCTAGGTTACTGTGTGAAATGATCATTCTAGAGGAGTGGATTTTCATATTCAGATTATTTGAGAGGACTTTTGCTCTAATTATTTCCCTCTTGTTTTCTTACCTTTTTCCCCCTGAAAGTGACAAATGAGGCTTCTATGGCAGAGGTAGCATAGGAAGCATTGCCTAATGGGCAGAGGCCTTGAATGGACTGTAGAAAACCTCAGTCCAGTTCCCAGCCGTGCTACTGGTTTTTTGTCTGAATACAATCCTGAATCAATCTGGTAGCAAATGGAGTTAGGCCAATAAGCCTGGTGCATCAAAGAAGCCTTCAAGGTAACAGGAAAGGGGGAAGGATGTGTCTGATAGTCTGAGGCAGTGTGTGAGCTGGAATTTATATTCTCTGGTGCAGACTCAGGGTGTCTTCATTATGCAGAAGATCAACCCGGTTAGGGTTGATTTTCCAGAGTTCAATTTTGCACACCTAGTAGGGACACATGAAATCAAAGTAGCTGGGGTTAGCAGTGGACCCCTGTACTTCAATACTCTCTCTCAAAACCAAACCAAACCCTCTTCTGTTGACCTCTCCCTGATGATGGTCAGGTAAATTGATTCTAGTTACACAATTGCCATAGCTAGAATTGCATACGTACATTTGACTTTAATGTCTAGTGTAGACCTGGTGTAACATATCATGCAGAAAAGCCCACAGACTAGGCCTTTACTACAAGTAAGCCAAGATGAATTCAGCCAGCATTTCCCTCTGGCTATGTCTACAGCCGAGGGTTTTGTCAACGAAACCCAGGAAGCATCCAGATTCCCAATGCATTCTATCGACAGTAAATCGACAGAATGCAGCATTTTTGTCGCATCCCACTCCACACATGGTATAATGCCTCTTTTGACAGAAAGCAGGTGTGGACATTCCGGGGCATGAGGGGCCTGTATTGCCAGACAGGCCTTCCAGGACACAGGGCAACCCTGTCTGCCATACTTCTGGTTGGCTGTTTTGTCAAGAGTATGGCTGGGTAGTCCAACTGTTCTCTGTTGACAAATTGCTGTAATCCAGAGACAGCCTGTCTGGTGGTAAAATAAGAAAGATTATGCAGAGTATTTCTTAGGTTTTAACTCAATCTTGGGCTTTTTCTTCTGAATACATCTTGCTCTTATTAATGAATCCTAGACTATGTTGAAGTAAAGTTGATTTGACATAGTCTAGAAAGGAAGGACACTATTTATAAGCAGAACTGGTTGAAATATTTTTTAGAAGGAACATTCTTCCAGTGAAATATATTTCATGGAAATGAAAAACTGTGGGAACATGTTAATTGTGACAATTTTCATTAGGATAGAAAAGATGAAGTAGTGTGTAGTGAGGCTAAGACTTTTTTTTCAGAATAAAAAAAATTTGATTTGTCATTTTAAAATGACTGATTTTTGAATTGGTTTTAAAGCTTTTAAAAGTCAAAATCTAAAAACAGTATGATTTGATTTTATTGAAATGAAATCTTGTAAGGAAACAATTTTTCCAATTAGTTTTGTGGGAAATTTCAAGAACAGTTACTGAAAACAAAAATATGTGTAATTTTCCATAAAACAGAAATTCTGGGTCCCACATAGAATTTATTCATAACCCTTTCTGATTGTTATGAAGCAAGTGGTATCTATAGTGAAAAACTTAATTAAGGAATCCCCTAAGAAACAACACACAGGCAGAAGAAGGGACTACTAAGGTCACGAAGGAAGCAGGAATGGCAGGGAAGGGGGATCAAAGATTACAATAATAAAACAGATAAGCTTAATGGTAGCTTCTTCTGACCAATGGGGCTTATGCTAGAGCTTAGTGAAGGCTGGACCCAGTGCAGAGGCTTGTAGGAAAACAGAATTCACTTGGATTTATAGATACTGTGTTATGAGGAAAGATAAAATGAACACAAATTTAAATGAAATCCTGCTGAAAAGTCACACACACACAACTGATCTGTGGAACTCTTTACCAGAAGTGGTAGTGAAGGCCAAAACAAAGCTTTAAAAAAAAAAAAAAGAAATTCATGGAGGGTATGTCCACCAGTGGCTATTAATCAGTATGGCCAGGGATACTGTCCCAACCTGTTTGCTGGATGCTGGGAATGGACAACAAGAGATGGATGACTTGATCTTCTGCTCTTTTCATTCCCTCACAAGCACTTGGCATTGGCCACTGTCAGAAGATTGGATACTGGGCAAGATGAACCTTTGCTCTGACCCAGTATGGCTACTCTTATGTTCTATTTATCAGAAAGGACAAAGCAGAGAAGACAAACCCATGGGACCCAGTGTGGCACCACTGCATGCCACAAACTTTTGCCATTCGCTCCAATTGCACTAGAATGGGGCTTAGCATGCAGTTTAGATTTACCCTGAATGTCCCTACTGCATTTATTGCTAGAACCATGAAAGGATGACAGTTTATTAAACAAACACAATATACGCAGAGCCCTGTTTTTGCTTCACCAACAGATGGCACAGAAAAGTACATACACAGCTTTCAAAGAGTGACGTGTAGCTGAATAGCAAGAACATGTCTAAAAAGAAAAATATTCTAGCCAATATAGTCATGAATTGTTTAAATTGGGGGAGGGTCTCTTTTATCATGGTAGATTAAACAGCCCATTTAAATTAATTGGAAGAAGGAAACAAATGAGTGAGGATAGAAGTTATGTTTAAGGGAAGATATTTAATCTTCAGAATGACTTCAGTGGAGGGAGTTTTGATTGAAGTGAAGTGTTAGAGAGCAAGTGCAAGAGAACTTTCTGTAACAGTAGACAGATTTTAGAAAAAAATCGCTTGGGCGTAGCAGAGAGGTTTAACATGGTCAAGCCCACACAGACATCCATGATCTTGATAAAACAAATATAAGACTGAAAAGGTTTGCACTTTAGTTCACGTTTGTTTACACAGGCAACTAAAATTTCCACGTGGCTTTAGGCAACCTCAATGACAAGTAGAAGGATTCTTCTAAAGGCTAGAGGTCATCTCAGGCTACTGAGCTTAGAGTAAGACCTTTTTGCTTTCTCTGTCTTTCACTCAAAGAAACAGAAGTGGACCCATAAATGTCTTTGTACAACTACCCAGGGACAGTGATGGTAAAATGGACACTATAACTGAACAAATTAATAAGCCCAAGCAGCTGGTGTGGCTTTAACAAATAAATGCAGTAGGGATGTTGTAGCCAGACAAAGTCTCCCCCTTACAAGCCAGCTTGCTCGCTGCCCCCCACCCACTGAGAAGCACACAGGGCACGGAAATGGCTGCTGACAGCACAGTCTTTGATGCCCTCATTGAGGCCCAGATATGCTAGCTTATCGTGACCCTGAGAAGCAGAAAGTACAGATGGAAGGCTAACAGGCCAGACTGTCAACAAGGGTTGGGGGGGGGCCCTCAGAAATCACCCCAGCTGGCATTGATGGATATGATGACCACACAATCACCCAGAAGGGGAAGTGCCCCGCCCACACAAAAGAATGTCCTGTACTCCTAAATTGCTTATCTCTTGTCTTACAAGTGCAAAGTAAGTAAGAAATGCCCTTGTAACAAACTGGCGTCACAAAGACAGACCAGTATGATCTGGCACCATAGATAAGAAAGAGAATACGTAACCCAAAAGGGGTATAAAAGATGGGTCCAGCAGAACTCTAACTTTGAGTGCATTCCACCAACTACCTGCTGGTCGGGTCAGGTGATTGCCTCCCGAGGTCCACAACTGGGGACACCCAACCTCGTATTCGTCTTTCCGCGGAATTGAGTGACCGATCCAGCTTGGCTACGGTGGTATCGAGAGACGCAGAGAGGGTAAGATACACGCATGCTAGGTCTCCGACTTTTTTGTGCACAGCTAAGAATTAGAGCTCTGTAACTAGATGTCATTGTGTCAAGATATCATTGTGTTAGATGGTAACAGATATCTTTGTATTGGATTGTAACGTAACTTGTTAACAACTGTACTTTGCTAGCATATAAGAAGTAAACAATAGCCTTTTGTAACCGTATGCTTATAACTGTAGCTTAATAAACTTGTAACTAGTTAAGATCCAAGCCTAACCATTTTGTTAACCCTTTTGTTACTGCAACACAGCCGGCACAACAAAAGAACTGTAACCGTTTGGTTACAAAAGCCTGGCCGTGGGTCAGAGAGCTAGCAGTTCCCTGCTCCTACAGTAAAAAACTGGGTTGCTTAGGACCCAGTGGAATCCGTCAGCCTGTCTTGGCTGCTTGCAGCAACGAGCTCTCTGCTCTTGTAGTTTTAAACTTGGATGATAACAAGGGCATAGTTGGTACCTCACCGCACATTACCCGGCCACCGGCTAACAGATGTTCAGGGTAAATCTATGCTGCCTGTTAAGCTGGGCTCTGACTCAGGTTTGAGCCCAAGTCCCAGTTCAATTCACACTAAAATCAGCCTGACTTGTGTCTACAAACACTTAGGACCTGGTTCCTAAAACATTGCTTGGAGGTTGGATGAGAACTAGAGCCCTGCTGTGACTTGGGACCAAACACTGCCATTTTCTCTTTTCTAATGAGAATGAAGCTCAAGCCAAAGTCCCAAGGCAGAAGTCTGCATAGTGTAGTACTGAAAAATAACTCAGCGGTGGCACCAGGGTCCAGCAATTATAATCCCTGCTTCATCATGTAGTGTGGATACTCAAGCAAGAGTTTAGAAACACCAAGTCCACAAGCCTAGGTCTCACATGCAATGTCAAAATGCCCTTAGATCTGAAACAGTATAAATCTATTGCTCACTGCAGCCTAATGACTTCTCAGATATGTTTGAAAGGAAAAATAGAAACTTAGTTTCTGGAAACAAATTGAATGAGATCATCCCATGGGTCTTTGTGTTTGGAGAGTAGTACAGGAAACAGAGCAAAAGTGCACCCTGTCATCTGTCTGGGAAATGGCTGCTGGAAAGGTCATACCCAGGATGTTATACGGATATAACCCCTCTGTGGAGAGCAATCAACATCACCCCTCAGTTTTTGCCCTTCTACAGTTACCAGCTCACCTCCATAGAGCTGACAATCTTCTGTCCTAGCCTACCCTTCTCTCAAACAATCACAGTTTGGTCAGAAGATTATTTTTTCCCCCAACAGCAGGAATATGTCTCTTGCCCCCTCTCTGCAGAAACTCCTTGGGTGAGACCTATCTGGCACTGACCCCTAGAAGGGACACCCAACACGCTTAGCTCTCTGTGGAGCACAAACGCAGTCTCTCTCCTCATCTCCTCCCTTACTTTTAGTTTTTATGTTTAGCTGACTCTTTAAGGCTGCGTCTACATTAGAAGCATCTGTCTACAGAACAAAAAGCAGCCAAGTAGCACTTTAAAGACTAGCAAAATAATTTATTAGGTGAGCTTTCGTGGGACAGACCCACTTCTGCAGACCATAGCCATACCAGAACAGAGGTCTGTTCTGTTCTGGTCTGGCTATGGTCTGCAGAAGTGGGTCTGTCCCACGAAAGCTCACCTAATAAATTATTTTGCTAGTCTTTAAAGTGGTCCTTGACTGCTTTTTGTTTTGATAGTGTATAGACTAGCACAGCTCCCGCTGTTACTGTCTACAGAAGTTACTGTTGGAAGAGATGTTTATCAAAACTTATGTAGACAGATCACCTCTACGCATAAAAGCAGATGGATCTTGTGATCCGCTCTGTCAACAAAAGGGCCCCCTGGAGCAGCTACATGTTTTTGTAGAAAATTGTGTGGAGACAATTGAGTTTTGTCTCTCACGTAGACATAGCCTAAAGGAGAGGTTTGTAGCTGGGTGTTTGCTTACTGGGCACATCTCATGGTCAGGGGTTACTTTGCAGGCACCCTGCCCCACTTTGCCTTCTCTTGTAGGCCCTTTTAACCAGAGAGATAGCATGGCTGCTAAGAACATCCCCATCTGCTGGTTATACAACAGTAATAGTTCAAACCACCCTCAGAGTCCCCCAAATAAAATCCACCATCATAAAACAAAATTCACACAGAGCACTTTTTTTTGGCCACATACACGTTTTCCTCTGGCCCAGTCTGCACCACCTGAAGCCTGCATTTGCAACCTTTCCTTAAGGGAGCTCAGTACCCAATAGCCTGTTATTGTCTTTGTTGAGAGAGAGAAAGTCTATTTATGACCAGTCTCCTGACAATCTCTCCCACTTTGCTGAGAGAGAAGGGAGCTCTGCCTGTCTGGAGTTCCCCAGATAACTCATTTTCTTTCACTTCCGGGCTATTTCCTAGGCCTTTATTTATTCCGGCTCCCTTGAGCAGGATCTTCTGACCTCCTCTACTCTTTATAAACCAATATACCCTGTTAACAGTTCTGTTTAGAGAAGATTCTGGGTTGTGTTATTTGGAACACATTGCGATCAGGTTTTGAAAAGCAGACATTTAATTCAGAAAAACCTACTTTGTACAGAACTTGAGCATTTCATCTCAGATGTCTGATTAGATGCACAAGAGTTGCCTGTCAATACCCACAGCACGCTACATATATGTTGATTCCTGTTATGTCCCCCTCAATTACCACATGCCTGGTTGCATGCAGAAGGCATTGCTGGTTAGTTACTTTCAGAAAGTTCCCCTCTCCAGGGCAGCTGGACTCTTCAATTGCAAAAGTTGAAATGGATCCATTGCCTACTCTTGCTCAGCAAAACCCATAGCTTCTATCTTGATTAATAATTATTATTTGCTGTTTCTATTGATTCTACAGCTGCTCATAACCCCCAGAAATGTTATTTCTTGCTTCCAGCTGTTTAGATATTTTATCTGGTCCCTACTCAGTTTCCCCCATTCTTCTAGCAATAGAAAAGCAACTTTGCTATCTAGTTTTTCTCCTCAACAACTACACAGCTGAGATACTGGTCCTTCTCACAGATTAATCAGATCCTTCTTTTGGCTTTGGCTCAGGCTCAGATTCCCCGACAACAATTAGCTTAGATGAACATTAAAAATAACACTAAGTGAATGTTGCTGCAGCCAGTTTCTTGGCTGCTAATAATTGAATGTACTTAGGTGTGTCAACATAGCCACCAGTTAGCCTAGTACCCATGCCTGCTAGACACTAACAATAAATTAGATAAAATAATCAGGAACACAAGACCCCATGAGTAGCACAGGGTGCAAAAAGTTTCCCCCCAAGTCTGCCCCATATCCCTGTAGTCTTGACAAGAATCTAATTAGTTTGATAGTTTTCTCCATTAAGCAAGACTGGATGATTCACAGCAAAACAACAACAAAAAAAAAAAAAAAACACCTCTCCTGTAGTCACCTAGCTCAAGTCTACTTTAAGTCACTAGTATAGACACTATTAATATCTACGAAAGTAACAAGGGGCCCTGTGCCACCTTATAGACTAACATGTATGAGCATAAGCTTTTGTGGGCACAGACTCACTTCATCAGATGCAGGTCATTAGTATCTCATAGCCATGTGGAAGGTTGCCAACCATTTCACAGTGAGCAAGTGTCCTCACTAAGGCTTAAAGCCACCCCTAAAGAATAACAACTACCCTTGCTAAACATAAGAACTCAAGTGCTACAAACCCAAAGACAGTAAGCCTCACCCCCTGCTGACTGAGCCAACCTTGTTATCCCCACCCTTGCTCTGGCTTATTTATACCTGGCCCTGCAGATTTCCAAGACCAGCATCTGACAAAGTGAGTCTGTGCTCACAAAAGCTCATGCTCAAAACTTTTGTTAGTCTATAAGGTATTACAGGACCCTTCATTGCTGTTACAAACCCAAAGATAGTCTATCTATTACAATAGATCACACAACACAAAGAATCTTCTAGCGGAAGGAGACCATTCTTTAGTCACACCCTCCTGTCACAAAGGAGACAATATACTTTCCCTCCCCCACCCCAATTCTAAAGAGCTTGCTAATTGAGGCTTTTATAGTTGCAGACAGAGGCCTTAACAGCCTACAGATGAACTAAGTTCTCCCATTATCATATCCCAATTAGGTTCAACAAGAGCCTTTACAATTGGATCCAGATGCCTTCCTTCATCTACTTTATTTAGAGGTGGCTGGTTTGCAACTTTTTTTTTTCATTTCTAAGGTTAAGTGGCTTGGGAGAGGAACTGAAAGAAGCATAGTCAGTGTTTCTGTTCTGGGGATTCTCTATGGCCTGGGTGCTTGGCTTTGGTAAATATCAGCCTCTAATTAAAAAGGATTTTTTTTTTAATACTACTTATCCCCGTTTGGAAATATAGCTTGAGTTTAAGAGTACAAGACATAGTTAGAAACAAAAGGCAGACAGAATGCTCTCATTGAGGGGACATCAGACTTTCAAAGTATACTCACAATGTTAGCATCGGGGAAACAGATGAGGGGGAAAAAAGCCATGTTCAAACCCAGAGCTAGTTACTATAGATATTTAAAAGATGTGAGACCATATCAGAATGGTCAAACTGAGATAGGGACTCTATGGAATACTCTCATGCCCATTGCCCTTCGCTTGTTATGTTTGCTCTTTCTTTCTTTTTTGTTTGCGAGACAACCATAACTTCATTACTTTATATCTAGTTCTAGCTTTCCTTTGCTTTTGAGAAATGGATGTGCTAAACCTGATTTGATTTAAGCTGCTGGAATCCTGGAAATTTCATATCACAGAAATGTGATCATTTGTAGATGGCATACAGAAAAACAACAATAGTTAAAATGCACTTAATGCCAACCTCTAAATGTATCTGATGAAGCAGGTCTTTGCCCATGAAAGCTTATGCCCTAGATATCTGTTAGTCCATAAGGTGCCCCAGGACTTCTCATTGTTTTTACCTGTAAACTATAACTGCTCTGGCTACTTAGTGTATTTCTGAAGTCCCACTGCATCACTCAGGGTCTATGGGACACTGAACTAAGCTATAAACAAAACATAAATTCAGCAAAAAATCATCTCATTAATATACCTGAAACTCCTTTCCAGCTCTTTCCCAATCATGCACTCATCTTCCTCAGGTGCAAAATCTTTAGAGGAGTAACATTTTTTCCTGTACAGAAGGAAGTGCTTTGAGATATGCTGTGGAAATTTTACTGATTCACACTATCTCTTTGCTGTATGCATTCAACCATTTTCCAGGTACATTCTATGAGGTGAATTCATGTGATAAATTAGCATTTCCCAAATAGGAAATAATCTTTTAATCTCAAGCTGTAGTAGGCCTCCATTCTGATGTTACTTAGCAGAGAAGCCAAGGGATTGGTGAAACAAGACCAAGCGAGATGATAGTCAGGCTCAGAAGCTGCAAAATTCACCACTGCCACAACAATATATTGGAATGAAAGAAGCAGCCAGTCAAAAATGTGGTGAGAGGTGAATATAGTATCAAACCTAATGATATTTGCTAGTGATGAACATGTACATCTAGCTTATTCAAACACTGATATTCCTGTAGATCCGTGAGAACTTCAGATGTGGCTTATTGTCTAAGTTTACAGACAACCAAATCATCCCAGTGCTGAAGGGTGGCCTTAAGTGTAACTGAGGGACCTGAATTTTAACCATATATTTAAAAAGAGCACACATCTATATTTGTCATGTTTTATGTGTTTTCCTACAGAAGAGCTGATAATAGTATAAGTTTTCCTACATTGATTTCTCTATTTACTCCATGGTCTGGACATCACGATTGGTCTAGGAACCATGTGACCATCACTACACTGTCTGAATACTAGCAGAATTACATAACCAAGCAAACTGTTAAAAATAGATTCTTGCCCTTTGCTGTTATAGGCTGCTGTTGTATATGCTTGAATCTTTTCATCTCCTCAGCCTTTCCTGCAAGCAAAAGAAAAAGTTTTGCTTCTCATTCTGCAGATGGCAAGACCTTTGGTCATTGTGGTGGAATGTGTCTGGGCTGATTTGACTTAGTCTGACATGTTTCCATAATAAGTAGCATCTGAGTTTGACTACAGAGTCCCCGCCTAACAGGAACATGACTGCTACACCTTATTACAGCAGTAACAGTTGCAGTTCTAGGAGGGAAAAAATAAAGCCTTGTCTTTCTGTGCAGTACTATGAGCAATATTAGGAATTTTGCAGAAATCATCCTTTTCCCGCTATTAAAAGCTCAGAACCTGCTTCTTTGCAAGGCATTTTCTAAGTGTGTATAAAACATATGGTATCATAGTTATCTCTTAAGGCCATTAACCCATGATTGTTAAATGTAACAAATTGAAGTATGACCACAGCAGCTGAGCTGCTTAATAATAGTCTAATCACTATACTAAAAGAAGGAGCTGTACTTGTTGTTGTATTTAAATATTAGTATTCTGTTTAAAATCTTGTGAAAATACTACTCTTTTGCAAATCCCATGAACACAGATAAACTGTAAATGAGCAATGCTTTGAGATATTTAAGTACTGTACTTGATCCAATTGTCCATAAGATTTATTTAGACCAAATCTGAAGATTGGAGTCAACTGCAGCATGCACATATATATATATATATATATATATATATATATATATATATATATATATATATATATAAAATTTTTTTGATGAAGGATTTCCACCAGAGATCATCTCAGGCTACAATAATATTTTGTCTGTAGCCTAACATGCCCAACCTAGGTTTTTCTTTGTCTTTTAACAAGAACTTCAATACACTTAAGGCTTGTCTACACTTTCCCTCAACTTTGAAGGGGGCATGTTAATCAGGGTAACAGGATATTACTAATGAAGTGCTGTGGTGAATACGTAGCACTTCATTAGGCTATTTCTCCCCTCGCAGCAACTTCCAAGCGTCAAACTTCAAAGTGCTGGTATGCGTGTAGCCATGGGCACTTCGAAGTGCCTGCATTACTTCAAAGTATCTTTATTCCTTAAAATTTTGGAGAGTAAAGGCACAAGTGCCACAGGCACTTTGAAGTGCCCGCGGCTACACGAATGCAGGCACCTGGAAGTTGCTGCGGGGGGAGAATTAACCTCATGAAGTGCTGCGTATTCACTGAAGCCCTTCATTAGTAATCTCTCATCACTCTGATTAACATGCCCCCTTCAAAGTTGGTAGCAAGTGTAGACCCAGCCTTAGGTATTTGTGGAAGAAGTTTCCTGGCTGGCCTGAGTCAGCTACACAGGATCACAGGGTGTGGGTTGAGGTAAGTTAAAGAGTGCCATGTAGGTGATTGGGCTAATGCCAGGTTTCTCCTGGGGTTCCAGAGCTCAGACTCCAGCCCAAACCCAACATCTACACAACCCACAGACCTGTGGCTGGTCTGGGTCTCCGCCTCGGTGCTGCAGCAGCAGTGCTCCCTGACCCGGCCGGTGGCTGTGGGCTCCAGGCGGTGCGGGCCAGGGCCGGGAGGAGGCTGGCAGCTTTGGCAGGCGAGCACTGAGGGGATGGAGTCAGCCGCATCAGCGAAGAGGCCGTGCAGGGGAGCGGCGGTGCAGTGTGGGGAGGTAGACTCGTCTGAGTCCTGGCGGTAGATCACGCTGCTCTGCGAGACATGGCTGCTGGGCGCACAGCCCATCCCGGCCCTGCTGCTGCTGCTCGCCCCCCTGCCCCCCCCCCCCCGCAGGTGGCTAGGAGGCTGCTGCTGCCTGCCCTGAGCAGCTGTGCCTCGGGCGCCGCTCGCCCCCTGCGGCGTTCCATCCCATTTAGCGCATGGCTCGCCTGCTGCTGCCACCTCTGCCGCTGCCAGTGGGGCCTCTCCACTGCAGAGCCCCTTCCAAGCAAGGCATCGCCCCTTGCCAGCTGGGGGCCCCCTCTGCCTGCCTAGCTCCCCATGCAGCCAGCCCCTGGTACTGCTCCCTCCCCACTTAACCTAAGCTGCCCTCAGGCCGGGCTGCCTCCTCGTGTCCTGCTTTGCCCTGCCCACCCCCTTGCACTGGCCCCACTTCTGCAGCTATGGGCAGCTACCCGGCTTTGCATCCCCCTCCCAGGCACTCTTCAATTTCCATTCCCCTCACAGCCCTGTCTCTGCACCTGGGACAGCCCCCTGAAAGCAGGTAAACAGCCATATTATAGAGTAATTAATGAAGGGAAAATGCCTTGTTCAGTTGTGTTATGGTAACTAATGTTAACTATTGAAGTAATTGTGTTCATTTGAATGGGATTTGGTGGTGTTTTAGCATAAATGGGTGTACATTTTGGGGCTCAGGAATGCATACAATTTTTTCATGTTGAAATTAATGGTAATTATGGTTTCGACTTAGGAGAATTCTCCCTAAGAGGGGTTTTTCAGGAACGAATTACCTTCGTAAGTCGGGGGAAGACTGTACTTGCAGGACTGGGACCTCATTTTGTCTTTACTTCACCACACAGCCTGCAGAATGTATACTGATCTTCATCACCAGAAGCTCAGTATACCCCCTGAGCTGTTTATTTTCTCTTTCTCCTTAAGTATCACCATTGAAAATCCATATTACAATGATATCTGTTGGCCCTTATGTTGCTAAATTGTGACCTACATTTGTTGTTTTCTTAGGTGAGCACCAAACTCATCATGGTGGTTTAGAGGCAGTGATTTTTTTTCCCCAGGCATAGAGCTGAGACCAGACAGAATATCAGGAACCATATGATTCGTCTGACAGTTCATGAACATCATTCATAATATTATTGCATTCTACCCTTTTAGATTAGGTTCTTGTTCCATTTCTTTTTGTGATCATTTTGCTTTATGCCTTCCTGAGGCCATCTTGGCAAAGAATCCTCTCCCTTCTACATCTCTCTGCAAAATATCTGGGGATGCTTTTATTCAAAATTCAATTTCTGTGAAGGTTCTGCAGGAGTCACTTAAAGCCCATTGATTCCACAAACAATTATGACAGCAAATGGGGTTTTTAAAATGTTTGTAGAAAGTAAACATGAAAGTCCAGCATTTATGACTTCCATGTTCAGTTTCAGGTTCTGTCCTGGGCAAAACTTTCTGTACCTTAATTGTGTGTGTCAAAAGGAGGGGTAATGAAATTTCCTTTCTCTGACATTTTGCCCATCTTGTCTAGTTTCAGAGTAATCACTTAAAAGTAGGGCTGTTTCTGACCATGTATCTACTGTGCCTTGTACATTAGAGTTCTCATTTCAGTTGTGGCTTGTCATTGTTACTTTACTGTAAATCACAATTAATTAGAGAATATTGCAAACATAGCCAAAGCAAATTTGTTTAAAAATTTGAGCCAATGTTTTCAGATACTTATGATTAGCAGTTTTGCTCCTGATCTAATTACTGCAGAAGTCTGTGGATTTTTGAGGCTTTACAAAGGTAGCATTCAGGTGGCTTAAATGAATTTGGCTCCTTACGATTACTGTGACACCACCACATAATAACTTCAGTCCTTTTTGTTACTACAAAACACCTCATTATATTGCAATCTGTTTTGTTCAGGAGGAAAGGGAACTTCAGAGGGTGGAGTGACTGGAGCATCTTGCTGATCAGGATGAATGAACCTGGCGGTACTTCTCCAATGATTTCTTCACATTGTTAATGAGAGTGATGCAATTCCAGGTGAAAGTATTGAATCCCAGTAACTGAACAGGTTCTCACTGGTTGCTCCAGCAAAACTTTCATCATTTCATCATTGCGCTTTAACATATGGAACACCCTTGCAATATATAGTTTTTCTCATCTCACTCCCTTCAGCTTCCTCTCTGTGAGCTTCCTGTGAGACACTTTAGGAACAAAACTTCTCAGCCCTGATAGCTATAATGTCTAGAAGTATAAACCACTATCTTCTCTATTGTAATGCATGTTAGCTTGGTTGGCTTGACATACTAAGTGTCTTGTGTACATGGATGTAGGCAATTTATGGGTACCTATGGTCCCACCTTATGAAAGATAAAATCACCATTTTCAACTTCCTGGTGATCAGAACTCATATTGCTCTCCTCTGAAGGCATTGGTGCCTATCACTTGGCCAAAAGAAGAATCTCTTTTATTTTTCAGCAACATAAAGCCCATGATGATAACTGAGCAGTACTGATTATAGCCAGCAAAGGTAATTGGTACACTAAATAGTATATTTTATTGTTTGAGTAACATCATACTTAGACACACCATAATGGTAAAAAAGACCTTGATACAGGTTGAGCTACTCTTATCTGGCACTCTCAGGACCTGCCTGGTGCCGAATGAGAGAATTTGCCAGACCCCCTGGAGATCAACGTTATTCAACAGCATTACCAACGCTTCCACTGCTTACTGGGCTCTTAGAAGGCATTTAGGGGTGAATTACAGATAACTAGCACCACAGAACACTGTGAGCCAGGACTGGTTGTAAACATGCTTTATGGCACCACAGGAAACTTGGCCACGCTCATGATAAATCGTTATCTGGCTAAAATCATGCTAGATTAGAGAGGTTCATCCTGCAATAGATTTTTCACCTATTTTAAAGAAATACGCTTGGAACCACAGTGAAGGAGACAGTAACAAAAGAAAAAAATATTGCTGTCTTGAAGGAATTTTAAGGGAAAATATTGCAGAATACTTGGCTATGCAGGTGACTATTTCGCTTATGACCCTTTTTCTTCTAAACGTCCCCCAGAGCCAAAGTCCTTCTAGTTAAGTCCAAAATTTAATGTCTAGGCTGAATTTCACTTCCTGAAATTATGGCTTAGTTATTTATTATATCACAAGATGAAGTAATTACATTGCCACACAATCATGCTGTTGCTTGTGTTTTCCAGGAAGTTGTTGTTGTGTACCACACAGTTCTTGTAAATTACTGAGCAATGCTTTTTGGTAACAACTCATTCAGTGGCCTGTCACCACTTGAGGAAGACTTCCAATCTGCTGGTTGCTTTGCTCCGAAGGGATATTCAGTAAATAGAAACTGCTCTCTTCTTCAGTATTTGAATGGTTATGAAATCTTGTGATCTCACTGTGGGAACAGCAAGTGATGCATTTGAAATAGCTTTTTATCCTTTTGTTAGCCTACTCTTAACTCTTCACTCCATTGCTAGAGGAAATGGACTTTTATAGCTGCTATCTCTCACCTGTCAAAAATCTGACAACTGAATTAACAGCTTTGGTAATTAGTATTAGGACTCTGGTAGGCACAGGACACAGAATATGCTGTGATCTAGAAGACTTTTTCTTCCCTGTGGTCAGAGTAGAGGCAAGATCATAAGAGCTGAATTGCTTTTAATTTAAAGAGAAAAGGAACTGCTTGTGTAACATATTTTGTCTCAGAAGATTTAGATACGATATCCCATAAAGACTTCCTTTAAACTGCTGTATTGTGAAATACTGTACATTTTCATGATGTCCATACTATATTTTTCAGTGTAAGTACTTTTTTTTTAAACCAAGGAATAAAACAGTGTAAGGCTGCTTTGCTAGTCTTAATTAAAGAAGCCTCAAAAAGGAAAGGTAGATATTACTGCAGATGGTTAATGGAATTACAGCAGTGGTTCCCAAATTTTTGGCATCATGCCCCCCCTTTTGATTTTTGAGAAACCCTCACACCCCCTCCTCTTCTTTACTATCATCCAACCCCCCAACAAAAATTCAATTCATAATTTAAAATAAACACAAAAACTTGATATAAAATGTTATTTAAAATTAAAAATAAGTACAAATAGTTTTTCTTTGCCCCTTGTGGGCACCTGGCACAGCCCTAGCTGCCCACCCACCTGAGCCCTGTGCTGATAGAGCTGCCCATTTTAGCTGACTGAACCCCGTGCTGGCAAAACCAGCTGTCCACCCACCTGCCAGCTACCAGGGCTCTGCACTGCCGGGGCCAGCCACTCACCCGTCAGCCACCCCAGCCACTCACTCGAACCCCATGCTACCAGGGCTGGCCACTAGCTGGAAGCCTGAGCAGTCTAAGCCCCATGCTTCTGGGGCCAACTGCTCACCTGCCAGCCCAAGCCGCCCAAGCTCCATGATGCCGAGGCCAGATACCCAAGCCCCACAAGCCCCCCTGCCCAAGCCCCTCCTCTCCCCTCCCACAAAGCCAGGCACCCCCACTCTCACCCTATCCCCTTCCCCCGAGCCAGGCACCTGCAGCCCCCATCTAATCCCATCCTTATCCTCCTCTCCCTCCGCTCCCCAACCCACACTCACTCACCTTTGCAGGAAGCAGCTAGCTCCATGTGGGTCTTTGCCAGCTGCCTGCTTTTTACAGCAGCTGTGCTGGAATGCCCACGTAAAATGGCAGGGGCTAAGAGCCAGAAACAAAGACTGGCTTTTTCTTTGGGTAAGGGGATGATGGTGGGGGGCTGGGTCGCCTCGTGTCCCCCACAGGAATTTCTTCATGCCCCCCCGGGGGTCACACCCCCCAGTTTGGGAACCATGAATTACAGGAAGATTAAGTGATGAGCTCATGGTTACAGAGTTCTTAGCATACCCGCGAATATTGCGCAGGTCTCTTGCTTTCCACCACTCTGCTCCAGCCATACTCTTTCCCAAAAGAACAAAACAGAAGCTCCTGTATTTTTGCGGAGAAAACAAGTGTACTGCCCATATTTTTAAAGTTAAAAATAACATCTCAAATACACTTTCTTCAGGCAAAAATGCAATTGAAAAGATATTTGAGAAATGTTCATAGCTCTGCTGTGTGCTGCCTTGTGTAATACCGTAGGTGTGGGGGCAATATTATAATTTGGCATAATACAGCAGAATATGAACATACAGGGGAAAAAGAAGTGAAGCTGTAAAAAGTAGCATTTGTTCACATTTTAAAAACTAAATGTTCAGTTTAAGAAAATAAGAATGGCCCTCCTGAGTCAAACCCACGGTACATCTAACACAGTAGCCTGCCTTCTGACAGTGACCAGTGCGAGATGCTTACAGGGAATGCACAGAACAGGATAAAGATCAAATGATCATCTGTCATCTAATTCTGGTTTTAGGAGCAGAGATACAGAGACTCGCAGAACACAGTTGTGTTCCTGATCATCTTGGCTAAAAGACAAGAATTTCATTTAATTATTTTTTAACTTTGTTATACTTTTGGCTTGGCAACATTCCCTGGCAACAAGTTCCACAGGATGAATATGCATTGGGTAAAGATGTACTTCCCTCTGTTTATTTTAAATTTGCTGCCTGTTAATTTCATTGGGTGACTCTTATTTTTGTGTTATGTGAAAGGGTAAAGGACACTTTCCTAATCACTTTCTCTACACCATTAACAATTGTATAGCCCTCTATCTGCCCCTTAGCTGTCTCTTTTCTAAGATGAACAGTCCAAGTTTCTTTAATCTCTCCCAATATGGAAGCTGTTCCATACCCTTAAACATTTTTGTTGCCCTTCTCCATGCCTTCTCCAATTCTAATGTGCCTTTTTTTTTTCATAGAATCATAGAATACTAGAACTGGAAGGGACCTCAAGGTCAAGTCCAGTTCCCTGTCCTCTTGACAGGACCAAGCACCATCTATAGCATCCCTATTAGATATTTGTCCAACATGTTCTTAAATATCTCCAATGATGGAGATGGAGTGTCCAGAATTGCTTCTAATATTCAAGGTGTCCACATACCATGGATTTATACAGTGTCATTATATTTACTGTCTTATTACAGTAAACTCTTGTTTTACTGGTATTTGGTCAAGCAGAACACTCAAATAACTGACATTACCTACAGATGAGCAGCTCTGGTCAGCAGATATCAGGCAGGAGCACGGAGAGAGCAGAGGAGCCTTCAGGATGCACTCCCAGTCGGTACGGAGGGATGCAGGGCTAATGTTCTAAGGAGACTGCCAATTAAGAGATAATAATTAATGCTAATTACAATGTAGAGATATCTTCAAAAAGATCTAGACAGAGGATCTGCCAAGAAGCCATCAGGCAGCCCCTTTTAATAACCACCATTAACACTTCTGAACTATCCAGCATAGCTATGCAGGAATAGATGGTTGCCATGATCCCTGGAAACTTACTTGTAACCTGCCTGCTGGTCATGATAACATAAGAACCTACAATCTAAAGAAACCAAAAAAAAAAATACTTAGAAAAAGTTTACATCGTGATTCTGAATGGCCTCTAATGTGTTTTGCAAAATTTGAAATATCTCATCAGATAACAAAGGGCATCACAGGTAGCATTCCAGTTTGGGGATGATATCTACAGTTTCTCAGGTGACTGTGCTTATGGCTTTCTGGGAGAAAGCCAAGCATGTCAAAAGGAAATGATGGAAATCACTCTTTGTTGGAACTCCTGCATATCTGTAAACCCAATGTGACTTTATTATTGTATGATTCAGGATCAATATATGATCCAAATCCCTCCTTAGCAAGCCATCATGGGATAGCCTAGTTTCCTGACGTATATCTATGCACCTGAGCCAACTGCCAGGGATGGTAATATTATAAGTGCAAAAGGAGAGAAATCTCACTAATTGTCCTTTATTGTTCCAGAGCAAAATAATCAAAAAGAAGTCCTGAAGCCATTTCTCAGACAACTTGGCACAACATTCATGTCTCCAAGTATAATGAATTCACTGTGCAGCAGAACTGATTGTGCCACTGCCTTTAGCTGCTGAGAGAATTAATCTTTATTAATGTTTGCAGCTTCCTTGGTGGGAGTGCAGAGTACAATGAGGGACAGCTCCCGGCAGCGATGCATCAGCCTGGAGATAGCAGTTGATCAGTAATATGGTGCTTCCTGGGAGTGATTTATTAATGGGTGGATGGAATGGCATCACACAGATGAATTGATGTACACACATTATAAATCCACACATTTTAAGGTCTGAAGAGAACCAGTCTGGTCATCTAGTGCAGGGGAGGGGAACCTTTGGCTCAGAGGCCAGATCAAGCCACATTTGGCTTGATTTCATTTGGTCTGCAGCAAGTCTCTGTGATGTGGGTCAAAAGCCCTGAGCCTCAGTATCTCCCCACAGGGACAGAGCTGTGAGCACCAGCCCATGGTGAAGTAGGAAGGCCCAAAGAGCTGTGGGGGTGGCATCTGCAGGCGAGGGCAACACACAAAGCCTCCCCCGCACTCACAGGGCTGTAAAGAAATGCTGGCAGGTTGGAAATGCCCAGCTCCCTGTCCCAGCCCTGATCCCTCTCTCATACCCTAGCTCTTCTCAGAGCCTGTACCCCTATCCCTGACGCAGCTCTGAGCCCTCTCCTACACGCTAACTCCCACTCAGCCATGCACCCCACTCCAATTTCTTACCTTGAGCCCCTTCCAACACTCTGAACCCCTTTTCTCTAGCCCAGAACTGTCTCCTGCACCCCACCTGCCTCATCCCAAGCCCCACCATAAAGGACTGCACCTCTAATCACAGCCCCCACCTTCCTCCTACATCCCAATCCTCTGTTGCAGTCTGGAGCCCCCTTCTACACCCTGCATCCCTCATTTCTGGCCCCTTCCCATTTACAGGGTTGCCAAGTCTCCTGACAAGACACTATTGCTATTTGCAACCATGGCATCTGGTCAGGAAAGTTGACAACCCTAATCACAAAGCCTAGGGAAGCCCTGAGCCGCTGTCCCTTCCCCCCATGTGTCCGTGGCTATGGGTGTGTGGCACACAATTAATTTTCTTCTGGGACTTCTGGTAGGAAAATAGTTCCCCACCCTGCTCTAGTGTGGCCTCATCTGTAACAGAAGTTCTCAATGTCAGGTCATTCTCACACTTCCTATTTTAAATAGTCACATGGCCTTCAATGTCTTACACATGAAGAATTCCCATGAATAAGGATCAGAATTTAAATACTGCGAGTAGCCTATTATTTAGCTGACCTGGTTGGCCTCTGGGTGAGAGGAAAGCACTTTACTTACCAGCATCTAACATGGTTTGCTTGTGTACCAGAAAGTCCATAGGAAAGTAATAATTTCCCTATCAGTAAAAATGCACATTCAGTATCTTGATGCCTGTCTGTGTTTCAAATTCATTATAATGTACAGTTACGGTTGTTGAGTCTGTTTCCACAGACAGAGTAGTGGATCAAAGTGTCTCTTGCCTTCTTTTTAAAAAGGTTAAATCTTGCTTTTCTAGTGTCCCTCAAATGTTGTCCTGTTTGAAGTTAAAAGTTGTCTCAGGCACTTTGTGTGCAACAGAGATCATATGAACGTGGGAGAGGGCCCTAAAGGACAGTGCTGCGCTTTTTGTGCATCATCAGAAAGCTAAACTGGGCCCTCCTAAAGAACCTGAACAGCACCAGACAGAAAAGGTGGTGGCTTACACTTATCACTTATCACACTTGGGTACCAGCCCTTTAGGGCTTGGAGTTTTCCTCCAGGTTCTTGTTCTTACAGATCTTCAGGAGATATTCTCTTATTTACTACTTAAAATGAATTTGTCATCTTCCCCAAGTTAGGTATTGCTATATATGTTTTTAGCATTCATTTCCTGAGCATTAATTAACATGGAGCATAGACCCCAATAAGAGCAGGGGCTGACGTTAAATCTAGTCAAAATGTTTTTAATGAAAAATACCTTTTTGAAGATTCTATGCCTGGTTTTGCCACTTATGAGTTATATGTCCCAGTGCAAGTCACATCACCTCTTTCTCTGCTCCCACTCATCCCTGGTTAGATTGTAAGCGCTTTAGAACAGCGACTGTCTCTTGCTATGTGTTTATATAGGCTACATCCACACAGCATTCCTCTCATGAGAGGGGAATGCAGCTGAAGGAACCTGACATTGCAAATGATACACTGATTTACAAATCACACATTTCATTTGCAGAATCTCACACAATCATGTTGTCGGGAGAGATTTTGGCAAAAAAACTCTGCCGGGTAGTCAGGGTTCTGTCAGTTAACCCCCCCAATTTTTTTCAGGGATAAGGGTACTGTTGAAGGAGGTTTTCACTGACAGAACCCCATCTACACAGCTGTTTTTTTTTTTCCCCACCAAAATCTCTCCTGGCAACACAGTTGCATGAGATATGCAAATGAAATGCGAGATTTGTAAATCAGCAATTCATCTGCAATGTCTGGTTTCCTCATTTGCTTTCCTCTCTTGCAAGAGGAATGCTGTGTAGACGTAGCCATGGAGTTGAGCAAAATCAGACCTTCATCTATCTCTGTTGGGGTCTGCAGAGGCTGCTCTGTTCTTTTTGCATCAAAATCCTGTGAAACTTCTTATGCTTTCTCCAGAGAACAGGATGTAGAACTTCCTTTCCAACAGAGTTCCACTTTGAGCATTTAACTGAATCTCCAACAAAGAGCAAAACACAAGAGGCCTGACACCTGAACCGTGATGAATCAGATCCAAAGAAAAAGCTCCTGTGAACCACTATGACCTGTACCCAATGTAAATTACACAACACTCTTATATGAATACTCTCCCTGAGCAGCTGAGACCCAGAACCTTCTCCCATATCCTGTGCCACATGTGGGCACATCTGAATGTTGCTGAAATTGTTAGCTTATCTTTGTAAAAGAGACAATGCAAGTTTTTTTTTAAACTAAAATTGTTGAGTTATTTGCTTACATATTCTATTTCATTCCCGATAGCTGGAATAATGTCTGCTGATGTTGTCTCTTCTCTGTGTGTGTTTTGTGTGTACATATTTGATCTGCTTGTCATATTCTGGGCACTTCTGCATACGTGTTTTAACCAGATAGGAAACATAACTAAATAGACATCAGATTTGCCCAGGTACTGATGGGCTTATATGATTCCATGTCATGACAGCCTTAAGAATGTGATGACTATCTTTTTACCATTATCTTAATATAGCTCATGGCCAGTTTGGACCTATTTAAAAAAATCACCAGAGGCCTGGCTTCTTAGTTTCCCTTTCATTTAACAGAAAAAAGGCCAACTGAGTTATGTGAAACCAGCCATGGGATGATTATAGACATAGTTGTCATATCCTTATGTGTGCACCTGTGAATCACAAATCTATTTTGCCATCTGCAGATTGAATGGACACAGTTTCTCAGTGACTGCTGTAAGGCTCAGTATAAGTCAGTTACCAGCCAGATTTCCTGTTGCCGAACACAATAGTTGTGTAGTATCAGACTTTGGTTTTTGGAGTAGGTTCAAAACCTACCAGTCATTGTGTGTTATTTTTATAACCGCACCACTGTTAACTAATCACAGTCACAGAATTAAAAAGCCTTCAAATATAATGCGTTTGTTGCATTCTGCGTATTTATTTGTAAATTTTTCAAAGGCCATTTTTATTTTAACTTGTTTTCATACAAATCTGTTTGCTTGAATTTCTTTCCTTCTGGGCAATTCTACACTTTTCCTTGACAAATTATGAAAACAACTTTGTCTCTAAATATAATATTTACAAAGATTTTATAGTTCATGTTGAAAATGTTTACTGCAGCTGTGAGGTCACTGAGATGTCAATTAACCCCTACTTTTCCAAACTGAAATCCTTCCTGGGCTTTAGGTATTTCCTTGGCAAAAGGCACATTTTTGGCTACTGTGTTTGAAAGAAAGGTCCTGATTTTATAAAAGCACTTAAGCACCTTCTTAATCTTAACCACATGAGTACTGGCAATGAGAAAAAATACCTGTGGATCACCAAAGTCAGTCCTGTGTTCAAGAGGTAGCTGATGACCATTGAATAAATTCACCTTTATATACTTTCTTCCTTGGATGATAAGTTATTCCATAAGGCCAAAGCTAAAGTGAAGAGACTGAGCACTTAGTGTATTTTTTGATGCAGGGTGCAATTCCCATTAACTTTAAAGACTGTTAACATATGTAAATAGGTGGAAAGAACCTCCATGACATTGTGTTTCCTGGAATATTTTATTTTCTGTTTTGTTGCAGTAAGAATTCTTTTGACATGTGACTGATCACAAAGCAGCTGGCCCCTTTTTAAAACAAATAAACAAAAGCCCACAAAAGAAATAAGTGACTGAATGGAGAAAAATATTAGTTCTGTGTCTGATGGTCATCTTTAAAACAAAGCATCTAAAAGTGGCCAAAATCATGGATGTTAAAAAGCAAAATAATTTTCTCAGGTTGAATGCTGAAGGTTACAGAATTTATTCTTTTAATTAGACTATGTTCATGAACTGCATGGCTTGTTCTCCTTTTTAACACAAATATTTAATGGTATTCCACACAGAAGAAAATATAAAACCTCTTTGGTTTAATCATACCATTCAACTGTCCTTCATTACAGATGCAAACATGTTGCTATTCTGCAGTCTTGCTAGGTCTGTAACAGGATCCAAAAATTATTTGCTATGTTTTTTTTGGCTTTTAGCTGGGGGAGACTGATGCATGTTTGAAATGCTGGAAAATTTCTACTAGCTTTAGCTATGATTCCCCCCCCCGCCAGTTTATTACTAATTTATTTATGTCAGAAAGAGGTAATTAATCTGTAATTCTGCTTTTGTGAAGCTATCATGCCTGAGCTCCTTCTGCTCAGTTTCTGTAAGACAGGCCAGTATGAGAACTAATACAGTTCTAGCTTGTTGGCCCCCTATGCACTCAGAGCTGGTCTTAGGGGCTGGCAAGCCAGGTGGTCTCCCAGGGCTGCCACTTTCAAGGGGCCACCAAAAAGCTGGTCCAGCATCTTGGGCTCAGCTGTGTCTTGGCTGCCAGCTTTCCCCTGCACTGTGCACACCTGAGCAGGCACTCTGCTCCTGGGTTGTCCCCTGCTGTGCTCTCTGTACTGCTGGGCATCCCCCACCGCGCTGCCTGTGCTCCCAGGCAGGTGCTTTGCTCTAGGCTGGCTCCCAAAATGCTTCATGGGCTCTGCTTCTGGGTGGGTGCTCGACTCCTGGGCCAGCCTCTGTCACACTGCACGCACTCCCAGATGGGTGCTCCATTGCCAGGAGGTCCCTGCCATGCTGCATGCTCCAGGATTGGGCCAGTTGATGGGCGTGGTGCTGGGGCAGAGTGCTGGGCTTGGGGTAATTGCGGGGGCCACCATTTTCAAGGGGCCGCAAAATTTGCCCATGGCCACCAATTGGCTAGGACCAGCCCTGCATGCAGTGGTCCCTCTGTGAACCCATTTGAATATCCTGTTTGTGTCCTGATGCATGGGGAACAGAGTGTTCATTTTAACAGTGAATGAGTGGTTTAGCTGGAGCTGCCCAAAGCCATCTTGAACATAAATAGACAAAGGTTAAACTCTTCCAGAGCATATGAACCTGGAGGGTCTGTCGCTTCTGCTTACCTTAGGTTTTCTGAGTCTTGCATCTCCATCCAAACTCAGAAATGCAGGGTGCTCTGCAGAACAGGGTGAGGAAGAAACTGTATCCCTGCCTGATCAGCCTTTCATATTTGTCTTTCCTTTTCTTTGCAGTCTTCTTAGTCTTATGGTATTTGCCACAGAGAAGAAACGTCAACAGGTTTTTGTGTCAGGTGAAATACTGAAGCATTTAACATCAACAGTTCCTCAAATACATAAAGCACAAATTATTTCTGTTCATAGCACTTTTGCTGGGAGTATGGTGCTAACCTACCTAGTCTATGTAAGAATATTCACCCACACCAAAATTTTTATTTTATGAGTGTCAGTGCTTGCTATAATGTTAGGCAATAGGAAGGAGGGTTCCATGGGATCTAAATACATTATTTACTCATGCCGGTGCCTCAACGTATCAGTCAAACCTCTCTGCAGTAGGCAACCTTTTCTGGAAAAACTCATGTGGGTAACAGTTCTCTACTACCCTAAATTCCATGGTTTTATCATGGATCTGTAAAAAGGGGCTTGAGATTTGCTGGTTATTCTCTGGGCATATTTCTTTCCATTTGTTGCTTGGACAGGGTGCAACTCACCACTATGGCGCCTCCTGCTGGCTGTCCTGGTAATTAACTGTGTGCCAGTGTGCCCTCTTTCAGTGATGTCTCACCACCATAGTTTTTGCTCCAAGACTGCAGTGTCCTCTTCCACACATAGCCATCCACACACGGTGCTCACTCCCCTCCCCCACCACCGACTCCCACAGGGCAGCATCAGAGCCCGCTGTCAGCCATTTCCCTCAGTGGTGAATGGCAGAGACCCAAGCCCACACACTACTTGGATCCCAGCCCAGGGATCCTGTAGCTGCTGTTGGTGCCCACCACTTCTGACTCTCCATTGATTTCCCTGGGGCCACTTCCCTGTGGCCTCAGCATCCTCTTTGCGCTTACCTCAAGGCCTCAGCCTGCAGATCCCTGCAGTCCACCGTGAGTTGTTCTTTGCTCACCAGACTGCTTGGTCTAGGGTGCTTGAGGCCTGCACCACAGCCAGTTCTTCTCCCTCCTCAAGTTTCACAGAGTGAATGAAGCTGTACTGCTGCTCTTTTTATGTAGGCCTGCCTGGCCCTGATTGGCTGCTCCCATAAGCCTTACTGTCATTGTCTGCCTCCTGCACACCCTCCCTGAGAACCCATCGGGTGGGCAGGCTCCTCTTACAGTTATCTTCTGTCATGCCCTGGGGATAGGACTTGGAGCACCCTGAGGGAGAAGCCTCTGTGCTTAGCAGACCTGGCCCTCATGGAGACTGGAGTCTCTTTTGGGCTACGTCTACACGTGCCCCAAACTTCGAAATGGCCACGCAAATGGCCATTTCGAAGTTTACTAATGAAGCGCTGAAATGCATAGTCAATTTCAAAGCGCCGCTGCCGCCCGCATGCTAATGAAGTGCTGAATATGCATTTCAGCGCTTCATTAGTAAACTTCGAAATGGCCATTTGTGTGGCCATTTCGAAGTTTGGGGCACGTGTAGACACGGCCTTGGTGAGATTTTCAAAATTTCCTCCTAGCCTAACTGCTCCCATTAACTTCAATGGGATCAGAGTTAAACCAGTGTTGAAAGACCCATTCCTCAAGCTAATTCTCCCAGGCAATTCCTCATATAGCAGCTAGGCACAATTTGCCTCTACACATTTTATACTATGATTAGTGATTTGTTATCACTAATTGTAATGCTGAATAATATCTCCCATCCTTTTTCTAATAGGAAAGAAATCCATCAAAGGCTAACTTAAGAGCTTTGGTTATGTGGAATTGTGTGTTTCTAGGTTGTCGTACAAATTATGATATGAGTCAGAAAATGTATACACATGACACTGAATGGCTCAAGTGATTGGTAACAGGCTGTGCAACCTTTAATAGATAAGCTAGTGATATTCCTCCATGCCAGTATACAGAAATTTATCGCCCTCTGGAGGGCAGTACTTTGGAACGGTGGGCTAGTCTCTCTCTAATTCCTACTGGATGGGCTGGCAATTCCTGCAGAGAGACCCAGGATTGGATGGACATGGAGATGGAATTACTCATTCCTCTAGAAGTGAGCTCTCTGAAGGCTGGGGCCTGTGTGTGGAAGCTTGCACTGATGCTGTTAACCAGGGTTTTTCAGAACCAAGCACGGTAGTAACTGAAGTGTTTCTCTCCAGGCGGTATCAGGAATAAATCAATGGGGACACAGCTCAATCCAGCTCATAAATAATTGATAGAAGCAAGTGTGCTTTCTTCTAAAACAACTTTCTTCGTAGCTCTCAGGCATAAACAAACACGTGGTGTCCCAGCAGGTTTAGCACACCTTAAAGAAAGTATATTTATTTAGAGTTAAAAAAAACTCTTCAAGAATCATTGACCAACATTCTGGGTGGTGGGGAGGGGCTCTGCCTCCCAGTTAGCTACTGAGAAACTATTAGATTCTTGCCAAGGAAAGCTTCCTTGGACTGCTCTAAAATCTATTCCCAGTGTCAGTGATCATTTCATAACTATAGTAACTTCAAACAAAGCACATAACCCCCTATAATGACTTCGAGTGGGTCACCAATTCTCCTGATTTCAGCAAAATTATTCAGCTCTTATCATCAAAGCATTTCTAGTCATAACAATGTGTCAGGGGCACTTTAAAGTCAAGGCTGCTATTTACTCTCTCTCTTCCCTACTTGTTAACTTTCTGTGCCATCCTCCCACTCTGATTAACAAACTGCAAGTACGCAGCTGTCTGACCTTGTCTCACAAAGGCCTATGATTTTCCTCGCTTTGGTGATGTTTGGGTTTCAGCTGGCAGTGGCTGAACATACAAAGCTGCTGAGCACAGTATTATCCAGTTCTGGGGTACATGCAAGAATGTCCAATTCTGGGGTAACAATGGCACCTGCTGCACTTGTCCTGCTGATAGACAGAATGTTAACTTCCAGGGCTGTCAGTAAATGCCACAGAATTCTTTTTGCATTTACAGAATATGCTTTTCTGATTTGGTACTGAGCACTCCCTGGCTTAATCCTAAAGATGCCCTAATAGTATCCCATTTAAAAAAGAAACTCCTAGATTATCTGGAGGAAAGTGAAATACAAAGTGACTTACTGACCCTGAGATATCTGAGCAGCCATCACTCTCCATGACACCAAACATGGATTGTGGCACACCTGTGTCTCCACTAGCTCACAGTCACACAGAACAAGGAATGGATCCAGAAATCATGAGCAGGTTTCCCTCTAAGTTTTTCTATCCATGGGTGGAATACATTTTATGTGCACCAACGCCCTTGTAGATGTGCACCACCAAAAGAGACAATGCTGCCCACTGTGGGTACTCTGGTAGTCAGCTGGACAGCACTTGAATCTCTCCTGGGTGGCTGCCCAAGTGCTGAGCTTACAGAGAACACTGGTCATTAGTACATAAGAACATAAGAATGGCCATACTGGGTCAGACCAAAGGTCCATCCAGCCCAGCATCCCATCTGCCGACGGTGGCCAATGCCAGGTGCCCCAGAGAAGGAGAACAGAAGACAATGATCAAGTGATTTATCTCCTGCCATCCATCTCCTGCCCTTGTTCTGAAGGCTAGGGCACCATACTTTATCCCTGGCTAATAGCCATTTATGGACCTAACATGCAAAAATTTATCAAGCTCTTTTTTAAACCCTAATAGAATCCTGGCCTTCACAGCCTCCTCGGGCAAGGAGTTCCACAGGTTGACTGTGCGCTGTGTGAAGAAAAATTTCCTTTTATTAGTTTTGAACCTACTACCCATCAATTTCATTTGGTGTCCCCTAGTTCTTGTCTTATGGGAAAAGGTAAATAATTTTTCTATATTCACTTTCTCCACACCATTCATGATTTTATATACCTCTATCATATCGCCCCTCAATCGCCTCTTTTCCAAACTGAAAAGTCCCAGTCTCTCTAGCCTCTCCCCATATGGGACCCGTTCCAAGCCCCTAATCATCTTAGTCGCCCTTTTCTGAACCTTTTCTAATGCCAATATATCTTTTTTGAGGTGAGGAGACCACATCTGCACGCAGTACTCAAGATGTGGGCGTACCATAGTTTTATATAGGGGAAGTATGATATCTTTTGTCTTATTATCGATCCCTTTTTTAATAATTCCTAACATCCTATTTGCCTTACTAACTGCCGCTGCACACTGCGTGGATGTCTTCAGAGAACTATCCACTGTAACTCCAAGATCCCTTTCCTGATCTGTCATAGCTAAATTTGACCCCATCATGTAGTACGTGTAATTTGGGTTATTTTTTCCAACATGCATTACCTTAACAGTCTCTTGCACCACGCACTAGAGAACAAGGCATCAATACCCATATGTCTAATAGTCATAAGACTATCAGACAAGTTCATTTACCTTAATGCTATTACAATGAATAGAGAATAAATTCATGACACAGAAGGCTTGATTCTCTTTTGACTTATATTTTAATTACATTCACTTAACACCATTGAGTTCAAAGGACTTATTCCTGCTTCATTCTGAGGTAGGTCAGGAAAACTAGGCACAGGACGTGTAAATAGTCAGCTCCGGTGAAACATTTAATGCCCCTTGTCATATTAAATTCACATTAATAGCAAAAGTGTTTCTCTTGCTTTATTCTATTGCATTAGACTCCATGCCCATAGACAGCAGTAGTAAATGATTAGCCTTTTATTGCAATGTGTGTCCTTAATAACAAATGTAAAAACATGAACCTAAATATAGACAAAAACTGAAGTCGTATCTATTGTTTCCTTAAAACACTATGCAGAGCTTGGACATTGACCATTTACAGACAAAGCTAATTTCAATCCACCTGTCACTGAAATACACTGAAGCAGAAGATGCTTCAGGTAACTTATTGGAGTCCTTTTTTCCCTGGTAAAAGTGCCTTTTGTTGCAGCCATGAGCGAAAAATTAATGGGCCTGCTTTCTTTTAGTTTTCTGATGAGAAGGAAATACTTCCATTAGCGACACTAAGAATAGACTTTACTGTAACTTGGCCTCAGATGGTATTTGTGGTTCCCACACATCCTGTAACAATATGCTTTCTAAACTTAAACGGATATTGCTACATTGCCTGTTAGAGAAAAGCTGAAGGGAGATGATGAACAGGGCCTTTTTTCTTTTTCCTCTTAGAAAGCAGCTCCACTAATGTTTGTTCTAAGGAGAATGACTGACCTCATGTTCCACATCTTGGAGAGGAAAAAAAAAAGCCAACATGAGGCTTGTTTGGAAGGTATTTCACAATGCGTCTGCAGAGATTTTTCGTGCGCTTAATTACTGTAGCAAAAGGCCCATAAAAAGCAGCTTTTTGTGGCTGGCATTCCATTCCAGTTAAAATTGTCTGAAGCAGGCCCAAATCTTACATTTAAGTGTGTGCATCCCAGTTCTCTAGCTGTCATTTAGAGGCAGCACATGAGTGCACATTAGTATTACATAGGTGCAGAGGTGAAAGTAAAGGGGATATGTCCCAGTGCTCAGCTCCAACAGCTGGCTGAGCTGTGGCAAAAGCCATCAGGAAGCTATTTAAAGAGCTGGCAAGGACCTGGGTAGTGATAGGACATTACCTTTCACCCCTTCATAGGTGTCCAAATGCTCGTTTTGGACACCCACGTTACCCTAATTGATACTGCTCTAGAGTAGTTTAGTTACCAATAAATTTATTAGTAGAGGTTAGCTCCATCCTGATGACCAGCCACCTCCTGATTCCTGACCTCGCTACTGAGGCTGCCAATAAGACTGTCCATCCTGACCCTTTTTGTGACACCTTTGACTTAATTAGGCAATTGAAGAATAAAACCTTGTGCAACTTATCTTTGGTCCTTGCCATCCAAAATGCAACCAGTGACTAAGAGGTCACTCTGTCACCTGCTACAAACCCTAACCCTCAAACAATCTGGTCCTGTGTAACAGAGGTGAACTCATATCCCTAAGTGTTTAGAAGTACAATTCATGTGCTACGTGTGTGTGGTGGGAGGGGTGAGAGGGGATGGTGGAGGTGGGAGAACTGTGAGAAGACGTTGTGCCAATGTGTAGGCTGCAAAAGGGATGAAGAGGGGAATTTAAATGTATGCTGGAAATAGAATAGAAAGTTAATAATGATGTACTCAGCAAGGAATTCTCTTCAGAAGAGGTACATGAAAGCAAAAGCAGTAAGTCAAAGACTACAGCACCCAATGGAAAGAAAGCAGAGGTGTAAGCATGCAGACATGCAAGATATAATTCAGAACATGTGCACATCACTGAGTAAAATAACACTACAGAGGTAGGGGATGGGAGAGGAAGGCTGCTGCATAACCATTATGGACATAGAAAGACTTCAGAATATTTGCTAATTTTGCATCCTTTTTTATTGTATGGCACTATGCACTATAGTTACTATAGGAAGTAGAGAGCAGCACAGATGGAAACATGGGAAAATTCAACTGAAAAACTTGAAATTTTGAAATAGTTTAAGAGGGATTCAAGCCAGCACACCAGATCCAGACCTTCTTGGACCACGAAGAAGTCATCTGAATGTTGCTGTCTGGACCTTTTATAGAGATCAGAGGAACCAAAACACCAGATCAGGCCCTTTCAGAATTTGGGGCTTGTTGTTTCAGGTTCCAGATCAAATATCAGAGTTTAGGGCTGTTCTCCCTTAAAAAGATTCCTTGTATGCTTGTAAATAAATGGGATATGCAGTGTAAACAAAATGATCTTTCCTGAAACTATCTTTGTTCATTGTGAGTTCCTGGATTCTCATCTATACATGTTACTTGTTAGACATTCAACATTCAATTATGTATGGAGGTCTGTTTTAAACTGAATTATCCTCTGACAGCTCACTGGTACAGCCTCCCACCAACTGAGAACATACTAGTTCAATCAAAACTACAAGTGTGGACATACCATTATACTGTAACCAGCTGTTTAACAATCTGAAATCATCGAATAAAGTCTTTCCAGATGCAGATAATCTGGCTACAGCATTTGTGAGTATCACAGTTTGGGGTGGAATGTAATCCTGTCTTCCCTTCGCTTTCCTGCTTGAGATGCTCACAGCTGCAAAATCAGTTTGGTGAAGAAATTTATTTACTTAGGAAGTGAAGAGAAAAAGGAAAGAGCTGCTTTGAAAGGCACAGGAAAATGTTGAAAGCTACCATCCAATAGAATAACTGAAATTCCTAAGAGACAATAAGTGTTTCAAAACAAAGTTATTTCAGGCAATTTTATCCATGTATGCACAAAGCCATTCATCTGCCAGGCTTTTTTTCCCTCACACAAATGTTCTTGCTCTGGGGTTTTACCGTTTTAAAACAAAACCAAAACAGAGAAAGAGAAGTGTTTTGAAAGACCACTCTCCTGTTGTTACTGTGCAAAGTAAAACAAACAAAAATAGGTTCTGCAAAAGTTCAACCCAGCTGATTTTCTACTCTGAAACCACCATAATTCATCTGCAGTGTTGTTTAACAGTCATGTGGTGGTGTTTTTTCCCCCAAATGTCATAAAGAACGCACTATTTCACAGGCCTTTTAAAAAGGAGGATTATATTGCACATATATTATATAGCATAGATTCACGTATTGAGCTCATCACCGTGGTAACAGAGCATAAAGTTCTGCTGGGGTTCCCAGATCTGTGACCCACTGTGCTACCCCTTTCAGCAGCAGCAAATGAGAGTTCTGCTGTTGCTGAGCTCTATGCGAACTTCCTGAGTCATCTGCTTGTCTGTGTTACTAGCAAATTCGTCAGAACTCCTGCTAATCCAAATCTTGCCTAACAAGTAAGTGAGTGCACCCCGAGTTCCTCAAAGACCTTTTTTTCCACAGCTCAGTTTCTTCTTTCTGTACCATGCACAAAACCTTATCAAGGTCAATGCTTCTTTAAAGAAACAGTACACAGCAGCTTGTTATTTTAATTCCACTTCAGTCAAAGGTCTAAGTGGGTTCATGGTAAAAGTAAAACAAGTTTATTAACAAAAAGACAGGTTTAATTGATACCAAGCATAATGCAGAAGGTAGACATGGGTAGGAAACAAAAATAAAGCTCAGCAAACTAGAGTATTTCGTTCAGAGAGGTTTCTCACCAGAGTCTTTCTTCCATTATGGCTGGGTAGGCCCTTTATCCAGTACCCAACACACAGAGCTCAACGTATTTGTATTCTTTGATTCCTTAGGTAAAGGCTGACTATGGGGTTCTCTCCTGCTGTTTTTATTGTCCAGAAAATCTTTGAAATGTATTCCTAGAAACTCTGCCAGGGCTTGTTTGTCATTCTCTGCTCATGCTACAGATGCCCCATAATCACCTCTCTTGCCTTTTTACCTTATGTGTAATTGTAGCTTCTCTATCAGTTCCTTTCTTTGGGACAGATTGGGCTTATGCATTGCTTGTCAAATGCATGTTAAGAACAGAATTCTAGTACATATTTATAATCCTCTCTGCACACCCTGTGCTTGTCTATACTACCCCCCTACTTTGAAGGGAGGATGGTAAGTAGGGTGTTGGGAGTTTATTAATGAAGTGCTGTGGTGCATATGCAGCACTTCATTAAGCAAATTCCCCCTCCCCCCCGCCAATGGCAACTCTGAAGTGTTAAACTTAGAACTGCTGGCTCGTGTCTCGCCGCGGTTCACCCACCGGTACTTCAAAGTGCCTGGACGACTTCGAAGTCCCTTTACTCCTCAAAATTTTGAGGAGTAAAGGGACTTCAAAGTTGCCCTAGCACTTCAAAGTACCGGTGGATGAGGATGAGCCTCAACTCGACACAAGCCGGCACTTCGAAGTTTAACAGTTCAAAGTTGCTGCGGGGTGGAATTTGCTTAATGAAGTGCTGCATATGCACCGCAGCACTTCATTAATAAACTCCCAACACCCTACTTACCATCCTCCCTTCGAAATAGGGAGGTAGTATAGACATAGCCCCCATGTATACAGCAAACAATGATTTTCCAGAGCAGCAGATAGCACCTTACGTGATACTTTTCAGATACAGATGGTGACAACAGGGTGTTAGGTGTAGTGAGTATGTCAGGCCTGACAAGAGTGTGTTGCTGCTGACACATCAGGTAGCAAACCATCAGTGGGCCTGTGTATCACACAGACCCAGTCCCAGCAAGTGTTGAACATCCTCCTCATGATTGTCAACAGGCCCATTGATGGGAGAGGGGGCAGCAAAGGGAGCAGTTGCTGAGGGACTCAACTTTTCAAAGGGGCCTGAAACTCCAGCCACCATCTTTGAATGGCCGTGGTAGTGCTGCTCTGCCACTCTGCATGGCTCTGAGGGCGGTGGGGAGAGGGAGGCTGGCAGTGCGATCTCAGCAGTGCTAAGGGCTGACTGCTCTAGGCCCTGCCCGTTCTACCCTATACCCCCTGCCCCTTCTGGGGGCACAGAACTGACCTCCCAACCTTACCCCAGGGCCAGTGGTGGCTGTCAGCCTTGCTGGTTGTCAATGACAGTTTTGAATGAATACATGGACTTGGAATTCCACTTGCATTCTTGGGTGTCGATAGTTAATGATATATCCAAAATATAGACATAATGTAGATACTCTATTATTCTTAATACACCTGGAGTCAGAAGCTCAACCAATCTGACTCAGAATCACGCCATCAGCTGCAGTAGAACTACAGCAGTTTACATTAGCTGAGGATCTGTCCTATAGATATTTATTAACTTCAGCTCACAAAGCGACAGCTTAACCGGGGTGTTCTGATATGCTGAGAAGTTACCAAATGAAATCTTTTGTGGAATGTAGGTTGGTTTGGGCCAAGCAAAGAGCTCTAGTTGCTAAGTTTTATGTACTTTCCACATGCATGCATTTGTTACAGGCTTGTCAAGGAAAAAGGTGACTAATGCTGCTGCAGTTAAAAAAGGGAATGAGCTCAAAAGTTTAGCTGGAACAATGATTGGGCTCTAATTTCCTCCACGTCGAAAAAAGGGTTTCAGACCATTAGTGATACCTCTGCACATGGTACTAACCCTGCTGTTCACAGTGAAATTAGAGATAAAATGCTATTTTATTAGCCACTGCATCTTGACTGCATTCCAAGTCATTGGATTCTTTTCTTTTTTTTTTAACAGTGATGTGTGATAGCTTTTAGCCATGGTAGTGCATCCTGTGAAACCATTGCTCTGAACTGGGAGGGATGTTGTTTAGGAAGTATATATTAAATCAGGGCAGGCAAAATAAGGCTCATGGGCCATCTGCTCTGTTTCCCCCAACCTACATTCCGGCCAATGGGTGCTGCCTGTTTGCAGGACAAGCTGCAGGTGAAGTACCCCTCTCTCTCCCCCAGGGCGCTCAGTGCGCAGAGCAGCATGTAGCTTTATCCTCTGAGTGATATGCAGGAGTCAGGCAGAAAGGGAATCTGGCTGAGAAACCTGCTGGGCTGCTGACCTGGAGCTACCTAGGCCAGGCCCAACCTCTGGCACCCCAGCCACCTCAGAACCCACGCCTCCATTAATATCATGGATGAGTGCAGCCATTGGCCACTTATCAAATTTTGGGAGCGGACCCCCACCAAAAATCACGGCCTACCCCAGTGCTAGATATTCCACAAGGGTAGAAAAAATTAAATGACCCTTTCTTGCCTTAAACAATAACGGGATGATTGAGCAAATTGTATGTATTAGCAGCCCTCCAAAATTAACTGATTTTCTGTGTCACCCAGCACAATGTCTGCAAAACATCTTTTTTTTTTTTAGAAAAACATATACATATATATATTGTTTCATCAAAACCAAGGGGGGAAAAATAACAGCTGCAATTGTGCTAAATCTTTACTTACAGAAATGATTTTCTGAAAGCCAAGATTAAGCTTTAATTAGAATATAGCAGAGGTTTATTAATACAACTGTAGAAAAAGATGAAAGTTTACACTGATAACAAAGCAAACTATTTTTTTTCACACTGAGGTTTTGTAATGGTGGAGTGTGCCGGGTGCATTTATGGCATGCTGATGACAGATTTAACATACTATAAGAGAAAGGAAACCTTTGTGAGACTCCTCAGATGAATGCAGCTTAAGGGCCCCAGTAAGAGGAAGGATTTGAAAAGAAAAGTAGAAGAATCCATTCAAGGTTACAGATCAGCACAGAAACACCCTAAGAAGGATGCTTCGGGATTTGAAAAGAAGTAGAACTGCATCAAGAGAGAACACTACAACGTTCTGGGTTTGTTAATACTCACAGAGACAGATTTAAAGCTGTTCGTTCTCAAACCCACTGAAATCAAGCAGACTGCAATGCAAAGTTGTAGGGGCTATATTTTCCTTACTTTGGGGAAGAACATTCCACTGGAGCAGGAATTGAGCCTTGTCTGCATTGCAGAGTTAAGATGATATAGGTCTAGTGGCTGATCATAAGCTACTTTAATTACATTGGTTGTGCACTCCCACACAACACTCCTTGTGTCATCAGGGTGCACCCACAGTTAGTGCTTTTGCATCAATAGAGAGAGCTTTGCATCATGGGTAATTATACCACTGTGCAGCTCATCACTCTCTGCCACTGGGAGCACTGGGAACAGATCATGGTGCAGGGTAGGGGCATGCTCCCCTAATCAATTTTTTTAATAATTTCATGGACTTCCAACTTTGTTTTGTGCCATTTTTAAACAGCCCTTGTTAACAATGTGCCTGCTATCTCTGCCTGAAAGCCTGGATCCTGAATTACTGTCCAGTCTGGAGATGAGCCTTATGAATGCAAAGCAGCTGGTTTTGCAATGTTTCATGAGATGAATCAGAAAGTGAATCAGTGGTGCTTGTGCTGCTATGTGCCATGGAAAGAAAAAAATTCAAGATGGCTGCTGGCATCCACAGAGCAGGTGCGCAGGATGGACCATTGATACTCTCCTGAGGAAACAAACACTGACTGGCAGGAATGCATTGGCATGTTATAGGATGACAAGAAGTGGCTCCAAAACTAACAGGAGTGTTGAGAGCAAGACATGGGAAATCATTCTTCCACTCTACTTTGTTGTGATTGGTCTTCAGATGGAATATTGCGTCCAGTTCTGGGCACCACATTTCAGGAAAGATGTGGAGAAATTAAAGAAGGTACAGAGAAGAGCAACAAGAATGATTAAAAATCTAGAGAATGTGAGCTATGAGGGAAGATTGAGAGAATGTGTCTTGTTTAGTTTAGGAAAGAGAAGGTTTAGAGGGGACATGACAGCAGTTTTCAAGTACCTAAGAGGGTTACAAGGAGGGAGGAGAAAAATTGTTCTCCTTGGCCTCTGAGGATAGGACAAAGAACAATGGGCTTAAATTGCAGCAAGGATGGTTTAGGTTGGACATTACAAAAAACTTCCTCACTGTCAGGGTGGTTAAACACTGGAATAAATTGCCATGGAGGTTGTGGAATCTCCATCACTGAAGATGTTTAAGAGAAGGGTAAAGAGACATCTATCAGGGATGGTCTGGATGCTGCTTGGTCCTGCTGTGAGTGCAGGGGACTGAACTTTATGACCTCTCGAGGCCCCTTTCTGGTCCTGTGTTCTATAATTTTGTGAACTTTCGGATGTGCAAATCCACTGTCCTACAGCTGTGTAAGTATTTCACCCCATCCCTGCAGCACAAAGACACCTCAATGAGAGCTGACAGTTGACGCACACATAGTGAGGAAGCTGGCAACTCCAGATTGCTACCCAGCAGCTGTGAATCAGTTTGGAGTTTGAGAGGCCACTGTTGGGCCTATGATGTTGCAAGTGTTCAGGACCATTAATCGCCTTCTGCGATAAAGGACTGTGACTTTCTGTAACATGGGGGAAATACTTGATGGCTTGAGACAATGGGACTCCTGAACAGTGGCGGGGGGTGATTGATGGTGTACATTTCTAGTTTTGGCAGGAGGAGCATTGTGGAGGTACACTTCCACTTTATTGTTGATAAAAGCTGTTGACAAATGGTATAGTGTTAACATAACAATAGCCTGGGGTTATTACATGGGGTCTGGAGTTAATGGTTAAGAGCAGGACATAGCCTTTTTGCTAAAGTGCCCTTTTCTCACAGGTTTATGTGATATCAGTTGACAAGTTATTTTCCAATGTGGACACTGTAGAAGGGCTAAATTTGACTTATTTCTGTTTTATGAGGTAGAGGAAAATATCGGGCTCAATTTTTGTCTTCAGTCACAGCTGTGTCATCGGGGCTGTTCTGACCACTGGTCTCCAGGTTTTGTTCCACAGAGGTGCAAAGGCAGCATGCCCACTGCTGTACTCCTTGCTGAGTGTGGTGTGACTTCTCCTGCACATGCAGCCAACTCCACTGGCTGGTGGAGATGGGAAGGGTAGGGCCATGGTCCCACCCACTTCATCGGTCATCTCTGTCCCCAGGGGATATCTTGCCAATTAGGTGCTGGGAGAAAGCAGTTCCTATGCTTAAGGAAGCAACTGTATCTGGCCGCTGTGTAGGGGTGCAAAGGGGAAACCCAGGGGCTAGGAGAGGCAGTGATCTGTTCCACTGGAATGGCTTATCCACCAGGGGTCTTTTGCCTAGAGTTGAGCACAGGTAGTAGAGTCCTTAAACTGAGTCCTTGGAGAGAAAGACTGAGCCTCAAATGGATAAATGTTAGGACCAATGCTTGACTGGAAGCAGTCTAAATTCACTGGCTATAAACTAACCTTCCCTGTTACCCTCAGTATTCTGCAGATGAGTTCATTATTGGACACAGGTTCCTAGGTTGCAACTCTCCAGATGGAAAAGCTCTTTCAGCCCTGGCAGCTGAAGCAATGTGATCTATTGAGCCCTCCCAAGCACTGGATATAATTATTTGCTGGAATGGGGGGCAGCATTCCTTCAATGGGGGACCAAGCCGATGGAGACGAGCTGCAGGCCAGCGAGCCGACCTCAGAGCTGGTAAATCTGAAGAGAAGCCTGCAGCGCTCACAAGAGTGGTGTTGAAAGTTAAACTTGTGGCTGTGAGAGCAGCAGGGCAAGAGGACCAGCCTCTGGGACTGTTTGCAGAGAGATCATCAAAGCAGAGGAGCAGCTTTGGCAGAATTTCCAGGTGGAGAAGCATCAAGTCGCCTACTGGAAAAGCCAGGTCTCCAAGCTGCTTGGTGCTTATGAGAATGCAAAAAAGTGCCAAGTTTGCCATCCATAGGCTGTAGGAATGCATGGATGGAAAAAATTACAGGGAACCCTGACAACTGGTCCCTGATGCACAGTCAGAGACTTAGTAGCAATGGGCTGGGTGAGAGAATGGAGAAAAAGCTGTTGTGGATGGCAGTGAAGAAAAGCCAAGCATCCCCAGGCACTGAGCAGCTCCCTGAAGTTGCCATGGAGCAGCAGCAATTTCACCACCAGTAGAAGTACATGCTGCCAGCTGTGGGTACTCCACTAATCAGGTGGGTCGCATTTGAATGTCTGCTGGGTGGCCACCCAGGTGCTCAGCTTAGAGGGAATAATGCACTTAACCCAACTTGGGAGTTCTCCTTCGCTTGTAAGTCCCATTTCTGTGCAGAGCTACTCAATTTGAGAGTCCAAATTCAAGCATTTCTCACATATTTTTTTCCACTGAAGTCACCAGGAATTGTACTCTTTTGTTTTTGAAAATCAAGCCATGGGAGCCTGAGACATCTTGCCCTTACGATCCTTGTTAGTCATATCCATGTCATCACACCATCTAATGCTGTTTTTTCTACTTTACTGTACACTTCATCAGTAGACATTACCTCTCAATAGCAATTTCCGAAGTTCTTGAGAACTAAAGGCTTTCAGTGCAGTTGCTAAGTGGAACTTGTGCAAATTTTGGAAAACCCCAGAGATGAGAGCAGCAGCTGTGTGATCCTCCAGGCCTCCTTAAGTGCAAGGTCAGGATCTGTACCACAATTACAGGCTTGCCAACGTGGTGGGGAATTTTGGTCTGGGCTACAGCCATAAGAGTTATTACAAGTTGTTTTTAATGACTGTTAGCATGTTCTCCCAGGAGAAATGTTCCAGGAACCTGGCTTGTAAAAGCGTTTTCCTGAGCAATTTCTCATCATCGAGGGGAAGGCACGCTAAAGGAATTTGTATTGCTCTGACACATGAAACAGGAAGCCTCAATTTTCTAGTGGTGGTGAAAGAGGATAAGAACTCTTTCAGCAGTCTGAAATTTTGAAGAAGGAGGACCCCCATTGTGATGGTTAGTGCTGGACTGAGATGAGAGATTGCTTTATTCGTTACAGAAAGTTTTGTGCTCAGGACAAGTTTTTGGAGAGCTGTTCTCATGGAACGAATTGGCAGAGGATGAATGCGCCTAAAGCTCTGATATTATTATTATTATTAGTTATTGTTATTAGTATTATTTATGGGTTATTATTTTGTTACTCTGTTAAAATAACACTTGGCACTTTTCACATGCAATTCTCCAAGGCTGTGTCTACACTTCCATTCCCCTTTTTCATGGGAAGAAGGATTCTTTTGAAGATGGGATTTACTTTCAAAAGAACAGTGTCTACACTGGGTTTCATCTTTTGAAAGCAGCTATTTCAAAATAAGAATATGCAAAGGAGGGGCCAGATATGTAAATCTGCATGCCATTTGTATTTTTGATTTCCCTTATTTGCATGCATTTGCATTTTTTATTTCCCTTATTTGCATGCATTTGTATTTCGATTTCCCTTATTTGCATGCCTCTTTCAAAAGAGGAATGCAAGTGTAGACACAGCCCCAGTGATTTGCAAAAAAAAAAAAATTGAAAAACTGGATGAGTTTCATTATTCACAACCCACAGATGAGGAAATTGAGGCAGGAAGCAGTCAAGGTGCCTGTCCCCAGTCACAGAGGACTCACTGAGCTGTGCAAAGGAGAAAAAACCCTCACATAGTCCCTTAAGCAGGCTGTGATTGTGGCTGAAGATCCTGCTTAAACCCCTGCTTGCTGTCCAGGTTCACAGTGAGGACCAACATTTTGGTGAAAAAGCATGAAGTTAGTCGTTCCCTCCACAGAGCAGGGCAGGGAGCAGGAAAGGATTCTCTGAGCCTGAATTAATTCTCTAGTCTGCTCCTGGAGTGGTGCAATTATACATTACCTCTTAGCTCGATGATCTATAAAATGACATTCTACTCTAAAGTGAGCCGGTGGCTTATTCAGGATTAGGATTCAGTCCCTTGATTTGTAACCATGACCTCTGTCTCCTTTAAAAAGGTACCTCTGTTTTAAATATTCACAGCCAACAAACATACATGTCCCTTGGGAGTCTTCAAAATCCCTAGCTGTGAGAGTCTGAATTTGCTTGAGTAGTCTTGAACATTTAATTAAACTAGTTATTTCTGGAAACCCAAACAGTACACTCAGTGAAGAGTAGCAATGAGGAGCCATTGCTTTCTTCGGTATTGGGACATCTGAATAATTTAAAGAGGATTTGAGGAGCATGCTTTATTTTAATTACTTTCTGAATCAATTTCTGCTCATCCCGTTCTCCCCGCCTCCCCGCCCCAGTTCTTTGTACTGTTTGTTTCTGATGATATCTGCTGCAAGCCTAAAAAAAGAAAAGGAAGCAAATTAACTTGGCTCAGACCACATCATATTATCCGTTGGAAGATCACAGCAGCCTGCTGTAAAAATGTGTTTGTGCCGAGAGAAAACAAAGAGCTCAGAGGGCTGAAAATGTACTTATCTGTTTATGAAGCTGGGCTATCTTTATTATTTTCTGTGGCACCCCTGTTCTGGGAGCTTCACAGGTGTCAACAGAGAAGGTCAGATTCTGTTTGCTGATGGGAGTGAAACCCCAGATTTGCTGTACTGAAGTGACTCTGGTTAGGGGGAAAGCAGAACTTAGCTTAGGGGTTGGCAACCAAAAGAGCAAGAAGAGCCATTTTTTTCAAATTCAGTAAAAAAATCAGTAATTCAAGAGCCTCATGCATGTGAATATGTGAGCGGCCCTTAATAAGTAATATCAAACCATACTTTGTGTAACCCCTATTTTAAGAACAGCCCACACACATATCCCATAATACAGTGCACATATTAAAGGGAGAGTTATCCAGAGTTTCAAGATTACATATTGTTTGCTGTTTAGAGAGTTGTTCATTGTTGGACTTTTAGATGTTCACTGAAATATCAAAAATAACCAGGAGATGTGTGTGATTTTTTTTTAAACATTGCAATTACAGCATTGGGAGCCACAAAGAAGTCCTTAAAAAGCCGCACATGGCTCTGGAGCTGCAGGTTGCAGACCCCTGATGTAGGCCAAAGTTCCCTTCTGGGGAAAGCTTATTTTCTAAATAGACACAGATAGAAGGTGTAGGAAAAGTGCTGCAAGGAGTCGTGGGTGAGTCACTGTGCTTGACAAATATCATACCAGAGCCATGCAGCAAAACAAATACTGAAGTCACTCCTGCCCCACCATTGAGCATCTGCCCCAGTCAGCTGCACACCCCCAGGCTGCACCATGTCATGAGCCTTTTTGTCTTCTTTCCCTCTCTCCCTCTCACTCTGCTTGTGGCTTCGGAGAAACAGTTACATGTATGGGGCCAGATCTTCAGCAGGGCTCTGTCCCACTAAAGTCAATAGGCCAGCATTCTTCACACCACCTGATAATCTGGTTTATGAAGAGGACATGGCTAATCAGATGAGCCCCACACAAGCCTGGAGTATCCAAGGAGGAATAGCTTTTCCAGATTGTAGGACAATGTTTGTGACAGCGCATGAGTAGAGCTTCTGCAAGTGTGGATCAGGTGACCAGGGCGCAGGGCAAGGTGAACTGGACCCTCCTCTCCCTGGTAGCATAGTGGCATTAGCTTCCCCTCCCTTACGCCTCAGCGGAAGAAGGAGAAAAATTCCTTTTGTCACAAGCCTGTGGGCAAAAGTGTGGTGGAAATATTTGTTCCCAGAGGGGCACTGTGTGGAAGTAGAGAAAGGTGTGCCCAGCATCCCAGGGGTTAAAGAAAGCCTCTGGGCCCAGGTAGCCCTACCCTCCTTTACCTGCAAACAACGCCAGGCTTGGACTGGAGAGGAAAGGAGGCAGCCTGGCTTAATTTGGGGCTGACTAGCGTGGAGGCAGGAGCCTGGTTCAGCAGTCTGAGGACTTGAACTTGTGCCTGCCCACCCAGCTGCTACAGGAGCAAGTAAACACCCACCTTTAGCCCTCTGGGAAAAAGGAGGGAAAACTATTGAAAAATCCCAACTAAGGGGAATCTGGATTCTTGGGGCTGTACCCCAAACTCTTCAGGACTGGAACAGGGAGTGCCTCTGAGTTCCTGGGCCAGAAGCCTAGCGGGAGAAGGAGTCAGCTCTCCCTTTTCTGAGGACTTAGCAACCTAGCTACTAGGCTGCTCAGCCTTCAGGGACATGGCCGCAAACATCTATAGTTTTTACCTTGCTGCTGCAGGGCCATGATCCTTTACTGGAAGGGGGTGTGTGGAAATGTCTGCCCCCCCCCCCCCGACATTCCAGATATAGTTCCAGGAAATGCAGTGACATAACAAGGATTCTTAGCACTTGTCACTGGTGTTAATCCCTGTTTAATAAACCATGTGTACAAAGTGGATGATAGTGGCAATGCTGTTATCACGTCATTCTGTCTTGCCCATCCTCTCCCAAGCATTGTCAACTAACATGTGAGAGTTACAAAGTGTATTACAGGCCAGTCTACTTGCTATAACTGAATTAAATCCATCAAATACCCATTACTTCAAATCTCAAATTGGGCTAAAGCTGATGCAATTTACATCACTTGGAGTTTGAGAAAAACATCTCCCTGAATGACGTCAGTTACTTCGATTTAAAGTACTTTCTAAGCTGTGCTATGTTGGTAGAAGACATTTTCCTACTGATATAGCTTCCATCTCTCACTGAGGTGGAATTGTTACATTGATGGGAGAGAGATTTGTGTCTTCACCAGAGGATGTGGCTGTGAACGGCAGGGAAGACAAGCTCTTAGTTGTGATCATGTTCATGAAACTCTTGCAGGTTTATAATGATATAACAATTGGCATAATTTAGCTCAGATGATCCTCAGCTGGTGTAAATCAGAATGATTTCAAGATTAAGCCCAAAATAACTATTTTGGGGATTTTTGTAACTGAAATCTTAAACTTCTCAAATCATTTATTTAGTGCTGAAGAGCTAACACAACTTCAGACATTTCAAAAACTTCCCTTCAGAAAGAACTGAAATCTTCTGTCATGTCAGAGTCTCTATGAGATCTGAACTAGACATGATGGGTGGAAGCACATTGGAAAACAGCCAGTATTCAGGATTGATTCTTTTAATTCATAGATGTTTTTAAAAAGCTTCCAAATTATTGCATTCTTAAAGATTGACTTTATGTTTTAGATGTGAAGGTTTAAAAGTGCCACCATAATCTGTATGTCACCGCATAAAGAAAAAGTTCTACAAGCCTCAGCATTTAGTGCTACCTGTGAAAAATGCAAATAAGATGATCAGATCCTCAGCTGGTATAAATCAGAATAACTCTATCTAAGGAAAAAAAAAAAGGCAGTTCTCCAGCAGCTTAAAGAATAATAACATTATTCATTGAGTGATGAGCTTTTGTGGGACAGACCTACATCTTCAGATCTGGAGAATACTGGTAACATTGAGAGAGGATGGAAGGAAGTGAGGGAGAAGGGAGGAGAAAAAAGCCTTTGTACATCCATGTCTATTAAGTTAAGTGGGATGGCCATGGTCACTGTGAATATGAAAGATGGGGAAATTGCCCTTGTAATGCATAAGAAAATTGATATGATAGAATGAATGTAGGTAACCAAAATCCAACTGAAGTTCTGTTCCTATATGTAAAAGTAAGGAGGCGGGAAGTGTTAGCATTTGATGTCAGATATTATTAACCAAAATGCCATCTACACACATTAATCTGTAAACACCCTCTAAAATCCAATTTAAAACCCTTTCATTTACTTAATTGGCTGTCGCAGCCAATGTGCGATGGGGAAAAACCTTTTTCGGGGAAAAAAAGTGACAGGAATTAAACCAACATTAAATGCTCATCTTAAAAAATAAGAGAAATGCAGAGGAATTCAACCTGAAATTATATTGGAAATTCACTCTTGTATGCTTCTATAATGCCTTTTATTTGAGGATGCTAGTAATTCATATGTTTTAATTAAGAATCACACAATCCTACCCTAATGTAGACATGAAAAATATTGTCCCTATTTTACAGATGGGGAAACAGAGGCGGGAACATGACATAGTGAGTCTGGAACAGAATCTGGGGTGAAATCCAGGCTCCACTGATGTTGATTTCCAGACTTTCAGACTCTTCAAATTGTGATTTAATTGCAAAGATGTATGGTATATGCTGTTGCTGTAATTATCTGGGAAGCCACAACACATAGGAATTTTGGAGTATGTTACAGATGGCATTTCTGCCACAGCTCTAAATTCTCCCTGTTCCAATATGTTTTAAATCCGATACGTCTGTTTGAAAATAGTGTTATCTGTAGCATTCATTTATCTGGGATGGTATATGTGGAGTTTTAGTACATCATGCATATATCAGCAAAGTAAAATTTAACCCAAAAGTCTGTCAATTAAAGCTGCTATAATAGTTCAGATAATTGGCCAGCAAAGGTCGGCATTGTTTTGTAGAGGATGAGTGTGTTACATGCTTCCTAGAGAGGCAGGGTCCCATGGGTAGGGCCTTAGTCTGCTTCTTAGGTGTATGGAGGGCGGGGGCCTAGTCCCAGCTCTGTCACTGCTTTTCTGTGTGACCTTGAGCAAGTCATTTGCCCACTCCGTGCTTCTGGCTGGCCCCTTTTGAGAAGATCTGTGTCCATAGTGGAGGGCCCCATCTTGATATGATTCTCTGTTGTGCTTCAAATAGCTAACAACAGTGTTGCCCCTGCTGAGTTTGTATTCCTGGCTCTGCCACAAACTCAGTTCGAGTGAACCACTCACACAGTAAAACACCGTTCAGTATTACGGAGGGTGGAACAATCAAACTCAGAACTAAAAGCAGCAACACAAGCTCCTAATTCTCAGCACACCCCAGAGCTCAGGTTGCCAACCCTCCAACATTGCCCTGACATCTCCAGGAGCTACAGATCAGTGTGATGAAACCTTCTGGCATACATCCAACCAAAACTGTCAGTCTAGCCTGGAGGAAACAGGGCCACTTATACACTGAGGGTCAGATCTCCACCTGATCCCCTGCAAGTGTGGGCTCCTCCCCATGTGGGCACAGGTGGTGTAATACACAGAACAGTCACTGCTGTGCTTTGGGGCAACCTCTCTCTTCCTCTCCAAACTGGGGAGTAGAGAGTAGACATGATCATGGCAACACCCCTTATGGATCAAGACAAGCAGCCTGTACCCACCACTCCTTTCAGCTTTATGGTTCATGGGGCCTCTGCCCTGGTAGGCTCTTGTTAATAGAGCAAACTGCATGAAGTCATGTGTAGTCTTATGCCCTAAATGTAGGGTTTGTGTGTAACTCTGTTCCCTGCTGGTCTGGAGTTTGTATCTTTCTTCTGGCTTTGTCTCTTTCATCATACCTGCCTTCAATGGGGGGTCAGACTGTGGGGAATGATCCCCCAGTAGAATGTTACTGACTGATGTGGGAATGCTCTTGAATTATTTATCCGATGGTTACTATCTAGTGCTGGCCAAATAGTGGAATTTATTATTTTTTTCTCTGATGAATCAATTATTCTCTCCATGAGTCTTGTTCATCCACCTTGAGAAGTAACTTCTCCTTGGAGTCCAGGCAATCCAGTTAAGTCCCAGCTTTTCCTGATGATGGAGGTGTTTATGTGGATTGAGGAAGCTCCTGAGCTGGTGTGGATTAGAATAGATCCCCCATTGTCAAGTCCATTGACACCTGTGGGCCAGGACTTCACCCTCTGTTACTGAGCCAAGTGATGACTATGTTGCTTATCTTGGAGCATCTCTCCATTGCGAGTGCATGTGGTTACCAACCAAACATTGATGCAAAAAACCAGTATATCTTTCTATTGGACACATGCCAAGCTGTTCGCAAGTGGATTGGACAGCTGGCATAAGGCAGGATTCCACGCTTTGTTCATATCTTGCACATTTTAGAGGTGTCCTTAATTCTGCCCACCCCCTTTTCCCCAATTCCCAATCTCATGGTAAAGAACGTTCTTGTGGAAAGAACATTCTAGCTTGTGCCATGTGCAAAATGAAGAGTTATGTCAGTGCTGGGCAACCAGCACAAGCATGGATAATAAAGATGATTCTATGGATAATAAAGCTGAGCCAAGGTGCACAGAAAGCAGATCAGAGCCATAGCAATTTTGCCATTGAACAAAACAATTTCCCATTGAATAATCAGACTGCTTTTCTCTCCAAATAGATGGGCTTGTTGGCTCATGATGCAACTGGATCACAAAAGCTGAAAAGATAATGGAGAGGAAGCTCTGTCTCAGCATGTTCCAGTACCTAGCTCCCAACTGGCTTTCCCCACCTCCACCCTGACATCTTCCAGGATTGGCTGCAGAACATGCTGCTGCCTAGCAACAGCATTATAGGCGATGTCATAAGGATTCAGAGGACTGCAACAGGGGAATAAACGCCCATGAAAATTAATACATAAAAATCCCCACTGAATAAAGTTGTGGTACAAATTTCTGAAAGCAAAGAAATATGGGGATAGTTGTCTTGTGCTATTGCATCTGGGTCATACCATGTCCAGGGGAGCTGTCTCAATCAGAGCTAGGCTCCAACAGTAAAGATGGATCTGAATTTTCTAAAAGTTTCCAGGTTTTCTTCACTGGATATATCTAGAAATTGTCTGGGGTAATTTCTACCCAACATCACAGAACCCACTTGCTTTAATCTGTAGAACTGTGTGCGTTTGTTAAAATATTTTTCAAGCTCGCTCCTATCCCTTTCATAAATTGTTGTGCATTGAGCTGTCTCATGGAATGTTCTCAAGCCTCATTATTAGGAGTTATTTGTATTGCCGTAGCATGTTGGTGCTCCAAACATGCACCAGCTATTCCACTGTGTTAGGTGCTGTACAAACACACAACAGAAAAATGGTCCCTGTCCCAAAGGGCTTACAGGTTAAGTAAACTTTGTATGTGGAATTTTAACCGAGGATGGCTATTTTCTTGTATTCAGGTCCAGCCTGAAAAGTCTCACACATCTGTATAGAGAGATTCACATTTTGCAATTATTTAAACAAGATTTTAAAGTCCCCCTTTCTCATGGATTTCACTGAGTGAAATCACAGAAGGTATGTTTTTTGGGCAATTGGATAAGAGCTAATTTGCACAATTTTATCGCAAATGTCCCCATGGCAATGAATACACGGTGCCTCATTAGCATAATGGCGGTGACAGCACTTCGAAAGTGCCACTTTCGATTGTGTGCGGCTCGTCTACACGGCGTCCTTTTCAAAAGGACCCCACACACTTCGAAATCCCCTTATTCCTATAACCAAATAGGGAATGTTCAAAAGGGGAGTGCTAGTGTAAACACAGCCCATGTGTGGTATTTTTCTGAAAGCACCAGCTCCTGCAATCATGCAAATATGGAATGATCTCAAAGATAAGAGCAGCCATATTTGGTCAAACCAAAGGTCCATCTAGAGCAGTATTCTGTATTCCAACAGTGGCCAATAACAAAGGTGCATTTTGGTTTTCTCCTTTTAATTCCTATCATCAACTCAGCATTGTATTTTCTCTGCTTCTGGCAAAGAATTAGAAATCGTTCCCAGTGTAGTCTGTTGACGTATCGGCTGTGTCTACACTTGCAATACTCTTTCAAAAGAGGAATGCAAATGAGGGAAATGAAAATGCAAATCAGGTGCAGTTACATATCTGGCATCTCATTTGTATATTCTTCTTTCAAAAGAAGCTCTTTCAAAAGAAGAAAAGCGGTGTAGAAGCGGCTCTTTTGAGAGTAAACCCCATCTTCAAAAGAACCTTTCTTCCCTTATTTATGGGAAGAAGAGTTCTTTTGAAGATGGAGTTACTTTCAAAAGAGATGCTTCTACACTGATTTTCTTCTTTTAAAAGATCTTTTGAAATAATATGTAAATGAGGTACCAGCTATGTAAATCTGCATCTCATCTGCATTGTCAATTTCCCTCATTTGCATGCTTCTTTTGAAAGAGGAATGCAAGTGTAGACACAGCCATCAAGTATTGTCAGTTATGTACGTGCACTGTGGCAACCTAATCAGACTTGCTCTGGTATTTCTGATTCTATACATTCTAGTGAGAAGCCTACAAAAATGAGAGAAGCATTCACATCAGTTTTAACTAAGGGCAATTCTCTTTTAGTGCAGGTGGTACAGAGCCAAATACTTGACTATCTGAAAAAGAAGATCCTGAGTTCTATTCCCTCTACTCAAAGCTAGTTGGTAAGTGTTCAGCACTCTCTATTTATATATGTGGCTACATACTCATTTCAAACATAATTTGTGAGGAAGCTGGAGGGGTGGCTACAGAATAATGAAAATAGTCCATTCCCTGGTGGGGTCTGAAGATTCTGTCTTCAGAGTCTTTGTCTTGACTACGAATAGTGATAGCACAAACACAGCTTCCATAGAAAGATATGTTTGCTTCTAGTTCTCATGTTTGTGGATCAAAGATAAAAAGTATGAACCCTCAAAACTCAGAAAGCAAATAAACCCCCCAGCTGTAAAATGAAATCACAATTTTTAAGCTAATGCCATGATTTCTGCCCACTTGTGTGGCAATAGAGCAAAGGTCAAAATCTGTCTGTGTGCACTCCTGTGTTTTAAAGCCCATCTGTAAATTTGTTATTTGCCTTTTTCTTTCTGCACCGCTTTCTGGACAGTCATGAGCTAGGCACAGAGTCTCTCATCCAACATGTAATTGTTATACCTGAACAGGATTTTATTGAGTCCTGAACCTGGATCTGCTTCCCAGCTTATACAACAATACTAGCAATGAAGATGGGATGTAGATCACATCAATGGCATCCAGACCTTGCTGAGGGTTGTATGGAATCAGCTATAACACTTTTTCCCAGAAGACAGCATTGATACAGGTTGCCTTTTTGGCCAGTTTAACGTGGATTAGCAATGCTCTCTCTCAATGGCTGGGATTTGGGGATTTAATGTATTATTGCAAGGATAGCTATTGCAAAATGTGTTTGGTAACAGTGCAAATGAAAAATAAACTCATCATCACTGTTATTAAACTTAGTTAACATCAGTCAGCAGGGTAAGCTTTCCAGAAGTCTGCACTTTGTGTGACACTACTGGCAATCAGCTGTCTCCCATAAAGGAAAACAACCTTGGACCCGATTCTGGGAGTGTGTGGAAAAGAATATGGTTTCTTTAGCGACAGTTTAATATTAACTAAGATGCCCCTCTGCCGTGGGCTGTTCAAGTAGCCATAGTAGCTTAGAACATGGTCCATCAAGCCCAGGATCCTGTCTGTGTCCTCCGACACGGCTTCGGGGGACTGAACAGAACAGGGGAGCTGGAGTGATCTGCCTCTGTCTTCCCCACCTGGCTTCTAGCAGTCAAAGGACTAAGGTTGCCATCCCCCGCTCTCTACCCACCCTGCTGAGTATAGGATGGCATCCCTGGCCATCTCGACTAGTAGCCATTTATGAATCTCTCTTCCCTGGAAGGTTAATTCCTGAGTGAAAATGATCTATCTCCACTCATTTTTGATGGGGAAAGGGTCATATTGGGTTAGTTAGATGTTCCAGTGTTTTGTGCCAGATGACAATGTAACTGTTGAGTAAATAAATACTTTTAAAAACTACATGAGCAGATGGGAATAAGGGGACTTTGAAGTAGGTGGGGTCCTTTCGAAAAGGAGCCCCGTTGGGACGAGCTGCGCGGCGGCGAGGCGTGTCAATTTCGAAGCCCCGGGGCTGCCTGCATGCTAATGAAGCGCTGAATATGCATTTCAGCACTTCATTAGTAAACTTCAAAATGGCCATTTGCGTGGCCATTTTGAAGTTTGGGGCACGTGTAGATGTAGCCACTAAGCCACTCTGTACTGGATAGGGAAAGATGGAAGGAAATAGTGAGAGAGGCATCAGACACCAACGGGTGCTGAGCCCACGGTTATTGATGATGATGATGATACAGGCTAGCGGCCAGCGAATCAGAAAAGTTTGGACTTGTCTTTGTATACGCCCTTCAGATGCTCCTACTTATTGATTTTGTATTGTTTTTTCCTAATGGTGAATAAATCAGGCTGATTCGCTACCCCTGGGTAATATGCATCTCCATCTTCTATCAACAACAAAGCTGCCACGCTGGTAAAGGCACCAGACTCAGAACTTGCAGACCATTTTGTTGCCTATTAGTTTTTTTGATTTATTATACTACCCAGATGTGGATGGCAGGAAATAAAAGATGTTCTTCATTAAGCTGGGCGAAATTTTCAGGCCAAAAATTTTTTTCAGTGAAAAATACCAGTTCAGCAACACCAAAATATTTCATGAATTCAAATATTTTGCTTCAACTTTTCCAAAAATTTTGATTTTTCTTTCAAATTTTTCCCTTCAAATTCCCTTTAATTATAATTTGAAAAACTAAAATGAATTTTAAAATGTTGAAAACAGGAAGCTTTTTGATATAGTTGACACAAAAACTTCGCCAGAAACGATGTTTTATTTGACCTTTTGAGTTGCCAACAAATTCATTTTGTTTTGACCTAAAACGATTTTTTTTTAAATTCCCAGTACATCAAAAAGCCATTTTTCATCCAGTTTTTTCTTTTAGGCTTAAAAGCTAATGAGGTATTCTGGAGTTGCAGCAAGTGTTATCCAGTCCTTTTTTCACTCCAGTCCACTAGAAGCCTCTCTGAGCAAACAAGTTCTCACATTAGTGACATATTTCCACAGTGTAATAAAATCAACAGCAGAGAAAAGCAATTTTCCTCAATCTGCACTTCATCCTAAAACTCACCCTTCTAAAGGTGGTTCATTTGAGCATTGGGAACTCATCACTGCCTACCTCTGCCCCTTTCCTGCTGAACCATTTAAACACCTTCAACAGCAACAGTGGTGAATCCATCTGCTACCTTCAACAGACAATTCACTCCATAAATCACTGGCATGTGGAGCTGGGACAAGAATTCGGGCCTTTCCACTGCAAATGAGAGTTCTAGAACAATGACCTCCAAAGCTCAAAGCACAGGTTCCACAGCTTCAGATAAAGAGACAGGCTCTATAGATGGGGGTTGTAAAATACTCACATTCTCTGTGGATCCAGGCAAGGATGGACTACATGTAACACATTGGCCACTTGGTTCAAAGGAGAACTCCTATAGCTAACCACTGTAGTGGATCACTAGTGAAAGGGTTCTAACACTTCATTGCACTGTGACCCCCGCCTCGGACAATGAAAATTATTACACAGCCCCAGGATGGGGGCGACAAAAGCATAAATGTAAAGAGAAATCCACTTCCCCAAGTGCATTTTGGGTATTCTGCCATTAGCAAAAAGAGTTTTGCTGGAAGAGAGAATTTTTCACTCTTTTCACCGGAAGGTGGCCCAGTTAAAAATGCAGGATTAGCTGTAAATATTTTCAGTAGCAACAGCTACACTCACAGCTCTCCCTACTGCCTGTGCAATGCCATTTCCAACTTTCTTAACATATGAATCTGGAAAACTAATTTGCAGGGTCAGAAGCAGTTCATGTACATTTATGTCTGAGGAAGTAGATGATTGAAATTAAGAGCATCACATGCCAATGCACTGAAGATGGAACAAAAGCAGCAGTCTACCATTTTTCTCTCTGTCCCAGAGAATATTTATTGGAGAATTGTGGGGCCAGTAATTTTTCTGCAGAGAACTTCATGTTAAAACAGGGCATTTTGGCTGGCAACACAATGCTGCATAATATAGTGCTATTCAGTGTGTCAGCAATTCAAAGTGATGCACCATTCTTTGGATCACTTATCCATTATTACTTCAGACAATGAGTATCTGATCCAAAATATAAGTGGTGGATGCTGAGTGAACAGTGAGTGGGGAGAAGATATGGTGGTTCATTGACTAGCGAAATTACTTTGGGGTATTTAAATGGATTCTAGCTTTTTATTCTGCATCGGTTATTGTATGTGTCTCTTGTGATGATTCAGTCTTGCAAAAATTAACTCTTGCCATTCACTGAGGACATTAACACTCACAGAAATATGCTAATATGGTACGAGATGGTAAAAGCAGTCTCAAATACAAAAGACTCAGTATCTGGACAGTGAGAGAAATTATCATTTCTTCTTTCTTTTATTATTATACATGGACTTGGCTATTTAGGTTAAGTATCCCTTTCATCAGATGAGTTGCTCTTGAAGGGACACACTATGGTATTGACTAATAATTTGTTATTTCTTTGACTTTATTATTTTTCCTGTACTTTAATTGATATAGAAGTACTGAAGAAGAGTGACATGTTTGCTACAGAAAAAAAATCACAACATCTGCTAATTCACGTAGGGAAAAATCCATCAACAAATTATCTGTAAATACTTTGAATTTTGTTTGGCCTGCCTTTGAATGAGAGGTAGGCAGTAATTTTTGATGGGTGTGTGGTACTCCAAGAATTTGGTAAGTGGTCAAGGGCCACACTTTTCCATGGTACCAATGGAGGAGGTGCGGGATCTGGGATGGAGCTCAGTGCAGAAGGGAGCTCAGGATATGGGTTTGCAGTGCAAAAGAGTGTGTGAAGTATGGGAGGGAGTGTGAGTGAAGGAGGGGCTGCAACCTCCAGCAGGGGATTGGGTGCAGGATGGGGTGCAGGGTCTGGGATGGGGTGTAGGATCTGGGAGCAGGTATGGGTGTAGAAGAAGATTGTCACCTGAAGGGGGGATGTTGGAGGGGACGCAGGGGCTGTGACCTTGTGGGGGAGGGGTGCAGCAGTGGTTTGGGTAGTGACCTAGGTAGGAGGGGGTTGTGACCTGGAGCAGGGGATTGGTGTCCAGGAAGGTTATAGGGTTTGGGAGGGTTATGAATGCAGGAATATGGAGGCAGAGTGTTTGGTTTGTGACCTGGAGGAGGCATTTAGCATTTGGGAGGGGGTGGGATGCTGGCTTTAGCCAGGAGACACTTACTTTAGGCGGCTCCTGGCCAGGAGCCTTGCGGGTCCCTCAGGTGCCTGCAGTAACCCCGCCCCCCCCCGCCCACTTGCTCAAAGCAGCTGCTTGCCAGGGCCATGTGGGCCTCTGTGGGCCACGTGCCTCAGCATGTCGCACGCCTCTGCATGCTGTCTGCACTGCAAGTATGGCCGAGGCAGCTCCCATTGGTTGGTTTCTGGACAATGGGAGCTGTGAGACTGTGCTGTGGGCAGGTGCAACACATGAAGCCTCCCCTCAGGGACATGCAGTACCAAGAGTTGCATGTCGCCCCCACAGCTGGCTGCAGTGGGTATGGGTTTGGCAGACAGGGAGACTGACTGAGGCACCTGCTGGGCTGCAGGAGTCGCAGGGCACACCATGTGGTTTGGCAGGCCAGACCTGAGCTGACAGCTTATTTTTCCCACCCCTGCTTTGAACCCTAATTGTGCTGGGTTTCTGAGATCCTAATGGCAAATAAATTTATTTGGAAAGCTGTTCACATGAGCAGAGAACTGTAAATTAATATTGGAGTGTGCATTCAGGTATTCACATTGGAAATCTTTAAATCAGCAAGGAAGCAGAAACAATGATCAATACCCCCTCTCAAATCTCATGACCAAAGTCCACACTGCGCGTATCAAACACTTGCAACAAACAGCTTATAAATACAGACCAAGAATTGTTCACAGCAACCATTCAACTGAATAGCAAATAGATTTGGGGAAATTGGAAGTGGCTTATGGACAAATCACAAACACAGACAAGCTTCAGTTTGTCAGATACATTTAGTGGCTGTACTTATGTACTAAGCTGTCAAAATAAAGCCGTCCAGTCATCAAAAATATTAAATACAGTAGAAGCTTGGTTATCCAGCATTCCTGGGGAATAGGGGTTGTTGGATAATCAAATTTGCTGGTTTGGCAACTGGGGCCACTGGGGGAGGTGGGGCTGCCCCATTGCCACCAACCCTGGAGTGCAGCCAGACTTCCTCTTCTGCTGTGGCTATGGGGGCAGCCCACAGCACCCAGCCCTGGCTGGGGGAGCCTCCCTGCAGCAGCCAGCCCCAGCCGGGAAGTCAGTCTTGCTCTGCTGGCCCTGTTCTCCTGGGAAGCCAGCCCCATTCTGCTGGCCTTGTCTGGGGTAGGTGCCCCAATTTGCCAGTGCCATGTGTGTGTATGTGGCGGGGTGGGGTGGGGTGGATGTGCCCCTTGGCAGTCAGCCCTGCTTGGGAAACTGGCCCCACTCAGCTGGCCCCAGCTTGGTGGGGGCACCCCAAAGCAGCCAGCCCCAGGGCAGCTGCCCCGTGTGCCAGTTAACAGAGTGTGCTGGTTATCTGAGTGCCAGATAATATAGCTTTTACTGTAAGCCGCTGTTGAAGAAGAGAGGAGAAAACAGAGTGCACGGATTGCATTTTAAAAGCAGTAAGCGTCAGCATCACCTCTGATCTTTCCCATCCAGGTGCAGAAAGAAATTTTTATGTGTACTGGGGCATGTGCGATTTTGCACCACCAATAGAAACAAACTAGCTGTGGGTGCTCTGCTAGTCAGCTGGGCAGCATTTGAATCTCTTTTAAGTGACCACACAAGGGCCGAGCTTACAGACAATGCTGATCAGCATCACTCCACACAGAAAATACCAATTCCCCAAGGAAGTGCCTGAACCTTGAATAGGTGTGGAATTACAACCACACTGAATGAATGCAAAGCAGGTGTAAATTACTACCAAGTCAACATAGTATTATTTCACACCAGTATGCTATGAATATGTCTACATGAAGCGCAGAACAACTGACATTTGGACCCATGGGGACAGGAATAGGTAGGGGGGTGGGTTTGTCAAATGACTGATTCCAGCTCTTTGATGATTCATAGTGACAGCCTTGGTCTGACATAACCTACAACTGCTGTCTTAATAGCTGTTGTGTCATATAGCATAACATTGCACCTGACATACCACTTCACAGGGCTAAATGAAACAGTCAGGGGTTGCCTCTGCCAAGGGGCTTTTCTGCTGGACATTTGCAGTTGCATTTTTAGTGAAGGGGCTGTAAGCCAGATAGAGAATCAAGTCCAAAACCCTTTCTGCTGTATCACAGTGTTAAACAATACTGAGAATATTGCTAATGCTTTCTGTTGTTCATATTAAAAACTGAAAATCTTACACTCATTAAACCAAAAGTTCAAATGTTATTGTTCGCAATTCTGGAGTCAAGAAGATGGTGGTTAAAAATGAGTTGGGATAGATTTTGGGTGCTGGTGAGTTCAAAGTCCTTAAACTAGGTGGATTATTTTCACCAGATAAGAAAAAGCCCCTACAATAAATTAGCAAGTAAAACCTTTAAATCAAATACTACACTATCAAACATAACCATTATTATGGAGAGAGAGGGCTTGGGAGAATTTATAGAAGCAAGGAGGTCAGTTTCAAATGAACCTATAAGAGGGAGTCATAGCCTGTTCCTTCCCAGCATTCTCTTATGTTCATATTGCTTTGTAATGTAACTAACGTCCTGGTATTTTCAACCCTCATCTGCTGGGTTCTAAACAGTTCCACTTTTCATTTAACTTACATCTTAATTTTTGTCTGATGGTCTGTGTGCTCCTGAATTAAAATTCAAGTAACAACTAAAATTAACAGTGATGCTATTTAAAAGAACATATAAACAAACAAAATCAGCCTTAAAATATTAGAATGTATAACTGGCTTGGGCATAGGGGATTGATTAATGACACTGTGTGGCCATGGCACGGAACAGCAGACCATTAACTTTGTGCAGTGATGGATTAGTTACACTAGGCAAGAAGATACATTAATGGCTGGACAGAGCAGGTATCTGGATTTTACCGTCTAGTTGCACAGTCATAAGATAAAGGCATGCACGCACTTTGGAAGATAGCAGACCGCATGTATTTAGGTCATGTTGCCCTACACTCTGAATTGGTGGGTGTATATTATTTATTATTTATATCACCAAAGTACCCCTGTTATGGACCCAGGGTCCCTTTGTGACAGGTGCTGTATAAACACAAACCACTATCTTGAATTGTATTCTTTTAGCAAATAGAACCCTACCCCCAGAGCTCTAACCCTAGCAATGATGACACAGTATTGAAGAACAATGAACCAACACAGCAAGCACACCATTCCCAGAAATACAAGCTTTCCTTGACAGCTCTGCTGGGAAGAACACAGGCAAGGGACTGGGTTATTTAATGCTCTCAGGTAATGCTAGCTGCTTCTTGCACAGCCTTTATAGATGCCATTGTGACAGTTCTGTGTATGTATAAGAGAATGTGAATACTCCCAGAACATATACATTTAGTTAAACTGGGGTAAATCAACCAGATTAAGTAAAAACCCTTGTCAATTTTCTAGAGGGAAAAGGAAACAACAACTTCTGCTGGTTTCTTCTGGTTCCAGATAAGTTGTAGATTTTGGAATAGCTCAACAGGTCCTGGTTTCTGTGACCATTCATTCTTTAGTACAAACCTGGAAAAGAATTGAAACCAACTCATAGGAATTGATCTTTGGTAAGAATAGCTTATGTATGCTAATGCAAAAATGTTTTTCCTTATAGAAGGGCTGATTAAAAGAAACACAAATCTAAACCAAAACAAGAACTTCTTGTTGAAAGCAACAAGTCTTTGGGAAAATATTTTTGAGCAATAAAGTAAAGGTCATTTGTTCTCAGATGACTGATGTAATTTAAGATTTTTTGAAGTGTTGTGGCTTTGTTGGTCCCATGATACCAGAAAGACAAAGTAGGGAGGTAAAATCTTTTATTGGACCAATGTCTGTTGATGAACGAGGCAAGCTCTAAAGATGAAGAGCTGAAGAAGAACTCTGGGTAGCTTGAAAGCTTGTCCATTTCACTAACAGATATTGGCCTAATAAAAGATATTGCCTTGCCTACCTTGTCTCTATAATTTAAAATTATACTATTCAGTGGACTTTTCAGATAAGTGAAAATTGGATATTTTTACTGACCCTCATTGCCTGACTTGACTTGTAATACATTTTATGCTGTGCGTATATTTCCAAAAAGACCAGACTCTAGTTTGTAGTAGCATCTGCTTTTAAAACAGGCCCTTTACTTCAATGGGACTTCCCACACAATGAAATATTATTTAGGGTGAGTAACCAGAGTCGAGTCATTGTCCACTTGGTAATGGGAGTGATATTAAACCATTGCTGTTTACAGTGGGAGACTTGAAGACCCAGAGGGATCATTCAAATTTATGTATCACTGGCCTACATTTTTATACCAAAAAGATATGGCACTTTTTTTCGTATGTTTCAAAAGAAAAAAAAGGAGGTTTTGTAGAAAACATTCTTCTTCATGACCAAATACATACAGAATTTTCCAGATCTGAAGAAGTGGGTCTGTCCCACAAAAGCTCATCACCTAATAAAGTATTTTGTTAGTCTTTAATGTACTATGGGACTGCTTTTTTGTTTTGTGAAAATACATATAGGCTGAACCTCTCTAGTCTGTCACCCAGACCAGTGACGAACAACAGAATTTGCCAAACCATGGGAGGTCAATATTGTCTAGCAGCATTACCAACACTTCTTCTGCTTATTGGACTCTTAGAAGACATTTAAGGGTAAATTATAGCTAAAGAACAGCACAGAACACTGAGAGCCAGGACTGGTGGCTGTGAACAAATTTTATGGGGCCACAGGAAACTTGATCACACCCACTATAAGTGGTCATCCAGCTAATTAAAATCATGTTAGATTACAGGTGTTGCCAGATGACAAAATTTTGGGCTAGAGGTTCAGGTTTATCCTGTATATGGATAAACTGTTTCACTGATAAATACACTGGCAAATTTTTTGGCAAAAACAAAATTTAAAAATGACAAACTTTCTGTAAGTTTTGAAGGGCTGAATTTTCTTGGATAGATATAAACATACATATAGCACAGAACAATTGAGATTTGGACCCATGGGAACAAGACTAGATATGGGAGTGGGCTTGTTGGATTGCTGAATCCAGCTCCCTGATTCATAGTGACAGCCTTGCTTGCTGCCTTGACAGCTGTTGTGCCATATAGCATAACATTAGCCCTGTGAAGTGGTATGTCATGGCAAATGTCAGTCAGGAGTTCCCTATGCCAAGAGGCTTTTCTGCTGGCCTTTGCCTATATATATGTATAGCCAAGAAAACCCAACCCTCCAAACATATACAGAAAGTTTACCATTTTACATTCATTAGTGAAATAGTCTATTCCAGTGCATTCAGGCCTTTGCTGGTGTTTTACTAGGTTTGTTCAGCCAAGGTACACTGCTTTTCAGCATGTCACACTGCGGATTTTCACAGGGTACTTTAAATTACTCCCAGGCCCCTGCAGCTATAATTTTAACCAGCCCTATCTTTCTCAAGCTTGGATTCCTGCTAGGCTGCCCTTAGAGAGAGCCTCTCTTTGTCACTCAGGAAGAGCCCTGCCCTGTCTGAACTTCTCACAATGTCCAATTTGCCGAGCCCCTTGGTTTGTTTGATGCCGTGATCCATGACGTCAATTCTAGCAGCTTGTGTTTTAAAAGGAAAATATTCTCAGTGTTCAGCCTGTGGGTGTCCTTTTAACTTCTGGACTTCAGCTAACCCATGAGGAGTAAACAGAATGTGTTTGGTGTGTCAGCAGGAGTGGGCGGTAGGTGAAGCTACCAGTCGCATGGAGCAGCACGGTATATGTGTGTGTGCTTTCATGTGCTCCACTGAAATGATCAATGCAGAACTCACGAGCTCCGTAGCTACTGCATTCATCTCTCCCAGTGCACTAGACATGATAATTCTCTCCGGGTTCGAGTTGTTAAAATGCAGTCAGTGGGTCATTAGGTTTTAATGGGAGTACATTTCCTATTTAGCATAAACAACTAGTGGTTCTAGCTGCTTGCGTCATGTGGGCCACCATATTTAGAAAACCTTCCTCGTAACTATGGGAACGGATTTTTGCTTAAGCGAGGCTGTTGAGTGCTAATTTGGTTTGTTCTGAAGTAGCTGCGGATGATGTGAGGAGATGGGTGTGCCCGTGAGAGAAAGATCTTTCATTTACCTTTTCTCCAGGCTGCTGCATGTTCTAATAAGTCAAAAGAAAGTACAGGTTGCATCTCCCTCATCTGGCACCCTCGGGACTTAGTCACTACTGAACAAGGGAATTTTCCAGACAAGGGGAAGTCCCCTCCCTCTGGGCCCCACAGCCTGCTGTCTCTTCCTGCTACCAGCTCTTATTCCCGCTCACTGATCTCAAGACCTCTAGCCCTGGGGGGTCCCTTACCTCCTGCCTGGCATGCCCCTGCTGGACAAACACTGGGTCCAGTGACCCCTGGGCTGCTGGATGTGGGCCTGGCCCCAAGGAGGCAGGGTTCAGCTGTGGCTGTTCTGCCAGCACAGCCCTGCCCCCATTCACCCCCTGGTTCTGGTCCTGGCTGGGCTGCCAGTGTGGCCTCAGCCCCGACCCTGCAGAGGCCAGATCTGGCCATGCTGCTGGCATGGCCCCAGCCCCATGGAAGCAGACTTTGGCCACAACTGGACTGCCAGATGGCCTTGCAGGCATTAGCTCTGACCCTGGCTGGGCTGCTGGATGGCCCTGTGGGCACAGACTCCAGCTCCTAGCTGGTCTTCTGCCTCTGTCTGGGGACACAAACCCTGCTGGCCTCCCTTGTCCAGGGCCACTGGCCTTCTATCACTGTGCTCTGCCTGGCCCTCCCCCTACTAGCCTCCTAAGCCAGAGCTCTCTGTCAGACCATGGATATTGCCAGAACAGAGAATCCCAGTTTTGGGAGGTATAATCTGTAGTATAAATTAACAATTCTTCTCATCTCATATCAGTATTTTCTGTGACTGGGTATCACTCCTTTATAAAACATGTATCTTGTGGGTCACATGTTTAAATGCAGGTACCTGAACCCACACAAGTGCTTAAAAAGGCTTATAGATGTCAGCAAGGGCCAGGTCAATGCTTTCACGCCGTTGACTTTGCAGGCTGATGTGCGATCCTAAATAGAAAAGCTTCCCTGAATTACTTTGTCACACCCTTGCTTTCGGCTTGAAGCACAAAGGACATGTCACTAGAGTAGAAGAAAAGTGTGGACATTTTTTGTAAATATTTTCCTGGAAAAAAAAAGTATCCCCTTTTTTTTCCAAACAGGAAATTTTACATTCTCTCTCCCCGCCTCCCTGAAAACTGTATGCATCATTAGCATCCTGCTTGTGAGCATGTGAAATCAGTGGAGATAGTCCCCTTGATTTCGGTGAACTCTGGATCAGTCGTTCAGCATGGGGCATTTTAGCTTTAATCAGGGCTGGAATGGTAACAACAGGACCCTCCATTTTGTGTGTACTCTGGAGCTACAAGGTGTACTGACTCAAGTGTATTACTTCCCTTCTTCCACAAAAATTGCTCTTTTCTTTTTTATATTCTTCACTTTTTTTTCTTCCTACAAAGGAAAGTCATCCAAGCAAATTCAGAGTATGTACCAGTGACTGTCTGCCTACTCAGGGAAGATCATCTGGGAATACTGTAATGCAAAATAAAAATTGTGGTAGCTATTACGCAGTAAGCTGAAGATAAATTAAATCTTGTTGACTCTCTGTAGTGTGGTAATTGCAAAATATGTTGCCTGGAGTGGGATAATTCTAATGATTTAGAGGAATAAAAATTCTTGATTATTTTCATATATGGTTTATTCTTAGTAAGATATGACGTTCCACCAGGCTAAAGTGGGAGGGGATGGTCGCTTTTCTATGCATTTGAGTGTATGAATCCAGTTCTATGAATCTCCATAGGCATCTAATGCTCCTACCTAAAACCAACTCACCTCTATCCTCTGTGTTTTTAGGGTTAGAGTTAGAGGTAGATTTATCAGTTAAATTAGTCTGCTAGTTCCCAAGGAAGGCTAGGCCATTAGCAGGATTCCTGTTCAAATTCCATCCATTAGTCTCTAGTGGATGTTGATGCTTTTTCAGGCATGGTGGAAAACATGTTGCTATCTCTTTTTCTCATCCCTGCTTGTGATTCCCATGGCCCTGACAGCTAGAAATGATCACAGAAAGAGTTTATCTTCAGAGGGCCTCTCCATGCTTGCCCACCCAGGCCTACAGATGGAGCTGTTCCAAAACTCTGGCTCCACACATTTCTAGGCACTGGGTTTTTTGAAATCTGGATTCCTAAAGAGTGACCTGGACCCATCCCTGCTACTGTGTGCCATACGGATAAAACAGTGGCCATACAGCTGAGCAGCAATGCCGCAGAATGCACGTGCAAGGGGAAATAAGCTCTGCTTTCAGGGACAGATCTTGTACCTGGCTGTCTAAAGGTAATGACGGCTCAAAGCATAGGACTAGCTCTCTCTTATAGGCTATGTCTACACTACAGAGATCTTTCCAAAGAAGCTTTTCCGAAATAACTTCTTTCAAAAGAGTGAGTCCACACACAAAAAAGCGGATCAAAAGAGTGAGCTGCTCTTTTGAAACAGAGTGTCCACATAGCCCCCACTCTTTTGAAAGAATAGGCCGGGGATTGAAAAAATCAGGTGTCATGAGGACTGATCTTTCGAAAGAAGGGATCTGAGGAATGTCTACATGCATTCTCTTTTGAAAGAAGCTTTCAAAAGAAGGCACTCTTCCTGAAACGGAGCACCTCATTCTGTCGATTTACTTTTGGAAGAACACTTTTTGTGTGTAGACGCTCCACTGGATCTTTCGAAAGAGCCCCCTTCTTTCAAAAAATCTTTTGAAATATCTTGCTAGTGTAGACACGGCCATAATGAGGCTCAGCTCAATTGTAGTCATGCTGGCCAATAGTGGGAGAGTGCAAAGGGGGCAGTTGCCCCCAGGCTTGGCATTTCACTAGCCGCTACTGGGTCCCTTTAAAACACCGTGGAGCACTGTGTCACCTCTCTGTGCACAGTGGAGGGGGCAAAGCTGACTGCCATAAGCCCTGCCTCTTATGCCTTTGACCCCACTCCTAGGTGCAGGAAGCTGGGCCCCCCTCCCACCTGCCCGCAGGCCCACAGCAGACCTCCATGGAAGTAGCCAGCACTCAGCAGATTGTAGAAATAGGCCCTGCATTTTGGCTCCAAGTTGTCCATTGTAGCAAGTGTGTGAATAGCAATGATGACAACATTTCAATTGCACAGTGGTTTTCATCTAAACAACTCAAGCGTGGTAAAGCTGAACTAATTTCTTGTAAATTTTACACTTTTTTTGTTCACTCCTTATTGAGAGTACCAGAAACAGCAATTTTCTTGTCCTGTCTTTCCCTCACCTGTCATCACCCGCAGTATTTACTGTAGCAAGCCTGTGAACAGGAATGGAAATGCAGACATTAGCAAATGGAACTGAATGCAAAAAGAAGGTTCTAAGAAACGTGGTGGTTATTAGCAGGGCTTTTTTGTGCCGGTACGTGCTAGTAGTGAGTACTGGCACCTTGGCAGCCCCAGCCACAGGCTCCCCAGACAGGTGGAGGGGAGGGACACTGGCAGCCCCAGTCACGGGGGAAACAGCCAGGGAGTGAGGGTCCCTGGCAGCCCTGTGACAGAGACCCAGATGGGGCACAGAGCCCTGCTGGCAGCCCCAGCTGCGGGAACACTTTTCGGGGGTGGGAAGGTGGGAAGCCATCTCAGTACCAGCTCCACTTTTCTTACAAAAAAAGCACTGGGTGTTAGTAACCTCACTTAGCTTCTAGCAGTGCATTTTTTCCTAGAAAAAAAGGTGCCAGAACTCAAGTTTGATTATTCATCATAAGGGTCAGGGTGTTCACTTTTAATGCCCTGGTCCCCCTGCTTCTGCAGGGTGATGGGGGCTCCTGCTGGGCCATACGCTGCTGCGGGACAGGTGGGAGCTCCTGCCCTAGTCCCCATGGTGGAGACTCCTGCTCCGATCCCTGCACTGCTGCAGAACCGGCTGTGAAAACTTTTCTGGTCTTCTTACACAAAAAAGGTGCCGGAACTCCATTCCAGTGCATTTCACCAGAAAAAAAGCCTTGGCTTCTAGTAATAGTATCTGCTTTCCCCATAGGCCTAGACTCTGTGTATCTCCACTGTGAATGTCAGGAACTTGGGTGGGGAGCCTCTGTTGACCGGGAGGGGAAGAAGAGGATGCAATCTGATATTTCTTGGAAAACTGTAACTTACACCTTTTCTTCCTCCCTCAAAGCACTGGGCACAAATAAGGAGAGAAACAGTAGTATTCTGCTGACCCTTTGGGTGATTGTAAAAGGTCTGTCTTTGCTGAGTATTTTTCTCACCATTTGGGCTACAGTGGAGAGGCAGACTCTGGAGGCCGCTTGACTGACAGCTCAGCTGTCGATAATCTCATGTGTGTTTCTGGTTTTGCACTGATCATACACTCTTGGTTTATGCAACCTACAAATCTCAGGGCAGATCCTCAGCTGGTGTAGGCTGGAAGTGCTCCGCTGGAGCCAACAAAGCAAAGCTAATCTACGCCGGCTGAAAATCTTTGAAGCTGACCTTGGTGAACTGCGCACAACCCGAAAAGTCTGAGTCCTAATCAAGCTACATAAGTATCCACTAGAGGATTTAGCAGCAGTCAGTCTCAATCTCTGCTGGAAGTTAGGAGCTTGATTCTTCTCTCACTTACATTGGAATGACTCAAGTGTAACTGCATTGGGGTTACAGCAGTGTAGAGGTAGGGTGAGAGGAAAGTTAGTCTCTCTCTCTCTCATTAAAGACTTTAGCCACTGTCATATCTATAAACCAAAAAGTGAGCAAAGAAAAGCAGGCCCTCACTGAGACCCAAATATCTAACAACAGTCCCTCTCTGGAAAGTGGGGAAAAATTGTATCTAGATCTGTGAAATTTAATTCCAAGAGGGTCATGTCCACATGGATTTGAACCACAAGGGTTTACAGCCGAGGAACTAAGACCCAGATTTGGATGAGCCATGATCTCAGTCCCAACAGAAAAATGTCTTCTGGTTTATGAATGTGTAACCTCAGGGGCACTGAGACAACTGACAACTGTACAGCCTTGGCTGAGAGCTAGTGGCTTTTAACTCATGTGGTAGAACACAAGGCTTCAGCTCCTAAGGTTGCAGATTCAATCCCTTCTGTCCATGATCCCCATCCATCATTACAAATGAAACATGGAAAACTTTGATTTTCATCCCAGTGGGATGCCAAGCTGTGTAATGAACCATGGATTTTCTTTTTTAAATTGAGCCTGATTTGCTAGAAATTTGGCAGATATTACAGAAAAAGGTGAATGGAAGATTTCTCCAATGGAAAGGAAGTATTGCCCTATGGTTAGCGGCCCATCCCAGAGCTCAGACACCTAGGTTTAATTCCTGCTATACCAGTGATCTCTGGAACCATTGGGAAGCCACACGGTCTAGCTGTGTCTACACGGGCACAAATCTTCGAAATATCCATATTTCAAAGATTACTAATGAGGCACTGAATTGAATATTCAGCACCTCATTAGCATTAGGACACTTCCGGTCGCGGTGCTTCGAAAGTGCTGCTTTCAAAAGCGCATGGCTCAGCGTGGCTACATGGGGGTCCTTTTTGAAAGGACACCACACCTTTTGAAATCCCCTTATTGCGATCAGTGAGCGGGATAAGGGGATTTTGAAAGGTGCGAGTCCTTTTGAAAAGGACCCCCATGTAGCCACGCCGAGCTGCGCGCTTTTGAAAGCGGCACTTCTGAAGCGCTGTGACCGGAATTGTCCTAATGCTAATGAGGCGCTGAATTGAATATTCAGCGCCTCATTAGTAATCTTTGAAATGGCCATTAGCATGGCCATTTTGAAGATTTGTGCCCGTGTAGACACAGCCTCTCTGTCTGCTTCAGGTCCTCACCTACAAAGAGGTACTGCCTGACCTCAAAGGTGAATAGTCACAGAGAGGTAGCCGTGTTAGTCTGCATCTTCACAAAACAAAAAAGCACTCCTGTAGCACTTTAAAGACTAACAAAATGATTTATTAGGTGACGAGCTTTCGTGGGACAGATCCACCTCTTCACATCTGGAAATACATTAAAGATTGTGCCACACTCCGATAGCACAGTACTGGGGGCCGTATAAGGACCACAGCTAGGAAATGCTCAGCAGAAGCCTCAGCAAATCCTTCAGACAGCAAGATGTGAGGTTTTTGTTTGTGCCAAATACTAAAACTGGGCATGTTTGAAGCCATTTTAGTTTTCACTTGCTCCCTCAGATGGGTGCCTGTATGCGTATTTTTTTCAAGAATTTTCCTGTAGTGTGAGACCTTGCTTCTTGATATAAAGTGTATAGAAATGTGAACTAAATCAATATGAACATTATCTGCCAGCATGACAGCACTGAACAACTGTCTCTGGGAACAGAGCTACCTTCTAAAACAGTTATGGGCAGGCTGAGTTGGAGTAGTTCAGAAATGTACATCACAAACACATCACACCCATATCAATGCCCTATGTGTGTTGGTAGAAATAGTTCAACTGCACCATTTCAGACATCTAGACCTCTGGTGATAGGGCACAGCTTGTGCACACTAAAGACAGCTTTGTCAGTACTGAGGGGGGAGTTAATTAACATTGAGAGAAGGAAATACCGGATAGGTTTTTGCATTTGCAACTCCTCATTCTGTTCATAGTAAGAAACTAGGGGGCAGATCTTTTCCCTTGTGCTTCTCCTTGGTGCTAAACTTCCTTAAAGCCAGTGGATCTGTTCCCAAACTGTAGCAAAATCTGGAGGTGGCCTAGCATTCCTGTGCTCCCATACTGAATGGGAAAGTAAGTGGCCCAAGGCATTCCTGTGATCCCACACTGTTATAATGGTCCCAGAATTGTCCAGTTTGTGATAGAGGACTGATCTCATGCAGAGCAGGCACAGGGTTGAGGGCAGGGTGGAATATGATGGTGGCTTAAACCCACCTTTTTATGTGTCCATCCCCCGCTTCCACCCACTTCCTGAGTTGTCCCCAGCTGCTCCATATGGATGTCCAAACTATTTTCAAGAGTAGCTCAAACATGCCAAAGCATGGACTGAGTGCTGCATGCACTGGCATCTGCCCACCATGGAACCTATCATGTAAGTACATCTTCTGAAGTCTCATCAGCAGTTAATTCAACTTAAGGTGTGTGTGTGTAGGGCAACCCTCCCCCACTGCATACCCTACGTACCCTGCTCCTTCCCTGCTCTCACCGGCTACATCTACACGTGAAGCCAACATCGAAATAGGCTATTTCGATGAGAAACGTCTACACGTCCTCCAGGGCTGGCAACGTCGATGTTCAACTTCGACGTTGCACGGCACCACATCGAAATAGGTGCTGCGAGGGAACGTCTACATGCCAAAGTAGCACACATCGAAATAAGGGTGCCAGGCAGAGCTGCAGACAGGGTCACAGGGCGGACTCAACAGCCAGCCGCTCCCTTAAAGGGCCCCTCCCAGACACAGTTGCACTAAACAACACAAGATACACAGAGCCGACAACTGGTTGCAGACCCTGTGCCTGCAGCATGGATCCCCAGCTGCCGCAGCAGCAGCCAGAAGCCCTGGGCTAAGGGCTGCTGCCCACGGTGACCATAGAGCCCCACAGGGGCTGGAGAGAGAGCATCTCTCAACCCCTCAGCTGATGGCCGCCATGGCGGACCCCGCTATTTCGAAGTTGCGGGACGCGCAACGACTATACGGTCCCTACTTCGACGTTGAACGTCGAAGTAGGGTGCTATTCCTATCCCCTCATGGGGTTAGTGACTTCGACGTCTCGCCGCCTAACGTCGAAATTAACTTCGAAATAGCGCCTGGCTCGTGTAGCCGTGACGGGCGCTATTTCGAAGTTAGTGCCGCTACTTCGAAGTAGCATGCACGTGTAGACACGGCTACCCTGACCCTGGGCCCTCTCTCTGACCAGCCTGGCCATGGATTACCTGGAGCAGTGAGTGGGCTGCGGTCTACATCAGCAGCTACAGAAGTTCACCTCCCTGAGCCTCCCTCTTCCCCCACTTCTCCGCACTCACCGCTCGGCTCTCTGCCGGGCCCTCCTGGCCTGCTGAGCCCTGCTTCTCTGTGGGCAGCTGGGAGTGGAGGCCTGCTAGTGGCTTGCAGATAAGCATGGTGCAGAGGGCCAGGAGGCCATGCCAGAGCAGAGCAGGTTGCTGCTTACGCCATGTGGTGAGGGCAGGGTGGGGGGAGATGACCCGCCTTCAGCTGCTCCAGGTAATCCTCCTCCCATCCAAAAGATGGCTGACGTTGGCTACGTCTACACGTGCCCCAAACTTCGAAATGGCCATGCAAATGGCCATTTCGAAGTTTACTAATGAAGCGCTGAAATGCATATTCAGCGCTTCATTAGCATGCGGGCGGCAGCGGCGCTTCAAAATTGATGCGCCTTGCCGCTTTGCGGCGCGTCCAGACGGGGCTCCTTTTCGAAAGGGCCCCGCCTACTTCGAAGTCCCCTTATTCCCATGAGCTCATGGGAATAAGGGGACTTCGAAGAAGGTGGCGTCCTTTCGAAAAGGAGCCCCGTCTGGACGCGCCGCAAAGCGGCAAGGCGCGTCAATTTCGAAGCGCTGCTGCCGCCCGCATGCTAATGAAGCGCTGAATATGCATTTCAGCGCTTCATTAGTAAACTTCGAAATGGCCATTTGCATGGCCATTTCGAAGTTTGGGGCACGTGTAGACACAGCCATAGAGGCCACAGAGCCTTCAAAAGCATGGGGCCCCACCTTGTCCTAGGGACTGAACAACTTTCACTGTGGTGCATGTGCACATGCATCTTTTGGGCTTTATCCCTCATCGGTCTTGTGTTTTGCCTCACAAAACTTGATTTTCTAGTCACAAATGAGAAATGTTGCCTGTGCTCAACCTCATGTCTTCTGTGCAGAATTTTTTCAGCCTCATCTATAAAAATTTACACAGAGAAAATTGGTGGTTTCACACAGATATTATGAGCATAAGAAGGGCCTAAATATGTTGCATTCACTGGTTACCCAGATGTTCCAGACCTGTGAACATGGTGCATATTAGACTTATAAGAAAGAAATTTGGTATAGAGTGTGGGGAGAAGGGCCATCCCAGTCTGTGCAGAACTTTGGGATGGGGAAATCTGATTTGCATGGTGTGAGGAAGATGGGCCATCAGAGCTAGCATGGTGTCTGCAAAAGCTATGCGTGTAGCATATTCAAAAGACTTGCAAGCTGGGTCTACACTAGAAATTTCTGTCTACAGAAGTCATTGTTGACAGAGTTTTGCCAACAGAACCTCTGTCTACAGAACATGTTCACGCCTAATAGGGGCTCCCCCTGTCGACACCCTCTGTCTACAGAGAAAAGCCAGACTGCCCCGCCTTCTGTCGACAAAACAGCCAACTGGAAGCTCTGCAAACAGGGCTGCCAGATGAACTGGAAGCTCTCTCTGTCGACAGAGCGTCTACACTATTTTTTTGTCCGCAAAGCCTGTCTTCAGAGTCTCTATGCCTCAAACTTTCAAGACATAACTCTGCCATGAAAAAGGTTGTGTTCTGGTGACAGATGCTAAACAGAATGCATTTGTTGTGTGGACGCTCCCTAGTTTTATTGATAGAAGGCCTCTTCTGCAGCCAGAACTTTGTAATGTTGACACAGCTGTAGATTGCATTATTGGATAAGTCTACCCTTCTGAGAAAATGCTGCATTGTTACAAAGCTCATCACCACAGCAATGACCGTATATAATTACAAATCCTGAGGAAACAGCAAAGCTGATTATTTGGTGGCTTGTTTATAAGCAAAGGGGCATCACATAGTTGTGAGGCCATATGGAAACTCTTCCCTTTTCCTGCCCCACACTTGCCTTGTTATCCCAGTTGATAACTTAATCTTTCACGAGGCCTCCAAAGAGTCTGCTATTGCTCTTATGGCTTGAGATTTTTGATCTTATTTAGACCTGTTATTAAACTCCCTAATCTAAGTGCCCTAACAGCTAGATATGGCAATGGAATGGAGGTATGTGCTGATTCATTTCAACTCTTTGATTCCTACTTCGCTGGTCAGAGCAGAGATGCATAAACCTCCATGTGTCAAGATGAGAATACACTCTCTCTGAACTGCTACAGTTAATTAGACTTGATACCTCTGAGATACTGACTATCTTCTGATCTATGTTACTATAATTTCAGGGAGGCCACTTAAAAATAAACCTTGTCTATTTTGGTGGGTTTCAAAGTTAAACCAGATGACTAATAATTCAGGACAAAATTTGTATCCACATCTGCCTCTCTATCCTCAAAAGTGAGCGGCAGATATTCCCACTGACATCTGCAGATGTGGGTACCCAATGATATGAAGCAGATATCTGCAAATTTGCAGGGTTCTAGATACAAGATTTGTACCTGTATCCATATCTGGAAAAATGAGCCATGGGTATCCTCACTGACCTCTGCAGATACCTGCAGACATAAGGCAGATATTGGTAGACTTGCATGACTCAATTTGTAGCACAAACATTTGTAATATAAATGTAATAGTGTGAGTGCTGTACACTTTGTAATGGAAATATATTCAATATATATAGTTGAAAATGTAGAAAACATCAAAATATTTAATATATTTCAATTGGTATTCTGTTGCTTAGAAGTGTAAGTAAAACTGCAATTAATTGTAACTAATTTTTAATCATAATTAATTTTTTTAGTTAATCACAATGTTAACAGTGCTTAATTGACAGCTCTACTATAATTACTTACAGCATAATCGGGAATTGCCAGAGGCTGCTATTCCAGATAATTTTACTAGTTCTATATATAATAATGTAATAGCCATTAGAGATGCTTATTGTCAGCTGTGATACAATTCCTTTAGGGGCTAAGCATATCACCAGTAAAGTCTTTTTTGCCTTAATCTTATTGTCTTTTTGACTTCTTTTACTTTAGGTACCAAGCTGTTGCCTATATCTATACCCATATACCAAGCAAACAAGAACATTGCATGATATGAAAGCATTGCTATATGCCTGCCTATCTCTTGTTTCTTCTCCTATGGATGGATGGATGGATAGATTAGACCGAAAAATAAATACTCTGAGAAAATGTACATACTAATAGCTGTGTCATCTGTCATAGGAACCAGACTATATGTGTAATTTTCATGTATATTGGCCAGGACTCTGGCACAAAATGTACTGCTATCACAGGGCCCAGCAGATCAGTCATGGTAATGGGAACTAAACATTTTCAGGGACAAAACCTTAATATTTATGCAGAGAGGATATCAGTTTTCAAGGTCTTATCTGGGAGAACTGCACACACTAAACTGCAAGGGACTCTATTCAACCCTGCTAAGTTTACTTCTTTTTCCAGGTTAACATGATCTCCCCAACGTAGATTGTCCACGGTATATTATTGTCCATTAGAATTATAACACCTATAGTTACTTGAAAATCAATAAGTATAAAAGCATACATTTAGGAAATGAGAATTAAGACTATGCAGGATGGCAGACTCTATTCTGGGAAGAAGTGGCTCTGAAAATGACTTGAGCAGGGGGTGTAAGGTGGATAATCAGCTGACCATTGAGATCCTGTGGCCCTAAGGGCTAATGCAATCAATCCAGAAATGTGTAAATGGGAAAATATTGAGGGACAGAAAAGTAATTTTCTCAATATTTGGCACTGATATACCACCTCTAGAGTACTTTCTGCTTCTGGTGTCCACAACTCAGGGAGGATGTGGGAAAATAAGAGAGAAGTCAGACACAAGCTGTGAGAATGATAAAAGATTGGAAACAGCTTCTTTATACTGAGCAGTCAAGGAGCCCTATCTTTTCAGCTTATCCGTGAGAAAGTTAAGAGATAGCTACCAGAACGTAAATGAGGAATAGACAATTTATAATAGCAGGCTTTCCAATCTATCAGACAAGGATATAAATCAATGCAATAGCTTAAAGTGGAAGCTAGGCACATTCAGAATAGAAACAAGTTACAAATGTTGAACAGTCAAATAATTAACCATTGATACCACTTACCATGGCTGATGGTGGATTCTCCATCACTGGCAATTGAGATTGGGTATTTTTAAAAAAAAGATATATGCTCTTATTTAACCAGAGTTAATTGAGGGAAGTCCAATGGCCTACGTTATGCTGGAGACTCAACTAGGTTATCACAATGGTCCTTTTTGGCTTTATAATTTATGCTGTTGATGTGGAGTGTGAGTTTTGGAGCTATGAACATGTTACTAGAGGGCAGTAAAACAATATGCCTTTTCTAATTAATGGTGCAGATGGTGTGTTATTCTTCTTCATTGACCTCTGTGATGTCACATAGCCCTGGGCTAGACTATCACAGCCTTGTTTTATGAGGCAAGAGGAAATGGGCAGGTTTCTGTGTGATACTAAAGAAGACTTTCCTTTTACCTAACAGGCAAAGCTTGCAGAGGATATAATGTTACCCTTTGCACGTGTGATCTTTGAAATAAATCTAAATGCAGCACCAGGGTAAGTAGCAGTATTTTCTGTTATATTTAGTGGAAGTTTACTATTTTATTTCAGTGCTGAATATGGCCCAGTAGAACAAGGATCTGTCTCAGCCCCTGGCTGCTGCCCACGGTGTCTGCTGATCCATCTTTTTTTCTTTTTTTTAATGCCAGGCTATGAGTATAATCAGTCACGAAATCCTGTAAGAGTCTGCAATTTTGATCAAACAAAACCAATTATCTTAATAGAGACAGAGTTTAACATGCTGAGAGTGTCCATCGAAGGAGATGTTGCTGGAGTCTTTTTTTTCCCATAGATGCACGCCATTATTTGATTAGATTACCATTCCAGTAGAAGAAAAATAAGAATCTGGCATGGGGGTAATCTGCCATCAGCTAAATAAAGATTTAATTGTGGCGCAAGTAATTTGACACACATAGTAGAAAATGTGTATGTTCTGTCTGGAGAATCAGTGATGTTGACAGCTTTTGAAAATTGTAAAATGCAACTATTATTGGGAATGAGGGGTGGGGACTATAATGGATTCTAAAAAAAAAGCTCTTGTCAGCAAAAAAATATGTTTTAGTGCCTGGAAAGACTTTGTAAGGTTGCTGAGAAAAGGACAGATCCAATTTTATCTTCCTTTATATAATTGTAGTACTTTCAGTACTACATTCTGTGGGCACCCAAACTTCCCATAAATGCATAAAAATGTAAGAGGGGAATCTTAAAAATTGTGATTCTACATTTCAAGAGCCCTCAAAATTGTTGTGGTTTTAGTTCCATTGCATTCTAAGTTATGATTATTTTATTTCTTTTTCTTTGCATTCCTAGGTCATTTCAAAAGCAGGGCAACATGTAAATGTTTAGCCACAAGCAGCACTGTGGAGAAATTCTATGTAAATTATTTGAATGATGGCCACTTTCATTAGCCCACTGTTATAAGAAGTTTCCCACCATCTAGCTGAATTAGGAGATGGGATCAGAGCATTTTCATTGGAGAGGGTTGAGTCTTAGTGGTCTGGGGAACATTTAGAGGGTTTCTTTTCAGAGCTGGTCAAAAATGTTAATGAGATATTTGTGGTATTAACATTTTTTCTAGATGTCCTACAACATATTTTTAAAATAAAAATCAAAACATGATGAACGTTCAGAAACTAATAATTTCTGAGCCTTCTCCCCACTACACACTTTTTTTTTTAAATAGGGCTATTGGAAGAAGATAAAAAAGTCCATATCCATTTTCATTTTGGCTCAAAAGCTATATTTGGTTGAAATCATTTTGACCAGTTCGTATTTGTTTACTAGTAAATTACCTTTCATTATATAACACAAGTCTTGTGTTCACAGCTGCCAGATCAATCTTCCAAAGTTGGGCTCTTTTATTATCTCTCACATTATCCCTTTAGGAACGTCACACTTGACATCCCAGGTCCCATTTTTCCTCACAATTCTAGTGTCCTGGGTTCACTTTCTCACTCTTAGGCTACGTCTACACGTGAAGCCTACATCGAAGTAGCCTATTTCGATGTCGCCACATCGAAATAGGCTATTTCGATGAGAAACGTCTACACGTCCTCCAGGGCTGGCAACATCGATGTTCAACATCGACGTTGCGCAGCACCACATCGAAATAGGCACAGCGAGGGAACGTCTACACGCCACTGTAGCACACATCGAAATAAGGGTGCCAGGCACAGCTGCAGACAAGGTCACAGGGCGGACTCAACAGCCAGCCGCTCCCTTAAAGGGCCCCTCCCAGACACACTTGCACTAAATAGCACATGATACACAGAGCCGACAACGAGTTGCAGACCCTGTGCATGCAGCATGAATCCCCCGCTGCAGCAGCAGCAGCCAGAAGCCCTGGGCTAAGGGCTGCTGCACCTGGTGACCATAGAGCCCCTCACGGGCTGGAGAGACAGCGTCTCTCAACCCCCCAGCTGATGGCTGCCATGGAGGACCCCACAATTTCGACGTTGCGGGACGCGGATCGTCTACACGGTCCCTACTTCGACGTTGAACGTCGAAGTAGGGCGCTATTCTGATCCCCTCATGAGGTTAGCGACTTCGACGTCTCGCCGCCTAACGTCGAAGTTAACTTCGAAATAGCGCCCGACGCGTGTAGCCACGACGGGCGCTATTTCGAAGTTAGTGCCGCTACTTCGAAGTAGCGTGCACGTGTAGACGCAGCTTTACTGTATTGTCCCTTATCTTTTTTTGTCTTTCAAGTGCTGCTATTCTTTCTCCATATACTCTCTCTTTTGCTCTACTTCAAGGCATCTCACCTATAATTCTTCAAGATTTGTTTCCAATGCCTCTGTAGCTTCCAACACACCTTTTTAATTTTACTTTTTGTTTGTGCTTCTGGCTACCTCCTTGCTTTGTGGTCTTCTGTTTTGGTTCTCCTTTTGTTAGGAGCTCTCTCCCCACTCTGCTTCAAGGCTCTCACAGATAAGCCTCTAAATGTCATGTGATGTTTCAGATTTGGAACTTGCTAAATACAACTGGGGTTGGAATTTTCAAACATTGTCATCTCCAAACTGGGGTAAGTTTGAAATCATTCATTCTTTAACCACATATCATGGGCTTTTTCATTTACGACTGCATTTAAATTTGTTTTTGGCTTTATTCTGGAAATTTTGAAAAGAAGTAAAACTGTATTAATCTCCTAGCTCATTTTCACATACACTGTTGTGAACAGCTTAGAAGTTACACTAGAAATTGCACATTATGAAATGATAAATAATAACATGCAAGATATATTTACTTGCATCTTTTAGGTAAAGAAATGTCCCAAACAATTAAGTCTTCACCCAAGAGCTGACATTCTTTTCCTGATAGGGGTTTTTCCTTAAGGCTTGATTATCTCTTCATGAACACTTCAACTTTGACCTTTTCAGCTGCCACATGGGATTAAGTTTTTACACTGTCTGTAAGGAATGATCCAAGGACAAATGGTGATATACGGTGTTTCCCCTGCACTGTCATAAATCATCCATATAGTGACAGCTTGTTTAAAGGCTTCTTAATGCAGCTGGATTCCTTCTCTTTCACTAAAAGATCTCATCTGGCAAAGTAGATTGGATCACACACCAGAAGGTTGTGGGGGCATACACAATCAATTCTGTTGTGGAGAGAGTACATGCATAATAAAGTGAATACTTTTGGGCCAGAGTGTGCCTTTGTTTTACTCAGCTGAGTAGGGGAATATGAACTCCTCCGCCCTCTTCTCTGGCCTACCCAGACCTGGTCCAGATCCAAAGAGCATCTCCTCTATATTATGGAAAGTACAGGACATAGCTATTGTCAGAACTTAAGTCATGACAGATAAAATACAGAGAGTTTACATGGTTGTCTTTTCTGATTGAATCCAAAGCCATGGACAGAATCACTGACAATGCTTAGAGAATTGAAATGTGACTATCAGATCATGCTGATGTTCTCTAATGCATGGGACATAAGACACAAATGAGCCATAGAGCTTTTCAAGTTAGTTTTGAAACCCACTCTTAATGAACATGTCTTGTACAACACGCTCAGGAAGAGGTTGCGTGGTTTGGTTTTCATGTGTTCAGGCTATATTTTCCATTTTTCAGTTTGCTGAAGCAATTCACCAAACCTTAAAGCCATTTCCTTGTGCACCCACTCTGTAGTGAGAGACCCAGGATTCAGCATGCAATGTTCTCCCTCCAACCTCTCATTCCATTACCACATTGCAAGTGAAGGAAAGTGGGTTGGAATGGAAAGAAAAGGATAAGTAAGATGTCCTTAGGCACAGGTCATACACACAAAGGTTGGTGTGTGTACAAAGAGAATTAAGGGAATAGTGAACTCATACTTACTGACAAAGACAAGGAAGGCAGTATCTCCTACAAGCCACAGCCCCAGTAGTTAGAGACAGCCACATTTGCTCAAGTTGTCCTTGCCTCAGTCTACACAGAGCTGCTCATTCTCCACAGATTAGTTCTAGGCCAGAAGAGGTAAATATCACACTAGCATTGGCAGTCCCCTTGATTTGGGATCATGTTGAGATGCAGGTTTGACAGAACGGTCTGAGCCCTCCCACCTCAGTTTGGATCATGCCCTCTTAATTATGTCCCCATTATGACATATGTAATTATTTCTCTTCAGATTTGATATTTCCACCCTACAAATATAGCATCTCGTCATTGGATCATCCCAGCACACCTCTAATAATTGAGTCACTCTCTTCCCAAAGACAAAATGAGATTTAATGCAAATAAAGGTTTCATTGGACGCACTAGGCCTAGTCTGATTTTCTCCTTGTTTATCAAAAGGCGACTGACTGTTAGAGGTGTCAGACTGTGATAATTGGCATGCAATATGAGCCTGTCTACAAGTGGAAGAAAACAGATGTAGTAGTGCCTGGAACTCTTTAATTGTACATTACTACTTGAGTTTATAGAGAACAAATCTTTTGTATAAGAGAGGATAGTGAATGTTACTGGTAACACTGGGCCTGATTCTGCACCTGTTGAGTCTCTTTCTCTGGAGTACACAGGCTACTGTTCTGTTCTGGTAACATTCAGCTCCCAATTTGTATTTGCTTTGCAGAAGTGTCAATAACCGCACAAGGTGCAAGTCACTGGAGAATGAGGCTGGCTCTGTGTGGGAAGATATATGTCAGGAAACCTGGTGAAATCCACTTCCACCTATCCAGAGCCAGACTCTCCAGTCCGCCAAGGTCATGTTGTGCTAGAGGATTTAAGTGGCCGGAGACAGCCAGTGCAGAATTCCCCCTGCATAGGGGAATTCTCCACTGGGATAGCCACCTCCCAGTGACTATCCCAGTGGGATAGTGGGATAGCCACCTCCCGAGACACCTCTTCCTGCAGCAGAAAGAATGAAAGGAGGCATTGTAGAGACTGGGATACTGATAGGCTCCGCTACACGTGTTCCTCCACTACTACAAATGACAGCTGCTGCTGTACATCTCTAACGTGCTCTGAAGCTGGGTTGCTCTAGATCAGCTGTTTCACTGAAGCATCCCTTATAAACTTCTTGGGAGTGGCAGGGAGGGGTGCCGCAAAAGACACAAGAGAAATTGCCCAAATTAAGTCTGCTGTATACCAAAGTTGTGCCACAGTGGCCAAGTACCGAAGCAGCAACTGATTATAAAAGGCTGAGTAGACCCGGGGGCAAATGTTTGCTGTTTCAAAGGCAGATTGCATTGTCTGTGCTATTAAAAGGGCAAATACAGAACATGACCAAAAGTAAATGCAATGTGACACACTCAGATGGAAGAATACAGTAGTTCAGGTTTCAAAGGAAATATTCTCTGCCAGTTCTCTGGTAGTGTTTTGTAGATGCAAAGTCCTGAATATATCTGAAAGGCAAACCTTAGAAAAGCTCATACATTGATTGGAAAGAACTGCAAGTAACAGGGAATCTCTTAATACTGGAACTGGAGGAAGAGGTTCTAATCTTCATCTCATGCATAGTGGTGTAAATCAGGAGAAAATCTACTGGCGTCCATGGAATAGCACTGTTGTGATTCAGAGGTGACCAATTTCAGTGGTCTCTCAGATGGTGGTGAAAGGTTATTGTCATACATGCGTAGAACTGAGGGTAGCATGGATTCTGCATGATGCTGCTAAATACAAAGATCAGAAATGCCATGTATGACTATTTGCTGTAGAGATGAGCAAGTCCATTTGGAAATGGAGCAACTCCTCCATTTCTCCTTTGGAGGAGAGGCAAATGAGCAACCCTAATGCAACAGATGTTAGACACATCTTGTAACATGCTACTCGAAGGCACTGTGGTGTTTTGGACAGGACAAGAACCTAGACAGGACAAAATATCAAGCCTGACAAGTAGGATAGTACAACCATGGGAGAAACTTAAGGCTCCATGGAAAGGCATGACACCAGTTTTCAGTACACATATCCCTCAATTTACAAACTTTCAATTTATGAATTTTGTTACAATGAGCAATGTAAATTTATACCTATTTTTCAATTTATGAACATATTTTTACTACAAAGAAGAACCAACCTTTTGTCCGAGCATCCACTTCTTAAGTAACAAATGCAGAGGAATACAGCAGACCGCAGTGTGAGGCTGACTTATTTCTCTCAGCTGCACAGCTCTTCCCAGTTGGTTCATGAACTCTGTTGTGTTTATGTCATCTTGACTGTGAGTGATATTAATCTTCAAATGTCTGTTATTTGTGATCATCATGGGTCCAAGACGTGAAGAAGTTTCTTCAGGAGCTCTCACTAAGGTCAAGAAACCAAGGAAAGCAATATCTATGGCTACCAAACTTGAAGTTATTAAAGAATTGAAGAGGGCTAGCAATTGAAAGACATATGTTTGGCAATGAAGTTGGCAGCATTGACAGTGTGTACAATTTTCAATCAGAAAGAAAAGGTAAAAGAAATGGCAAAAATGGTGTATTGGTGGAGCTAGAAGTTGCATTGAATAACAAAGGTCAGGGGTGCAATAATGGGTAAACTCGGAAGACTCTTAATACATTGGATTGACAGCCATAATGAATGCAACATACCTTTGAACTTCCTCATCATAAAGGAGAAAGCCCTGTCTTTGTTTGAGGACCTGAAGAAGAAAGCCAAGGAAGAGAGGCAAGGTGGGGCTGTCGAAGTAACATTCAGAGCAAGTCATGGTTGGTTTGAGTAGTAGTAGCATCCTTCAGTCTACGTAGACTATGGATCGCGCCCTTCGTAGTTCCATTTGGCATCCTCATTTGCAGCGTTGGCTGTGACTGTGAAGACCCACATGAGAGTGACAGTCCTTGCTGCATCTGTTACATATGTAATGGGTGTCTGGCAGGTCCTTGCTGTGCTTTCTGTGGGCTCGCTTCTCCTTTGCTAGCTGTCTGATCCTCAACTCACCCTTCTGAAGGCCCTTGTATAGTTCCTGCCTCCATCTGCTGCAATCGTCTGCCAGCTTCTCCCAGATGTCTGTCTTGATGTCTGCTTCCCTGAGGTCTCTCTTGCAAACATCTTTGTAGCGCAGCTGGGGGCGTCCGGGAGGTCTTTTGCCAGAGGCTAGCTCACCATACAGGATGTCTTTTGGGATCCTTCCATCATTCATCCTGTGGATGTGGCCAAGCCAGCGGAGCAGCCGCTGCCTGAAGAGGGTGTGCATAGTTGGGATTCCAGCTTGCTCACCTTGCTTGGTTTGAGTGCTTGTGTGTTAAGGGCAAAGCAGCATATGATGCTATTCAGGCAGTTAACATTTTCCCAGCTGTATTGCAATGAATAATTAATGAAGGTGGATATTATCCAAAACAAATCTTTAATGTTGACAAAATGGGGCTTTTCTGGAAAAGAATGCCTTCTCAAACCTTTATTTCAAGGGATAGAACAAAAGCAACAGGTTTTAAGGCCTCCAAGGATCAAATGACATTAGTTCCTGGTGGAAATCTGGAAGGATGTGAAATTGAAGCCTCTTCTTGTTTATCATTTGGAAAATCCAAGAGCACTTAAAGGCTTAAACAAGGCATCATTGCCGGGTCTGGCATTCTAACCAAAAGGCACAGGTGACAAGGCAGGCTTTTGCTGATTACAAAACAAGCTACTTCTCATCATTCATCTCTAAATATTGTGCTGAAAAAAATCTCGATAATAAATATCTGGTGAGCCTCAATATTGCTCCTGGTCACCCTATCTATGTTGAAAACTATGGTGATAACGTTTGAGTGGTTTTTTTGCCTCCCAAATACCACTTTCATCTTTCAGCCAATAGATCAAGGTGTCATTGCTACCTTTAAAGCTTACTATCTGCAACTGATGAGGCATCTTGTATGTGCATCAGATGGAGGAGACAAACCAACAATTAAGCAGTTGTGGAAGAACTATAATGTCAAGATGGCTATAGAAAATATCACAACTGCATGGAATAAAATTACTCAAAGTATTCTGAACGGTGTTTGGAAAAAGCTTTTGCCAAAATATGTTCATGATTTCCGTGGATTTAAGGGTGAAGTGAAAGACATGTAAATTCTGTTGTTCAAGCAGGATTCAACAAGGTAGACACAGATGATGTCCACGACCTGTTAGTGTCACACAGTGAAGGACTGACTAAAGAAGAATTAATTCAGCTGGATGCAGAAAGGTTATCAGAAAAAGAGAAGGAAGAATTGGATTAATCACAAAAAAATGCTGGACACTAAAACACTCTCAAAATTCTTCAGTGCCTTGGAGGCATTTAAACAAATTCTAGATGGCAACAACCCAAACTTAAAATAGAGTTCAGCATAGAAGCGACAAAGTCATGAAGCCATTTGATGCTATCAGGAGTTGTACGACTGGAAAAAGAAGGCTGCAGTACAAATTTCAATTCTATCATTTTTTCAGCCCTTAACCTCATCACCTCCTCCTAAACCATCATCACCAACAGCTGATCCTCAACCCTCAACCTATAAGCTGAAGATAAAACCCCAATTAAGGAGGTTGATGATGAGGACGTAGATGATCCCATTGGACTCACGTCAACCCACTCTCTTCACCATTATTTAAAAACTGTCTAGTGGTAATAAATGTCATAAAAAGCAATAAAGTAATACTGTTCTTATGTTTATGATTGTATAGCATTGTAACATATGTGGGAAAAATATCGCATAGTTTTCTGGGAGTCAGGAACCAGTCAGAATTTTTTAAATTGAAATGAATGGGAATTTCAATTTCGATTTAGGAATTTTCAGCTTACAAACAGTTTTCATGGAGTGAATTAAATTTGTTAATTGAGGGACAGTGTAGTGGTGTGGGTAAACTAATAGGTATTCAGTCACTCTAATGTTGGAAAATGGATACAAGGTGAATACAAGGTACTACAAGGTGTATGGTAAAGATGAATGAGCTGTAAGGATTTTGTGTGATTTCAGATGAGCAATGAATCTTTTTTTGTCAAAGTAAACAAGGACCCCTTATCACGTAGAGAAGATATTTTCACTACCCTATTGGAGAACAGAAATTCACAGAAGTTGGATTTAACTCATGCTTTTTTACAAATGGAGGTGGGCCCAAAATGTTGGACAATGAATACCCATAAGCGATTACTTCAGTTTAATAAACAGACTGTCTCCTGAGGTAGCATCAGCTCCAGTGATTTGGCAAGCAGCTATGGAACGAGAGTTGCAAGCAGTCCTGGGAACTCAGTCAGTTATTTAGATGATATTGTCAGAGAAAGCACTGATCACAAGCACAGCAATCATAACATAGAAATTATAGAGTCTGCAAAAATAAGGGCAGAGAGAAAACCAAATCTGAAGGCAAGTCTTTTGTGAGAAAATTTTGTGCTGTGGCCTTGGTAACTTACAGGACAAAATAGCTTGCTATTGGAGTTGGTTGGGAATTTTCCATTGGAAAATTCATTTTCCACAACATTCACATTTTCTTCTGGAAAAGCATTCTGAGCTCCGTGGCTTCTTGGATTCCGGGCTCCCCAGTTTTGCTATAGCACCTCTCCACCATCAGGCTTATGGAAAGTTCTGGCTGTGCCACAGAGGCAAAGAATGTGAGAGCCCAGGCTTGGAACCAGGCAGGTTGCCATAGAACCGGGTTTATCAGTTTTTCTGGACTCCCAGGTGTTCGGTACCCTGTCAGGCAGACTGCTTGACTCCCAGGGATTCCCACTTCCCCTGCACTTTGCCTGGTGGGATGAACTAGGCTTCCTATGCTGCCCAGCTGTCAGGCAGACAATTCCTTAGCTTCAGGGACTCTACAAATTTTGTTCCAGAAAAAATGAAGCATTTTCACTGTGGAAATATTTCTATCTTTCCAAGACCCAATGTTGTGGAATTTCAGCTCTGTGAATAATGCAGAGGTTTTCTGGGTGTTTCATCTCAATTTGTGGTGGAAAAAAAAATCCACCCTCATGTTCATGGAACTGAAATTTTGTTTCCCGACACCACTGGGGGAGCACCATTATTTATTATAGCACTTTGCACCTTATTCTTCTCTTCCCTTAGGTGGATTGTGATTTCTCTCTTGTTCTTTCTGACAGACAGTCCTCTACAGACAGTAGTCCACCTTTTGTGCGCCATACAATTGGCCCACATGACATTTGCATTTCTGTGTTTTGCTAACACTTAAATATTGTTGAGAAGGAATTCTCCAGTACAGAAATATATGTGCTTAAAGTGCTTATTAAAGCAAAGTGAGAGAGAGTAATGTTTGAGACAACAGATTGCTTGGGCATCTTCATCCAATTAAGGTCAATTAATTCACTTGAGGTGAATCATTTGTAAATATCACCCAAAATTGAAACTGTTTTAAATGGGAGGAAGTGTGAAGTTCTTGAATTCTGAAACAAATGAACTTTGTGAAAGCTTTTATGCCTATCTCATAGAGCATAGCTGAAAGGGACCTGGGAAGGCAGTTTAATTTAATTTCTTTCAGGTGACTGATGATTGAACATGTTTTTGATGGGGGGTTTCCTCAGGTTTTAGAGGAGATAAAAAGACAAGGTCCTGACCGCTTGTGGTCATTAACGATCTCATGGCATTTTTAACAGTCGTATCCTGGCTAGATTCCAAACTGAGTAATTACGATATGTCTCTCTAAATTCCCCTTGTAGTTTCAAATTGATACAATTTTCTTTCTCACATCCTGTCTCAATCTCTTCTGCAGTGCTGTAATTAACTCATTTGAAGGCTTTGAAAATACAATGCAATGTAAGTGCTACAAGTATTATTATTACTAGTATTTCTGTGGGCTGCTAAACACCTGTCAGGGCCTCACCCCCCCGAGATAGTCACATTTACATGGTGATATATGGATATAGTTTCAGAAGAGCTTTGAGACCTTTTGCAAAGACACCGCATAAATGTATAAAAAGATTAATATGATAGATTGCAGAGCTTATACTTTTAAAAGAACCTTGAAAACACAAACTCATCCATTTTTAGCCTTATGCCCTTGATAGATATTTATGTATTGGCAATCTATCATTTATATTAATAATCCAAACAGACCATGTGGGCCCCATTTAGCTAATTGCAATACAAATACATAGTAGGGGATGGTCCCTGTCTTGAAGAGCGTAAAGAATCTTCATTACACATTAATGACAAATCTACACTAGCATACTATATTGGCACTGATGAAGATGCACTCTAGCAACAGGAAAGATCCCTCCCATTGGCATAATTAATCCACTCAGTAGGAAAGTATCTTCCCCTGACACTGTGCAGTGTGGACAGAGCTAATGTTGATGTAACTTACATCACTCAGGGGGATGCCCTTCTCACAACCCAGAGTGACATAAATTACAATAACTTAAGCAATTGTGTAGACCAGCCCAAGGGTTGGAAGAGAATTATGTTTCACAGTCACCAGGCAGTTTATAAAACACTGTCCTAAAGCATTTTTAGTTTTCTCAGCTCAGCTGGTACACTCAGAAGTTTGGCAGGCCAGCTTGCAAAATGTTCATTGTTTGAGGCCAAGGAAGTGAGAGGAAGAATTTCACAAAGTACAAAAGTGCCACTAAATTAAGATGGTATTATGTACATGAATGAACTGGGTCTCAGCAGACCACAACACTCTTAGCACTTTGCCAACATTCTAATCTGGTCTCTGTTAGAGAGTCATGTAAATTGTTGAAAATGGTCTGCTGAATAAAATGCTTAAAGGAATTAGCTTTCATTTAAGCATTTAATGACAGTGGTTAATCAACAACATGTTAGCTAAAGACTTTCCTATATAGGCTGTGTCTACACGTGCCCCAAACTTCGAAATGGCCATGCAAATGTCCATTTCTAAGTTTACTAATGAAGCGCTGAAATGCATATTCAGCGCTTCATTAGCATGCGGGCGGCAGCCGCGCTTCGAAATTGACGCTCCTTGCCGCCACGCGGCGCGTCCAGACGGGGCTCCTTTTCGAAAGGACCCCGCCTACTTCGAAGTCCCCTTATTCCCATGAGCTCATGGGTCCTTTCGAAAAGGAGCCCCGTCTGGATGCGCCGCGCGGCGGCAAGGAGCGTCAATTTCGAAGCGCGGCTGCCGCCCGCATGCTAATGAAGCGCTGAATATGCATTTCAGCGCTTCATTAGTAAACTTCGAAATGGCCATTTGCATGGCCATTTCGAAGTTTGGGGCACGTGTAGACGTAGCCATAGAGTTATAGTTTCAAATAGGTGCTGGACTAGGGCTCAGGAAACCTGAATTTAATTCCCAGGTTATCTACTGACCAGGCTAATGGACAGGAATGGGGAGGTGGAGGGTAAAGGGGACAACTGCCCTGGGGCCCAGCCATACCAAAGGGCCCGGAGCTCCCAGCTGCCACTACTGTATCAACAGCTAGACTCTCATGCCTCTTAAATTGCTGTTGGAGTGCTGTGAGCTGGGAGAGGGCAGAACACTTCAGTCTTGACAGTGCTAAAGGCTGGCTGCCCCAGCTCTGCCCCTTCTGCCCATGGGCCTGCCCCTTCTGAAGGCACAGAGCAGCCTATCCCCCAGCCTTGACCAGCAGCCTGGCAGAGCTGTTGGCTCCACTGGTATCAGCCCCTTGTGTAATCTAACCTAACCTACGTTTAGGATGTCCTTTATGTAAAGCAGAGGAAATGTTTCCTTGCCTGATGTGGTGTCGGGGCGGGCGGGTGTCAAATGCCATAGGGACTGTAAGGCCCAGTACAACAGTGCTGAGGGTCATGGAAGTAGAATAGTATTTGGGCATTTAATTATGTGAGCTGAAGGAGCATTCAGCAGCTCTGAAAACCAGGGCAACATTTAGTTGCCTGCATGTGGCTGTGTTTGCCTAACTTTGGACACTAACATCTGGACATTTTTCTCACATATCGGCAGATGAATCAGCAGCAGCCAAGTGGAGAGCCAATAGCTCATGTTGAAATAAATCAGTGCATGCTCATCAAGGATAGGTGGCATAGTCTGAAGGTGACTGCTGCTGAATTGTGGGTCTTTAGAAAAACCCCATTTTAGAAGATTGGCAGCAGAGTTTCCCTCTCCTGTTGGACACTGGTTCAGAGCTGACCAAAGGTGCCTTGGTAGATAAAAATCTGGCAGCCAGTGTTGACAGAGGGATTAATGACTATTGTTTCTGTCACTCGTTGTGCTGAGCAGATTCCACTCTGGTGTTCTACAGTGGCATAAACGACCATAAAGGACACTAAGAAGACAAACGAGTTGCTCAGTGGTATTTTTCTCACAGAGCAGTAAACACACATGGCCAAGCCCATCAACAGTGGAGGGGAAAGGGGAGGTGTTGCCCAAGATCCAGCATTTCAAAGGGTCCTGGAGCTCCCAGCTGCCATTGCTACTGTATCAGTGTCGGAAGGCCCAGTTCCTTAAATTGCTGCTGGAGTGCTATGAGCTTCGGGGATGGGGGGTGTAGGGGGGAGGGCATCTTTGAAATGCTGCTGCTATGCCACTCCACCCAGCTCTGAAGGAATGGGGGGTGGGGGCAGCACCGCAATCTTTTGCTCTACCCCTCTGTTCTTGGCTGTGCTCCTTCCAGGAGCAGGGAGCCAGGCCCTCCTCCCACTTTCCCTGAGGCCCGCAGGGGCTGTCAGCCCCACTCTGTAGAGAACAAGTAAAAGTCACGGGCAAATGTAGTACATGGGACGAGGGTTCGGGTATAGACAGGTACAGTGCAAGTATTCCTGAGGGAATACTTTGTGGGGGAAAAAAAAAAAAGCTCCTCTTATGGAGGGAACTGAAGAGGAGAGAGAAAGAGAAAAAGAGAGAGAGCACTGGGTGCATGATAAGAAGGAAGTTGGTTCATGCCAGAGAGTTGCGTACAGGAGGAAAGGGGATGGCAGCAACCTGGAGGAAAAAGACAAGAAAAAGAGGGCTGAATGAGAAGCAGCCCGGGGAGTCTGAGGAAGTAGAGGATGAGAGTCACCTGACATCTAGCAACTGTTTCACAAATGGGAATAGGAAATAATAGGCCTGGCTTTCTGAAAGACAAAGTTAACTCATATTTTCTCCTTTGTATCCACACAAGTGGAAACCTGCTGAAGTAATTGTGCAACCAAACCACTTCCCCAGGGAACATCATCTCATGCCAAGGGTGTGGCTTTTCTTTGCGCACCCCACCCACTACCTCTCTCTAGCAGGCAAGTAGAGTAACAGCCTCCAGGCTGATTATTAGGTGGGAATTGTATTCCATCTCTCTACAGTCGCTGCCCACCTTGCAAAGCTTATTTTAAAAATTGCTATATGCTAACCCCTATGTCCACCTTTGCTGTAAGGGTCAATTTACTCCCATATTTTTTTAATATAAGGTACATTGAAAGTAAAGCAGCATATCAATGCACATGCAAGAGGAAATCATCCAGAGCACGCTGCTGAACTTCAGTCACAGTGGAATTCAAATAAGCATTTATCCTGCTATGATATTGCACATGTAAGGAAATGTTGCATATAAATCTTGGGAATTTTTTTTTATTTGGAAATCACAACACAAAGCAAGAAAGCAGGACTTTGATGCAGAGACCATGCTGCAGAAAAGCCTCAGTCAAGAGTCAGCAATTGCCGGCATGAGTGCCAAGATCGGCATGTGAGAAGATTTTTCATTGGCATGAAAAGCAGAAGCTGATCCCCACCCATGTGCCTCCATGCAGCCAGGAGCATGCTCAAAGCCATGCTGCCTGTGACTTAACAAAAGATCAGCTAATGCTAACAACCACCACCACCTTAATGGTAACACTCTGCATCTTTACCTATTTATTAATGAAGCTGTTGTAAGTAGGACTATTAGTGACTTTAAAAAGTATCACTAGCACTTGGACCATACATAAAGATCAAAAGGTCAAATTTTGGCACACTCCACCTCAGGAAGATCACTGACTCTTGGCCTAGATGACATGTTTAGAAGAAAACATCCCACACTAAACCCCACGATGATGTAGAGGGATCACTCAGGGAGTATAGTGAGGAAAAGAAACCTAATCTGTCCAGGATCCCTGCTTGGATTGCGGGCAGACTGGGGTTAGTTTTGTCACCAACTCAGTAAGAATAATGTCACAGACATACTGGTTCTATTTTGCCTTGTGTTTTAGCATGAGACTTCCCAGAGATGAAAGTGGGAATTATGGGAGAAAGCAAAGATGTAGACAACATGCACCAAAAAGTAGAAATCAGTCAGACCCGTCTCAAAATCTGGGTTAGAACTATATGCTTTGGTCTCTTCTCTACCAGAAACTGAAAAATGAACAAACTGGTCTTTTTTACCTTAGGGTAAATCAGAAATCAGATGTCATCAACATCTTTTTAGCAGTGAGGATTTTAGCACACAAGTGAAAAAGGCTTGCAAGAAACGGAATCCAGCCTTCAAAATCCAGACAGTTCTTGAGAACTTGCTGAAGTGGCCAGAATGATTTCTAGACTGTGTGCCCTGCTCCCAGTAATGAACATCTTGAGCAGTTCTCAGGCGGTGAGAAAATTTCATGGATCTCAGCACCAGCATGCAATGATTCTATCAAAACAAAAACATGGATCTCAGCACCAGCATGCAATGATTGCAGCTTTCGGGTTAGCCAGGAAATGGCAAACAGAAACATCATGATAAAGGGTCTGGACTGATTCCCTGAGGCAAAGCACAAACCAAGCCAACAGTTTGCTGTATGTTACACACACACACACACAATCAAGTGCTATTAATTAGTAAGGAGAGAAGGACAATTCTGCTTTCCCAAGTACACTTTTGAATCCCATTGATATCTCTGGAAGATGCGTCCTTCCACATGAAGGCAGAATTTATCATACCCTGATGACTTCCTACAAACCCTGCTCTGAACCTTGAATTGGCAGGGGAGATATCTAGAAACCTCTAGTCTCTTCTGTTTCTAGCCTCCATGATTCTAGGACAGTGGTGGGCAACCTGCAGCCCACGGGTCACACGTTGCCCAAGAAAGCAGCACTTGTGGCCCATGGACCCCCCTGTGTATCCCACTCCCCCCACGCATCTCTTGTGTATTGTGGCACTAGAGCCCCACACATTCAACTTCTCCCCCTCTCTCCTATCACTTCAGGAGCACTGTGAATCCACTGATTCGTGCTTTGTCCCTGCTCCTCTCCATCTCTTCTAGACCTGAAACCAGCCATAAACAGCTGGTTTGCAGCATTCCAGCTCTGGGAGGGAGGGGAAAGAGCTGGGACAAGCACAAATTAGCTTATTCCTGGTGCTCCTAGAATGCTGGCAGAGAGGGGAGAGGGGCAGAAAATATGGTGCCCTGGTGCACAAGAGACTTATGAGGGAGAGGGGCAGACAGGAGATCCATGGGGCCCCAGGTGGAACCTCAGTGGGCTGTGGACTGCTGCTGCCCACTGAGGTGAAGGAAGGCCATTTGTGTGACCCAATCTCTATTTTTGCTTGTGTTCACTGTTCTAGATTTTTTCAGCTTGTGCTGGCCTCAGACTTTCAATGTCTATCCGTACTGATAGAATAGATATTTCTCTCCTTGTCAAAGGCAGGAGTTCACCTCAAAAGATTACTCTTAATGATTGATTTTCCTTACCACTTTCCATTATTACTCATATTTTGATATGGCTATTCAGCATGGTCCCCCCATTCTCCCACTTCAACACTTTGAAAAGCAAATACATTAATACAATGAAAATGGATCAGTTTGATGACCATGTGAAATGTATCAATTCACTGACCCAGTCAAGAGTCACTTCTGTCCCAGGGAGCAGAAGGGTTCCACCATTTCCACAAAAAGCATAATTTTAAAAATCTCTTACGAATCGTGTATTTTAATGTTATTTTTCTCTCCAGTCTTTTCTTTTTTTTTTCCCCAGTTCCCATGTGGATAATGACGCATCCCTGTTATGACACAGTGAGGTTAAAATTTCAAAGTGCTGGTGGGAGTTAGGAACAGGGATCTTGTTAGCAGATAACGGAAAGTGCAAGCTGGCACCCCAGACATTGCTTTGAAAACAGTCACGTCCGGCATCTTCAATCATATCTTGGTGAGAATGAAATGTCACCGGGTATAATGTATCACAGGCCAGCAGTGATTTGTCACATTGAGACATTCAAGAAGGCGTTTTCTGAGAATTCAGTTCTGAATGCAGTAATTGGCTTTACTTAAGTGATATGTAGAATTGCCACAGGGAACAGATTGACTTGATCCTGTATTGAAGAGACAGATTCGGCACAAGCCAGTCTAAACATGTGAACTTTAATCTGGCTCTTATTTTGTATTTCTGAACTGTTCTGCATGAGGCCGTCTGAACTCTGGGGTTGAGCTTCCAATGTGGTGAGTACTCTGGTTCTGAGCCAGTCAGCCACTAAACTGTGTGCAATAGTTAGGTCAACTCACAGCTTCAGTGACTCCTCCTACTCATTCCAGGTGTTAATTCAGTCCATCAGACTATGCCACCTTCTGGCTGGTTTTTGGCCTATAGTCACTCTGAGCTGATGTCTCCACCCTCTGGTTCTGGACCCATGTCACTTCCTGGACTGCGCCACTTTATTCAGGAGACTGCCAGGTAGTGTCCACTACTCCATTCCGCCCACTTCCAGGAGCAGTCCTCCATCTCACCTGCCCCTGTGGCCAGTTGCTGCCAAGTTCTATTCCCTTGGGGTAAGCTGCAGCCTGTAAAGGCCATGCTCTGTGATGGCTAGGGGTGTGTGTGTGTGTGTGTGTGTGTTTGACCAAGGTCCACACACTACTTTGGGTCCTGGCCCAGATACTCTCTGACAACAGCCTTGTCTGCTCTCTTTCACTCTCCTCTGCTGCTTCCTGTTCCTTGAGCCATTTCCCCTTTTGATTGGTCCCCCAAGAGTCTTTTCCTGGTTGTCTGGGGCTCTGGACAGGCTCCCTCCAACCTGCTTTAACCCCTTCCAGCTACAATGGGGCAACTACCCTACTTTATGTGCACATAAGCAGCCCTACTGAAGTCAGGGAGATTACTCATGTACTTAAAATGTTGATGGCCTGTGAACAGAGTGCTCAACACCTTCAAGCCTTCTGGGACTGTATGTTAATTCTTCCACATCCATAAAAAAGTTAGGGTTATACTTGCTTCAATGTACCCTGGTAATAGCCTGTTGTAGCAATCTCTTGTCAGAGTTAATGGGTTGGGAGGGGTTGCCTGAATAAGGACAGTATAAAGTATATCCAAAGCATTCTATAGTAACAGTGCTCAACCTAATGCTCAACCTATTTGTCTTGGATATTCAGCAGAAAAGCCTATGAACTCCCTCCTCACACCCATAAGCATATGCAGAAGTGGGTAACCAATCTTGTTTCTTTCAACTGCTGAGTGAATTTTTTCTCAGCTTTGGTAATTATTATATTTTATGCTTTATCATGCAGGAATGTAATCACTTCTGTGGTGTTACTACTTTTAAAACCTCCAACTCAAACTCTGAGAATTGCACTGATGCAGCGTATCATGCATTTGTTTATTTACTCTGGCTGCTTTCATTTGAGCGGATGAATTGTGTGTGAGTGGCCGACAATAGCATTTAGGAGAAGTTCTCTCTAGAGACAGTCTGGCCTATGAAAAAGGAAGAGAGCGTTCTGAAAACCATCAAATGCTGGATAAAAGATCACAGATGGTATTGTTATTACTAAAATGAGCTGTTTTAAATTGTTCCACTTATAAACTTGTGAGCCCTTTGACATAGCAATCAGCAACAGCACTCAGAAAACATGAATAATAAAGAAACTGGTTTAAAAATGGGCTCATTTATTACCATACATTCGGATATGGATTTCTGCTGTTTAAATTTCAGTGCTAATAACGAAAGACTGATGCATTAAGAACTATCAAGGAAAAATCACGGACGGCCCCTGAAAATTATTGCTGTAATTTAATGATGCATAAAAGACAGAAGTGTACAATAAATGTTTCTGTTCTGTATTTGGAAGAAGCAGGATGAGCAACTCCCTTCTCATAAGGATGATGAAGTATTTTCATTCCACTAGTAACTGATAATGTTTTAATATCTCCAGGCCTGGATAATTTGCACCCAAGAGTCATAAAAGAGTAGGCTGAGCAGACCTCTGGCCTGCTGCTGCTGATATTTAATGCATCTTGGAATGCTGGGCAAATCCCCCAAGACAGCTCTTGTACTAATATTGAAAAAGGCAAGTGGAATGACCTGATTAACTGTAAACTGATTAGTTTGCCATGAATCTTAAGCAAAATAATGGAAATGCAGATGTGGGATTCAAAACATTTAAAAAATAAGTATAGCAAGAGAGAGATAGCCGTGTTAGTCTATAGTCTATCAAAACAAAAAGGCAGTCCAGTAGCACTTTAAAGACAAACAAAATGATTAATTAGGTGGTGAGCTTTCATGAGACGGACCCGCTTCTTCAGACCATAGCCATACCAGAATATGAGCCAATATTGAGTCTGTTCTGGCATGGCTATGGTCTGAAGAAGTGGGTCTGTCCCATGAAAGCTCCTCACCTAATAAATTATTTTGTTAGTCTTTAAAGTGCTACTGGACTGCATTTTTGTTTTGAAAGGATAGGACTATAATTAATGCCAGTCATCATGGTTTTATAGAAAACAGGAACTGTCAAATAGACCTAATTTCACTGTTTGATGAAATTACAAGTTTGGCGGATAAAAAAAAACTGTGTTAATGTAATATAGACTTCCGTAAGGCATATGCTTACCAGTGTGAAACATTCTGATTAAAAATTATCACTATGTAATGTCAACTCTCTAAATTCACTAAAAATAGTCACCATACAATTAGGTACTAACTAACTGACAGATTTTAAAAATGTTGACAACAGAAAATCTTCATCAATTGGCCGTGTTTTTAGAAAGGTTTTGTGAGGATTGGTGCTAAAACTGATGCTATTCAAAATTGTCATCAGTGATCTGGGAGTAAATATAAATTCATTGCTCTTAAAGTCTACATATGCCACAAAGATTTGAGGAGTGATAAGTAGTCATAACAAACCTGAAGACCAGCTCTGTGTAAGCTCAAAAGCTTGTTTCTCACACCAACAGAAGATGGTCCAATAAAAGATATCACCTCACTCACCTTATCTTTCTGGTATCCTGGGGCCAATGTGGCTGCAATCTTGCAGATGACAGGGCAGTCATAGATAGCAATATGGATCACTTGGAAACCTGGTCGCATTCAAACAAAATGAAGTTTAATACTTCAAAATACAAAGTTATGTGACTAGAAACTTGACTTTCAGGATGCAATGGGGTGCTATGTCCTGGGTAGCTATGTTCTAGAAATGAGTGACTCTGAAAAGAATTTAAGGGAACTAAGTGTCTGAGGTATATCCTTTGCATCAAAGAGCAAGATTTTGTCACAGATGAGGAGCTTTGGAACCAAGCAGGACAAGAACCACTTGATGTTCAAATGAAGAGAAAAAAGTGGGGATGGTGAGGCCACACTCTCAGAAAACCATCATCCAGCATTGCCCATCAAACTCTCAGGTTACTTCTACACTATGAGATAAAATTGATTTTAAGCCAGTTAGTCCAATTTTTTCCAGTGCTTGTCCTCACTGTAAATTCCATTAGCTCGATTTATGGAGCACTAAAACTGACATGATATCCAAATCACAAAATCATAGTAATCTGATGGATGTAGCATTCAATTTGAATTTAAAATTCTGAATGAAGGGTAGTGAAGATGCAGTATGTCTTTAAATTTAATTCATTAGCCTCCACAGATGCCCCATATGTGCCCCACAATGCACCATAGTTCCCCACTCTGGCCTCTTACATCTCCACTGCTTTCAAGTGCGCAGGAGTTAGGTAACAGGACCATTACAATTCGACACCTGCAAGCCCGTGGCTGTAGGATCATGAGAGGCTGAAAAACCTTCTTTCTTTTTCTTTGCTAGGAGTGCAGGTGTGGTGTCTGTTCTTCTGTGTATACCCCTGCTAGCTGCCCTTTTTTCTGCTCTGCCTGGTGCCAGCTGCTGCCCCCCCCCCGTACCACATGTCAGCTAGGCTATGGGTGGGGGTTGTGCTTGTCTGGTAATATGAGAAACTTCTTTTCAGCCATTTACATGTTGTTCTGACACCCACATCATGACCCCCCACATTCCTGTGCCCAGCTGCATCACCTGGCTTGACCCCAAACCAATAAAAGGACGTGCTGCACAAGTTGCCAGGCAGATTGTGGGCACTGAGGGCCATGATTTTCAGGGGCTGTCTATAGCAGGTGGTCTTGTACACACCTGGGGGACATCTCCCTTGGTGATCATGATTTTTGGGGGCTAACTATGGCCAGGAGTCTTGTAGCCACCCAGGGGATGTCTGCATCAGTGGTCTTGATTTTCAGGGGCTGACTGTAGCTGGGGCTCTTTTACCCACCCTGAGCCATATATGTCTCAATGAAAACAATGTATTAACTATACAATTACCACAGGTGTCAAAGTCTTGCAGCAGGGAATATTCTTGTCCTAAAGGTCTTCTTTTCCAGGTGCAAACCTGCCTGTAGTCTGGAGTCTTTTAGCCTGATGAATCATTCGAGTTTCAGTGTAGCAACCACATCTACTTAGACATAAGGGTCTTCTTTGGTAGGAGGCCTAAATCCAGATTCAATTTCCTGAAAGGCCCTCCATGGGCAGTCACAATTTTTGTGGCTGTCAACAGCGTACTGTCTTTTAGCTGCCCTGACCCATTACTCATGATTCATTTGGGTTTCAGTGAAACAACTGTCTCTACTTAGACATAAGGGTCTTCTTTCCCAGGTGGCCTAAATCCAGATTCAATGTCCTGACAGGGCCTCTGTGGGTGGTCACAATTTTTGTGGCTGTCAACAATCTTTTAGTTGCCCTGGCCCATCACTGATGATTCATTCAAGTTTCAGTGGAGCATCTGTGTCTACTTAAACATACGTAAAATGGCAGGGGAAAGAGGGGAATGAAATGTGGGAAGATGGCATCATATGCCCACATCTACTTGTGGGGCCAGAATGCAATGGGGCTCAGGGAACCTCGGGATAGGTTCCCACAGTACACTGCAGCAACATTTGATTTAACCTGGATTTAAGCTACTTATATGTGGCAGCAGTAAATCGATTATGTGGGAAGGTGACAATGCTCAAAGTCGAATGGATAAAACCCAGCATTAAGAAATTGATTTTAATCAAATCAATTTTAACTTGTAGTATAGACACAGCCTCAGATAGAACCTGCAAGAAAAATGCGAAAGACAATGTGGAGATCTACGGAGACTGAAGGACAACAACTGGGGCAGTCCTGGGGTCAGCTAGAAGTTTTCTCCTGAGACAGAGTGAAGGGGAGAAGCCTTGTAGATGACCTATTCTCCACTTGGAGTACAAGAGTTTAAGTCAAGTAAGTCAGTGGCCAAGAGCCTCTAGTGCAAAGTGTTAATTTTCCTTGGCTGTATAAGCAGGAGGGGAATGTTTTGCAGAGGTCTGATTTTTACCTCTATATACAGCATTGGTGAAACCAAAACTGGTATACTGTCTCCTGTTCTGGCATTTGACTTGGCACCGCATGACATTTTGATGAAAATATTAGAATGATAATGTTAACATGGCACTCACTGAATGGAGTAAAAGCTGGAGAGTTGAGAGGTCTCCAAATGTAAATGCAAGTGGGGAATCTTATGGAATGGCTGTGTATCTAATGGGGTTTTGCAGTAATTGGTTCTTGGTGTTACATGTTTATATATATATATATATATATATATATATATATACTTTAATTAAAATGACCGGAAGAAACATGAAATCTCTGATAAAGTTTGCAGATGATACAAAAATTGGGAAAGTGGTAAATAATGAAGAGGGCAGTAACAGATTGCAGCATGCTGGATGCAAGCAAACAATATTCATTTTGTCATGGTGAAATGTATACACCTAGGAATAAAGAATGTAGGCCAGTGATGGGCAACCTGAAGCCTGTGGGCCACATGCAACCCACTGGAGCTCCACCTGCAGCCCATGGACCTATCTGCCCTACACACCTCTTGTGCAGTGGGGCACCAGAGCCTGGCACTTTCTACTCCTCTTGCTCCCTCCCAGCACTTTAGGAGCACAGCGAATCCACTGATTCGTGCTCGGTCACTGTCCTTACCCTATCCCCTAGAGCTGGAACAGCAGCTGCGAACAACAGTTTTGCAGGGCGTCAGCTCTGGCAGGGCGTGGGGAAGAGCAGGGATGAGTGTGAATCAGTGGATTCATAGTGTTCTAGAGTGCTGGGACAGAGGGGAGGAGTAGAAAGTGTGGGACTCTGGTGCCTCAGTGTGCAACAGGCACGTGGCTGAGGCAGGCTGACTGCGGTCTGTGGTGCTGCAGGTGGAACCCTAGTGGCCATGGGCTGCTGCAGCCCACTGAGGTGAAGGAGGTCCACTCATGTGGCTCACTACCTATTTTTGGTTGCCCACTGCTGATGTAGGTCATATCTACCCAGCAGGAGTTTCTCTCCCAGGCAGCAGTGACTCGAACAAAGATTTAGCCGGTTCAGTGATGTGTAGCTCCTAGCCTGATGCTGTGGCCAAAAGCACGAATGGATGCATAAACCGGGGGATCTGAAATACGGTGTCCAGTTCTTGTGTCCCTAATTTAAGAAGTATCTTGGTAAATTGGAGAGGGTCCAGAGCAGAAGCGCATACATGAATAAAGCATTAGAAAACACAGTTTATATTGATAGACTGTTCTCCTTGAATCTACTTAGTTAAAGGATAGGTTAAGGGGTAACTGGATTATAGTCTACATGGGAACAAATATTTGATAACAGGCTCCTCAACTGAGCAGACAATATTATAACAGAATCCAATAGCTGGAAGTTGACGCTAGACAAATTCAGACTGAAAACAAACTGTGAAGTTTATAACTCAGGAGGCTCATTAACCATTGGAACAAATTACCGAGGATTGTCTTGAAATCTCAGTCACTGTCAACTTTAAAATCAAGACTGGATTTTTTTGCTAAAATATCTGCTCGTGGAATTATTTTGGGAAAGTGGTATGGAACTGTGTTGCACACGAAGTCACACTTAGATGATCACAATGCTCTCTTCTGGCCTTGAAATCAATGAATCCATGAAGGCGGATGTTGCAAAGTTGGAAAGGTTACAGAAAAGAGACAAAAATGATTCAAGAACTAGAGAAAATGCTTTACACTGAAAGATTCAGAGATCAATCTGATTAGTTTATGACAAAGAGAAAAATGTGACAGTCTCTAAGTACCTTCATTAGGAGAAAAATACAATCTTCTAAAGGGTTCTTAATCTAACATAACAAAAACCAGTGGCTTGCAAGCTGAAGCCAGATATTCAAGCTAGAAATTGGGCAATGATTTTAATAAATTGGAACAAATTACTAAGGGAGGTAGTGGAATCTCCATATCTTAATGTCTTCAAACCAAGAATGGATACATTTCTGGAATATATATTTTAGCCATACACAAATTATAGTACTACATAGAAGGTGAAATATAATAGCCTATGACGTGCAGAAGGTCAGACCAGATCATCTAATGGTCCCTTCTCACCTTACATTTTTTGATTTATGAAAATTAGGTACTACTGACAGCTTCACTTCTCAGTAGTTACCCAATACTGCTATCTCAGATGCCAAGGAAAGTAGACATTGAGTTGCATGTTGTAGCTCCTACAATACTAGGTCTGACTGTAATGTTACTTAGGTGAGTTTTGCATTGGTGTATTATCTACTATTACATGTACGAGAGTAAATCCTCTTCAGTCGAGAACCAGGCCCCCATGGAGCCTAGGGCTGAGCAGATGAGGAAAAGAAGATGAGGAAAAATCTCTGCCTCAGCAACTTGCCAACTTCACAATCTATGTCAGTCAGAAGGCAATAAATCAACCAAATGGACAAGAGGAGCACAGATGGATAAAAGAAAGCAGAGCTGAGCAGAAAAGTGGGACTTAAAACTAGTTGCTTGGCTTCAGCAGAGTAACTGATGGTTTATGCTGGTGTAGGACCAAAATCAGGCCACGGGGAAATGTTAGCACAGTGCAGACGTCATTAATCAGACAAAACCCAAGTGTGCCAAAAGCCAAGGTTCTTATTTAGGTCTCAGTCTGTGTTTTGCTAGGGCAAACCTCATTCTAGAAAAACTCCCAGTTACTTCAGTGTAAGAATTGATACAGACTTGGATAGGACATCACTGTTCAAAATAAATACCATCACAATAAACACAAAATTCCTGAGAATTACACTCCATCTGAGAGATTATCCTGATAAAGCACATGGCCACAAGCCAACTTCTGAATGAGAGGGCTAAGGAGAACTTCTGCTATGGGAAGGTTATACCCAAATTATCCATCTCAGAGGGCTTGTCTACACTACCATCTTCCTTTGAAGGAAGGATGGTAATTATGGTGTTGGGAGTTTACTAATGAAGTGCTGCACTGCATATGCAGCACTTCATTAAGCAAATCCCGCCCCCCCACGGCAACTTAGACGTTTTAAACTTCAAAGTACCAGCATGTGTCTAGCCGCGGCTCATCCGCCAGTACTTCGAAGTGCCGGGGCAAATTCAAAGTCCCTTTACTCCTTTGAGGATGTCAGGATGTTTTATGACTCGTGAATGCTGCAATGGGTTGTTATAGATTGTAGCAATTATTTTACAGTAGTTGTATAAAATACATAAATTTCCTAACAAACAGGACTTAGTTTATTTCCTGATGGGAACACAGTGTGTTACACCACTGAGCCTTCATTGACATTTAACATTGAATGGCCAATGCTTACTGAAAGGTGCAGTCATGGAGTGATCCTCAGGGGCACATAAAGAAAACTGGGTCAGAAGACCCTGGAGCTAAACACCAAGCAAACAAGAGCTAACCACGGCCAGGAAGCAGATGGAACCTTGTTAGCCTTCTGGAGCATTTTTAAAATCTGCTCGTAGAAGCAGCCAAATGGATGAGCTGACCTGAAGAAGAAAAGTGTGGAATTCTTGTTCTGTTTAAAGTCACGCTTTTTTTTTTTCTTTCAGGGAATGAGAAGGGGGCTCAAAAGCCTGCTTTCGTCCTGCAGAAGGGAGTAATTTTCAGTCAGCCTGTCTGAAAGCTTATCTGCCCCTTTGAGAGAGGACATGGATGTGTAGTGATAGAAGGGAAGAGCAGGTAAACTTGGGAAGTAGGAGAGTTGAACACCAAGGACACTGCTTGGATGCCAGGCTAGGCTCAGTTCCCATTTTTCCTTGGTACCTTTTCCCTTTGAAGAACCATGGCAAGCCAGCATTGTGACAGCAGTTATATGCCTGAAACTAACAACCTATGATTTACACACATGCTTGTGTGTTTTCCAGAGCTCTGACCAAGACCTTGTCTCCATCTGGTGAAATTAGGGTGGATAATTTGCAAACCAGACACTCATGAATATGATCTTAAATGATGTGAGAACCTCCACAAACCTAAACTTCTTATGCCCTTGCACTTGTAATGCCTTTAATGACTGTAGCTACATAATAGACAGACCTTCAGAAGGACAGCTTCATCAATCAGATAGAGCAATCCTTTCACAGGCAGCAGTTGAAGGATTTACCAGTGCCTTGTGATATGTACACCTTGAAATCTCTGAATTTGATATTTGGGGCTTGCTAGGTACTAATTAACTCAGAACCTGCCTGCTCTGACAGTTCAAGGAAATCATTTTTCAACTTCTCAGGATATAAATGGAAAATGAATTAGTCCTTGGCAATTACTGAGTTAAAAAGGCCTCACTTATGACTTGAAATACTCCCATGTAATCATGTTTCCAAAGCTTTCATTTACTGAGCTAATAATTGCTGCCACAATTAAAGACGTGAAGGCATGAAAGAATCCAAAATCATAAAGCACATTCAGTTATTTAAAAAATTACCCATCATAATTTTGTATTGTTCAAGAAAGCCATGCTCTCCCTTGTCAAGAAGTGTCTAATCTCTCCTTTGTTGTCATATTAGTGTTTGTTTCCCTGAAGGGTCAAATTCACCCGTCTACAAAGTGTTGGCATAAAGCTTATGTATCACTTAAATTCCACAGATGCCCTGTGTGTTATTCTTTGATCCAGATCCTGTGGGAAAGGGTGCTCCTCTCCATGAATTACTATCCATTTCAAAGGCAGAGGGAGAGGCATTAATGAGGTTGATGGTTTCCAATCTTGTCCCTCATCCACATAGGTCTGAATCCTTTTCAAAATCCCAGCTTTCATGACATCTTATTTAAAAGTATTCAGCATCAGCTAAGGAATGAACTAGATTCAGTGCTCAACCAGTCAATGCTGCAATATCTCATATGAGGAGTAGTGTGCTAGCCTTTAATACATACCACCCACCAACAAAAGGACCTGTTCCCAGTCAGTACAAATAGATGAGAGGAAAAAGACAGAGAGGAAGAGGGAGGCACAAAACAGAGGGGACACCATCTAGTGAAGAATGAGTTTACACTGAGTTGCTTTAGAATGCTCTGTAAGCTGCTGGGGCACAGGCAGTTTATGTTTTGAATGAAGCAGGACCTTGCCTAGGGCTTGGGATGCAAATTTGGGCAATGGCAAATGTACCTGTACAGATCAGGCATCATTCCAAAGGTGAAGCCAGAGTCTTGGTTGAGGGACCAAACCAGTGGTCAAATCCAGAATCAGAAGCCACATTCTAAGCTGGCAGGTGAGCCTTGAGTTGGAGCCACAAACTAGAATGATGCAGGCAGGCAGGGGCAGGTGAAGGCTGTGGCTGGGAGCAGGTAACAGAAGTGATGTGCAGGTCTGGTACATGCAGAACAGTCACTGTGCTGCAGCTGCTTCAAGGCTCAAGTAGCAGACTGCTGGATCACCCAGCCCAAGCAACCATTTGGAAGGGGCTTCCTGGGCCCAGCTGAGCTTGCTGAGTTGTTTAGCAACAAGGGTGGGAGCCAGGTACACCCAGTGAAGAGCAATGCTAACTGAGAAGTTAGCTCCGTCCATAGCCAAAATCCATCAAATGAGATCTCTAGCCTTTTGCATAAAGGTCCCCGGGAGAAAATGAGGGCTAGACCCATTTGAGCATCTTTCAAAATATAATTTATCTAAAACAAAACAGAAATTCAGTAATGCTGTTAGACATCTCCCACCTCATCCTGCCACACTTCACGTCCCCAGCACACAAGCACTTGTGTGGACAGTTTTACCTCTGCTTCGGAGCTCAATCTTCTGTGAGGCTGAAATGGTTTAATTGGCTTTTAAAAGCTCTTAGTTCTAAAGTGTGCTTTAAAACTGTTGCTTTCACATTTCAAAGTTGGGGGAAGTCCATAGTACTTTTACTGTGATTATTGGGCTGTATCCCGAAATGTTGGTACCACTTGTATTGCTCACTGAAACCAATGACAAATGCACACGTTTGTTGCCTCTGGGACAGCCAGATCCCCAGACAGTGGAAATCAGAATAGCACCATGGAGAGACATGATTTGTTCTGGATTCTTGGAGCATTCAAGATGCTCAAGGCATTTCAGGCAAATAAGACAAAGTAATTTAATCCAGACAGATAACCATCAACCAGTTGACAGATTATTTTGATGCAGACAAGGATGTCAGGAAGAAACAGGTCATGGATGGATGGGAAATATACCCTGTGAGATGCATTTTTTTACAAGATGGCAGGCAGCAGATTTTAAAGAATCTATCTGGTCACGTTCAGGAATTTGAATCCATGCCCTGTGTTCTCTGACAGACACTTACGTTTAATAAGATTCCTGATATAGATGAGAGGAGCAGACAGTACCAAAGGAGAGCTTAGTGGCAACAAAGAAGTGAGTTTTAAGGTGAGATTTGAAGGACAGGCAAGCTGCTTTTTGAAATCCTCCTTCTGCCTTTAAGCCAAGTGAGTGCACTATAATTAGCGTGACCATATTTTTATGCCAAATATGGGACAGCAGGCAGGGGTGGGGAAGCCCCCCTGAACTGCATCTGCCAAGCAAGTGCAACTCCCTGGCTGCCCCATGCTGTGGGGCACCAAAACAGGGCTGCCACCCCACAGGGGAGCTACCCAGTTGCAGGGGCGGTTGCCCTGAGGAAGTTGTGTGTGTGTGGGGGGTGTTCACTGGCTGCCCCATGCCACTGGGCTTGGGGAATGTTGCAGGAATGGTCCCTATCTCCAACAGTGGCTGCCCTGTGGGAGCTGCTGCCCTGGTGGGGGCGGTCCTGGCTGCCCCACACATTCAGGCACTGGAATGGAGCTGCTGCTCAGCTGGCACCTCCCTGGCTGCCTCATGTCCCCAGAGAGGGCCTCCCTGGCTGTGGAGGGTGGCTGTCCCATGCCTCAGGGCACTGGGAATGGGGCTGCCAACCTACAGGAGTGCTCCATGGCTGTGCGGGCTCCCTAGCTGTGGGAGCACCTGTCCTGTGGTGGGGGTGGGGAGGATCAGCTACATGGGAGGCTGTCCTGCAGCAGGGATTGGGTTACCTCCCCACAGGGGTCACCCCAGCTGCAGGGGCAGCTGCCCCCTGGAGGGGCTGCCCAGCACTGCTGGGGCACCAGGTCCCCCGTAAAATCTTAGAGAGGGGACAAAACACAGTACACTGCCTTACCTCTATGACAGGGCTCCTGGCGCCCTCTCCTGCTGCTGCCTGTGCTGGCCAGTCAGTATTTGCTACATGTGCTGTCTGGCCAGCTCCTGATTGATTTTACCTGCAGCTGCAGCTGTGCTGACTTGAGGGAAGGACAGCTCAGCAGGGGGAATGAATATACAGGACAATTTGCTTTTTTGTTTAAAAAAAAAAAGGTGGAGGGATGCCTGCCTAAAATATGGGACTGTCCTGGTGAAAATGGGCTGGATGGTCCCCTAACTATGATATTCACAGGAGCCTTCCTTGCAGGTGGACTTGACATAACAGGTGATTTTCATCTTTAAGTTCCAGTCACCATAGGCGATCAAGGGTACATATTTATAGGCTGCCTCTCCTGGTCTCAGTGCCCAGGCTCCAGTAGGAGTATCTCCACTGTTTTTACATACACACATCTCATGGAGCTGGAAGGGACCTTGCGAAGTCATCAAGTCCAGCACCTTGCCCTCTTAGCAGGGCTGAGACCCATCCCTTTCTTTTTGATTTATTTGCTCCAGATGCCTAAATGGCCCCCCTCAGGGTCTGAACTCATAACCCTGGGTTTAGCAGGCCAATGCTCAAACCACTGAGCTACCCTCCTCCCTTCACATTGTTTTGTTTTGTTTTGTTTTGAAGTCCTACACTATGATCCTGAATCAATTAACCCAGTCTCTGGAACTCACTGTCACACATCCTTTCTTCCTTTTAAGGGTCAGCGTAAAGGTCATGGCCAGACTGCCAAGCAGATCGAAAGAGTGAACTACTCTGTTCACAGAGAGCAGTCGGACTGCCTGGCTGCTTTCTTGACAAAACGGCCAACTGGAAGCACAGCAGCCAGGGCTGCCCAGTGTTCCGAAAGCCCTGTCTGTCGACAGAGGGCCCTCCCACCCCCAGAACATCCAGACTGGTTTTCTGTTGACTGAATCTGTTGAAAGAGGCATTTTGCCTCATGGGGGAGTGGCAGAGTGCTGTCAACAGAAGTGCCACATTCTGTCAATTTACTGTCGACAGAATGCTTTGGGAATGTGGGTGCTTCATGGATTCTGTTGACAAAATGCCAACTTTGCAAGCACCTGACAAAGTGGATCTTTGCCCATGAAAGATATGCTCAAATATATCTGTTAATCTATGAGGTACCACAAGACTTCTCATTGTTTTTGCGGATACAGACTAACATGCCTACCCCTCTGATAAAAATATCTAATGTTGACATAGACTAGACGTACACTTAGGCCTGATTCAACATCAAGTCTGCTGAAAGATTCCCAGGGACCCGCTTCAGAGTGTAGGGTGCTGACAGCATAAACTATAAAAACTAGGGATGGGCCCATAAAAGAACTTGTTTCTGGTCACAATCAGGTCTTTGAATTCCAGGCCCTCTGATCTCTGACACACACTGCAATGTGCCTTCATGGTGATGTAACCCAGGCAAAGGATTTATTAATTTATTTGATGCTTTTTACATGTGAATTGGATGTTTTATTTTGAAGTTTAAAATAATTCAGTAACATATTTTCATCAGTTGGGGTTTTGGATAAACTCTTTGTGTAAGTTCTTTGCTATTTGCTATTCATTATTTATGTGACTTGTTATTTATGTGAATGTGCCTGGATAACCAAGTGACGTAGCATTATCTCTGCTCTCTGACTGCAATGTATACAAATAGAAATAGGAATATCAAAGGGATTTCAAGATGGCCAGGCATGGACATATGCTGCACAGGTTTGTATTGAACTTACAGTTGGGAGAGCATCTGAAAGACTTTCATATAAACTTTTTTACAGGAAGAAATTGAACTCTTATGTTTGAGGGAAAAAAACACCTAAAAAAGCTGTAATCTGAAACAGATTCATGGGTTTCAGTCAAGCCAATGTTCATGAATACTTTTTAGTAGGATTTTACAAGCTCTGTTGATGATGACTTCTTATCCCACCAGTTAATCTAATTACGCTGTAATAAGGTAAACACCATTGTTTTTCTTGCCATATACAGGCAATTGGCTAAGCCATAAGTCAAAAATAGGATATGGTTATTTTCTGCAAGTTTAACACATTCCTTTGAAACTTGATAATAATTTTTTTCTGATTTGTCTACCTTGATTACTATTTTTGGTTCTCTATGCCTTAAATATTGAGTCTGTTCTGGTATGGCTATGGTCTGAAGAAATGGGTCTGTCTCACGAAAGCTCACCTAATAAATTATTTTGTTAGTCTTTAAAGTGCTACTTTACTGCTTTTGTGCTTTCAAACTTCATTATTTATTATCCATTTTTGGTGACATTTTTGTCTAAGGAAATTATGCTATATATCATAGCTGACATGATCACTATCCACAGGTAACACATATTGTGCGTATGGGATAAGAAGGGGGATGAATATTTCCATTGTAATTTTGTTCTTTAATTACATTTTGGGGAAGGGCATGAGTATTTTGGTAAAGAAAATAGCAGAGACTGTGCGGCAGAAGATTCCAGCAGGGATTTCAGTAGCGGTTATTTCTAACCTTTTGTTCTTGATGTCTGGGTGAAATACAGTCCCTTCTCTCAAAGTCAAAGTCAAGAGCTTATGTGCAGGGGAATTATGCAGGAGAAAAATGCAGGGGCAGAACTCTCCCTTCAACTGGCTGGAAGGCAAAGGATTTCTCAGTAGTCATTGCTCTGCTCTCTGGGACTGAATAGAGACCATAGCCATTGTATATGCTTGTGCTGGAGATGGGTGGCCACTGAATTGGCATAATCATAAAATGTGAGTTTTATGGGGGGCAGCAATGGGTTTCTTGTTACTCATACTTCTAATTACTTCTCTGCTCTGGCACCCTCAGGACCTGACCAATGCTGAACCAGAGAACCTGTCACACCACAGGAGGTCAATACTGTAGTGCAGGGGTGGGCAATAAAAAAGTAGTTTACCTGTGCCTCCACAGGTATTGAGCGATTGCAGCTGTCATTGGCCATGGATCACTGCTCGTGGCCAATGGGAGTGGTGGGAAGTGGCATGGACTGAGACACCACTTCCCACCACTCTGATTGGTCGTGAATGGCAGTCCGTGGCAAAGGAGAATTGTGATCACCTGTTTTCTGTGGAAAACCACAGGTAAATATACAGGTGGGGGCCCCCCAGGGAGTAACCCTGGCAGACTGAATCTAGCCCTTGGGCCAGTCGTTGCCCACCCTGTTGCAGTGAGTGGGTCTTTTATTTTTGTTTCACCAATGCAAATAAACAGAACAAACTTTGTAATGTTGCTTAATAATGTATAACTGTACTGATACACTTTATATGTCCATGCCTAGCCATGGCTTATCAGCTCTCTTTATAACAAAGTCTTAGTGTTGTTACACAATTTTACTGTATTGGCACAGGGAAATAACTTGATAAAAGCATAAAAAGCATGCTTATGCTTAGCAGCAGTAGCAACACTTCCACTGCTTACCAGGCTCTTAGAAAGAGGGGTAATTTAGAGCTATATAATAGCACAGAACACTGAAAGCCACAACAGGTGGCTGTAAACTAACTTTATCAGACAGTAGGAAACTTGCCCACATCCATGATAAGCAGACATTGGATGAATTAAACTCATGCCAGACTGCAGATATTGGATCACATGGTATTAAAGTACAGAGGTTCAGCCTGGAGCACAACGAGGTCCTGGTTCTTGGTCTTGGTGCACTCAATGAAAAGGACTGACTCTTCTTCCTGCTCTTTCCTCACCCACCAAACTTTCGAAAGCCACATCCTCTGTGTTGGACGCAGTATAATAATCGGAAGCAGTATAATAATCCTGCACTACAGCGTCCCAGGAAGTACAGAATCCCCTGAGCTCCTGTTCCATAACTACCATTGCCTATATGCAATTGGACTACAACATTGGAGGGATGAAAGAAGGATTCCTTGACTCCTGCTACCTAAAGTTAGGTGAGGTTTTTCCCTTTGTGAGAAAACAAAACAGCAGAAATGTAGCACTTTATAGGCTAACAATATAATTTATTCAGTGATCAGCTATCGTGGGACAGACGCACTTCTTCAGATCAATTTCATTTCCAATACAGACTGGCTATGTCTACACGTGAAACCTACATCGAAGTAGCCTATTTCGATGTGGCGACATCGAAATAGGCTATTTCGATGAATAACGTCTACACGTCCTCCAGGGCTGGCAACGTCGATGTTCAACATCGACGTTGCGCAGCACCACATCGAAATAGGCGCAGCGAGGGAACGTCTACACGCCACAGTAGCACACATCGAAATAAGGGTGCCAGGCACAGCTGCAGACAGGGTCACAGGGTGGACTCAACAGCAAGCCGCTCCCTTAAAGGGCCCCTCCCAGACACACTTGCACTAAACACCACAAGATCCACAGAGCCGACAACGAGTTGCAGACCCTGTGCATGCAGCATGAATCCCCCGCTGCAGCAGCAGCAGCCAGAAGCCCTGGGCTAAGGGCTGCTGCACACGGTGACCATAGAGCCCCGCACGGGGTGGAGAGACAGCGTCTCTCAACCCCCCAGCTGATGGCTGCCATGGAGGACCCCACAATTTCGACGTTGCGGGACGCGGATCGTCTACACGGTCCCTACTTCGACGTTGAACGTCGAAGTAGGGCACTATTCCGATCCCCTCATGAGGTTAGCGACTTCGACGTCTTGCCGCCTAACGTCGAAGTTAACTTCGAAATAGCGCCCGACACGTGTAGCCACGACGGGCGCTATTTCGAAGTTAGTGCCGCTACTTCGAAGTAGCATGCACGTGTAGACACAGCTACTGACATATATAAGTACAGAGGACCAAAAAGAAAAAAAAATGCAATAGAAAATGACAAATCAAATGGAATAGAAAGAAGGGGGTGAGAGGTGTGGAGATGTTAATTGTCCTGTCTGAGATAATTACGAGCATCAAAGGAAAGGAAGCAGTCTGTGTAATGCGTGAGGTAGTTGATATCTCTGTTCATACCACATGTTAATGTGTCAATTTTGAATATGTACTCTAACTGAGAAATCTCATGCTGTAATCTGTTGTTAAATTCTCTATGTTGCAGGACACAAATTCTCAGGTCTTTAACAGAATGGCCCACTCCATTGAAGTGTTCACTGACAGGCTTATGTGTAGGACTTTCTTGATGTCTGCTCTGTGTCCATTTATTCTTTGGTGAAGGTTTTGCCCAGTGTTAGAATTTTGTGAGAAGTTATCTATCCAAACCCATCTTGCAGCCATTATGCTGCAGGAAAGAGCTCTCCAGTAAATAAGAATTAAATTTTATTGCTCTCTTTTGTGTGTGAAATATAACATGTCCTAGCAAAGATAATGTTATTTAAGAAGTCTTAATGATGTCCTGGAAATGTTATACAAGCAGGTTTCATGTCTAAAGAATCCCTGGATCACTGGTTGATTTCTGAGTGGAAATTCACTGGCCAGTTACAGCAGGGGCAACATGAATTCCCTTCTGCCTCTTCAGTAGGGGTAGGGTGCAGGCATGTTGAGGGTTAGCTAACAGCAGTGACACTTATAAAGGAGATCATGAAAGCAATGCACGTGGCTTGATCCATTGTGGGGAGGGGTATGTGTGTGTCTTTCTTACCTCACTTGAAACAACACCTCATTTTACAGCACTTTGTTCTTGGGGTGGTAGCATTTGGCTTGTTACATGCATTGACCCGTTTCCCTCCAGAAGGGAGCACATGAAACAGGCATACACCAACCCTTTTCAGAAAGAAATTTTAGATAACACATTTATATGGAAAAATCAAAGAAGACGAGTGACCAGATTCTGATTTCCATTACTCTGGCACAAATCTAGAGTAATGCTATTGGGCATTACTCCATTTTGGTAATGGAGATAAGGATTTGACCCCATTATTTCTTGATCGCCACACAATCTACAGCAATTTTGTTTTTTCTTTCTGCTACTTAATTGTCTCTTTAGCCTTTAGCAGATCTAGATTTCTAAGGTCCCATTAAAGACATGACTGTAATCATAAAAGATGTAAGGGCATGCCTTCCTCATTTCATTACTGCAGCAGCACAGCCTAAAAACCTCCCTGTTTCTATAGGCTAAGAAGAGCAGCTGCTGAGCCAATATCTTAAACACCAGTCAGTGCTAAAAGTTCTCATAGGAGCTGACAATACTGGGATGACACTATTGCTATTGAACAGCTGCTGGCTTTTCCATTTGCATGTGCAGCTATCTGGGAAAACATGTATTTTTCATGGCCTTGCTCTTTAGGAGAGAGGTTACATTGTACACATTAGTGCACAGCTTCTCAGTGAGCCACAAAGTGTGTCAGCTCATTTATCTAGGTCAGCGGTTCCCAAACTACGTTCTGGCAGAACACGGGTGTTCTGCGAGCTATGGCAAAGTGTTCTGCCATTGAAATTGAGTAACGCCGGTCTCTTCCCCTTTCTCAGGGGAAAAAAATAAATTAAGGGATGGAATTTTCTTGATTTTACAGTTTTCTTGAAATGATTTTACAGTAGCCAACTTTATATGTGTTTTATTAATGTCTGATTTCATTATTTGTTGAATTGCATTTACCGTACAATAATTTTATATTATTATGAAATATTTTCAATTAGTAATGTTCCTCATAGTTAGTAAGATGAGGATACATGTTCTGCAGAGAGTGCCATGACGTCCAAGTGTTCCACAACCAGAAGAATTCTGGGAACATTGATGTAGGTGAATGGTTAGATTCAGCAGTAAAAGGTATACTAGAAATTCCGCAAAGAGAGCTCCAGAGATAGACCCCCCATTCCCAAAAGAGTTTTTGAAACTGTAGCTGCAAATACATGTTTTTGTGCAAGCCGAAAATTGCACAGGAAATGAACTCCCCCAGGAGCTAAGAATCATCACAAGTCTCACCATTTCAGCTCCAGGTGTGAGACTCATTTCTCTTACCTTACCTTGGCTACGTCTACACGTGAAGCCAACATCGAAATAGGCTATTTCGATGAATAACGTCTACACGTCCTCCAGGGCTGGCAACGTCGATGTTCAACTTCGACGTTGCGCGGCACCGCATCAAAATAGGCGCTGCGAGGGTACGTCTACACGCCAAAGTAGCACACATCGAAATAAGGGTGCCAGGCACAGCTGCAGACAGGGTCACAGGGCGGACTCAACAGCAAGCCGCTCCCTTAAAGGGCCCCTCCCAGACACAGTTGCACTAAACAACACAAGATACACAGAGCTGACAACTTGTTGCAGACCCTGTGCCTGCAGCATAGATCCCCAGCTGCCGCAGAAGCAGCCAGAAGCCCTGGGCTAAGGGCTGCTGCCCACGGTGACCATAGAGCCCCGCAGGGGCTGGAGAGAGAGCATCTCTCAACCCCCCAGCTGATGGCCGCCATGGAGGACCCAGCAATTTCGACATTGCGGGACGCGGATCATCTACACGGTCCCTACTTCGACGTTGAACGTCGAAGTAGGGCGCTATTCAGATCCCCTCATGAGGTTAGCGACTTCGACGTCTCGCCGCCTAACGTCGAAGTTAACTTCGAAATAGCGCCCGACGCGTGTAGCCACGACGGGCGCTATTTCGAAGTTGGTGCCGCTACTTCGAAGTAGCGTGCACGTGTAGACACAGCTCTTCTGTAACATAAATATTGGGGAACAGGTGTATATTTAAAAAATAAAATACACACCCTCCCCTCTCCAAGTCCTACTTAAAAAGGGCATTCCACTGCACAAACATCTTACCCTGGGAAGTGGAGGAAAGAAGAATCCTTGACTACATATGTAGTCACAATGCTTATTGTCCTGTTAGAAGAGGCCCAGATACTATTGTGAAGACTATTACGTAAGAACTGGTGTAGCATTTTGTGTGCATAATCAGGAAAATGAAAGCCCAAGGCCTGTGTCTGAATGCAGTGCCACTAGTTAACAAGAAAAGGCTAGGATGAGTATAAAACTTTCTGCTCATCATGGTGAAAATTAGCAACCCCAGGGCCTTACACCTGCTCACCACATGGAAATGCCATGGAGAGTTTGCAAGATTGAGCCCCTACATAATGAAGATTTTTTTTGTTCTATATTCTAATTTATTTAGCCAAATATACGCTATTGTTCTCAACAGAGGGCTAACTGAGTGAATTTTAGAGGCCTGTGGTAGGTAGGAGGTCAGACTACATCAGGGTGGGCAACTATGGCCTGTAGGCTGCACTTGGCCCATCAGAGCTTTTAATCTGGCCAGTGGGATTGCCAGTCCAGTGGTGCTAAGGCAGGCTCCCTGCCTGCCCTGGCCCTGTGCCTTTTCTAGAAGTGGCTTGCACATCCTCTCCTGTGGCCTCTGGGGGTGGAGGATTTCTGCAGGCTTCTCCTGCCTGCTGACACTGCTTTTACAGTTCCCACTGACCAGGGACAGGAAACCACCACCCACGGGAGTTGTGGGGGCAGTACCCCAGGTGGTGGCAGCATGTGGAGCTAACTGCACCCCTAGGAGCTATTATTGGATGTGCTGGCCACTTCCAGGAGCCAAGTGGACCCAGGGCAAATAGGGAACCTGCCTTAGCTCCATTGCACTGCCACCCCAAAGCAGCCTGAGGAAAGCAATGCTAGGCTGAAGCCTGCACCACACACCTCCACCCACTTGACCTGAGTCCTCCTCTGAAATCCAATTCCCTGCCCCAGCCCTTCTCCTCATGGCTCATCATAACATTTTCCTACATAGATGTGGTCCTCAGGCCAAAAGTTTGCCCACCCCTGGACTAGATGATCTAATGGTCTCCTCCTGCCTCAAACACTGTTAATCTAATGAGTAACAGAAATACATCACTAAAAGGAACATGATTTCTTGGGAAATGGCTCTAACACAGGGCACCTGGACACTGATCCTTTCAGAACAATGAAAAACAGTAAACTCAGAATAGAATAAAATTCACCTTCATCCTGACTCTGTGTGGCACTCATGTCTTTTAATCCAGAGGAAGCATGTACATAGGGCAGATTTATGGTAACTCCAGACTACCTGTGTAACTGTTGCAGAATTGTATTGGTCAACTGTCAACTGCAGTAGAACAATAACAAGCAATTTCAAACTTCTGCTTTAGTAACAGGTATATGTGCATTTCCTGAAAAGGGCATTGTGGGGCTTCACCTAAATGTCTGCCTAGAACAGCCATTGGGTCTCTTGTGAATTTTCTGTCTACTCAGCATTTTATTTGGAGCAGATGCATGAGAAGAATTTAGCTCTTTATAAAGAGGGGTAGGAGTTAGAAAAATCAGATCCTGATCTGAACTTTTCTAAAATTTGGTGGCCTTTGAAGCCAGCATTCAAAACTAGTGCACTGTAGAGATAGTAACCAGAATGCACATTTGGTGTAAATTTCCCTGACGATTTACAGGCATTAACTGTAGCACTCAAAAGTCACACAGAGTTCTACATAGTAAGAGACGATTCCTGCCCCAAACATCTCACAACCATTAGACAATTTTACAGATGGAGAACTTGATAAAGGAATTAAATGACTATCTCTCAATTATATGCAGAAGAGCTAGGAACTAAATACAAGTCTCCACATTCCTGGTCAACCACTTCAGCCAAGAAATTTTCCTTCACCAAACTTTGAGGGTTTAATTCAGACCTGTCTCTGATGCAGTCATTTAAGTGAGCTGTGCACTCACCAAACTGTCTGACAATAGAGGCTGTACTCTTTAAATTTTGCAAAGCTGCTTTTTTTTTTTTTTTTTTTTAAATCTTGACTGAAGTCACAAAAGAAATTAATGGGCATTTTCCTTACCATGAACAATTGGAGATCTGCCAATTGAATTTTTTAAATCAATGTCAATGTTAATTTTTCAATACACATTGTGCATTTTTACTGTCAGTTCCATTTAGCATTGCAAAGATTTCCCAAAGATCTGGAACTTGTCTTGTCATCCCGAGAGTTTCAGGGCCACGAAGAAGACTTCTTAACTGAAATGTCATGGAGTGGGTGCTTGAAAGGCCTGCAATTCACTTAGCATTTACTGTATAGGTGTAATTTCTTCTTCAGAGTGAAGCTCCTACCTGTAACTTACAAAGTCTGGACACTGTGTATGAAGCAAGCAGGAGGGTTTATTACACACACTGGTCTGGTGGTGTGTGACTTTGCTTGTAGGTTAGTGAACACTGCCAAACAACAGGTTACAACTGATTATATGGAATGTTGATGGGTGGAGAGTAAAGCAACAGAGCTGGGAAGAGACCCCAGAACCCCTGGATAGAAGTTAACAGCAAGGGACATTAGCACAATTAGCTGACAATCTAAGAAGGTTGCAATAGCGCCCTCCACCCATAGCTTACAGAAAGTTCTTTGAACAAAGCAAACATTTATTGACATAATGTGTAAAGTGGTGATGTATATGTCCAGGTCACAATCTTATCCTCACATGGATATGACCATTTGTGTTATATCTAAAGAATCAAAGCAGAAGGTAATGAAGGTACATGACAATCAAATATTTGTCCCTGCCCCCTCTGAGACATCCTAAGGCCATCTTCCTGGAATGTGGTTGCCAGGGTAACTATCGCTGTCTTTGTTCAGGCCAGGATGGTCTTCCAGGTGGAATCAGTGGGGGTCTGGGGTGGGGGGTGGGATGGTGGGGAAAGGCACACATGACAAGACTCATACTACAGGTGTAGACCTAGTTTTCAGACCCAAATTTAGAGCAGTGGTTCTTAGCAGAATATCATGGCTTGTCTAGGAATTTTACCTTACACTTAATTCACCTCTGCAAAACGGAAATAGATTTTACCTTTTCAAAAACAATGCTTGTTTCCTTCGTTCAATGCCAAACTGAACCCAAGAGAAGCATATACATTATATATGGTCAACATAAGGGTGATTTGTAGTAGTAAGATCGCTGTTGCTGGGTCAGAGCTCTAAGTGGAAAAGAGGTTTAATTTCATCAAGGTCTTCCTTACTCTTTATGACTTTCTGGTTAAAAGTAGCTCTTCAGACTCTCTTTCAAATCATTTAGGTCCCAGACACTGGTGCTCTACAGGACTTTGCTGGGCTAGTGAAATCCAAACCAATAATAATGATAAACCGTTTAGGATGTTTACAGAGAAGTAGCCGTGTTAGTCTATCTCCATAAAACAAAAAAAGCAGTCATGTAGCTCTTTGAAGTGCTACATAATTGGGTGTTTTTTGTTTCATTTTAGGATAGTATGTTCTTTGGTAGGGTCAGAGCATCAATAAAAAGTGAGTTTCTTGGCTCATTGGAGAGGGCACAGAGGAATTTGGCAAGAAAGAAGAAAATAGATGCCAACATAAAAGAAAGGTGTAAACAAGCTGATAATTGGCACTGAAGAGAGGGGAAAAGTATTCCAGGTGTCAGCCAAGGGGAGCAGCCATGGAGCTGGGGGTGGAATGTGGAAATTGTTCTCTTTATTTTCTGGTCAGGGTAATAGAAGTTTATCTCAGAGCTACTGTGACCATGAGCCATACTTTTAATTAATTTACTAGAGTATGTCTGGCTATTTGGCTTACTGGGCAGGGGCCAACCGTTCCTTCAGGGGGCCCCCAGTGATGTAGACAAACCCAACAGAGTGGACAGAATGATCTCAATGTACTTTGCATGAGGTATTTTTTTGTTATTCAACGGTGCTGTAATGTCTCCACTGAGCATGTGAACTTCCACCAAAGACTACAAGCTGCCTTCCAAAGTCTACATTTTTATCAGGCTTTCTTATGTAATACATCAGTCCTTTCCAGGCCCTAGGCTTATTGAATCCCTCAACCTTCACCTTAGTGAGACCAAAACACTTCCAGCTAAACCTTTGGTTGAAATTAAACCAAGAGCAAAAAACAAACCATTTAGAAATATTGCTGGAAGTATCACTCACATTCAATTGGTTCCTTTGACTATAATAGCAGAATTTGAAGACACATTATGCTATAAAATGGAACGCTTTGTAGCAAAAAGAGCAGCTTTAATTTATAACTGCAATGTTCACAATAAATAATAGTCTTTATGAAATTGCATCATTCCTGTTCAACAAACTCTGGTCCACGAACAGACAAACAAAAAAAGAAAGCCAACTGCAAAAGGAGGCCAAAGGTCTCTCCAGGCTGGGGTTCCCTGAATGTTTCACTGTGAATGTCCCCTCTTATATTCAAAATCATTTCAAAGCAATTGGAGGAGGAGGGTGCAAAAACACGTGTTATTGCTTCAGCGTCCAGTAAGTCCTTGTTGCTGGTAGACCTGCAGTGTATTGGCACCTCAGTGATTATGAGCACTTTGCAGAGACACTTGGCAGCTTCTTTGCAATCCCTTTACATTAGCTGAGGGTCATCTCAGCTCAGATTGTATCCATTATCAGTTTAACAGACATAAAACAGCTATTTCTGAGATAATGGATAGAGCTGGCCAGAAGATGACAATTCCACTTTGTGCCAGCTTCAGAAGTTTCAACTGTTGTGGCATTTCCACTTTGAAACTAAACCAAAACAAGTGCGAAGGTTTTGGAAAACAGACTGTTGTGTACAAGTGGTGGTTTTCAGCTCAAATCCTGTGCTTTTCGATTTGGATTGCCTCTCACTTCCCCTCTGGTCAAAACTGTTCCTCATGAAAACATCACCAAAATCCATAGGCCTCCATAGAAGGTTTTGGCTCTCATAAAACTGTTCTGACCAGCTAAAATAAGGGATTGTAATCTAGGTAGAACACAGTTTCTAAATCCTCACCCACTGCTGCACGTTTGTTTCAAATTCCAAGTGAGGGCTGTTTCCTGATTCAGTTTCCCAGGGAAATGATACCTCAGATGGTATTTCAGATGAAGGTGAAAATTATGCATCCAATAGAACTTATTACAGTGTATTGAAAGAAAAATAGACTGTACTACTGGCTCTGTGACCAATATTGTGTTTCTTAATCACAGTTCAAAATCAGTTTCTCATTGCTCTACAAATTTTCCTCTCCTCAGTTTAAGAGACCTGTTTGTCTTCAATCTTCTTTGTCTTTTGAAATCTTTGTATTCAGCTCTGGGCTTTTGGTTTGTGCCTATGTTTAGAATTCTTAGAAACTCAGCTTTGAACAGCTACTTTTCATCTGAAAGAGGCTTCTACACAACTTGAGTTCAAGTTTTTTCTCTTTTGTTCAGTGTGGATCATACTTAGCTTAGAACTCTGAAAAATGTACAAAGATGAATAATATATGGCAACTCAACATATAAATACAGTGGAGGAAACATCTCAATTCTTTTTCTGATGATGAAGCCTAAAGGAAGGGGAAGCAGAAGTTGTGAAAATAAATTCAATCCACTGAATAAAAGGCCTGCGTGAAACTTCTGATCTTTGTCTGCCAATGGGGGCTGATCCAGAACTAATCCTATCCAGCATCTGGCAATCTAAAGTGATTGTTGTCTCATTGGTTAGCCACTCTAGGGCTACGTCTACACGTGCACCCAACTTCGAAATAGCTTATTTCGATGTTGCGACATCGAAATAGGCTATTTCGATGAATAACGTCTACACGTCCTCCAGGGCTGGCAACGTCGATGTTCAACTTCGACGTTGCTCAGCCCAACATCGAAATAGGCACAGCGAGGGAACGTCTACATGGCAAAGTAGCACACATCGAAATAAGGGAGCCAGGCACAGCTGCAGACAGGGTCACGGGGCGGACTCAACAGCAAGCCGCTCCCTTAAAGGGCCCCTCCCAGACACACTTTCATTAAACAGTGCAAGATACACAGAGCCAACAACTAGTTGCAGACCCTGTATATGCAGCACGGACCCCCAGCTGCAGCAGCAGCAGCCAGAAGCCCTGGGCTAAGGGCTGCTGCCCACGGTGACCACAGAGCCCCGCAAGGGCTGGAGAGAGAGTATCTCTCAACCCCCCAGCTGATGGCCGCCATGGAGGACCCCGCTATTTCGATGTTGCGGGACGCGGATCGTCTACACGTCCCTACTTCGATGTTGAACGTCGAAGTAGGGCGCTATTCCCATCCGCTCATGGGGTTAGCGACTTCGACGTCTCGCCGCCTAACGTCGATTTCAACTTCGAAATAGCGCCCAACACGTGTAGACGTGACGGGCGCTATTTCGAAGTTACTGCCGCTACTTCGAAGTAGCGTGCACGTGTAGACGCAGCCTAGGTGTTGAAATCTAAAAAAAGGAGCCCAACTGTAGTTTTGGATATATACTCATGCATATGCTACCTGTTATGTTTCCCATTTTCCTGGAGTGACTCCTTCTGATACATAGAAAAGTGTAATAGGTTTTAAATGAAAAAAAAAAAGATTGCTAACTAAGCTCTTGTACCACATGTCCTGGTTCCATTGCGCTGCATGAAATATATGAAGTAATGTTGGAAGATTTGAACTGGATCCAATGCCCCCTTTCCGGGATGGCTGCTGCTCCATTCACATATCGGGGAAAGCTGTGACATCAAGAGCAAGGAATTACACCTTTGGCTTTCCACTACAGTGGGTTTTACTCATGAAAGCTGATTACCTAATAAATTTGATAGTCTGTAAGGTACTTGTTATTTGTGAACCTACAGACTAACATGGCTACCCTTTGCGAGTATTCACTTGCAATCTATGAGGCTATTTTTTGTTTTGAACAGGAGGCTGATGGGCAGGATAGGGTGGAGGTCTGGATAAAAGAGAGGGCACAGAGCCTAACATGAAGACATAGAGGCTGTGGCCACACTTGGCCAAAACTTCGAAATAGCCATGCTAATGGCCAAATCAAAGAATACTAATGAGGCGCTGAATTGAATATTCAGTGCCTCATTAGCATTAGCACACTGCTGGCTGTGGCACTTAGAAAGCGCTGTTTTCGAAGTGCCACGGCCGGCAGAGTGTGAATGCTAATGAATATTCAGCACCTCATTAGTATTCTTCAATTTGGCCATTAGCATGGCCATTTTGAAGTTTTGGCCAAGTGTGTCTACAGCCAGAGATGGGCAGACCTGACTGTCTGTCCTAAATCTAAGTGGCCTTCTCCTTTTGTCTGAGCTACCTACCTAAACTGAGCTTTGTTTGCCCTGATCCTTTTAAAGCCTGAGATCCATAAGGCTTAGTTCAAGCTGACAGTCCATCCCCTGTGAATGCACTGGCTCTGTGGGAATGGATTATTGTGCCATGTAGATTTTTGCAAACCCAGAGACTTCCTCCACTTGACTCAAACTGTCCTGCCAGAAAAGTCTTGCTTGGCTCAAAGATCAAACAGGAAAAAACCCACTTGGTTTAATAAAACAGAGGGAACTGTCATGCTACCTTTTTTTTCAATTGAAAGGTGAATGCTGAGGGTTTAATTCTGATCTCACATATTGCAATGTTAATTAAAAGTTATCCTGTCAGAGTAAGACCATTAAACTGGTGTCAAATCAGTGTTAGTGAAAACAGAATCAGGACCTATATTTCCTGACCATGCTGACAAGCCTGACAATATTCCAGCTGCATTCTGTACAGCAGGAGCTGGTTGCATGTTGGCAAAAAAATGAGTTTCAATTCACTGCAGTAAAGTCAAGGCTAATGCCAGCAGAGATGGCTTTTCTCATTAAACAAGCGGAGAATATAATGTTAGAAATTGATATTCCTTTTAAATGGGAAAAAGATGTTATTAATTAAGAGACTGACACTTTTTCCAAATAGATTATTCTTAGAAACATTATTGGCATTATTTACATCAGACTTTAAAAAATTGCAGTGTCACAGAACTGAGATCCATCATCAAGGTAAGATATTTCATTATGCTTTACAATCCCCTGAATCAATTCTCCAAGCAGCATATGAATATCCAGTCTTCTTGAAAACCTATTTAAAATGTGCACAGCTTATAACAAATTGCCAGAAATGCAGCAAGCTGCCATTAATTTATTCTTGAATGATTAAAGTCTGTTAACAATGCATTAATATGCATGAACTCAGCCCTAATTTTTCTCTTGCAGTTAATCATGGGCAAAATAATTTCTCCTAGATCTAGAAAGAATTCTTAGGTATTCCCATGCTTTCTGTTTTTAGATGCAAGAGAAAGTATGTCTTTTATAAGTGTGTCTCAGCAGTCTCATTCACAAAAGTGATCTTTTTAGAAAGTCTTTACAGTTTCTCTGCTATGAGTTGGCCATGCTTGGGGCCTGATTTTCACATTCCACTTTGGTGACACCATTGCATTCAGTAGTTCTACTCCAAATATACACTTGTGTAAGCAAGAAGAGAAATAGCTGAGTGTGGTTTAAAGCAGGCCAGAAATATGCAACATTTGAGATCAAAGGAAAGCCAATGAAGAAAAGCTAAATAGATTAGCAAACTGTACAATATTAATGTGGGTAAGTGTCAGGTAATGCATGTTGGAAAAAATAACCCAAATTACACGTACTACATGATGGGGTCAAATTTAGCTACGACAGATCAGGAAAGGGATCTTGGAGTTATAGTGGATAGTTCTCTGAAGACATCCACGCAGTGTGCAGCGGCAGTTAGTAAGGCAAATAGGATGTTAGGAATGATTAAAAAAGGGATCGATAATAAGACAAAAGATATCATACTTCCCCTATATAAAACTATGGTACGCCCACATCTTGAGTACTGCGTGCAGATGTGGTCTCCTCACCTCAAAAAAGATATATTGGCATTAGAAAAGGTTCAGAAAAGGGCGACTAAGATGATTAGGGGCTTGGAACGGGTCCCATATGGGGAGAGGCTAGAGAGACTGGGACTTTTCAGTTTGGAAAAGAGGCGATTGAGGGGCGATATGATAGAGGTATATAAAATCATGAATGGTGTGGAGAAAGTGAATATAGAAAAATTATTTACCTTTTCCCCTAATACAAGAACTAGGGGACACCAAATGAAATTGATGGGTAGTAGGTTCAAAACTAATAAAAGGAAATTTTTCTTCACACAGCGCACAGTCAACCTGTGGAACTCCTTGCCCGAGGAGGCTGTGAAGGCCAGGACTCTATTAGGGTTTAAAAAAGAGCTTGATAAATTTTTGCAGGTTAGGTCCATAAATGGCTATTAGCCAGGGATAAAGTATGGTGCCCTAGCCTTCAGAACAAGGGCAGGGGATGGATGGCAGGAGATAAATCACTTGATCATTGTCTTCTGTTCTCCTTCTCTGGGGCACCTGGCATTGGCCACTGTCGGCAGATGGGATGCTGGGCTGGATGGACCTTTGGTCTGACCCAGTATGGCCATTCTTATGTTCTTATGTTCTTATTAACCAGCACAAACACAATGGCATCTTTTAGCTTTTAAGTTCAATAGATCATCCGATTTTAATAGTATCGGAGGGGTAGCCATGTTAGTCTGGATCTGTAACAGCAACGAAGGGTCCTGTGGCACCTTATAGACTAACAGAAAAGTTTTGAGCATGAGCTTTCGTGAGCACAGATTTACTTAATCAGATGCTGGTCTCGGAAATCTGCAGGGCCAGGTATAAATAAGCCAGAGCAAGGGTGGGGATAGCAAGGTTAGCTCAGTCAGCAAGGGTGAGGCTTACTACCAGCAGTTGATCTGGGGGTGTGAACACCAAGGGAGGGGAAGCTGCTTCTGTATTCAGCCAGCCATTCACAGTCTTTGTTTAAGCCTGAGCTGAGGGTGTCGAATTTGCAGATGAATTGTAGCTCAGAAATTTCTCTTTGGAGTCTGGTCTTGAAATTTCTTTGCTGTAGGATAGCTACTTTTAAGTCTGCTATTGTGTGGCCTGGGAGATTGAAGTGCTCTCCTATGGGTTTTTGTATATTGCCATTTCTGATATCTGATTTGTGTGCGTTTATTCTTTTACGTACAGACTGTCCAGTTTGTCTGATGTATATAGCAGAGGGGCATTGCTGGCACATGATGGCATAAATTATATTGGTAGATGTGCAGCCGAATGAACCCACGATGGTGTGGCTGATATGGTTAGGTCCTGCAGTGGTGTTGCTGGTGTAGATATGTGGGCAGAGCTGGCAACGAGGTTTGTTGCATGGGTGGGTCCCTGAGTTAGAGTGACTGTGGTGCGGTGTATAGTTGCTGGTTAGGATTTGCTTCAGGTTGGCAGGCTGTCTGTGGGCAAGGACTGGTCTGCCTCCCAAGGCCTGTGAAAGTGGGGGATCATTGTCCAGGATGGGTTGTAAATCCCTGATGATGCGCTGTAGAGGTTTTAGCTGAGGACTGTAGGTGATGGCTAATGGTGTTCTGTTGGTTTCTTTCTTGGGCTTGTCTTGTAGTAAGAGGCTTCATGGCACATGTCTGGCTCTGTTGATCTGTTTTTTCACTTCCTCAGGTGGGTATTGCAGTTTCAAGAATGCTTGGTAGAGATCCTGTAGGTGTTTGTCTCTGTTGGAGGGGTTGGAGCAAATGCGGTTATATCTTAGTGCTTGACTGTAGACAATGGATCGTGTGGTGTGTCTGGGATGGAAGCTGGAGGCATGAAGGTAGGCGTAGTGGTCAGTGGGTTTACAGTACAGGGTGGTATTGATGTCGCCATTGTGTATTAGCAACGTGGTGTCCAGGAAGTGGATCTCCTGTGCGGACTGTTCCAGGCTGAGGTTGATGTTGGGGTGAAAGTTGTTGAAGTCCCAGTGCAATTTTAATAGTGACCTCTAGAAGAAAGGTGTGTAACAATGGGACAATCATCTTTTGCTAGGAGAATGACTCCTAACAGCTTACTTTAATCTAAGCCTGTTATAGTTGAGAATAGCTTTTAAAAGTGCTCGTACTCAGGACATCTGCTTGAGAGACCTGTGCTTTGAATATCCTTTATTTGTGAGATATATTGAAAATTATGTTAAAACAATATGAAATCACTTTAAATTTTCTGGGGTTTCCTGATCTCACTCGAAGGTTAGCAGGCTATGTTGGTAAGCATATCACCCAGGTATTTCAGCAGTCTGCAAAGAGCCAGTCTAGAACAAGATGAGTTGAGAGTTGTGCCTGTCTGCCTTAGAGAGCAGCCTGCTTTCTCTCTCTGAGATTTTGGTTCTTGTGTGTTAGGGTTCTGGAATTTAAGAAATAAGATGCTTACAAACTGAATAGCCTAAGTTTTTATCTAGCTTCTTAATTTGTGCTCCATAAAAACACAATAACTTGGTACCTGTGGTAGCAAGGACTACTGTGAATGAAGTATACTCAACTCTTGGGTGGAGTTCAGTGCTGCTTCTTTCATTGAGTAGTGACTGCTCTTCCTCAGATTAATTAGATGGGCAGAAAGTCCTTTTCAGAGCTCAAAAAGGGTCTCTTCTTTCTTGAATGGTAGCGGTGGGATAAAGGGACCTTGGGGCCCAGAGGATTCAAAGGAAGGGAGAGCCTTGTTGCTTCATTCCTATATGGTGCACCCACCCCCAGTGAAAAGGTCTTACTAGTAACTACTGAAAACATTTCTTTGTCCCTTCCCCACTGCACCTCCCCATTAGCTCACCCTGACTAGTGGAAACAAAAAGCAGTCAAGTAGCACTTTAAAGACTAGCAAAATAGTTTATTGGGTGAGCTTTCGTGGGACAGACCCACTTCTTCAGACCACAGCCAGACCAGAACATGTCTGCAAATCACAGAATAGCCTGGGTGCTAAGTTCTATTCCCCAGGGCACAAGAGGAGCATGGGGGAGGGGGCAGACAAGGGGTCAGCAGGCCATAGGTGGAGCACTGATTTGAAAAATTCTGCTTTTCAACTCTGAGAATTCATTTTCAGTGTAATATTTACCATGAAATATTATGATCAGGGTAAAAAGCCTTGGAAATGGGAATACTGACACCCTTCAGACTTCAGCTGACAGCTGACATGCACCTGGGTACAGCACATAACACGTATTTCTTAGGTAATTAACCATTCTTATTTTTATTTTAACCACAGCAAAGCCAACTGCCCTGTGTGTATTAGTATGTTAACTTTTGCAGTCGGAAAAAATGATCAGTTCCAACATAACATAATTTGTAATGGTTGTTCTAACTTGACTAATGGACCCAAAAAAAAAAAAAAGAATTTGGTTCAATGTGTGTTTATTTTGAGCTGTGTCCCCTCCTGACCCTCCAGTTTCATTTCCGTCCTTCACATGAGATGAATGGAGCGTGAAGCTGGTCATATCTCAAGCCCTGACACATGGGTTACAGATAGAACTCGCAGGCGAAAGAAGCAGCCAGTCTGTAGATTAAATCAAAGCAGTTCTGAATAGATGGGAGGCCAGCAAGGGCCAGCTTTGACATTTGATAGGACTTGTGATCAATGAGCTTTTTCATGGGTTTTTCCAGGTTTCCTGATGAGTGTAATAATAACAACAATAACAGATGGGGCTTGTTGAAAAGTGCCAGCACAGCACTAGGTTGTGTGAGAAGACTGATATTAAATATTATCAAAAGTACTAGAGCTGTTTAAAGGACCCAGCAAATCCTAGTGCCCTGCTTCATTCCAGTTGCTATTTTCAGAGCCAGTCTTTACCCCATGCAAGTTAGCACTCACTAATAGCAGTTATTTTATTTGCATGCAGCTGCAGTCATTTCTTGTCTGTTTGCATTCCGTCATTGAGCGTTAATGTCTGAAAGGAGGGTAGTGAAACCTGGCTGAATACAGCACTGAAGTGTTGGACAGTAAATCTTGAGAAACTCTAGTTAAATTACTGGTAGTAAACAGAAGGGAAGGTAGGGATGATTTCCTTGGCAACTGAAAATTGCCCTGTTTGTAATCTCTCCAGACATGACTTATCCCTAGGGTTCACAAAATCAAACACTGCTGAAAAGCAAATGCTGTTCTTTTGGCATGGACCACATTTCAGCAAATGGCAATAGCCAAAAATTTCCCAAATTTCTCAACTGTCTATAAGGTCATCTCCTACTTTGCATTATGGCAGGGGAATATTGCATGCTTTTAGGCCTAATCTATGAAAGACTGTTAAGTTGATTTTCCAAGCAATCAGTCCACACTGCAGGGTCCATTCCACTGACTTTAAGGGCTCCTTAGGTTGTTTTTGATATTCTAGCTTTTCATGAAGAATAATGCCACAATCGATCTTGCATGGTCAACGTGAGGATAGTACAGACGAAGTGTTGTGAAATTTGACATTAGTGATCTGCTAAAGGTGTCCCACAGTGTCCCAGTGTGACCACTTCTAGCAGGCTCTTTCTGTTCCACTGTTCTCCAGTTGTGCTGGAAATGGCAAAGGAAAGTTTGAATTTCTTTTCCTGTTTGGCAAGTGTGGTGAGCCAGCACAACTCAACAGCACATCCAGCCATGAATTAAGAGGGTCACAAATGAACTCCAGCATGGAGCATGCAGGAGATCCAGGACCGTATTGCTGTGGGGGATGGGGGTGAAGCTATGTTGGCAGAACTATGAAGCAGCAAAAGAAACATGGACATCTGTGCTAAGACCTCACAGTGCATGGTGGGAAAAGGACACACCAGGGATGCTCAGCAGTTCTGCATGAAAATAAAGGAGCTTGGGCAGGCATACCAAAAACACAGGAAGCAAATGGGCATTCTGGTCATCACCACAAACATGCTGCTTCTATGAACAGCTACATGGGATTCTAGGGCGGACCCAACCATTGTTCCCAAAAACTCGGTGGATACCTCCCAAGAGATTAGCCAGGCACAAGGTGACCATCTGTTCCATTTTCACCAGGACAGTTCCATATTTCAGGTAGGCCTCCCGCCTTCTTCAACAAAAAGTGCATTGTCCCATATAGTCACTCCCGCTGCTGAGCTGCCCCTCCCCCAAGTCAGAGCAGCTGCAGATAAAATCATTCAGGAGCTGGCCAGAAAGCACATGTAGCACATACTGACTGGCCAGTAGAGGCAGCAGCAGGAGAGGGAGCCAGGGGCCCTGCCATAGAGGTAAGGCAGGGTGTGTTGCAGGGGAGGGTACTGTGTTTTGTCCCTCTCTAAGATTTTAAGGGGGACCTGGTGCCCCAGCAGTGCCGGGCAGCCCCTCCATGGGACAGCTGCCCTGCAGCTGGGGAGACCAATGTGGGGAGGTAGCCCAATCCTTGCTGTTGGACAACCTCCCATGTAGCCACCCTCTGGGGAGCAGCTGCCTCCACAGCCAGAGAACCTGCTCACCTGGGGAGCTCTCCCACAGGATGGCAGCACCATTGTTGTCAATCCAAGGCATAGGGCAGCCATAGAGCTCTCCTGTGGCATGGCAGTCCCATTGCCAATGCCCCGAGGCATGGGGCAGCTACTCTTTGCAGCTGTGGAAGCCCCCACAACTGGAGCAGCAGATCCATTTCCAGCACCCAGAGGTGTGGGACAGCTGGGGAGGTCTCCCATGGGGCTGAAGCCCCATTCCCAGTGCCTAAAGGCATTGGGCAGCTGGGGAGCTCCCCTGCAAGGCCACAGCCCCATTTCTGATTTCCAGAGGCATACAGCAGCTGGAGAGTTCCCCTGTTAGCTGGCAGCCCCATTCCTGGTGCCCAGTAGTGTGGAGGTAGCCAGGGAGGTCCCCAGTGGGACAGCAGCCCCATTCCTGGTGCCCAGAGGTTGCAGCTACCTACCGCAGCCAGGAAGTACCCACCCCGAACACAGGGTGGCAGCCCCACAGAGCAGCCACCACTGGAGCCAGGGAGCATCCCTGCAGCATTCTTGGAGCTCAGTGGTGTGGGGCAGCTGGCAAACCACCCCCAGTTCCTGCAGGGTGACCTCCCCTGCAACTGGACAGCTCCCCCATGGGGTGGCAGCCCTGTTCCAGCACACCATGGCATGGGGGCAGCCAGGAAGGTGCACTTGCTTGGCAGCCACAGCTGGGGAGTGCCCCCGATCCCATGTCCTGTATTTGGCCTAGGACAATACGGTCACCCTAATCAGGCAGCCTCTGGCAGCAGCAGAGAACACATGGTGGACAAGGAAGAGGAGGAGGAGGACAATGGTCAGCAGGTGCACAGTGCAACAGTTCTCATTGACAGCCCAGAATTTTTTTTAAACTTTGGATCTCATCCCCTCCTCCCAGGACATTTTGAAGCCTGACCCTGATGGTAGGTAGGGCACTTTGGGGAGTTCTCATTTTCAATCACGCTAAAACTGGGTAAAGGCAATTGGGTGATCTGTGGAGGGCAATGTACCTACACAGCATGCGGCACCCAGAACAACAGGGAGCTCTGATCTTCCTTGCACATCTCCACAGAGCTCTCAGAGAGGTACTCTGTAATCCTTCTCAAGAGGTTTCTGAGGAGGCCTGCCTTATTCTGACCTCCATGACCTTTCCACACCAAGCCAGCAGGAAGTAATTAGATGTCATTGCACCACGGAGCAGTGCAGCATACCGACAAGCCTTCTGCCCATACCCGGTCACCATCCACTCCTAATCAATGCATGTTATTCTCAGGAGGCTAATAGCTCTCATTGCAACCCATCCTTTCTCCAGGTTCCTGGGGGAAGAGAAACATTCACTGGCCCAGCAGAGCAGGGAGGAGAAGCATGGGGTGACCATGAGAGCCACACACACAGCCCCAAGAAGGAAAGTACAAGCTGCATTGCCATGCCTACCCCTCTCCCTTCCCTTCCCTGCCCTTCGCTTCCCCAGGCTTCTGGGGGGGAGGGAAAGTTTCACTGTCCCAGTCAGGGGAGTGGGAGAGCGTATGGTGACCACAAGAGCCACACAGCCCCAAGAACACAAGTTGCATTGCCGTGTCTGCCCCCTTTCTTTCCCTACCTTGGGCTCCTGAGGGAAGGGAAACTTTCCTTGTTCCTGCCCAGGGAGTGGAGGGGTCCTACATGACGCAGTTCACTTCTAGTCATGGTAAGGCACAGATGGGGGCATGTTTTCAGACTTGTGATTGCCAAACAGTTTCTGCAGCTGTGCATGCTGCAAGTGGTGATATACCTATCTCACAGAACTGGAAGGGACCTTCAGAGGTCACCGAGTCCAGTCCCTCAGCAGGAGAGGTGGGAAGACATTGAGATTAAGGAATTGTTATACTGGGGATCCCAGGAAGCAGAAGGATGGTCCTAGGAGCTTGGCGGCCTAGAAGCTAAAGCAAGAGTGCTAAGCTCTACTTAGGAAGAGCTAGGAGGACAGGCTGTGAGAGCAAACTGGGACAGAAGAAAAGCAAAGCCACCAGGGCTTTTTCTTGGTGCCTTCAAGATTGATCTGATTAAGCAATATCCAGGCAGGCCTGTGCACTGTTCTTAAGAGGCCCACAAGAGGGAACTACATTGGGCAGTGCCTGCAAAGCAACCCCTGGCCATGAGGAGGTACCAACTAAATGGCCACCCTAGTACAGGAGACTCTTTCTTTCTTTCTTTCTTTTATGGCTGATTCTAAGGCAAATATCGGTAAGGGTCACTGATTTATGGGAAGTGATGTAACAGAGCTTGAAAGAAAGAAAAGTAGATGCTAATAAACATGTTGATGGCAGGAACTGGGGACTTGAAGTGGAAGTACTCAGCAAAGGCATAGGAAGGATGGTAGAGTGGGTATAGCACTGATCTAGGACTCAGTTATAATTCCTGGTTACAGAGTCTCCTTTGTGGGCAAGTTACTTATCTCCCTTGTGCCTCCAAGAATGGGACTGGTACTTTACCTCACAGGCATGTTTGAGGATAAAGAATGTTTGTGAGACAATTGGATACCACAATGACGAAGGGTCACAGAAATACCTAAATGGAATAATCCCATCCCCTGCAACCTCCCCTTCATGAGAACACACCAACATACACGTAAACTTAACCACAAGTTTAAGTGTTAGGCTTACACAGCAAATGTTGGGAAATCCCAGCCATAGGCAAAGCTAAGGGGATAAGGGAAAATGAACATCAAAACTGAGCAAAGTGGTGACCAAGCACTTTAGTCAGCAGGGATGGGGTACCTCTATGGTTAAGAACTGAGGTCTGGACCCTGAAAGGAGTTTAGGTACTTAACTCCCAATGGGACTTCAGTGGGAGCCTAACAACTTGTAAGGATCTAGGCCTGAATGACTGCGTGATATTAGCCATCGCCACTCCTTGTTGTTCAGGGCTGTTTTAACTGTCCGCACATTGCACATGACATTTCTTGGCATGAGCCAACACTGCAATCTTTTTTTCACCTACAGCTTCAGAAAGAGCTGCAGCCTGAACCTCTGTGACAAATGGTGCTAACCAGAAATATGCACTTTCAGGAACAATGCTGATAATGAGGGTGTGGGGATGTCATGTACTCGGAGCTTGGGTTCCTAGTTTCTTTTACGAGCTGTGTCAATCAGTCACTGTTTGACCTTGGACAAGTCACTTAGGCCTAAATTTTCCAATCATTTTGAGTGCCTCAGATTTTTGAGTGCTCAACATGAGACCCTTACAGTGTGATTTTTCCCCACATGCCCAACAATAACAACACCATCACATGGGGCAGGGATGAGCTGGAATATGTAGAGCAGTTCACCCACTTGGGGAATATTATGGACAGAGATGAAGGAACAGACAAGGCTATCAATGCTACAACAGGGAAAGAAACAGCTGCATTCAAGACTCTTTGTCCCATAAATAATATTGCCAAAGATGAAACTGCAGATGTTCACCACAAATGTGAAGAATGTGCACTTGTATGGATGTGAGACCTGGCATAATAAAAGGTCTTCAAATCACAAGCTATGGACATTCATAAACAGGTGCCAGAGGTACATGTTTTGCATTAGATGGTAAGACTTGGCCACAAATGAGGAGCTCTGGCACAGAGCAGGACAAGAACCATTGGACATTCAAATCAAGAGAAGAAAGTGGGGATGGCTAGGCCATACTCTCAGATTCACCTGGCTTAGTCCATCAAACTCTGAGATGGAACCTGTGAGGAAAACGCAAAAGGGGAAGAGCTCAGACAATGTGAAGAAGATATACTGTGATGGAAGGACAACAATGTGGGTACTCCTGGGCTGTGTCTACACGTGCCCCAAACTTCGAAATGGCCATGCAAATGGCCATTTCGAAGTTTACTAATGAAGCGCTGAAATGCATATTCAGCGCTTCGTCAGCATGCGGGCGGCAGCAGCGCTTCGAAATTGGTGCGCCTTGCCGCCACGCGGCGCGTCCAGACGGGGCTCCTTTTCGAAAGCACGTCACCTACTTCGAAGTCCCCTTATTCCCGTGAGCTCATGGGAATAAGGGGACTTCGAAGAAGGTGGTGTCCTTTCGAAAAGGAGCCCCGTCTGGACGCGCCGCGCGGCGGCAAGGCTCGTCAATTTCGAAGCGCCGCTGCCGCCCGCATGCTAATGAAGCGCTGAATATGCATTTCAGCGCTTCATTAGTAAACTTCGAAATGGCCATTTGCATGGCCATTTCGAAGTTTGGGGCACGTGTAGACGTAGCCCTGGAGTTAGCAAGAAATTTTGTCTCTAGACACAGTGAAATGGAGAAGACCTGTAGATGACCTATGCCCCACATAGAGTACAAGGTTGTAAGTCAAGTCACTGAGCATCCAAAATTTCAGCTGAGGTCACTGGACAGTGCTAATGCTCAGCCTTCAAGTCTTAACCACACACACAGAGGCACTAACCTGAGAGGAGTCTTGTAAAATGAAGGCTTTTGTTCCTCTTAATTGCAATGTACCCATCTTTAAGGTGTGGGTAGAAACACCTCAAAAGGCCTTTGTGAGATTTCTCAGTTCATATTTGTAGACTGGTATTTTGAAAGCAGCCTAAGAGATTTAGGAGCTCAATTCCCAGGATTGTCAATAGCAGCTGAGTGCCCTTAAGCTGATTTGAAAATCCCACCCAAAGTACACAGAGATTGTTGGATGAAACGCGCTCAATAAGAGAAAAGAGGCATTTCAATATGACTCTGAAGTGCTGTTACTAATTATTATACACATCTTGGCCATTTCTACGCAGGCCACTTCCTTCAGAAGCGACATGCTAATAGATGGAGCGAAAGATGCTAATGAGGCACGGATGTAAATTCCCCATGCCTCATTAGCATAAAGTCACGTGATTTGGAGCTCAGAAGACCATTCTTCTGGACTCCAAAACACTGTGTAGAAGCACAGCCCTGGGGTTTAGGGAAAAAAAAAATTCGGGAAGAAGGGGCCTCCAGAAGAAGGACTTCCTTCCTGAAGCCCCCCTGGGGGCCGTGCTTCTACATGGCATTTTGTAGTCCGGAAGAGCAGTCTTCCAGACTCCAAATCACGTGATGTTATGCGAATGAGGTGTGGGGAATTTGCATCTGTGGCTCATTAGCATCTATCGCTCCGTCTATTAGCATGCCACTTCCAAAGGAAGTGGCCTGTGTAAAAATGGCCCTAGTGTTGTCATTTTGTGAACTGCTGTCAATTAACCAAATTACTCAACTGCTGGCAAATATCCGAATCCCATCTTTTCTCTGCGTGTTTCTTTCATTTTAGCCCATTGACCTACTCTCCATGATATCACTTCCACTTTGTTTTCCTCACGTCTCTGAGTCATGTCTCCTCTGTGAGAGGATTCCATTAGTCTCTTCTGTGTGCTGTCACACTGCTTTTTGCTTTGTGGAGGGTTTTTTTTGTTTGTTTGTTTGTTTTTTATGATCTGCAACTGGAATTGTTTGCTTTCCCAGTCTGTCTTCTCAACTGCTACATATGTTTTCCTCTTTGACTACTTTCAGTCCACAATCCTGACATCTGATGCTCTACATACGTTTAGCATGTTCACGACCAAAGGCATTCAATTTCCTGACTGTGTCCTCACTCTTCAAGGAGACCTGTTCTCTGATGTTTAGACCAATACCAGCAGGTTTCTGTTCTCCTGGAAAGTCCTGTTCTTCCACAAGACACTCAGTCCACCTTCATCTTCAAAGATACTGCTGAGGTTTCTTCTATTTTTAGAGATCTGTGCATAGTAATTTATTCTAATGACATTTCCTATTCTGTTCCTAATCCAAGGACAGGCTCTGCAAACAAAAGGACAACAAAAAGGAAGTAGGCTGAATTGCTTCCTGTGGGATTGGCTGTCTGCCTGTGCTGTTGAGCTATTTCTTCAGAAACTTTATGGAACTGTTTAAAAATAAAATCTAGCCTTAAAAATTGTGTAGCGCTGACAAATGCAACATGATATGAGGCAGGAGAAAAAGGAGTCGTTTGGTGGAGTTGGTTTTTATTGCTACAATTTAGCAAAATATGTCTGAGGGAAGCAAGAATGGCCCTTTTGAATTATATCTTGCATTTATTATACGGCCTTTGGGAGAGCTGAATGCTTTAGGCAAGCTAGCTTCAGAATCTTATACAAGAGGCACTGCTCTGTTTGCCGGCGTGCTGAAGAGCCCTTTCTCTAGGAGACTCCAATGTGATTAAAGCCATTTCTTTCCTCTGAGATTTGTCCTTCTTACAGAGTTTTTTGACCTGAACACCTGGTCCAAAGTAAATCAATTTGTCACTATGGCCCATTATCTACTATATGTTATAAGGAGCACCAGAGACACATGGTGAACTTCATACAGAAGTGCAGGTATTTGCTAATGCATAATATAACACTTGCAATATTAGCATTTTGCATAATGTGATTAAAAATACTGCCATGGGTCAGATTTTCAAAAGACCCCCCAGCTGGCATATAGAATTTCTCTTCATTTTCAGTAGGAGTTGACAAGTCCTGGGAACTCTTGAAAATTTGAGGATTTCATTAAGCCCCTTAAATGGGAACTGAGTAGCTTTGAATATGTGAACAAACATCTTTTTTCTCAGTTCATGTTTATTTTATTACTACTATTATTACTTAACACTAGGGCTGTGTCTACACTTGGCCACAGTCTCGAAAGGGCCATGCTAATGGCCAAATCAGAGAATACTAATGAGGTGCTGAAAGGAATATTCAGCGCCTCATTAACACACTGCCAGCCGTGGCACTTCAAAAGTGCTGCATTTCAACCGTGCAAGGCTTATCTACTCAGGTCCTTTTTCAAAAGGACCCCGCAAACATCAAAATTCCCTTATTCCTATCAGCTGATGTTCCCTTATTCCTATCAGCTGAATTTCAACATTTATGGGATCTTTTCAAAAAGGGCCCTGTGTAGATGAGCTGCACGCGGTTGAAAGGTGGCACTTTTGAAGTGCTGAGGCCAACAGCATGCTAATGAGATGCTGAATATTCATTTCAGCACCTCATTAGTATTCTCGGATTTGGCCATTAGCATGGCCCTTTCAAAATTTTGGCCAAGGGTAGACACATCCAAGGAGAAGTAGTAGAAACTTGTTAATACAATAAGCCATCAATATGTCCCCACCTTCTAGAAATGTGAACAGATGCAAAGGATGTAATACATTGTCATGTTACTAACACTTAGTATCATTTTCTGAAGTCTTGTCATTGAACTGAATTTTAGGTGGCATATATGAACAAGAAGTTGGACAGTAGATAAAATTAGATGCAAAATTTAAATATTATACTTGGGGAAAATTAACCTTAAAAACAATGGAAAGAAGCAATAAAACCGAAAGAGAATTAAGGGTGAGTGTGGACTACAAGCTAGATGTGAATTTGGTATTTTGGTAGTATTTTGCAATTCTTGGTATTTTTGTGATATTTTGCAATTCTTGGTTGTGTATGTGAAGATATCCCCTCATAGATGGAGATGATAGTCCCTTGTTTATATGGCTGTGATATGACCATACTTGGAGCGCTGTCATCAGTGCGCTACCAGAAAGTTATTGGTGCTCAAGGGATTTCAAAGAAGAGAACAAAATTATCAAGATGCTGGAGGGACTAATTTAAAAATGAGCAAGGAGGAAGTATGATTAGGTGTGCAAGGATGACACTAAGAAAGGGAAATTTAAAGTTACATGTGGAAAACATTCTCAGTATTTGGAATAGTCTATTAAGGGCAAACATGGGCTTGCTCATTGTTTGGTACTTTCAAAACTGGACTGGAGATGGTCCAAAAATGCTCTATGGGAAACAAATTATGTGGTAAATAGTGTGAGCGATTTTTCCAGCTCTAATTTCTATGATTTGTCCGTTAATGTTTAACATGCACAACTTGGCAGTAAGTTTAGTGTGTTCATGATAATGCTGAATACATGTTCATTTTGTGTGTTGATGATAATGTGATCCATATCATATTGCATCAAAAGGAACAAAGGCAGTCAACCTGGGAGAAGAGAATATTTATTTCACACTTGCTGTTGGGTACAAACTGATGGCAGATGTTCTCAAAGCAGCGCACTAGATACCATCTTGTCTTTTATATAAGTGTACTGTTTTAGCCCCTGAGGGAGGTGAGGGAAGGCCCATCATCATTGGAATCATTTAAAACTAGACTGAACAAAGCACTCATGAATATCCTTTTGGGCACAATAATGCATTGCTGGGGGGATGGATGAAATTAAACAACAGGTCTTATCCAGCTATAATTCTGTGTATCTACAGTTTTAATCACAGTGGTTATATCTGGGAAATTGGAGTCAGGAGACATTGTCTGTCTCTTATTGGCTCCTTGTGTGATCTTCATCAAGTGGCTTAAGCGATAATCATCGAACATGAATGTCTGAGGTTCAGAGGCTTTGCAAATCAGGCCACTAATTTAAGAGTAGCACCCAACTTTAGGCACCTATATTGGAATATTTTAACCTTACTCTATGAAGGTCTGTTTTCCCCTCTTCCCAAACACAGCCAGGAACAATCTGTCTACAGAGTTTAAAATATAACTCTTTTTAAAATATAGATACAGTAAAATTCCTTTAATCTGGCCTCTGATGGTCCGAAAATTCTGATGGTCCAGTATCTGGCAAAAATAGTTCCATTTATGGAGATAATCTGGCAAAATTTGAAGGTCTGGCATACAGTAGCCCCCTGAGAAACGCGAGGTTGTGGGAGGGGTGGTGAAGCTGAGAAGTGCGGGGTGGTGAAGAAGTTGCAGTAGCATGAGGTGGTGAAGAAACGGGACATGCAGGGGTGGTGAGCCACAGCTGGGCAAGCAGGTGGTGAGCCACGAGAGTGGCATTTGAACTAGGACGTGGAGGTTATGGTGACATCTAATAGTCTGGAAAATTTGGTAATGTGGCACCTGTCTGGTCCTGGATGTACTGGATTAAAGGAATTTTAATGTATATTTGAAATACTTAAAAATACTGTCTTTTATAGAATTATTGTATTACTCAATAAAATCGATGGGCAAAATCCTGGAGGGGGAGGGATTTTGTCGTTTTTTTCCCTTCGTCTGAACTGAGACAAAATTAATATCAATTGGTATTTCCTGTGTGCAAAGAATGTATATGATTGTAGCATTTGCTCTGTGTAAAATATTTTGCAACAGTAAAGAACATAGTTAACTGTCAAGGTGGCAAGATAATCATTTAGTTGGCAAACCAGCATAACTGAAGCGGATTTGGCCTGAAATTGTATTTTATTAATCACAGTGTGCTGCAATTTAAATCTTTTTCACAAGGAAACAAATCTTTTAACAGGCATATTAAAATCACTATTTATTATTCTAAGTATAAGTGCTGCATTTTGAGCTGTAAATTTTTTTTTTTAAGATCTCAAGCTAAACTATTACAGAAAAACTACTACAGAAAAAGTCACTATAGTTTAATTCTTGTAAACTATAGATTTTTTATTTGTGGAATTTATAGGGCACGATGTCTTTTAGACTGAAATAGAACATACCTAATTTCATTGTGGATACTTTTGAAAGGATGGGATTAATGTAATGCAATATTATGGAAAGGTATCTTTTTTTACAAAAATGTTTTATGCATTTATATGCATGTTTTCTTTAGAAGGCTGTAAATAAATCTCAGACGGTACTTGCAACGTAAAATAAACAGAGATTTCAGTCCATCCTTTTGTAAATTTTACTCTAAAATACTAAACTGCAAAAAAATCAGTTGTTTAGTTTTTTTAAAAAAGATCTACCGGATGCAATCTCTTTATTAGAAACATTTTGTTATTTGCCTTTGAGTAATCTCTACAAGACTAAAAGGACCAGATCTTAATCTGAAATAAATGAATGTGTGATTGAAATCAAGGGTGTAGTGCCAGATTACACCAGGTGAGGAAGTCACCTGTGACTCTCTGTTGGGTGACTTGTTTCATGTATTATGTAGCAGATCAGCCTGATGACTGCAGTGGCCCTTTCTGAAGTTAGAACTATGAATGTATTAAATTTTACCCTCAACTAGGAGACGGAAGCTTCCTGAGGCAGGGACCATCATTCTGTTGTGTTTATACAGCATCTGGCACCAGGAGGTCTTCCTCCATTCCTGAGTGCCTAGGCACTACCTCAGTAAAAGTGTGAAAGCATCTGTGCACCTAAGGGCAGAATTGGGCCCACTGTGTGAACAGATCACTGAATTGTGACATGTTTTGTGAAACACTTGTTTGGAACTGAAAATATTTCTCAGTTCACCTTCCATCGTCATAATCTAACTCATGGGTGTTCACCTTTTGGCTTGCCTGGGCCGTATTGAGTGAAGAGGAATTGTCTTGGGCCGCATATAAAATATATAATATAGTTAATGTATATAAATCACATAATAATGTTAAAAGTTTACGATCTTGTGGGGCCGCATTACTAGCTGTCCAGGGCCGTGGGTTGGACACGCCTGATCTAACTCCTAGAAGGCCAATGTGCTTATTCAAGTGAGGCAACCGAGGTATCTGTGACATGATATTTCATAGTCTGTTCCCTGACTAAATGTTTTATGCTACCAAGTCATACAGCAAGAATCTTAAATTTTAAACATTTTAATTACATATAAAATTCAAAAAAATTGCAGTCAGTGAATATTAAGTGTACACTTCTTTATTCTTGGGCATTCGTACCAGTGGAGCTCATGCCTTCAAATATGCGGGGAAAGTGAATGTGAAATGGTCACCAACATAAGCAGATAGAAAACCACTTCCAAGTTTAAAAGAATATTCACACAATTTTTCCCTTCTGTACATTTTCCTCTTAGCTACTGGCACCCCAAACTGGATTTAGACAGGCAGCTAACACGTTATTTGCTTTCTAACCTATTATCAGTCTCTGTGATCCATTCTAGTTCTGCACATGAGAAATGTTATCCATCGTTTGCATAACACAATCTGTTTCTGGCCATGGCTATTTCTACATATGGCTACAAAACAGAAGTCTAAAGGAAAATTCTGGATTTGAATGCACCTCCATCAGGATCTGGTGGAAGTTTTGAGCTGGATCTGAAACTTGCAGCTCAAGCTCATTATCTTTAAAAATAAACCTTTGGGCCCCATCGTCTTCCCAGTACTTTTAGGAGGAGAACGCCTGATGGTAAATGTGGCCTTTGGTCTAGGAATCCTGCCAGCTAGGGGAAACGAGGAAGAGGGAGATTACTCACTCTGTCTTACCCCTAGATACAGCGGTCTAAGCCAGTTCTCCCCACCCACTGTGAGGCGCCATGCCAAAGAAGTAGTTAACATGAACATACACACAAAGGAAATGGTTTCCTTGGCAATATGAACTACATAACCCCTTAGAGAACAATTCCACACCCAGCTCAAGTTTCCTTTCATCTTTTTGGTTGTACGTACACATCACAGTCGTGCAGATAATGAAATACCTAGATGTTAGTGAGGACAAACTGTACCAGAGGGAAATCATAACAGTTCATAAACCAGCTCCTGAAGAAAAAGCACAGAGACAGATTTTGTCTTCAGATCCCGGTGGGGCTGCACTGAGGTAACTGAGGGTCAAATCTGCCACAGGAGTTGCTCTCCCTGAGGCTAGAACCGTGATACATTCCGTGTATGTTTCCCTACCTCAGGGTTACAAATGCCTGCAAAGCTGACATACATTGCAAAAAACTGTTACCTTAGTTCAAAATATTTGTCACACTCATCTGAATCTCCACAGAAGTGCAGCACAAAATAAAATAAAATAAAAAGTGCAGCCTGACTGGAGCCCAGCAAAGGTGACTTTAACAACTTTGCGTTCTCTGGATCCTGAGCTTTTGAGAGGTCCAGAAAGGGTAAATTACAGCACTTCTGGTGGCGCACTCACTTGTGCAAGCCTCCAATGGGGAGCCTCTGGGCTGCACAGCACTACAAACAAACCCTACCCCTCTTCCAGTTTATGCCTGCATGTCCCAAATCCCAGTTTGGGTTTTGCAGCAGGTGCAGCATATGGCCACCAACATTATATTTATACTGATCCTTCAGCAAGGAAATTCTGTCTTGGCCCTGTAGCATACAGAGGCTATAGCAAGGGGCAGAACTTGCTATGCCATCTGGAAATAAACCTTTATCATAAATACACCATAGCACAAAAAATCAGGCTTCTGCTCATGCAACACTTCTTCACCTTCCTGACAATCTATAATTCCTCCCGATGTTGCCGATGCCTTGCACAATGACAACCTTCATTCATCTTTCTAGAGAGCAAAGTTAAGAGTCCATTTTTTTAAATCCACTTGGCCATATTGCAGGCCCCTCAATGCTGTATAAACACAGACCTCCATTAGGAGTTATTTAAACAGTGTTTGCTTTCTCTGCTCCAAATTGTCCTTGTGTAGAATCTTTCCAACACTGTGTGTGACATGCATCAGCTCCTGGTCTTAGACATATTGCACTGTCCTTATTGACAAACAGAAAGCTAATTAACTAAGCCATCAGTCAGTCTGCTTCCAAGATGGTATCAATGGTTTCAAGGTTTAAATGTCATCTTTCTGCCTTTTTAGGTCACTAAAGGTTTGCAGGGTTGTCAAATACTTTTAAAATATTTGTCTGGAGAGCTCTTTAGAATACTATGATTTTTCTTCATATTCTTCATGTACTAGGCTATAAGTCTCCATCAGCTTGCCCTCATTTCAAACAAGTCCTAAAGCTTGTATGCTCTCTAGGGTTTCTGCTGGCAACATCCAGTTTGGCCGGAGATCCGTTTGGAAGGTTTTGCTGAATATATATATATCTACTGTATTTTTTAAAAAAATCAAAAGATTGTTGTAACTGCAGGTGCAAAATCTGCATTTTTGATTTACAAAGCTCTTTTGATTGTGGCAAAAGTAAAATTATGCTATTTTTCAGCTGGAACAAATATAGGAAGAATGATTCATACGGTTAATGTGCAGCATTGTGAGATAGGCAATGTGGTTTCCATTCCTGCCTCTGCCACAGCCTTGTGTGTAACCCTGGATAAGTCACTTAACATGCCTGTTGCCTCATTTCCCTCTTCTGTTTTATAGTGATATTCATACCCTTCTGCCTCTGAGGTATTCTGAGACAAATACTTTTGTCAGTCATTCAAAGAAACCAGTGGGTTTTTTTTTGTTTGTTCTTTTTGTTAGTTTGTGGCTATGAAACTTGAGACAAGCTTGTTCATCGCATATTGGACACTCAGCACTTTCTGAAAACTATGCCCCTTTTGGGTGTCGGAAGCTGGGCATTCAAAAATCCCAGTATCCAAAACTTACAATCAGTTTAGAAAACCTTGTCCTGAATCCATTAATGCTACTTGTAAAATTCTCAACATCATCTGTGTTTGAGATGACTGATTTCTTGCTTTCTCTCTCTCTCTCTCCCTCTCTCATTCATATACACACATTATCTCAAGCTGGGTGAGGGGGGGATGATACTTTTATAATGTACCTTATGCACTGATGGTTTGCTATAGTGCTGGGTAGTGCTTTATCTCAAGTCTGACATGAATCTTCTGAACGAGAAAATTCTCTCTTGAGCCTACCACATGTCTGCTGAATCACTGCATTTAACTATTTCTCTCCAGCCTCTGCTGTCAGCAATTTTGGTGGCAAATGTGTACATTTTTGCAGAGATCAGATCACAAAGCTAGATCCTCAGCAGATGTAAATTGGCATCTCTCCAATGGGAGAAAAGTGGGCAGGTGAGGTTATGTGGCCTATAATGTGCATGGAGAAAGACTAGATGATCCTGATGGCCCCTTCTCACCTTAAAACCTAAGCGTCTAATGAAGCCTCTCTGATTTCACATAGCTGAGGGTCTGGCCCAAGTTATGTTTATCTAGAGTTTCTTTTTTTCATATAGGGCAATGTACATATCATAGAGTTACTGACAATATGCAGATGGTACGAGCCACAGATATAGGGAATGGACAAAGTGAACATGCATTTCTCTCCAAATACAATTTTTTATTTCTATGCTTATATTTTCCCAATGAAAATGTGTTCCAAGTGCAAATGTGAAGAACAGGATCTTGACTCTGACCCTATGATAAATAAGTTCTATCTTTCCAGTCCTTAGCATCCTATAGCAAGTTAACATATTTGCCTTCATTCTTTGCTTTGGGAAGGTCTACACTAGACCTGAAATTTGATCTTAGATATGAAATTCCAGCTATGACAATCACATAGCCAGAATCGCCACATCTAAGGTTAATTTGTCAGGCCATCCTCACAGAGGGAGGTCGACGAGAGAAACTCTCCCATCAGCCTCCATTACACCTCACGAGAATAAATACCAAGTTTGATGTTGAAACCTGATGGTTCAATTTACCATGTCCCCATTAGTAAATCAAAGTCCCGAAGATTGACCCTGATCAGGTCGGTCTTCCAGTAAGCATATATGTATACTTTGTTTCAAAGCTTGTGCTCACCCCTCTATGGATGTATAGGAGTTGGATGGCAAGTAGACCCTGACATCAGGAGCTTGATTTAGTCTCCTGTGAAGGAAAGGTCAGGGATGTAGTAGACCTATGTTTCATCCAGAATTTTTTTGAACAGAAAAATGCAAATTTGTACTGACCAAAAAAAAAAAAAAACCCACCACCCACACATTTGTGTCAAAATCACCACCTTGTATGAACTAAACATACACAAATTCTCCCACAGGTTGAAACATTTTGTTTTGACATTTTCAGAATGAAACATTTTGATTTTTTGATTCAACACTTTTCCCCAGGAACATTTTGTTTGAACCCAAACACTTTCAGTTTGCCAAAACAAAGCACAACACAATTTCATTTTACTGGAGAGGGATGGCCAATAGAGCAGTGACTCGGCAAATTCTGACTTGGGGTTAAGTCAGATAGCATGCACTACAGAGGCAGCCATGGGATCTCTATTTGTGTGCTCTGCCTGGATTACATTTCCCAGCACCTGTAGACCTCTCCTGCATAAAGCTCATTCACTCTCTCTGGGTTGGATTAGTTGACACTTATAGCTGCAGATTATAGTTAACTCATTCAGTCAGACCAGAATCTTAGGATGGTTGGCCCTGTGTATCAGATTGGCTGGCCCAATGGTGGTGAGTGGGGAGACCTGTGCACCCAGCCAGTTTCAGAAGGTATTTAGAATTTACATCAGTAAAAGTGAGAAACATCTGCTTTCCAGGGAGTGGCTGGCGACTTTCAGGGAGGTTTAAACTCTTCTAGGAGACCTTTGGGTAAGGGTTAAAAAAAACGCCTCTCAGCAAATCTTGGTCCTGACCAAAAATAACTCAGATGTTTGCAAGAGAGGGAAAAATGCTTTGGAGGTGGGATCTTTTCTGAGAAATTCATCCTTGAAAGATGATATGGGTCTCCTGAAAAGGTTATTATATTCAGCAGACAAATCCTTCAGCAGGGCTTTTTATACCTCAAACAAAGAACAAGCACAATCAAAGGATGCTAAGATCTTTTTTGCTGCTTCTGAGCCATTCCCTTTCATTGTTGCCATCCACAGAAACCGCAACAGTTCCCTGTATCTGCTGTTGAAGACATATCAAATACCAGGCAGTGGGTCGGCAGTCTTCACGTGAGGAGTGAGGCAGAGTGAGGGTTTTACTTGAATCCTACATTTCTGCATTAATATGCTGTTGATGAAAAAGTTTCAATAATAATGTAGGTGACCCACAGAAGACCTGAAAAAGTTAGTTACAGAGGGTGTGAGAGGGCTTGAGAGGTGTATAATGACATGAACTTTGTTGTACCTGTGGTCTGTGGACCCTGGATATCTGCAGACAACATCTAAGATTTCCATTCAAAACATTTTAGAGATCTACAAAGATTGACAACCATGGGTCTACTGTTTCACTCCATTAAACACCTGATGACCTTGGGCAAAATTCTGTTATGCATAGTGCAGGTGCATTAGTGCAGAAATGTTGTGTTGCCCTTGGGATCCCAAGAAATCTTCTGGCAGAGTCAGCCAGAATTCCTTCAGGGTTCCTCAAATGCTCGTACCAGAGTGCTGTTCTATGCTGTCTATAGAGAAGGTGGGGTGAGCTCCTTCCTTCATGTCCAAATAGCTTCTCTTACCCTCTTTACTTCAGTTCAGGGATACCAGGTGTTGAGGCAGGAGACCGCCCCTCCACTTGCAAGCATCTGTCAGCATCTGGCCCCTTTCCTGTTAGAAAGCTACGCCCCGAAAGTATAGACTGCGAGGTCTCGTGCTTAGGAAGTGGAGAGACTTTATGCCTCTATTAACCCTTCTGGAAAACTGGGGACAAAAGAGATCCTCTGAAAATCCCACGTGGCATTTCTTCAGAGCTGTTTCCTACACACATGCTTGTTATTTCTCCATGCCTCACCACGTCAGCCCCTCCCGCACCCCACACTGAGAGAGACTCTGAGGGCTTTTCTGCCTCTGTCTGTTTTCCTTTGGCATAAATTATAAAGTGAGATGTGGTTATTCAAATAAACAGTTCTTTCTCTCCTGCTCATGTGTGTACTGGATACAGTTATGTCAGTGAGCATTACCTTCACCTACCCAGAAGATTCTGTAATAGCCTGGTATTCAGTGCAATTTATTCATCATGAATTAATCCTGGAAATATTATTTCAGACTCTGAGACTGTTTCTACAATGTGAATTTGCTTTGTTATGCTTTTACATGAAGGGACTATTTCCAGTGATTGTTTTTCTTCTTGCTGGCAAACACAATTCACTCCCTCTCTAGTCATAGCTGGCATGTTTTTTTAAAGAGAAGTCAACCGCACAGACAAGTACAGCAGCTGTCAGAAGACAAATGACAGAACTGTATCTGTTGTGTTCACTGGGCAGGCTAGGACAACACAGCTGATGGCTGGCAATACACCTAGGAAAATGGGCAGCCCTGCAAAGCTTTTGGTACCTTGGAAGGGTGCACTGTTAAAGAGGGTTGTGCGCATTTTATAACCAAACTTTTATGCCAGTGGTGGATCAAGTTCTGTTCTGTGTTATTCCTGATATTTGAAGATGTAACTGAGAGCACAGTTTGGGTCAGAGGGGTGCAAGGCGACATTCCACTTGTGCTTTTAAATGATTCTTTGTATATATGCCCCAGAATAGCTGGCCATATTGGCAGTTTGCAGTCTTTTGGTTTTAGTGATTACCAAATGATTTGGGGTCCTGTGTGGTTTTGATTTCTTTGCAGTTACAATTCTTAGGGGAGACAGCAGTGGAACTATGTGGTGAAACTCACTTATTTTAGGTTTTTTTATAAAGTCCCAAATCTGACCAAGCTCACAAAGTCCCATCCAGCTTGGACCCATTTGTCATTTACTATCAAAAACAGATGAAACTTCACAGACTTCATTACGCTTTGTTTTGGCATTCATAAAAGGTAGAGATTACAAGGAAAATTGGGGTGCATGAAAAACAAATGCCTGTTCAACAAGATCAAACCGAATCTTTGGCTGATCCCATTCTCAAGTAGTAACAAAGAGGGAGCTGTGCTAGTCTACATGCTATCAAAACAAAAAAGCAGTCAAGTAGCACTTTAACAAAATAATTTATTAGGTGAGCTTTTGTGGGACAGACCCACTTCTTCAGACCAAGTAGAATGGCTAAGTGTCAGTAGCTCAGCTGCAGCAACGGCCATCCGCAAGTGGAATTTGTTTTGCCTTTTTAGGTTCACATTGCACTCCATCTTAACATAACGAGCTTGGTCTTCCTTACTCTCATTCTGATTAATGGTTGCAAATTAACAGAAACATTTGTCAGAATGTGGTGTCCTCTAAACCATTACCATAATTCATGATGAGTTGACAATCCATTTTACTTCCTACCATGGACCAAGACAGGAACATGCTGCTAAGTCTCTGGGTTGAAATGTATAATGTTGCAACAATGTTATAGCAACACAATCCAGGCACAATTTTTTTCCTGAAAACTACAAATCATAAATGCTGTGGGTTTATCATAGCCTGCCTCCTCGAAAGACAACAAGAAGTCTGTGGCACCTTATAGACTAACAGATATTTGGGAGCATAAGCTTTCATGGACATCTAAGTCATGCATCTGATGAAGCAGGTCTTACCCACAAAAGCTTATACTCCAAAATATCTGTCAGTCAAAAAGGTGCCACAGGACCTCTTGTTTTTGAAGATGCAGACAAACTCAGCTACCCCTCTGATACTTGTCTCCTAGAAAGGTAAGCAGATGGCTTATAAGATAATAATGGTTCAGTAATGGTATTTAGACATGTTTATGTTTCATGATGGCATGCAAGAGGTCATTTGCAGACACAGAGATATGATGCCCTGTTTGAAACACCCAGAAACAACTTGATTCATATGAAACAGTAAGAGATGCTGAATATGAAAAAGTAATTCTCCCTTTTGTGTGTGTGCAGAAGATGGTGTCCACATATAGCATCTTTTACTGAAAACAATCACACATACCAGAAGTTTAAAGATCTCAAGGAATGGTACAGCAGTGCTGGAATGAAGTCAAATTGTTTTTCCATTGCTTGCTGATAGTTTTCTTTGTTTTGATGTTGATTTTATTTTTAAACACAGGACAAACCTAACATAGGCTTGTAGGCATTGTTATTATTCCATTAACTTATTTCTTTCTTGAAAGATGTATCCAAATTTACCTCATAGAAGTTCAGTACTGTGGAGGGTGAAGGGAGACATCTTGCACCATACTGAGCATACTTGTGCATTGTCCGCACTGGGATTTCTAGCATCATAAGCTTCCCTCTCTCTCTCTTGTGCTAAAGCATGCCCATCACCTTGGTACAGTGGAAGGGTTGCCAATATTGGATAGCTCTGCAGCCAAAAGGATAGTACACAGCCATTAACTTTTGTTCTCTGCGCCAAGAAGAAAAAAACATTTACTGAGCTCCCATCAGAAAATGTCAATAACTCTTATGTAACTGATGAAATGATGTTTGGAAATCCTGTACAGAGGGAGGTATTTTTTTTTAAATAGAGGAGATACTGTTCACCCTCACTTATGCCTCAGTTAGCGAAAATTCCCTCCAATATCTCATTTGTTTCTCTCTGTGCCATATCCAGGAACAATGATTTTGCTTTCACATCTGAGTCACTGGTTTCACACCAATGTGTGTCTCTCCTGAAGAATAATTCTCACTCTCTAGTTGCACTTCCCACACGACAGACAGGATGGTACACCAGGACACACACTGCTGCTTGTGAGAGGCTGGGGACAAAGGAAACTTCAAGGCTAGCAGGAGGCAAATGAGACAATAGATGAGATGAAGTCACAGATGATTCTATGACAGGAGAAATGTATCTATTAATAAGTAATACAACAGGCAGGCAAAGTTATAGGACAGATCTTCATTAGGCTTCCATAGAGGCTAATTTTACAATATTGAAAGGCCTGAATTTATCCTAAGCACTATGGGCCACAACAAATTTGATCCTTCCTGAAACTTGATCCCCTTTTCCAGTCCCATCTATCATACTTTAGGCCAAGGGTGAGATAACTTTTTATGCAGGGCCCTACTTTTCGTCTCTGCAATTAGCAAGCCCTCCCCCACCCCCAACCTGTCTAATATAATCCAAACCAATGGAAAGTTCAGTTGTTTCTACGAAAAGGAAAAAAAAAAAAGAAATTTTCAGCATGTGTAAGAAAATAAATCTGTAGAATATTAAAACTTTATTAATCGGTATATAAATGTGAATATACAGACATAAAAACAGTAACATATCTCCTCATTTTTAATGAGATGGATAAGCCTGAGACCCAGCAGCCAATGATGCTGGGCCCCCTTACAAAATTTCATGCCCCCTGTCCCTGACCTTGTGCACCTCTGCTTTCAGCTTCAAAGGGAACAATCTGTCTACAGAAAATTTGCCCATTCTTATCCATTTGATGACAATCCAAAATAACATTTGCTGCATGTGAACCAGCTACACAGATATCCAGGAGTAATAAAATTGTACACATTAGACTGATCTCATAGCCTGTTCTCCCTCCCCATCCCGGTTGCTCTGAGTATCTTGGAAATAGATGACTGAGTAGGAGAATAATATTGTTCATTTAAATGAAAATTACTGGGGAACTGACAGACAGTTGCTTTGTCTGAACTGTAATGATTCAGAATGATGGTTTTCTTTTCCTTAAAAGGTATCTTAACTAGTGTTTACACCATATTCTTGCCAAACCTTAATCTTCAGGTGTCCTTAAACTTCAAAATGTAAATTGTTAAGCTGTTACATTTCCATCAGGAAACCAATTTCTATGACTTCTCCAGGAAATTTATCCGGTTTTTTTTTTGGTCTTCATTTTTGGAAGCTTACAGTTATAATTAGGAAAAGGAAAATCTCCTCATGTCCAACAAGTGTTCTTTTCCCCCCCTCCCATTATATAATGAATGTACAAGGGCAGTTATTCTGCTTTGTGACTTTCACCCTCTCTGTCTATAAATCAATTCATCCACTCAGCAGTCAGTGGAAGTTTCTGCTGCTTAAAAAGGCAGCTAAGTAAAGCAGAGTTTAGTAACCAGCACTGGTAACAATTACAGCTCTTATGGGAAATTAATTCTGTGTTCCTCTGAGGCACTTCAGTGCAGTAAAAGAGGTCCAGCTTTTGAACTCGCCCGCCAGTAGAACCCCTAACCATGAGGAGACCCTCACTTCATCTTGATGTTCATGATCGGAAGTAGGGCTAGGCTTTATTGCTGAGGCTGAACAATTTAGCTGTATAAAATGTAACTACTTTCTTGCTCAGTGCTCCAGAAAGTGAGATGGTGTGGCCGGTTGCTTCCAGGTGGGAGAGAATAATCTGTGTATGTGAAGGATTCCATTTGCCAGAAACAGCCCAGTTTTCTCAGGTACTTGGATGCTTTTTTCAAGGTACTGAGAAGGTCTTCAGCTCAAATTGATGGGAGAAGAGGGTACATGTCACCTCAGGAAAGCTACTCAGCTCCCTGCTGATTCAGGTTCAAAGGCCTTATCTACATTAGCATACCTCCTCCTCAGTCTAACCTATGCAACTTCAGCGATGTAAATAGCATAGCTGAAGTCGAGGTATTCACCTTGGTGTCTTCTGTATGGTAAGGTCTGTGGGGGCTGCTCTCCTTGTGGATGCTGCCTACTTTTCTCATCCTGGTGGAGTACAGGAGTCAACAGAAGAGCACTTGGAGCTTGATTCATAGTTTCTAAGTAGATGCAATAAATCAAGCACCAGTGGATCAATTGTTGCAGCATTGACCCATCATATAGTGAAGCCCAAAGGCTCCCGCTGTCAAAATAATCTATTAATATATATGGAATTAGCAAAGTGTGGTTAGTATCCAGGAATCTAGGGGTTAATCATCTCTGTTTCAAGCATAACAGGCTGGTCGGAAATGGTTGGCTTTCAGCTACGTTTTGCAGGAGAGAACTTCGTAAATAACATTATTCTAAGAGTCTTTCTGAGGTGCAGCCAAGTTTTAGGAATGCTGTGGCTCAGTCCAAGCAAAGCCGGTATGTTTCTCATTGGCCCAGCCTTGTCTTTTGAGACAGTTTCAGTGATGGAGACAAGAGATAAACAGAAATTGAAATAGCACAAGCCTGGAAATGTAAATAATACACTGTCATCAGAGAGAGGCAGTTACAAAATCAGCAGTCTGTGGGTCTCAAGTGTAGCCATACAATCTCTCAAGCCAACCATTAAAACAACACAAGCCAATTTAGATCAGTTAAGGTCACAAGCTTTAAGTGTGTGTGTGTGTGTGTGTGTGTGTGTGTGTGTGTGTGTGTAAAAGCCGTGACCAAGTTCTGTTATCACATCCATCAGTATAACTCCAGAAAAGTAATGCCTGACTTTGGTCTCATCCCTATACAGTTTAAATGTATGGATAGCCGGCAACTCTAATCAGTCATTATTTCTTTTCAAAGAAAACCAGCAGCTTCACCCAACCCCCTGAATTCTGTCCTCCTCTCTCCATTTCTTGCTTGATTTCCGGGACAGCTGTCTGCAGCATGAGTTGTTTGACATACCATTCATTAAGGGGAATAATTGACTGTAAGGGAGTTTCACATAGACCGAGGATAGTTTGCTTAGCCACAAAAGCATGAGTTTAATGGGTTTGGTGTAGTTCTCTTACTAATCACGTGAAGCTTGGTGACTTAGCATTTATATTATACTCATCAACATTAGCACCAGAAGCATTTTTAAAAATAAGATAACCATAGAATTGTCCTTCTTGTCTATTTATGGCAATGAGCCGTAATTCTGTAGTGCTGAGTTCAATGCCTTACTTTGCTACAGACTGCCTGTGTCGTCTTAGGTGAGTCACCTAATTTCTTTGGTCTAGACTCCCCATCTATACATTGGGCACACAATATCCTTTCTCCCATCCTTTGTCTATTTTGCCTGTTTAGAATATAAACTTCAAAGGGGCCAGGGCTCTCATTCGGTGTATGTACAGTACCTAGATCAATGGGGTCCTGCTCTCAGCTGGGGACTCTATCTACTATAAGTGCCCCCAAGTAGACTCAAACCTGGAACCTCTGGAGCAAAGGGCATGAGACTCTACGGTTTGCGCTAAAAATCAGTTGGCTTTCAGCTAAGGCTATAAAGAAGACTCAGTTCTCTGCAAGCAGTCTAGGTACATCTATATGGGACACTGAACCCCACCTAGTGTGTGCGCGCGTGGTGTAGGGTTACACTACTGTAAAATAAAGAATAACTGGTATCATTATCCATGTTTTACGGATGGGGAATGTGAGGGGAGAAGAGGCAAATTGGCTGAATAGGGCTATATGTACAACAGTTTTTAGATTTGGGGTTCAAACTGCCTTATTCTGGACCTGATGATCATTACCCAGCAGGCATAGATATCAGGATTTGGACACATAACAGGAAGAGCTACTTCTTGCAAAAAACAGGTGGAAAATATCCCCAGGATGCATTGTTATTTAGTTTAGAAATCACATACCTTAATTTTTTTTAATTTTTCTGCAGACAAAAATGCAACATTTATCCCACAAATCACTAGTCTAAGAAAAAAGTAGCATTTAATTACTCCTGACAGTGGGACTTAAAAATGCAGAGCAATTATTAGTATGATATATATAAATATATAGATATATATTTCTCCCTAGCTTTGAACTGATGTCTAGTAGCTTTCAGTGAAGTCCTGGAGTAACCTTGAAATGGGTTTCATTATCACTCAGATGGAAACTGCTATCTTATGAATGCAGTCTTAAATTACAGTGCATTTTTGTAATTTATAAGTAAGCATCCAGCTGGACACAAGACATGAAATTATATTAAATGCTTGAGTCAAATTCTGCCCTTAGTTGTGCACATGAAACTCCATGGATACTAATGAGGTTCCATGCATATAACTGAGGGCTAGATTTCAACCACTAATTCACTATGACCCTGCAGTCTTTGCCCACCTAAAAATAACTCTTAGCACTTTTCACGTTCAAAGCACTTTACCAAACTTTGGCCCAATTCACCCTTCCCTCCATGCTGGCACAAAGCAGACAGAAAAGCAGCTTCAGGTTATGTCTACACTGCAGTTAAATACCCAGATCTGGCTCCTGTCACCTGCTTCGGGTTTCCGGGGTTTGGGCCGTGGGGCCATAAAATTGCAGTGCTAGATGTTTGGGTTCAGACTGCAGCCCCAGCGTTGAGACCCTCCTGTTTGGTGGGTGCCCAAACCCCAGACCAAGCTCAAACATCTACCCTGCAATTTTGCAGCCCTGCAGCCTTAGCCGCGTGAGCACTGTCAGCCTTTATGAACCAGCCGTGAATGCTTAATGGCAGTGTAATCCTGGGGGGGTTGCTCTGGTGTAAAGAAGAAGCTACAGGCACCATGTAGCTGACAAAATAGCTCCACATCCCTATCCCTGACCAAAACTGCAGGGAGCAGTGGAAAATTGACTGGGAACGTGTCACAACAGTTGGAATAGGGAGGAAAAGTGTAAATGAGATTTTTATAGTTAGGTTTATCTCGTCTTCTCTGTACTGTGCATAGAAGACAAGGTGACGTTATTCTGCACCAACTAACCTGACATTATTGGAACAATGTGTAGGTGAAATATTTTTACCACACAAGGCCCAGTCCTGCATTTATTGAAGATGCCAGGCTCCCAGAGTAATGGACTAACAGCAGAAATCAGGCATTTCAAAAAGCACAGCTGGCTCTTCAGCTCCTGAGCCAAAATGTTTTTAGAGCTCTCTTGTGTTTGATGTTGTTTTTTAAACCAGTACGTACATGCATATTGGCCAAAGGTACTCTCACTGCCTGAAGGCAGACAGGGAGTCATTCTATCACTTGGATTCGTCTGTGTGGGGGCCACAGGCTTGCATTAGCTCAATCTTTTCTGTGTTTTTTCCACTAACAGCATGTGCTTTTTTATTTGACGAGCACAATATATGAGTTATTCCACAGAACTGCAGTGCAACCGAAAGCTTTAAGGGCTACTATGTATTATTATGAATAAACTTACGATGAAGTACTAAACTAATATTTGGGTTTACTTTACATGTACAGAGCAACTGTTTAATATATAATCCATTCTCACAGCTAACGGACAGTGGGGCCGACAGCCTTAGGGCAAGGTGGGACCCTAATATGCCCTGCCAGATTGTCACCCAACTGGAGCTAGGAGCACATTGTACTGGTTCTGTGTCAGCTGACCACTTCCAACACAGTAGGGGAATTCTCAACCGTATCCAGCAGTTTCCCAGTGCCAGAGGTGGGGAGAAACCAGAGATGTGTCCAATGGTTTTATTTTTGAATCTGTTAGCAATCTCAGTATCACAAAGTTACGAGTAAATATTCACTAGAGCTGGAGTTCTTTGCATTTCCTACTAGTGCAAAAATAAGTGTACAAATAGGTAATGTGAGGCACTCAGGTACTACAATCATGAGCACTGTAGAAATACAGCAGGCTTTGTGTGTCACTGCTTCTTAGCCGTCCTTGTATTTTGGATACTTATATGTCATATGTTACATATTGCACTCCTGAAAGCATGTTTTCCCACAGCACTCCAGGTAAAGTATGGTGACATAATCCACAGGCTGTGGATGGGAAATGGAGACCAGAAAATCTAAGGGCCCAATTTTTAAAAACAATCTCACCAGGTGCGCTCATGTAACTTCAGCTGCCTGAATACCTCTAATAGCTGGCCTTAAATGACCTGTCCCAGGTCAATGAGCAATCTGTGACAGTGAAGGGAATCTGTAATTCTTAGATAGCACCTTAACCACTAGATCATACTCCCTCACTGACTTTCCACCTGGTAGCAGAGTGTCTTTTCTGAACATGACACCCACATATCCAAGAGTGACAGAGCATCTACATGAAGTTCTTCCACTTCATTAAAACAAAATCAATGCACAGCACTGCCAAAGAGGATTCCCCAGCTCACTTGTACTAATTTAACAAAGAATTGCCCATTAGCAATTTTCACTGTTTACCACTGAAGCTTGTGAAAATGTCATGCCCGTTGTTGAGCATCATACATCAAAAGCAAAAGGGGGTTACTGCTGGCACCTTTGTTAGAAGAACCTGAATCAGCAACGGGAGTGTTAATAGCCACAAAGAGCTTTCCAAATCAGCTGGTTCTTTTTAGTATCATTTATTTAATCCGGGAAGAAGTTCCACGAGTCAGTGTTAGCACTGCAGATGGGTAGGGTGGTGATTCCCAAAAGAGAGAGTGTCTTTGTTGAAGAGAATGTCTTGATTATGAAAACAAAAAGGCAGTCAAGTAGCACTTTAAAGACTAACAAAATAATTTATTGGGTGATGAGCTTTCGTGGGACAGACCCACTTCTTCGGCTCATAACCATACCAGAACAGACTCGATATTCAAGGCATAGAGAAACAAAAATAGTAATCAAAGTTGACAAATCAGAAAAATTATTATCAAGGTAAGCAAATCAGAGAGCAGAGGGGCAGAAGGAGGGAGGGAGGAGTCAAGAATTAGATAAGCAAAGTACGTAAAAGAGCCCCTATAATGAGCTAGAGAATTGTCAACCCAGTTCAAACCACGTGTTAATGTGTTGAATTTGAATATAAAAAAGAGTTCAGCAGCCTCTCTTTCCAAACAGCTGTGAAAATTTGTTTTCAGTAAAACACAGACTTCCAGGTCATTAACAGAATGGCCCACTCCATTAAAGTGCTGGCTGACAGGTTTGTGAATCAGGAATGTTTTTATGTCTATTTTATGCCCATTAATTCTTTGTCCATGAGAGTTTGAAGTCTGTCCAATATACAAAGCATCTGGGCATTGTTGGCACATGATGGCATATATGGTGTTAGTTGAGGAATATGAGAACGTCCCCGTGATTCTGTGAATAACCTGGTTAGGTCCAGTGATGGTATCTCCAGAATAGATATGTGGACAAAGTTGGCAATGGGCCTTGTTGAAAGGAAAAGTTCCAGGACTGGTATTCCTGTGGTACAGACTGTGGCTGTTGGTGAGAATCCTCATAAGGTTGGGAGGTTGTCTGTAGGAGAGAACAGGCTTGTCACCTATGGACTTCTGGAGTGTGGCATCCTGATTAAGGATAGGTTGTAGGTTTCTAATAATGTGTTGCAGTGGTTTGAGTGGGGGGCTGTAGGTAATGACCAGTGGTGTTCTATTCTTGGCTTTCTTGGGCCTATCTTGGAGTAGCTGGTCTCTGGGTATTCGTCTGGCCCTGTCAATTTGTTTTTTTATTTCTCCTGGTGGGTAATTTAGGTTAATAAATATTTGGTAGGGATCTCGTAGTTTTCTATCTCTGTCAGTAGGATCAGAGCAAATGCGATTGTACCTAAGGGCGTGACTGTAAACAATGGATCTAGTTATGTGTGTAGGATGGAAGCTAGAAGCATGTAGGTAAGTATAGTGATCAGTGGGTTTCCAGTAGAGTGTGGTACTGATCAGGCCATCCTTGATTTGTACTGTAGTGTCCAGGAAATGTATCTCTTGCATGGAGTAGTCGAGGCATAAGTTGATGGTGGGGTGCAGATTGTTAAAGTCTCTGTGGAATTCTTCTAGAGTCTTTATACCATGGGTCCAAATCATAAAGATGTCATCAATGTATATTAGTAAAGGAGGGGTAATAGGGGATGAGAGCTGAGGAATCATTGTTCCAGGTCAGCCATAAATATATTAGTGTATTGTGGGGCCATGAGGGTGCCCATAGCAGTTCCACTACTCTGGGGCTATGTCTACACTAGCCAAAAACTTCAAAATTGCCATGCAAATGGTGATTTTGAAGTTTACTAATGAAGCCCTGCACTGGGCTAGTTGACTTACACATCAGATCATGAAATCATAGGTATTTAAGGCTATAATTTTGAAGAAAGCCTAATACACCATGCTAGATCTGCCTCATGGTGAGATATATTGAGAACTAATATCTCAGAGTTTTTTCTGATTTCTCTTGTAGCTTAAGAAGATTGAAAATTGTTCACCACCGATAGCACGTAAAGTGAGACTTTGGGATGGACATTGCTCATTGTCTGTAGTGTCTTCTGGCAGAACAGTGCTTCTAATCGCAAAAGCTAAAGATTTCAAATAAACAAGGTGCAATGAAACTGATTCTGCAAACTCGGGTCATATCAGTCCCTGCACAGTAAAATGCACAATTTCAAGTTGCGCTTAAAAGTGCAATCAAAATCCTGCTCCCCCTGGCCCTGGCTCAACACCCTCCCCGGCCTGGTGCGGACCCAGTTCAACCCCTCCCCCGCAGCCTGGCTCACCAACCACGGGCATGGCACCAGCTCAACCCTCCACCCCAGTTCAAATCCCCCCACATGGCCTGGCTCTGGCTCACCATACCTGCGTGTGACTCCAGCTCAGCCCCCGGTTTAAGCTCCCCTGGGGGTCTTGTTCAACTTCCTCTGTGGCTCTGGTTCAAACCCCCTAAAGACCAAGTCCGGCTCACCACCCACCACATGCTTGGTTCTGGCTCAACTCCACCCCCTGCCCGCCCTGCAGCCTAACATACTGCAGGCTTAACCCTCCCCAACTGCCTCCCCCAAACCAGGACTTACCTTTCAAAAGGAGCTCCAGGTGCTCTTGCTACTTCCAAGGCTGCAGAATGTGTGTTCCACTGAGGAAAAATGCTGCCCCCCCAACTTATGTGAAATTTGAGTTATGCGCAGGTGCGTAGGAGCACAACCCTAGTGTATACTGCAGTGTTTTGCTTGTCTGTTCTCAGGTCGGTCTGCTGACATTCATCTGCCTCGCAGGTGAGAACAGAAAACAAGTTGATACTGGTTTTATGTGTAGTACCACCTATATTAATGCGGGCATCCTACATTATCCTTCTCCGTGCACACAGTGAGAGGAAGTGTGAGCTCTGGAAGTTATTTTTTAAATGTATTAAATAAATAAAATTTATTTCTCAAAATGTTTAATTTTTTTTCTTAAAAGCCTACTAAACACTTGGGCTGCATCTATACTACATTCCCCTTTTGGAAGTGGAATGCAAATGCTGCTGATTGGAAATGCAAATGAGACACTGATTAACGTATTGTATATTTCATTTGCATAATGGTGGCCACTCACTGTTCCAAAAGTGGTGTTTTTGGGAAAAAAAAACCAAGCTGTGTAGACAGGGCTCATTCAAAAGGAAATGAAAGCATCCTTCTTCCTCATATTTTCAGGAAAAAGGTTTCTTTCAAAAGCACGGTTTGTTTTTATTGAACGCCATCTACACTGTTTTTTTTTTTTTCCTGAAAATAGCACTTCTGGAACAGTGAGTGGCTGGCATTATGCAAATGAACTGCATTATATGTAAATCAGTGCCTCATTTGCATTCCCCTTTTGAAAAGGGAATGTAGTGTGTATGCAGCATTGGTGAAAATGTACATGCTCTCAGTCTTCCAGCTCTGCTGGCCACCACTTCTCCGGGTGAAGATCCATGTGTCTCCTGACTGGGATTTTTCCTTACTGAAAACTCTTTTATTTCCATCAAAAGACAGTCTGCCTCAATAGACCTGCCTGCTTTCCTCTCAGAAACTAACAACAGTGAAATTGCCCACAATTATAAGTGAAACTATGAGCTAGAAGAAAGCCAACCAGTGCAGAGGAGCACACAGTTCGGTCAAAGAAATCCCTTAGGAAAGAATTCTACATCTGAATGTAAAGGATAGGAAAGAAGGGCTACATCTACACGTGAAGCCAACATCGAAATAGGCTATTTCGATGAATAACGTCTACACGTCCTCCAGGGCTGGCAACGTCGATGTTCAACTTCGACGTTGCGCGGCACCACATCGAAATAGGCGCTGCGAGGGTACGTCTACATGCCAAAGTAGCACACATTGAAATAAGGGTGCCAGGCACAGCTGCAGACAGGGTTACAGGGTGGACTCAACAGCAAGCCGCTCCCTTAAAGGGCCCCTCCCAGACACAGTTGCACTAAACAACACAAGATACACAGAGCCGACAACTGGTTGCAGACCCTGTGCCTGCAGCATGGATCCCCAGCTGCCGCAGCAGCAGCCAGAAGCCCTGGGCTAACGGATGCTGCCCATGGTGACCATAGAGCCCCGCAGGGGCTGGAGAGAGATCATCTCTCAACCCCTCAGCTGATGGCCGCCATGGAGGACCTGGCAATTTCGACGTTGCGGGACGCGGATCGTCTATACGGTCCCTACTTCGACGTTCAACGTCGAAGTAGGGCGCTATTCCGATCCCCTCATGAGGTTAGCGACTTCGACGTCTCGCCGCCTAACATCGAAGTTAACTTCGAAATAGCGCCCAATGCGTGTAGCCGCGACGGGAGCTATTTCGAAGTTAGTGACACTACTTCGAAGTAGCGTGCACGTGTAGACACAGCTAAGTAGTCCCCTTTAAACATAGGTAACACATCAAAGCAAGCAATTAACTCTTGACAAAAATATGTTCTTATGTACAAATACTAGAAACCTAAATACGAAGATGAGTGAACTTGAATGCCTGGCATTGTATCAACATGCTCATTTAATAGACATTGTAGAAACCAGATAAGGAATGAAGAAGAGCAGTCACAAGGTAAAATATCTGCAACCAGCATGAAAATGGCTTAAAAATGCCATAGTAGAGGCCCAGGCTAAATGTGTTCCCCCAGTCAGCAAAGGCTGCCATGGTTGAACAGCAGAGAAATAGAGGCCTTAGAAGCAAAATGATGTACTTTAAAATCTGGCAGCCGAACACTGTGAAGGAAATAGGAAGGAGCCCAAACTCTGGCAAGTAAAATGTAAAGGTATAATAAGACAGGCCAAGAAAGAACGAGAAGCAACCTGCTAAAGACAACAATTAAGAGTAATTTTTTAAGTGTGTCAGAAACAGGAAGGCAGCCAAACAGCAGTACCAGATGACAGCGGTCCAGGCCCACCAATGGGTGTGGGGAGTGGCAGTTGCCTCTGGGTCCCTTTGAAATGCTGCAGCAGCATTGCTCTGGCTGCATGCAGCTGTGAGGGAGTAGGGAGGCCCAAAGCTGAATGCCCTAGGACCTGCCCCTTCCGGAGCACAGAGCCAGGCCCCTCTCTTACCTTGTCCCAGTGCCCACTCTGGCTGTCAGTGCTGCTGCAAGGGTTTAAACAAAACACTCAAAGAACAAAATGCCATGGCAAAGAAGCTAAATTAAGTCTTTGCATCAGTCTTCATTTCAGAAAATGTGGGTGGGATAACCACATCAGAGCTGTTCTCTTAAAGTGAAAAATCTAAAGTGCTGTCCCTCATGAGCTGCTGATTGAAGCAGATTTAGAACAAACTGATAAATTAAATAACTAAAAGTCACCAGGCCCAGGTGGTTTTCTCCCGAGAGTTCTGAAGGAGCTCAAGTATGACATTGCAGAACTACTAACTGGAGTATGTAGTAACCTGTCTCTGAAATCAGTCTCTGGAAGGTAGGTAATGTAATGTCTGTTTTTAAAAGGGGCTCCAGGGGAGATGCTGGTAACTACAGTGTGGTGAGCCTACCATCAGTATGGGAAAATGGGCAAAATATATGGTAAAGAACATTAGACATATAGATAAATGGACATAATGAAAAACATGGCTGTTGGGAAAGAGTCTACCTGTCTTTTGTAAATGGACATTATGTCTCACCAAACTATTAGAATCAGAACATAAGCCAGAAAGTACGATTAAACTACTACATAAATCCATAGTATGCCCACAACTTGAATACTGTGTCCAGTTTTGGTCACGCTGTTTCAGAAAGGATATAGCGGAACTGGAAAAGAAGGGCAATATAAATGATAATGTATAGGGAATGGCTTCTATATGAGAAGAATCTAAAGAGATTAGGATTAGTCCTTTTACAAAAGAGGAGCTCAATGAAGGTATGACAGAGGTCCATAAAATCATGAATAGAATGAAGAAAGTTAATGGAGAAGTGTTATTTACTCTCACACAACACAAATAAGCAACCATAGTAATAGGGAGCTAGTTTAATACAAACAAGAAGAAATGCTCTTTTATATAATGCATAACTAACCTGTGGCACTCATTGCCGTGGGATGCCATAATGGCCACAAACATGACCAGTTCAGGAAAAGAAATGGATAAGTGCAAAGGGGATAGGTCATCAGTGGCTATTAGACAAGATGGTCAGGGTTGCTACCCCATGCCCAGGATAACACTAAACCTTTGAATGTAGGAAGCCGGAGTGGAAGTCAGAAGTGTATCACTCAGTGCTTGTCTTGTTTGGTACAGTCTCTCTGAAGCTCTGGTAAGGGCCACTGTTAGAATACTGGGCAAAATGGACCAGGGTCTGACCCAGTATGCCAGCTCTTAAGTTCTTACGTTACCACAGCAAGCATATTTCAATCTTAAAGTAAAAAAGCATTACAGAGAAAACCATATTAAAAAAAAGAAAAGAATGTGCATGCTAGTAAACTTACCAGAGACAGTCCCCATCCCATCACCCAAGAACTCTGATCAGTGTCAGTCTTTTCAAGCTTTCCTTGAGGACTGGGGTTTTTCATGCCTAGGAGGCCTGTCCATTTGCTTCATCACAACAAAAGCACAGAGTCAAGTTATTTAATCCAAATCTCCCCTTTGTCTATTGTCTCCTGAGAAGCCAATATGAATTTATGAAAAAACTGGGAATAAGTGAGCAACAAGACAAGGGGCCTCCCTTTTTCAGGGAGCTCCAAATGGCAGATAACAGCAGGAATTACATTAGTGTACCTCTTACATAGGTGCCACACAATCTCAAAATAGCATCTCAACAATTGCATTTTTAATACAACAGAGTTCCAAGGTATTAAATTTCACTCAATACATCTGTCCAGGACATTGCCATCTGTCACACAGGGAACAAACAGTCCAGTAGAAGGAGTTCTGAATTGAATTAGGGAGGCCCTGTCAAAGCTGTTCTTTTATTCAACAATGAATGTTAATGACATTTGCTAGTATTTGAGGATAAACACATCCAGACACAGAGTTATTGGCAACCATCCCCTACGCTAAGAAATATGGTGCTGTTGAGTCAGAGGTTGGTCACAGAGGCAACAGCACCTTTTTCTTTAATGGGGTGCTTGACTTTTGTATGGGTTTCTGTCTGGTTGGTTGATTGTTGGTGGTGGGTTGGGGGGTGTTGTTTGTCTTTTTGGGTGATCCTAAAAAAACGTAGCTGAAAAAGTGCCTTAGTCAGCAGACTCCACTTAAGTGCAATCCGGATATTAACAACTTCCTATTAAGAGCAACCAGGAATCAGTCTTGTCCCTTTGACTTTAATGTTAATGGGATTTGGATATTGGCAGCAGCATGCTGTTTCTTAACATGTTTTGGAAGCAAGGTCACAGCGATAGGCAGAGTTACAAGACTGAGCCAAGGAAGGAAGCACTGAGACATGCCTTCCCTGGCTGCAGCCCCACAATTCTTCCTGAGACCAATGCTCAAACCATCCTACTGGGGTTGCAGCTCTGCAAACCTGCCTGCAAAAGGGAGCTACTCAGGAGGTAAGTGGCTGGGTGGGGAGGGTATGGGCAGGGCAGTTGTGGGAAGAGTACTTGAAGCTGCACAGAACAAGAAGTCCTGTGGCACCTTATAGACTAACAGATATTTTGGAGCATAAGCTTTCATGGGCAAAGACCTGCTTCATCAGATGCATGGTATGAAGCTGCATAGTATCTTCCCCTGTGTTCTCCAGACTGTACCCTGTGAAGGGCACAACCCCTGAATAGTGCAAGGAGAGGTATAGTGCAATCTGCTTGAGCACCAGCTCCCCCACTCCCACAGAAGTCTCTGGCTGCAGCTGTGCAAACCTGCCTTCCACTTATTGGCAACTGCCAGGTAATGGCAACTTTTTGCAGGCAGCCAAGAAACTGCTAATCAACAGAATCTACCTTATGTACACCTGGGGTGTTATATTAGGATGTGTCTACACAAAGCATTTATAGAAAACTTTGCAATGCACGTCAAATTACTTCCAGTACATGTCCCACCAATACCATGCATGCAGGATACCTGCGCCATTTCCATTTCCCATCAAGCAAACACACACAATACCCTGGCTGCAGCAAATCTGAGGGAAAAGCATTCTCAGATGTATCCATGGCTCTTTGCTCTGCTGCTGAGCAGTATGGAGATAGACCTATCGCATAGAACTGGCAGATTATTCTTTAATCTATTTGCCCCAGATCCCTATACAGCCTCTCTAGGATTGAATTTATATAACGAGTGGTTGTTTTCAATGTGAACTATGGCATGCCAGGTGGGTGCAAATTTATTTTAAAATGTCTCCATTTCATTGGCCCCCAGCTCATGCTTCCTTTGTAGGCTGGCTCTCCCCATTTTCCAATTGCTGTCTTCCAGCATGAACTTAGCAGTGCTCTGAGCCACTATGGTGACAAGCAGCAACATACACAGGCTGCTTGGGCCGTGTTACAACGCTCAAAGCTGGACAAATTCAGTGTTGCACTTTGCCCATGGCCCCCTTGTCCCCCCAGGGAGTGATGCAGGAGCAGGGAAATATTCCACAGCAGCACAAGCAGCTCCTTTGGCAGCAGGAGAAGACTCTGCCACCACTTCAGCAGGATGAGGAAAAGGAAAAGGATTATCCTGAGCAGGTGGAACTAGAAGACGAGGACCCAGATATGTCATTCAGCATTTAGTGCTGTGTCTGGACCAGGAAGACCAGCATGGATTGGTGGGCGGGGACTGTTCTGCAGACCTTGGACAATAGCAATGACAAAAGAACTGCAGGATGGGAAGACTTCCTCTATGGAGAGCTCTACGCACCCTGACTTAGGAGCCTCAGTGACGGTAGACTGACACACAGTGGCCCACACCAAAGGAGAAGTGGGTCATGATTGTCACCCTGGAAACTGGCAATCCCAGAATTCTACCACGCTATGACCAACCAATTTGATATGTGTTGATCAGCTGTTGCAGATGTAATTATGCAGGCCTGCAGTGTCATTGACAAGGTTTTGTCTAACTAGGCCACCCCCTCAGTAGCATACAGAATTTATCAACAGAAGGAGTATTTCTCAATGGTGTCTCAAGACTTGCTTGATCATGGCAGTGGGGAGGGCAGGGAGGGCAGGTTTTCACACATAAATAGTAGATTAAAATTTTAGAATTATCAATAACCTATATATCAATAGTAACAGAGAGGAAGCCGTGCTAGTCTATACACTATCAAAACAAAAAGCAGTCAAGTAGCACTTTAAAGACTAGCAAAATAATTATTAGGTGAGCTTTCGTGGGACAGACCCACTTCTTCAGACCATAGCCAGACCAGAACAGACTCAATATATTGGGTTATATATATATTGAGTCTGTTCTGGTCTGGCTATGGTCTGAAGAAGTGGGTCTGTCCCACGAAAGCTCACCTAATAAATTATTTTGCTAGTCTTTAAAGTGCTACTTGACTGCTTTTTGTTTCGACTATATATCAATAATAATACAGAGAAGACAGGAGTGTTGAAAATAGATTTCTGTTTTGTATTTTGGTGGGGAATATAAATGATGAAGTTATATGGTTTGATAAGAGTCCTTCCATTCCAGGAAGATGTTAAATAGCAGTTACTAAAATTAGAGATACTAGATTCCGATAACTTTTATCCAAGAATATTAAAGAGCTGGCTGAGGAGCTTACTTCCCCATTATTGTTTATTTTCAATAAATGTTGGCACACTGGGAAAGTTTCAGCAATCAGGAAAAAAATCTAATAGTGTGACAATATTTTTAGAAGTTAAACAAAGTGACCTGGATACTTATAGAACAGTCAGTCTGACACTTATCCAAGCAAGATAATGGAGCAACTGATGAAGGACTCAATTAATCAAGAATGAAAGAAGGGTAATATAAGTCACGCCAACCAACATGGATATATGGAAAACAAATCCTATGAAAACTAACTTGATATTTTTTGTTTGATCACAAATTTGATAGAGGAAGGTAATGGTGTTGATATAGGTAGACTTCTGTAAGATTTTTGACTTGATAAAGCCTGATATTTTGATTCAAAAACTAAAAAGATATAAAGTCAACACATTAGATGGTTTAAAACTAGCTAGCTGATTAGTCTCAAAATGTAACTGCAACCAAGAAATCCTTCTCAAGCACGTGTGGGTCTATGCGGTCCCATGGGGGTCAGTCCATGATATTTAGCAATTTTATTAGTGACCTGAAAGAAAACAAAATTTTCACTATTATGGTCAATGTGCCTGTTAATCATTTTCATCCATGTGCAGAATCAATTTTATTATGTGCAAAGAGGCATATGGAAATGTGCACCACCCAGAGAAACACAAACATAGCTGTTGTGCTCTGCCAATCCGCTGGACAGCATTAGAAACTTTTCTGAGCAGATACACAAGTACACAGCTTACAGGGAACACTCCCATGGCTAAAAGAGCTAATGAAATCCTTGGATGGATAAACAGGGGAATGTCAAGTAGAAGCAGAGCCGTTATTTTACCTTTGTATTTGGCACTGGTGTGATCACTGTTGGAATATTTTGTCCAGTTCTGGTGTCCACAGTTGAAAAGGGGTGTTGATAAATTGAGGAAAATTCAGAGAACAGCCACAAGAATTGTTAAAGAATTAGAAATCGTCTTCAACTGATGGACTCAGGGATCTTTAACAAAGAGAAGATTCAGGTGTAACTGGAGTTCAGGCTGAGTACCTGCATGGGGAACAAATATTTAATAACATACCTTTTCTGTTAGATGGAAGAGCCTGACATGATCTAAAGGCTGGTAGTGGAAGCGAAACAACTTCAGGCTAGATATAAGGTGTACATTTTAAACAGTGAGGGTAATTAACCAGTGGAACAATCTTCCACCCGTCATGGTGCATTCTCCATCACCAACAATTTTTAAAACAATATTGGATGTTTCTGTAAAAGATCTGCTCTAGGAATTATTTTGTGCAACGTATATAGCCTTTGTTATACAGGAAGTCGGACCACGTGATCACAATGGCCCCTTCTGGCTTTGCAATCAATGAACCAGTGAACTTTTCAGATCTTCTGAATGGCATAGTAATGATAAAAACATTAGCTCTGGCATTTTCACATCTGCACATTTAATTTTTTTTTCATAGCTCTGCCTTCTATACAGTGACCATTCCCAGGGGACATAATTGGCTTTGTTTCTACCGTATATTAGCAAGCCAATGCTACACATTAAAAATGGTGAGTGCACATTTTATGAGCTTAGTTTATTATTCTGTCTTTCAGTATACAGAAAATGCTCAGACAACTCTACTAAAATGTGTTCATATCTAATACCTGTACTTCAGATGTCTGTAGCAGAGCTGTAGCCTGAATGAATCTGATAAAGACTAGCTTGCCCTTGATATAAAAAAATTAGATTTCCTTGAATATCTGGAATCTCTTACAAATCAAGCTTCTTCAATAATCTTTCTACCCAGACTATAAATAGTGCAAAATATGACAAAAAGAGACAGGTGCTAGTTTCAAGCTCAAAGTTTGCATGTCAGAGGATGGCATTAAACATGTAATTCCTGTTGTAGCAATAGATGAAAACCTTCTGAAGAAAATGTCTACAGAAAGTATAAATCCATTGTGAATCAACTGCTGAAAAAGGTACTTTGGGATACAGGATGTATGCTTTAAGGCAAAGATGAAAACATGATCTCTATTTTTTTTCCTTTTTTTTTTGACCTCATCCTCTAATAGTGTTTGGCAAGCTGGCTCGGCAGAAAATTGTTTCATATTGGAAAATGGGACTGATATATTATAAAATTGATCTGTTCAATCCTGCGTTGGTACGCAGTTATGATAATGGCATGAGTTGTCCCACAACTTAAAAAAATGGACTTCCCCAAAGATGTGTTCTGGTACCAGTTGTTTCCAGTGCTGATATTTAAGATTTGCCAACATAAACATAAAAACTACTTACTTACATTGACTGCTTATGACAGATGTGTCGCTATAAAGAGAAAAATCATTTATATTAAGGTGTGCTTTTGTAAATAGGCCTTGTGGTATACAGTCTGGGGACTGTGACATTATTGGCTTCTTTCAGTAATATCCTACCGCAGCCAGACAGAGCCCGCCCCTCCCCCGGCTCCAGCTTTGCTATACTCCATTTTGCTTTCCTTAGGTGCTTCAGGCACAAAAGGGTTAAAAGGAACAGCCCAGTCTTGGAATGCCCGAGAGCGCAGATGTGCTTATCTCCTAGCACAAGTCTTTTGATGCTCCGGAGCAAGAGCCAGACTGACCCTGAATGGGCCGAAACCAGGCAACAAAGGACAACGGACTAACAGACCACCAGGGCCTCGGGCTACCCTTGGCTGGTACCGGTGATTGATATGCCCACACTTGGTCCCAGACGGAGGAATCTCCGGCCCATTAAGAAAAAATACCCTAAATTGTCTCCACCTCACAGGTGCTAACTGAACTCTTGAACTCCCTGTGAGAACCAGCATCATGGGACAATTTAATTCAATTGGCACCTTTTAGATAAGGAAGAAGCATACGTGACCCTAGAGGTGTAAGAGGAGGGTCTGGCAGACCCCTTTTTTAGCTCCAATTACCTCTGCCTGCTGGACACGAGGGTCTTTGCCTCCTGAGGTCCCAGGGGACGCCCGTTTCCTCGTAAAAGACTTCTTCCCAAGGGATTGAGAGAAGACACTGGCCACGCCACATTGGTAACGCAGGGGTGAGAATCAGACCTGCTAGGTATTTTACCTTTTTGCTTTTGTGTGCATTTAGCAAATATAGATCTATGAATTAAAGTGTATGCTAGCTATTTGTAATCAAAGTATAAACCTTGTAACCTTGTAACCATAACAGCTTAACTCTTTAGTTAAATAAACAAGTAATTGGTTAAGTGGTAACCTGACTCTTCCTGTTACTGTGCAAACCAAACACAAAACAAAGAGCCCAGATGCTTTTCAGCTGTAACAGCCTGGTCACTGGTGGGGCGTACTGAGAGCTAAGTGCTGAGTCGTGCTGCCTCCACGGAGCAGACTCTTGGGGCACCCGTCAGCCTTCCTGGCTGCCCGCTGCAAAGGGACCTTGTCCTAGCAGTTAAAGACTCGGGTGTTAGGATCCTGGGGCATCCGTCAGCCTGCCTGGGCTGCCCGCTGTGAAGGGACTCCATCCTAGCAGTTAACGACTTGGATGAAAACAAGGGCATAGGTGGTATCTCACCTGACCATCGGCTGACACCTACCTAGAGCCAAGTAAATAATGCTGAAAAGAAAAGAAAAACATAATTGTTTCAGGCCAAACTGAAAACTAGAGGGTTTGAAATTTTTGGGGAATCTAAAACTTGAAGAAAATTCAGCCTGACTTGCACATTTCATTTCAATAAAATCAAAGTGTTTAGTTTTGACTGTGATGATTTAAACACAAATACGGTTCTTTAATTTTAATTAAAAACAACATTTAAAATGTGAAATTGATTTGAGATGAAAAATCAAAATCTCTCATTTTGAAAATGTCAAAATATTGATGTTTTTTCAGAGTTTCTTTTAACAGAAACAATTCAGCAAATTTGTCACAAAGATGTCAAGCATTTCAGTGTTGGTGAATCTGTATTTATTTGCCGAAAAAAGTTTGGCTGAAGATCCTGATATGGGGAGTCCCTAAAATAAGACAGAACGTGCATGGCACTATTTCGTTACCCAAGTTATTCAAAAAGTTCTTTGCAAATGTTATAGGCTTAGTAGAACTGTGTAGAAGAAATCCCTGTAACTTCTAATTTGACATATCAAGCATTTTTTTCTTTTATTTTCAAGAATAAATCACAGTGAAAGTGATGTTGCTAAATGGAAAAATATTTAACTACAAGAGCCTTGTTTGACTTTGACTGCTAATAAAGAAGTGTCATTTTAGCCATAAAAACATTTGAAAATGGTGAATTTTTGCTTGGCCCAGACAAAATCATGTCAAACCCCAGAAGTGCCCCGACTTTCAGCAGTTTTCCTGTAAAAAGCAGTATTTGCTGGTGATAGGGTTCAACACAGAAGTTCTGCCTCTTGATCTCGAGATGATAGCCTTCCCAGCTGGGGAATAAGCTAATACTATGCTTATTATTGTTATTATTATTATTATTATTACTATTATTATTATTATTATTATTATTTTAAAAGCCAGTAGCTAGGCTGTGAATGGGAATTAGTTTGGTGTGGGTTTCGTTTAATAAATACTAGTTATTCTGTTATTTGTGACACATTAGCAGTTGTGACAGGTGCAGAAGGGTGAGACTATGCCTACTTTGGAGAAGTTTGTTTTTTGTGTGTTCATGAATCTCTTTTAGCCTCTATTCCAGGGAAACCGAACATACTCGAGCCTCCAAACTGTCCTTAATCACACCCCATAATCCAGTTATTTCCAAGTTGGCTATTTTATCCAGTTTATCACTTCTCAAAAGTGAAGAAGAGTTGCTATCCCCTCCTCCCACTTCCTCATGTTGTAAAACTGTTCTCACGACAATAACATGATGTGTTTCCTCTAGTTTTTAATAGCTTATATACAGCATGGAACACAGATAATAAAGTGGAAACATATTTATAGTAAGAGATTTCAACCTGTACAACACACACTTTCCCCAGAAGAGGAGTTTCTCTACAGGAGAAACTCTGCAGGAAAGGGCTAACAACATCTCTTCAACTCATTAGTGTTGCTAGATTCTTTCTTTTTCTGTAGTTGCCATAGCTGGTAGGCTACATCTCTACTGCCGACATGGTACAGCTACAGCAAAACTAGGCCCATGGAATTCCTCATCTCTCTATTCATGGGGTAGGGGTGCAGGGACATGAGTTATTGGAGCAATGCAATCTCAGAGCCACTAGCCCCAGCCCACTGTGCCATGAACACAGTTGTGTGCTGTGATGCTGCAAGCTCCTGTTGAGTCACTAGCTATTAGTAAACCCATACTCCCCGAAGCATGTCCCTCTTCCATCCCCGAGCAGTTGAACTGCATCAGTCCCACTGCAGCAAGGTAGTGGGCAGGCTCTGCCTCCTGTGAGGAAATGCAACTTCCTCATGCATAGCCATTGGCACAGAATGCTCGGTAATATCCCAATATGAGCTGGGCCAGTAGAGGTTCCATACACCCTGTGGATTCCTTTGTCCTGGGGAGCACTTTGTGAAGAGTTTCTGAATATTGTGAATAGTGTAACACCTCCTTTTTGAGATTAACTCTTTTACCATTAATGACACTTCAGATTAGCAGACGCCCAGAGCCACAGATGTCCCTTTGATTGAAAAGAGTATAGATTTTGGACGTAAGGTCAAAGCGGGAATTTTACAAATGAGCCTCCCAGTTAGCTGAAGACTAATTGAAAGACTTCCCCATTACTGCTGTCACCTGACTTGTCTGAGATCTGTGACCGGCTTCAAGAGACCTCATGAGTTATGCCACATGGACCCTACTGACCTCTCTGTGCATGGACATGCTCTGTGTGTGTCCCAAGCCTGGGCCCATGTGTAAGGGGCAGTTTTCTTGACAGTGTTTAATGTATATGTTTTAGATTTTATTGCCTACAGAGACTTGCAGTCATTTTACTACCATGTTGTCATGGAGTTATCAGTGTCATTTTCTGTATTTATTTAATTTAAAGCATCCTAAGGAACCTTAGGCTTATGCTTCCAAGCTTATGCTCACCATATTTCTCAGATCACACAACTACAACCCCAGTTAGGCCTGATTCAGCACCTGCTGAAACTACTTCGAACCTTTTCATGTACATCAGTGGAGGTAGGGCTGAATCAGGGCCTTACAGATGTGCAACTTACAATGCCTGACAAAGTGGGTCTTTTTCCACAAAAGCTTATGCTCTAAAAAATCTGTTAGTCAATAAGGTGCCAGAGGACTTCTCATTGTTTTTGCAGATAGAGACTAGCATGGCTACCCCTCTGATACTTACAACACCTAGACTGTGAATTTGGCCTATGGAGCCTAACAGGGCTGTGAAATGATGAAATCTATAGCTTGGGAGAGACAGTAGTACCAGAAAAAGTGATCAACAGAAAAAGTGTATGTAGATGTAAGCTGAAGCAGGCTATTGAGCCATTGGACATTTAGTAGAATACAACAGTATTTATTTATTTCTTTAATGAGGGCAATTTTGCACTCCCAGGATCAGTGGGTAGTTAAAATCAATTTCAGCAAAGCACCAAAGCTTTTGAATGTTATCTGTCTGGAAATAAGAGTGGTGTGTGCCGATTTGAGGGTGTAAGTTGGCCCTAACATGCTTGAGATGATAAAGCTGGGACTTTCACTTTGCCAGCACAGTACATATGTATTTCAGCTGTCTGAAATGTCCTGGCACTGACCTCTGTGTTCAGCTGTGCCAGTCCTTGGTATTGCTGATGCCAGAAAATATATCTGAAGAACCATTTTTCAACTTTTCACAACAGCTATCCAAAAAAGCTCCATCGCCAGAGTACTAATGTGTCAACGGTTCATGATTCTCTATGGGATACAATCTGATGTAATATGAAACCACCAGACCACTTGCCTTTCACTTGATGCAGTGTGTGGACCTACTCTGTGGAGTGTACACTTTCATCTTGGGAATAGTCATTTTATCATTAGTGTGTGTTGACTCCTCTTCAATACTCCTTCCAGGATAATAATTCCATGCACCAAGAGGCAGACATAAATTTATCTGCAAAGTGTAAAGTGGAGCCACACATACTGTAACTGTTCCTAATGAAATGTTTGCAGTCAGCAATCTTCATTCAACTGTTAGCAATCCAAACACATGAAAAGCAAAAGGTCAGCTTGTGTCTGGAAAACAAACAGGTTATGGGCTCAGCAAGCACAGTGTGAGAACACTGAGGTTTTCACAGGACACTATTCCAGTTTTTCAGTTATTCAGAAATACAGATTATGTTGTGCCATGTTTGCGGCACAGTTTCAAGATCCATGACCCTCACATTCAGCGTTTATCAGCATGTGAAAAGGTTCCTTGCTTTGTCTGTCTGAAATCACACTGGTCTAAAATTTGACTGAGATATTTTAAACCAAGATACAACAGTCTAGTATCTTTATTTTTTCTTCTTAATTTTTTTTTGCCACAACCACAAACCAGGAGCAGGTCCTGCACTCTTAAAAAACACACACATACGCACGCACACCGGGAAATTGTAGCATTTTCACCAAAATGGGCCATTCTTTTGGCTGAAGGGAGGTGAATAGTGCCCAAGCTTCATCAGCCTTCCTCCCTCCATCATTGAGAAAGCCTCTTTCTTGTGAGAAGATTTGAGGGGGAGAGGTAAAGCCACTGGCTGGTTGCTATCTACACCATCAACACCCTAGACATCTAGAAATGTTTCTCTATTGGAAACCTAGTCTGGGTTCCTCCACAACTCTGTGGGCTCCTGCCAACCAAACAATACTCAAATGGGTTCCAAATGAACATAGTGAGGGCTGGCCTACATTATTGCTTAAGTTGATGTAATGTAAGCCACTCGAGGTATGGAAAAGACATTTCCCAGACTGACTTGAGTCAAATCACCCTCAGTCCTGTCCATACCAGCACTATGTCAGTGGCAGAAACTCTCCCACTGCTCGCGGATGTGGGGCAGATATGTCAACAAGAGAATGATCTCTTGTTGGCATATTATATCTTTACTTGACATGCATCAGTCTAGCACTGCTGATGTAAAGCTGTAGATTTGCCCAGAAACTGTCCTCTACAGTAGTAATAATGAGTATTGTTAATAATGACCTAGTCACGATTACCCCCACAATTAAAATATGGGAAAACAAGCACAGAGAAGTTAAGTGCATTGCATAGGTCCCACAGCAAGTCTGCAGCAAGGTATGGAGTAGAACGCAGAAGACCTGACTCATGGTCCACCATGCTCAACACAAAACCATTCTCCTTATCTTGAGACCTGATCCGAAGCCTCGGAACTCACTGAAAGTCTTTACATTGACATCAGTGGATTTTTTTGATTAGGACCTTGAGGAAATTTATCTAGAGCACAAGCGATTCCTACTATGATCCTTGAGCTAGATTTAGATACAAAGGAAATTCAGCTTGAGAGCGTTTGTGAAAGTGGGATATTTCTATACCAGGTTCTTACCGGATGTCTGTTCATTATTTGCATAAGCCAGGTCAGAAACAGGTAAGCGGCCCTCTGTTTTGATGAGAAATGGGAAACATGCACTTAGCTTTTCTATTAGTTGTAATTATCCTGCTGTATTGATCATGTTGTTAAGGTTATCTGAAGTGTAGGGCATGAATAAGGCTCAGGTTTAGTCAATGGGTTAAACCTACAGAGTGTCAGCTTTAATTTACACACATCCAATTGGGAAAGTGTCTTTGTGCAGCTGCAGAGCTCCCTGAAATTGACACAGACAGCATATGGAGTCTTGCATAAGCTTAATGGAGAGGCACGTGCCACATGGTGTTTCTGGTCTGTATTATGCAAATATTTGGGTTACGGAAGATAGAAAGAAAGGCAGCACAGAGTTAGGGGTCTGCTTCTGTTCCATCAGAATGCATAACCCTTGTGGGCATTAATGAAGATCACATACACATGCTGAATGCAGAGTAGACTCCTCAATTTTGGTTTTAGTTTCAGAAGGGTTTGGTACCAGGAAGAGAGAGATGTTGGTTACTTTTGCAGAATATCGGTTTGTACAGCATGGGTACGTAACACCATCAGATCCCAGTCTTTGATGGGTGGGATGGAACCTGAGGCCTCTGCAGCTAAATGCATTAGCCAAAGGCCACATCACCTTTAGCTAATGCTATAGAGCAGATTCCATTGCTAAGTGGTCTTGGGTGCCATTAAACAGGTCAGAACACCACACCCAGGCGAAGTGTGCATTACAGACATATAGACGGTGCGGTACAACAAAATATCTTGTGTCTCACTCAGCAACCACAGTTAAGGGAATCGTATAAGGCCATATAAACACTGATATGTTAACAAGGACTCAGGTAGTTGTGCCATGTAAGAGACTTATTATGTGAAATGAAAAGCATTCCACACTGCCACTGCATGGGAAGGGAAGATACTCAGTCCCTCTCCAGTCTGGGTCTTAATATCACAAAGGACTATAATGCAACAATGCAGTAAGGAAAGAACACAGAAGACCTTCTTCAGTCAGAACTCCCCCTGATGTGCACTAGTCCCTCTGCAGTGAGGTCAGAGCCTTATGATAGGAGATGCAGAGCATTAAAAAAAAGGTGTTCTTATTAGCCTTTTGAATGAGGATAGGGGAAGCCTTAGCGTACACATAACCAGGAAGGCTTGTGCTAAGTATAAGTAGCATTGTTTGAGCTAGTTTTTCAAAAGAGTTCAGCTCCCATGAAAGGGACTAAATGAAGCAGGTAGACTGATCAAAGAACTCAGTTTGCCACAGTTCCCATTGAGAACAATGAGGTATGTTACATGTTGAGCAGCTTGCAAAATGTCATCACCTTATGTAGCTACCTGAAAAGGAGCCAAGCTCTGGCAGGAAATCTGACCCTAGCTGTGGATACTTAGCAATTTTGAAAATTTGGCCCATAAGGATTGGGGCTTTGCAAAGTAGTATCAGCATGTGCATCGTGAGAGAAGAGTCGAACTCAACTATTCACACTTTGTCAACATACATTTCCCCTGACTTTTCAGAGGTACGTGATCACTCCTTTTCATTTCATTTCCTACTTTTGTGCAGTGTTACTACGTCCTGAACTGTAACACGTCCAGAAGATGTCATATATCAGAGGAGAAGGAAAAAGAACCAATTTGCTATATATAGAATCATAGAATGCTAGAACTGGAAGGGACCTCGAGAGGTCATCGAGTCCAGTCTCATGGCAGAACCAGGAACCATTTAGAACAATTCTGATAGATGTTCATATAACCTCCTCTTAAACATCTCCAATGATGGAGATTCCATAATATCCCTAGACAATTTATTCAACTGCTTAACCATCCTGATAGTTATCCCACTCCTTCTTGTTCTATCATAAGAGATCAAGGAGAACAATTTTTCTCCTCCCTCCTTGTAATGCTCTTTTAGGTGGTTGAAAACTGCTATCATGCCCTTCTCAGCCTTCTCTTTTCCAAAATAAACAAACCCAGTTCTTTCAGTCTTCCCCCATGACTCATGTTTTCTAGACTTTTAATCATCTGTGATGCTCTTCTCTGGACCCTCTTCAATTTCTCCACATCTTTCTTGCAATGTGGTAGCCAAAACTGGACACAATACTCCAAATGAGGCCTAATCAGCACAGATACCTGTCATGTCCCACAAGTGTGCTGTAGAGTTGGATAAGTTAATGTTTGTAACCCACTTTGAGGTTCTCAGAATAAGTGTGCAAGCAGGCTTTAATATCACTGAGGGCTTTTGAAATCCCCCACGCAACATATTTTATTTGAATCTAGTAATAATTTGTATGCTCTTTGAATCAGAAAATCAATTATTGTGGGCTTGAGAACAATTCAGTAGTTCAGAAGTGTCAATCTTTTAGAACACCAGTGTCAGTCATTATCATGTCAGCCCTCAAGGGAAGCTAGTTCATGGGAAGAGACCCCAAGGATCGGTTAGCCAGAAAGTTAAGCTGCTGCCTATTGTCCAGCTCAGTGATGATAGAGGGGATTTCTTTCCCCCTCCAATTCCTTCCAAACACAAACTTTCCAAAGGTGAATTTTGTTTCTGAGGACCTTCACATTCAATGCCTCATTGTTTATTTGAACAGATGGATTTCGATACAAATTTAAGGGTGGGTATTTCAGTTCATAGCCCCTTGGGTAGGTACCAAAAATGAGCTGTATGATGCATGATCAGAAATCTGCCATAATATTTTATAAATAAATCTCTATTGCTTTTTTGTGAATATTCAACACATAATTAAAAAAATCAAAAGCTGTAAAAGTGTATTTGTAAGATTTCCATCATACTTCTGTTCAGAATCCTTTAGTGTTTGGGTACTGGGATCTTATCCTGCCTTTAATCACACTAATGTAATTGCATTGACTCACCAATATAAACTGAGAACAGAACATGGCCCTGCTCCTTGGTTTGATGCCATTGTATTATTTAATAGACCTTTCCTGGTGTTTTCTGTTGTCATGGCAACACTAACCAAACATTTTTCCATGAAGAGCCCTTTCAATTGCAATATGAGTTCTTGAGTGAATATATCCTACAGCTCTGCTCCCGCATGGATTTCATGAGCTTTCCTTACCTGACCTCTGCTTTCCTATACTCCGCTAGGTCCCTTTGTGCTAAAGCTAGGAAATAGGTTTTGTTTTGTGAGAAAGCTTTATGCAGGTTGATGGTAATTAAAGGCCAGATCGTGCAATTGACTCCAGTGAGAGTGTTTTAGAAGGGATTAAGGGTCACAATAAACTTCTCACCTACACAAAAGTGCATGCAGTGTAATAAACTCATTGCAAGTACCAGCTACCATGGAATCAGAGGCCAGGTTGACACTAAAGTGGAAGGTCAAATTAAAATACGCAACTCCAGATATTTTATTACATAGCTGGAGTCGATGTACCTTAATTCCCTACCAGTCTTGCTAAATTGAACGCTGGAAGATTGATCACAGCAGTGTCAATCTTCCCGGGCGTGAAGATGTGGCCTAAGCACTCTGTCTTAGAGAGGCAACCATGTTAGTCTGTAGTTTCACAAAAAAAACAGGCAATCCTGCAGCACCTTAAAGGCTAACATTGTATATTCCTCTGCTCGCCAACCATTCCGGTGGGGCTCAGTGGGACTCAAAGTGGGGATGGATCTCAAAGGGAAATGAGTTCAGGAATATCATAGGTCCTGCTTGGCTGTGAAGAGCTTCCATGCTCCCTCCACACAGCCCTCCTCCATACTCCCCCTGTAGACCTATTAGTCTTGGCGGCTGTGCTTCAGCAGAAGAGAATTGCAGCAGATATAACCAAAGTTTATTCACGTTCTTCCGACTTTTCCTGAAGATCAGCTGTAAATTGGGCATCAGGAACGTACTGCTCAGTCCAGTTCCTTCCTCTCATTCCTCATTTTTCACTCATGGATCAAGGGCTGCACGGGTGTTTTTCAGAAGGATGTAAGCGGGAGGAGAGAATTTCATGCAGCCACTTCCCGTAGCTCTGCAGCTTTTTCTGAGAATTTGCTTACCACACACTCAGGAAGCATGGGGGAGGCTCTGTGTTGGTCAGAGTGTCAAGAGTTATCGTGTTGTATGTGTACTTCCTAAGATCCTTGGGCAGATGTGGGTGGATTCTCAGCAACACTGAAAGCAGTGAGAGTTTTGCCATTGAGATCAATGGAACCAGGATGTCACCCACAATGTTTAACACATCATGCCCACCAACGATCATTGTAAAATAATTCATGCTAAATGTATTGTGATTTTCATCAGTGATCTCAAAGCACATTGGAAAGGAGATCAATGTCATGTACTTGGTTGTATAAGTGGAAGGAAGTGAGGAACAGAGAGGGGAAATGATTTGACCAGGATTATTCATCCCATCAGTTCAGTGGCTGAATGGGGAATAACCACAAGGGGACATGAGATCCAGTCCTTTGCCCTAGCTACTTGGTCATGTGGTAATAAACAGACATTTTAAACAATCATATATTGATCTCAGGCAGGAAGCTAGAACATGATTCACCCAGGGCAAACATTTCTTTCTCCATGTATGTGTGTCTTCTAGCACATCGATAAGCCCTCTTTCAATAAAAATGAATTTGAAAAGTCCCTGAAAGGTAGATTTGCATCACAGGAGATCATTATTCAGCTTCAGAAAGAACATCTTGCCAAGCGTTGCTGTTCAAAAATAAGGAAAACAGCTCTGCCAATATGCAGCAAATGTGATTACACAAAGACAAGAAGACCATAATTAGATCATTACCATGGAAACAACCTAATTACATGTGTAAAGCAGTAAGGTCTCAGTGGCGTAGCTGAATGTGTTTATGCTGTTGTCTAATAGGGCTATTGTAGTGTCTTGTTGCCTTTTTCTGTGAATTACTGAGCCACCTTGATCATTTTGTGTCAGATATTCTTAAATTATCACCCATCTTATTGTTTAAATAATTAAATAGTGCACACAGTAACTTAGGGCCAGGCATGCCTATGGGTTGATACTCACTGCTCACAGGCAAAAGGGCAATAGATGTGCATGGTATAGAGGAGGACGTTTTCACATTTCCCCTGCCCTCAGGTGGGTAGATGCCCCTCTGGCATGAAAACTGGAGGGTTCCAGAGGTTCTCCAGATCACAAGGTGAAAGGCAGGCTGCAGATAGGGCATCTAGGGATGAGAACAGTCATCTGGACCCAGATCTTCAGAAGCATATGGGTACTTAATTCACATTGATTTCAATATCAGAGAGGTAGCCATGTTAGTCTGTGTCTTCAAAAACAGCAAGAAGTCCTGTGGCACCTTATAGACTAACAGAAATTTTGGAGTATATTTTCCATCAGTCTATAAGGTGCCACAGGACTTATTGATTTCAATGGCATTTAGGAATCTAAACACTTCTGAGGATCTCTGGTCAGGTCTACACTAGATCTTAATGCAGATTGTAGAGATGCAATTCAAACTGCAGCAATTGCACAGCGGGAATCGATTTATCTCCAGTCAATTTATCTGGCCGTCCCTACTGAGGAAGATCGATGGGAGAGTTTCTCCTGTCAACCTCCCTTACTCCTCGTGAGATTGAAGAGTACAGAGGTTGACTGTCGACCCTTAATAGTTCGATTTTGCATGTCCCCACTAGACATGAGAAATTGAATCGTGGAAGGTTGACCCTGACCAGGAAGATATGTTGATAGGCAGCTGTGTTGCATGAGTCATATTTAGAGCTAGTTGTGCCACATACATAAGATGCTGCATAATGCAAAGCAGAGCAATGCTACATTTGTAACATTTAGGGTAACTAAGCTCTGACCAATTGTACTGCAGCTCAGAAAATTTGGTCTACAGTAACTGTCACGTGTTCAGATAGCTCACAGTAGTAGGAGCTCACTTGAAACCTCGCTATATTTTTAGTAGTGCTCGGGGGAGATAAAAGTAGGGCAGGCTTCATCAAGAAGTAGATGCGTGCCAACAGACTTAGCATACAGAGCAAAACTGGAGATTTTGGTCTTTCTGTTGACTCCATGTAAAGGTTTGAGATCAGGATTTGCAGAGTGAATGTGTGAATTTATGTGATTGCCATGAAGCAATTCTCATCCATGGAAAAGACTTGTCCGCAGCCATAGGGGGAGCTAATAGCACTTCTCATTTGGCAAGGTTGTGACATCCATGGACCATGGGGTAAGTCGGAAGAGGAAGCAAGCTAGGACTCTGAGTTAGAACTAAGAGGGGTCAAATAGGAGATTCCATTTGGGCCATGTGAGGTTTATAATGAATCCATGACATTGTTGACAAAATGGCCCCCTGGAGGGTCTACACAGCTTTTTTGTCGACAGTTTCTGTCAATAAAACACATTTTGTATGTAGATGTTCCAAGAGTTTTGCCTACAAAACCCCAGCTTTGTTTACAAAACTCTCTAGTGTAGACATAGCCAATGACACAAGGTGCACTGGCAAAAGTGTTGGTATGGACAGCAGTATGGAAATGTGTCATATTTTTGTAGGGGCAGTCAGGCTACATCTAGACTAGAAGGATTTGTTGGCAGAAGTTTTCATCAGAAGATACCTTCCGACAAAACTTCTGTCAACGTATCAAAGCCAGACTGCAGGGAGGATCGAAAGAGTGATTTACACTGTTGACAGAGCAAAACAGCCAACTGGAAGCACAGCAGACAGGGTTGCCTACTGTCCTGGAAGTCCTATCTGTTGACAGAAGGCCCCAGGGAGTGTCCAGACCTGCTTTTTATCAACAGAGCTCTGTCAACAGAGGCGTTCTTCCTCATGGTGATGGTGATACAGCTGTTGACAAGAGTGCTGTGTTCTGTCGGACGCTCTGTCGGTTTTTTTTGACAAAACAGCAGTTTTGCCAACAAAACCCTCTAGTTTAGACAAAGCCTCAGAGAAGGGTGAAACAGCATAGCATTAAACTACACCCACTGCTCATTGGGGGTGGTTTAATTATGAGGACAGGAGAGCACTCCCTTGGCATGGAGTACCTACTTGAGAGACCTTGCAGAGGCAAAGCTCCAGTGGCATATCTGTAAGATCTGCAGTGTAGACATTGCCTTAGTTTGGTTGTAATTAAAGTGAGACATTTAAATCTGCATCAATTGCCTGCTCACATTTGAGTGAAATGCAAGTATTTCATTCACCTCTCCCAGGTGTACAGTGCTATGAGTTTCCTACATGGGCAATTGAAAGACCCGCAAACATTGGAAGGTGAGCTCTGTTTTTGCAACCTTATGGACCACAGTGAGTCCACATTCAGCTTGTGACGGTAGATTCTTGACCGTGGAAAGGAAAGCAATGCTGGTTTTTACATAATGGCTACATCTGCACTAGCACACTATGTTGAAGTAGCCTATTTCGAAGTAAGGACATCGAAATAGGCTACTTTGACGTGTATTGTCTACACGTCCTCCAGGGCTGGTGCTGTCGATGTTCCACGTTGAAATAGCAATGGGGAACATCAAAAGGAGTTTCCCTGGAAGGAAATGTGGAGCGTCCACACACACAAGCACTCCCCGTCGAAATAAGGGGCCAGCAAAGCCCCAAGCTGCTCCCTTAAAGGCCCCTTCCAGACACACTTGCCCTGCACAGCACAAGATCCACAGAGCTGACAACCAGTTGCAGACCTTGTGCACACAGCATGGACCCCCAGCTGCAGCAGCAGCAGCCAGAAGCCCTGGGCTAAGGGCTGCGGCACGCAGTGACCATAGAGCTACTGCACGCGTAGACCGTTGAACGTCAAAGTAGGGCGCAATTCCCATCTTCAGATGGGAATAACGATTTCAACGTCTCACCACCTAACATTGATTTCAACGTCAAAATAGCACAAGGTGTGTGTAGATGCAACGCGTGCTATTTCAACTTTGTGCTGGCTACTTCAAAGTAGCTGGCTAGTGTAGACGCACCCTATGTGACTCCCAGCTTTCTTCAGTACATGTTATGCCCTGAGCTAGCCTAACATTTTTCACTGTGGTGTTCCGGGATGGGCCACAGGCTCTGAAGGAATGATTTGTGGAACTTGACCATTCACTTGGTGCCTCATCACAGAAAGCAGTGGGCATGAAAGTTCCTGGTGGGCTAAGTCACAAATACGGCACTTGTAAGCACCATAAAGATATATGCATTTAATTAAGACTTTTAGAAAAACTATCCCATTTTTATTAAATATTAATTGCTTTTCGAAAGAGCATTTTTGAACAGCATTGACAATGCAGTTGATATGTTCTATTGTCATTTAATTAACTGAAAATTACATAAGTAGAGGCCTGCATATCTGTAGACAGTGAAGTAGATGGCTGCCCAGAGCTCTCCCTCGCCCTTTTTGGGGTTGGCGGTGGGAAAGGGAAGGTCCCTGCACTGCCAGCAGGAAAAGAATGCAAGAAGCTGTGTCCTAAATCTCCCTGCAGGAGAAGCCGTGTGCCAGCCCTGCCCAGCCCCTCTCTCAGCACTTCCTTCTGCTTGGTGAGCACTGACCTGTGAAGCCCCAGGCCCTGGTCCCTGCTGTCCCTTATCACCAGTCTCTGCTTTCATGTTGCCTGCCTCTTCCCCGCATGGTCATGCCTCCTTCTTGCTCATCTGTGCTCCCTCCCCTCCAGATTTGTTGACTGAATATATGTAAGAAAGTGCATAAGAGGGAAGATCATTTATAAGTCCATTGATGACAAACATTTTATTTGTCACAAATGTCAGTGGCTGACATCCTAATTCATGTTGTCTAGTGTCCTATATGCTACTGTCACTTGTCTGTCCCATTGATTAATTCAAAATGAATTTTATTTCCAATACACATATGTAATATTAAAAGTAACATACACAGAAGTGGTGCCTAGTTTGACAAAATAATAAGGGACTCATCTTTTCACATTATGGGCCATTTCCACCACTTGTTCAGTGAAAGAGGGGCTGTCATTTAAATGTAAATAGGTTAAGCTGGACTATTTTAATTAACATATTTAATATAGACCTTCATTGACAGGTCATGGTATGGTCAAAACTCAGGCCTGAATGCTATGCTGCGCTCAATAAGTACTTAAAATTCTGAACTGGTTGAAATGTGTGAAGGATCAGGGCCTATAGCAAAACCAAACATGGGGCCTACTCACTGCTAAAGCTTCCACTGGCTTCAGTGGCAGCTGAATGAAGCCCAGGGAGTTAGAAAGGTTTATGTGAGAAGAATTAAGGAGATGTGGGATGTGGGAGAAGATTGATTCAATAATGATCAGGTCATATCTCCCTTAAAGCATCACCCTTTTGTTCAGTCGTTAGATTTGCATTATACATAGCTTGAGCGTTAGCTATTACAGCCCTACATAACATAACACAGTATCAAGCAGCAAGTATGGGAATGTGAGGAAAAAGGAGTGAAGAAAGATAAATACACTGATATTTTTTCATACAAAAGTCATACCATCATGTTGTCCTTTCCTTTAAGTACCTCAGTTGTTTCCATTTCCAGCATGACTTCCCAGCAATTATGCATTACTCTTATACGTCTAATATGTTTCACATTGATTTTTCCCCTACTCTCTGCTGACTGTACAGTCTGAAAAAGCATTGACCTTAAAGTCAAGGTCAAGTTTGCATTCCCTGTGTAAACAAGCCAGTGGGGAGGAGAGAGAGAAAGCACTTAGATCAAGAGACATAACTAAGAAACTATAAAACAAATATATTTCTTCTAAAAACACACAGAGAAGGAAAGAAGACTAAAGATGAATCCATTCTGACTCCAAATTCTGTGTTAAGTAAGATCCTAGCTACCAAGAAACAAATGTTAAGGAGAGGCCCTGTGACATGTGACCAGAATTAAATCATTCTTTAGTGCATTATTTGTGCAAGAACTAGTCAAGTATAAGGAAGTGCCATTCCTATGGGACTGGTTCAATGGATCCGTTAGTTAGTATTACTCATGTAGTGAAGATTTCAATTTATCTTTACATCTAAGCATTCATGCCATTGGACAATGCTACTATATAGTTTGGCCCCTTCAACGTAGCAGATTAATTAATGGTCCTGAAAACTATGTTCTAACATAATCATTCTCATTTTCATTAAAGGCCTTTCCCATCATTTTGTTGGTACAGGTTGAATCTCTCTAATCCAGAACACTCTCTTCTGGCAACATCCGTAATACAGCATGATTCCAGTTAGCAAGATGACCACTTATCATGGGTGTGGCCAAGTTTCCTGTGGTCCCATAAAGTTTGTTTACAGCCACAGTCCTGGCTCTCAGTGTTCTGTGCTGCTATTAAGCTGTAATTTACCACTAACCTTTTTGCTGACGATTGTGCACTTATGGCACACAAGGAATCTGACCTCCAGCTCATCATCAACAAGTTTGCTGATGCCACTCGCCTCTTTGGTTTGACCACCAGCCTAGGAAAGACGGAGGTACCGGTTCAACCTGCTCCAGGATATGCTACTTTCCCCACTTCAATCTTTATTGAAGGAAGAGAGTTAAAAACAGTAGAGGAGTTCAAGTACCTTGACAGTGGGATAGCCACTGATGGCTCCCTTGACAAAGAAATCAATTCCAGAATTTGCCAGACCAGCTGGGCACTAGGACATCTGAGAGTGCGAGTGTTGAATCAGCACAATATCCAACAGTCCAATAAACTGAAACTGTACGAGGCCGTAGTCCTGACCAGTACTGTATGGCTGTGAAACCTGGACGTTGTACAGAAAACATATACAACTGCTGGAGCACTGCCACACATGCAGCCTGAGGTCAATACCACACATTTGGTGGCGGGACAGAGTTACGAACCTGGAAGTCCTGGACAGAGCAGGAACCATGAGCACCGAAGCCATGATTCTGAAAGCCCAGCTTTGCTGGACAGGGCACATCATATGAATGGAGGAGTCAAGAATCCCTAAGCAACTCCTCTATGGTGAACTCTCCCAGGGCAAAAGGAGTCAAGGTAGGCCTTGCAAGAGGTATAAAGACCAACGTTGCTCATGCTAGTTTAAAACCAGATCAGCTAGAGCAGCATGCAAAAGACCAAACAGGCTGGCGTGCTCTCGTACGACACGCTTATGACAACTTTGAACAGCAGCGACGCGTATGCCTCATTGATGTTTGTGAGAGGAAGAAAGCCCATGCCGTTCAAAGCTTGGACCCCTCAGCCACATGCAAGTCGACAACCAATGAGCCTGTGCAAGCTCAAGACGTCATCGTAGGACACGATGGACTACCTACATACACCACTAAATGTTTTCTAAGAGCCCAGTAATCAGTGGAAGTGTTGGTAATGAGCTAGACAGCATTGACCTCCCATGGTCAGCAAATTCTCTCATTTGACACCAGTCAGATCCTGAGGGTGCTGGATGAGAGAGGTTCAAACTGTATAAGTGCCTTACTGTAAATGTCTCTCAGTTGAGTTATTTAATTAAAATGTACAGTACAAATTTTGTCCCATTGACAGGAGGGGAAACATGGATAATGAACAAAAGTTCAGATACTTAGCCTAACTTTTTGTCATCTCTGGAGTCTGAGAAATTTGGCTGGAAGCTGCCAAAAACTTCCAATTCTTATTCCTTCTGGTTGGTCCAGAGGTATATGGTGAAGATAAGTAATTTGGGACTTCTGAGTTCCATCAGAATGGGGAAATGAAATATGAAAATGAAAAATAATTACATAGTAAGGAAGGAAGAAACACATGGATTGCCACATTGGATCAGAACTGAGGGTCAGTTAGACAAGTATCATAGATTCCAAGCCCAAATTGTGAGCATGTAGTCTGATCTCATGTATAAGACAGGATACATAATTTTCCCAAAACAGTTCCTAGGACATATCTTTTAGAAAAAACTTTCAATCTTGATTTAAAAATTGCCTGTGGTGGAGAATCCATCACAGCTCTTGGTAAATTATTCTAATGATAATTACTTTCACTATTAATTTACACCTAATTTCTAGTCTGAATTTGTCTAGAAACATCTCTGGTAGTGGATGCTACTGGGTATTTCAGAGGATACTGTAGGAATCCCAGAGTAGGCAGGTATAAGATAACTTGTTCCCCTCCATATACACCACCCATTTTAGGTCACATCCTAACTCTGATAGAAATCATCTGAAACACCAAAGTGTAAGGCTCAATATCATTTCCAATATGTTTATCAGCATTAATAATCATAACACAATATTCTTAATCATCAGTATGAATGTCTGACCTCCTCCTCGTTAATTTTGAATCATAAAGTTTCAGCTGAAAGTTATGGCAAAAGTTTGGGCCAGTTCTTATTTTATCCAAATTAATTCATGCATTGCCACTTCAAATATTTAACTCATTCACTAAGTGCAATGGGAGTGGATCACTGAATGCTATTTTTTTAGTGGAGTTTGGTCACAAAAATAGGATAGTTAGGAAAATACTGCAGTTACAAAACAGATGTGCCCTGTTCCCTTACATGTGTTCAAAATAACCTCATCTCCCATTGTAAAATGCATCTCTAAATGCAGAGGATAAAAATAAGTTGTACATTTCCTTCACCCTACTGCTGTATCTGTACCATTAGCTGCAAGGAACAATGTGTGCATAACTTCACCAACAAATTGTGACCCTTCCATCTTTTCATTGGAATGATTCCCAGAAAAAGGCAATAATGTAAATGTTACACAAAAATAAAACCCTTCTGGGGTTTGGTTCTTGCCTCATTCCATTTTTAAACTGGTAGAATGCCATGGATTTCAGTGGAGCTGCTCTGGATTAGCCTTAGCATAAGTGAAATCATCATCGGCATACCATCTCTGAAGGGAAGCTAGCACAATACAATCATGAGAGGCAGGAGGAAGCAAAAATAATTTTTTTAGCTTAAAGTTCTAATCTAAAATCAATTAATAAATAAATAGAACAATTCCCATTGACTTCAAAAGGCTTTGAACGGGGCTGTTAAATTTGGGATAACAGCAAATGCCTAGGTTCAGGAGATTCGTTGTGAATATAGGATACAAACTGAGGAGGGAGCCAGAGATGAATGCAGTGAATAGAATATAAGTTCTCCTTGCTCAAAAACCTGAGTTATGAAAGGCCAGATCCTGTGCTGGTGTAAATTGGCATAGTTCCATTGAAGTCACTTTTCACCAACAGAGGATATGCTGCAGACTGTAGCATAAAGGCACAGTCATAGTGGATGCTTAATATTCACCTGCAGAAAGTACTGCATGCACTTAAAATGTATTCCAAACTTTTCAGATAATACAGAGAGTTCATTCAAGGTTTTTGAAAAAGCATCATTTCAGTAGCACTGCAGCAATTTCAGACTAAGCTCATCCCTAATGCCCCAAGAATGTTCAACATTTTTGTTTTGTCTTTTCTATTTTTAATTGGGCAGGTTTACAAGTCTATACTTTTCAGTCATCCAAATTGCAGACTGAGTCTATTTGGAGAAAAGCATGTTGATGCCATCCTTTAAAAAAAAAAATCCCAATCTTTCTAAATAAGCACTGCCAATGTTTATTTCTAAACATCGGAGAACCAGGAAAATATAGCAGCACTTTGTGTGTTTCAGTTTGGAACGGTTTCTGCAGATTCAACATTTGTCTGTGGCACCCTTCTGGGACAGAAGTGAGTATATGCAGTCACTGCCAAAAGTGTAGACACAGAATTTAGAGGAAAAATTCCTAATGCCAGTGTGTTTTTGAAATAACTGCTTTTAGAAGAAATTGGCAAAAAAGAGCCTTGACTCCCGCTACCACACCACAGTGTGTGTAATGTTTTAATTCTTGAAAAAAATGTTGCATATTGCTGTCTATTTTTACTAATGAAAATTCAATAAAAACTACATATTTACAATTTTTCAATGGCAAAAATTTGTTACATATTACTTATTATCTGTTAGATGCCACTGTAAACTCTGAATCATGAGTTTTTACTTCATTCTTTGAGAGACAAGGTAGATGAGGTAATATTGTTTATTAGGCCAACTTCTGTTGGTGAAAGAGGCAAACTTCAAACTTACCCTGATCTTGTCTCCAAGTCTTTCTTTGTCATTTACACGTAGAACAATTTCAGCAGCAGATGCCCTACCAATTTTCTTACAATACTAAGGAGGAAGGCTTCTTGGTCCAATGAGAAGCCCAATCCTGCATCACTTATATTAAATAGCTAATTGAATTTAAGCAGATTATTAAAAAAAAAGTGTAACATTGTTATCTATGGATAACTAGAACATTAATTATTTTTATTTCTATTTATTGCAGTAGTACCGAGAGGACCTAGTCATGGGCATTGAATCCATTGTTTTAGTTGCTGTAGGCCGTGTCTACACGTGCCCCAAACTTCGAAATGGCCATGCAAATGGCCATTTCGAAGTTTACTAATGAAGCGCTGAAATGCATATTCAGCGCTTCATTAGCATGCGGGCGGCAGCGGCGCTTCGAAATTGATGCGCCTTGCCGCTGTGCGGCGCGTCCAGACGGGGCTCCTTTTCAAAAGGGCCCCGCCTACTTCGAAGTCCCCTTATTCCCACGCAGTGTGCAGTGGCAGTGTGCAGTGTGCAGCGGCAGTTAGTAAGGCAAATAGGATGTTAGGAATTATTAAAAAAGGGATCGATAATAAGACAAAAGATATCATACTTCCCCTATATAAAACTATGGTACGCCCACATCTCGAGTACTGCGTGCAGATGTGGTCTCCTCACCTCAAAAAAGATATATTGGCATTAGAAAAGGTTCAGAAAAGGGCGACTAAGATGATTAGGGGCTTGGAACGGGTCCCATATGGGGAGAGGCTAGAGAGACTGGGACTTTTCAGTTTGGAAAAGAGGCGATTGAGGGGCGATATGATAGAGGTATATAAAATCATGAATGGTGTGGAGAAAGTGAATATAGAAAAATTATTTACCTTTTCCCCTAATACAAGAACTAGGGGACACCAAATGAAATTGATGGGTAGTAGGTTCAAAACTAATAAAAGGAAATTTTTCTTCACACAGCGCACAGACAACCTGTGGAACTCCTTGCCGGAGGAGGCTGTGAAGCCCAGGACTCTATTAGGGTTTAAAAAAGAGCTTGATAAATTTTTGCAGGTTAGGTCCATAAATGGCTATTAGCCAGGGATAAAGTATGGTGCCCTAGCCTTCAGAACAAGGGCAGGAGATGGATGGCAGGAGATAAATCACTTGATCATTGTCTTCTGTTCTCCTTCTCTGGGGCACCTGGCATTGGCCACCGTCGGCAGATGGGATGCTGGGCTGGATGGACCTTTGGTCTGACCCAGTATGGCCATTCTTATGTTCTTATGTTCTTATAATGCATGGGGATTGAGCCTACTCCTGTTTGGTGAGGAGAACTATGCTTAGCAGCAGGGCTGACAGTCACCGTGGGCCCTGGAGCAAGGTGTGTGTGGGGTTTGGCTCCACATGCACACATGGAAGGGGCAGAGCCAAAGCTGGAAGTGGCAGAACCAAGGGCAGTCATCTCTCAGTACCACCTGGACCACATAGCCCTGCCGCATGAGAGGTGCTCGGGCAGGAATTCAAAGGGACCCAGGGCTCTGGCTACTGCCATGATCACAGTAGCATTTGACCTTACTTGTGCTTTTACATTATCTCCACTCAGACTTGGACTGGAGCACTACAGCCTGGTGTTCTTGATGTGCAACTCCCATAGACATATGGGATGGAGGCCATCATAAAAGATCTTAGGACAATACGCATCATCCAATTTTGCTAACTGAGAAAGCTTGATGTAGAGCTGGGAAAAGTATTAATATCAAATGATTCATCTGATGAACTTTAGAACATAAGAGCAGCCATACTATGTCAGACCAAAGTTCCATATAAACCACTATCTTACCTTGCCTTCTGAACATGGCCAATGCAAGGTGGTCCAGAGAAAATTAACAGAACAGGCAGTCATGAAGTGATCCACCTTGCCCTTCCCCACCTCTCTTTCTAGGCTTGTGAATTATAGTAGATAGCTTTCAGAGTTTTTAAATAAATATTTCCCATAAATTAATTAGAAGACTTTCACTTCCCACTACAATTTCTGTGACCCCTATGGACATTATTGGAAAACAAACAATAAAGCTAAGAGAACCATTGGAGAAACTATGAACACTCACACATATTTTTCTGCAGTATTCACACAAATCTAAATGGAATAGTTCTGGAAAACTTCAGAAGCATATCCAAATCAAACCCAAATTCTGAACGCTTTGAGGGTCAGTGATCACTAGAAAGAATGTTTTAATCTTTTCAGTCTGTGTTTTCCTCTGCCTCTTTTGAACAGGAACAGTACACATTTCCCACTGTTCCCATCACAGTGGTAATATGAAACTCATTTTTTCTTAAAAGTTATTCATTAGACTATTATTTCATACGTGAAGTATTACTGGTGTGTTTTTATTTCACTTTATAGCATGTGAAAAAGACTGAGGTTTCTTAGCACAGATACAAGCTCGTAATAGGAATGAAATCTCGGTCTATATTTGGCTACATAAATTCCTTAGTTTAACTCCAGACAGAAGGGTAGTTCTGCATATTCAAAGGGAATGACATGCAGTGTTGACTGTGCCTGAGACCAAAGTCTGATTGCCTTGGGCTGAGAATAATAATAGAACTAGAAATGATTTCTCAGATTGTGATGACCTGGAGACCAAATTTGTTTTAGAGGCTATGCACCACTGAGTCGTGACAGCTGGCAGCCGAGATCCATGTTGCAGAGAATTCTGCAGATATTTCACTGCTGTATCCCAACCACTAATAATATGCCTACACTGCAATTAATAACCCATTGATGGCCCATGCCAGCTGACTGGGGTTCGCAGGAGTAAGGAGAAGGGACCATTTAACTGTGGTGTGGATGTTCAGGATCAGGCTGCAGCCCAAGTGCTGGGACTTTCCCACTTTAGAGGGCCCTTGATCTTGGGCTTTAGCCTGAGCTCAAATGTCTACACTGCAATTTCACAGCTACTTAGCCCATGCCGCATAAGCTGGAGTCAGCTGGCAGGGGCCTGCTGTGGGTTTTTAACTGCTAAGTAGTCATACCCCTAAGTGCCACTATGAGCCTAGGGTAGTGCTAAGAAAAGAGAGTGCAGAGAAGAAATGGAGAATGAACTAAAAAAAAAACCAGTAATTGGCACTAGCAATGCTTTCTGAATGTACCCAGAAGCACTTAGTAATGGAAATGATATTCAAGGGATTGAAATGCATTTCAACTTTCTGATCCTTTCTGTAACTAATTAATTTCTTTCTGTGTAGTACAGGGGGATTCTGTGTAGTACAGGGGGATGAATGGCTGTTTATTGCCATGTTACAGGACACGCTATGACAATAACTGTCCTCAGAACTGGTATTTATCAAGGGAAAATAGAGGAAGAGTCAACACAGTTTTTGTAAAGGGAAATCATGCCTCAGCACTCTACTAGAATTCTTTGAAGGGATCCACAAGTATGGGGACGAAGATGATCCACTAGATATAGCATACATAGATTTCTAGAAAGCATTTGACAAAGTCCAATGAATGAATAAACATGAAGTCTTCTTGTGTGCTTAGGTGGCTTTTCTGGTTGACAGATGTTGCTAGGGAAGTGCTTCAGTTTGAAACCCTAGATTTACCAGTCTGAAATGTCTCTAGTACACTAATGAAGGGTCCTGTGGCACCTTATAGACTAACAGAAAAGTTTTGAGCATGAGCTTTCATGAGCACAGACTCACTTCATCAGATTCTAGTACACTAAATTCAGAAATAATAATTTACACAGAGCTAGAGGTATAAAGAAAAGGATCCTACACTACAAACAGACCTAGATTGATGAACATATAACCTAGAAAATGTTGAGAGAAAGGTGTGCAAACCATAGATCCCTGGCAAATAACATGGTAAATAGCAGCTTGTCAATGTTACAAGACATCCTGAAGAAGGATGGCCCCATCGTTAAGGCACTTGGCTCCCAGCTCCTTGTGTGACGCTTGGTAAGTTACTTAGTTTCCCTGGGCAATGAAAAGCTTGAATAGCAGCACTTAACGGGCCTCCCAGGGCTATTCTGAGGATTAAATATACAGAAGATTGTCAGGTGCTTAGATCCTATAGTAATAGGGTCATATAGGAACTTTAGATAGATGGAATATTATCCAGCCTTACATTCGGTAAAGTTGAACTATCCTGGAAGTATTATTTCACCTTCCTTAAACTCCAACATTTGTTGACCCCCTTGAACACATATTTATTGTGGCCAATATGTCTATCCCTGTTTTTGGGATACCACAGGTATGCCAAAATAGCTACTCCATGTCTTTGACACATGCTTGTCATTTCAAAACAATTTTCAAAATAACAGGAGTGCTATTTTGGCATCCCTTACCCCTTGTTGAATAAGGAGTAATGGATGCCCTGAAATAGTGCATTATTTCAAACTAAATAAAGAAGTTACGCAATTCATTTAGCACAAATTGTGTAGCTTATTTCAAGTTTAGGCTGTTGTGTAGATGTAGCCTATGAGAATAAAGCCTGTGGCTTTGTTTGCATTTGTGTTGCTTAGAGTATCCCTGGGAACTTCGAGTTGGAGTGTGTTCCATCACTGCAAGGCATCTTTCTTATTGTAATAGGATGATAATCAGCTCAGCTACTAGGTGATGATGTGTCGGAGATACCTTATTAAAGCTAACCTCAGCCCAGATGTGGCAATGTTAATAAGTCTTAAAATGAAGACATTTCCAGTATACCTCTCTGGGAAGGAAGCTCTGTCACCTGTCCACATCAGGCACCAGAGACTGACATGCTATTAGCTGTGTACAAGGTGTACATGCTAGTGGTTCCCATACCTACCCAACCATGAGGAAGCTATTCTTATTGCTTGCGTTAGCCATTTTCCTGAAGTGAGGGAGCATCTTATTGTTTCAAGCTAACTGGGTATGTTGCAACTTGTGGACCTGACCTGTTTTGTAGGAGATTCTGTGATGAAGTGGAAAGAGTCAGGACCTACAGCAGAGTCCATCTGGATTAACTGAGCCAGTTTTCAGGCAACCTAATGAATGAAGTGGGCCTATACTAGGCTGCATGTTTGGGTACACTTCCTGATGGGTTAGCAGACCAGCTCTTAATCCCAGAAACAGTTGCCCTAAACTGATGGATCTAAAGATGAAAACTCAGTGAATGTAGGAAGAGCCTTTTGTATACCTGAGATTGGAGCAACTTTTATTTACTTGGTGGGATTTTATATCAATTTCTTCATTTTTAAAGGATTTTTTGCTTCTTTATCTGTCATTTAATTGCCAGGTAGTTCAGTATGTGCTGGAATTCTTACTAGAACTATTTTTATGTCCAACAATACCAACTTGTGCTGTCAAAAAAATATTTCCTTTATTAGATCACTTTTGCTGCCCCCTTTTGATTGTCTATAATCCTTATAATGAATCCCAAAAGATACTAGCTGCCATAGGCCATGCCTCCTTTCTCCAGTTTAGATAATATTGATGTCCCATGGTCTGGCAAATTCTCTCGTCTGGCACTGGTCAGATCCTGTGGGTGCTGAATGAGAGAGGGGTTCAACCTGCAATACCATAAAAAGAACATCAAGAGATGTGAACCAATGACATTCTATAAAGAATGCCCCAAAACAGAGGATAATGAGATACTCCAAGGTTTAGGTAGGATTAGTGAAGTACTCATAATTAGACTGTTAAGTGATTATTACAGTTTGAATAATAATTTATATTTATTGATTCAATACAAACAGGTGTTGTGTAACACAGGTAAGGTTGACAACAAAACAGTTGGTCATTTGTTTTGGGACTGCAGGGAGTGTTTCCAGAAAGAGGCTCTTTATGAAGAATATATATGCTGTAAGGTCTCAGACTGTATTATGAAGGGTTTTGTGAGAGTATCAGGAAAGGGAGGTACCATTAAAAAAGCACTGCTGTGTTTTCTTAAGAATTTAGAGCAGGGAAAGAGAGTGTGGTGGTATGAATGTACAAGGAATATAGTGGGTGGCAGTTATTCTCAGAGGATGAGTTTGCTTTGCTATAAAACATAAGAAGCTCAGCATCTGCTCAAACCATTTGCTCAGAACTGCAAGAGTTCTGCACCTACCAGCTACGTCTACACGTGCACCCAACTTCGAAATAGCTTATTTCGATGTTGCGACATCGAAATAGGCTATTTCGATGAATAACGTCTACACGTCCTCCAGGGCTGGCAACGTCGATGTTCAACTTCGACGTTGCTCAGCCCAACATCGAAATAGGCACAGCGAGGGAACGTCTACACGGCAAAGTAGCACACATCGAAATAAGGGAGCCAGGCACAGCTGCAGACAGGGTCACGGGGCGGACTCAACAGCAAGTCGCTCCCTTAAAGGGCCCCTCCCAGACACACTTTCATTAAACAGTGCAAGATACACAGAGCCAACAACTAGTTGCAGACCCTGTATATGCAGCACGGACCCCCAGCTGCAGCAGCAGCAGCCAGAAGCCCTGGGCTAAGGGCTGCTGCCCACGGTGACCACAGAGCCCCGCAAGGGCTGGAGAGAGAGTATCTCTCAACCCCCCAGCTGATGGCCGCCATGGAGGACCCCGCTATTTCGATGTTGCGGGACGCGGATCGTCTACACGTCCCTACTTCGATGTTGAACGTCGAAGTAGGGCGCTATTCCCATCCCCTCATGGGGTTAGCGACTTCGACGTCTCGCCGCCTAACGTCGATTTCAACTTCGAAATAGCGCCCAACACGTGTAGACGTGACGGGCGCTATTTCGAAGTTACTGCCGCTACTTCGAAGTAGCGTGCACGTGTAGACGCAGCTACCTTGGCCAGAGGTTTGCCTCCAGGTGGCACAGTCCTGGTTCTGGGCACCAATTTCTGACTACCGACTCTTGCTTCCACCACCCATACATCCGTCACTGACAGAAAATGAAATGAAATACAAGTATATCGGTTGTCCGAGAGCCCTAATTTTACAACAGAAATGCTTCTGATGTAGTAACAAAATTGGCTCCATAACAAAGGTTTGGTTCAAGATGTTTTAAAAACTGAAACTCACATGTTGGAAAGGGACTGAAAGCAGATAAAACAGCCCATATTTCTGCTAGCTCTGTCTGCCCTTGTCAGGTGCTAAGCAATATTGGATGCAACAAAACCTTCTTTGTTTGTATGGTCTCCTAACTGAGTGGGATGTGATAAGGGGTAAGACAAAGTTCATTTCACTGGCAAAACACACAGTTATTAATTAACCTGCTTTGCTAAATAAAGACTTGATAATAGCAGAGTCTGGCAGGATTCAACTCCAGGTGCCACAAAGCCCTAAGCAGAAAGTTGTTGTATGGCAAAACTACAAATAAAGTGAATTATGTTAAGGGCCATTTTATCACTACTGGGGCTTGCAATACCCTCATACTCTCATTTACTCAGCTGCCATTTGAGGAGGCTTTTTCATCTGATTATTAACTACTTCATGTTGCACGTTAGATTGCCAACTCTTTGAAGCAGTGACTGTACATAGCTCTGGTGCTGATCCAGCAGCCTCCCCTCACTCAGTTAATGGCACAGTTCACAGGAGTAAGGTGATGTTTTCAGGACTGAGATTATATTGGTACAGCATGCAGAACAATAGCTCCCTGAGTGGGCCTCTGGGCACAATTAGCATGAATACTAAAAAGCACTGACAATATGTTAATTAGGATGGGCCTCTCCCTCTCTATTTCTGAAAGGCCTCATTAATGTTGTGTTACAATGGTATTCCCACTATTCTAACTTAGACAGGGCCCTCCACTGATTGACATGACCGCATACCTCAAGTAAGTACACAGGCCCAGACTTAGGGTAAGGTGAGCAAGGCAGCTGCCTTGATCTGTGCATTTTCAGGGCCTTGTGCCCACCAGCTGGCCCTGCTGCCAGTGTGGGGCATTTCTATGGATCACCACTGGAGAGGACACATAGTTTCCTTGCTATGCTGGCAAGTCCTCTGTTCTGGAACCTTGATGCCCAAGAAGAACCATTTGAAGAAAGTACTCCAGTTGTATATATTTTATTAGCTAAAATAAATTACTAAGCAAAAGCTTAAGATACACACATAACATAGCATAAACAAATCAAATTAGAATAACCCGGTTCAATATCAAATCATCAAATTAGTTTAATTATCACTTGATTAAAGCATATCAGACAAACCAATGATTCCTTATAAATCTCTCTGTAATAATTTGGGATGGCAACTGCCTTGTTTAGCTGTCAGCCCCAACCACAACCAAGCATTATCATTCTCTTTGCCAAGTGATATATTTATATTCCAGCCAAACAGCTGGCACATAACGGGTCAAATCATCTCCAGGTTGAGAATACACCTCTGATACAAGTTGAGGCAGTTTGCCCAAATCAGGGTGGTTCAGTAGCAGCCAATCTCTTTCCCCTCCAACATAGGGTTATCTGACATGTTTCAAAACAATTCAAGATGATGCAGCTTGTTTCCTTTAAAATGCAAAGGGCACATTCAGCTGACAATAACTTGACTTTTCAGTATTAAACAACTCCTAACCCATGGAATATATGTGTGTGATCTTTTAGACAGTAAGCTTGCTTAAGCTAGGGCTGATGTAGGTTTTTGAGGAACTATTCTACAGGTGTCAAACTCAAATAGATATGGTGGCATCTAGCCACGTACATTCCTGCATGCACACCAGCCATCTGCTTGAGTTGAAAACAAATGCGAAAAAAATGGTGAGGCAGAGGCATCCTTCTACTAACAGAGCCTGGAAAACATAACCAAACCAAACAGGCTCAGACTTGTGCAGGATGGTAGTCACAAATCTTGCCAGATGCCTCAAGCTGAATGAGATGCCATACGGTTTCACAGATTCCAAGCCCTGAAGATCATTTGCTCTGATCTCCTTTGTAACACAGGCCATAACCACACGTTGACACACAAGCTTTAATGCAGATAGCTAAAGATGACTTGCTCGTATATTTTATAGCTTGCAGGTTGATGGATTCCTACCCATTGGTGGCCAACAGGGAGAGTGGAGGAAGAATGCGTGTTTGTCAGGCATGGTGGTCTCAACTGGCCACAGGACAGCAGCGAATAGCTAGAACAGCATTCATGGTCAGTCAGCCAGCCGAACAAGTAAAGGACAAGCAAAGGTTTCCTTCTTGACTTCAGTTTTTGAAGATGCTGGTTGGCTGGTTCTATCCCCTCCTTGAATTCATATTCAGAAGTCTCTTGGCAAATTTGAATGAAGCCCTGTGACAGGAGACGCCCACCTCACACACATGCTTCCTGGCCATTGGCTGTGAACATGGACACTTTCTGCTTCCAGTGCCCTGTCAGCTGTTAACCTTGTCAAGAGGTTCTTTAGTGGCCCAGCCTTCTGGCCAAGTCACGCACAGGCAATGCGTAAGGACAAACCCTGTTATTCAATATTTCATGCTGTTTGATGAACAGCATGAAATCCCCTACTGGGGATAAGAGATCCAAGAGAGACTAGTATCAGAGGGGCAGCCGTGTTAGTCAGTATCCACAAAAACAATGAGAAGTATGGTGGCACTGTATAGAGTAACAGATATTTTGGAGCATAAGCGTTCATGGGCAAAGACCCGCTTCATCAGACGCATGTAGTGGAGATTCCAGAGCAGGATCCAGTTATACAGACTCATGAAAAGGAGGGTGTCCCAATCAAGAGGAAGGCCAGAGTTGACAAGGTCAATTCAGTCAGGGAGGATATGGCCCACTTCCAGTAAGTAATATGGAGGTGACAACAGAGCCTGTTGCTGTGCCCTTGTTTAAAGTCTTTAGCCCTATTTCTGGGCTTAGTCCTCAGCTCCACTGGCTTAGCTCTAAGTCTTTGCCTGCCCTGGTATAAAGCAATGCCCCAAGGGCTTTCTCCCTGGAGACTCTTTGCCCTATCTGTTCTTATTGTCCCAGCTCTCCAACCAGGTCACTCCTCCAAGTTCAAGTCCCTTCCCAGGGGTGGTGAAAGGAGAGGGGATAATTAATTTCAACAAATGGTCAGCCATCTGTAGGAGTCCTGCATATTCCGGCTTGGGCTGGAATATTCAGCCTTGAGTCCTGCATACTTCAACTAAGGCTTCTAAATGAAACTTGACCCCATCTCAGAGCTTTGAGCCCTTCCTCAGCGGCCAGAGGTGGGACCCAAGACTTTCCACTCCTCTGGATCACAGTCTAGGGATCCTATAAACACTCTTATACTTCTCTCTTTTAATATGGCTGCTGCGCTCCCCGGGCAGCTTCCCACTCGGTCTCATCATCTTCTTGGGTTCTCTGTTCCCTGCTTGAGCGGGGTCTCTCTCAGGCCTCCTCACCCCGAGAGTGCCACAGCCTCGCAGTCCTTTCTCAAGCTTCCGTTCCCAGCCAACTTGCTCAGCCTCTGCAGCGCCTTTTATCTGCACCTGCTGTGCTCTGATTGGCTGCTTCCCTGCAGCCTTTCTTATCATGCCTGGAGCACCCACCTTCACTGTTCCTTTTCTGGAGCAGGGTGTGGTAGGAACATGAGGCCTCCAGCAGGTGACTTCAAAGGGCCTGGTGCACCCCATCACAGGAACTTTCCAGCCCAGGCCGTATCTCAAAATGTGAGCCAGTCCCAGCCAGAGTGATTGTGGAATCCAGCCCAGGATAGAATCATAGAAAAACACCAATCCTACATTCACTCAGCTGTGCCCACAGAGGAAGAGATGATCCTCAGACAGATGGTTATAACTTCCCCTTTCTATTTTGATAGTCTGTGGCTCAACTTTGAACAGCATTTTTCCATACCAAATCTGGGTGAGAAGTGAGACTATAATTCAGTCAGAGTAAAAAGTCTTTTAGTCCTAAATACACAGTTTTGGGGGCTAATTCTTATACGTTAGCCTATCTGCCTTACATAAGATTTTTTTTGTTTTGTTTTCTTTTTTTACTTAAAGAATAATATTTTATTTTAAAAAACAGCCCCCAGTGGCCCAAGATTTTCCAGTGTGGCTAGGGATTTTGAGTGCCCAATTTGAGAAAACCTTAGGGCACCTAGTTTGTGTAGGGTGTGGGAGGGTGGGGTGATTTTATTGGAGACATAAATGGTAGTTAGGTACCCAAATGTCTGCTTATACCGTCCTCATCACTGCAATATCTCCAGAGGGCCAGCAGACTTGCCTGGCCCCTGGGCAAGGACGGGACAGCTCTGCACTCCCAGAAAGGGTGAGGCCTTGGGCTGAAGGGGCAGGGCTGGGGCAGCTATCCCTCAGCATGACCCAGAGCAGATTACACCTTTGTCCCTGCTCCCCCCTGCCCCACACATGCCATCAGCAGGCCTGTATACTTCACAGGCCTACCCTCTTCATTCTGTGCTGCCGTACTTAGGGAAAGTGGATTCCAACAGAGTATTGGACCTGAATTATGTGAAAAATACAGGACTTCTTTCCTTCCTGCAATAAATGGGCTTTCGATTTGTCCGCTTAAATTCTGAATGCTCTATGCAAAGGCACTTAGATCACTTCATTTATCTTTGTGCTTCTCTTTATCTCCCAAACCTTGTAAACCCAGAGTTGTGAGTTCAATCCTTGAGGGGGCCTTTCAAGGGTCTAGGGCAGGTTAGATAAAAAAAAAATCTGTCAGGGATGGTGTTAGGTCCTGCTGTGAGTGCACAGGACCGGACTCGATGACCTCTCAAGGTCCCTTCCAGCTCTATGTGATATGTATGTATAAACACTTGGAACTCTCTGAATATCCTTGAATCCTTTGCATCTCCAATTTTCATCTAGATGATACTGTACATTATTTATCACTAGTAGTATTTCTGCTACTGGGATGTAACAGGAGACATATGTACAGGTTGTGTCACATTACCACAATTGAATGACAACAGAGTACCAATCCCAAAGGCTGCAACATTCATCCTATGACATATTATGTCATTGCAGTACACAGCTGCCTGCCCCTGGTGGCTCCCTTGGAACACTCCCAGAATTCAGAGAATTTGTGTGAACAAATAAGGTCCTGGTCCATGTCACATAGGATTTCTAGAAGGCTAAGAAAGAAGTGGGGCCCTTTTAGAGATTAGTGGATGGTAAATTATTCCACTTATTTGTAATTCATGATGAATAATAAATTATTCTCAGCGCATTTATTATCCTGTTCACTTATTACACAGTACAGGAGAATGTTTAGAACTAATTACCAGTACAACAAAAAAATATTCTCCAGTTCCAAAGCTTGGCTTCTATGCTTGTATTATATTGAATTTAATTGGCTCTAATTAAACAATGTCTCTCTAGGTTCACCTCTATCTCATCTCCCCACTGCGATGTTCCAGTTCTTGAATCTAAAGCTAGGTATTCCCAGACAACCATTATATCCTGGCCTTCACTCAATGTCTACAGAATCCTGGAAGACTGAGAAGCTAGTGGGACTATTACCTCATTCAAGACACTGCCCATGGGAGTCTTGATTGGAGGATTGCCTGGCTCTACCAGTTGGTTCAGAGATGTTATTCAAGCCAGAAAGGAGCATGGGAAGTTGTCTGAACAACAAGGTGATTTTCTGTTGGGCCTGCCGTATGTACTGCTTGTTCTTGCTTTCTGCCCTCCATGTCTGTTCCTGGCTCTTGCCTTTGTTCCTCTTCCCACCATGCTCCTGTTCCACGCTTGAGCCTTGCCTCTTCTCTTCATTTATACCTTGCTTCTGTCAGTTACCAGTCCTGACCTTTGAGTCTGCCTTGGCTGCAGCAGTTAGCATCTAACCCTGATTCTAACCCTCACATTGGATTCATGACTGTGATCTGCCTTGCCCTCGGATCTGGTAGAGGGCAGTTGATTCTAGTGGGCAACTACCCCAGAGCCTGGTGGTTCAAAAAGGGCCAGGGCTTCCAGCTGCTGCTGCTGTTACTGTGGCAGCAGTGGTGGCCAGAATTCCAGGCCCTTCAAATTGCTCCTGGAGCTCTGTGCAGCATGGTCTGAGCTGAGCTGAGGGCCAGCTGCCCCCTGATTTTCCCCCTGTCTTTTAGCCTCCCCACTTTCTGGGAGCTCAGAGACTGATCTCTCCCAATCCACTACTTGGCCCAGGCGCCTGGCAAGTCTCTTGATCCACCTGAAGACAATTACAGGTTTAGTTTTTTTTTTAAAGCATCTTCAACACACCATAAATAAGATCTAGGAAATCTTATTCTTTTACCCACAGATCAAAGTGGCTGACCAGTTTGAAACCATGTCTTGACATGGTCCTCCTGCTGCCTCGGAGTAGTTAGCAATGTCCAGACTGCGCACTCTGGCCCGGACTTCACAAAGCATTTAAGTACATGCCAAACTCGGCCTCTTGACATATTCTTGGAGATTAGCTACAACTATTAGGCAGGATGTATTGTGAGGAAGGATAGCCTAAGTAATTTGGTAAAAGTAGGAAAGCAATGAATGATACTAATAGTATTCAATCAGCAACTTTTAATACTTGGTTATTAACTGTGTTGTTCCTTTGCCAGTTGCTTAATCTAGCACATACCTATCTAGCTAAATTTTTTCTGCAACTCTTTTATTGACAGTGGGACTTCCTAACTGTGTTAGTGTAATTGATTTGGACAGCCTCTTATCTTCACACCTCTCTGTGCAGTAAGAAGCCCCCAATCACATTGCTCAACATACTGCCAAAGATATGGTGGGTTTATGCCTTCATAAAGCTTTACAGGATAGCTGCCCATATTTTCCTGCAATGCACCAATATAAGCACAACAGTGCAGTAAGTGCAAATGTATAAATATGATGGACACGTGGCCGTAGGCAAAAACCTCAACTTTGTTTCCACTTCAGATTAGTGTAATGGCCTCCTTATTAAAACACAGACATACTAGAAGTGTGGATAGGGTTGCTCTCATTGGCTGTGTCTACACGTGCCCCAAACTTCGAAATGGCCATGCAAATGGCCATTTCGAAGTTTACTAATGAAGCGCTGAAATGCATATTCAGCGCTTCATTAGCATGCGGGCGGCAGCGGCGCTTCGAAATTGATGCTCCTTGCCGCCGCGCGGCGCGTCCAGACGGGGCTCCTTTTCGAAAGGACGCCGCCTACTTCGAAGTCCCCTTATTCCCATGAGCTCATGGGAATAAGGGGACTTCGAAGACGGTGGCGTCCTTTCGAAAAGGAGCCCCGTCTGGACGCGCCGCGCGGCGGCAAGGCTCGTCAATTTCGAAGCGCCGCTGCCGCCCGCATGCTAATGAAGCGCTGAATATGCATTTCAGCGCTTCATTAGTAAACTTCGAAATGGCCATTTGCATGGCCATTTCGAAGTTTGGGGCACGTGTAGACACAGCCACGCTGAATTTCTTTCCACAGGAGTCCATCCTTCAAAATAAAGAGTGTGGGTCAGCTCCTCAGCTGATGTAAATTGGCATAGCTACATGGACGTTGGTAGAGCACTGCAGGTTTAAACTAGCTGAATCACTGGGTCTGTATTTTCTAATATTCTTTATCATTTCTGGTACGTATCTAGTATCAACTTTGTCGTGTGCCCTACAGTGATAGGATGTACAGATTTATGGGCCCTAACACTGGATAGCTTTCATGCTGACGTGGTTTAATGGCTGCTTTGAAAGCTCACAGGAAGTTCAGTGCTCTTGAAGAAAAGATCATCACACAATTCAGCCTGAAACTGGTCATCAGAGATCCTTACCAATGATTATCAGCCTCTTTTGGTTGCATTCTGAACCTTCAGCAGAAGCCTGTTTGCCATCTTTACAACTGGCTAAATCTACTTTGAATCATCCTTAGATGACCTTTTACATTTTCATCATCCTCATAGAGATAAATTATTGTTAGCATGGACATAATACGGGTGACTAACCTTATAAAATGTAGAAAAATGATCAATAAAATCTTGGATAACAATAGCTCCATGGCCACATATGTTGACCGCCTGTCCTAATTAGACACTGTGAGCAGATATATTCCAGGGGTTAGCAACCCCTGGCACGGATGCCAAGAGCAGCATACGAGTTGATTTTCAGCAGCACATGAGATGGGAGAAAGTCTTGCCCCTGTTACCCCATACAGCCAGGAGTTTGCTCAAAGCCATGCTGCTTGTGGATTAACATGAGACCAGCTAATGCTTCCAACTACCCCCTAAATGATAAAGCTCTGCTTCTTAATGTATTTATTAATGAAGATGTTGTAAGTAGGACTATTAGTGACTTTATAAAAGTATCACTGGCACTTGAACCATACAGCAATCAAAAGGTCACATTTTAGCACTATGCCTCAGAAAGGTTGCTGACCCTGCTATATGCCTTTAGAGCACCCTGGCTGATTGCCCTGTGGAGGATACATTCTAGGTCTGAACCAAGAGAGAAATTCCTGGCCCACCAAAGAACTGCTCTTGAGTACTGCCAAGAAGCACAGTAGAACTTGATTTTCAGCCTTGATGAACATCCATAACTCCTCACTGACTTCAATTTGTGTTGTAGGTGCTCAGCACCTGTAGAAAACAGGCCCATGCTGTCTTCATATTCTCACCCAAGCAGTAATGAGGAAAACGTGATCTGGATGTTTGGTATCCAAGCCAAATTAACCACCCAAGAGTCTATGCTTGAATTTGTGTGTGCATATGAATTTTTCCTTTGATTCTATTTATGTGGCCAGTAATGTAAGGCTGAGTCATCATCTCATTTGGGTCAAGTGGCACAAATCAGAAAGTGGAACTAGGATTTGATACCTCCATTGCCTCCTCCCCTCAGCCATTTTGACCAAAGAACATTTATACCAGGGAACACTCTGGCAGAGTTTTAGCAGGATGGTGAATGTGGCCCTTTAAAATGGCCCATCTCTGTTCTACAGGCTCTGCTGTATGTCCTGCGATGAATGGTTTGGTTCATTAGACATGCATGATATCAAACACTGTTGTAAACAGCAGCATAGAAGAAGTACAATGAGCAGTTTTATTGGGCCTGTGAAACCCAAGAACTCAGGTATGTATTCTTGAGTACCATCTGCTGGACTCTTACCTGTTAACTAAGTTTTAAGGTATGTCTATACTTACCGGGAGATCGACGGGTCAGGGTCAATCTTCCTGGGTTTGACTTCTTGCACCGAGTGGGAACATGTGAAATGAAACTATCAGGGCTTGACAGTTGACCCCGTACTCCACGTTATTATGAGGAGTAAGGGAGGTTGCCGGGAGAGTTCTTCCCATTGACCTCCCTCTGTGAGGGCGGCCAGATAAGTCGATCATAGATACATCAAGTCCAGCTATGCAATTGCCATAGCTGGAATTGCATGTCTAGGATTGATTTTCAGGTCTAGCCTTATTATTTACTTTTCTGCAGGGTTCTCTTGCAGCAAAGGAAACCAATTCATCACAAAGGCAGCCATCTACCTCAAGAAGTAGAAGACGTTACTCAAGACAGTAAACCAAGGTGACCAAGGTACATTGGGTATTCACCCATGTCATTATAAATATTAATATTCCTGTGGTAGCCAAGCACTTAGAGAACTGTAATGAGAGTATCCTCTTATGAGCTGTTTCGAGAATTTATGCACAGCAAGCAATACATAAATATCAATTAATTAAGCAACTATAGAAAAATTAATTAAACCATGTGAGGATAAAAGCCTCTATTCAGCCTTGAGAAAATGGAAGACAAATTCATAAACCCCTCCCTGCTGTTCAGTAGAAAGCTCTCAATTCCAGAGGAAGGAAATCATTATTTTTTTAATTGCATACTACTTTTAAATTAATTTCCACATGCACCATGAGTAACAAAAGGGAAAAGGGGAAAAGCAAAGATTTTACAATTAAGTTAGTACTTGGGGGCAGCCTGCCAATTATTGGTAATGATCCCAAGTCTGCATATCCTGTAACTTCTCTATGGGTCGCAGAGGGATGGAAGAGGAAAGAAAAGATCTTCAGAGGCAGCAAATTAAAGCCTATCCATAGACTTCCACAAAGTCCATAATTCAGAGATTCATTAAGAGCATCTAATGTTAACATTCCATAGCCATAACCACTAGCACATTAATTATCCTGAATTCCCACTAAAAGTAGCTAGGTGAACGAATTAATAGCAGGGCTTAGTTCTCTTTTGAAGCCATGTGCAAAAACCATCAAACAATATTTGGACCCAAAACTTAGCATTCTGAGGCCAATCCCGTTCTGCTAAATGAATGGGACCCTTTCCTTTGACTTTACTGGGGGCTGGATCACGTCTCAAACAAAAAAAAAAAACCCACAAGAAAACTGATGAGGAAGAGCTTGGTGCGGTGAAATGTTCCAGTGAAGGCATGTTTGCGTACGTATATACATGCAGAACCGAAGGTTACTTACTACTCTCTGGCTTCTCACAACAATGATAGCTCTAGCATTATCTGCCTTTTCTTTATGCCTCGTTAAGCATCTGTTTGTGTCCTCAATGATATAACACACAAAAACATCTTTGTCCCCATAGGACACTTGTTCTGATACTGTACCACTGAAGTGAATGGGAATTTCACAGATGAATTCAGTGGGAGCAGGATCTGGGCCAGTATGTTTTTTTTTTTTTAAATGAGGTAGTTCTGGGCTCTGATACCATAGAGAGAGAGGAAGACATGCTTAGGGTTCCACACTTTTAATTCCTTCTAACTCAGCAAAATTTCTTGAATGCTCTTTAAAAACCAGCCATAGTCTTCAAAAACACACAAACTTGGGGGTGGGGATGTGCACATGTGCATGCGTACACACACACACACACCCCACACACCCCTCCTAAACAGATTTTTGTTTGACAGTAAGTTGTTGTAATTTATTGTAATTAGTGGCCAGGCAAGAGTATTTGTTCATCCCCTCAACTGTTGTTTCTCCAGTCCCCATTACCATTATTGTTTGGCAATGTCCTACTACACAAATGGTTTTGCCTAGTGTGAAATCATAGGCAATATTGCATCACCACCTCCATTTTACACACAAGTATATCACCACTCACATAATTCAAGTGAATTGGCTCAGTTCTCACAACAAAACAGTGCCTCTGCTAGTCTAGAAGCCAGTCTCCTGGCTTCAAAGCCCAAGGTCTAACTACAAGACAGTGCTGGCCTCTTCAGGCTTCTTCCATTAAGCCATGAGGATATACATCCCCTTTTCACACAGGAAAATAAGCCCTGATCTCAGTGTCTTTTAGAGAAAAGCAGTAGGAAACTATGATATTTTTATTCCTGGTCTCCTTCCCAAAAGGTACCAGCAACAACCTTCTTGTGTGGTTGAGTACAAGAGCACCAAGAGACCCTGCAAGCTAGAATAATATAAGCATCATGAATATGCTCTCTGGATGGTTGCATATGTCTAAAATAATAAAATAATGAAACTGAGGAGCTCAGAGTACTATAGACCACATTTCTGCTGGGAGATCTTCCTAACCACTCTTGTACCTCCCTCCATGGGGCATTGTTATATCAGTGTTTGCGCTACAAAGTGATACCCTATAGAGAATGTGGTCCATGGACACAAAGTGCTTATGCTTATTGTTCATGCTATCAGAGTATTAATGTTGATGCTTTGTGCCTCATATAGTGCCTTCAATCTGAGGCTGTCAAAGGGCTGCACACCCACTGATTACAGAAAAAATCATAAGAATATTGCTATTGCATAATTCCCAAATTGAGATTCCCAGTCAGCTTTTATTCAGCCCTTACTCAGACAATGCCCTGCTGGCTTTGTGTTTTTCCTGGGAATTTAACTGAATAAGGCCTGAGTGCAGACTGAACAACAATATGAGGGCAATAGTGCATTTTATCCAAGAACATGAAGGCACTTGGCAAACAATTAAACTTTTTTCCCCTGCAAAGTACAGTAAATCTTCATAAAACTCATCTCAAAGACAGACTGAGATGAAGAGAAAGCTGACAAGAGTTTCCAAAATACAAAGCTCTAGACTCCTGAATTCCAGGCCATCGTTCTAAGTACCAGACCACAGTCCAAAATTCTCTGGAAAGAGAATTGTCTTTTCTAAATAAAAATATGACAACCAAGTTAAGAATTTCCCTGACCCTCTATTTTGTAATCTATGAGCTACTCTCGGAAATTATTTTGACAGGCTAACATACTTAACTGCTTATTTGTATAACAGAGTCAGCCCGTAACCATGCAAGACGAAAAATAACAATATTTTGCAGGTGCAGGGTGCTTTCTATCCCAAGCATTTGACAAATATTAACAAATCATTTCTTGCAGCTGGCCAGGCTAGTCAATGATTATTATTTATTCCCAGCTGACAAATTAATACCAAAGTTTTCTGTTAATTTCCACTAACTTTAATGGAGTCACTCCTAATTTATACTAGTGCAAATGGAGAAGAGACTCAGGCCCAGAGAAATTAAGTAGTAGAAGCAGGCCTAGACATCATGTTTTCTGGATGCTAATCCCAGGCTTCAATTAGGATTCAGTCTTTCTCGCTTTGTAAGATTAAGGACAGAGCTTTAGGTAATGTCATCTGACATAGCCCCTCTGAAATCAGTGGCCTGAAATATTTAAATAACTCCACACATGAAACTGTGCTATCCTAATCTACATAAAAGGAATGCCTTGCTCCCAAAAGCTACATGCCCTTACCATCATTCTGTGGATACTTTCCCATATTAATGTAATTCCCACCCTGCAGAGAACATCTGGGAAGAAAGTCAGGGGAATTGCTCAGAAGGCAGACAAGGGACTTGTTCAGGGTTGTCCAGAATGTTATAGCTTCAATGCTTTCTCACACAAAGTGCGTTGTCTTTCCTTGGTTCTTTATAGCAAGTGCCTAGACAGGTGGAGCTTGACATTCCACTGACACAAGAGAACCTCAGGCTGTAACCTTTATTGCCTTCAGAAAGGATCCCTCTTTTTCTTTAAATATGCAGAGCTTGTTTATACCTGTTTGATCAAGAATGGATATGTCCTTCTCTGTGGAAAAACATAACCCATTGCCTAGTTTATGGCTGTGGCTCATGTTAGTGTTCTGTCTAAGGCAAGGAGAATACGATATCAATGCCTAACACTGCATTTGTCTTTGGTTCATGCATCAGAACAAAATAGAGCATTAAACCTATTTTCCTATTTAACAGACCATGTTTAATTTTTCTCTTTTATAACCTGCAACATTATTAGCAGCAAATTACCACTATTGATAACTCATAAGCAAATAAAATAAAAGACAATGCTATTGACATCTGAATGCAGCTATGTCCAAAATGCATTGGTTCCTGATTATTCGGCTTTTAGTATTCATTAAGGCCCTGGAAGCAGTCTGTGTTTAAAACATGATATATGCAGCCTGTGCTGAAATCTTTATCTGCATTAGCTGAGACAGCCGCTTGTACCACCTTTGCAGCCTAACAAACTGATTTATTGCAGCGTTCTAAACTCTGTTTATGAGACTGCTTTGTTTTTAACAGCTTAAATCAATTTTTTTTCATGTGATGGAATTTATCAACATTTCTGTCTCACATTGTACTGGGTGTTAATCTGGCCTTGAGGATTGTAGCTTTAATACTTCAGTACACAAGGCATGTAATGAACTGAAAGCTGTGTGCCGTTTTGGTCTTCCAAGGAGTGTCTGTGACGGCTGTCAAAATGGTAGCTAATTTAAGAGGTGATACTTGATCTAGGTGTTGCTTTCCATTACGAAGGAAAAATACATGATCATTTATTCTCCTGGCTGTCTGCCAGCTCCATGGGAAAAGACAACAGGCTACAATAAGCCATAATATAAGAGAGTACAAAGAGGGAAGTCTAGTTAGATGGAGGCACTCATTGCCACAGTATACTGATTAAGCCAAGTAATTAGTAAAATTCCAAGAGGGACTTGGCATTGCTTTAGGTAATGAGTATTCCAAGAGATAATGGTCAATGCAGAAAACAGAGTTTTGATGGAAAAAAAAAACCCTTGTGTTTCAGGGCTTAAACCCATCTCTATTAGAAATTAGTATGAGACCTTCATGGCAATGGATTCTACCGCAACTTCCTGCTGTGGTGATCTTCCTTTGACATATCTGCCACCCACCATTTTCGGAGACAGGCTACTGGACTTGGTGATTGTGAGTGAGTGAGAGGACAGCTTGGCATGGCAGGGGCTAAACAAGGCCTTTTTGCCCAAGTAGCCCTTCCCCAGTTCATTTGCAGATGATGCCAGACCTGGAGGGAGAAGAAAGGAGAGAACCTGGCTCATTTAGGGGCTGACCAGTGAAGAAGCAGGAGCTGGTTCTGATATCTGCAGGATCTGAGCCAGAGCTGTCTGCTGGGTCAGCTACAGGAGGATGCAAGCCTCCAAACCCTCCCCCAAGCAAAAGAGGAGAACCCAAAAGAAAAACCCCACTGACAAAGGGGGTCTTTGCCCATGAAAACTTATACTCCAAAAATGTCTGTTACTCTACAAGGTGCCACAGGACTTCTCATTGTTTTTGCGAATATGGACTAACATGGCTACCCCTCTGATACTTTTAAAACTCAGTGGCTGTGTCTATACTAACCAAAAACTTCGAAATGGCCATTTCGAAGTTTATTAATGAAGCGCTGAAATACATATTCAGCGCCTCATTAGCATGCGGGCAGCCATGGCACTTCGAAATTGATGTGGCTCGCTGCCGCGAGGCTTGTCCAGATGGGGCTCCTTTTCGAAAGGACCCTGGCTACTTCGAAGTCCCCTTATTCCCATCTGCTCATAGGAGTAAGGGGACTTCGAAGTAGCCGGGGTCCTTTTGAAAAAGAGCCCCATCTGGACGAGCCGCGTGGTGGCGAGCCACGTCAATTTCAAAGCGCCGCGGCCACCCGCATGCTAATGAGGCGCTGAATATGTATTTCAGCGCTTCATTAGTAAACGTCGAAATGGCCATTTGCATGGCCATTTCGAAGTTTTGGGCTAGTGTAGACGTAGCCAGTAACATATAATAAATTCATTCACTAAATGCTAGTGCTAATACAAAAATTTAAATGTATATACTTCACAATGAATGTTGTATAATAAGTTTGGAGCTGTCATTTACTATGGCACTTATTGCCTTATTTCAAAGTCTTGAAATTTCATTTGCTAGCATGTTCCCGTTATTAAATTCTTCTACTAACTGGTGCATTAATATGAATATGTACACGGGGCAGTTGCCAGCTTACATATAAAGTTTATTATCAAAAAAGACCTTTAAAGGTGAATCTAAAACTGGAGGAAGATGTAGGTTACAGCTGAGCCAGATATGGTTATTGTGTATACAAAGACATGTAAAAAAAAACAAGAACGCAAAAGTCTCCTCTGCAGATATAAACATCTAATGTAAAGGTTAGACTCACCCTCGGACCGAGCAAAATCACTTTACAATAACAGAATTAATTATGAATTTCAAAACCTGTAAACTATGCAGAGACTGTAAACAGCATTACATAATGTAGAATCATTAATGACAGAAGCTACTCCAGTCTCCAGTCATGCAGATGAAAACATCTATGTGACTGAAAAATTGGCAAAGACCCAAGGTGTCACAATGATTTAAATAATTTTTTGCAGGTATCTATGGCTTCTTTTTTGGTCTCTGTTATAACTGCAACTTGTATAACAAGTGGAAATGACTTGGTAGAAGAATGTCAAAATTTGAGGCCTCTGTCTCCTGAGGCCTGGGCCAGATCACCCTCGTTTCCCTTCCCCACCTCCCCCTGTCCTCATAGGTCCTGGCTGCAGTCACCCTGCCTCCTAACTAAATATCACATGTCGCTTTGGCTCTTTCTCACTTACAGTTCCCACTTCCGTTGAGAATGTGGCTTCATCTGCATTATGAGTGTGTTGAAAGAAGACTCCCCGTTATAACATTCCCTTACCTCACCCCATTCAGGCAGCTCCCAAGCCACCTTTCTGATGCAGCTTAGCTCTGTCCACAATTATTAGCCAATTCATGTTAGGAAGCAATCTGGTTTAAGCCATGGTTGACCCATATGATAGCATCACAGCCATGGTATGGAGGTCAGGTGGAGCTACACCACCTGAGGAAAAGCACTAAACAAACTGTACCTCAGAAACACAACATCTCTGTTTGCACACAGGATATATGCACCTTTCAGCAACCTACAGCAGTAATGTTCCCTCAGCCGTTCTTCCCTGTCTCTTCACCTTAACTTATCTCTGCTACTCCAACACTCCTCTTTTGGCATCCTGCTCTCTTCAGAGTGTAAAGACCACAAGTGACTGCATATGTGTGCAGAGAACAAGCTTGGCAGAGCAGATGTGTGTCTGAGGTACAGTTTCCGTAGTGCGTTCCTTCAGGTGGTGCAGCTCTGACCTGTGGCTGTGATGCTATATTGTGGTTCAGACATGGCTTCCACCACAGGAGGCACGACTCTACCTGCAGTGGCTTTAAACTAGTTGTGTATGCAGTTAGCTGGATGTGGGTGTGTACCCAGCTGGTTGGTGGACCTACTCACAAGGAGCTAATGGTAAAACTGCTAAAAATTAGAGCAGGTCAGATCTGAAAACCAGTGTCCATAACTCCACAGACTTCCAGCAGCCCTAGGTTCTGTTCCCTTTTATGGAAAACTTCAAAAAGTTTAATTTTTATTCCAAATCAGAACAAAACCAAGTATCAAAGTCCTCCACACAACAAAATTAGCTTTCTCCATTCTGCTGTACTCAAAAATGCGCATTTTCCTACTTACGTGCCTCCAAGCATCTAATCTAATTATCTTCAGACACACTGGGAAGGAAATAATATAGTTGTGACACACTTTGGGCCTGTAAGAAACATGCTGCTTAGGATCTAGTATGTGGCACTGAACGCTCATTCCAGTGGCAAATATGTTAGGTCCAAGCCACTAACTTTCCTAAACTACTGCCTACTGGAAACATTCAGGCGGCTGGATCTGTTCTGATTAGAATTCTCTCCGATTTACATAATCTGTGGGCCAGAACTGTGCTGACTTTTACCAGCTTAATATATGGTGTTATTTCTCTGATGAAAACATTTCTGTTTCCATGCATTAGACTGTTCTCATTGATACTGTCTGCATTTGTGGCTATTTTATCATTTTTGTTGTATAGGCATGTGAGGACCAGGAAATGTTAAAGTTGCTGGAAGAAATCAAAAATTTCAGGGTAGTCGGATTACCTCTGTGTGGAAATTATTCTCCATCCCAGTCTGTACTGACACCTACCTAACAAAAACAATGTATAATATATACTATCATCCATGTTGAAATATTCATGTGATTTTTTTTTTTTTGGTTGCTGTGTCAGAACACACCGGTGTCTGATCTTTCATACACTTTGCTAACAGCAGGGACTTCAGTGGCATTAATTTTGATTTACACTGCTATTACTGAGGTCAGATTCTGGCCTATAGAACAGTCATGTGGAATGCTGGAAATGCACTCCTGCAAAGAGAAAGAGAGCCTATGCTAGATAGCTGCTTAGCAGTTGTCTTTTAATATGCTCAGTGATGTGAACAGCTATCAGCAAGAGCACCTAACAGTGATTACTTTTGTACCAGGCCACAACGTTATCCCCTATTCAAGCAGTCTAATGCCGCTGTTCACCTGTCTACCAAGAGCTGTTAAGAATGTATAGAACACACCACATGGATGCAAGGTGGCTGTATTCTCTTTCTGTGAGCACCATCTACAAAGCAATCATTGCTCCACTTGACTCTACATTTTCTTAAAGTTGCCTATGGAGAAAGCATATGACCAGGTGGTGAAATTATCATCATACTTCAAAGAAGTTGACACCTGGCTTCAAAGAAGAGATGGAATGATGAGAAGCCAAGTTACTATCAACTTGATTTCTGACTCCATTAATGCTACTCTGGTGCTCAGTAGGCCCATACGTAGGAATTTTTGAGTGAGTATGCCTTTTTTTGCAAACATGGACCACTCCTCCCACTGTGGGTCTTGCCCTTGTTCCCCCACCCTTGGGTCTCCAGCTGGCCCTGCCCTCCCTCTTTACCTCCAACCACCTCCTGTGGGGCTCAGTGGGCCAAGAAGCAGCAGCACAGGGCCATGTGGTGAATCGGTGGGGGGCCTCAGTACTCTCCAGCCAGGCTGGTCAGAGAGGGGACCAGAGGTCAGGGTAAGGACAGAGCAGGAAGAGGCAGGGTGGCCCATGAGGGGTGTGTTTGGAGATGTCCCTCGCATACACACACCCTCCACACACATACAGGCCTGTTGAGGATTGTATTGTTGTCATGTACACACTTTCAAAGATGCTTATAATGCAATTGCTTCTGATCTTCTTAGGTTTGAAATGTGGCACATACTTTTACAGTACTGGAGACTGTTGGGGAGAGTACTTATGGGGTGGGGTGGTTTCTAGAAGATAAAAACAATGGAATGAGAGTCAGGATTCCTGATTTCAGTTCCTGGTTCACCCATTAATCCAGGGCACAAGCACTTACTACCACGTCAAGGTTTACAAATGTGGATGGTACCATTGAGTTCAGTGACATTGCATACATGCTCACAGAAGTCAGGGTTGACTTTGTGACTTTCATGTCTCCGTTTATACTCCTGCCAAATGGATATACAAATACCTTTCTCACAGCGCTGATGTGAGATGTAATTAATATTTATCAGTGTGTGTTGAGATCTGAGGGATGATTTCATCACACTTCATAAGTATCTACCTAGGGGACAAATATTTGATAACAGGTTCTTCAGTGTAGAAGAGACAGGAATAACACAGTCCAATGGCTTGTACTTGAACCTAGGTCAATTCAGACTGGAAATTCAGTGTAAATTTCTAACAGTGAGTGTAATTTAATCACTGGAACAATTAACTAATGGTAGTGGTAGAATCGGGGACGTCCCAAGGAGTGGGGCATTGCTGCCAATGCCAGTGCTGCCAATGCCGGAGGCACCAGGCCTGAGGCAACCTTCCCACATGCTGCAGGCCCCACCCCACCCCACTCTGCTACTTTACTCCCTGCCCCAGGCAATAAGGCCCTGAGATTACTTAGGGCTGAAGGACGGGCCTGGCAGAGACAGCGGGGATCTCTGCTCCCTCCCCCTGCATTTACCATGTGAATGAGATATACATATCTCATAGAACTGAAAGGGACCTCAAAAGGTCATTGAGTCCAGTCCCCTGCCCTCTTGGCAGGACCAAGCACCATCTCTTAGTGCTGGGAGCAGCAGCCTGCTCCAACCTGCACTGCACCACCCTCCTGACCCACTGCACCTTGCGTCTCCAGAGGTGGCAGGAACTGGAGGGACACCCACTTCCCACCACCGCAGAGAAGTGAGATGCAGCTGGCTGGGAGGGCAGCATGGCATGATGCACCAGAGTGGAACAGGCTGCCACTCCTGCTGCCTGCGTCGTGAGCGCAGGGGAGGGAAGGAGGTAATCACTGCTGCTTCAGCTGCTAGACCCTCAGCCCCAGGTAAGCCCTCGTACCTCCCATCCATAGGATAGGTGGAGTGGACACCCGGTGGCCTGGGGAAGCTGCTCCAGTTTCTGCTATGGATGGGATGGCTCTGGGCGGAGTCTCCAATACAGGGAATTTTTAAATCAAGACTGGATGTTTTCTTCTAAAAGCAGCACTCTGGCTGTAGCTACACGAGCCCCTACCTTATGAAAGGGGTATGCTAATGAGCCACTTTGGCAGATACTAATGAGGTGCTTCCACAAATATGCAGTGCCTCATTAGCATAATGGCAGCCACACACTTTTCGAAAGTGCCACTTTCGGAGCACATGCTGCTTTTATAGAGAGGGGCCTTTCAAAAGGACCCCTGGACTTCAAAAGCCCCTTCTTTCTATTTGGTTTTGGGAAGGAGGGGCTTTCGAAGTCCGTGGGGTCCTTTCGAAAGGCCCCTGTCTACACAAGCAGCGTGCATGTCAAATGTGGCACTTTCAAAACGCCCCTGGCTGCCATTATGCTAACGAGGTGCTGCATATTCATGGTAGCGCTTTATTAGCATATGCTGAAGTGGCTCATTAACATACCCTTTTTTAAATGCGGGGGCTAGTATAGCCACGGCCTCTAGGAATTGTTTTGTGGAAGTTCAATAGCATGTGTTATACAGGCGAGCAGACTACAGGATCACAGCGGTCTCTTGTGGCCTTGGAATTTATGATGGGTGGAAAACGCAGAAGATGATGTGGTATTTTATAAAATATGTTGACAGGCTCTGTTTACAATATGATGTCAGTGTGAATTAGACTGCCTGGGATGATACGCATATACACTTCCTAATTGATTGGAGGAGAAGAAATCAGGCTTCAAAATGCCTTCACCACTGTGTGATGCATGCTCTCCGCCAAAGTACTACTTGCTTGTTGCTACATTGTTCGTGTCTCTAGACATCTTTTCTTCATTTCCACCACAATAAATTCAGTGTCTGATCAAGAACATAAGGAATCTGCAGCTGTAACATGTAATCCACGCTGGTTTTCTCACCCTTTGAAAGCATTTTTTTCATGGTGGCCGAAATAAGATGTGTTGCTGTTATAAAACAACCCCAATAAAATACAGCCAATTAGGTCTCCGAGAAGCTTCTGCAGTCTTAACCATTCCATGGTTCTGCCCTTTAACCTTGCTGATCATATTGCCTATGTAGAATAAACAGCAGTGGGTTGCAAAGGTAAATCAAAAAACAGAAGAGAAACAATTCCAACCAATATAATTGCCTTGTGAGAAAGCAATGGGGCCAGATGCCCAGTTGGCATAATTCTACTGAACTCGGTTAAACTATGTTGATTTATGCATTGTTCATTATTGGGGCCATATAATACACCTCTTCATAGGAGGGCATTTTATTATGCAGCTAGACATTGATAAAATTCTTTGTGTCTTCTTTTCTTAATTTGCACTGAATGCTGTTAAACCACCAATGACATGAGTATGTATCAAATACCCGGTCGGGGTTGCATCTTAAACAAGTTTGTAACCACATGGTAGTTTGTGTCCAAGTGGTTCATACCCATGTCCTATGACTATTCAGTAAAGCCAAAGGGTGGTTCAGAGCTAGAAGATATGATAATAAAAACACCTGCATACAGGTAACTTCAGAGCTTCCACTAGTCCTGGACCAGCAGCAATGAAGCTAGGCCAATAGCAGAACTGCTAAAAATTCTCACTGTAGACACAATTGGAACTCTGGTGGCACCTATTTTTGTTTGGAGCATAAGCTGACAAAGTGGGTCTTTGCCCACAAAAGCTTATGCTCCAAAAAATCTGTTAGTCTATAAGGTGTCACAGGACTTTTCATTGTTTTTGCAGATACCCCCCTTATTCTGCTCACTGTAGACACAATCCCAGAAGACCATCCTTGTAGGAATGACCCACTCCACAGAAGTGGCTAGAGATTGGGATCTATTTGTAGATCCTGGAGTCTCTTAAAGGGATCCTGACTGGTTTGGCCAGGAGGCTATCAAGTGACAGTACTTCTGTTGTCTCTTTCACTTTTGCTGTACTGCTCCTGCCCTCTGGCCTGAAGCTGACACCTAAGAGCCTCTTGGTTGCTGTGCAGGCTGAGGGAGGAAGAAGAGTGGGGTGCTGATGTCAAGGTGTCCCCCTCCTGTACCCATCTCCAAAGAGTGAGCAGGGTGGGGCCTCAGAAAAGAGGTCGGGTAGGGACAGGGCCTCAGGGAAGGGGCGAGGTAGGAAACGGTAAAAGAGGTAGATCCCGGGTTGACTTAAATTCAGAAAGTGATGTGCTTGGAAAGGTTGGAGACCACTGGCCCAGAGGGACTCTATCATGTTGAGGATACCAAGTATTTCTCTTAAGCCTGTTTTCTGTCTAACACCTTCTACCAATAGGGTTCGAGCTGCATAATTTGGAACTGGATTTTGAGTTCCCACCCAAATCCCTGCCTGTAAAGATTTGGATCAGCCATGAATTTTGGATACAGGTTTGGATTCCAGCCCCCCCCTGCCTAGTTGAGGTCCCGGTATGTTTCAGTCCAGAGCTTAGCTTTAAGCTGTAAGAAATCCACATGCCTCATAAATAGGCTTATGTCCTGTTCTTCCATTCAGCCCCTGCCAGCATGTAAAATGAATAGGACAAAACAAGAAACCCCTGCAAGCAGAGATCATTAGAGGAGTGATTGACTCCTGTAACTCAGCGCTACCTTCGAGGAACACAGCTAGAGCCAGCCAAAAACACCATCTGTCGGTGGCAGAATGTGTAAATGTGTCTCTATTTATGAATTCGTGAGTTGTGAGACAATAAATATTTCAGCCATAGTCTGCGTATAGGCACATAAAATAGCTCTGAGTTTTCTTAAATATCTGATTCCAAAACACCTGCAGCTCGCAGTCATGTTAAAATAGAACCAGACAAGACTGTAGCAGCCAACAGGAACCACTACATAGCTTACATGTCTCCTGGGGGCCTTGCAAAGCTATTCCAGAGAATTTTGCATGGTTGACTATGGAAAGGAAGCAACAGCTCGATTAACAGGCTTTCCCAGACTATTTAGCAGGAGTTTCCAGTGCCCTTCACCTAATAATTAACGGGCTGTCAGATGATATATCACTCACATTTGCATCAGCTGCAAGGACCAGTGGGTGTGATTACCTCACTACAAAGTCATATTACTACCTTTTATTAACTTGTGTTCAAAGAATGGGGCTTTCAGGGCCTGATTCTGCTACATGTACTCAGACTACCATTCCAATCTGTTGGACTCCTCACACAGTTCCATGAGAATAGGAGTACCGACCTGGGCCCTTGTTGTGGAAAATCCAGTTAAATGAGCACTTCTTGGTGCATTTGGGAAGGTATCTTATATGCAGGTGATTAAAGAGGCAGCAGAGTAAAATTACAGCATCAGTGTCTACAGTGCTTTCCTGTTGCCATTCAGTAGCTCACCTCCCCTTATCTCCTGTCTTTCTGCATCTGGGAACCAAGTTCTGCATCATTTTACTGTTAATTTCTAGTCTTTCCAATTTTTTTAAACATACACTGGTTTTTGTTTTAAAAAAGTGTATATTCTTGGGGTGTTAGCTGAACACCATGGAAACATTCTCAACCCTTAATCTTGTTTATTGCTTACCTGTTTTACAGCATTGTGCCTCTCCTCTTTATATGAATGATATGGGTTGAATTTCAGTGACTCTCTCCCCAGGGGATCCCATCTGATGATTGTTTTTTTAAGTCTCAGAGTCAGCATGCAGCGTGAATATGATTATTGTCAATAAGGTGTTGCATCTTAAAAAACTTCTAACAATGTGGTCTGTTTCTTTGCAGCGTGTTACAGCAGTATCATTTTGAAATGTACTCAAGTCACCTTTTCTGTAACGGGAAGAAATTATCTAGTCATGATTGTACTGCCATTCCCACTTTCAGTGTAGATTAACATCAATCAACTGGACAGCATGATTGATTTTCTAATTAATAAGGCATTTGTATCAGTTTGCATAGCCACACAAAACTTAATGAGTTCTCTACTGTATCTTAAGAGATTTTTTTTTTTTGGGTATGGAAATTTACTTTCATGCTTATCGGCTTTTAACTAGGGATAAAGCTAGTTAGCCCCTCACTTCCCACACCAATCTGATGTGATAAATGCTGCTACAAAAAGTATTTCAATAACCAATACCAATACAATCAGACACTTATTTGGAATACAGACTTTGTTAGTAAGTAACCAAACATGCTTCACAGAATTAAACAGCACAACTTCAAAGTTACAGTGGAAAGAAATTGCCCAGAAAAAAGGAGGAAAAGTAAGAGGTGTGGAAAATGGAGAAATATTTTCAGTAAAGAAATTAAAACACAGTAGTTGGAGTGCTCATGAGGCTGAGAAATGCAGAAGAGTTATTTGAGATGTCAGGAGATCTGATGACATTTATATGAGCCTTGATTGGGATTGGGCAAAAGGACAAAAGTCTGATGCTAGATGAATTTAGAGAGTAGTATGGGGCATTGTGGGAGAACTGTACTGTAAACTGCATTCAGTGGGAGGCTAAGTAGGCAGCACTTTTAGCTTGGCTTTGGCTGGGGGCCCTACTTCGTCCCTGGAGTTAGAGCAGCCCTCATTTAGTTTTAACTAACTTATGCCCAGCTGTTGACAACATACTGGTATGTCAGATCTTAGAGAGATTTGACTTTTTCTTGACCCAAGAGAGGGGAGGGGTTGATGGATTAGCAGCTGCTATGGAAACCCAAAAGCATCATTTCCCAAACTGTGTTCTGTGGAACACCGGTATTCCACACAATGCGAATAGGCGTTCCATGAAAAAATTTCAATGCTAGTGACATTTTCATTCCAAAATATTAAATAAGGGATTGTGTGTATGAAAAATCCTAAGGTATTTGAACACTATTTACATTGTAGATATAGTCATATTTATAATTCATTCATAATAGCATAGTTGTTATTATGCAACTTGTGCCACAGCAGTGATGCAAAAATACTTTTCCCATTAAAAAAAAATCAAATGTTACTTATTTTTATTTTCTGGTAAAAAATAACAATTTTATAAAAATACAGTGTAAAATATTTTTCCGTGCCTAATTCGTTTTGCGTTTTTCATAAAAATGTTTTTTTTTTGAGCTTCGAGGAAGGGCAGTCTTTTTTGAACAATATCGCCCTTTCTATACAGTAGGGTCTCAACATTTGCAAACTTAATGTTCATGAATTCAATTATTCGTGAGCGGCCGCTTCCCCCGGGGCTCTGGGCAGGAGCACCGGCAGCCTCAACTTCCCAGTGCTGTGGGGTGGGAAGCATCAGTGGGTGCTGCTTGCCAGAGCCCCTGGCAGGAGCACTGGCAGCCATCGCTTCCCCGGGGCTCCAAGCAGGATAGCTGGCAGCCAGGCTCCAGGAGGGAGCCATATTCACAAAATTCAACATTTGTGAGGGTTCTCAACACAGAACCCTCGCGGATGTTAAGACCCTACCATACTTGTACAAAATACTGACATTAACCATCTTTTTTTGGTTGTTATAGTGATGTTTTGTTTTGGGTTTGTACTTAATTTTTAATTTTTATACTTAATTATAGGGTTACTAACCATGCTTCTATCAAAAGGACATTAGTTGTCCATTCAGATGATTTTTTTTCTTGTTATTTTTTGTTCTTTGTAAAATAAAAGACATCTAAAAAAACTAACTCTTTTAAATCAATTTTTGAACATTACGTGTGGCTATTTTTCGGTATGAAGCCCTCCACCACATCCCACTCTCCACCCCCAAACAGCATGTGTGTATTCCGTCAATATACCGTATGCCAAGCCCCAAAGTGTTCCATGGCCAAATTAGTTTGGGAAACACTGCCCTAAAGAGTCCACCTCACAAGCAAACTCTCAAAGGCTGGATTTACTGACTATTTCAGTTTCCAGGATCAGCACTACAGACCATAAAATGAACTGGAACATTTTGTTTATAAATAAAAACAAACAAAAGAAAACCCCACAAGAAAAACCATACTGCTTGGAAATTCTATTCTAGGCTACAGCTGTAATTGCAGCAGTCCGTAAATGATTTACATGTGTTTGCTTTGGATAACACATGGTTTGTGGAACCCAGGATCCCCCTCTTTGCATTTCTAAAAGCTCCAGTTGCAGGCGTTCCTTGCCAAGAGACATGGCAGGGTTTGTCCCAGTACTCCCATAGCACTATGCTTTTGTGATTCAGTTTCCTTTAAAAAAAAGGCGATGAAACCTTGTGTAGCTCAGCCAGAATGGCTTTCGGGACCAAACCAAAGGAGAAAATTTGCTTTAGAAATTCTAGATCTAGTATGCCAGCTTCTTGTCATGTGTGTGACCTTCCCTCTCAGCCAGACGCTGGGGAGTAAAACTGAAATCAATGAAAAAAATGAGTATCTCTTTCAGCTTGGCTCTGTTCACCTGCTGACTTGAGAAAATGGTTTTTAATTCCTATTTCATATCTTATGTTTGCTATGCGAGGCCAGAGCTTCCCTCTCAGTGCTGAACTACCCTTGGCCTCAGGGCCCATAGGAGCAAAATATGAGCGGAAGACTAAATATTGCAGGAGAACCAAATGAAATGAGGCCCAATAGTTATTAGGATTTTTAATCTCCCTTACACATTAAGCACCATTGCGGATGGAGCCCGAGGCAGACTTGGCATGATCTTCTGCTTTGATTTACATCTGCACAGCTCCATTGCATGGCACAATAAATCTGGCTATAATGGTATTGATCATTGCAGAATTTGGCCCTTAACCCATACCAACTGTAGAGAATGAACAAGTTACAGAGCTTTAAAATAAACAGGCACACACATGCCTGTAATGCTTTAAATCAATCACACCATGTGAAACAGCCACAGCACATACTAAAAAATTATAATTTAGAAGATGCTCAGCCAGTCAACGTTTAAGGGACAACGGCAGTGTTAGGACCAGACTGAAATCCTTATTCCCACCAAGCACCTGAATAGCCTTGTTTAAATTAGTAGGGATTACTTGTAAAGGAAAGAAGATACTGTGTCATTTTAAGGTGCCACATAACCGTCAGTGTACTTTGTGTGGAGTGGCCTGAGAAGAGGAAACCAATAAATGTCCGACAGGCTTGATTTTTTCGAAAAGCACCTACTTCCCTTTGCCCCGGTTCCCAAGCAGAAAGTAGCCATGTTTCTCCTTCTCAAATCAATACCTTGCAGCAAGTCATTTAGCCTGGGTCGCTTTGAAAAATCTAACTCTGAGAAGTTTGCTCAGGGAGGGACTTAAGAACTTCCCTCTCCTCACTGAGTTTTTAGATCTGCTGATGGGACACTGCCCAGCAAGGGAGTTGATGCATTATGTTTGCCACACTACTTTAATATGTCCTTTAGTAATTACACAGGAGAGCCATGAACACCAGTAACATGCTGGTTGTTCAAGGTGAGTTCCATCCACTTTTCCTTTAAAGCTAGTGATATGAACTACACCATTATAGCCTCACCGCATATTAGCTTTGACAGGAGGTCCCAACTAGCTGTCTTACCCTCTGTAGGCTCAAATGACTCTTTGAGTAGTGCTGAGCCATTTGGAGTGTTGCAGAAGGGCAGCTGGGAAGAGAAGGACCACACAGTCTGGTCTAACAGCTGCTTGGTGGAGTGTTATGGAAAGTCTGTGCTGTGTGTTTAATCCTGAGATGTATGTCAGTGACTTCTTATTTCTGATTTACTTTCTCAATCACTGCCACATGCCCATGCACTGTTTTGTTTTCAGTGGTTTGCCTTTTTTAGAAGAGTAACTGAATTCATGTGGAGCTCTCTACTTCTGAACCTCTTTCCCCCTTTGCTGAAGGACCTACTGCTCATTCTGGGGAGGCAGAAATACATGAGATCTCAGAACAAGCAGAGGGGAAAGTGGAGGGATTTGGGGAAGAGAAAATGAAATTGCAGCCACGTGTCTTTTTTGCCAGACATGTTTCTTTATTATTAGAGCTTGGCATAAACCACAGCACTTGGATCTGGTTTCAGGTGTCATGACCCTCACCTTTCGTGCCAGGGCCATCCTGAGAGGGGAGCAGGGCACAGGGGCAACCCCCATGCATGGCAGGCCCTGCTCCTTCCTCAGTCTTCCCTCTTTCAATGGCCCACAGCAGCGTGTTGACAGAACACCACCACCTACCATGTGAGCCATACTAGGTTTTCCCTCTGAGATTTTCCACTCAACTAGTGATCAGGCCTGATGGTGTTTAGATGATGAGGACTGAGATCACTGCCTGAGGCAGATGGCTGCAAGCATGTGTAACCTATACGATTTTTCTCTGGAATAAAGAATAACTGTATTCCAGCCCTTTACATCCCCCATCGGGCCTCCTCTCAGAACCATAAGTTCATATCCTATTTTGAATATTGTATAGGCATATCTATATAATGCCACAGACCTGGGATTGTCAGCCCCAGGGATAGAACCTGTGAGTATAGGGTCTAAAGCCCTGCACTCTACCAGGTCAGCTAAAGCACAGCTGGCTCTCAGCTGAGGCTGTAAGGTAGAGACTTCATTTACCCCAGATGAGATCTCAGGGCCTGTGAGTACTACATATATACACACACACATCCTGGATATTTTTGGATTGCTGCTATGATTCCTGACTGAAACAATATGAGGTGTCAGACCATTATCTACAAACACCTACCTTTTCAAGCTGTAAACATCTAAGTGAGATCTGTGCTATAACTACTCGGTCTTTATCCTGTTGGGGCATTTGTCATCCCTAATTAATCTTGGATTATGTAATATCTTGTGTCATCACCTTATTGATTGTTGTAAATGTGCAATCATTTATTGTTTTGTTTCTTCTTTTTACTGAGTGGCTTTTATTTTGTCACAGAACTGCTATGTAAAAGGCACAGTCTCAGGGACTCCCAGTCTGAAATCACCTGAGTTACTGGATAATTTTAAAATACATTATACCCTATTAACAGAAAATGTTAAACCCTCTTCTGAGTGAAATTCAGTTTTACTTGGACTACTTTTTAAAGGAGAAACAGGTCAACAAGTCTTTCCTCTACAAGGCACTGCTGTAATTTTTCAGTCTTGTGCCAGCAGGCAATGATTTAAAACCAGTGTATCTGAGTTCTATCACATTATTAAGAAAGGCGAAACTCTGTCATATGAACAGATTCTGTATGTTGCCAAATATCTACCATGTATTTCTGAACCTCAGATATTTCATTAACAAATACAAAACATTATTACTTCACTTGGTAAATGCACTAGGATGTATTTTTTTTAATTCTTTGACCCCTAAAGGAATTACCACTAAAATTATTTGAGCCATATCCTCAACTCATTTAAAATGGTGTAGCTTCACTGATGTTAATACAGCAGCTTTAGTTTACACCAGCAGAGGCTCTGGCCTTCAATATCTAAGTAACTTGAGCTGGGTGATATATGAGACAGTGACAAGAACTTATAAATTTCCCTGACCAAAAATAAATACTTGTTTCAACCCTATAAATACACACATCAAATTTCCATCTGTGCTCTCTAGCATATTATTCAACACCAGCTAATTAGCAATACTCAGAGCTCTTTTGGGAAAGAAGTGGAAAACTCTCATGATTTGTCCAACATTAGACTTTGCAAACAGTATCCATTGCTTTAAGTCTGCTTGAAAGTTGGTGGGCTTTAACTGGTCTATAAGGCACTAATATCTGCAGCTGTCCTCCATCTGGATTAAGTAAAAATACATTTGCTAGCATCACTTAATGTCTGGATGGCACACCGCTGGTGCTAAAGAGTTAACATGCCATCACAGTTCTGCCTTCTCCAATCCAGCATGGCTAACCTCTACTCAGGCTTCCATTCAAGGGGAACGCTTGTGTATGCAATCGGTCCAGCCCCAGCAGAGGCAGAGTCTTGTTTTCCTTTCAGTTGCATAGAAATGTGGCTCAGTCAACTGAGCTGGCATTATGTGCATGCATATGTGCACACAAACACCCCCCCCCACCTTTCACCAACAGACAAAAGGAAAGAGAATGTCAAAAGGAAGGTTGGCTAACCACACTTTGGATACTACAGTTTCTCTTCTCTTGGAGTGTTTCCCCTTTGCTCATCGATAAGATTTCCGCAGAGGTTTTATATTTTCTTAATCACAAAATGTTGTGCAGCGTCTTTCTCATATTAAAATCTCCTTTGATTTTCTATGTGCATTCTGTTAATTAGTAGGTTTCTCTTCCTGCCTAAGCTGAGAATGGAAAGATACATACTAAACTGATCGCCCTACTTATGGAGTTACTCATAGGAATGCTAAAATGGATTAACGGGCATAGCAGATGGCTTATGACCCTGGGAGTCAGAAGAACCTGAAATAACCTTAATATCCTGTCAACTTGCATTACCCAAACACCAATGAACAAGAAGACCCTATTTCATCGTCTGTCTTGAAAGGAAAATCTATATCTTTATCTGGATTTTAAAAACAAATTTGGTCCATCTTTTCAAGTGGTAGGATCATCCTCTAGCTGGCATTTTCGGAAGAAAAAATTGTTGGCTTCCCCTCTTTAGTCACCCCCTGTCTCACCAAATGCAGCTTCTTTAGTGTGCCCTGCTGCAGTTGTTTTGCCATCATGCAGTCTAAATGTTAACCCAAACAGATGTGAGTAATGTTGCTGAAGCCCTTTAGTGAGTTAGAGAAAGATTGATATGTCAGAGGAAAAAATAGCACCAAGGAATTTTTTTCCCCCAAAATTTAAATTGTTTCATTTTTCTTGTGCTTTTATCCATATGGCCCTTCCTGAATTTGAAGCTAGCCCAATTGGGGATGTCTCAAGCTGCCGTGTGCTTTTAACATGCATGCACAGTTGCCTTATAAAACAAGACTTTTCTTTCATGTTTGCAAATGTTTACAAACTCCAGAAAAATTTCAGGCTTTTTCCAATTCCAAGCTGACAACCAAAATTTAGATCAACTCTGTTTATTCTGTTTTTAGTCTTGGAGAGACACAGCTATGTTAGTCTCTAACTTTAAAAAACAACAAGCAGTCCAGTGGCACCTTAAGGACTAACAAATAGCCATTTGAGGCTTTGTAAATCCAGCTATGCCCTAGCTCAGGGGTCAGTAACTGCCAGCATGTGTGTCACTCTTGGCATGTGAGCCAATTTAGCGCAGCACAAGGCAGAGAACTGATCCCCCATCTCCTCCTCCGTGCAACATGGGAGGGTGGTGGGAGCACAGGGCTGTGGCCAGAGCCCTCTCCGTGGAGCCCCCATCACAGAGCTGCAGGGGGGGCCAGAACCAGAGCCCCTGCCACAGCCCGCTGACTGAGTGCAGGGCCAGAGCCCCTGCTGCAGTGTGGGGCCAGAGCCAGGGATCCCCACTAGAGCATAGGGCTAGAGCCCCTGCTGCAGCCAGGGGCCCTGCCATAGTGTGGGAGTGGGGCCAGAGCCCCTGCCATAGGGCCCCCACTGCAGCACGTGGACCCCACCTTAGCACAGGTCCAGAGCCAGAGCCCCCAGTGCAGGGCAGAAGCCAGGACTCTGCACTGGAGCAAGGGAGTGGGGCCAGAGCCCCTGCCATGGGCCCCTGCCTGAGCCCCAGCCATGGGATCCGCACTGGAATGTGGGGCTGTGGCAACAGCAGGAGATGGGCCTGCCCCATGTGCAGCCTGCAAGCAGCAGGCCAAAGGGCCCAGGGGCCCACTGGCTGATCCCTTCCACCCGCTGCACTAAATGGTAAAGCTCTGCATCTTTATTTATTAATGGACCTGTTGTAAGTAGGACTATTAGTGACTTTTAAAAGTATCACCAGTACTCAGACAGTACACAGGAATCAAAAGGTCAAACTTTAGCACTCCAGCTCTGAAAGGTTGCTGACCCCTACTCTAGCTGTTTGTATTTACATCCTCCCTACGGCAAACCACGGAATGGCAATTTATTTTAATGAAATGGAAGCGACAATGAAGACTGTTTTCTGTACAACACTAGAGTCAGGCCTTCCTGTTCTCAGGCCTAGCTCTTGGCATTCAGAAGGGTGGCAGTGAAGTTTTACTTGGCAATGGCATCTAGCTAATTTCTCCTGCATCTCTCAAATTCCTTGAATTGCTCCTCCTTTTATACTACTTTTGCCTGAGACCTAGCAAGAGAAGTTGGAGTAATGCCCATTGTGTTCCGATAGCAGAAGTCCCAATTCTTGCTGTTTTGAAAATGAGGGATACTAAAAGGTAAATCTGTATCACAAAGGGTTTTTCATATTGAACCTTGTTGTGTAAGGTGCATGGAAGTGACATGCAGTCACTCCTGAAGGTCCACATAGAGGTTCCACTTCAGAGAATTCTGGTCTCTAAGGAAACCTCCCCAGTACATACACACCCATATGAGGTCTATCACTACAACCTACCCCCTCCTCAAACCCATCCTTTCTGCTATTGCCTATCAGCATTCACCACAACTTGCAGTCCCCTTCCTTTGTACCCAAAGGTCTCAGCAGGCAATGAAGGATGTTGTCTGAGCTGTAGGAAGGCTTACCTTCTTCCAAACTATGCATGAACTTCCTCAAGAATGGGCTGAGTTTCACATGTGTTCAGAAATTGTAGTGATGAATATAACTGGATGGTAAATAAATAGATACTTTGAACTTCAAACCATGGTTCAGTTGGAGGTGTTGAGGTTCAAAGTGAGTATTTTGTACAGCTTGGCTTTAAATAGTCCAATAAAAATTATGCGTTGCCTTTTTATTTTTTTCAATATTGAATTATCTCACTTCTTTCCAAATAAAAACAAATAGGTTACAGAATAAGATACAAAAAACTGGACCAAATTCATTCCTATCTTAAAATGAAGTTAACCTCTTTCCTAACCTTAGTTACCTAATGCAGATATAGGGCTATCTCCAGCATCTTCCTATTTCTTCTTCTAGTGAGACAGAAGCTACAATGAAGACTGCTTTACATACAATACTGGAGTCAGTCCCCTGAAGGGAAGGAATTTCTTATCTCTACTTCTGCCCTGTCATCCCACCTTCACTGACATCCATTTTAGAGTCTCCACAAGATCTGACCAGGACAAAAGGTGGAGTAAGGTATTATAAGAGAGACGTCCCGCATGGATGACCATCTCCTTCAACTTGCCAGCTGTAGTGTGCATAGTTCCCCAAACACTTAATTCAGCTGACCACTGGGAAAGGCTCCCAGTACCATATGGCCAAATGCTTGTCCTTAAGTATCAGATCTGATTGAAAGGGTCATCATGTTACAGTCCTGAAACAAAAATCATAGATATGAATAAATCTCAGATTGGTCTACAATAAATGTCTCTCAAAGGTGAGACAGGGTCAGGCCTGAAGACTAACTTAAAAGAGGAGAGAGTCAGCTCTAAAAAGCAGAAGCAGCCCTGGCAATCAAGTGTTATCACAGGCAGACTGGGAGCAGTGGGGGAAGAGGCTGCGATAAATCAGTTAGGGCCAGCTGGTCCCACTTGAGGCTGCCAGGGGCCTTTTAAAAGCCTTCCCCCAGTGTGTGTGGGGGGGTGGAAAAGGAGGTTGGGGGAGAGGTGAGGAGTTTAGAACAGGCAAGGAGAGAGTTAGAGAGTGGCAAAGGAAAATAATAATAGCAACCATCAGAGAGAGCAGGGGAGGTGAAAAGCTCCCACAGGGAGTATATGGGGCTCCTAGCCCCTGGTAACCACAGGGCGCAGCCAAAGGCTGGAAGGACTGGTTACTCAGCCTGGTTGGACCAGAGGGCTCCTATCTTCTGTGCTTCAAGCCCAGCGACTGAAGCCAGAATCCTAGTGAGGGGAGCTGGTGCCATACTGTGGGAATGTGGACTGAACAGAGTTCTAGGGCTTGGGAGTAGTGTTGACACTGTCACAAAGGAAAGAATCATGCTCAAGGTTGGAATAAAGGACTCAAGGGATGGTAGGATTGACACATGTGATAGATCCAGCTAGCATTTAATGTTGAGGGGATGGAGGAGAAACAATTAAAATAAATGAAAGGGAGGAGAGACCTTAAATATTTCAGAAAAGTTTGGATAAAGAGGCTTCTATTAAAACAACAGGCAAAATCTACTACCAGAGAGAGGAATTTGGCTCTAATTCCACAAGCTTTTTTCAAATTTGCCTATAACTACATTTTTGTAAGAACATTGAGCTCCTTAGCATGCTCAGATGTTTTTTACTCTATTGGATACTTTTATTTAGAAGCAAGAGACAAAGGAATGAACAGCTGCAAAAAATCAGACATACCAGTCAACAACAGATTTTGTCTTTTGTTCAGATATCACCATACCAGAAGACTCACAGATATCTTTAGGGCCCATATCCTATTTTACTAGGATCCTTCAATTAATACACTAAGGCTCTGTGCTAATGTTAAGAGCAAGCAGCTTCAGTAAAATTATCTAGCTTAGCTCGAGGGCGATGTGATTCTAAATAACTGTTCTCAAAAGACCAATTGAGAATGCACTGAGTCATGTAAAACACAAGATGCGCACTTCTGAGGCTGTCTCCACCTGTTTTTTTTTTTCCAAAGGCTAAGTCGACAGAGTATCTTTCGAGGAGCCTGGACAGCTCGTCACAGCTTGTCTACATATTCTGGAACATTTTCCGAGTTGCCATAGTCTGTGACAATTTTCTCCTGAGTCACTGTGCCCAATACATACCACAAATACTACATAGTTCTCATGATGTTCATTCTGGTAGCCTGCAGGGATAGGATTTCCAAGAGATCTCAATGGTGGTCTCACGTGGCTTCCATTGACCCTGATGGGAGTTTGATCTCGTGGTGAAGAGTTAAGCCAATATTGAGTGCTTTAGAAAAATCACACTTCTGTTCCAAGAGTTAGCTGGATGATAAGCCAGTCTTATTCAGATTGATTAATGGAAATCAATTGCCTGGAGGGGAGGAATAAAATAGCTTTTTTCCCATTGGTCTTAACCAGCAAAAATTGTAAATAACATTTTAAGTTAGTGGCCTCGCAGAACTCAGAGAACAAGAGACCATGGTGGCTTTACATTTTCTTTGGCTGATTCCTGTCCTGGAAAGTTATGGGGCTGAAGAGGCTTAGACACAGCCAGGGACCTTGCCTAAATTATAACGGATTCATGGTGCTACCTGAAAGTCACCCACACCCTTCCAGAATCTTTTCAGTGCTTTGTGCTTAGGTCTGGCCCCAATCCATCTTCTTTACCACAGCCTGAGAACAGGTACGTTAATGATAGCTGTATGTTTCTCTTCCCCAGTGGCTCCACCGAGGGAATTCTCTCCTGATTAGAAATGGAACTTTTAGAGCCATTTTACTGCTCTGGCCTTTTTACCAATTGCAAAGGGGCTGTACTAGGGGTGAGAATCTTTCTCAAAACTCGGGTTCCCATATAAATAAATGATTTTTGTGTTTGCTGCCTGATTCCTAAAATACCTCCTTTGGTGCTTGTCTGCCTAGCACAATAGGGCTCTTATCCTTGGTGGTTGTTCCTAGGTGACTGTGATATCAATAATAACAACTAAATTTGGAAATCTACATCATCATGGTTTTTGGCATGTTGTGGACAAAGGGAATAACAGTCTCTCCTTTATCACCTCTGTGAACTTCACTATAGAGGACGAAATTAAAGAACACCCTTTGTGCTTACTTAAAATAAATTTCCACAGTGATCAGTCTCTACTACCCTAAATACTGGAAATAATCCAGTACTCAGTCCATAAAGTTCTTGATTCTGATCCCAGGAAAGGCACCACTTCAATCATAAGTGGAGTGAGTGGAAATTCTGCCAGTTCAAACCCCATAACAGAAGCCAGAGCATCTTAAGAACCAGTTGGGACTTGGACTTCAAAGAACTCCAAAGACTGGGATTTAAACACACAGGGCTGCTCACATAGCCAGCTAGCATTCTCATTGCTGTTAATTATTCCACCTTCACTCATCTTTCCCTTGCAGTTTCAGTTACTGCTGCCAAGTGGGAAAGCAGGAGACAGATTTTTTTTCTGAGAGGTTGGATATGTGTTTCACAATGACAAACGTTCGGTCTAATTAGGACTGGAAAACACAAACATAATTGTTTTTTGTATCTACATTGCATATTTTCTATGTTAAAAGAGGCTGTATTTGTTCACTGGTGTGTACATTTGTTGTTATAGTTCACAAGTACTCATACTGCATAGGCAGTGAAATGCAGAAAATAAATGACCTATCATACAGTTATAATCCTAAGCATTTTTGTTCATAGGGACTGCAAGCTAACTTACAGCTATGAGGTGGCATTAAAAAAGAAATAAAAACCAGAGAACGGCCTCAGGCTTTGGAGCAATGTCATGTACCTCCACAAAGGGCAGTGTTCAATGTACAAATGGCATACAAAGGAGGGTATAAGCCCATCTGCCTTCTTTCTTGTCTTGCCCAATCACATGAAGGGAGCACCAGAAACACTTCCCTTAAAAGTAAAAGCCTACAAGTCTCAAGACGTAGCATCACACAAGCGTTTCAGGGAGGAAGGAGACAAACACAGATTTTTACTCCTATACAAAACAGGTTGACGTGAATGGAAGTAAGGCTGGGGTGAGCAAACTTTTTACACTGGGTCCCACTTTTTGTCCCTGCTGTTAACAGGTCCTTTTCAACCTGTCTAATGTAATCCAAACCAATGGAAATTTTGGTTATGTTCATATGAAAAAAAATAAACCTTTTGGCGCATGTAAGAAAATAAGTCTGTAGAACGTAAAAACATTATTGATTGGTCTATAAATGTGATGACACATACATAAAAACAATAACATATTTCGGCATTTTTAATGAGAGGGATGAGCCTTAGACCCAGCAGCCAAATGTGCTGCACCCCCTTATGAAATATCATCCCCCCTCTGGCCAAAGAGGCCAGCCCTCCCACTTTGCTCACCGCTGGAGTAAAGATAAGCAAAGGAATGGCTCAGCCATGAAATAATTTACATAAATAGCACAGGGAGGACAGATGTCAGCAACACATTGTGGGGACAGATTGGCTACGTCTACACGTGAAGCCAACATCGAAATAGGCTATTTCGATGAATAACGTCTACACGTCCTCCAGGGCTGGCAACGTCGATGTTCAACTTCGACGTTGCGCGGCACCACATCGAAATAGGTGCTGCAAGGGTACGTCTACACGCCACAGTAGCACACATTGAAATAAGGGTGCCAGGCACAGCTGCAGACAGGGTCGCAGGGTGGACTCAACAGCAAGCCGCTCCCTTAAAGGGCCCCTCCCAGACACAGTTGCACTAAACAACACAAGATACACAGAGCTGACAACTCGTTGCAGACCCTGTGCCTGCAGCATGGATCCCCAGCTGCCGCAGAAGCAGCCAGAAGCCCTGGGCTAAGGGCTGCTGCCCACGGTGACCATAGAGCCCCGCAGGGGCTTGAGAGAGAGCATCTCTCAACCCCCCAGCTGATGGCCGCCATGGAGGACCCGGCAATTTCGACGTTGCGGGACGCGGATCGTCTACACGGTCCCTACTTCGACGTTGAACGTCGAAGTAGGGCGCTATTCCGATCCCCTCATGAGGTTAGCGACTTCGACGTCTCGCCGCCTAACGTCGAAGTTAACTTCGAAATAGCGCCCGACGTGTGTAGCCGCGACGGGCGCTATTTCGAAGTTAGTGCCGCTACTTCGAAGTAGCGTGCACGTGTAGACACAGCTATTGGGTGTTAGTGGGCAGAGAGGAGCAGAGAACATTTCAAGGGAAAGCTTTCTGTTTCATTTGGTCAGTTTAATGGCCCTGCTCAGGCAGAGGGGAGCAGAGCACACCCAAGAGCTGATGGTGAATGGGGGGCCAGTTTGGATCAGAAGTAAGGAGAGACTTTGAGGAGGAAGGTGAATGATACTGTGAGACAAAAGGAGGTTATTCAAAGGTTACTTAAAGGCATCTGTACTACAGATATGAGCCTGAGCAGCAAAATTTGAGACTGGCTCTCTTTCATGCCAAGGCAGCCTCCAGAGCCAGGAGTTCAGCTCAGACTTTTGGTGATGCATTGAGATACCCCTAATTCAGCCTGAGTAGTAGCTTACAACACAAGTCATTCCACTAAAATCAATGGGACTACACGTGGTGAAGGATACTGTTTACTGTGAGTGATAACATCAGAATGTGGCTTCTCCCTATTGGAACAAAGTCCATGAGATGACTCGAGCATTTGCAAGTCAATGTAAGATTTGCAGACTCAGTCCTATAACAATTCATGATAATTTGGGGGAGGTGTGGAGCTGTACATCCATTTAAAGTTTATGTGATATATTATTAAATTATACCCTGGGTATTTGAATATGTGATTTTTGCAATATTAAGTAACTGAGTGTCTGTCTTCTCTAAAGACCTTAACACATAAATGTTAACTCGGGTGAAGAGGCTCAGAGATTATAGCGCAAGTGTGCTGACTCTTGCACAGCAAGAATAAAAGGTTTGTGTAGGAGGTATGGGAAAAGCACCGGGAGCCTAATTAAAAGGTTAACAAGGCACTTCCTTTCCCTTTCCCTCATTGACCCTGACACTGGGGTGGCTTTGTTTACAATGTAACATGTGACAAATATAAAAGCAATATTTTGTCTTGGATGTGGCAAATGCAACTGCGGAGAAAAAACACTCTGACTCACAGAAGGGTCTGATTGCAGCTCTTCATTCATCCTTTTCAGCTAACCGATTAATTAAAGTCCGGTCCCCATTTCCCCCTCTCCAAACCCAAGTCATCAGAGTGAAATTCTTCCTACATCCAGGGTGTATTACCTGTGGCCTGGAAGGAATGTGCATTATTATTGTGGGGGTGGAAAGATTACACAACTTCAAGATTGAGTCACCAGGCTTAGATGTAACCTTTTTTGTGTGTGTGTGTGTGTGTGTTCTGTGTTGGGTGCCTAGTGCTGTGAGTTCCCAGTCCATGATAGAGGTCCTGGGGCACTATAGTAATACCAATAAATAACAATGGTGATGAATAAGGAAGCTAGATAGCTGTGGTGTGTGAAGTATGAAATGATAAACCATCCATGGAACAGTCTGAAAGGATACCTTAGAGCAATAGTTCCCAACCTTTTTAGTAACCTGGTACACTTCAATGAGACAACTAATTCCACAGCACACCCACTTTTTTCAGCTGAATCGATTGCTCATAAATGTCACATTTACTTATATTTACTATGGTTACAGTCTTGCTAGAGAGGTTTGCAACATAGCAGTGTATACAACAAGCTAAATGAGGATCAAATGCATTAATGTCTCAAATCACAGAATGCACTGTCTTCAAAAGTGAGCACAGACACATTTTCAAAATCTGGCCAACACAATGCTAGGGATGTTGAGTAAACGAGTAACTACCAAAAACAGGCTCCCCTCCCTACCAGCCTGATGGAGTCAGGACATGGCATTTAAACCGCATCCCAGCTCCAAAAGGCCTCTGCACCCATTCTAACATCACTCTGAGAGGTGCTATTTGGTCAGTACAAAATCTCTCATTTCAGAAGCTGGCCTGTTCTTCATATCAAATGCCTAGACTTTGTCACAAATGAGGAGCTTTGGAGCAGAGCAGCACAAGAATAACTTGACGTTCAAATCAAGAGAAGAAAGTGGAGATGGCTAGGCCACGCTCTCAGAAGACCATCGTCCAGCAGAGTCCATTAAGCTCTCAAATGGAACACGCAAGGAAAATGCAAAAGAAGACGACGTCAGACTACATGGAGAAGATCTACAGAGATTGAAGAATAACTGGGGTACTCCTGAAGTCAGCTGGAAGTTTTGTCCCAAGACAGAGTGAAGTGAAAGAGACTTGTAGATGACTTATACACCACTCAGAGTACAGGGGTTTAACTAGTAGGTATTTTGTAAAAGAAAGCTTTTGAAAACCACATCCATTCTTCCAAACTTTTTACCAGAGCTGGGAATAGCAACAGCACTCATATTTGGAATGTTTCCTTTGAGGCTGAGAGGTAAGAAAGGGGTAAGAGCTATTCTCACAAGCTTGGGCACTTTGAAATGGAGATGTGTGGAGGCAACGAAAGAGGAAAATTATGAATTTGAAGAGTTAGAGAAGGCAGCTAAGATGAACAAGATGAAGCTGATTGCCCAAACAAACCATATTTTACTGTCATTGAAAAGCAGGTTGAACAATATTCCTGATGTACCATTGGTGAGAGAGGTGTTTCACAGCACCAGGCCACATATGGGGGGTGCACAACAATGTGGCAGCTAGATTTATCATGCTGGGCAGAATAAAGGACATACAAGATGTTCTGATTAGCTCACAGAGAGAAGATTAGCTATGGTTCGTGTCGCAGCAAAGCCCTCAGTGTATACAAGTAGGCTCAGCCACTCAGGTTACCACATTCAATAACATCTGACTTGAACCATGTGATCAAACACACATAGAAACTCCAAAATATATCCAATAAATCGCCTGTGAAACTTTGCGGGACAAAAATATCTACCCTCAAGTCTAGTGAAATGCTTAGTCATGCAGAATTTTCTAAGCAACTCAGTGCATTTCCACAGCTGCACTGCAAACCCACAAAGCCTCCAGTTGCTAGTGTTCTCTTCTTTGAAATCAGTAGGTCTAGTCTTTGTCTGTTTTTACAGAGCAGAGGACATCATAAGGAAATGGCCATGCTATATAGATTTAGGACTGTGTTTCAAATTGTTTTCCTCCAGACATTTATAGCCCACCCTTGAAATTTATCCACAGGTGCCATAACTAGAAGGACCAAGAGGTCAGAATAAAACCTAGGTAATAAAAGCACTGGCTGGATTCACAAATTGTTCAAAAATTAGATGCTTCTCCTCAGCCTCCAGTATTGAAAGCTCATATATCAAAACACTGAGATTAGGCACATCCAGACATGGCAGTAGAATGCTAAATAATCGGAATAGTATTTTTTTATCATGTTCCCATGGCAACATAGAGTCCCTTAAGAAAAATGCTGCACACTGAATAATACAGTGAATTATTATTATTGACATTGTCACCATGGGAAGCTCCCCCATATCCACAGTAAGGTCACATCTGAGGCCTGTTAAGTCAATTGAAAATTCCCTCTCACCTAAACAACTGATTGACCAGATTTATGCAGTGTTCTGTAATTCTGTCAGTCCCCCGGTATTCCGTATGATACAGGTTGAACCTTTCTAGTCCAGCACCCTTGGAACTTAACCATTGCCGAACTAGAGAAGTTGCTGAACCATGGGTGGTCAATATTCTTTAGCAGTATTACCAACACTTCTGCTGCTTACTGGGTTCATAGAAAATACTTAGGGGTAAATTAGAGTTAAATAACAGCACAGAACATGGAGAGCCAGAACTGGTGGCTGGAAACAAACTTTATGTGACTGTGGGACACTTGACCATGCCTAGGATAAGTGGACATTTGGCTAATCATGCCAGAACATGGATATTGCTCAACCAGCGTGCGTGGGACTAGAGAGATTCAACCTGTAGTGGCATAATTGAACAGGTAGTTTGGTATCTGTATGTCCAATTCAATATTAAATAGGGATTGATGCTTCTCAGAAAATCTAGTAAAATCTTCTGTTTAGAAACTGTTCCACTGATCTATAATTTCAGGGAATTTTGGTAGGATGTTCCTGCTACTAGATTCTTTAGGAAGCATACAAGATTGTTACCCCCTTGCAAACCGATCTATTCCTATTGCTCAATCAGTACTTGATGTCACAATCACCTGCCATAGCATTGTCACATCCAGAAGGACTAGCTCTGAGGTGACAATACCGCAGATCAATTATTGGCATATTTAAAAGATGAAAAATATTATTTGCGGTTTGCCATCACCACGATGGCTAATTAATATAATTATCAAAACCAATGGCAAGCATAGAGGGCATGATGCTGATTTCACTTAGGCCAGATTCAGCAAAGCACTTACATATGTCAGGTTTTCTGTGACCTTTTTAATCAAAAATCTGATTTGCAAGGGGAAAAATAACCCTAAAACATTGTAATAATTGTCTCCTCCCTCTGAAGAGAATTAAAACACTTTAATCCTTTGATTTATTTTAATACAAGTGATGTCTTCCAAGACTTCTGAACAAGGACAGCATCATTGTGCTTGGCTGATGGGGATATTGGACAGCTAAAAATAACAGTGGCTGAGCTTCCAATGAGTATCCATAATCATAGCTATTTTTCCCTTTTTTGTTGCATAGAAGAAATCTCAGTCTGAAAAATTTTCATCCTGCCTTTCTTTTTTCAACATATGTCAAGGGTGTAGCAATTTAAGTTTATCTCAAGCTTATAGCATATTTCTGGAATGCCACAAATCATAGGTTCAGTGACAACTTATGGAACTTTGCAGCAATGGAATGAGCTCTCTTTTTAAAATGTGGGCTGCACATAGTTACCTTAATGTTTTTGAAATGTTTCCATAGCTGGCATAACAAAAGTTCTTGTACATGACAAGTCCAACTGGAAAAAATATTTCAGCCCCCTTCATAAAGGTTTTACTTTTTATCTATGATCTAGTGATAGATCTATATGTTGGAGATGGAAAACGACCAGAAGAACATACCAACAATGTACTTTATTTAGAGGCATCTATGTGAAGATGAAATGAATGTGTATTTCAAAAGCTTTATTCTAAGTTATATCTTGTGCTACTTTATGTAGACTTCATTTATCTTCCAAATAAGAAGCAGAAAGAAATGATTTTCTGTTTCCATAATCATGCCGCTAACGAGAGGAAATGAGCTAATCCATAATGAACCAGAAAGACAGTTAAATAAAGACAGGGTCTTTTGATGACTTGCCAGTTTTCTCTAACATAATTTACTCAGTTTATTGACTAAGAACTCATTGTTCAAACCTGCCTCAGTTGAGCCTCCATTACTGTGGCTGCAAAACTACACAGACAAATATCTCAGAGCACTCTTTGGTGCCCTGATTATACCACTCAGATTTCTAAGTCCTTGATTGCACCCACAAGCCAGATACTTCGGCCACTAATTTCAGGTGCAAAGAACTGCCAGTGCAAAATTGCTTCTGTAAATTGTCCCTGCCAAAGGATATCAAATCCCTCAAGTCTCCTAAACTGGTTCTTGCTATTGACAAGTGTATAAAGCAAGCCAATAGGCCATGAGTTTAAATTGGTGTATCTGGTGTCAGAACTGCAAGCTGTCATTCTGGGGGCAGGGGATTCTCCTGATCCTGCTTGCAGCCTAGGAGGTGTGTAGTAAAGCATGTGATCAGAAGCATTCTCTGCTTTAGGGAGCTGCCCTCTCTCTCTCTGCTTTTAGCAGGCCCTTTCATGGGGGAAGAGGGTGTTGGGGAGATTGGACAAAGGAGCAACTGCCTCAGGCCCTGGTGATTTAAAGGGGCACAGGGTTCTCGGCCACTACCACTGCTACTGTGGCAGTGACTCCAGACAGAGCCCCTGGCCCTTTAAATTACTGTTGGAGCTCTGTGTTGCTCATCCAACACATATCCAAGGACTGCAGGTGGACCCAATGCCGCGTTCTGGGTGGCACTAAAGGCTGAAGGCTGAATGCCTCTGGCCCCACCTCTCCTTCCAGGGCATGGAGCGAGGCCCAACACACACTTTGCCCAGGGGCCCGTTACTGTGTGTTACCACTCTGGATTGCAAGAGTAAAAGTAGTGTTGTGTTGCAGTCTCCCAGCAGCACTTTCTGATGTTTTTATTTAACTCTAAGGCTATGTCTGGACTGCAGGCTTCTGTTGGCAAAACTTCGGTCGACAGAGCACATGGCCAGACTCCAGATCTGTCAGAAGAGATCTGCCAGTCAGGGGCATTTTGTCAACATCCTTGTACAACTCGTTCCACAAGGAAGAAGGGCTGTCTTGACAGAGGAGGTTTTTCTGACATGCCTGTCAAAACAGAACTGTCGGCAAAAGATACACAAGTGCATTGTGCAATTTGCATATCTTTTGTCAACAGTTCTCAGCAAACTAGACATAGCCTGAATGTCTACTGTCATCATATCAATAACCTCTAATAGTCTGACAATAGCCCTTCATTTCTGGCAAGAAACTCAGAAATAGCCATAAAAATAATCTATCCCATGTTTTTCACGGAGCGTGCAAATGCAGGTGTTTGGGAATTTACTGACTGTATGAACATGATCCATAAAGCCCATAGTCACATATCTCGCTATCAAATCTTGATTTAAGGAGCTCCCAGTACCCTGGGGACACACATCCTTTCTGCCTTCTGAGGGTAGCAGAAGTGCACGAAATGCAGAACTTGGTCCGTTTGCTGGCTCTTGGAAGTGGACTTTTGATACTGGTGATAGTAATTATAGATTGCAAAGAGAAGAACTTAGATTTGCACAGAACATTTAGGGTCCTTTTTTTTGTTGTTTTTTTTTTTCAGTGCTAATTTCTTCTCTCCCAGAATTGTTGCTCCTCCTGTTTTGACCGTTTGTATAATTTGTGCAGGGCATGCATGTTCCCACAGATGCTGATGCAGACTGTATCAGCAGTGTTAGAAAATGTGAGGTCTACTGGGGGAAAGGCAACAACTTCCTTTTTAATCTGACCTCTCTTCTTTAACAACAGAGACTCACTCTGTCCTAATAGACCTTGGCATTATTCCAGCCCTGTGTACCAGGTAGCATAGCTGTGTCTGAGACAAAGCAGAGAGCTCAAGACAAGTCTATTACACTGATCATGACTTAGCTAAAGAAAAATGAAAGGTTTCAGAGAAGGAATAAGGTAAACATGTGAGGAGGAGAATTCCAACATCCTCTGATGTAGGCAACCTGCGCTGAAAGTGGAAATACCAGAATTTGCTACTGCTGTGAGAAACTGGTTGTTCACCCTGACTTGTAACTGTCTATAATTGCTGAGCATGTACAGAACATGGGGCTGTTGCTTTATCATGGTTAACTCACACAACTAACTCACAATTAATCACTGTTTCAATTGTACTGTTAAACAATACAACCCCAACTGGTTTATTAAGTATTCTTGAATATTTTCCTACATTTTCAAATATATTAACTTTAGTTACAACAGAGAATACAAACTGTACAGTGCTCACTTTATATTATTTTTAACACAAATACTTGCATTGCAAAAGAAACAAAAGTAATGTTATTTTTTCAATTCACTGTAGTGAAATCTCTTTATCAAGAAAATGCAGCTCACAAATGTGGATTTTTTTTTGTTTCAATTAAACAAAACAGTGTAAACCTTTAGAGTGACAAGTTCATTCAGTCCTACTTTTTGTTCAGCCAACCTCTAAGACATAAGTTTGTTCCCATTTGTGGGAGTTAATGCTACCCACTTATTGTTTAAATGTCACCTGAAAGTGAGAACAGTGTTTGCATGGCACTTTTCTTGCCTGTATTGCAAGATAGTTATGGTCCAGATATGCTAAACATTCATATGTTCTTTCATCCTTTATCCACCATTCTAGAGGACATGCTTTCATACTGATGGTGCTCATTAAAAAAACAATATGTTAATTAAATTTGTGACTGAACTCCTTGGGGAAAAATTAGATGTCTCCTGATCTGTTTTAACCACATTCTAGGAGACAATCCATGTTACAGCAGTCTCAGATGCTGCTGCTGCATGTATTTCTCGTTTCAAGAACACTTTCACTGCAGTTTTGACAAAATGCAAAGAAGACATCAATGTAAGATTTCTAAAGATAGCTACAGCACTCAACCCAAGATTTAAGAATCTGAAGTGCCTTCCAAAATCTGAGAGGATGAGGTGTGGCATATGATTTCAGATGTCTTAAAAGAGAAAGATCTTGATTCAGAAACTACGGGACAGGAATCACCAAAAAGGAAAATCAGTCTTTTGCTCCTGGCATTTGATTCAGATGATAAAAATGAATATGCATGATCTGAAGTGTTTTGGATTGTTATTGACCAGAACTAGGCATCAGCAAGGACACATATCTACTGGCGCGTAGTAGAAGCATGAAGCGGCATATGAATCTTTAGCACATCTGGCATGTAAATATCTTGTGACGCTTGCTATGAAAATGCCTTGTGAATACCATTTCTCACTTTCAGGTGACATTGTAAAAGAAGTGGGCAGCATTATCTCTTGAAAATTTGAACAAACTTCTCTGAGTGATTGGCTGAACAAGAAGTAGGACTGAGTAGACTTGTAGGCTCTGAAGTTTTACATTATTTTATTCTTGAGTGCATTTTTTGTGCATGAGTCCACATTTGTAAGTTCAGCTTTCATACCAAAGAGTATTACATAGCACAGTATTTATAATAAGGGAATTGAAAAATACTCTTTGTGTCTTTACAATGCAAATATATCAAAATAAATATAAAATGAGCACTATGCACTTTGTATTCTGTGTTGTAATAGAAATCAATGCATTTGAAAATGTAGAAAACATCCAAAAAGGCTCAGAAAAACTGAAATATTGAGCTTTGATGTTTTTATATTTAAAAAAAATCTATTGCAGATTACTTTCAAAATTTCATTTATTTTTATTTTGATAAAAAAATTGAAATGAAGCATGAAATGTTTTGTTCAACAAAAAATTATTGTTCAATTTTCACCAAAAAATTTGAAACTTTTTGTTTTGGCTCTACTCAGTGAATTTTTATTTTTGTATTTTTCAACCCTTGCCAACCAGCCATAAATCCACCATTTGCCTCCTTTTAGATGGGACCACATGATTAGAAAATCCATTATTTTACTAAGTGTCAGGGTGGTTAAACATTGGAATAAATTGCTTAGTAGGTTGTGGAATCTCCATCACTGGAGATATTTCAGAGCAGGTTAGATAGACATTGATCAGGAATAGTCTAGGCAGTGCTTGGGCCTGCCATGAGGTAGGGGACTGGACTCAATAACCTCTCGAGGTCCCTCCTAGTTCTAGAGTTCTATGATTCCATGATAGCAGCAGCAGAAGATGACATGAAATATCTGATGAACCCTGCTCCACAGGGAGGAGAGCTCTACCATAGGATTTCAGTGTCTCCTGTGGGTAAGGGTGGTACCATCCAAAGATGAGCTTCATTGGGCAGGCCAAAAATAAGCCACTCCAAAGCAATCAGAATGGAGGGTAGACTCATCTGCACAATGCCAAAAACAAGCCCCAAAACAGTGAGTACCAGTACCATGGGCTTGTCTGTTCAAACTTGATACAGGATGAGAAAAGATGGCTTTGGGCTACTAAGTGGCTATAATCCAGCCACAACAGACAACAGAAAATTCCTCTGGCATGGAGGAATACACATGCTCATGTATCTATCCTGCTGCCTGATCCTGAATTTCTGCCCATCCCTCCCATCTGGAGATATGTCTTCATGCTGTGGCTGCCCTACAACAAGCTGATTATCTGCTGGCCTTCCCTCCATTAAGAGAACTACAGCAGTGTTGAAACTAAGAGCTGCCCAACAGGAGTCCTATGTTGTTTCCAAGCAGCAGCAGGCCCTCAGCATCCAGGAGCCCTTTGTAATAACTTTCCCTCCCCAGCACAGATTGGTGTACTGAGCAGAACCTTGGCCAAGAGAGAATCTTCCCCAAAAGCCACTGACAGATCCAAGTTTGCACAGCTGGTCCAGAGCCAGCAGAACAAAGGAGGCGACAGAGGTTATGACAGTATTAGCCTTTTCCATAAATCCAGGCAGAAAGTCATTAGCTAGGTCCAAGATATGAGACGATGCACGGCATAACTATAGGTCTGTGGTGAGGAATAACAAATAGGAGTCAGAGAGTGACACATCTGAAAAGCTGATCTGAACACGATGGTACCATAGACATACCCTTGCAGTGTTCTGTGCAGGCTGCTGACAGCTAATAGCTCAGCCGTAATTCTGCAATGGTTTCTTGAGCCTGTGCTGGTGATTTAAAACAGGGGTGAGAAAACTTTTAACGGCAGGCCTCACTTTTCACCCTTGCAATTAGCAGCCCCTTCCCCTCTCACCCCCCAACCTATCTAATGTAATCCAAACTGATGGAAATTTCACTTAAGTTCATATGAAAACAAGCGAAAATAAAAAACAAGCTTTTGGCACGTGTAAGAAAATAAGCCTGTAGAACGTAAAAGCTTTATTAAGTGGTATGCAAATGTGAATACACATACGTGGAAACTGTAACATAGTTCATCATTTTTAATGAGATGAATGAGCCTGAGACCCAGCAGCCGATTGTGCTGGACCCCCTTGTGAAATTTCATGCCTTCCTCTGAGGGGGCCTATCCCCTTCCACTTTGTGCACCCCTGATTTAAAAGAGGAAATACTTGGTCTGATCCTGCAAGTTTCAAATCCCTGTGATTTTAAAGGATCTTCCATAATTAGGGTGACCATCCATCCTGTATTTGGTGGGATGGTCCGATATCTGGGATGCCAAAAAGATGTCTCTACTCATTTTTTAAAAGGGACTAATTGTCCTGTATTTGGGCCCTCCCTCCGCTGACTTTTTCTGCCAGCAGGTGTGGGCTGGAGAGCACGTAGGTCAATTTCCCAAGCCTCAGGGAAGCATGGGGAGCATGGGCAGCTGCCACACGCCTGCCACTTCTCTGGGCCTCCAGGGGAGGGCCCGTGGCTGCCATTTCCCTGAGGCTTGAGGAGGGTGGGCAGCTGCTGCCTCCTTCCAAGTTCCCTGGGGCTTGGTGGAGTCACCCCTCCCCCCATATCTCCCTGTTCCATATTTGGGACAGGGAGATATGGTCACCCTACCCATAATCAAGTCCCCAAAACAACTAGTTAAATATACTCAAAATACCTTGAGCTAAAGCTGTTGGGATACTCTTAGGATTCTTCATACAATACAGAGTCTGTGTGATGAAAAGTCAGTCAGCAGGCTGAACAATTTCATTCACATCTGACCTGGGCATGAGTTAGCAACTTTAAAAATCAGACATCTCTTTCTAATTAGCTGAGTATAACCTGATCATGGATGGCTCATCCTTGGAATCCAAAAAAGAGAGAGATTAAAATTGGGGGAAAAAATGGTCTGCAAAAACTTGATGTAATTGGACAAAAACCACTGCAGCTCTGGGTGTGCAAGCCAGCTATTTCTGTCACAGAGCCACAGAGATATAACACCTTCATTTAACACCCTATTTATATCTTTTAGAAAGTTATCCTTTTTTCTTTGCTGTAATTCCGAATAATAAAACATTCAAGCTGAAACTATGGATCTCTTAGAAATACTCACATGGAGCTTTCATCTCTCACTAAATTAACATACTTAGAATCATAGAATGCTAGAACTGGAAGGGACCTCAAGAGGTCATTGAGTCCTGTCCCCCGCCCTCACAGAAGGACCAAGTACCATCTAGATCATCTGTGAGAAGAGTTTATTTAACCTGATCTTAAATATCTCCAGTGATGGAGAGGCCACAACCTCCACAGGCAATTTATTCCAATGTTTAACCACCCTGATAGTTAAGGAGTTTTTTCCTAATGTCCATCCTAAGCATCTCTTGCTGCAGTTTAACCCCATTGCTCCTTGTCCTATCCTCAGAGGCCAAGGAGAACAATTTTTCTCCCTCCTTTTTGTAACAGTCTTTTAGGTATCTGTAAATCACTATCATGTCCCTTCTAAGTCTTCTTTTTTCTAAACAAAAGAAGTCCACCTCTTTCAGTCTTCCCTCATAACTCATGTTCTCTGGACCTTTATCACTCTTGTTGCTCTTCTCTGGACCTTATCCAATTTCTCCACATCTTTCTTGAAATGTGGTGCTCAGAACGGGACACAATACTCCAGTTGAGGCCTAATCAATGCAGAGCAGAGTGGAAGAATGACCTCTTGTGTCTTGTTCACAACATGCCTGTTAATGCATCCCAGAACCACGTTTGCTTTTTTTGCAACAGCATCACCCTGTTGATGTATATTTAGCTTGTGGTCCACTATGACCCCTGGATGCCTTTCTGCAGAACTCCTTGCTAGATAGTCGCTTCCCATTCTGTATGTGTGAAACTGATTGTTCCTTCCCAAGTGGAGTACTTTGCATTTGACCTTATTAAACATCATCCTGTTTATCCAGACCATTTGTCCAATTTGTCCAGATCATTTTGAGTTATGACCCTATCCTCCAAAAGCAGTTACAACCCCTCCCAGTTTGGTATCATCCACAAATTTACTACGTGTACTCTCTATGCCATATCTAAATCGCTGATGAAGATATTGAAGAGAATCAGTCCCAAAACAGACCCCTGCAGAACCCCATTTGTCATGTCCTTCCAGAATGATTGTGAACCATTAATAACTACTCTTGAAGAACAGTTATCCAGCCAGTTATGCACCCACCTTATAGTAGACCCATCTAAGTTGTATTTTCCCAGTTTATTGACAAGACATTCGTGAGACCGTATCAAATGCCTTACTAAAGTCTAAGTATACCACATTCACCACTTCTCCCTTATTCACTAGGGCTGTGTCTACACGTGCCCCAAACTTCGAAATGGCCATGCAAATGGCCATTTCGAAGTTTACTAATGAAGCGCTGAAATGCATATTCAGCGCTTCATTAGCATGCGGGCGGCAGCGGCGCTTCGAAATTGACGAGCCTTGCTGCCGTGCGGCACGTCCAGACGGGGCTCCTTTTCGAAAGGGCCCCGCCTACTTCGAAGTCCCCTTATTCCTATGAGCTCATGGGAATAAGGGGACTTCGAAGAAGGTGGCGTCCTTTCGAAAAGGAGCCCCGTCTGGACGCGCCGCGCGGCGGCAAGGCTCGTCAATTTCGAAGTGCCGCTGCCGCCCGCATGCTAATGAAGCGCTGAATATGCATTTCAGCGCTTCATTAGTAAACTTCGAAATGGCCATTTGCATGGCCATTTCGAAGTTTGGGGCACGTGTAGACACAGCCAAGATGTGTTATCCTATCAAAGAAAGCTATCAGACTGGTTTGGAAAGATTTGTTCTTTACAAATCTATGCTGGCTGTTACCTGTCAGCTTATTTTCTTTCAGATGTTTGCAAATGAATTCCTTAATTACTTGCTCTATTATATTTACTAGCACAGAAGTTAAACTGACTGCTCTGTAATTTCCAAGATTGCTCTTATTCCCCTTTTAATAAATAGGCACTATGTTTTTCCTTTTCCAGTCTTCTGGAATCTCCCCGGACATAATTTCACCAATATAACTTCAGAGATGGGTCATTTACACTCAGAAACGAGTCCACACCTCAGCCTAATAAATTTTGTCATACAGAGCAGCTGGGATTTATTTTCAGTTTAGACCAAGCTCTCTGTGGGGGTTGGGTCACACTGGAATTTGCATCCAGATGAACCTGGGTTTGGGGTCAAGTTTACAAATCCCAAACGGCCATAGGTTTTTTCCTTCTCTAGAAAAGGCTCTCCTGTGATGGGGTGGACTAAGTCCCACTGCCCGAGAGAAGGGCAGGGGCCATGTTGCACCCTATCCCCACGAAAGGAGAGGAAGAGAGATCCTCCCAGCAGGATAGAGTGTATGTCTCTACTGCAGCCATTCAGGGCTCAGCAGGCCAATATAAAAGAAGCTGCTGGCTATGGCCAGTCAGTTCCTTACAGGAGCTCAACCGAGGCAGATCTCTTTATATTGCCTAGGAGACCAGCAGCAGCACTTGGAACAGCTCTGAGTGTGAGCTGAACTTACACCTATTTTTATTTTAAAACTTAGACCTAAGCCAGGAAGAAGACACAAGCTGAGCACAAGAACTGGCAGCACTGTGGACCAGGCTGACCCCAGAGCTTTGGAGACCAACAGTCCTTACACAGCACCCCTTTGCCACCGAGGGGTACTCACAAGCAGGGGGACCCCATTACACCTCCATTTTCATAGCTCTTAATTCAACACTCTAATGTGCTGGGTAACCTCAATTAAAGAATAGTAAGGGTAAAAGAGAAGCCACTCTATATGTGATCTGTATTAAGGTATCATTAAACACCTGAACAACATCATTTATATCCTGAGAACAGGTCACAATCCTCAATTTGAGCCTGCATGCTGGGTGCTGGAAGGCTGTAAGTCCAGGAGAACGAAACAAGAGAAATGGCTGGAGGGGTAAATGTGATCAAAGCTGCCTTACTGTTTTTCACTGACCATGGAACTGACAATGTCCTTTCTGGAAAAAATACAACCTCCTGACAACAGTATTAGTGAGGAAGACCAAGGATGAAACTAGACAATAAATTATATCAGAGCTTTCAATACAATACAAAAAGGAAGCCAAAAACTTCATAAGGTGATCGTGAGCTGCATATAAAGGTGATTGCATCAAACAACAGGGCACCACTGTATCACTTTGTGGCACTGGGGGGTACTGAATGTAACTGTAATAACAGCTAGGGTTTGTTGTCCTCTCCTGCGGAGGAAAAGTGCCTCACTGGGCAATGAAGGGAGAAGGCAAGATTCACTCACTTTTGGAATGAGTGGGGTGGGCTTTCTAGCCAGGGGATCACCTGAAATCTTCATGGATACTCAGGGAGCTGCTAGACACCTAGAGCTATCTATGTGGAAGACCCAGTTGCCTCTCCATGTTCCCTGCTACTGTCCAGGCCTCCTGGTGACTATGTTCCTCACCAGTGCTAGCATGGCTTCCTCTGGTAGCTACTGCTCCTGGAACTCCTGGGACTGGGGTTGGGAGGCACCACCTGGGTCCCAGTGCCCAATGAAGTGAGTTGTGCAGGGGGGTCTCTGCTGTACAGTTTTGGGTGTTGAGGAGAGGAGTGGCCCTAGCTGGCCTCCATGATACTCCATCCCCCCAGTGTACCAATCTGCTCAGATACTCTACATTCCACCCCTGGTTCATCTATAGACTAGCTATGTGACCAATGTTCCCTCTGATTTTTTCCATCCAAGGCACACATGGATGTGCACAACAAATAGAAACACATGCTGCCCAATTGGCGTGGCTGTGGGGACTCTCTTTGTCAGCTGGGCGACACCTGACTCCCTCCTGTGCGGCTGCCTAAGTGTTCAGCTTTACAGGGAACACGGTGTGTGACCTTGGGCAACGAGAATATATACTTTGTCTTGTCTCGACTGCAAGCTCTTCAAGGCAAGAACTGTCTTTTACTATGTGTCTAAACAGTACCAACCACAACTGGTTGGGTCCTTCAGGCTTTACTCTAATAATAATAATAATGGTGAGCCACATGTTCTTGTCGGTGGGGAAATGCTCCAGCTCTTGAATAGCTATTGCTGTACTCCCTGTTGCTCTGGGCTGTTTTATAATTACCTTTCAGCCCAGTTTTCACGCACATAAAAGATAAACCCTGCTCTTTCAAATAGGAGCACTGAGCATTGTGTTCAGTCCGGGAAAGACCATGCAATGCAGGAACTGCCAAGAAGCTACGATCTCCCTCAACAGTTCTGAATTCACCCATAGAAGTATGAATTGTCTGCTCAGCTCCCATGCAGCTCTGAAGCGCAGGAGGACGTGGTGATTTAAAGGAAAGACTGTATTATGCTCTGGCAGATTACATCAGGGAGGATACAGGTAAGGTGGGGCTGCTGACTCTTTGGCTACATCTACATGAGGGGTTTTTTCTGGCATAACTGGGCTTTTGTCAGAAAAGCCCAAGGAGTGTCTACGCGCAAAATGTGCTTTGTCAACAGTCTGTCAACAAAACCCGGCACATCCACCAGCAGGATTATGCTGCTCCCCATTCAGGTATAACGCCTCTCTCGACAGTGTTCGGTTGAGAAGACAAGCTGTGTAGACGCTCTGGGGCCCTTCTATCCACAGACAGGGCTTCCGGTTCACTGGGCAGCCCTGGTTGTAGAGCTTCTGGTCAGCTGTTCTATCAAGAGAGGCCAGGAAGTCTGTCTGCTCTCTGTCGACAGAGCAGATTGCTCTTTCAATCTGCTTTTATGTGTCACTTCTGTCAACATATGCTTCTCATGTAGACGTAGCCTTAGAGAAATGGGGTGAAGGAGATGTTAATTTGTTTTCAGGTTTCTACAGCCTCCTACATAGAGAGCTCAGATAGTGTCCCCCAGAGGTCACACACAGGCTGCTGACAGAAAGCATTGCTAAATCCTTATCTTCACCAGTCTTGTCTTTTCTTAATCCCCCCGCCACCAACACCACCAATCCTTTCCCTAGGCTTTTCACATATATTGCATTCATTCCATGCATGCTGGCTCTGCTCAGAGCAGCGTACAAAAGGCTGTCTAAGTAGAGTTTTAGCGTGGACAGACAGAGGCTTCTTATCTATGGGGCAGGCAGCCAGCCTGCCGAGCCATCCTTTGTTCCCTGGGCAGCTATTATTATTCACAAGGTTCTGTAGAAAGAGACACAGTGTATGTTAAATCCCAAGTTTGACAATAATTCATCAACATCTCACAACAATGTACTGTGTAAGGGAGAGGTATAAACTCAGTGTGTCTGGATAATGACTCCTGATGTCCCAGAGAGTGAGCTCCTAAATGGGCTATAATCCAAGAGAAATGGGCCAAATTCAGTTCTCAGTCTCACAGGTGTACATCTCGAGGGCCTTTATTGACTCTGCAGGGAGTGGAATTTGACTTGATACCTTGTATTTTTCTGATTCTTGTCTCAAATATAAACCCCACACTCAGCCACAGCAAATGCCAGGTTAAATTTGATATTGTCCTTAAAACAAGCAGTCCTGTAGCCCCTTAAGGACTAACAAATTGATATATCTGGTAGGTAAGACCCACCTCAGATTTGTGCTTGTTTTTAAAGGCTTTGCCTAGGAAATGCGATGTTACATAATGTACGGTCCAGTCCCTTGTCCTGCTGAGTGTCTTCTGTGGAGGCCTAGAACTCTCACGGGGTGGGCAGTCTCCTCACAAGATGTATGTGTGTGGGGGGGGGATTCTCCTCCCTTTGTAGTAATAGCCCCTTTGCCATTAAAGATGAAAAAAAGTAAGTTGCCATGGCCCCTCAAATGAACAGGTGCAAGCCTGGCTCTCTGGCAGAGGAGCTGGAATAATTTTTATAGCGGGGGTGCTGGGAGCTCTTGAACCCAACAGGGAACTCTATATGTAATGGAACCCACTTGAAGCCAGGGGATGCTGCACCCCTAGATCCAGCACGTATGCTCCTTGGGCCCCTCCTAAGGTGATGTGAGGCATGGCATTGCCCTGAGCATGTACAAGGACAATTATACAGTCACTAGCCACAGTCTGGCCCAAAATACACATTCATAACTGGGGCTGGTTAATATTTGAACTTGAATGTCTTTGTCCACACTAAGGGCAAAATCATATTTAACCTATTGTCTAATCTGGGTCTCTCTGCCTGCTACAGACAAGGCCCTAGGCGGCTTAACTGAGTTGCCATGCTGCATTAGAAAACTTTGAAATCTCTGTTAAAGTTGCTGCAGGACAGGAAATGTCAATTAGGCCGCCTGCATGGTGCAGGGGAGTCAGGAAAGCAGCAGGATCACTCCAGCTGGCACAACAAAAAGGAGACAGAAGCACTGGTGTCATCTGAACTCTGACTGCAAAATCATTGCCTCACACAGGCTACGCCTACGCTAGCCAAAAACTTCGAAATGGCCATGCAAATGGCCATTTCAAAGTTTACTAACGAAGCACTGAAATACATATTCAGCACCTCATTAGCATGCGGGCGGCCGTGTCACTTCAAAATTGACGCGGCTCACCGCTGCGCAGCTCGTCCAGACAGGGCTCCTTTTCGAAAGGGCCCCAGCTACTTCGAAGTCTCCTTATTCCTGGCTAGAATAGCCTCTGTGTGTCATGGAAGGCAGCCTGTAAACAGGGATATGGAGAAGGAATAGCAGATTAAAGCCCGTTACCCCACTCTCACCTGGGCTTGTGCTTAGTGCTGCTCTGCTAGACTGGAGAAGCAGGAATACCAGACCCATGGGTGTAGCTACTGACTGACACAGAATAGAAAGTCCACAAGGTTCTCTTTGTTTTAACATGTCACTTTCTGGAGCGTTTGGAGAAGAAGGAGGAACCGTAGGGAAACATTTGCCTTGGCACATTCCCAATACTAAAAATATACAACTAACCCCCTTATGTTTGCCCTGAAAGGTTCAAGGAAAACCCCAGACCACAGGATGGGATCAGTAACAGATCATGCATGGTAATAATGGGGTTTTGTAAATCATTTCTTTGTTCTGTTGGCATTGTCTATAAATCACCTGGATTATGAGTCTATCAGAACTTCTGACATTACCAATCAGCCTTCATGAAGTAAAACTGAGCTAGATCATGAGGGAGGCACTGGAAGATGCTGAATGCATGATGCTGTGTGCAGGCATCCTTTTTATCACCATACAACCCTTCAAAGCAAAGTCTGGACCAGGCCACAGAAGCACAAAGACAGTTTTAGATTAATCTAATGCTGATAAGGCAATGATCGTCCCAGGCTACGTCTACACGTGCACGCTACATCGAAATAAGCTATTTCGATGAATAACGTCTACACGTCCTCCAGGGCTGGCAATGTCGACGTTCAACTTCGATGTTGGGCAGCACCACATCGAAATAGGCGCTGCGAGGGAACGTCTACACACCAAAGTAGCACACATCGAAATAAGGGTGCCAGGAACAGCTGCAGACAAGGTCACAGGGCGGACTCAACAGCAAGCCGCTCCCTTAAAGGGCCCCTCCCAGACACAGTTGCACTAAACAACACAAGATCCACAGAGCCGACAACTGGTTGCAGATCCTGTGCATGCAGCATGGATCCCCAGCTGCCGCAGCAGCAGCCAGAAGCCCTGGGCTAAGGGCTGCTGCCCACGGTGACCATAGAGCCCCGCAGGGGCTGGAGGTAGAGCGTCTCTCAACCCCTCAGCTGATGGCCACCATGGCAGACCCCGTTATTTCGATGTTGCGGGACACAGATCGGCTACACGTGCCCTACTTTGATGTTCAGCTTCGAAGTAGGGTGCTATATCCCATCCCCTCATGGGGTTAGCGACTTCGATGTCTCACCGCCTAACGTCGATTTCAACTTCGAAATAGCGCCCAACACGTGTAGCTGTGACGGGCGCTATTTCGAAGTTGGCGCCGCTACTTTGAAGTAGCGTGCACGAGTAGACGCGGCCCCAGAGGGCACAGCCTTGAATGTCTTTCCATCCTCCCGAGTACATTTGAAAAAGAAGAAAATATGACTGTTTCTCTGAACAGGGTGTTTCAGACATGACACTGGAGAAATGACATTATCATCCTTTTACAGCTCCATCCTGAACAGCACTGAGAGCCTCTCCAACTCCTCTGAACATAGAATTTCAGGTTCTCAGCAGCAAGCATTTTGTTGTTTTAAAATATTCCTCTGAAGTGTCTCCCCTCAGGGACCTCAACACTGTTAGCCAATGTGAAGGGCTGGACTCTTGCCTTTTATGGGGGAAACAGAAGAGGGGGAGGACTCAGGGAGCCTTCCCCCCGTACATCCTTGCCCCACACACACGTCTTACATTTGCGCACTAATCTGGCTTCATATGTAAGGAGGGTGACCTGGGAAATATGGCATTCCACATCTCCCACTCATCTAGGTTAGGCTGTGGCCCACACTTAGCTTCCACTTGTACATCTGCTGCTTGCAGTAGGCAATGGGAACCTAGGCACACCCTGTTGCTTCTCATAATAGCTGTAACGAGTGGTAGGTAATGCTGTGTCCCTCAGCCTCTGCATGCTCAGGCAGGCTGAAATCGAAACCCAATGCCCAGCTGTTACCACTATGTTCCTCCCTGCCCCAGCATACTTCATATTGGTAAACCTAGAAATTTTCCTGAATAGTTAAGGCCGGTGTGTACTCTAATTTTTTTCCATTTCTATGTGGAATAAATTTTATTATGTGCACTGAGGCAATTGTGGACATGCACCACCAGTAGAAACACATGCTGCCAGCTGTAGGCACTCTGCTTATCAGCTGGGCATCATTTCAACCTCTACTCAGGCATTCATTTTAGAGGGAACACCGGTTAAGGCTCATAATGCCATTATGAGAAGATGCTGGTAAAGAAGGCTGACTGAATGGTCTCAGCTTCATCTACGAAATACTTCTGCTGCTTAGAATCACAGGTTCAAAGCCTACCCTGCTTGGTTCAGTTTTACAATCCCCCAAGGCCTTGCAACGTGGGTCATGTCTGCTTCACTGGGGCATCAGAGAGGCCACTGTTATGTTTGAAAGAGTAGTTCGGTCTGGTGTTCCTGGGTAATATATCCCTTCTCTGCATTGCTGTGCTAGTTTCCCCTGTCCATCCTAGTGGTATGGTGAGAGTTGCAAAGCACTTTGGAACCACTATGGTATAAAAGGCTTTAAAGCATGTAAATGTGTGGTAATATTTATTTATCAGAGCAACCAGGAGTGGATCTTGATTGTTCTGATGCCCACTCCCTTGGAGAATATTCCCTTTCTACTTTAACCATTACTGAAAGCAGGGGTGTGCAAAGTGGGGGCAGGACTCCTCAGAGGGGGGCATGAAATTTCATAAGGGGGGAGCAGCACAGTTGGCTGCTGGGTCTCAGGCTCATCCACCTCATTAAAAATGTCGAATTATGTTACTGTTTTTATGTGTGTGTATTCACATTTATATGCCAGTTAATAAAGTTTTCATATTCTACATATTTATTTTCTTACACAAGCCAAAAGGTTTTTTTTTTCATTTGAACATAACCAAAATTTCCATCAATTTTGATTAAATTAGACAGGCTAGGGGGCCCCTACTAACTGCAGGGATGAAAAGAGGGGGCCTATGTAAAAAGTTTGCTCACCCTTGACTTAAAGGATCGCCCTACATCCATTGTTTGCTTAGTCCCATTGCCAGAAACTCCATCTGCTTAGATATGGAATTTCTGACTAATGACATTCCAGCACCATGCATTAAAAGGAGGTAGACAATGGCTGCTGTCATTTTCTTACCCACACAAACTCATCAGTAAGGCACTGATGCTTGACTATGCAAATGTCACAGAGCCATAAATATCCTATGCATTTTAGAGTGGTAATTTCAAATTAGTACTTGAATCAAATACCCTACTTAGCTCAATTAGAAACATGACAACAGCATGGTTGAGCACATGCACACTGACCATGCAGGATCTCTGAAATCTAGCACCAACATCACCAAAACAACAACAGTAAAGGAAACATGCCCACATCCAATGCTCTTATAAATGGGTCTCATGTCTCCATGTAAACAAAATCTACCCCTTCAAGATGCATTAAGGAACTTCAAGTCTGAAGCTGAAGGGTAACAGTGGGAAACGGAGGGATACATTCAGTTTAGGAAATAGCACTTTGCAGAGTTAATTCAAGCACACAGACATCTATTCAAAACTGGTGACACTAGGCTTAAAAAAACCATGCAGTTTTGCAAAGCTGCCACTGAAGGGCCTGATCCTGCAAGGCACTGAGCATTCCCAACTCCCATTCAAGTTAAAGGAGGCTGAGGGTGCTGGGCAGCCTCCAGAAGGGACTCAACACTTCAAAGGTCAGGCATGAATCCATACGTATGAATTCTGAAAGCTTATTTTTAAGGAAAAAATAGACATGGACAAATAGCATAGAATAAACATCAAGAAATGTTTTGCTTCAGTTTTACATGGTTCATTTTTATAGAACAATTTAGCCAAGTGCTATGTGGATTTCATTGTGAATGAAATGAATCAGTGATATTGCTTCCATGGAAACCCATCTGGCTGTGATTGGCTGAGCAGTATCCAGGCTCTCGAACAATACCACTGAAAGGACGAGCACTGTTAATATTTAACACAGTGCAGGGATGTGGTAAAACCTAGCAACCCCATGACAGTTGTTATGCAATTCTCCATTAATAGCTCAAAGGGACTCAGAACCATCTTAATATTTTCTCACTCTCTAAATTTCTATGCAAGTTTTTCTCCTTCCTTGTTAATAAACCTTTAAAACGGGGGAACAAATAATGAGGATGTTACATAAGACAGGCTTCGAGCCAAATCATACTTCTGCTCCTTTGAAAGTGTTATGGGACCAATTTAGAAAGCTAAGAAGAGCCATGTGAAAGGATATTGTATTGTTCTCCTTTCTGCTGTCTTACAGCTTATTGAAGGAATAGATTCATGCACTCCAGGAGCTGGTAATCTATTAATGAGCCTTTAAAATAGTGGGACCTAGCTTTGTTTGTAGTGATTAAATAATAAGGGCTAATGGTCCAAAAAGCAAGGTGATGTGTTGTCATGGTTACCTGAAACTAGGTTTGTAAAGATTTGTCCAGATGCAGACTCTGCTCCTGTTTCCCCACCCAAGAGGCGTGCAGCAGGCCCTTTTCTGCTTTCATTTGCGGTGGTGGAACACTGTGGAATGCAATGGGCCCAAATGCCCAATTCTCCTCTGCACCTGGGATGCACTCAGCACAGGTATGGAGTGGGGTGTACAAAGGCAACATTGAGCTCCTCTGATGTTCTGGGCAGGACAGAGGGCCTGCCTGGCACCCGGCATAGGTTAGAGCAACTTCTAGGGCCATGAGCAGGCAGGAATTGCTGCGTTACAGAGGTTCTTAGCCTGCTGACCCCTCTCTGTGGCTACCTACAATGTGGACTGTGATGGGGTCCAGGTTAAGTGCCATTCTGCTACCTGCTTGGAGCCCCCTGATGCCAAGAGTATTCCTCAGAAAACAGCTGCTGCCTGTAAGTCCCCCTTCCACTACCCAAACCATATAAAACACCCTCAGTAGAGCAGCAAATCAGGGCCATGAAGTGACACCAGTGTAAAGATGGAAGATCAGAATCAAATCCAGCACATTTGCAAAACCAACATTAGCTTGAGCACATACGCTGAACACTTATGACCTGCTGCCTTGCCTTCGGTACAGACCTCAGTTAGCCTGAGGGTCTGATCCTGCAAGGCACTGAGCATGCCCAATTCTAATTCAAGTTGGTGGAGGTTGAGGGTGCTGGGTAGCCTCCAGAAGGGAGTCACCACTTCAAAGATCAGGCCTGAAACAACCAGGGCCAGTGTTTCTTAAACTTTTTGAGACCACAGAAAACCAAACAATAATGTTCTTCATGCAGAACACCTATGAAAATTTTCTTCACACAAACAAACAAACAGCAGCATATACAGCAAAAGCAAAATGAAGTAATTTAATCAGGTATCATAGCAATGAAGAAGTAACACTGTATGTGGTTTTAATAACAGAAAATATAAACTTTGAATTACTTTTCCAAACACTTGCCACGCCCCTGCGAGTTGTTCACAGAGCACCAGTGTTCCACAGAACACAGTTTAAGAAACAGTGACTTAGGCCACACAACCCTTACACCAGACCTGGCTTTTGCAGATCCCATCACTGAGGAGCTCTGGTGTATGATATCTTTAGAGGAAAAGGATGGTTTTAAGGTTCCAGCCTTGGTCTGGAAGCTGGAGGGTCACCTCACAATTGTGCTATAGGATTCCTGGGCAATCTTGGCCACTTACTGGCTGATCCTGTAAGGTGCTTAAGTGGTTTGTTTGCTCCAGGCCCGAGTGCTCAGCATTTTGCAGGGCTGAACCCTCTCTCTTTCTGTGCCTCAGTTCCCCTGTGAAATGGAGCCACTACGTCCCTCTCTCCCAGAGGTACTGTGAGGATAAACCAATTGATGGCTGCAAGAGGCTCAGATGTCATAATAGTGGTACCATATAAGTGCCTAAGTAGAGTACATCAAAAAACCCCAAAAGCCCATTAGCAAGGTGTTATTTCTCTCACAGCTGGCTCCTGTTTTTCTTACGCAGGAGAGGTGGCTCTTCCTTGGTGGTTGGTCTGAGATTATGGGGAATGATTATGGGGAATATGGTTATTTATGTGCTCTGGATGCTTAAGTTAGTCACTCTGGAAAAATAAGCCATAAATCAACTGTGAACCCAAGTTACGGTTTACTCATCTGTCAAGCAGTCTTTGCACCAGGGAGGACATCCCTAACTCACACAAGCAACAGGGATTAAGAAATAGAGCACTTTGTCTTGTGCTAGATAATGCAGCAGAAAGCTCCAGACACACAACATCCATATGAAAACAAAACAGCAGGCATGTATAGAATCATAGAATCATAAAATGCTAGGACTGGAAGGGACCTTGAGAGGTCATCGAGTCCAGCCTCCTGCTCTCATGGCAGGACCAAGTACTGTCTAGACCATCCCTGATAGACATTTATCTAACCTGTTCTTAAATGTCTCCAGAGATGGAGATTCTACAACCTTCCTAGGCAATTTATTCCAGTGTTTGACCAGCCTGACAGTTAGGAACTTTTTCATAATGTCCAACCTAAACCTCCCTTGCTGCAGTTTAAGCCTATTGCTTCTTGCTCTATCCTCGGAGGCCAAGAAGAACAAGTTTCTTCCTCCTTATGACACTCTTTTAGATACCTGAAAACTGCTATTATGTCCCCCCCTTGATCTTCTTTTTTCCAAACTAAACAAGACAAATTCTTTCAGCCTTTCTTCATAGGTCATATTCTCTAAACCTTTGATCATTCTTGTTGCTTTTCTCTGGACCCTTTCCAATTTCTCCACATCTTTCTTGAAATGCAGCTCCCAGAACTGGACGCAATACTCCCACTGAGGCCTAACCAATGCAGAGTAGAGGGGAATAATGACTTCTTGTGTCTTGCTCACAACACAGATGTTATTGCACCCCAGAATCATGTTTGCTTTTTTGCAACAGCATCGTACTGTTGACTCTTATTTAACTTGTATTCCACTATAACTCCTAGATTCCTTTCTGCCGTACTCCTTCCTAGGCAGTCACTTCTCATTCTGTATGTGTGAAACTGATTGTTCCTCCCTAAGTGGAGAACTTTGCATTTGTCTTTATTAAACTTCATCCTGTTTACTTCAGACCATTTTTCCAATTTGTCCAGATCATTTTGAATTTTGACCCTATCCTCCAAAGCAGTTGCAACCCCATCTAGCTTGGTATCATCGGCAAACTTAATAAGCCTATTTTCTATGCCAATATCTAAATCGTTGATGAAGATATTGAACAGAACCAGTCCCAATACAGACCCCTGTGGAACCCCACTTGTTATACCTTTCCAGCAGGATTGAGAAACATTAATAACTACTCTCTGAGTACAGTTATCCAGCCACTTTTGCACCCAGCTTATAGTAGCCCCATCTAAGTTGTATTTTCCTAGTTTATTGATAAGAATATCATGTGAGACCATGGCACTTTAAGGTTTCAGCACTGCCTCAAACACATTGTACAACATCAGATTAGTGGTGCAATGCAGGTCATTCAATTTTCCATGGAAGTTAATGTGATGAGTTGACAGGCTTCTGTCAAATGTTGGGAAGAAAGAGGTCAACCCTCCATCCTCTTTGGCTTTAGAAATGGCTTCAGATACTGTGGCAGTTGCTGGGAATTGAGTCCACTCAACTCACAATGAAATGGCTGTGCTTTGGCTCTTGAGGGGATGCCAGCAAAGAGAGTCAATGGAGAAGGTGTTCAAGGAAGCAGAGAGCCAAGAGGAGAAGTGGATAGACATTCCTTTTCCTTCTCTTCTCCCTTCCCTCATTTCCAAAGTTTCATTAGGGAAACACTATTGTTTTGGGTCCTTGAAGGAGAGCAAATTCTACTGATTTACGTCAGTCAGATAGTACAATAAAGCCTATGACAAAGGTGTTAAAACTCCACTAGGTCTGCAGCATCTTTTCCTTGTCCTCTCACTCACACACCCATAGCACAATTGATGAAAAATAACTACATTTGACAAGATGACTTTCTCAACAGAACCCATGGTGGAAGTAGTTTGCACTCTTCCATGGATTTGGAAATCTGTCTCTTTGGCCCATGTGATCAAATATCATCTTTACTAAAGGACAGAGGGATGGCAGACTACACTTGCCTGTCCAGGCCATTTTCTAGAGCAAGCTGTCATGCTGAGATGTCATTCTGTGGCATGCATGAATAGCATTACATGCAGAATGCTCTAATCAAATTAGTATCACTGATGATTCTAAATCTGTCACCAGTAATCTTTACAGCATAAAAATGGTGCTACACTTATTGCCTGGAGCACAATAACTGCCTTTTCCATGAAACTACCCAAATTAGTCATTGGAATCAATATGTGTCATCTACGACAATAATGAGAATTTTCAGACAGGATGATAGACAGGAGAGAAATAAGTTGAAAGGCGCTATCACAGAGGGCTTTGTAAGATTCTGTATGTTTCTAAAGAAAATAAGGGCAAAGTGTAGAACTGATTTCCTGATTCCTAGGTAAGAAAGTACTCAGATGAGGAAAAGAGCACTTTTTAAAGGGCAGATGCTGTTGGTTATTCAGTAACCTTCGTCTTTTAAGGGCCAAATTATAAAACTTTATGTGCATATCTTAAGCATCTAAATGCATTTTCCCATGCAATGAAAACTGCCAGGTCAAGCACTAATCTGCAAACCAAATTCTATACAAACCTGGAATGTGCACCAGCAGCTATTCCTGCCTGTGCATGCTCTTTGATGGATGTATATTTTTAATTGTTCCTAAAGTCTACCCTTAAAAAAGGGGAAAGATGCAGTAGAGAGACAATACCTGCTCCTTGATGGGTGGAGACAAACACATCCCTCCCACCTCACTAAAAGTACCAGGGCAGGACTGGAAGTATAAAAGAAATACCTTGCAGCTCAGTTGGGCCAAAAGCCCACAGAGGAGAAGGATGGCCCTGCTGTGTTGTACCACTCAGGAGAGCCTGCTCCTGGCCACAGAGAAAATGGGCCCTAAGAAGTTGTGGCTGGGACTACCTTCTGCTGTGTACTCTGAGGAGTCCAAGAACTACTGGGAGCCAGAACTACCAAACCCTGGGGAGGCTGGAAGAAGACCAGGATCAGCTGACGACTGGCAGGCTGCACAACTAGTTGCATCTTAACCAGCATGTTGCAGCTGAATTGTCACCAGCCCACTGATAGGCAACCCTGCTACTGTTAAGGCCCTGATCTGGGATGCAATGGAGTAGGGTGTGCCTGCATGCCTTGCCAACTCAACCCACCATGGCTGACTCCCCATTCTGCACCAGGAGGCCTTTGCTCCGAGACTCCCCTACTTTCTAGGGCCCTAGGCTGCCTGATGGGTGCCCAATCCTCTGTTTGAGCATCTAGACTGTGAGCTTGCTGGCTGCCTAAGCCACAAAGCCCAGGCCAAAGCCTGCTCCCTGCTTGGCCCTACCTTACAGCCCAGAATATTCAGCTGCTGTGTGTGTTTGCTGGCTGCCTGAACCCAGAAGCCTGGGCTAAGGCCTGCTGCCTGCTCACCCCAGCCCAAGGAGCTAGAATTAATTAGCAGCCAGGTATTTGTTGTCATCCCTATTAGGAGGCTGTGAGCTATTGTTCCCACCAGGCCTTGCCTGCTCAGGGGCAGAAGCCCAGCCTCCAGACATTTATTGTACATTTTCCTCCACCAAATGTTCCCAGAGCTATAGACTACTTACACCTCAGCCCCACCATGGTGACCCAGGCCGACAACAAAACCCCAGAGACAACACACCAGAGTGGCCTCGCTCCCCACGGAGAGCATGTGGGGCGCCACAGCTGCCCATCTGGAAAAACAAACTAAGAGTTACAACACAAAACAATTTGGAGAGACGTGACCATGAAGCTGTTCAGAAAAACAGCAGGGGGTTTGTTAGCTGTGTAAAATACCTAATGGGTGACTAAAAAAGAAAATTCACCAGAGGAAAAAAAAAGTTGGCATTTTTTCAAAAATTCTGACTGTTTAATCAGGGAACCTCAAGCCCTTGTAAATCAAGAGCAGGGTTTGCAGACCATGGGATACCTACACTTAGATCAGACACAACAGGCCAACTGGAAAACTAGTCAAACCCAACAAGTTCATCAGACTCCTAACTTTCCCAGGAATGTCTAAATGAAACATTTTTAATTAATGTCCCAGGCTGTTCTCAAGATCTTTTCTCCTTATTTAAAAGTAAGAAAAGAGCCATATCTAGTAACACCACACATAAGAGAGACCCTAAAAACCCCAAGAAGCCAGCAAAGTCCCTTTTACTGGGGATGCCTTTTATTACAGTTCATTATTGAAACCCTCAAAGTGCACTTTATCATCAGAGTAATAACAGTGATGCTATAATAAATAGGGCTGGTTACAAGGCACTGTAAGCAGAGGGCAAATTAATCTGTGTAATAAGCATGCAGAAGATGTGAATGTTTGGCTGAGAGCAGAGATTGTTAATTAAAACTGAGAAAGATGTCTTGCCTCTAATGAAATAAATGCTAGGGAAACTTTGTTTAGCTTTCAGATTCCACAGTGAGTTCAGGGTAAAGTAAGCTGGTCTCCTTCTGTGTTTTAATGGCCTGTGACATAATAAAAGCAGAAGGGACAAGTGCAACAGGAATAGGCAAAGTTAGATTTGTATGTAAAGGTTGTTCAGTCAGACCTGCCCTCAAGGTTGCAATGTTATCCGACACCTGGTTGTTGTGTCTTTTCTGTAGTGCAGCCCAACTGTTCTATAATTATTTGCAGTCTCACCAGTTTCTTTATCTGTTTGATTTATAGGACCACATTCAATCTTTTTCCTGATTATGGATTATTTGCAAATAAAACTTGGTTTCTGCAATTATGCTTGGGAGTTTTTTTTAGTAATTTTCAAATATGCAAACAAATTAAGTCTGCTGATATGCTCAGATCACTACATATCATGCTGACCTCTATTGTCTCATGGTTTAATTGGACTGTTGTCTCTTTGTATCCACCTGTTGTCTTTTGTAATTTCCTTTAGGCAGGAACCAACTTTTTATTCTATAGCACAGAGCACAATGGGTCCTAGTCCACAGCTAAGGCTTCAAGATGCAAGGGTAACTGTTACTATCATTTGTGTTAATGTCGCCCTCCAAGTGTTTTGCAAACAATTCTCTATTATTTATTCCTGGCATCTCACTGATCACCTAAATCACATCTGTGTTCTTCTGTTCTGAGAGGGAAAGACAGGAACTGTTAAAACAGGAATAAAACCAACACAGATCCTAGTGTAAATTTTACACTGAATCATCATTCATTAATCTTTTGTGACTCTAAAACAGGTTTGCAAATAAACCAACAATCATATTAACAGCTCGTAAACAAATTAATACTATCCACCTGCCTCAATTAAAAGCAAAGTGAATTCACTACATTTATTCTTGAAGCTATTTATCAGTCCCTTTTTGTTTCATTCAACCAGCTCTAGCAGCCAATAACTCATCTTTTATCCTCAGCTAGGACAAGCAATACCTACAGGTGACTGAATGGTTAATGATTATCAAGAAGAAAAACTTGCACTGCACCACAGATTTGTGGTACTTTCCATTTCCCTCACAGGCCAGGCTCAGTGTTCTATATATAAGCCCAGGCTCATGCTTGATATTTTAAATAAGGAAGGACGGTGAAATTCAGGCCCCTTAACAACTCACTCAATTATCTTATTCTTAGAATACCCTTCATCACCATCTCCAAGAAGATAATATGGGCTGGTTAGATATTAATTTCTCATAAGGTTAGCTGAGAAACAACTGTGCTTTGTTTCAAGAGTGCTTTGAAAGTTAGAACATCATTTCACCCAATGAATATATTGCAGCTTTTCACTTGAGTGATACATTTCTCAAATATTGACATTCAAGGATTATACATGGGCACTTTATTGAAATTGCTTCTCCTCCTGCAAAAGGATGAGAGGACAGACAACACCTAGCAGATGTGTCATCACATTGCTTAGTGGAAGGCACTCCAATACTGCGCTGACGAGTGTCATATAACAACCATACAGAAGGAACTTTCTCAAGTTCTCTTGACTAACACCTTGAAAAGTAGGAAATACAGTAATACATGAAGGGAGAGAAAATATATGTATTGGTGACATACTTGCAAGATGACAATTCTATTACACCCACATTGCAGTGCACGGCCAACTGATGTTAACAGAACTGAGTTTGCTTCCAGGTAGTTATATTTGGCCCACAGTCATTTACGTAAACCCTCCTTCAGTTAACACTCCAGCTTGCCCAACCATGATGTAGACTTCTACATCCTCTATGACAGGTGATGAAAATGAAGAGTTATAGAGTCAAGCTTCAGTTAATTGTGAATGTAATCTCCAAACATAGTGGTAGAAGTCATAAGTAATCACAGATACAATACAAGGAGACAGTGCAGCATCACACTGGGAACGCAGGTTGTACATTGAAGTTGGAAAAACTTGGATGGACCAATGTGACTTAATATGAAATTAAGGCACATGTTACAGACAGACCCATTAAGCTCTGTGCAGATAATTTGCAAGCTCTTGCAAATATTTTGTTTCACTTTAAAGAGAACTCTAGCTGTGAAGTTTATCCAGGCACAACAAAATTAACCATAACAAGGTTCAAAAACAAAAGGAGAGTATTAGCTTTGAGTTCAAACTCCTTCCAGGGACTGATGTTAGGTAACCAGCTATTGTTGCAACGTTACAATTTTATCTTGATTGTCTGAAATAGTTTTATCAACTATTATATAATGATATCAGCTGCCTATAATTGTTTCATCAATCTGGTCAACAGGAGGGAGAAGGACCAACTTGAAAGATGCTGTGATGAGTTTGGGTATCCTATCTGCAAAAAATAAATTAGCTGCTTTCTGTCAATTGTTTCAAGGCCTATCATTGAGATGAAAACATTCCAGAATGCGAAGTCAGGAACTTCAGAAGAAACATTCAGACCTGCAGAAAAGCAAAGATCAGTCAACAGAGGGAGAAACCAAAGCATGGAAATGAATACATTAAAATGAATAGACATTTAGACAGGCTTGGAGACATAGGAAATGTATGTTGATGAAAACAGCAAAGAACTCAATGGCTACGTCTACACTAGCCCCTTCACAGTGGCAGATACCGTGAATGAATTGTGTGCCATCCATGTAGATGGGGGCCTTTCAGAAGGACCCCACAGACTTTGCAAACCCCTTTTTCCTAAAACCAAATAGGAAGAAAAGGCTTTTGAAGTCCGGTGAGTCATTTCAAAAGGCCCCATCTACACAGGCGGTGCACGATTCGAAAGCAGTACTTTCAAACTATGCACGGATGGTATTATGCTAATGAGGCACTGCATATTCATGGAAGCACCTCATAAGCATCTGCCGACGTGACTTGTTACCATGTCCCTTCCAAAAGGAAGGGGCTGGTGTAGACATGGCCAATGACAAGTAAAAAATTACCATTTATTAAATAACATCAAAGAGTCCACAACAGATTACAAAGGTAATGACAAGGGAAATAGCAAGGATACAACTTTGAACAAGACAGATATGATTAAGGAAAAGAGAAGTCCATCAATTTTTGTCACAAAAAAGGTGATGCACCTTTCATTTCCACTATTATGGAAGAGACACTGGCAGGTGTTGAATGGTCACCTCAGCTAAAGGGGATTGAAACAGGAAAAAAAAACCAACTCAAGTTAAAGTGAGACATTTTCTAGGTGTGGTACTCTACCTATTAGACATAAATGAGAGACACTGATATCCTGCATTACTGCTACTTTGCTTTGTCATTCAATGTAGAAGACTGGGAACAGGAAAACTAAACTAAAAAAACAAACAAACAAAAAAAACCTATAGGATTATTATCAGTTTTGCATTCCATGAGTGAAGGCCTCCACTGTGATCAGGAATCCAATGTGTCAGATGCTACACAAACACAGTGTTGGTTATTGTTAAAAATTAAATTTAAGAGTAAAGCAATTATAGATAGGATCTCAGTAGGACAGTTGGGCAGCATTATTATATGCTAAGCTCTGGTCACACCTCTGCACTGTGTAAAGCACACAAACACAATTCAAGGAATTTACAGCTTAAAAGGCAAACACAGATAAGATCAACTAGTAGGCCTAGACTTTGTGGTATCTTAAAATGTGGTTTTAGTACCTTTTTTCTTCTGGTAGTCATCCATTTTCCCTTCTGCCTTTCACTCCCCTATAAATAGGGCAGAGAGGGCAAACAATTGGCATTGGTTATGAGTCAGGCCTCACTGAAGAAATGTTTTGAATGGGAGGAGAAGGATCTTTTGCATGGGGATTGGCAGGTTCCTTGCATGAGAAGCAGCATGGAGCCTACACGAGATATGAAAGGTACCTGGGAAATATCAAAATCCTGTATCTACAAGATGAAATGAGAGCAGTGATGAGCTGCGCCATGAAAGATCTCCACCGCGCACTTGTCTTTCCAGCTCAGATGAAAATAAAATATAAATTTGAATTAAAATATTTACAGTGTGCATGGGAGAGAAAGAGACCTTTAAAATAGAACCTGGTGTAGCCTTAGACACTGGATGGCATTTTTCCATTTCCTTCATGTCGTTATAAACATGTAATTAACTTTTCAGATGTATTCCACACTCAGAATATTACTTTGTGTGGACACTCAAAGGAGGCCCATTTTGCTTGTGCCTAATAAACCTGCGTGGAGCTGCCAACTTAGGGCAAATCAAGGATTACAATATGATGCAGTATTAGAAAGGGACAGATCCTGTATTCTTTACTTAGAAATGTGGGACCAAGCCAGAAATTCTGTGTCTGGCTGAGATTCTGTGTCTCCAAAAATGGTATTTCCAAAAAAGAGATTAGAAGCACTGGGTCAGATCCTTATCTGGTATAAATAGCTCCATTGTCTTTCTGCAACCTGTAATGATTTTCATGTCTGAGCAGTAAGAACTAGTGCCTGAAGCTAAACAAGATAAAAAATGTGAAGATTGATTTGGTATCTATGCTGGTAGGTAAACCACTTGACATGCCTTTGTTTTTTCTGTGCTTGCAAAGCAGATATTACATGAGAGCATTTTTTTCAGCGACCTATACTAGGGTACGTTTGATTACGTGTACTCTTATTGTTTATCTGGGACTGACAGTTTGCTCAGTGATAAATACCACATAACTAAAGTCATGGTCCCCACACCTGAGAAGCTTGCAATCTAGAAGTTTTTGCATGAATGATGAATTTGCTTTTCGGTAACAGTGGCTGCACCAAAAACAGCTGCAAGAGTTGCTTGTGGCCATATCAGATGCACAGAAACAAACATCTCTAAAATGCTGACCACAATAGGAACCATATATGTATCCAGTTTTGGTTTTGTATCTGTGCACGTGAAGTGGCAAATATTGTGGGCTCATTTTAGGATAAACTATTTAGCTATGAGACTGTTTCATTGTGATAAAAGATTTTTGGACCAATAAAATGACATCTAATTCAGTTCTTGACAGACTCACATTACAGCTGAATCAGGTGTAATTTTAACCTTTAACCTGGGACTCAACAAGGATCTTGATTATCTTTTGCATTACAAGGACAATTTCCCCACCTTTGATATTCACAGGAGTGGCAGATGTCCCACTTAAATTAATTTACTCTTTCCAGAGGTCCTCTTAATGATAGTGACTCCCCCTTCTCCCATATTTTCTTTTCTTTTTCTCTCTCTCCTTCTTCTTTCCCTGCCATCCCCACACACTTCTTGTTTTTAATATTTCACGGATTTCTCAGTTCTGCTCCATAATCTGAAGAAGTGGGTCTCACCCAAGAAAGCTCATCACCTAATAAATAAAATTGTTAGTCCTTAAGGTGTTCCAGGACTGCTTGCTTTGTTTTGCAAATACACAGACTTAACACAGAGACTGCAGCATAGCTAGCTCACATTGCAAAGGATAAGCCCAGTTCTGGAACTGTAGGCTCTGGTTAACATTGCAGCACATACGATCTAGGATTCCTCATAGCCTTCTGGGACCAAGTCAATAAGACACAATGTAGTGATGATGATGTTCTACATCATGACATTTTCATGATGTAATATCATTGCAACTTAACATATATCTGAAAATCTGAAGAAGTGGGTCTTACCCACAAAAGCTCACTACCTAATAACTAAATGTGTTAGTCTTTACAGTGCTAGAGGGCTACTTGGTTTTTGGTAACATATATATGGTATCAAGGGCATTCTCTGTAAGCTGCATGCTTGGGTGGCCACCCAAGAGAGATTCAAATACTGCCCAGCTGATTGGCAGAGTGCCCACATCTGCCCACATCTGGCAGCTTGTGTTTCTGTTGGTGGTGCACATCTGCACATGCCTGGGTACACATAACAAAATTTATTTAACACATGGATGGAAGGAATTAGAGGGAACACTGGCTATCAATCATGCAAACATCTGCAAATCACTGTGCAAAATCTAGCTTGAAGACATCACCTTTGCCTTATTTTTTTCTGTATTCTTTAAGCCTCAACTTGCATATAATAGGACAGTTCCAAAGGCATCAGCCCTAATCCATTCACACCAAGCTCATAAGCCATTGATTTTAATTCTAATTAGCCTTAGCAAAATGGCAAAGACCAGCCTGGTCATACATATTTCTTTGAAATTTCTACTCACAGTAAATAGCAGATTTCACTTCTCTCCTCCATTAGCATCATACGTCACTCTCAGCCACATTATCCCTAGCAGCTGTTAGTCTGGAAACCCTGTCCCGCTTTCTTCTCTATGTCTGGTGAGTTGGTGATCAGACAGAGGGAAGTCTGAGATACCTTTTCCACACTGACTCCTGGCACAAGAAATCACAGCATAGAAGGAGGAGAATATGGCAATCACCAGGGTAGGAGAAAGTTTACTAAAGCGTGCTTTCTCAGGGTCACATATCCCTATCACAGGGGCCTGCGGACAGGAGGGGGTATGTTAATGAGGGATTTTGGCAGATGCTAAGGAGGCACTGCCATAAATATGCAATGGCTTATTAGTTAATGGGAGCCATATGCAATTTGAAAGTCCATTTTCAGAATGCATGCCACCTGTGTAGACATGGATGGGAAAAAATTAGAGGGAATATTGGCTGGGCAGGAATTTGAATTTTTCCTGAGTGGTTGCAGAAGCACACAGCTTACAGGGAACACTGGTGCCCAGGTGCCCGGTTTCCAACCAAAAAGTCATGGACCTGTCAGTGTCTGGTCAGATCTACTGATTGGACACGCAAAGTCCAGTTATGGCTGGTGGGGAAGGATGGGAGCTGATGGGCCATCGCCCATGCCAGCCCCTACTCAAACAGGGCCACCACCTATTTGCATCAGGCAACTACAGATCCCAGTCCCAGCTTTGGAGGCACGTCTCTCCCCAACAGATGGATTGGGAGGAGAGGGGATGAGCAGTGACCAATGTGGGGTGAGGAGAAGAGGTATGAATAGGGCCATGGCCTGGGGAGGAAGAGGGAGGGCAGGGCAGATTCCAGCACACCTGCTGACAGGGCCATCCTGAGCGGGGAGCAGGACCTGGGGCAACCTGCCCCCCAATATCTGAGGTGCGGAACCCTGGACAACCCCCCGTGCTGCAGACTCCACCCGTCCCCTGCCCTTCCCCCACTTTGCCCCCTTACCCCAACCTACCGTGATGCGGATTACCTGGGGCTGAGTGCAGCAGCAGGGGGTCATCTCCTTCGTCTCCTCCTCCGCCACACTCACCATGTGGCACAAGCGGCAGTCTGTGCTGCCCTGACCTGTCCTTCCTGCCCACTCAGCCACTTCTCCATGGGCAGCAGGGAGCTTAGGCTGCTTTCTACTGCCGCAGGGAAGCAGGGCTCAGTGGGAGGCCATGGTGTGGCAGAGTGGAACTGTCTGCCACTGGTGCAGCCTGCACTGTGAATGTGGGGGTGGGGGGACAGCAGCCCCTTGCTATTACTGCCTGCCACTGCACCCTGCCCCAGATAGTGCCCCCCATCCCGTCCACAGGGATGGCTGCCACAGGGCCCTCAAAAGCACAGGGCCTGGGGTGGCCACTTCACCTCCTCTTATGGGCGGCACGGCTCTGCCTGCTGGAGTATCCGGTTTTTGATAATACCTGGACCTGGGTTACTATTTCCTAGTCCCAAAACTGCTTAGGACACCAAAGGTTTTGTTTAGGTCTCAGGAAAGGGTCCCCAGTTTACAGCTACTACTCCGGCATTGAGTACTGGTTATGCAGAGAAAAATTCAAGCCAGGCCCAGGGATTATCATTAATCATGCAGTCGGAGCCTTTTGTACATTAGCCTGGTTTCTGAAAATATCTCCCGCAGATGCTGGGAGGCCAATGAGCCTCCCACAGCTGCAACACTAGACGAATGCAGGAACTGTTGTTTATTCCCCTTTCACAGTCAGTGCTTGTGACATCGCCATGGTGCTGTTGCTAGGCAGCAGTCTGCTGCAGCAAACGCTGGAGGACTGGGGTTGCGGCAGGGCGGGGCGGGGGAGGAGGAAGCCAGTTGGGGGCTGGGCATTGGAAAGTGCTGAGACAGAATTTCCTCTCCTTGTCAGCCTCACAGCCTTCATGTTCCAGTCACATAATGAGCCAACAAGCCTGCCCCTTTGGGGAGAAAAGGAAACAGTCAGATGCTGTGGTTAATCAGAGCGCCTGAAGTTTATTTCATGGTGAAATTGCTACAGTTCCGATCTGCTCTAGGGGTATCACAGCTCACCTCCAAGGCCCGTAAATCAAATGAGCACAGAATTGCCAAAGTCACCAGACATTAGCACAGAAAATGCATCTGATCACCTTGGATCTGCTTTGCTTTCCTGATTCAGCCAATGCTGAGTCACATCATCTCTCCCGAACAGCTATACAGAGGGCTTTCCCCCGCCTTGTTCCCCAAGGAACTGGTTTTACTCTTCACACAGGAGCCTGGTGCTAAAGGGTACTGATCTCATGGGACTTTACCCTGAAGATAACACAAGCTAACACTCCACAGAAGGCTCTTCCCATCAGACTGGGGAGAGAGCAAAAGGGGGCAAGGACTGGCTGCAGAGATTCCCTCCGGCCTCTTTGCAGGTACAGCCCAAAGCAAGAAATCCTGCTGTTTGCTACTCACCCAAGCTGCTTGCGTACATCTTGGCATGTTTCCCAGTAGAACCAGAAACTGATTTCCTGCAGAAGTTTGACTATTCTTGTTGTTAGAAGCGGAAATGAAGGCTTTGTCAAAACAAGTGCTATATTTATTGCTCCGTTTAATTGCTTAATGCACATCTCACGCCTATGAGAGTGATGGTGCTGATTTCCTGCCAGGTCACCCTTACAGAAAGAAAGCCACACAGAGAAATCACACAACTGATTTAAAATGCAACTGGCTAACGTGCAATTATCCCCAAGAATTAGTGCAATGGAAAGACATTGGCCTTGGCTCTGGGTTACATGTGCAGCATGAATGCTGCAGCTTCAGCATGGGTAATTCTGGTGTCACTAAGATGCATATTCCTGATTTTCTAGCACCTTTTACACCAGAAACACACAAATGCAGACAAAAGGAGCTTTGTGTAGCAGGGAAGAGTCAAAAGCCTGAGCTGCACAACAACGCATACAGTCCCTTCAATTCCTGCCCTTGTTGCTGCCTCAGCAGCTCTCAGGAGGACTGTAATGTTTCCCAGGAAAGACCTTGAATAGCCTGGTAGTGTACAGATTGGGCACAAGGGTGAAAAGGACATGTGAAAATAGGCACAAGCAGTTCCCACAGTGGATGCTGAATTAATCTGCACAGGACAAATGCCCAAATCTCTGGTTCCTATGCCACAGCCACTGTAAAGTACCCCCAACATGTGCATTCGAACCCCTCTTTTGTATTCACCACCAAAATTCTCAGCCAGCCCAGACTCAGAGCTCTGTCCCTTTTTGCCTTTCCAATCCTTCCATATGTACATGCCCTCAATGGCTTTTGAGGGCTCCTACCACACAATCATGCCTGGTAGGCTGAATCCCCAGGGTGCACAGGGGCAAATGGATTGTCATTTCCACTCACTATATGACAAGCAAAAGTCTTGCACAAAAAGGCAACATACATGTATGAGCTTGAAAAGGGCAATAGCTATCACTGGCAGACATCCCCACAAGGGCAGGTACAGATATGGACCATGGCACTGAGAGGTGGTTAGTGACAAAGGTTCCTGTACCCCTCCCAACTGCTCGAGTGCACTATGTCCACTTACAGTAGCTGATCAAGACATCTAGGTAGCAAATAAAGGTGGCATAGATTTTTATTATCTCTGGTGGGTTTTGGCTGAGAAACACCATTTCTGGAGTTTACCCTTGCCCTCGCAAACCAGGCAGGGTAATAACAGGGAGAATCATCTCAGAACCATGGTACAGATTCAACTCACTAATAAGGCTTAAGACACACTTTGGACAGGCCCAGCTGCCTAAACATAATCTGACATGGTGGAGAACTGAGCCCATTCAATGCTGCATAAGCTTAAATCCAGCTCACATTGGTTCTAGGAAGCTTTATAGCAGTGGATGTGCCAGGAACAGTGGACCATGGCAGGGGACCTCGCCTTGCAAAGGTCAACATAAACAAAATGTCTTGTGGCCTGCCAGTGGATTATTGTGTTGTGCTGCATACTGAAGATTGTGGACTCCTGCTTTATAAACTAGACACGTGTGTAAATGCTACATCCATGAAATGGACTATAAACAGTCGGGACTGTAGCTCCACGAGTAGTGATGCATCAGATAGCTCCAGGGAGTGAATTAGAGACATCTCAATAGGAGGGGCTGGTCTGGGGCTTATCAACAAATAATATCTCTACCCCCCAGGGCAATGAAATGCTTTTATTGTGCCTGGAGAACTACTGTTGCCAGTGGTGCTACTTATGAGTGTGACCTCAAACTACAATCAGCATTCATGTGTACAGTCAGAGGATGAGTGTGAATAATGAGTCTAGTGCCAGCTGGCTCATCTCTGGCATTACCTTATCAAGTCTCAGCAGGCACTGTCACGCCATTGTTACCTAAACCACAAAATCTAGAGTTCATGTTACAGCCTGGAGTCAGAAGGAAGCAGCATATCCTGCCTCATCAGCCAACTATGGATGAAAATGTCTTGCAAAACCCAGACCTGCTGGTATCAATGTTGCTGTGCCCTCCATGCCGCTTCCTGACTGGATGCAGTGCAGCCACAACATGTGAGTCAGTTTCCCCCACTGCCTTTTGGCCTACTTGGGCCATAAAAAAGTCCTGGTCCTTCAGCCAGAGCTATCCCAGTCCCAGCCATAGGAACGTCAGGGGCAACCTCCTGGGTCCCCAGCTTCAGGGGGCCATTGAAGTGCAGGGCTGAAGGTGTCCCAGAGGTTTGGTGGGGGTGCTGTCATCCGCTGCACTGGTTGGGCCTGCCTCTGCACTCCCTGGCAGTGGTTGGTAGTGGAACGACCAGCCTCAGCCTGCTCCACCAGTTCCCAGCATTGGTTAGAGGAGGGGGCATGGAAGTAGGGGCGAAATGGGGATGGAAAGCGAGCAGGAGCGGAGGCTTAGTGGAAGGGGTGGAGTGGTAATAGGGCAGGAGCAGAAAGAGGGCTGGGGCGCAGGGGGAGGTGTTTCCAGGTCCCACATGCTCCTGGGGATGGCCCTGCATCCAGCCAGACTGCTTCGCAGAGTTCAGCCACTTCCAGGGCTGCAGAGTACTTTTCAAAGTAAAAAAATAAAGTAAAATATACAAGGCAAAGGGCCCAGCCAGCCCCTATCTCAGCAGAGGGGGGCCTCTGTTACTGCTGCTCTCACAGCCCCCCAGTCCACTTTTTCCCAGGGCTCAGGGTGTGTGGAGGGCTCTAGTCTGGCAGTCCCCACCTTGGACCCTCAGCTGACCCGTGGAGAAGTCTGTCTGGTCTTTGCTTCTTCTCTCCTCTAAGACCAGGGGGACCATCTGTCCCGTTTAGGGTGGGACAGCCCCATACTTCTAGCATCCCGATTTACTTTGCAAAAAGGGGCTAATTGCCCCATATTTCACAGTTGTTCACTGGCTTCCCCCACCTGGGGGAGCTGGGAACCAGACCATGCAGTGGCTCAACTGCTGCCTGGCTTCCCCCAACGGGGGCTTGAGCTGAGCCAGAGTCACGAGGGTTGGAGTGGGAGCCCGGGAGGTTGAACAGGGCCGCAGGGGGTGGGGCCAGAGCCGCAGCAGGCAGGTGAACCAGGGCTTCAGTGGGGTTGGATCTGGGGCCTGGGCAGCGGGGGCTGGAACAGGGGCTGGGATTGAAGCTGGAGCTATGGAGTGTTGAGCCGGGCCATGGAGTTTGGAGCGGGAGCTGCGGGGGGCGGGGAGAGGGTTGGAGCTGGGCGGGGGCCAGGGCTAAGGGGGGCTGGAGCCAGAGTCATGGGTGGGGTTTGAGCCAGGGAGGTGAACTGTGGGCACAGTGGGGTTGGAGCTGGAACCTCCTGGCTTCCCCCAGCTGGGAGCTGGAGCTGAAGCTGGAGCTGTGCGGCCGCGCGGGCTGCCACCCACAGCTCGGGGAAGCCAGGAGCTTTGCTGGCAGGGTGGCAGCCCTGTTCTCAGTGCCCAGATAGGGTGACCATCTGCAGCTTTTGGCCGGGATGGGGGTCATTCCCCATGTCCCATACTTGGCTGGGGGCAATATGGTCACCGTATCTAAGACTTCTTTTCAGGCTGCTCTCCAGGCAGAGGGCCCTTCTCCTTTTTGCTGCCCTCAGCTGGGTTCATGCAGCTTTTCATGGAGAAAAAGCCCTGCTCTCCCTGGCTGGGCTTTACTTTTAACTACTTGTGTCCAACCCTCCCAGTGCACCCACGCTGGACGAGTGGGCTCTCAGGGACAGTAACTTTTCTCACCTTGGCTACGTCTACACGTGCACCCAACTTCGAAATAGTTTATTTCGATGTTGCGACATCGAAATAGGCTATTTCGATGAATAACGTCTACACGTCCTCCAGGGCTGGCAACGTCGATGTTCAACTTCGACGTTGCTCAGCCCAACATCAAAATAGGCACAGCGAGGGAACGTCTACACGGCAAAGTAGCACACATCGAAATAAGGGAGCCAGGCACAGCTGCAGACAGGGTCACGGGGCGGACTCAACAGCAAGTCACTCCCTTAAAGGGCCCCTCCCAGACACACTTTCATTAAACAGTGCAAGATACACAGAGCCAACAACTAGTTGCAGACCCTGTATATGCAGCACGGACCCCCAGCTGCAGCAGCAGCAGCCAGAAGCCCTGGGCTAAGGGCTGCTGCCCACGGTGACCACAGAGCCCCGCAAGGGCTGGAGAGAGAGTATCTCTCAACCCCCCAGCTGATGGCCGCCATGGAGGACCCCGCTATTTCGATGTTGCGGGACGCGGATCGTCTACACGTCCCTACTTCGATGTTGAACGTCGAAGTAGGGCGCTATTCCCATCCCCTCATGGGGTTAGCGACTTCGACGTCTCGCCGCCTAACGTCGATTTCAACTTCGAAATAGCGCCCAACACGTGTAGACGTGACGGGCGCTATTTCGAAGTTACTGCCGCTACTTCGAAGTAGCGTGCACGTGTAGACGCAGCTCTTGTGTGGCATAAACACCTCCCTCCCAGGCCTTTAAAAAAATCAGCCCAAATGGGTTTCCTCCAGAAAGGGGTCTCCATTAACCAGCTGTGACAGTGGGAGGGTAATGGAGCAACCTGCAGGGGAAAAATAGTTCCAAAAAGCAGAAGCAGCCCTGGCAATCAGGCAGAGTGACAGCAGCCAGGGAAGGGATGGCCCTAAATCAATTAGGGTCAGCTGGTCCCACTTGAGGCTGCCTTTTAAAACCCCACAGGCAAGGTGAGCAGCTCTAGAAACTTCAGGGCTCAACTGAAGAGTGTAGGGGTGGGGGACTGGGTACTCAGCCTGACCAAGCTAGAAGACTCCTATCTGCTGTCTTTTGAGATTAGTGACCAAAACTTGACCCTGACCCCCGCCCCCAGTGGGGATGAGCAAGTCCTACACTGTGGGGCTGTGGACTGAGCAGAGGTTTGGGGCCCAGGACTTTGCTGCAAGGCATAATGCCTGCTTATGTTAATAGGAGGTGCACAGAAATATTTGGGGCCAGTGTCTGCTCTCTGGTGCCTGTTGACAGCTCCCAGTGGAGAGTAGAACAGACCCCAAGCATTTCTCCTCAGCTAGGCTTTCTCTTTTGAATGGAGTCTCATTTTTTTTCCATAATGTAACCATAAGGCTTTGTTCTATTCCTGTTGCTCTCTTCGTAGTCATCTCTGGTATGTTGAAAGGCATATTTGTCATGTCCCAGCCAGTTTCTTGGTGAAACAGTCACAGAACAGATTAGTTACCTCATTTATATGTCAGGAGCTGCAGGAATAAATCAACAGTGTTTTTCTTTTTCCAGGCAGTAGCTTGACACTCCTGGCCTGGTGCTTTTGTGATACTTTTTGATCCTCCCTACTTGGTTGGCATTGCAGAGATTCAAAGTAAGACGTTGTTGCAGGCAAAGACAACTTTTTTTAAACTAGCTCCTTCACAGTGGAGGCAGTTGAAATCAGACAGTGGGTGGATGAAAGTGACACATCAAGGTGTGCTCCCACTCAGATGCTCAGCGTGTTTCTCATTCAGAAGAGGCTGGTTAAGGCGTAAATTAGCTGCATGCCATTAAGGACCTCTGCTAGCCTGAGTGTTCTGCATTTTGAAAGGTGTGTGGAAAAGTGTGTACTAGCTTCCATGCAAGTGTGCACAAGCCATAATGAAACTAACTTTAAGGACAAGCCATTTGTTATATCTTTGATGGCTGATCATGGGGAATATTATTCTCTTTAGTCTTGATTCATCTCAGGCCATGGTGGAAGCAAGGGGTTGGGGTAGAAGGTGGGAGAAATACAGAAAGGACGAAGTAGATTTGACCTGTTTTGGGGCATACCCTTTCATCTGGCTAGTCCTACTGGAGTCCATGAGAGTTGTGCCACTGACTTAAGTGACAATTTGAATCCCAAAAAACATGGACTCCAAAGTAATCCCCCTAAACAAGGTCAACTTGCCATGTTGTCCAGGGCTACAGACACCTAGTTTCCTTCTGAAGGAAAACAATAGCACCCCAGATATTGCTGGAAGGTCTCTGTATATCATAGTGACTATAAAATGGTGTGTGTGTTTCCATCTCCTGAACATATGTATCTGAAGAGGGAGGGAAAGCATGTCTAGTTGAAAGCAATACCTAATTTAAAAAAATAAATAAATAAAAGACTGTACAATCCCCTAAGCTCCACTGGATGCACTTAAGACACCACCTGTTTCATAGAGCTCTTACTCAAGCAGGTGCAATGGGTGTGCTGCCCTGAACAGTCTCATGGCCTGTATGTGCTCATGTGCAGGTGGGTCTGGGCATGAGCTGCTGCTTCTGTTCCACAAAGAGGTTTGTCTGGAGATTTACAAAAGTCTGTTTTCAGGATTTACAGTGGTGAATGAGCTTATAGTGCTCATCCTCACTGCCTCCTATCTGCATTAGGCGTGCACGCAATGCCTCGCAGCTCCTCTGCCCTTTCCGCAGGTTCTCTTTTACAGGGTGATTGGGATACAATTGCTGGAGCTACAGCTGAAAGAGAGTCTATCGATGGGAGGGGAAAAGAACCACAAACACTTGACTCCCAAACAGGGAGCATAAAGCAGAGATTAAGTAAAACATGTTCAACTAAACACTTGATTGCTACAGCCAGTGACAAACAGATGCATGTGAGCATGAAGCAGCCGAAACTCCCATACAAGAGATGGAAAATTATTGGTTTGGTAGGACAGAAAATAAAGAACAAGAGACAAAGTTTATCGTTAGAAAACACAGAAGGGCAAATTATGGGCTTGTGTTTTGCTAGAGGAAATATTGGTCATTAGGAAGCTCCACAAAATGCCCTCTGTGTTGTGGTGTTGCTTTGCAGAAGTGCTCCCATAGTATGCTGTGGTTTTGAATGGGGGTAGGGAAAGAGAGATGCCCTGTCACTCAGATTTGGAGAAGTTTGAACACGAGCTCATTTATTTTGATGTTCAATGTTTCTTGCTAGATTCTTTGGAATTAACCCAAACCTCAGAAGCCATTTTTAGCCAAATGTTTTTGAGCCTGGTAAGGAGATACCAGACCATTACTCAAAAAACAAAAAAAATCCTGTCCCAAATTCTTCTGTGATATGTAAGTCAAAGTTGCGGCAAAGATTTATTTACCCCAACAGAATGGGGCTTGATAGGTTATAACTACAGCACTTCTCTATGCATGGGAGAATCAGTGAACAGTAGGTTATTTTTTCCATGTTCTGCTAAACACAACTGCATAGCTGGGTGACCAAAGCTTAGTAAGCACCTCATTTGTTTGCAATACAGTAGTCTTGTAGTAACTTCTCTAGTTATCACATCCATAACACCAAACTACATTGCACCATCCTAAATTCTTGTTTGGTTAGGAAATGTCCCGTCCTCCAGCACCCTAAAATCAGCTTTGACATGAAAAGATCTCTCAGTTTTCATCTCCTTACAGCCAATCCTCAATGCCATCCATCTCCCACTGTTCTACCTGTAATACCAGAGGCTGCGTCTCCACTAGTAAGTTCTTTCAGAAAATCAGGCCCTTTTTCGAAAGAACACATGGAACGTCTACGCACACAATGCTTTCTTTCAATCTGAAATCTGATGAACGTGGCTCTCTTTCTGGAAGCTGTCTTCCACTCCTGGATCAGGAAGAGTGCCTCCTTTAGAAAGTTCTTTCAGAAAAAAAAAAACATGGGTAGACACTCCCCAGGCCCTTTTTTTTGGAAAGGGCAGTCCTAGTGATGCTGGATTTTTCGATCCTTGGCCCTTTCTTTTGAAAGAGTTGGGGGGCTGTGTGGATTCTATCGAAAGATTGATCCACTTTTTTGTATGTGGATGCGCTCATTCGAAAGAAGTTTTTTTTGGATGAGATCTTCCAGAAGAACTTGCAAAAGATTGCTGTAGTGTAGACATGTCCACACAGTCCCTCTCATTCTCTCTCTCTCTCTCTCTCTCTTTCTCTCTGTCACACACACACACACACACACACACAGAGCAGGCATAATCCTCTCTCTGACACTGGTACGGTTTGAACCTCTCTAATCCATCATCCTCGGGACAGGAGCCAGACCGGAAAATTTGCTGGATCATGGGAGGTCACTGTTGTCTAGCAGCATTACGAACACTTCCACTGCTTACTGGGCCCTTGGAAGATTTTCAGGGTAAATTACAGCTAAATAAGAGCACAGACCTCTGAGTGCCAGGACGGGTGGCTATAAACAAACTTTATGGGACTACGGGAAACTTGGCTACATCCATGATAACTGGATATCCAGCTAATTAAAATCATGCTGGATTATGTATGTTGCCAGATGAGAGAGTTCTGGATTAGGGAGGTTCAATCTGTATACATTGGGAGTAACTCAACTGAACTAAATGGAAGTATAACAATACATAAGCCATTTAGAGGAGAGCAGAATGTAACTCATAGACTTTGTATGCTTGCACTGTCACCAGGGGCTGTTGACTTGCACACTGAAAAATAATAAGGAACAATGGCCCCAAAGGATCCTGGTCTGATCGTAGGGTCAGTTATGCAATAGCCTGAGCCCTCAAAATACTTCAGAACAGCCAGGGGGCTGCTCTAAAATACAGTGGCTGATAATGGCTCCATAAGAGTCTGTCCACCAGCTAGAGGTTTCTGGTGTGCATAAGCATTCTGGCCGTGCTCCTGCTCCACTACCATGCCCCATACTTGGGACAGGAAGGTAACACAGATATAGGTTTGGCTGAGTGCAATTGGGAATTCCCCTATAACAAGGGAATTTCCAACCAGGGAGCTCCATTTGCCTCCATTCTCTTTGAGGCATTCTCAACATGCAGTCTTGCCCTGTATCTCTTACCCTGTGTTACAGGTGGGGTTTCTTACTAAAACACCTGCCCAATTTTGCTTCTGCATGATTTGTGTTTTCAGCAGAACCAAGCCAACCTATCAGTACCTGAAAAATGCACTGAGATCTTTGAGCATGAGATATGAGAGATGCACAAAGCACTGTTGCAGGAACTGGCAAAATATCAGGAAAAATAGACGATGGTATATTTGAACCCTGCTTTAGCAAGGGAGAGGGTTAATTACTTTGGTTACCCGCTAGTATTTATGACTAATGCCAATCAACCCTACAGTAATAAGAATAAAACGTGATTGAAAACTCTGACTTTTTCAAGAAAAAGCCTACTTTTAATTAAGTTGGGAATTAGCTGGTTAATCTGCAAGAATACTAATGGACTGATTAGTAGGAGATGCTAATAGAAAAATAAAAATCTCATCTGGTGGATTGACTGGAGAGGGAATAATACAGATTGTGAAGATAACTCTGGGTTTGTGCTCCTACATGCTTTGCAATGGTGATCTCCTTCTAAGATGAGTGGCAGCTGCTCCCTGAGCCAGCACACCCTGTCTGATAGGTCTCAAAATGGCATATCAATATCATAGTAACAGAGAAGTAGCCATGTTCGTCTGTACTCCAACAAAACAGAGCAGATAAAATGTAGCACTTGAAAGACTAACCTTAGTTATTTACATTTAAAGTGCTACATTTCTGCTGCTTTATATCAATATCAGAGTTCCCCCTCCAACTCTTAGGCTGAAGGGTGAGGCCTAGAAGCCCAGCTTTCACTCAGAGCCAGAGCTACAAAGGAGATTCCAGAACGACAGAGAGCCACAAAAATGGAAAAAGAATAAACCTGAAGAATCTTCAGTATCGCTGCCTTTGCATGGGGGAGGGGCAAACTGTAAAATCTGTTGGGAATTTATTATGTTGAGGGAACAAAAACCCAGACAAATATACTTTTAAAATGTAAAAATCAATGAAGAAACATTATTCTAATCTGCTCTTCTCCCTGCTTGGTAGAAAGACTACACTTCCATTTGATTAAAGCTCAGCCTGAACCCTTTTTCAGTGGCAGGAAGCCAGAAGAAAGCTTAAGGTGCTCTTTACTATTTTAAGGTGGAGTTGTTTACATTTTGTTGGCCAGCTTCATTTGACCCTCTAGCACTGAGCCATAAACATACAGGGGTCTGTTTCCTGAATACAAGTTTAACTCTGTTGCTTTGAGAAGGGTTGTTCTGATTACACAAGTATGAAACGATAAAATGGATAATCAGGGCCTTTGTTTCAAAATTCTGCTCACTAGCAGAGATGGACAGAAAATATTTTGGATGCATGTGGGGTTTTTATTGTTGTTATTTGTTTTCTTTTTTGGTTTTTGCCCAGGGAAGAAATCAGGGTTGTGGAATGAATTAGCCCCTTTCTAGGACTCCTGCCCCATTTGCTTTGGAAACTGGAAGGTGTGTAGTGAAGGTGGGTACTAGGATGGGCATGCTGAGGCCTGACAAGAACTTAACAGTCCTCTCTACTACATGAGGGGCAGGAAGCATCTGGCTATGAATGAATTCTTGGGTCAACAAGTGGGGAAACATGAATGGGAGTGACATCTAAATTGAAAATCAGGGAACAAGAGAGGGTCATGGAGCAGAGAACCCTAACAATGTCCACTGATCCTCAAAGGCATCTAAGGACTTAGTGGACACCTTCCAGAGGAACTCTGCTCTGAGGCAACATTTAATGAGGGACTGGAAATCGCACCACAGTCATGGAGTAACACCCATCCAGCTTCTTCCCCTTGGTACAGATGATGGCTATGATGGCCACTGCTCGGAGGAGGTTGACAAGGAGGTCATGTGATGTAGTGGGGTCATGGATGGGGTGTGCATAAGTGACAAGGTCCAGGGAAAAGCCAGAACCTCAGTAAAAGGGTCCGGAAGAGCCAGAAAAATGGGCTGTAACCTGATACACTCTGCAGAAATACGTACTGGGTAGATGTCAGGGGAGTGCATGAACTGCGCTAGACACAGGCCTGCATTCACAGCTCCATAGAACAGCTGCCCACCAATGTCCTCATCTGGCCATGGAAACAGAATGGAGTATAGCTAGAGCCAACCAAGGCTCACCACATAAGAACATAAGAACATAAGAATGGCCATACTGGGTCAGACCAAAGGTCCATCCAGCCCAGTATCCCGTCTACCACACACCACTGATGGTGGCAGGTCCTGCCAATTTCTGTCACTAGGAGGGCATGAAGCATGAGTATGTACAGATGTACTCTGGGCACAATTTGGAGATGGACCAGCCATGGAATCGTAGCCGGAACTGCTTCTCTAGGATTGACTTTCAGGTCTAATGTAGACCTGGCCTAAGAGTCTAAGTTATGAGGCAAAGGGGAGAAAAGGCTGGTAAAGCTTCATTCTAAGGCCACATTCATTGCCAACTTCTCCCTTCCCACCTCCTGTTACAGGCTCACCCACCATACCTTCTACCTATATATATGTGACCCTATCTTGGTTTTTCTTACCTTCCTTATTCTTCTCTTTGCTTTCATCTCTGATTTTTTATATCCTTCCCCTCTCTTGCTTACCTACGTCTGAATTTTCTCTTTCTTCCCTCCTCTCTCCCATCTTCTTTTTTTAGTTTTTCCTCAGTGCCTCTTTGCTTCTCCCACTCTCTGTTCTTTTTTCTCTGCCCCATCTCTACTGTTGCTTCTGTCTGCTCCTCCCAACACACTCAGCTGCTTTCAATCCGTGCTCCTAAATCAACCTGCTTGCTTCCCACCTCCCCAAATCACCCTGTTCCTGACCCTTCCTTGCCATCCCTGTCAAATGCAGTAAGTTCTTTTAATGACAACTTCCTATTCACTCCTGCAACAAAATGATGGGCCCTTTTCATGTTGTTAGTTGCTTCTGGCTATGAGATAGGTGGACTCTGTACTGCCTGGACCAGAGACTCTTACCCCACCACTATTCCATCTGAACTTCCTGACTCCTACCAGTAGGTCCTGTTTCCTGTCTATTCCCCACCCTATCCTTCTCTCCTGTGGCACTCCATCTGAACAAAGGTACAGCCAGTGTGGTACAGCATTTTGTGCTGTCTCATAGCAGTTATACCAACCTAGCTGAAGCTTCGGCCCTGTCTAAATTTATGCTAGAGAAACTTGAAAGTTCACATCAGGAGCTAGATCCAAGACTTCCCTGGGTTTTGATTCGGGCCTTTCATTATTTGAGGACCAAATTCCAGCCAGCATTTTCACAACTATCCAAAGGGAAGAATTCCAGGGATGTTCTTGCTCTTGGGCCTCTAGGCAGAAACTGGCCACAATCTCACTGGGACGTGTAAACAGACGGTCAATAGTTCTCAGATTGCGAAGTCATAGGCACTAGGGGAAAGGAGCTAGGGATGGGATTGAATCAGTAGATGTTGGTTCCATTTGCTTGTGCACTGGCCAGCAAACCAGAAAGAAGGTTGTTCTGCTCCCTTTCTTCTCCAGGAGAAACTAGCTGAGTATGCCTAGAGTAGAATTTTACCTTTCACTGTCAGCCCTTGCAGTGGGGCTTTATGACTTAGCTTACGCATGTGAGATTTTCCAAAATACCTCAAGGAACTAGATGCTCACAGGATAAGGGTGATTTTTCTAATATTTTCATTTATTATAGAAAGCGACTCCTAAAAAATCCTTGATGAGGATGTTTATAGTTCACCAATATTTATAGATTCCTGGCACATATTTGTACTCTTATAATTCCCTATGGGCTTTGCATAATGAAATTAAGCAATATTTTAGTCCATAAAGTAAAGAAGGCAGTTTGTGAACTTCTTTTAAAAAACAAACATAAGCAAACACACACAATGTAAAGTGGCAATGACATTAAGGTTAAAAAGCTGCTACCCTACAAATAGAGTAATTACTTTTTATTAGGATATTTACTGTGCATTTGGTATTATGGGCCAATAAAATTCGTAATGCTCACTCACATCTCTTAAGCTATAATGGGTTGGTTGGAAAGTTGTACATGCAGCATTATCCAAAGCACACTGGATTCAACAGGAGTCTTTCCATTAACACCTACGGTCTTTGGTTGAAGCAAAGAGTGTACCTAGGAAATATGTGGCCTGCTGGAAACACACTATAGAGGAAAGACATGGGATGACGTGGCTTTTTGTGGTTTGATGAAGAAAAGGAGTCGAGCGAGGAAGTCTTTGGAAATCCAGGCCTGCACACTACTCTGGGTGTTGGCCCAGGGACCCTTGAGTGGCAACCACCTACTGCCCTCCTCCACTCCCCTATACTGACTGCCTCCCCAGGGTCACGTCCTTGTCAACCTTGTGGCTTCACAGTCTTTGTATCAGAGGTCCAGTCTGGCTGTTATCAGGCTGAAGCTCTCTCTAGTACCCTTGACTTTGCCCAGCACCATTCTGTCCTTCTTGCTCCCTACAGCAGCCAGTCCTTCTCCCTTGCCCTTCAGGGACAGACTGAGTTCCTCTCCTCGGCTGAGAAGCCCCTTGTATCTGGGCTGCCCCCGTAAGTCCTTTCGCATTTATTTCACTCCAGAAACCCTGTCCTAATTGTCCAGGGCCTGCACAGGCTCCTTCTGGACTACTGTAACCCCTCCAACTCTAAATTGGGGCAGCTGACCCATTACACTCCATTATTGACTCCTGCATCAATAGCCTTCAGAAAAGAACAATTTATATGCAGTTGGACTTGTTGGACACAATATTTCATTGTCATTTCATAGTCATTGCAATAGGGGAAAAAGGACTTGGCTAACAAAAAACAAAACAAAACACTCATCTTCCTGTGCATATCAGGTAGGTATTGCTATAACCATTCCACTGAGTTTTCTGAATATTTGCAGTGCTACTCAGAGAAAGTTTGGGAAGTAGCATTCAAATGACTCTGTAGATAAGAACATACCAAACTGAAGTGTGTTGTGATTCTGAATGAGTTGTGTGGCCCAGCAACTGCCAGTCAATAGTCACATATACTTAAAAACTAAGATCTATGCAGTTAGAGTGGCTTTTCAAAAGAGTTCATCTATTCTAATGCAATGGATGCCTTTGAAAATGTTTACATTTGCTGCTCTGCCTAATCTATGGTATCTTCTGGACTACCCTGACTGAGTATAGGAAAAATCCCATTGTTAGTGGTGCTTAAGATGGGCTACACTAAGTTCTTTCAATGTGCCCACAGTGTTATGCATCTTTCATAAGCCTTGTGGCATTTATGATTAAAGGTAGCTAAAACAGCCAAAAAGGACTAGATTCTTCACTGCAGACTAACATATTGCCAATCCCAGGCGTTCAAAGAAATGAGTCAAGCACTTTAAAAGCATGAGGTTGCTTTAAGACTACATCATACATTTTAGTTCTTTTTAGCTTGCCTTTTGATGTCTGTGCCTTTAGGATTCTCCTTTTCCAACTTTTCTCAAAACCATGTGGACTAGAAACTGCTTTTATTATCCAATGAAGCTAAGCTCCTTACTTACTTACTGGAATCCTACAGCAGAGGCTTTATGGAAAATACTGTCTATTTTGACACTCATGATAAAATTATAGGAGTTGATAAGACAGAACAGATGTGGAATAGTCTTCCTGTAAGTGGCCAAGAAGAGAATAGTGCTGTGCTTGCTTAATAGCAGCTTGTTATTGAGGAATAAAATGGGTTTTCCTGTGAACTGGAGTAGTGAAAGTCTTAATCTTCCTGGTTCATATTGTCACCTAGATTACATTGCCTTTCAGATACACCAGGGGTCAGCAACCCCCCTGCACAGGTGCCAAGAGTGGCACAGGAGCTAACTTTTTTTAATGACATGCAATGTGGGAGCTCAGGCTAACCCCACCTCCCCCATGCATCTGGGAGCTTGCTCAAAGCCATCCACCTGTGGATTAACAAGAGACCAGCTAATGCTACCAACCACCACCTAAACGGCGGAGCTCTGCGTTTTAATTTCATTATTAATGAAGCTGTTATAATTAGGACTATTAGTGACTTTAAAAAAATATCACGGACACTCTGACCATACATAGAGGTCAAAAGGTCGTACTTCTACACTCCGCCTTGGAAAGGTTTCTGACCCCTGAGTTACACAATTACGGTGTTAGCAGTAATTCACACAAGAAACTAACTGGGAAAGGATGAAAGGTGTCTGGACTTTATGCAGGTTCTTGCCATTTTCCAGAGTTATTTATATCTATAGCCCTCCTTTAAATTCATATGATACCTATGCTGAACATCAGCACTGTTTATCTTAAAGTTCTAGGAAGCCTGGTTATTCATTTCTTCACTGCCCTCCTCTGATGCACCAAATTACTTCTTCCTAGCAGGACACACTTCTCTCTCATCACCTTCCATCCAATCTATTTGAGAATTCTGATGATATGGAGGGAGTAAGGTAGCCTCATAGGGTCCTCTGGAGCTGGAGTCTTGGTGTCTCAGTTATAGGAGCACTGGGATACAAGCTATCCGAATTCCCTACAGCTGTTTGAGTTTTTGGAGACTGTCCCATCGTCGTGAGAGAAAGGAGGGTATCAATCTCACTGAGAAACACTGGAAGAGCAGGAACTTTGTCCGAACTGTGGAAGAGGGTCCAGATGGTTTCAGAACTTGGTCCAGCCTCTTGGCCCTAGGTAGGGCCCAGGAGGAGGGGATAAAACAATTTGACAGCAGAGCATATGAGAGGGGCACCTGTGCTAAAAGGAGCTTAAATAAGCTGTATTCTTTGCAGCTCCCCAGCCACGTTGGCTAATACAGAGCAATCTCGCCCCTTGTTTCAAAATATGCTAACCAGTGTCCTGGAGTTGAAGAGGTTGAAACTGATGTTTGCTTGGACCAGTAGTTCCTTGGAGATCTTCTCCTACTCCCCAGTCCAGGGAGCAACATTGAGACAATCCTTAGGATTCTTTCCCATCAGAAATCAGCATAAATTCTGTTTTAGACAGATTTGAAGGGTGGAGCCATGGGAGAAAACATGGGAGGTAGCAGCAGTACTGCAGGTGATACCAGATATCTGGCTGGGCAGATGGGAAATTAGTTTGCACATATGGAAAAAGAGCTCAGAGAACTAATCCAATTTGTGCCAACAGTCCCTTTTATGTTTACTTTGTATGTTGTATCCCTTAGCCCCCTGCCCTCAAGTGTGTCCTAGATTTTAAGCTTCAAAAGGCAGTGCTGTGTCTTCTTATATGCATGGAAAGCGTTTAGCACAATGACCCTGATATAAGCAATAATGGTAGTACACGTGATGCTGTAACAGGCAGACAGTATTGTCTGAAATACCCCACCCTGTTAAAAGAGGTGGATGCTGGTGAGGAGTGACTATTAAGAGGGTTTTGCTGACTCCCCAAGGCTGGTGACCTGTTGCAGTGGGATAAAAGGAAGGTAGGCTTGTCTCCCTAGAGTTAGAGGACATAAGCTGTGGGCTGAACAGTTTGTAGAAACGAAACCGAAGACCTGCCAAGCTTGGAGAGATTTGCGTTGCACTATTTAACACCCTATTATTAATTCCCAAGTTAACAGTCAGACTCCAGGAAGGAAGGGAATTTGGACTCAGTGTAATGTGTACACTAGGCTGGGTTCAGTCTGTTTGAGACCAGGCCGGAAAAAGGCACCTGCTCCCATCTGTTATTCCTTGGTTGCTCATTAATAATTTCTCAGGTTTCCCCTTTCATGATGCTAGCCTTGTACAAACACACAAACGGGCACTGTGAAGGCTATCTTAGCCCTCGCTGGGAACATTTTTTGTCACTGCTCATGGAAACAATGAGAGAATGACCTGAAAACTGAGTGCCTTTATAATATAATACAAAAGGGAGCTAAACTAGAACATAGAAACGTAAGTCTAAATTAGGTTGCAGAAGAGAACAGGATATCTGACAGCAGGAGCAAGCTGTGGAAATGTAGTCATTGTTTCTACTTATGGGTTATGAAATGTAAATAATTTAACACCCAGTGAGGCAGAGAAAGAGATAGCTATTTTTGGTCTATTCTGAACAAAGACAGCTGTGTATTCCAAAACATATGGCTCAGCATTAAAAAAATGCAGAAATTATCCATGCAAAAATGGATTTGTTCAGGCCATTTTGAGTTGTAAAACCAAATTCTGCGAATCACAGCAGTGCATGACATCGTCGTGTTACCTTTTCATCTGTCTCTGATTTCATTACTAGATTATTCCAATAATCCTATAAGCAAAGGCAAGTTAGACCTGTGAACCCTAGGGGAAACCCCCTTGGGAATTCATGAACTCTCTGGGACATTTAAAATGGAGATAGAAACTAATGGCTCCACAGGAGAAATCTGCTGAATCTAAACACAAACAAACCTGGAGAAATAGGTTCAGATCTTGGGATTCAAATCCAGTTCCCCATGGAGACCGATGAACTTATTCTAGATTTACAGGATTATAACTGACACCAGAACCTGCACTCTCTTTCTTTAGAAACTTTAACTGACTTCTGCACAATTTGGAATCTGATACAGTTGAGCCTGCATAAATCCTAGTGTCCAAAAAGGAATAACTCCAAAGAAGAGAGCTGAGTTATGCTAAGAGATATGATCTCACTCACAATCAGCTCACCAGTGCTTATGGTCTTCCAAGGACTTGTCCACTGCCCACTGGTCCTTTCTAATTTCATTCTATACCCAGCCTGGAAAGGGGGAATATCTGAGAAAGGTAGGAAGGCAACAGTAGATGGAAAGAAAGATGGTGAGAAATGAAGCGAAGAGAGAAGATGAGGAGGAAGAAGCAAAGGTAATAGGACGAGAGAAAGGAAATGTAATATGGATAAGGAGAAAGCAACTGAAAACATGGGACTTTGAGAATGTGGGCATAAAAGGGAATAAAGGGAGCATGCTAATGGCGTAGGGAAGTCCCCACTTCTGGTAGGAAAACCTGACAGATGCGTATGACAGTGAAATATTCTTTATCCACATCTGAGGACTCACCCCAGCTAGTTTTATGATTAGACTGGATAACCCTACACACATTGTAAAGTACTCATAAGCTGCGTCTACATGTGCACGCTACTTCGAAGTAGCGGCACCAACTTCGAAATAGAGCCCGTTGCGTCTACACGCGTCGAGCGCTATTTCGAAGTTAACTTCGACGTTAGGCGGCAAGACGTCGAAGTCGCTAACCTCATGAGGAGATAGGAATAGCGCCCTACTTCGACGTTCAACGTCGAAGTAGGGACCGTGTAGACGATCCGCGTCCCTCAACGTCGAAATTGCTGGGTCCTCCATGGCGGCCATCAGCTGGGGGGTTGAGAGATGCTCTCTCTCCAGCCCCTGCGGGGCTCTATGGTCACCGTGGGCAGCAGCCCTTAGCCCAGGGCTTCTGGCTGCTTCTGCGGCAGCTGGGGATCTACGCTGCAGGCACAGGGTTTGCAACCAGTTGTCAGCTCTGTGGATCTTGTGTTGTTTAGTGCAACTGTGTCTGGGAGGGGCCCTTTAAGGGAGTGGCTTGCTGTTGAGTCCGCCCTGTGACCCTGTCTGCAGCTGTGCCTGGCATCCCTATTTCGATGTGTGCTACTTTGACGTGTAGACGTTCCCTCGCTGCGCCTATTTCGATGTTGGGCTGAGCAACGTCGAAGTTGAACATCGACGTTGCCGGCCCTGGAGGATGTGTAGACGTTATTCATCGAAATAGACTATTTCGATGTCTCAACATCGAAATAAGCTATTTCGATGTTGGCTGCACGTGTAGACGTAGCCATAGTGTGTGAAATCTGGCTCTATTGAAATCAAAGACCAAATTCCCATTGACTTCACTGACTTCACTGGTGCCAAGAGTTCAACCCATGACTCCGGTGAGACTAGTCCAGTGAGTGAAAGTTTTCCAGCAAACATAATTCTTCACTCAGGCACATCCATTTCCAGGCTACAGACTTAGTAATGACTTGACTTGATTTTGGTTGGTTTGCTAACATTTCCTGGTATTTGAGACTAGCCAGCATGATAAACCACAAACCATTTAGCCAATAACTGGGTAAGAGAGCCCTTGTTGCTACTTGGTTTACATTCTCAGGTATGCACCCATCCTAGCAGCGACAGGGAATCTGATCAGACAGGATGTTTTCCCATAGATGACAGCTGAATTCCCATGGTGGGGAGTGGTTGTGGTGAAATGAGTTTACCTACATTCCTGCAGTCTAAGACAGGTTTTTCTTAGGTCAAGCTTGCCAGCAGAGTGTGCTGGCTGTGGTGTAATAATACTTTTTCTCACAGTAGCAGAGAGACCTTAACAAGAAAGCACAGGCCTACTGGAGAGAGAAACCTGTTATTCTGTTCCTGCCCTGGTGATGTGTGTGTTTGCCTCAGCCGGCAGCACATGTTTGATCTAAGTGGAATGATAGCTCTTCTGCCTCCAGCAGAAAAATAGACTATTTTCTTTAAAATCTGTATAGCCAGTGTTTCCTAGGCTAAAGTGAAACTCCCCTTCTTGCAGGAGGAGGATAGATAAGTGTAATGCCAGCCCATCACTGAACTGTCCAGCCAGAAGGGCTGAGCACAAACAACTGCAGCCAGCCTTTTGAGTGCTGAGCTGTATTGAAAATCTGGCCCTATTTGTGGTTTGGCTCTTGAAAATCAGCCCGAGGGCCTTGACCAATCTAAGCCCACCAGATGAAACTAAAGCCCAATTAAATGTAATGGGAGTCTTTCCAGTGACTTCAGTAGACCTGGAACATGGTTCTTTTCTCTTCAGCATAAATTTTAAAAAAGGTTTGTTCTGAAGAGAAAAAATGTATTTAAAACAAAAAATTGGTGCATTTGCATCCCTGCCTGTTAGTGCCTCATTCCATGCAATGCAACCTGATAGAAGATTTTCAAGTATTGTTTCCTGCATGGGGTAGATTAAAGATGATCTGCAAAACCACATAGTCCTTGTGGGTTCAAATGGCTGATACAGATTCAGGAATTTCTCTGCTTGTGCTCCACTTACCAGTGTCTGGAGGAGAAGGAGGCACAGAGAAGGATATCCAATGAAAGGGAAGAATAGCAAGGACCTGATCCAGGTCATGTAACTTGCATATTAAATAATACCTCCACCCCCAGTTTTGATGTTAAAAGTTATTTTAAAGTTTTGACTCATAAATTATCAGAACTGGCTTACACATGAGTTTATATAGCTGCTCCTACACTATAAGAACACATCTACTGAACTTACAAAATCCATGATTCTGATTTTACATGGAAGATGGAAGGAAATAGTGAGGGAGGCATCAGACACCAACAGGCGCTGAGCCCCTGTGTGTTGATGATGATGATGATGATGATGACAAGTGCATGGCTATGTACAGTGAATGCTGCAAGAAGTAGGGGCTCCTCTCTTCCTCTCATAGCAAACAATCTTCCAAGAATATCCTAAGAAAGGTGGCCTAAAAATATGGCCTCTGAACATACACTATTCTGAGGTGGGTGAAACTTTTGAGATTGATGAATGTTCTCTTCATCTGATGTATCCATAAGAATAAGCCCTCCTGAGGTCAAAACGAGTATGTGAACCTGCCCAGGAGTTTGGTGAGCATGCTTGTGTCTATTCTCAAGCTGGTTATTCTGCCAACACCCACACAAAGAGAGAGGCAGAGACAAACTAAGCAGGAACCTGAGTACAATGCAACCCCGGAAAACACTGGAGAGAACTTCTGTGTGTGTTGTTGGCTGGAAAGGATTGGTTATTAAACTAAGACTGTTCTTTTTTTCCATGGGTTTTCCTGTTCTGAGAGAAGCAGGACTTTGTACATTCCTCATAAATAAACAAGATTGTATCAAAGAAAATAGGTGACTAAAACAAATTTCTTCACCCAACTGGAACATCCCCAGGCTCCAAACTTTGACCAGCCACTTCAGTCAGAAAAGGGTAACGACACATCCAAGAGACATATTGTGGTAATTACATCAGAGTTTGTGTGTTCACACATGGATGAATAGTGAATGATACAGATCTCGCTTCTCTCCTTGGCCATATTCAGTGACTAGTGCAATTGATTTCCTGTAGAAAATACCAAACAATACAGCAGTTTTGTCAGCTTTGGCAGTCTTACCCCGAATAGTTGTTTGCCAAGAATATCCGCATTCAACATTTGCTTTTTTATTCCTGCCGAATTTCTTTCACATTCTCTCGCTTCTTTTTTTAAAATTGGAAATTATCTTGCCCTGCCTCACAAGCACAATGAAGAATGAGTCAATTGCACATGTAGCATAGGGAACATATAGTTCTGTAAATAGGAAACAGATGGAATTCAAAAGATTATGTTGCATTTTACCTTTTTTCCAGGAAATTCTCTTAAAAACCCACATAATTGCTGTCCGCATAGTTAATGATTTGGGTTTCAATTTGTGGAAAGTGAAAGTGATCTGTTGCATTCTAATGCTCTGTGTTTCCAGTGGAATATGGAAGAGCCTGACTTTACCCTAAAACATCATTGAGTTGGCTGAATATCACAAATGTTTTGCTATTAATATTGGCTTAAATTTGGAAAAGAAACAAACAAACAAAAAAGTCACTCCAGGTGTTTCCAAACGCTTGTATTCATATTTTTAAATCCAAATGAGGCATCCCTGAATCAAAACATTTCATTTGTTTGTTGAATCAGATCACAATGTTTTGTTTCAAGTCAGCTGAATATTAAACTACATCTACCTGTGGTGCTGAAGTGTCTCATGGGAGCTGTAGTTCAGGTGGCTCATGCCCAGTGTTTCCTACAAACTGTGTGTGTTTGTGGCCACTAAAGTGAGAATCAGATGCTGCCCAGCTGATTAGCAGAGCGCCCACAGCTAGGTTTTGTGTTTCTATTGGTGGTGCACATTCACACATCACAGTGCACAAAAAATTGTTCCACGCTTGGATTGAAAAGATTAGAGGGGACATTTCTCATATGTCTCTGGTGATGCCTCACTTGGCTTGGTCAGAACGGAGACCATGGTACATCATGGGTGATGTATGCTGGTGTGGAAAAACTCAATTTTACAAGAATTTCATTTAATCAAATAGTATTAACAGAAAATCCCTGACCAGCTGTAGCGACTTTCAAAGTCACATCCGGGAGTATTCATGGAAATCAATATTTTAATTTGTACACATATTTATTCATTCAATCAGGATATGAAGTCAATGTTATGTGATGACTGGGACAGAGCAGAATTGCACCTACCTCTTTTCTAGCCCACAATTAGCTCCCAGTTCTTGTGGAACAACATCTAAAGCAATTTTTATTGTGTTCTTTTTCACCAGCTTTCCAGACCTCTTAGTCATCACACAAGTTGGATGGTTACCTTTGTTGGATGGAAGTAAGGGACAATAGTGTGAAAAATAAGGGGCAGTGCTTTATATAAGCTACATTTTAGGAAAACAACTTTTTGTTTTAATACGCCATATATTTTTCCCATGAGAGTTCATTTCTGCTCGTCTCAAGTCCACTGTGAAAATATCAGAGGCTTCAGTTTAATGTTTAACATGGTACTTATTATCAGTTTTAATACATTTCAGTACATCCTAAAATAAGTGATAGGTGCTCAGCCTAAAAGATAAAGCAATGAAGTAAGGGATGGCTCCTGTTTGCAGAACAGAAGCGTGCAAAATACTCCTCCCTCCCTCCCCCCACAAGCCTTGCAGCATTCAGAGATGTTCATGGCCCTTGCAGCTGGCTGCGCTGAGTGGCCTGCAGGAGTCTGGGAGGCAGGGAGCCTGGCTGAAGAACCTGCTGGGCTGCTGGCTGGGAGCCAGCCAGGTAAACACCTCACAGCTAGTCCATCCCTACCCTAACCCTCTGGCCCCACACCTGTACCCTACCCTAGGTAACCAAAACCCTCTGTACTCCCACTCTTGCACCTCTACCCAGGCCCAGACTATGCACCGCAGTCCCTTCCCGGTCACAACCCAAATCTCTGCAGTCCTGCCCCAATCACAACCAATGTTTCCTGTACATTGTGCAGTGAGGTAGCCACCCAGGAGAGATTCAAATGCTGCCCAGCTCATTGGCAGAGTGTACAATTCCCCACAGACAACAGCTTGTGTTTCTATTGGTGGTGAACATCTGCATGTGCCTCAGTGCACATAAAATTTATTCCCACCTATGTCTGGAAGAAAATAAAGGCAGCAACCCTCTCTCAGACCCTGCACCCCAATCTCCTCCCCTGTCACAACCCAAATCCCTGCACCTCCTCCTACATCACTCCTCCAGTTCACAAACCTGTCCCGGGTGACAGTCCAAACCCTTTCACGCCCTCCTTCACTCCCACTCCAGGTCACTCCTCCTCCCAGATTTGGCGCCCCCTCCTCCAGTTCAGAATCCTCTCCTGCATCCGTATCCCCACCTGGATTCTGCATCGCCTCCTTCACCCCAGTCTTCCGCTCCAGGTCACAGACCCCTCCCTTCTTCATCCACTCAGCCGCCTACCCAGACCCCACCCCTTCTCCATTAGTATCATGGAAGAGTGTGGCTCTTGAGCATACAGCAAACTCTTGGAGTGCTCCCCATCAAAAATTATGGCCCACCCCTGAACTAGACAAATTAATAGGGACAGGTCCATCAGTGGCTGTTAGCCAAAATGGGGAGGGAAGATGCCCCTAGCCTCTGTCTGTCAGGGCAGGGAACTGGTGATGGGATGGGTCACTTAATGGTTACCTTCCTATTCATTCTCTCTGGGACATTTGGCATTGAGGCTAGATGGGTCTTTGGTCTGACCCAATATGTCTCTTCATACGTTCACTTTACCCAAGTGTAGCATGGAGCCTTCAGCTCTGCAGGCAAGAAGAAGAGAGATCACTCAAAGCCCTGACTCTACAAGCCTCCTTTCCTCTCCCAGTCACTCTTCCTTCATAATTCCTTCTGATTCCTTTTTAACCCTTTAAGTTGCTGCACCAATTAGCCTTTTACCTCTCTCCAGTCCATGCACAGCACTCCCATAGTCAGCTATTCTGAAGGGCAACTAAGTGACATTGCAGTGATCAAAGAGGTTGCCCAGCACCCTACCACAGCTCACCACAGCTAATCCACCCAAAGAAGTGGGGGAGGGGAAAATTTGAACATTTCAAACAGGAATGTAGCCAGAAGGACCTACTTGTGTGGGCCCCAACTTTGAATGTGTCAGCAATGATGGAGGGTGGAGAGAGTGAAACAGGAGGGATGGGGCCACCTCCGCCCCAACAGGCCTGGGAGAATTTACACACTGAGGACCAGGGATACATCCAGAGAGTGGGGTCTGCATGTGGAGAGGTGCCCTGCTCTGCCACCCACCTGGCTCTCCAGCCCATGAGCAGTGTTCCAGTGTGGTTCTAGCCCTGCTACTCCTATTCCTGAGATGGAGCTCCAGGGTGGACTTAGGTAAGCCCCAGCACCACGGCCCTGCTCTCTGGCTGGAGCACTGGGCAGGCTGGAGGAGCTGGACAAGTACTGGAATATGAAGAGATCTGGGAGATGCAGCAGGGGTGGGCCTGGATGCAAATTGGGTGGAAAATAGCCTACTCAGGCCCACTCATAGCTGCACCTCTGATTTCAAATTATGACTAAATCTGAGGAATATCTAATCTGCTTGTGGAGATTCCACAAGGAGCAAAAGACATTAAATGCATGGGATACGTTATTAGTTGTCAATTGTTTCTTCCACTCTAGTAGTCTTCATTTTACACAGTAGGCCTCTAATGATCTCTCTGACAACAATGATGTTGGATAGACAGTAGGGATTTTCATGAAAATACGTTTTTTAAGGCCTAATAAAAAAGAAATAAGACTATTCCAGGTAAATCTTCACCTGTTCTGAGTTGCCCACCACCAGTAACTGACCTACCCTGTGAGTAATAGCAGTATTTTGCTACTTCTACTTACTCCTGGAAACACCAGAACAGAAATACTAGTGTCCAATGTTTTCATGTACCTGATCAAGGATAGGATAGTTGCACTGAGTGATCTGAGTAGTAGATAGTGGAGTAGACAACATACTGTCAAATACAATCATAAATGGAAAGATGTAGGTCTACCTGATAAAAGCTGGGGGTCCAACTGTTCACTGGTTTGCAAGTTTTTGTCCTTTTGTATAAAGGATGAGGCTTTTAAGGGTTTTTATCTAGTCTGAGTGCATTACTATAATCTGGATGCTTGTCAATGACAGTCTCTGGGTCTTATTTTAGGTTGTTTCTTGATCCAGAGTCACACTGATGGATGGATTCAGATTGAAGAAAAAAATAGACAATCTCTTGAGTCATCAGAGTGAGGTTAATAGTAAAGAATCAGAAAAGATCAAAAACGAACCATCCCAAGCACAACCTAACATTTCATTACTATTTCAATAAACTTGTTCCAAATACCATGTCAAGTGAAACAAAGGGTGTGTCTACATTGTAAATGGAAGTTGTCCAGCTTGTGAAGACCAGCCCATGCTCGCACCAATCAAGGAGTATGGACTCCCTTATAACAAGAGTGGTGGTATCAGCTAGTCATCTGCATATGAGCTTTGGGTCTTAGGCGGGATTTTTCAGCTCTTGCATCTCATATCACTAAGGTTCCACTTCTGTTTTTATCACACTAGCTCAGTCAAAGCTAGTGTGATTAGGTCCAATCAAACTGTAAAGTATACCTTCCCACTGGAGTTGTAGGCATACCCTGAGAATAAGGCACATAGGCTCTGTTTAGATAAGAACCCGTGGTGTGCATCAAGTTTCTGCACTCACATTAAATGTCATGGCAGTTGCCACCATGCATCTGAAGTCAGCACTGGGGTTAAATGTTCAGATTGTGACCTCAATGTCCAGTCAATGAGCTACTCAAGTTTTATGCTGGTGTAACTAGGATCAGAATCTGTTCCCGTGACCTCTCATTTATTTTAGCCAGTCTAAACCATCCTGAGTTGCACCTGGGATGAATGTGGCCCACTTCTATTTAAAAAAATCTCTTGTAAAACAGGAAAAGTTGTTAACCACCCTCTAACTAGCAACTTTGAAGTTTTGCTAATATACTCCCAGGCCACTCCTTCAACTACTGTGTTGAGTTCCTTCTGTAATTTTTAATTGAGCTTTTATTTTAATCAGTGGGACATACAGCTTCATGGGTGGGAAAAACATCAAAGGATAAAAACATCTTCCTTTGAAAAGCCTGTGACCTAATAAGGGCAAGTAACATTACCCAGCACAGAGAATCATCCAGACAGAATGTTCACCCAACAAACATTTCTGTGAGCTTTGCACTGACACCCAACTCCTACACAAGGGCCTTGCACACATAAAAGAAGCATAAAATAGCCCCACAAAATAGACAAAAGCCAGGAATATCTATTTCAACTTTAATAACACCTTAGCTGCTACTTCAATGGACCTTATAGAATCATAGGCCTGGAAGGGACCTCAAGAGGTCATCAAGTCAAGTTCCCTGCACTCATGGCAGCACCAAACACCATCTAGACAATTCTTGACAGATATTTGTCTAACCTGCTCTTAATAATCCTCAGTGATGGAGATTCCACAGCCTTCCTAGGCAATTTATTTCAGAGTTTAACCACCCTGGCAGCTAGCAATATGGGACAGAGGGATATGAGGCAGAAAGGGGCAGCTCCTCCTGGCTCCACTGAGGTGTGGGGAATTGGGAACTGTGCGGCAGCCACAGAGGTGGGCTCCTAGCTCCCCATGCCTCAGGGAGCTGAGAATCAGGTACAGTCACATCAGTCCAGCTCCCAGCTCATACCAGCCGGCAGGAGCCAGGCGGTAGCTACTCCCCCTGCAAATAGGGGACAATTAGCACTGATTTGAAAATAAATTGGGACACCTTCCTGGCATCTGAAATGTGGTGCTGTCCCTCCAGAAATGGGATGGATGTTCACCCTAGCTAGGAAGATTTTCCTAATGCCCAAACTAAACCTCCCTCACTACAGTTTAAGTCCATTCCTTCTTGTCCTATCATCAGCGGTTAAGGAGGATAGTTTTTCTCCCTCCTCCTTGCAATATGCTTTTTAGATACTTGAAAACTGTTACCAAGTCACCTCTCAGTCTTTTCTTTTCTAGGCTAAACAAACCCAGTTCATTCAATCTTCCCTCATAGGTTATGTTTTCTAGAGCTTTAATCATTTGTGTTGCTTCACAACTTTCCTGAAATGTGGGGCACAGAACTGGACACAATACTCCCGTTGAGGCCTAATCAGTGCAGAGTAGAGTGGAGGAATTACTTCTCATTTCTTAGTTTGAACACTCCTGCTAATGCATGCCAAAATTATGTTTGTTTTTTATTGCAACAGTGTTACACTGTTGACTCATATTTGGCATGTGGTCTGCTATGATTCCCAGATCCCTTTCTGCAGTACTTTTTCAAAGGCTGTCATTTCCCATTTTGTACACATGCAACTGATTGTTCCTTTGTAAATGGAGAACTTTGAATTGCCCTTATTGAATTTCATTTTATTTATCTCGGATAATTTCTCCAGTTTGTTCAGATCATTTTGAATTATAAACCTAGACTCAAAAGTACTTGCAAACTCCCCCAGCTTGGTATCATCCACACATCCGCATAGTGACACACGTTGTCATTATCCAAATAATTGATGAAAATATTGAACAGAATTGGACCCAAAGTTGATCCCTGTGGAACTCCATTCACTCTGCCCTTCCAACATGACTAGGAACCATTGAAAACTACTCTCTGGGAATGGCTATCCAACCAGTTAGGCACCCACTTTACAATAGTTCCATCTAGGTTGTATTTTCCTGGCGTATTTGTGAGACTGATATGCAAGGCTGTACCAAAAGCCTTATTAAAGTCTTGATATACCATATCTACCACTTTCCCCATCCTCAAGGCTTTTACCCTGTCAAAGAAAACTATCAGGTTGTTTAGACAAGATTTGAGAAACCCTTGTTATTACTTATCACCTTATTATCGTCTATATGTTTGCAGTTTGATTTCTGAATTATTTGCTCCATTTATTTTTCCTGGTAGAGAAGTTAAGTTAACTGATCTGAAATTCCCTAGGTTATCCTTATTTTCCTTATAGAAGGGCACTATATTTGCCCTTTTCCGGTCCTCTGAAATCTCTCCTGTAGTTCATGACTTAATAGCCAATGGCTCAGCTATGTCCTCAGTCAGCTCCTTATGTAGTCTAGAATATTTTTCTTCAAGCCTTGATTATTTGAAAATATCTAACTTTTCTAAGTAATATTTAACCTGTTCTTTCCCTATTTTACCTTCTAATCCTACTCCATTTTCATTGGCATTCACTATGTTGGGCATCTGATTGCCTCTCATCTTCTTGGTGAAAACAAAAACAAAGACGTCATTAAGCCCCTCTGCCATTTCCATATTTTCAAGTGTTGCTTTTCTCTCTTCATTGACTAACAGCTCTAGCCTGACCTTAGTCTTCCCCTTGCTTCTAATGTATTTGTAGAATGTTTTTTGTTACCCTTCGTGCCTCTAGCTAATTTGATCCCATTTTGTGCCTTGGCCTTTCTATTTTTGCCCCTACATACTGGTGTTATTTATTTATATTCATCTTTTGTAATTTGACCTAGTTTCCACTTTTTGTAGGACTATTATTTTTAGATCATTGAAGATCTCCTGGTTAAGCCAGGGTTGTCTCTTGCCCTAATTCCTATCTTTTCCGTGCAGTGGCATAGTTTGCTCTCATGCTCTTAATAATGTCTGTTTGAGAAATTGCCAGCTGTTTTCAGTTGTTTTCCTTGTCCAGGAACGTAGGACTGGGATTTGTGTGCCCTTAAAATAGAGAGAACACTGGAACCAAAGAGATTCAGCAGCTGTTTACATAAAGAGAGAGTGTTAGTCTTCAGCTTCCAGGCTTTTTGTCATTCATAATCCAGAGACCCAACCCCAAACAAATGCTGAAGAAGTTAGGGGCCAATCCTGTGAGGTGCCATTTTCAATGGGCAATGAAAATGTTCAACTTCTGTCACAATCGAGTCCTTATTTAGCATGCTGCTATGAAAAAGGAGAGGTTGAGTGACTACCCCCACCCCATCTTATCTCCCCTCTTTCTGCCATACAGATCAGCTTGGCCTAGTGCCTGCAGAACCAGTCCTAAGTCTAGTAACCTGCCTAAATAGCAAGAGATGGGACTAGTGGGCAAAAGGGAACAGAGAAGGAATCCTGAAGTTCCTAGTTCTGGAGTAGCTATTAATCACCCCACTGTACTCCTCATGACTTGAATAAGAGATCTCCATGGGTTTGGAGGCAGGCGGGAGGGCCAGGCAGGAAATAGCACAAAGCCAGGTTTACCAGCCCCTCCCCAACACCATTCCTTGGCACACAACAGATTGGTTGAACTGTGTGCCATGCAGCAGATCCACACCCTTTATACCCACCCCCACACTTCTAAATTCCCTTCTCCTCCTCCCATCAGGTCACCTGACTAATCCTACACCTAGGGAAACCCCATTGCTGTGGGAAGAGGCAGGAGTAGGATATGCAGTGAGTGCACATATGAGTAACTTAGCAGTTACTTTTCACAAGCTGAGCAGTCTTCTGCTTCAGAGAACAAAATGGAGCTCTGCAATCAAAACTTAGCTCTGGGATGCCCAGAGTTGTTTGCACCCTCTGTTCTAAGGCCCTCCCCCCCGCCCACCAAGCTAACGCCCTGAGATGTCAGACAGAGTAATGTGGGCTCTGTGATAGAGAGCTTCAGTGCTTGGAGGAGAGAATAGCTTTGCCCTACATGTAAACAGGAGGAAGGCTGCAGGATTCCATTTCTGATAACACAAAGTATCCACTTGGACCCATTAAAGCACCAGAGATTGTTATGACCTTTGTGGGTGAAATGCATCATTTATTTTCTTTCCATTTAATTTTATTGGGTTTTAAGGTTATTTCTTCAGCTTTAGGGATTTGTCCCCAAAATTACTTGCATGTATGAAGAGGAGAACATCTTTTGCTTTCCTCCGCAGTCACTCGCTAATGAGTAAGACACCTTCATGACACCCTCCTATTTGTCAATCCATTGAGTCCAGCCTAATTCTGGAGCTGCAGATCTTATCACAGAGTGGGCAGGATCTGGTAGCTGTTGGAAGGGCCTAGGGCAGTTTTTGGTGCTCTTTTCTTCTTCTCCGTGTCGACTCCTCTGCACTGCGGCAGAACATCTCCAATTGCGCCACCCCATTACAGATTACTGTTCACCACTGGGACAGTCTTGGGCAAGGTTTGCTCAAGTGTCAAAGCCAATGCTGCACTTTTTCATGTGTGCCTTCAGCATGTTCTTATACCTCTTCCCCTGGCCCCTAGTGTTCCTCTGTCCTTCCTCCAACTCAGAAAACAGAATCCATTCTGGAAGGCACTGATCAGCCATCCAAACCACATGACCGGTCCAAGGAAGTTGTTGATGAATGATAGGCTGGTCATGTTAACTCTTCTAGGACACTAGTGTTTGTGCGCCTATCCTCCCAACCGATATTTAGGATTTGTCTGACGCAGCATTGATGATATTGTGCAAGTGCCTTCAAATGACGATTGCATGTTGTCCAGTCTCATGTGTACAGTAGTAGATGAGAACATAGGAAGCACGGGATTACATGACTCCAACTGGAGACCTAATGCAATGAAACAAGAATGTTCAACCCACAGATCGAACTCCCCAAAGACGTAATTTTAAATCCACCTCTTCCTTAAAAACAATTAAGATGTTTGGGGGACAGAGGGGATTGCTTAACTCACTGCCCCTCAGAAGACAGAAGGAGAGGAATGCAAGAGGATCTCTTCCTTTCTGCTTCTGTCAGGCATTCAGATGCTGAGGGGATTACCAGGAGGCCTGGGGTGAGGTGGTGGAAGTGGTTGGCTCCCCGCACTCCAGAGCAGCAGCAGGAGCCAGTGACCTGGCAGCCTGCTCTGCTCCACCTCACTGCCATTTCCCAGTTCACTATGCTCTGCAGTGCTGGGGCCAGGACATTCAGCTTTCTGCCACACCACACCAGGGCCCCCAGGTAATCCCATAAGTCCCATCCATAGGACAGTTCAGGTAGCCACCATGGGGCCCCCTAAAGCGCAAGGCCTTGGGGGTATCTATCCCAAACTCTACTATGGACAGGTCAGCTCTGACTGGAATATCTGCTCATATCCCCTACTGGTTTCCCTTCTGTGAGGATACCCCACTAAGCTGACGAGCATATTCTTATGCACCTGTGAGTGGAAAAACAAAAACTGTTTTCAAAACACTGGAAGTTAAAAGCAAGCCCTCGTAGCATTGGTTCAAAGGGGCAACATTTCGCCTAAGGCAGCCATAGTTTGAAATGTTTAGATGGTTCACAATGACAACCCGGGTCTTTCATGTATCTGCTAATGCAGAATCTGAAGTATTAGTCATGGCTGGCTTTATGCATGCAGTGCTGTAATGATTTCTTGAATGCTTTCTCTTATTTTTTAGGGTCAGTAGTTACTATTTTAAAATGCTCTGTGAAAACACATGTAAATCTATTTGCTTTCAAAGGGCATTAGCATTCGTCACCAAAACACCCACCCTTCATCGAACTCTCCATCATGTCTGATTCTGGGCCAGATCCTGAGTCTCTTACTCCAACTCAAAGCTTATGTTTAGAATCTGGAAACTAAGGGGAAACTTCCAGACAAAGATGTCCCTCCTACACAGGTGGAAATGGTCAGGCAGCAATATCTCTAATACTCCCACCTTCCCCTAGGCCTTTGCAGAGGACTTTTGAGGAGTCCAGAGACTATAGAAATCTAAATGTTGGGATCCAGCTGAGAAGGTGCCCCTGCTACCAGGACCAGGAAGGTCATCATTTCTCCTTTGAGGGATTGCTACGCTTTAGTGAATGAGCCAGAGAAGACAGAGGGATGGAGAGCTGTGGTGTGCTTACAGTTTGTGTCTGTTCAGAAGAAAGAACAGTACCAGATTCTAGGAACTGAAGACATGGGAAGATGGAAGATAGTGGGAGCTTGAGCAGATGGTTCGAAAGGAAGCACCACACAGTGCCAGCCAAGAAAGGGTGCTGGGATGGCAGAAGCTGGCCCTCTAAAATGTTCAGATAAACTCCTGATAAATATTTAATGCCAAATTCCAGCCTGTGGTAGAAGCAGTGGCATCAGTGGAGTTGGAAAACTTCCCACAGACAAATCTGTCCTCAAACTTTTCATCTTCTGTCCAGGTGAACTGTAACCTCCAAGCATGTTGACACTTACCCACTTTTAGGCTGTGTCTACACTTCAAAAATATCTTGAAAGCTGCTTTGAAGTACAACTTCAAAGTAACAGACATCAAAGTTGAGCATCTACACACACCCTGCTTCAGGAATGGGGTAAGGAGTTCAAAGTTGGGCTCCCTTACTTCAAAGTTAACTTCGAAGTAAGGAAAAACGTGTGTACTCTCTCTGCTGACAAGTTCAAAGTAGCAACTAACTTCAAAGTTAACTTTGAAGTTAGTTCCTAGTGGTAGACGCTCCCATCGTCAGTTTCTCAAGTGATCAAAATAGAGAGGACACTGGGCCTGTGCATCAAAATGGGAAGACCATAGCTGGATCTGATGCTTGTCAATATATCCCATCTCTGTTTGCCAGTGAGATCCCAGTGCACACTTACTCAGCTAGCAGGGCTCTGCTGGGTGAAACAGCTTTCCATGCCCAGGAAGTGGGCTGAGATTCAAACCTGGCTTCAAGTAGTTTAAGTTGTGTGCCTGGTGCCTTTTTTTAAAAGACATGACCAACATTTAAATCCTCTGTTGGTGTAAACAGAAACCCCTTCATTGTATTTAATACAGTTTTATTGATTTACACCATGTTAGAATTTGGCCCCTAAAGCAGGGTTTCTTTTTTTCAGATTGGAGCCTAGAGTTCTCACTGGATCTGACCCCGGACTAACTCAACGCAGTGTAGGGCTGGCCTGGCCTGGCCTGGATTTCACAGTCACAGAAGAGACCACTGACTACAATACAGTACAGTTCCAACTGTTGAGCAGAAAGAGATTCTCCCCTAGTTTAACCAGTAGTGCTGAGCTTGTCTTAGGTACCAATTGCTCTCTGCATAGCTTAATCCCTGGATATTTATGATTAATAATATTTACTACCACACTGGTACGATAAATCTTAGATGCAAGTGTGTATGTAGAGAACTGTTAAGAACCCATCCCTCCTGCCTCCCAGTTGCTGCCACCAAAATTAGATTATAGGCTGATTGCATAATTACTGCATAATGAGATTTGCTCAGCCTCTCAGTGCTGAATGCCTGTTTTCATAGCATTTTAATATCAGCGACATAATAGGCAGCAGCTTGAATATCCGCATGCTGACAAGGCTTGACAGTCCCAGACCAGCTTGAGCTTTTGAAATTTGGTTCAGCTGTTTAGTTCATGGATGGATGGTAAATTGGCTCTTCCCAAATGTCTGCTGGGCTTGACCTCAAACTTTAAAAGAAAAAGTGGTCTCATTTCTCTATCCAAGTTGGGCCTGAATGACAGAGAGTAGCTGGGCATGGAGAATCCCAGAGATTCAGGGCTATTTCTGCTAGTGACTATAGACCAGTTACATCAGTGTTGTTACCTAAAATTAGATTATGCACATCACTTACTCCAATACTTACAAATAGTGCAACACATTAAATCCCCTCATTGCTGCTGCTAGTGGTCTAATATTGTCTCAACACAGACAGTATGTCCAGACCAAAATAAAACACGCACAGTTGGCCCATGTCAACTCACTGTGGCTCTTAAGGCTTTGGCTGAAGGATATAAAACAACTCTGTGAACATTTGGTCTTGCAAGGGTCCATGAGGCTGGGCTTTAGCCCAAACGTCTACTGTTTGATTTTAAAGCCCCAGAGCCTGAGTCTGCAAACATAGGCCAGCCACATCTGTGTTATTGCAGTGTAGACACACCTGGCGAAGCTGATTCTGAACTGGCTGATGCTTCCAGGAAGTTAGACAGCAAACATTGCCCAGTTATTGGGATCCAGCTTCACCCCTACTGGGATAAAACTAAAGAATCACAAAAGCAGCATAAACAATTTAGCAGTCTTTTAAGCTTTAGCACTTAGAGAATGGTTTTATCTGGGCTGTTTTAGACAAGCCCAAACTTAGCATAAACTATTTTGGATACACCAACCATAACATCAGTCTCTTCTTTCTGTTTTGCATTTATCTGCATTTGATACAAATGGGCCAAATGCTACCAGGCAAAATAAATATGAAATCTTGGGTTGACTTCCCAGAGTTGCAATGGGTACCACAGCTTAAAGGTCACAGACAGACCATTCAGATGGTTAGACAGGGCAGACATATACTTTTGAAATCTGTTTACATAACTGTTGGGTGAATGCATTGATTTGTTATTGAAAGTTGCAGCCATAATACAGGTTGAACCTCTCTCGTCCAGCAACATCCGTGCTCTGGAATGATTTTAGTTAGCCAGTCGGCCACTTTTCATTGGTGTAGCCATATTTCCCATGGTCCCATAAAGTTTGTTTAGGGCTACCAGTCGTGGCTGTCAGTGTTCTGTGCTGTTATTTAGCTGTAATTTAAGAGCACAGTAAACGGAAGTGTTTGTGATACTGCTCAATAATATTGACCTCCCATGGTCTGGCAAATTCTCTTGTTTGGCATCAATCAGGTCCTGAGGGTGCCAGACTAGAGAGATTCAACCTGTAGTTGATAGTTGCCAAGCATTGCCTTTGTTTTGGCATGTTTCCATAGGCTGTCAGTCTGTGGTATTTCTTGAATCAGTGAAGTAGGCTTTTTTTTATTTCCTGAGAGACCTTCCTTCATCTAGGATTTTCCAATGCATTTTTGAAGATTCCATCTCCAATATTTAACCTTGAGAAAGAACATCATGACTAAATCTATTATTATTATTACATATTTCTAAAGCTTACAGTCAGTACAAGAAGAGAGTCTTCATACAGGGCCCAATCCTCCGCCCAGTAAACCAGTTGTAATTTTGCCAGCATCTTCAACTAGGGTAGACTTGCAGTACACCCTGGGGAAGCGGGGAGAGGAAACTGCTTTTCGTGTCAGCTAACTGCTGAGATTTTGTTTTGTTTTGAGGATGAAATGAGCATAGCTTGCAATGAAGCTGTGGTCAGAGAGCTGAAGCAGACTCCAGCCATGCCTATTGCCGTAGTTGATGTCTGAAAATTTGAAGCAGTATTTTAACCTAATTGCACTGCTACTTCACTATTTCCTGTGTACTTTGGACTCTCTTAATGGACGCAAGTGTTCTTGCATGGGAAAGGCAGCCTTTGCATGCCAAAGAGGTTAAACGTGATCATGGCAAGCTTGGCACAGGATAACTGTTTCAATTCTTTATTGTAAAGTTCCTAACCTTTCCGTTACTTCACAAGGCATTTACTAAAACATCCAGAATAGAAGTTGATTCCTTGAGATGCATACTAGATTTCAAAGGTATTATTTCTCACTCCCATACACATACCTCCCCTCTGTTTGCTAGTATTAGTTTAAGAGCCAGACTTCAAATTCCAACGTTAGGAATTTCCATCTCTAACTTCACCCTACATCCCCAGTGTATTTGCTTACAGTGCTGTTTACAAGATATCGGAGATCACCTAGATAAGTAGATAAGATTGTCACCATCCTAGAGCGCTTCACTAATCACCAGCAATACTATGACACAAACAAGAGCATGGCAGGCAAAAGATGAAGTGCATTTGAAGAACCTTATCATTTGGAAGCAATGGTTCATGCTATGACATGCTAGCATGGAATTTCTCTGGAATTCAGGAAACCTGGCAGTAAGACAGATGCTGAACAGCTGACATCCAGATGTGAACAAATGTCCAGCTCTGATTTCAGTGTGCAGGTGTATATTCAGTACATCCTGGCAAACCTTCAATGGTGTAGCAGCTTCATTTAGATAAGCACCCAAAGGCTCAAAGGTTTTTCCAAATCTTATCTAAACTTGTTGAACTGGTGAACTTGTGTTCTTTTTGTGGAGACCCAACCAGGGGCAACATTTTCTCCAGTGGATCACTGTACCAGCACGCTTTGTTAATGCAGATATCAACACTTCAACGTGTATTTCGTCAGCAAGTCCCACATGCAGCTTCCCGCAAATGTAGCACCCCTAATATGTTATTTCTTAAACTGCTTTGAGGGGTGCTAACTGCTCACACAACGAGGGGCAATGGAAACAGAATACTGCACTTGAAATAGCATTTGTATATTGAAATAGCAACAATAGCACAGCAATAACCTTAATGTATTAACCTTAGTTTGTATGTTTTGTTTTATTTTGCTCAATAATCTACTTTGTTCTGTGTGCTATCTCTTATGACCACTTAAATCCCACCTTTTACCCTTCATAAAATCACTTTTGTTTATTAATAAACCCAGTGCAAATAATTGCTACCTGGAGAGAGGGGCAAGGTAAGTGAATTTTCATGAGCTCACTCTATATTGCAGTCCATATAGCTTAACACAGATTTATCTGGGGTTCAAGTCCCAGAAGGGCAGTGTAGCTGTGTGCTGAGGATTTGTCCCTCGCTCTATTGTCTGCAGTCTGCATTACATGCAGAGGGGCATGGCCCTCCCCTGTGTCTGTGCTGGTGCAGTATGGAGCACCGAACTTAGCAGGACAGGACTGCAGGGTGCCCAAGCATAATTGCAGGGCAAGCATGTTCAGCGGTGTCTCGGTGCCTTATGTAACAGTCCCAGAGGGCAGATGACCCATCATAGGAGGAAGACCTGACTTAATCTATTGGGATTCAGGCCTGTTGTCCCAAAGCATCTACAAGCTTGAAAGCTTGTGATCAGGGTAAAAGGCCAATTCCAGTGAGAACTGGTCAGAATATTTTTGATGGAATGCGTTTGTCAAAACATGCTTTCATTGAAGGCAAAATAGTAAGCAGATGCATATTGATTTTGACAATTTTTCAACAGAAATGTTTGAGGTCCAGGACCCAGAGAGAGACCTGAATCAAAAACTTGACCTTTTTCCATTTGAAAAGATGTCTTTACACAACTCTGTTTTGAAAAAATCCTCAAAAGGATTTGTTTTTGCTCAATATGGAACAAAAACAAATGTTGAAACCTCAATAGTTGTTGCAAAACATATTTGTCATCCTCTGGCTATTTCCAGTTACAGGTCAATTCCACGCCTAGCATAAATCTACAGAAGTCAGAAATTATACCAGGGTTGACTTTGGCCTTACATATGTTTACATGAAAAAACTATAATCCACACTACAAATTTGTGTGATCTATATCTTTTTAGTTTAAGATTTTCTAATAATACACTCAAGCAAATGTACTTGAAGCAAATGTGCAGAAAGACGGGTGCACCTTAAATATGCACTTTAATAATGGGAAGAGTTGAATATTAAGATAACAAAAGGTTCAAAAGTATGTTGAAGATATTGTACCTTGGAATGGGACAGCTTTGCTGCCCACTGCATCGATTGCTTGGTGGATATGCATACAATTCAAGTCTCTCTGTCTCAAGAAAGAATCACTTCTTCATTCCATGAAACCAAATGTAGACTCACCACAGTCCATATTTGCCCCTTTCCTCTCCTCACCCCTTGGCATGCTCTGAACATCAATCTTGGGGCGGTGGGATCCCTCAGCCTTTATCAAGGTTGTTCTCAGTGCCTGTATATAGGAAATTCCCCCTCAACCAAAACTGAAGTTTTACGTTACGTACAGCAATGATGATTGTTTAATAATTACATTTTCATTTTCCCAAGAGCACAACTACTCTGTGGTGCCCTCAATTGATAGTGAGACGTCAAATTAGCAGCAAACTTCTGCACTAAACTTCACAGTAACACAGATACTGATGTTAACTACAATGTTTTTCTAGCATTCACTACTTCTCTAGCATTAATTACAAAAGAGTGCAACTCTCAGGGGGAACGTCTTCACTATGAGCTGTATCAATGGGCAGCAATCAGTCCAATGGTGGGGCAGGAATGATTTATTGCATCTAGTATAGATGCAAAAAATCAACCTCTGAGCCTCTGAGTATTCTCCTGTCGACACCAGTGCTCTGCCAAAACAAGGAGAGTAAGCGGATTTGACTGGAGAGCATCAGCTGTCAACTTACCTCTGTGAAGACACCACATGATATGGGAAATGTTAATCCCCTTTAACACTCAGACCCTGTCTATACTACCCCAGGCCATAGACCTTTACACAACTTAACCTGTATTATGCACATAGCTGAAGTTGTGTAGCAGGTCGACAGCCTGTAATAGTATAGACATGGTCAGAGTATCAAAGGGGACTAATATTTCTTATATTCCACTATCAGCTATTCTTCACATGGACAAGAATCCTGAAGTCTGCTTTTTCTTTATATGGCGACTCATTTGTTCTCCAAGGTTTCAATTCCTTAAATCCTGAGTGCTGAGATTTTCAAAGTTGCCTAAGAGATTTTAACCCCTAAATGAAAATTAATGAGAAACTAAGTATCCAAATCCCATATGCAACTTTCCATATGTCAGCCATACGCATACAACTCTGGGCAGCTCTCTACCAAAAAGTGATGACACACAGAAGAAAAGTTAGAGATGAGGAGAAAAAATGACCAGAAGACTTGGCTTATTATGAGGAAACTGTGTGCTTGGATCAATGATACCTGAGAAGAGGGAAGGACATAAAGAGTATGGGTAACTATTTTAATGGTATAAAAACCCAAGAAGGGAAATTGTGTTTAGGGTGGTCAGAGTGGTATAACTAGGTGTAACTGATGTAACTCAGCAAGGGACAGTTTAGCCAAAGTATCAGGAAAAAATGTCCTAACTGAAATGTATTGGATTTCGACATAGTTTGTCTAGCAAAGTGGTGGAAGCTTTATTGTGTGAGCCACTTACACCCAAATCTGCCCTGAGAGCTTCAGAATAAGGTGTAGGGAAAAATCCTACATTTGCAGACACATGGATAAATGCCCTAGTGAATCTGTTTTCATGTCAAATTTGAGTGATTGTCTGAGTAGATGATTTAAACATGCTGCTGTCCTACAAACCAATGGTCTACTAACTAATTCTGCCAAAATCAGTGGAAGCAGTCACATGAGAGTTGTTTCTCATGAAAGCACAGGCAAGCAGAACCAGGTCCTTGAGACTCAGCCTTGCAAAGCCTTACACAAATGAGTGAAATTAGCCATAGCAATAGAAGCACTGAGTTCAATGGAACAATTAAAGTGCATGAAACTTACATGTGTAAGCGTTTTCAGGATATGGGATTTAATTTACAAATTAAAAGTATAGTTTTTATCATATATAAAAAGTACTTCATATGTAACATACACAAGAAATAGAAAATGGCACCTTTTTCAAACTGGTGCATGCCATTGTTGACATGAGCTTCATGTGGGATAAATTTTCACCACTTGTTAATCATCATTTCCTTTTATTGTCAAATTAGCGAATGTGAAAAAATTACATTTTGAAAGGTCTCCAGCTTTAGAGCTGAAAACAAGGTACTGTTTTTAAAATATATTTCCTGGAATTGAAGCCATGGATTTCAATGGTCTTTGGATCATACCCTTAAGGCTTTACATACACTCTGATTTTTGTGGGTTTAGTACTGACGGTGGCACTGGTATTAACGACATTTCACTCACAAAGGCCCTTTCTCCAGCTGTTCGTGGAACTCAAATCCAGCTTTGTTTCCTCTAACATCTTGCAGGCCAGTCACCAATAACATGAACAAAGCCTTGTTGTATTTAATAGCAAATGAAGCTAGGCTTACTAATATGGGGTTGTGAATATCAGCTACTGTGCATGCATAGTCATTCCTCGTTATAGTGTGTTTCTGTTAGGAGACTCTAATGCTGTATCCAGCCCATAGTATGGATTTAGATTTGTGTGGGGTGGGGGGGAGATGCTGTCTTATGCCAAGTCCACCTTCCGGAGCCACATCCTGCTGTCCTTCTACAGCCTCCACTCAGCCAAGGCTCACGTTGACTTCAATTTATGCATGTTGATTAGCGTGAATAGGACCAGTATTCAGCAACTCAGATTCTGAGGAGGAGTTAGACCTTTCTCCCATAGACACATAAACCAGGGAAAGCAGTTGCAATTTTTTTCTGAATAACACGTTGGCCTGTTTAAAAAATTATTTTTCCTGTTGTTAATATTGCAGTTTTTCAATTAAAACTTTCCAGGAGGAGGTCAGGAGCTAACGTGTTACTTTTGGCTCTGCTTCAGCCTTCCTCTTGGAGGAAAATAACCTGTGTCAATCCTTCTGCTGTTTCAGAGTCCTCTTACCCCATCTGTGCCAGTTCTAGTGCACTAAATGGTGCTTTGGAGACATGCCAGTGAGGTCCACCTACTTCCTGCCTCATCCCTCACCCATCTCTTCCTGTTTGGGGGATAGGGAGTACCAACCCAGGCATGCACCATTCATATTATGCTGCATGGAAATTATGATTGAGCCTGAAGTAGCTAGTAACAGAGAGGTAGCCATGTTTGTATTCTAACAAAACAAAACAGCAGTCATGTAGCACTTTAAAGACTAATAAAATAATTTATTAGGTCATAAGCTTTCGTGGGACAGTCCCCTTTTTCAGATTTATAGCGTTTCCAGTCCAAACTCAGTTATATAGCACAGAGATCCAAAAAAATGTCAATAAAAACTGACAAATCAAATACATAGAATTGAAGGAGGGGGTGAGGGGTGGGGGATATTAAGTGTATTGCCTGAGATAATTATGAACATCGAAGGAAGGGAGACAGTCCTTGTAATGTGTGAGGTAATTGCTGTGTTTGTTCATACTGGCTACGTCTACACGTGCAGCCAACATCGAAATAGCTTATTTCGATGTTGAGACATCGAAATAGTCTATTTCGATGAATAACGTCTACACGTCCTCCAGGGCCGGCAACGTGGATGTTCAACTTCGACGTTGCTCAGCCCAACATCGAAATAGGCGCAGCGAGGGAACGTCTACACGTCAAAGTAGCACACATCGAAATAGGGATGCCAGGCACAGCTGCAGACAGGGTCACAGGGCGGACTCAACAGCCAGCCGCTCCCTTAAAGGGCCCCTCCCAGACACAGTTGCACTAAACAACAGAAGATCCACAGAGCTGACAACTGGTTGCAGACCCTGTGCTTGCAGCATAGATCCCCAGCTGCCGCAGAAGCAGCCAGAAGCCCTGGGCTAAGGGCTGCTGCCCACGGTGACCATAGAGCCCCGCAGGGGCTGAAGAGAGCATCTCTCAACCCCCCAGCTGATGGCCGCCATGGAGGACCCAGCAATTTCGACGTTGCGGGACGCGGATCGTCTACACGGTCCCTACTTCGACGTTGAACGTCGAAGTAGGGCGCTATTCCTATCTCCTCATGAGGTTAGCGACTTCGACGTCTCGCCGCCTAACGTCGAAGTTAACTTCGAAATAGCGCCTGACACGTGTAGATGTGACGGGCGCTATTTCGAAGTTGGTGCCGCTACTTCGAAGTAGCGTGCACGTGTAGACGCAGCTACTAAGTGTTAATGTGTTGAATTTCTGTATGAACCCCAGTTCACAAATCTACCTACGTAATCTGCTTTTAACATTTCTTTGTTGTAAGACACATATTCTCAGGTCTTTAACAGAATGGCCCACTTCACTGAGATGTTCGCTGACAGGCTTATGTGTATTGAGATTTCTAATGTCTGCTCTGTGCCCATTCATTCTTTCGTGAAGCATTTGCCCAGTTTGTCCAATGTACATTGTAGAGGGGCATTGCTGGCACATGATGGTATATATAGTACTGGTCGAGGTACAGGAAAACAAGCCCCTTATTTTGTAATTAATGTGGTTATGTCCAGTGATCGTATCCCCAGAATAAATATGTGGACAAAGTTGGCAACAGGGTTTGTTGCAAGAAAAAGTTCCAGGATTAATATTAGAAGTATTACTATTAGAAGTATCTGGCAGTACTCGACCCTACAAGATGCTGCCATATACAACTGTTGAACATCTAGCATTTACATTTGTATTCAGCAGTGAAGGAGTTAAAATTACCATGGCCTCCTAGAAATTAGAGATGGAAAAGATAATTAAGGTATCTATTCCATCCTCTGGGAGCCAATCTGTGACTATGACATACAGTGGAGTCTGTAGTACTTTGTCCATGCTAATAATAAATGACCCAAGCAACAGAGCTTCCACTGTTTCTTTTGGAATATTGTATTACTGTCCAAAGACAGTGGCTTGCAGTGTTAATGTTTTATATATCTTTTGTCCTTTTTACCCTTTTCATTTGCTTGCTGGCAATACAAGCCGTGAGAGCTGGTGTTATATTTTATTTCCCTTTCCTTCGGCATTTGATCTAGCCATCTAGAAAGCTGTGGTTCTTCCATAAAATCAGTCACTTGAGTAAATAATAGCAGTCTTATCCCATAAAGTTGTTGAAGCCTTTGAAATATATTAAAACATTGTATAAATTACAAGAAAACTGAATCTGTTAAAAAGGAAATCTTTCACAGGCCAGCTTCAATTTTAAATAAATAATAGAGTTCATTGGGGGAGGAGGGGTAATGAAGGATAGTTTATAGAGTTTATTAGCTAAGGTAACTGATGTCCACCAGTGCTGTGTTTGAAAACACACATGTAGCATTGTTAGAATATTCTTCTTCATTTCCTTCTTGATATAAAATGGAGGGAAAATATTGATGGTAAACATTTCAAAATGAACAACCTAGCTCTCAAGGATTTCTAAAAAAAAGAGAGAAAAGTAATGTGTTTGCAGAGTTATCATGGTACTTGTTTTTCAGATCATTTATAATTTGTCATTTAAGTTTGCCTGTGATATTAGCTCTGCAAAGTTGAATCAATTGCTTTTAAGCATGCACTTAATGAATTTCCCCTACCAATGTTTTATATTTTAATGTACTATATTTGTATATCTGTCATTTTTTGCAGTGAGCTCTATTTTTTTAAAAAAATATCTATTAGTTACATTACGTTATGTGGTGGATGATTATACTGTAACCTTTCCCAGAAGGAGAGGCAGCACGACAGAAACTTCACAGGAGTCCTTCACTCCAGGTGGTTATTAATTTTACTTATTAGTGTGAATTTAGTGCTTGTAAAAAAAACTGTTCTGACAGCTCTGGAGACTTAGTTTCTGAGCAGCCAGAGAGATAGGGTGACCCTCTGTCCTGGTTTCGGTGGGACAGTCCCGTATTTGGGATGCCAGGATGGTGTGCCGATTTATTTTGTCACAGGAGCTAATTGCTCTGTATTTTCAGGCGGCTGCTGCCCACTTCCTCCAACTGGGGGGCCTTGAGCTGGACCACCAGCTTCCCCCAGCTCTCCTGCAGTGGTGCGGCTGCCCCCAGGTTCCTCTGGCTCCCCTGTGGTGGCAGGGCTGCCCCAAACTTCTCCTGGCTTCGGGAGCTGGGAGCTGGACATGGCTGTGGCTGCCCCACCCCCCAGCTTCCCCCAGTTGGGGAAGTCAGAGCTGGACTTGCGCAACTGTGCAGCTGCCCCCAGCTTTCCTCAGATCCCACACTGCTGCCCTTCAGCTTTCCACGGCTCCCACACTGCAGCGTGGCTCTCCTGCTCCCACTTCCCCTGGCTGGAGGAACCGGGAGCCGGACACACGCTGTGGCTGTCTTCCTTTCCCCACAGCTTCCCCAGCCTGGGAACCCGGGAGCCAGAGCAGCAGTACGGTAGGAAGCTGGGAGCTTCAGTGAGAGGGTAACAGCCCCCACAGGGCAGCCACCTCCTGACTCCCAGATAGGGTGACCATCTGTCCTGTTTTGGCCGGGACAGCATCATTTCCCTCATCCCATATTTTGGTGGGAGAGATATGGTCTCCCTACAGAGAGAGCACATCTAGTTGTACTGGGGTCTCATCCTGCAAGAGCAAGAAAATAAGCCAGTCTCCATGCCAGTCAGTTCTGAGTCTCTCTACTATGGCTGCCTGGTAAGTGGTTGTTTATGAGATGTGGACACTAGTCCACTGGGAGGTAGATTTAAAGCTCTCGCCATAGTTAAGTCATTCAAGACACTTCAACAAAGCTAGCATGGGACTTCCAAGGCCTGTTTTGCTGGGACATACTGCAGATGATGAATGGGAGAATTGGCCACTCTTGTTTCCCAAAGTGATATTAACATTAGAGTTGGTTGGTTGGGAAACAGACGTTTTGTTTCATGGAGCATTCTGCAAGTTCACCTGGTTTCTGTTGTGGCTGTTTTGAAACAGAATGAAAAAAATTAGGACTTTCCTATGCAATTAAATTGTGGTGAAAATATTTTTGGATCAATTAAAATTTTCTGTTGGAGAAAATTGAAATGTATTTTTCTGATTTTGGATTTTCACATTATATTGTATAAGAAAAAAATTTAAAACATTAAAATGAGAAGGCATTTCTAAACGGAAAATCAGAAGTTTACATTCTGGAAACGTTGAACCAGAATGTTCTATCCTCAGTGAACCCCTTATTTTTCAATTTTTCTTTCAAAATGAATGTTTGTCCAAATCAACACATTGCTACAAAATAGTTCAGGTTCAACAAATTAGCATTTTCTGACAGGAAAAAAATTGCTAGAAAATTTCTAACCAGACATAATTAAAATGGCTTTTCCTAGTCTGTGCTCAAAGGCTGCTATAGTGGGACGGGAAACCAGAAAAGTGACAGCACCTACCCACTATGCCCAAGCTTTCCAAGCTTTTCAAAAGCCTGCGCAAATACAAGCAGTCCTCTGAGTCCCAATGTGAGCAGCTACAGGATTGCAAAACTGATGGTTTGTGTGGCACACGGGGGAAGGAAGAATATGGTGGGATTGGAAAGTAGTCTGTGGAGGCAGCAGGCATGGAGATTAAGGCCATGTCTACGTTACCCAGAAGACTGACCTGCTCAGGGTTGATCTTCTAAAATTCAATTTTGCACACCTGGTAGGGACACACACAATCACCTTATCAGGGGTCATCAGTTGATCCCTATACTCCTTGCTATCGCAAGGAGTAAGGGAGGTTGATGGGAGAAACTCTCCCGTCAACCTTCCTCAGTGAAGATGGCCAGGTAAGTCAATTGCAGATAAGTTGATTCTAGCAATTGCCGTAGTTAGAATTGCGTATCTGAAATTGACTTATTTTCCTAGTGTAGACCAAGCCCAAGAGCAAGTGAATGGTGGGAGGAAAGAAAGACAGGAGAGGAGGAAGTGGGGAATATGAATGAAGGTATGGCAATTTAAACCAGGTAAATGTCTGTCCCTTCGCAGTGGCAATAGTGCAGAAAGTCATCCCCCATAAGGGGCAGTGTCAGGACAGGGAAGGTCAGATTACCTTGCAAATAATCATGGTGAGTTATTATTATTTGTTAAGCAGGGAAAATATGTTTACATTAAATGGGACTACATGGGTTGTTTTCTTCCACAAATTTACACCCAGCCAGGGTATATATTTCTGACACACCTACCACTGCACAAATAGAAGTGAATGAAGTTCCCAGTACATCAAGTTTTTCTATAATCTAATCTTTCCTGGGATCTATGAATTCTATAACTTGCCCTATATTCGCATTCCTACCAAACAACAGAATCACCTCAAGAAGTGGGTCTTATCCATGAAAGTTCATGACCTAATAAATTTGTTAGTCTTTAAGGAGCTACAGGACTGCTTGTTATTTGTTAAACAAGAGACTGGAGATTTAATCAAGTCTTTGTTTTGTTTTTGCATGTACCTTACGCACATGGTGTATTTTTCACCTTTTTAATCTCTAAATCAAGGCTGCATGGCTCTTTTTAATTAATATTCTCTTAACTCACCACAAGTTAGGAGCTTGATGCAAGTATTCTGTGGTTTATAATATGCAGGAGTTCAGATTATATTATCATAATCAACTCTTCTGGCCTAAAATACGTGAAAGAAATCCTAACCCTATTCAAGTCAATGGAAATGTTGCCTCTGACTTTGGTAGGGTGCAGATTTATCCTGGGATCTGTGAATCTATCTAGTAGCTACTTTGAATAACTATTTTCCCAAACATTTGCCTTTAATAACACTTGAAATATTTACTGAATTCCTGCTGTATGCAGTCTTCCACTCAACATACTCCAGATGGTCTCCTCTCATCATGTTACATTCTTTCCCATCCCCTCCTCCCAAGAAAACCAGAATGTCAAGATAACAAATGTGACTTTTATATTCTTAGACACTTGTCTTCTTCACTGGGCTCCAAGAAATCTTGCCTTTTTAATTAACTAACCTTGGCAATTTAATTTGAGATTTTTTTTAAAACTTCAGAGTCTGCTCCAGGGCATGAGAAATATGTGGATGTATTCTAGTATCATTTCATAATATAAAGAACCTGCTGGCTCTTTGCTAGGTACCCCTACTTCCTTAGCATGAGTTGGAGGGAAGGGGAGTGAGCCAAAAGTCAGTGTGGGTAGGAGAAAAAACCCACACCTCTATTGAGGCCCTACTTCAGGATGACCACCGTGCCTAGGATATGTGGAGCCTTTCCTTCCTGCAAGCCCTCATCAAGAATTCTCCTGGTGTGTGGAGGTGCTTTACTTGGGTTCATGCAAGAGATAGGCCCCAATACTTTACAGCCTTACAGACCCTACTCCCTACCAGAGAAGATTTTGCTCTTGCTGAGCCATCTCACACCCTGGGGTAATTCTGTCTGAGCTTTCTCACAGAATCCCAGGAAGCAGTTTCCAGTAGTGTCAGCAGTTTCATTTTAAGCCTTCTTAACACCACAAATCAAAGCCTTGCAGACACATCCCTCAAAAGTCCATGCAGGCTGAGTCTGACTAGTCTGTCCCTCTTGCTAGTAGCTTCAGGAACCCAAAATTTCCTGGCTGTTACGATAGAGCTCTAGGGCTATCTTGCCTTTACTATATTCACTGCCTCAGCATTATTATATCCAGCAGTAATGAAAGGACTGTATCTTGTAAGACACTGGCTTCAGCAGCTAGCATGAGGCTTGAGGTCTATGAACTTCATCATAGATAAATGGCCTGTCACCTATATGTTTTGGGGAACTGAAAGGAGACTATGCAGCAGGGGGGAAGTTTGTCCATAATAACATCAGTCAGCCACAGAGATATGAGCTAACATCAGCTTTCAGAAAGAGCTTCCAACCACAAGACTGCCATGGCAACCAACTGATGGATATGATAATGAGTTGAAATCATTAATGTATTAACCTATAAAAGAAAGGCATCTCTTCTTACTAAGGGGAGGAAATACAAATATGAAAGAGCAGAGAGATACCTACTCAATATGCATTTGATTTAGTGCGAACAGAATAACATATTACCACGCGTTGGGCAGTAGGGGAGAGAAAGCTGTAGCCCACAGCAGGTGTTAGAATGATGGCCACTGATGAAGATGAGGAAGGTGAGGGCTAACATTTCAGGTGGTTTTGCAAGGGATGGTGCAAGTACAGATGTTCAGATACACTTTCTGTTTTATCTCTAGCCACCTTACTGAGTTGGAATATTTGTGATGGTGCTAAGTATATTAATACATTATTTCTAAACATAGATTAGTTCCTGTAGCGTGAGTATTACATCTGTGCCCATTGGGGTACCCAATTATTTGTCAATATGAATAATATTGGGCCTGGTCTTGCCACAAGAACTTGTAATGCCCCAAAGTGATAACTGAGAGTCTTACTCGTACTGTTTCCCTTTAACAAAATGAGTGTCTTTCCAGGGCCACCCACTAGGGTTCCCATAGATATACATGCTATAGTGGAGATGGTGGGTGAAAGTGAGATTATGGTTAACTTTAAGTCATTATAAATATACTGATGAGATGACAGCTGTAAGCTAGGCCCACATGGTATGGAATTCTGAGCCCCCTTCTGACGGTGACTCAGTCTCCTAAACATTGCTGAGCTGCTACACTTTGACTAAGAGAGTTTGTCATCTGCATTACATGACTGCTAGATGCCTCCCTGCCCAGAGTGTATCAGATCTATATATAATGGCATTAATGGTACATTAGAGACGCTGACTTACAAGCTTAGCCATTTTAATTCATGTGGTGGGGGTTCACATGCAGAGTTCCCTCACTAAACATAACGTGCAGCTGTGCAGCCCTCCGTGCTTATTTCATGCAGGAGGAATGTAACATCTCCCCGGCATGGGAAAGCACTGTAAGCTGCCTGTCAACTAAGCAGTGCTTCCTGTCACACTTCTTGGCAGTCCAAAATTTGTTTTCTGCTTCTTTTCTGCAGCATAGTTGGGAGATTCCATTCCATTCCTGATCATAATGATGATTGCTTCAGAAGCCTTCTAAATTACTGTTGCCCTGTGTCTGTCAGAAGGCTAGACGGTTACCAGGGAAAATTCTGTGACAAGCAGATCGTTTTTCATCTGGAGATTCAATTGGAGATCTGTCTATGTTACTCTGGCAGTTTAATTTAATCGGCAGGATGTTAAACTATGTCATATTAGGATTAAAAATAAATGGGATAGACCAGGCTTCTGAAAAATTGAGGGTTATTTTTTCCCTTGAGTCTCTTTCAACTCTGCTATGCAAAATGTCTGAGAATGTAAGCAGCTTTAAATTGGAGAGTTTACTGCTTCAGCTGTCTTTCTCCATCTTTTCTGGCTAGCTAGCCTCTTTCAGCACAACCAGATCCTTATTAGTGATAAGGCCTAGAGAGGAAACCAGTGACACTCTGACAGTTTAGTCCTCAATTTTTACAGATCACCTTTAGGAGTTGAACTCGTTAAACATCTTGGAGAGAAAGAGCAGAGAGCCAGGATGAGTAATGGCTGTGGCTGATTTCAGTACCAAAATTCATTCAACTAAACTGAGATGCATTACTACTCAAAAATCCTCTGCCCAAATAGATATTTTATTTATAAATAGATTTGGGGGTTATTGGGTTATCGTAAGATGCATCACCTTCCGAGCTCAGATCTAAATGTAGTTTCGGTACACAATAGTTTGTTGTATTTCAAATTTTTTATGTAATATCAGATGACAGAGTCCCATAGGCTATGTCTACACTGCTTGATCTTTTAAAAGAAGTTCTTCTGGAAGATCTCTTCTGAAAAAAATTCTTTCAGAAGATTGTCTCCACACACAAAAAACGGATCAAAAAATTGATCCACTCTTTCGATAGAAAGTGCCCACACAGTCTGCATGGTTTTGAAAGAATGGGCTGGGGATTGAAAAATCCGGCACCATGAGGCCTCTTCTTTTGAAAAAAGAGCCCTCAGAACATCTACACACTTTTTCCCCAAAAGAATCTTTCAGAAAAAGGCGCTCTTCCTCATCTCGGAGAGGAAGAGAGCTGCCAGGAAAAGTGCTGTGTTCTTTCGATTTCAGATTGAAAGAGCGCATTTTGTATGTAGATGCTCCGCAGGTTCTTTTAGAAAAGGCCCAGGGTTTTTTTGAAAGAACTTGTTAGTGTAGACACAGCCACAGAGACCAAATGATTGAGAGTAGATGTTTTAAATTCACTATTGTCATTTTTCCACTGGATGAACAGAATAAGTTAGAGATCTGCACCCTCCCCACCCCCAAATGCACACTTCTCTCATCCTTCATTGAGGACAAGTACTTTTTGAGATTTACACATTATAAGTGTGACTGTACAGCTCATCACTACATAATATGTTCAGTAAATGAGGCATTTAAAAACATTGCCTCCAGCAAAACAGAATAAGTAGGCACTGCCTGAGAATATAGCAAAATCTTACAATCAGATATTTGCAGTTATTCGAGGCCGCTTGTCCATTTTACTTTTTACTGCTTTGCACTGCTCTAATACCACAGCTCGAAGTAGACTAATCATTTGAGCTAAGCTTCTCAAAAGTAGGTGTGGTTTAGCCCCACACCTCAATTTCCATAGAAGTTTGGAGATGTTCTGAAATGTTGTTCAGTTTCGATCCAACTCTACAACACACCAAGGATGGTTTGGATTTTGTGAAAAACAGGAGCAATTTGAAACTGGGCTCAGATTTCATCTGAATCACCAAAGTCAGGAGACAGGCAGGGTAGTGAGAAGAGCAGAAGGTTCTGATTTTGCCCAAGTCCCTCTAGAAAAGCTGTAGTTACCTCTGCCAGAAGTAAAGAACATATCCTACCTTAAGATATTGCTGTAAGGACACATACTTTCATACTCATATACAGGAAACCAGTGATGCATAGTGGATAGAGTAATCAGGAGAATTGGATTTTATTCCGAAGTCTGTCTACGAATTGCTGAGTGACTTTGGATAACTACCTCTGTTTCCCCTTTATTAAAACAATGCACCTTTGTAAGTGGGGAATGATCTAAAATGCTTTGAGATCTGCAGATGAAAAGGGGTAGTTCTGTATTTATTATTATTATTAATTTTATTTAGGATTAAGGACATAAGATAACAAAGTCTAGAATGAGAAATGACAGGTTGGTAGCCCCACAGTGTTGCTCCTACCCTGAATCAGGAGAAAGCAGCCTAGAATAAAACTAATGTGAAAGGAGCTATTTCTAAAGTCAATAAATGGATGTAAAAGACAATGAATAGGTGCTAAGCTTACAAAGCTTAGTCAAGGAGCATTACACGATGGACCTATGGCCTGATGGCAAATAGAATGACTTCCATTGACTTCAATGATTTAGGATCAGGCTGTTAATGAGTAGATAAGGCTCATTGCAAAAAAGAAACTGTCATCCACAGATTTATTTAATCAACTCTTAGCATTTAGACTGTCATACAGCCTTTTAATTATAGAGGACTGTCCTTTCTTGGATCTCGCTTACGTAAGTCCAACTGTAATCAAGGGTAAGTTGCCTGCCCAAGGATTTCTGGCTCATCAAACATATCGGCTATAAATTTTGTTATACCCAAACCTTCATTTGTTTTTGGCATCTGGAAGTGTCTAGAACTAAGATGTTTCCGGATACCACAGAAATTGCTCAATGATCCAAACTATCCTTAGAAACCTTTCAATTACTGTCTTTGTTTTGTAGACTGGATCATCTCTGTGCAAAACTTTGGACATTTCTTCTTTCATTAATTTACCTCATTAGTCATTCGGAACAACAAAAATCTGCAGTGTTTCCAAATAGTTGGCAGGTACCATAACTGAAATCATCCCAGAGTATTTTCCAATAATATCTGACGATCCTAATGAAGGCAGAACTTTGTTAGTTATTGTTCCCTATTTCACATGCAACTATAGAACATGAAGTTTGCAATCCAGTCTGTACATGAATAAACTCCTGAACAAGAAGCACTGAATGAATGAGAAGGCCAGTTCATGTAGATTTCACCATGAGTACGCTGTCAGAATTCACAGCTAAAAGTCATCTCTGCCTTTGATCAAAGGAAAGTGGTCTTAAGAAAGCTTTTGACATAGTTAACTACAGGATATTAATTACCAAACCTCAACAGCCAATGGTGCTCTGGTATCACTCTTAAAGCATTTTAAAGCTACCTTGCAAAAGGAGGAAGAGTGGAAATGACCACACGGTGCACAACTGATCTATGTTTTGTCAGAGTGCAAACACCAGAGGAAATTGCCAGGTCTTTTGCCGTTGATGAGATATATGGATGAGCTGGGTCATGAGCAGTGACAGGCAAACATTGCCAGGTTAAGAGGATTTTATGTAGTCTATTAGGTATATTGGGTTTAAGCCCCTATCCAAAGAATACCATCATTTCACTGTGATTTCAGAGACATCAGTACATTGCCACAGCTACACGATTAATTAGAACAGGTTAAGCAGAGAGGTGGTAGGATCTCCATCCTTGAAGGTTTTTAATTCCAAGCTTTAAAAAGCCCTGGCTGGAATTATTTGTTTGGGCTTATCCTGCTATGAGCAGGGGGTCAGGCTAAATGGCCTCCTGAGGTCCCTTCCAGCCCTAATCTTCTATGATTCTGTGATAAGTACAGGCAGACCAAAGACTGTGCCTTGACATTTGTTCAAGCAGATTATTTACTTCAAATTATTCAAGTGCATACATCTAGGTAGTGATAAAGAACCCCTGAGATATTAAATCAATTACTACTCTCCTTTTCTCCACCTTAGTGAAGTCAAATCGGTCAGAAGTATCTCGTGTAAAGCAGTTGGATCCAACACGGAAACTTGAAAATGTGCCCCCCCAATAAACAGTAAATTGTGGGGGAAAGATATCTTCATCCCACCCTGGTGAGACACCCTGTTGCACCCTCTTAGCCCTCGCTTTTATTGTGCCATCAGTGTTTGCCCCAAAATCCAACAACCTTTCTACTTATTTCAATGGGAGTTTTACAAGTAGAACAATGTCTGAATAAAGCCCGCTGCAAGCACATATGAAGGGTGGCTCTAATTCTGCTTTCCTGGAGGTCAACATGCATATAAGATAGTAGCCCTGGGGCCTATTAGCTATGTGCTCAGCTGTTGGAAATCAGCTGAGGACCTGTTCCATAATAATTAGAATTAAACAGTATCGTAAGTACAAATACCTCTTTGCTTTGTTACACTGCCATATATTCTCTTCAGCCATACATTATAGCTAGAATTCCAGAAGGTACTGGGCTGATGTAAACTAGCGTAGATCCACAGACTTCAATGGAGGTATATCAGTTTACATCAGCTGAGGATCTGGCCCTGAATGTTTTCTCTTGCTGTTCCGGGCTATCTTTACTGCACATAGGATATGAAGATCCACTGACCAGAACCCTATTTTAGGTGGTATTTGGGTACCTAAAGAAGCAGGTAGGTGCCCAGACACTTTGGACAATGCCAGGAGCAATTCTAAAAGGCATTTAGACACCTCAATTGTTCTTTTAAAATTAACATATTTTAGGTCTAAAAAGGGAACTGTCAAATATCCTTAATGCAGACTCTGAAGAGAGTGATCCACAAGTTGACCATATGAGTACTTACATACTGCCCCAGGGAAAATGCCTGCTATCTGTGCCACACATTTCACCTTCTCTAGCTTCTGAAATGGAGTGAGACTGCCTTACTGACCCACTACAATTGTCAGGTACAGTAGCTATGAAGCCAATCCCTTCTGAGATCAGGTAGCCGGGCTTCATTTAGAGAAAGATGAGGCAGCACATCAAAAATCAATGGCCCTAACACTTTAAAAATGCTCCACTCCGACCAATTTCAACCAACCCTCAGTCTATGAGCATATCAGTTGATTAGTGAAGACACTTTGTATCTGTACTGTGGCAGAGCTGTCAGTGACAGGAGGACTGAGAAACAGCAGACTGTTGCATTGGCTGTTGAGGGCAGGTTTCCATAAGGAAATTAGGTGGAATTCCTTTTCTTCACGCACAGAATTTCCAGATGAAATTTAACATGTGCCTTGCTATGAGAGTCTCTTTAGCTATGATGCGGTCAAACCATGTCCGTCCCTTGACTCTTTTGGGGCCATTCCTTGGGCCTAAGAGGAGTGAGCAACCTGCTCCTTAAGTTGCATGCCTGTTTACTGGTCAGGGTAGAGAGCAGGTCGGGGGCTAGGGCCCTATCTCATCACACCCCTTTTGGAGCCTCTCACTTCCCATTGGGAGGAGTGGAGCAGACGCCAGAGAACAAGGAGTGCATAGATTGCTATTGCAGGTGACACTTGTAAGATCAGACAACGAACTAGGGCAGGGGTCTGCAATCGAAATCGAGAAAAGAGCCGTTTTTTTTCAAATTCAGTTACAAAATCAATCCTTCAAGAGCCCAATGCGTGTGAAAAGGAGACAGTCCTTAATAAATAACGTCAAACTGTGCTTTCTGTCACCCCTACTTTAAGAACAGCGCACACCCAATGATCTGTGCCAGTTAGAAAGTGAAGTTAGCCCCATCTCCAGGCTTTACCCACCTCAGGCCCCAAATCCATCCCTTATCCCCAGGCTTTGCACCCCATCACACAGCCCCTCCACCCCCAGGATTAACCACTCTGAGCCCCAATCCCCCACCCCCTCCACCCCACTGATTAACTCATCTCAGTGCATAGTTCCACCATGGTTGTGGGCCCTCCCCCTCCCCCCGCCGCCACTGCTCCCCACCACCACTGCCTCCTTCTCCTCAGTGGGCTGTGAGGCTGCGTGGCTGTGGCAGGGGCAGGCTCAGGCACCCCTCCCCACAGCTGTCCTGCCAGCTGACTTCTGCCCACATGGGGCAGCTCCCTGCCTGGCCAGCTTTCACTTCCAGGCTCTCTGCCCTACCGCCCCTGAGTGCTCAGTGGCTCCGGCGCTGCTGCTGCTCAAACAGAATTTATTTTTAAATAAATAAATTCCATTCAAGTGGCGGCCACCTCCAGAGCCACAAGAGGAGCCAGCAGCAGCAGCTCGCAGGGCTGCAAGTAGCTCCTTAACGAGGCACATGTGGCTCAGGAGCTGCAGGTTACCGACCCCTGGACGAAGGTGACCACATTACCGTGTGGCAAATACGGAACACTAGCCTCTGGGGATGGGCAGCTGCTATCCCCTGTCAGGGCTCCTTGGTGACGGGGGCTGCTGCCCCATGGTGAGGCACCAGAGATAGGGGCTCCACAGCCTCCTGATGGGAGGGAGTGGGAGGATGGGAGCTCTGCAACCTCCTGGCAGGGGTTACTGGGGAATGCGGCAGCCATCCCATGACAGAGGCCCTGACAGTGTGGGCTGCTGTCCAGTGGAACAGAGCAGCTGCCCCTTGAAGGAGTTTCCCCACAGCAGGAGCCTTGTTCCTGAGGCGTGGAATGACAGTAATCAAGGCAGCTATCCTGTGGAGGGGCTCCCTGACAGCAGAGCCTGCTGTTCTGAGGCACCAGGCACCGGGGTATTGGAGTCCTGCAAAATGAGGAACAATTTGCCCATTTTCTTTAAAAAAGTCACGATGCCTGTGAGACAGCTTAAATAAGGGACTGTCCTGGTAAAATGGGATGGGTGGTCATCTTCAAACTAAGAGAAACTTTTTGATCACTTCTGTGAAGCTGCACATGGCAGAATCAGATAACCTGCCCCAACCTTTTTGTGAGTAAATCCAAATTTCAGTACATTGCTCCTAGAATGTAGAAACCACTTCTAAACGCAACGAGTGGTGCCTGCTTGTCCACTGACTGTGATGGCAACACTGAACTGGGCTGTGTGGGTTTTGCTAACAGCAAAGTAAGCGATTGCTTGGGTTTTTCTTCTTTCGTTGTGAAAGTCATATTGGAGAAAAAAAAGCAGCTGAACCTGGAGCCTGAAATAAGCCCATAAAAGCTCACACTGAACATAATTGTAAAGACACTGGACATTTTGCTTGTTAAGTTGAAGCGGCAGTCGCTGGAGATTGCTGAATGATTGCACCACGTCCTATATGCCTGTAACTAAAGATTTTAAAACAACAACAAAAAACTGTTTAACGCCCAGTGGGAAACTATAACTGAAACAAAAGGAAACTAGAACTATTAATGAAGCAATCTCAGCTTCACTAGGAATTTTGCCAGAAGGTAATTGTGTAGACAAAGAAACTGGGGCAAAAACCCACTATGGAGTCACCAGAACAGCACATGAAGTCAGTGGAAAAGTGTGTTTGGGCCACTGACACAGAAATGGGAAATGATGATTTTGTGATCATGACTGCAAACTTTTTTTTTTTTACTTGAAATATAAATAAGGACTCTGCACCACAATTTTGATTGTGAGATTAGCTGCCAAACAGGTTACAGTGGTGTCAGTTAAATCAGGATGCACTCCCAAGTTTGGGAAATATGTAAATATAGTAACGAATTAAAGCATTAAGCCATGTCAGCTGCAAAAACAGAAGCAATCAGCAAAAGGCATTTGCATTCTTTTTCCACCCTTTACCCGTCTTCTCCATTTAGCTCATGAATTCTCTGGGGACAGGTATTGTCTCTGAACTCTTTGTTTCTATGGAGCCCTGACTAATGAGGCCCTGATTCCAGCTGTGGCTGTTAGGTGCCATGCTAATACAAATTAATCATAAAAGCAATAATAGTAGCAATTACTAGAATTATTTACCACTATCTTATAAGCAAATTAGTAATCTCTGACACCTTATAAAGACGATATCACAAAATACTTTGAGCTACCCAGCTGATAGCTCCACTAGCCGCCAGTGTAGTTTGTAACATTTTGAACCAGCTGAGAAGCTGATCCCATAAGTCTAATTGCAATATTAAGCAAAACCATAATGAGTCAAACAGTTATTTGTCACTGTGGAAACCTAGTTCAATAGCTATTTCTCTGACAAAAAACTCACTGGCTGCAGCTACACTCCATTCCCCTTTCGGAGGAGGAATGCAAATGAGGAAGCTCAAAAATGCAAATTAAGTGCTGACAGGGTTCTTTCGAAAATGGATTTTCTTCCCAAAAGAACCCTGTCTACACAACGCTTTTTGCCTTCAGAAAAATCTCTTCCTGAAAGGAGATCACGTGAGATTATGCAAATGAGGTGCGAGATTTGTAAATTACCACTTCATTTGTATTTTCGATCCGCCTCATTTACATTCCTCCTCTGAAAGGGGAATGTAGTGTAGCCGTAGCTATTATGTTTTCTTCAGCCTGTAAGAGGATGTTGATATACTGTGCATCTTTGAACACGACTATAAAAAAACAACAGCAGCCTTTTGTTCTCTGTTGTTACAAAAAGACAGAGGATGGCTACCACCTGTCTGTCTAGATTTTTACAGCCTATTCATCATAGTGGCATCTCAACATATTTGCTCAACAGCCAGTAGATATACCTCAGGAGTGTCAATTGTCTCCCTGCCGTTTTGACCTTTCTGAAAGCACTTCTTATGAAAAACACTGACGTGCTTTTTACTGACGATGATTTTATTCATGGCCATAGGCTCACCAAGAGATGCTTCACAAGGAACTGTGATGCAATAACTAAATCCAGAGGGAAAGAGCCATCTCGGCCTGGCCAAAGACTGACTAAGATTATGGGTGCAAACTGAGCAATACATTGAGTTTATATATTTATGTGGGTCACTCAGAGAATTAGTGATATGTGGAATGGAAAATCATGAGAACCAACTGTGTGAATACCTAGACATTGAAATGTTAAAGTGCAGCATACAGCTGTATCTGAATGAGTCAAGCTCCTGGCATGATGAGACATATCCATATGAGACAGAGAAGGATTATACTGTGTTTCCCCTTCCCTGCTCCTGGTAAATTCTACTAATGGACTTTTGCCATGTAATGCAGTGTTAGATCATGTGAAAAGCTAAGAAAAGGAAAACTCTATTGTTCACAACCAAAAGATTGTTGTCACAACATACTGTATGTTGGCAAGGGTAGACAGCTGTGGTGTGATTTGTCCAGATACAAATGACCTTATAGTCTGGGTATGATCACATGAGGAGGAACGTGCAAGTTCATGTTCTTAGAATGTCAAACCACTATCAGCTGTCAAGGCTCAGGCCTGTAGATTTAGCAAGCACACATGGTGGGGATGTTGGTAGGGATGGCTCTGGATGCACATTGCTTGCATATTGTGAATTCAGTAAAGTGCAGATATGCATAAGTGCAGGAGCAGCTGACTGTCAGATCATAGCCTCAAGCCCTGTTGTGATAAGCAATAGTGAGAAGCGTATAATGTGTAATCAATAGCCCGGGCTCATTCCATATTTCTTACAGCACATCTTAGAAGACCACTGGCCTACTTTTTACTGTGGCTTTTAAGACTTTTCTTATTGCTAACATAAGAGGCTGTACACTTGGGTATAAAACTTTTTTTCAAACAAAAAATAAATGGGGTCAAATTTTCAGCTGGTGTAATCTGGTATAGTTCCGTTGATCTCCACAGGCCAATGCATACCTGCCACAGATCTGTCCAGCAGTGTTTAAACCTGTACAAGAGGTGTGGGGACAGATTACTAAGTGGAGTTAATGCTAACAGTGGTAAGATATTCTTTGGACAGCCTATATTGGAATGCTGTTTGCTACCATGAAAGTGTGCTGCAAGGTACTAGATGGCTGTGCAAACTGCTATGATAAAGTCAAAGAACCTTTGGCTTCGATGTCACTGATTCAAATCTAGCTCAGACTGTTCAGTGGAAGGCTTTATTGGGCACATACCTACATCACAAAAGACCACACAGTTGGCCACTTTTTCTCTAGTTAGGGCTCCATTATGTATTTCAGGTTTTATCCTGAACACAAGAATTTCACTGGCTAGAGGTCCAGCCCTGTTCAGCCCATGCCCGATAGAATCAGCTGTCTCTGCCTATAAGGAGTGAGGTTGTGGGGCATCTGGAAGGGCTGATGTTGCAATGGAGGTAGTAGGGATGTAAGGATACAAGAGATCACCCTCATTTGTGGTGGGTGAGGGCACTGCCACATCACTTTTTGGGTTGAGGTGGACACAGGGATTGTGATCATGAGAATGCTGGTGCCATGTGGGAAGAATCCTTGTGCATGTTCTCTCCTTCGCCACCACCCTCTTCCTTGCATGTACTCAATTAGCTGCAAGTCACTATCAGCCCTTCAGCCGCTGTTTAAAGCATTTATGCCCATAGGTAACATCTATATGCTCAGGTGCCTATATTTCACTCAGCCAGAGACAGAGCCACAACTGGTATAAATCAACGAAGCTCCTCTGCATCCAAAATTAGCATATAAGCTCTTAAAGCAAATAAAAAAGTGATAGACCTGTGCCACAAAGTTTGGATCTGGCACCAGGTCTTAAAGCCACTGTAACTGGGCCAGTGTATGTCAGCTGAAGATTTGACACATAGGGACAAAATTTGGCCTACAGTTGTGCCCACACAAGAGCGATGATTGAAATGGGTCTGTCAGGGTCACACAGCAGTGGGTATTCCTGAGTGCCAGATGTGTCCTGTGATCAGCTCTAGAAGGTGTAAACTGTTGCTGCTGTTAGAAATCCCAATATAAAATCCGTGAGGATCTGAGAGCGAGGAGCAGACATAGTCATTGCAGCTCAGACTAGTCTCTCACTTGTATTTGATGGACACGTTCTGGTACTTTAGACCAAGGATCAGCAACCTTTTGGAGGTACAGTGCTGAGATTTGACCTTTTGACCTCTATGTATGGCCCAAGTGCAGGTGATACTTTCTAAAGTGACTAATAGTCCTACTTATAACATCTTAATTAATAAAAAAATAAAGATGCAGAACTTTACCATTTAGGTGATGGTTGATAGCATTAGCTGATCTTCTGTTAATTTACAGGCAGCCTGGCTTTGAGCAGGCTCCCAGCTGCATGAGGGAGGAGGGGCAGGGCTGATCTCCTGCTTCACGTACCGATGAAAATTGGCTCACATGCCACTCTTGGCACCTATGCTGGAGGTTGCTGACCCCTGCTTTAGTTTATGGCCCAGTTCTGAGACACCCTTACATGTCACTGGCAAACTTTGCTCCGTGAAAGGTTCCATTGACTTCATTGAGACCACTCCGAGTGTAAGGACAAGTTCTGGTTCAACATGAGAAAGGGGTTTACAGTCTGCCCACCTTCTGGACTGTATTCTCTTGGACTGTTAAAGCTTTAAGGCAGGGATGATCTTCTGCATGATATCAGAGGGGTAGCTGAGTTAGTCTGTATCTTCAAAAACAACAAGAAGTCCTGTGGCACCTTATAGATTAACAGATATTTTGCAGAATAAGCTTTCATGGGCAAAGACCTGCTTCGTCAGACCACGAAAGCTTATGCTACAAAATATCTGTTACTCTGTAAGGCACCACAGGATTGGTTGTTGTCTTCTGCATGATGCTGTGATCCAGGATTAGGCTCATAGGTGCTAATGCAGTACAAGAAATTAATACAAATTATATGTGTCTGATGGAACAAATGGAGATGGTGGAGTGCTCTACTTCTCCCATTTGCAGGTGAGACCAGATCAAAACAAATGTAAGCACACTGACAAAGTCGAGGAAAATTTGTGGTGATGTTGCTTGGGATGAACTTGAGGGTTAGCTAAAGACTTGCATTTGAAAATCTTTTACTCTGTTGTCTATCACTGGCACTGAAGCACATGTTGAAAAACTCAAGAACCTTAATGGAGTCCCTGGGATTATGTAAATCAGATTTGTCACACCTCTGTTACTGTCTCTGACAGTCACCATGGACAGGGTGGGAGGAGAGCCCAGCTCCAGACCCCGGAATGGGCAGGGCCAAGAACACACAGGGTGGAGCCAGGGGCAATGAGCCTGACAGCTGCCTGGAACACAGCACTCAGCCACCCCGCAGAGCTGCATGGAGCAGAAGAGCAGCGGCTATTGTGGCTCTTCAAAGAGGCCCTGAGCTCTGGCTACTGCTGCTGCCAAAGTAGCAGTGCCACCAGCCAGAGCTCCAGACCTCTTAGAAAGGCCAGACCCCAGGGCAACTGCCCCCTTTACCCTCCCCACCCTCTGTCAGCAGGCTTGGTCCTAACTAATTTGGTGTCTGTTGCCCTCAGTGCATTATTCCAGTTCGTATTGAAAAGCAGCCTGCTTTTACCCTGCTTTGTAAATACTCTTCCCTATCCCAACATATCCCCACCCAGCCCATCCAGTTTCTAGACAGAACACCACCAGCCCAGGGCATGTGCTGTGGCTATTAGAACCCACATGGTGAAGGGAGCAAGAGTTTAGGAAATGCTGTCCATAAAGTGGTTACTGCCAGCATTCCAAAGAGCCGTGACAATGGATCATTACTGAGGGGGAAAGCTAAATGGGGGAGTAAAGCCTGCCCTGCACTATAGCAGGGATTCAATCTCAGCCTACGATAGCATAAGCTGTTAAAATAAGTCTCTGAAGGATTCTGCTTGAGTTTGTACATTCCTCGGTGTCGGGTAAAGCCACAGGAATGTTGGCAGCATGTTATGAGCTACACCCATTCCCTCTGCAGTGTGGGTTTGTGCAAAATAGTGCCCTAGCACTGCCAAAAGCCACAATGACTATCAACAATGTGCGTAGGCAAGTAACAGCACTTTTCCACAGCCGAGTGACCAGATTGTCAGGAGTAGTAGCTAAAATTGATTGCGGCTCCCCCAGATAATTTTTACCAGAGTGATGTTATTGCATTGAAATGGTAATGTACAATATATGGCTGTTCATCTCTGCAATAAACATTTTGCATTTAATTTAGAAATCTCTGAGTCATTAGAAAAGTTCTCTCATTATGTTTCAGAGACCTGTGTGGAATCAGCAATATTAGTCTTTACACAGACACAGAAGTTAAACATGGAGAGAATTAGAGCTGTGCCAAAATCAGTGAAAGCGATTCAGGATGTAAGTGTCAGCTAGCTACTCAGTGCCTGACCGTCTCAACATCTGCAGCCACATGCTCTAAAGGCCTGATCCTGCTAGGTGCTCAGAGTCTTCTGTTGCCAGCAGGAGGTCAATAAAGAGCACAGCACCTTGCAAAATCAAGCACTGGAGCAAGTTCCAATATAACAGTTACTGAAATGACATGCAAAATAAAAATGACTAATAATCCTGATGCCTTTTCAAAGGAAGACCTTCCATAGAAGTGAGGTCCCTGCCCTAGCTTCTCCATACATTGACTGAAATTCCCCGCCCCATGGCTCATACCCATAAGGGTATGTCTCCACTGTAGACTTCGCTAGGGCTTTGATCCAGATTTTAGCCCCAATTCTCCGCTTTCCATGCACACAAACTTTTTACCCAGGTTTACATGAGTTTTGAACCTTGGTTAGTTTGTGCCATCAGGATTATAAATCACAGCCCAGGTTTCCCATTAAGGTGAGCTCCAACCCACCTACTTAGCAGTGTGAATGAAGCTGAAGCCTAGGTTACATGGCTCAGACTGTGATAGGCCCTCCATTATAGCTCGACTGATAAGAATACGGGGATATCGATGTTTGCAGGGTCCTTTCGAAAAGGACCCCCACGTAGATGAACTACATGCGAGGGAAATACGGCACTTTTGAAGTGCCTTATTAGTATTCATAGTAGGCCCATGGAATTCCTTGCCAGAGTATGGTGATGAGACCAGGACTTTAGTTAAAAAAAGAACTAGATAAATTCATGGAGATTACATCCATCAATGGCTATTGGCCAGGACGGGTAGGAATGATGTCCCTAGCCTCTGTTTGTCACAGGCTGAAAACGGATGTCAGGAGAGGGATCACTTTGATAATTACCTGTTCCATTGACTCCCTGTGGGACACCTCGCACTGGCTGCTGTCAGAAGACAAGATACAAGGCTAGATGTACCTTTTGATCTGATCCAGTATGATCATTCTTATGTCCTTCAGATTATCCACTTCTCCCCCCAGTGAAGCCAAAGCAGTCCCTTAATTGAGTGCTATGTCCAGAGTAGTTTAAAATGACTAAAGCAATGGGCCTACCACTGCAGGAGACTATTCTGCAGCCTGATAGGCCTCCACTCTCTGGAAGTTTATTCCTGAGCCCGAGGCGCCAATGAGCATATTTTCTCTGTTTTCCATTGCACAACAGGATAGATCAGCCTGCCATCACAGGTAGCTTTCTCCCTCCAACTTCATGTCACCCAAAAGTGTGAGGAACCGTGAGTGCAATTCTGATAGCATTCACCATGCTGAGAATCATCTCACATTGCATATAGCACCACTGAAGTCATGGAATAAAACATGATTTGCTATACAGGCATTAAAAAGTGGTCTGACTGCATTCAAATTTCAAAGTATAAGTCTTCGGAGCCCTTATCCTAGTGAATAATTTACTCCTGTGAATAGTCCAACTAAAGTCGGAGACCAGACTGGAACAAGTAACTCCTTACCTGGACAAGATCACCACAAACTGGCTATGACCATGAATTTTATTACTAATTATGAGTATTCTCATTTTTATTCTACCATTTCAGTATTTAATTTCTTGATACTGTCTCCTTCTTTCCACAGTACTTAAATGGAACAATTTGAGAAATCCAAGAGAAACAAAGGAAAATAAGTGTATAGACTTCAATCTAATTTGCTCAATTAACTCAACAATCCCTATAAGAACCACCAGAGGTTATTTCTTCTTTTCTAAACTTTAGCAAATTTAATATGTTTCAGATTTTTAGCTTCTAACCTGTATATAAAGAGATAAATGTCAGTTAATATTTTGCACCATAACAGTATGTTAATTCCTCCTGGAGAAGTGTTTCATCTCTGTAAATTATAAACAAACCTGTGAGATTGACAGGGGATCCAGATTTTCTCAAGCTCTCCACAAAACAACATGATCACATGGCTTTCCCACCTCCAGTCAGTGGCCATGATGCAGCACACTGCCTAGCAGAGCTTCCCCGTGTGTTGTACTCAGGGTTAAAAAAATAAAAAATACCACAAAAGCCTGGCTTAGTAATTATTGCCTGTAGCTGACTGATGTCTACAAATAAAGGGCCCTGCATTCTCCGTCCAGCTGTTCTTAGCATGCCAACAGTCTGGTTAGGCATCTTTCATTCACAGTGGTGGAAAATGTGAAGGAATTGGTCATTCCTTTGAGCATTTGGTTATGTGAGTGCAAGGAAGAGATAATTAGAGCAGGTTTGACACAGCAAAGTATATAGGAAGATGGGATCTGTTCGCTTTCATTGGCAAGGGTCAGATGCGGTCTTGCCTCCTCCTTCTGGAAGATACGGTACTGTATCGGCGGGGAAATGAGAAATATTTTGGGAGGAAGAGAAAAGCAAAGTGTGGTGCAGAAAAGGGCTAAAGAACAATAAAATTGAGCTGTGATGTACAGTGCCTATAGGGAGCTTCTGTGGAGTGTTGCCAAGGCTTTATGTAAAACAGGGATAATGGTATCTCGCCTCTTTTATAAAGCATTTTGAAGGCTGCGGATGAACTATGATATATGTAAAAAGAAAAGGCCAGATTGTGGAGCTGTTATTCATACAGGTAATCCCACTGATCACTCCTGGGAGCAAGGGCTCAGAAATTAATGGAATGGACTGACGTGGGGCCGTGTGACGACTTATTGAAGTCAACCGGATACATGAGTCAGTTGGAATGTGCTAGGCTGGGGTAGGATAAAACTGTGTAGTTGTAAATGATTCAAGGAAGAGGGCTTCTGCTCTGTCCACGGAGCTTGTTCCACACAATAGGACTAGGACTAGGACTAGGACTGTGGCCTGGGAAACCTAGAGTGACAGTGCAGTAAAACCACCCTATGTGTTTGAGATCAGAATAAGGCCATTAGAACCAACCAACTATATAGCAATAATAAGGACCAGGACACCTGCACTGGATAGCACAGTATCTAGCAGTGGCAGGGATTGGTGCTGGAGACAGACCAGCCATCTTGCACCACACAAAACAAGAGTGAGGATCTGAAACTTGGGTGTGAACTGTGCAGCTGCACCATTCATTGACAGAGAACCCTTGTTTTAAAATATTTACATTATCAAGACTGAAGTACTAAAGCTGGTGAAAGGGAATGGCATATTCCTCTTCCAGTGCCAGCTCAGCTCCCAGCACCTCCCAGGTATTTTTGTCACTTTCCAGCCTCAAGGTGTCTGCTAGCAGTGCAAGGACATCTTCAGTTCACAGCTAGGTCTCCACAGCAGCATGGCCAATGGTGGCTACTGAGATGTGCTAAACAAAGCATCCCTGGTAACCTACTCTCTTCCTGCTCCTCACCACCTGCCTTTTGGCGCTACACTGAACATTATGACTCAGCAGTAAGTAGGTAAGGTTGCAGCTTCTTTGCAGGTTGCACCTAAAGTAGATGCACTCTCTGGTGCCCTGTACAAGGTGGAACCCTGTACAAGCCCTGTACACTGGTAGATGTGCAAGGTTCTAGGAACCTGTGTAGAGATGCATTCTTCCACTGAGGCACTCTAATGCCAGGCACTAGACCCTGCAGAGATGGAGTTAATTCTTCTGACTCACATGGGCTACGTCTACACGTGAAGCCTACATCGAAGTAGGCGACATCGAAATAGGCTATTTCGATGAATAACGTCTACACGTCCTCCAGGGCTGCCAACGTCGATGTTCAACATCGACGTTGTGCAGCACCACATCGAAATAGGTGCAGCGAGGGAACGTCTACACGCCACAGTAGCACACATCGAAATAAGGGTGCCAGGCACAGCTGCAGACAGGGTCACAGGGCAGACTCAACAGCCAGCCGCTCCCTTAAAGGGCCACTCCCAGACACACTTGCACTAAACAGCACAAGATCCACAGAGCCGACAACGAGTTGCAGACCCTGTGCATGCAGCATGAATCCCCCGCTGCAGCAGCAGCAGCCAGAAGCCCTGGGCTAAGGGCTGCTGCACACGGTGACCATAGAGCCCCACACAGGCTGGAGAGACAGCATCTCTCAACCCCCCAGCTGATGGCTGCCATGGAGGAACCCACAATTTCGACATTGCGGGACGCGGATCGTCTACACGGTCCCTACTTCGACGTTGAACGTCGAAGTAGGGCGCTATTCCGATCCCCTCATGAGGTTAGCGACTTCGACGTCTTGCCGCCTAACGTCGAAGTTAACTTCGAAATAGCGCCTGACGCGTGTAGCCGCGACGGGCGCTATTTCGAAGTTAGTGCCGCTACTTCAAAGTAGCGTGCACGTGTAGACACAGCTATAGGCAGCTAGACAAGGTGGGGGAATCCTATTAGCTCCAACCCCAGAGTATAAAATATTTAGAGTGCACTTCTGAGGGCTGGTATACATTACAAAATTAATTTTACTTAAGATACGCAACTCTGGCTGTGACAATTTCGTAGCTGAAGTCAAGATACCTTAAGTCGAATTTCCAGGGTGGCCCCACTGCAAGAGGTCGATAGGAGAAACTCTCCCATCAATTTCCCTTACTCCTCATGACTGTGAGGAGTACTGGAGATGATAGGAGCACCCTCAGTGTTCGATTTAATGAGTCCCTACAAGATGCACTAAATCAAACCTTGGAAGATTGACCTAGAGAGCATCGATTTTCCCGTAAGTATAGACATGCCCTGAGGCAAAGGAAAGTAGGGATGGGTTTGGAAGTGGGGACAGACACATTATCATCATGCAGGCAAAATCTATAGGAACAACCAAATCAGGGAATGCTCAGCCTGAGGTTTCTTTAGTTCTTATTTAAGATAACAATAGAGACAGCCCAACAGGAAGTTTGAACCAGATCCAGCATCTGTGTATACTGTATGCTGTGTTTGGAGTAAGATAGAAAAGCCACCTGCTTATCCTGGGTCTGTTTTGTTTACACAAAGAAATCAGACACTCTTGAAAAGACACAGATGTTGGAAGTGGAATATCATAGCTGTGTGACTCTGCTGAGGGAAAAAATAAACCCTTTTCATTTGTCACAGAGTGCTGCATTCTGGCACCCTAAGAGACCATCTGAGAGCTTTCTGTAGAAATGACTACAGCTGCTTCCTCAGATCAAGCACCAGAAAATAACTAATCTGAGAATTTCCTTTCGTGATGTCTTAGGCACAACCTCAGCCCCATACCTCACTCTCTCTGCAAGACAAAAATGTATAAAAGGGGTGTGAGGTCATTTACATTTTCAGCCAAGTTATTTTACTATGAAATTCTCCAATTTTACCCTTTATGAATCTCTTTTCCAAAAGACTTATGATCACCTATTCATTTCCTCCACTTTCATTGATAGGTTTAAAAAAGTGTAAACTGAAAGGCTCTTCAAGGAAAAATGCTCCCTTCCCAGGATTTGATTTAGCAGCAAGAGTTGGATCCTGGGATATTTGAACCTGTAATAATTAACAGAGGGAAATATTGGGGCTTGTGGCTTCATTGTAATTCCGAGTTCAATTCCATACTTTGGTGATTTTAACAAGTACACAGATTTCCTGTTTTCACTTCCAGGAATTGTGTTCTGGTGAATGCTGTAAAGATATAATATTTTTCAAGAACCATAAAAGACCTTGACCTATAAAATTCAATTTCAAATGGTAAAACTCCCCTGACCACAGAAGATGGAAGTGGCAAACTAATGCTTTATGTTGTATAACACTCTATTCTGACTATAGGCTTGACCTGTAAGTGTTCTAGACACAACCCAACTAAAATGGGTTTTATTATTTTCCATTAGAACTTGCTGCAGCAAAATGAACTGTCAGTCCACAAGGGAAATAAAAGTATTTTCCCCTTCCAGACAGCATCTGCTACAAATGTAAACAGAGCCTTTCCCATCCCCACTCTTCCCCTTCTCTTTTCAGTTTGCTTCCAGCTTTTTGAATGATGCTATAGGATTTACCAAGACTTCTTTGACATTTCTGAGCCTCCGTGGAAAATGCAGTGGACAAAAGGATCTCCCCTCCTGTTAGTTCAGGGATGAATCCTCATCTGTTGAAAATCAGTGGAACTCTGTTGAAGTCAATGGGGGACACCTTGGTTTGCACTCACTGAAGATCGGGGCCAACAGAATGACAGCTGTGTACAGGAGAGATGAATCCAGCCCAATGGGCCAAAACCAGTGTAACTGATCTTGCCTCTTACTTTTTTCTAAGGGGATTGATGTTAAGTTTTCACAAGTCAAGAGGGTGCCAAGTAGTCCCCAGGCTCACACCGGGCCAGATTTACAGACCCAGTAACATCTCCTGGGAATCTTTGTCAATACACTGAGCTGGAGCCATCTTGCGTCTGGGGCTGGGTGACTAGGGGAAGCCAAACATGACATTGCCCAGCACAGGAGGTGAAGTCACCACAAGGGACACTAAATCGAACTGCTGTGAGGACTAGAGCTGCTGAGGGTGTGACTGGAATAGGCATATTCCATGCTACAACTCTCCCCCCCTCTGCCCCATTCCAATTCCTGCTCCCAAGTGCTTCCCCTTCCTGGGGATGTACTTCAAGTTACAGCCACTTTCCATCCCTGCTACTTCCTCCCCTGGCGAACTTGCCATGACCAGGGCCTCTGCCAGTCTCTTCTTCCATGCAAAGAGAGTGGGAGGGGTTTGCAGCAACACAAGGGACCATAACTAGTCAGCTCAGCCCAAAGCACAGGTGGCACGGCCAGGGGTGCTCCAATTCAGCACGTTCTCCAGACAGTCTCCAACACGGGGCCTCCTGTGGAGCACTGTAAGGCTGTCAGTGGTACAAAGACTACCTGCTTTCCCACAGGGGTGAATCCCTCTTTGGGTTCTGCAGGCAACCACTAGCCTATGACTGTGCATTCAAGCCCTGGCAGTTTAAGTGGGCGAAAGGGGAGAGAAGGTGGGTGCCTGTTTCATTTTACCCTTTCTAACTGTTGGCTGCAGCTGACTTTGTGTTTTTATAGTCACAGACCTGCCCTTTCCACCCATAAATTACACTCGGTGATACTCTGACCTACTTACACCACTTCCCTGAGCTCTCAGTCTGGCCCTTAGTGAACCAGTAGCTGCAGAGTGAGGGAGCCCATACATGAAAGACAAAAGGAAATTGGAACTGCACTTGTGTACAAATCCCACCGAGTCCTCACACACAGGCCTGTGCTTGTGTGTTTGTGCAAGCTCACACCATGCACCATCATGTTTGCACACGTGCTCATGCACCAGTATTCTCAAAGCAAGAAATAAGCATTTAGAAACAGCAAAAGACAGGAAACAGATCCAATCATATGACACAGTTCTGTACACACATGACAATATCAGGAGTTCTACTGACTCAGTCTTCCAAAACATGGGCTTTATTTTTAGACAATATTCTGATCATTTCTATCCAAGTTCATTTATACTCTCCCTTGGTCTTTGTTTTTTTTTTTTTGTAAATTTTCCATATTATCTAGTAGAAATATTCTGCAGCATTAAAACCTGCTTCCAATCTCCTAGTTTCAGTGAAACTGTGACAAGTCATACCCCGTCCTTTTCATGCTCAGATCTAGCACTGCAGGAAATTTTACTGCCTTGATGCTTTAATATTTCTCCTGGTTTGAAAATAAATGATCCTTGGACTCTTCTAAACCTGCATAAGTCAAAAAAGCAATGTACTAACAATGCCTGTGGCAGGAACTTTAACTGGAATCAAAAAGGACAGTCAAAAATATCTGTGATCCTTACATAAGGAATAACAGGCTGGGTAATCAAAATAATGTCTTCTTCTGTTGGATACATACAAGGCATGGCAGGTGGAGCTCCAGGAGATATGCAAAGACGTTTCTTTTGGCTACAACATAACTGGAAAAAATCCTTTTAGAAATTAAAAGAAATTTTTAAATTATACCACTGGTTACCATTCTGCTTCAGACTGCTGCTATCTTGCACTTGCTACAGAGATAAACTGTGGAAGCCAAAATAAGTAGGGCTGATTTTCAGCTGACCTTCAGCAAAAGCAACAAATTGCATTTTGGGAATAATGTTTCTTTAGGGTTTGATCACATGGATGTGAGAAGTAGTTCTCTTTACTTTAAGAACTGACCAAAACCACCTCCCCAAGTAAATGTTAAGTTGTGGATTCAGACATTTTTAATTTTCCATATTGCCCTCCCATCATTCTCTGTTTTGGTGTTTCCTTACACTTCCTGGTTCTGAGCAGGTGCAAAAGAGATGAAATAGGAAGTACCAGAATTCTTAGCAGGAAACCTTTTCTTATAAGATTTCCAGCTTGGATTTTCAACAGTTTCTCATTAGAGATGCATGATCCTGAGACAAACATCCCCAAAGTTTGGGGGGGTACAGGATCCATTTTCAGATCTGAGCTATGGAGCTGGGATTTTACTGACTCAGTCTTCTGCTTTTAATGAGGTTTTTAGACCCTTCAAACTTTTTGACCTTCACTCATTGCTAGTATTGATGTGATGGGGTTCTTTTGCACTGTGGCTCAGGTGGTGAATGGTCCAGAGAGGACCTTTACTGGATAATGCATGTTACATCAGTACATGGGGTGCCCCACCTGTGTCTGGTGTTGGGCAGAAAACATAGGAGTCCAATGGCATCAAGAGAGACTTAAGCTCAGAAGAAAATTCAACCTGGGGTTTGTCTTCAGCTGTCTTGTCTCTCTGTGGATTGTAAGCTCCCTGGGGCAGGGACCATATTTTGTCTCTAAAGCATGTAGCACCTTCTGGGCATTGTATAAACACTAATGCCACTATAGTTTGAACCTCTCTAGTCTTTCACCCGCTGATCCAGCTACAGCTGTGGTCTGGCATAATTTTACTTAGCTATATAGCCACTTATTATGAGAATAGCCAAGTTTCCCACAGTCCCATAAAGTTTGTTCACAGCCACCAGTCCTGGCTCTCAGTGTTCTGTGTTGTTGTTTAGCTCTAATTTGCCTCTAAATGTCTTCTAAGAACCCAGTAAGCATTGGAAGTGTTAGTAATGCTGCTAGACAATATTGACTCCCTGTGGTTCAGCAAATTCTCTGGTTCAGCACCGGCCAGGTCTCAAGGATGCCAAACTAGAGAGGCTCAACGTGTAATGATGATAAACCCTCTCTCGTGCTAGAAATTACAGATGTAGCAAACAACTGTACCTACTAAACCTTGAAGCCAAACTAGTCATCAGTTAATTTTTGCTTTTCTATAGGTGGTCCTTTGAGTTGCAGAGCTATTTGAGTATCTCCCCTCATTTTCACCCAATAGCAGCTAGATACCCTGAGCGCTGCCAGAATGGAACACAGCGCATTGCATGACTGATGTAAAATACCATATGTTTTCAAATGAGGAGGCAAGTTTCCCTGCTGCCAACCCAGCTTTATTTTCAGCAAAGTTTTAAAATGCTCTCTGCAAATATGCCTTGTAACTCATAACTCCTCCCCATTTAGCAGCATCTGCAGTTCTCATTCACATGCTGTTGTTTTCCAGATCATTAATGAAGATGTTAAATAGGACTGGACCTAACATGGATCCCTGTGGTACCTCCCTTCCTTCCAGTATGATGCATTACTGTTCATTATTCTGTTTTCAGTCCACATGTTGCTGTTCCTCTTCAAAAATCATTTGAATGCATTTGCACTCACAGATATTAAATTAAGCAAGAAAGCAATTATCCATTTAAAAAACTAACCACTAGCAAACTCCCACTTCTATGGAACAAGTACTGAATGTGATACGTGGGACATAGGAACATGTGGAATATGGCTTAAGATATAGTACCTCATACTCTGATTTCAGTTATCTAGAGTATTGTGTACAGCGTATTCGTGAGCTTTCAACAGTCTTTACTGAACTCTGTCCACCATTTTATAAACAGATGAAGAGAAAATAATGTGACTAAATGAACTCTGGTGGACACTGGAGTAAACATGAAATAATTCCATTGTCTTTAGTAGAATCACAGAGCTGAAAACGGAAGGAGAATCTGGCTCTCAAAGTTGTGCTCATGGCCATAGGATCAATCAAACTAACACCTCAAAAATCCCTAATGCAAGATGGTTTACTTTCAGCCTTTCCATTACACAGCTTATTTACTGTCTATTGTGAATAAAGTCAGATTTTGACAACAGGAGGTTTTTTTGTTCTCCTCCTCTTTTCCTGCTTGAAAAGAGTAGAAGTGTCTGTGTAGCATTTTCCATGGAACTTTTGATCTAAATTTGATTTTTTTCATTCTTTTATTTGAAAATAACTGAACGATAACCTCATGCAGTATTTCTATGGGAAATGAAAAATGGCAGTTGGTCTGGAATGGAAACTAGTAAACAAACTGAAGCTGAATGAGGCAAAAGGAAAGAAAAGAGCTGGATTTATTCCTAGCCTACATTACAAGGACAGGTCAAGATAAGCTGCCTTGCCTTGACCTTGCTGGGCACATGTCCACTCATAAGTTTCTCTCCTGCTGATGTAAGCCACATGATAACACTGCCTCTCTAAGGCTATGTCTAGACTGGAGGGTTTTGATGAAAAAACCCCGGGGAGTGTCCAGATTACCAAGCATGTTCTGTCAACAGTAAGTCAACAGAACGCAACACTTTTGTCAACAGCTGTACCCTGTTCGCTGTGAGGAAGAACGCCTCTGTTGACAGATCTCTGTCAACAAAAGGTGAGTCTGGATGTTCTGGGGGGCCTTCTGTTGACAGAAAAGGCCTCCAGGGCACCACGCAGGTGCCCCAGGGGGCATCCTGTCCACAGCAATCAGTGCTCTATGGTCCCTGCCACCAACACCTCTGAAAGCTACAGGAAGCCTGGGAAATTCTGTGGCAGGAAGCTGAAAGTGTGCAAACAGCACAGCAACACACAGCTATGTCCCACACCCTCACAGCCACTCCTGAGCATCCAGCATGCCCTATAGCTGAGCACCAGGCAGTCTATGACCCCCCCAGGTCCTCAAGGGACCAGTCTGAGTGGTCCTAGGAGCCACTCCATGGCAGCAAGAGGTGAGCCACCTCCTGGACTGGGGTGAAGGTTCAGGCCCTGTGGGACCTGTGGGAGGAGGAGGAGAAGACCCTCCAGGACCCCAGGGCAAAGCACTGCAATGCCCCATCTATGCCCAGATGGCCACTGCCCCAGCTGAATGGGGCCACCCCCCGCCCCCACCCCAAACCATGGAACAGGTGTGGACCAAGATGAAGGAGCTTTGCCAGGGCTGTGTCCAGGCCCAAGATGCTGCCCAACACTCCATGTCAGGACCAGCCAACTGCCCCTATTACCAGGATCTCCACACCATCCACATCCCTGCCATGCAGCAGCATGGACATGGTACTTGAGGCCTCCCTACCACAGAGGAAACCCCCAAGGAGGAGGCCTCCAAGCCCCATCCCCTGCTGGAACCAGAGGTGGAGATGGATCTGGAGCCAGACATGGGGTAGGAGGACAGAAGCAGCTTCATAATAGTCATTGAATCAGTCCCCACCAGCCAGGCCACCTCCCAGGCACCTTTGGAGCTGGGTGAGGGTCCTGGCAGTGCGCACTGTGCACGTAACACACCCCAGGGCATGGGAGGTGGGGTGGAGGTGAGGCATGCTGCTACCATCACACAGCTGGCTTGGGTGGGAAGTTGCGCTCCAGTCCTGGTGCATGGAACCATGTGCAAGGTAGTGTGCACCATCAGGACCCACCAGACAGCACACTGGGGAGGCTGGATGAGCCCTGAGGCCTCTGCTGGAGAGGATTACTGGGGGCCATGAGAGAAGTTCTCCCTCAGGTCTTCATAGATACACACCCCATCTTGAGTGCCCTGGTGGATGGGAGCTGCACCCAGCTGCTCATACACTTGGTCCTCATGACAGGATCCACTCCCCGCCACAGGAGGAAGCCCTCCGCCATCTGCTCCACAATGTTGTGCAAGGCACAACACATCACCACAACTTGGGGGGATGTTGTGCTCCCCCGCATCCAGGTGGATGAGCAGGCACATAAAGTGTGCCTTGAGGTAGCTGAAGGTGCACTTGGCCAGCATCCTGGCTTGGTTGAAGTGGGTATTGAAGAGTTCCCAGCTGGTTCAGCTGGCCGGTATAAGACTTCATAAGCCATGGCATGAGGGGGTAGGTCACATTCCCCCATAATTCAGAGTGGCGTCTGAATGTCCCTGACCATCAGCTCACTGTGGGTGACGAATGTGCCTGCCTCCATCCTCTGGCACAGGCCAGAGTTGTGGAATACATGGGTGTCAGGTGCCTGGTCTGACTACCCAACATCAATGGCTGTGAACTGTCCATTGTGGTTGACCCGGACCTGCAGCACCATCAAAAAGTATGCCTTGTGGTTGATATACTTTGCTCCAGGGCACTGATCTAGATGGGGGTCCCACTGATGGCCCCGACACAGTCTGAGAACCCCAGAGTGGCAAATCTGACCATGACTGTGTCCACATCTCCCATACGGATGACCCTCCACAGCAGGATGGTGTTGATGGCTGTCATGACCTGCAGAGCGGGGGAACAAACACACACATCACGGACTGAGGGAGGGAGTTCCCTCCCACCCCACCCCCATGCTCTGCAGGAGTCCCCCATGAATCTGCCCACCCCCAGCAGCAGGGCTGTGCGAGGGTGGAACAGCACAGTCCCCCAGGGAAGGGGCTTCCACTCCTGCAGCTCCACCCCCTCATATCCCTGACACTACATCCTGAGGGTTCCCCTTGGGCAGCACACACAGACACATGTGCACATGTTCAAGGACAGCAGCCCAAGACTGCCTTACTTCCATGAGAAGTGTCCCAATGGTGGATTTTCCCATGCCAAATTTGTTGCCCACCAAGTAGTAGCTGTCGGGGTGGCGAGCTTTCAGAGGACGACTGTGACCTGCTTTTCCATGGGGGTTGCTGGCTGAAGCCAGAAGTCCTGTCTCTGGAGGGCATGGATGAGCCAGGCACAGAACCCCAGGAAGGTGTTCTTCTTCATGTGGAAGTTCTGGAGCCACTTCTGGTCCTCTCACTGCCCCATGACCAGCCAGTCCAACCAGACAGAACTGGTGCAGTGCCTCCAGATGGCCTGCACACCTGGGGGGCCAGGTGCAGGGGTGACCCTCCTGCAGGGCCAGCACAAGCCCAGGGGCTGCTCTGGCACCATGACTCCCTGGAATGAGCTGTGTCTCCCTGAAAGAGTCAAAGCCTTGCTCTGGCTGTGCTGTCGCCCGAGGAGGTAGGCATGCCTGCAGTATAGGCAGGGAATGGGTGTCTAGCAGAGCGGGTGCCTTTAAGGGAGCATCTAGCCAGGACTCCTGGCAGGCAGTAGTGACCTGTGACCCTGTATGCTGTGCTTTTGAGTGGCAGTTTTGCCAACAGAGCAGCCAGACTGTCCAGCCACTCTCAATTAACAGAGATGATACAAATTCATGTAGATCGGTATGATCGATAATCCCAGGCTCACCTCCCTTTCCAGTCTATGGAGAACTCCATTACACTTCCTCCCTACCCCGACTCTTCAATAGTACATATGGCGTCAGGCGTTGCATCCCTCCCTTAACATTCCACAACAGGGGACATTAAGGACAACTACAGCAACATTACATACACTGACCTGTGAGAGCCGCAGATGGTATAACTGTAGCTAAAAAGGACACAAATGTGCTTTCATCTATTTAAATTCTGTTCCATTAATTTATTAAGTTTTAATATATTTGCTTTTGAACTGAACACATTTTTCTTTCCACTGGTTTTGTTACTCAATAAAATTATATTCTTTGGAACATAATTCATCTTTGCAGCATATGTTGTGAATGAATAGATCACATAGCGGTGTTGAAATCACCCACTTACTTGTCACTGCACAGGATCAGTGTAATAACCATACGTGTGAAGCAAGCACCACAAAATTAATAGGTGCATTGACAGTGTTGTATTCCTAGAGGTACACCAAGCACCACACAATTCCAAAAGGGCCCCAAAATACCAGGACCAAATAGTGCATTGTACAACACAATGTGCCTCTGTTAAAAATGTTCTTCAAAGTCTCCCTGAGCTTTACGGCTTTGCAGTGAGCTCTTCTAATAGCCCTTATGTCTGGCTGTTCAAAATCAGTAGACATCTGCTCTACCTCCACCCTTTCCCACACAAATATTAAGCAGGATACATTAGGCAGCTATAACAATTAGATTTTTTCACTAAAAATCCAATTTTGTGAGTAACAAACATTAGTGTCCCTTCAATGTACCAAAAGGACATTCAAATGTCATTCTGCAACTTTTGAGCCAGTAGCTGAACCTTTCCTAGTTGCTGTTGAGGTGACTAGTGTATGGCTTCATGAGCCAGAACACCAAGGGTTTGGCTGAGCTCCCCAGAATCACTCTGGGCATTTCAACATTGCTGATAGTAATTTTCTACTCAGGAAAGAAAGTCCCTGGTCATGGGCATCTGAAAAATTCTGTATTCTTAAAGATGCAAGCATCATGCACCCTTCTTGGCCAACCAATACTGATGATGGTGAAGAATTCCCAGTGATCTAGCAATGCTAGCATAATTATAGAAAAGTTGCTCTTTCTGTTGACGTACTCTGTGGCCAGATAGTTTCGTGCCAAAACAGGAATATCTCAACAATTCAGGAATCCAACTGCTACAAATCCATTCACTGTGTCCTGCACATTGCTAAGAAGAGATGATTAATGCTTCTGCACATTACTCATAATAACATAAACGTCTGCCCCCACAGTGTTGTTTCCCATTCAAAAATTATTTTCCAGGATTACAAGCTTCCACAGCATGATCACCACTTGCTTCATCAGTGCAGTTCTCATTTTGGTATCCCTGTGCTGTAGGGTTATACCACGCTCAGCACACAGACTCGGGAATATGGCTTCGCATACCCAAAAGTTCTGCAGCCACTGCATTTCATCCCAAGCCTCATTACTATGTGACCCTCTTAATCAACACTCATTTCTTGGCTTTAGAAACAGTGCTCCACCATCTGCAACTGCTCCATGAATGCCACCAACCGCCTTGAATTTGTTCTTTCTCTGTCCCCCAGCAGTCTGTCCTCCAAGAAACCATTGTGGTCCCCACTGAGTTGGTTCGTCATGCGTCTCTGCAAATAGCTGAGGATTGTGCATCCTGTGCTTGTCACACCCATGAAAAGAGTGTAGATCTGTGTAAACTCCACACTTCTGTAGTTAAGTGGGCTACATGGATTCAACAGATTTTAGCAAAGGGTGGAAAAATTATGGGCTATAGATGACATTATGGGATGGAGAAAGTTAATAGCTAGAAATTCGACCTCTTGCTCCCAGTCCCCCTTGTTACACTGATTTCTGCTCCTCCAAGTATTGCTAAAACTTCCTAAAAGAGAGTACACTAAATAGTGGTATGTTGCATACTGGAGCAGTGCATTGAGGATCAACAAAAGCACTCCTGGTGAATATTCACAGTGCTGAAGCAAGGAACCAAGCATGCATGCACATAAGTGATATTTGAACTGCAGTGGCTTCATGCCAGCGTAACTTTTATCAGCAAAATTTGTAGTGCAGATATAACCTTAATAAAGGAAGGAGGGCAAATTTTACTTTCACTTCAGCTGGAAAATCAGAGGGTTGCAACTGAGAATGTGGCCCATTAAATCTTTCCTCTGCTGACGAAAAGATAGATAAAGGGTATGTTTTCATCCAAAATTTAGCATGGGTGATTGGCACCCAGGTCTGAACAAGAGGAGTAGGGTAGTCTAGGCAAGTTGCAAACAGCCATTCTGCAAAGGCCCACCTGAGTAAGTCTCACCAGTGCTGCACTTCTCAATGCATGTCATTAACACTTTGGGGGGTACTCCCCATGCTTCTTTGTGCTGCCATAAGCTGAGGCACTCTACCACTCTTTCCCAGTGACTGTGGGAGATTCTGTCTTTTTGTGTGCATGGGGGCATAGAGGCCAACTTCCCCTGTAGACTTGTGAAATGTTCTCAGTAAGTATCTCCAAATACTTACGTATGTGATTTACACATGAATGTTCTATAAGTAGCATATGTTTTACATACTGGATTTATGGAAGATCATGGACCAAATTACATCTGGGATAAATCAGTGCCTCTCCATTCAAGGCTATGAAGCTACATTGATTTACATCTGTAATATGATGGGGTTTCTTGGCACGAATAAGGAAATCAATCCAGGGTAGCTTTGCTTAAATCCAGGCTACTTTCAGACCCAGGCTGGGATTTCCTTCTCACTAAGGCAAATCCAATCAGCCTCAGAATTACCTCTGCCAGTCCCACTGTCCAGCCAGAAGCCACACAAGCAAACCCACAGACTTCCCAGCTGTTATACCAGCCCCAACCAGCAATCCCCAACTTAGGTGAGTGGTTTTTAAAACCTATTTCACCAACAGCACACAGATTCTTTCAAGCCTCATAGGGTCCAGCCACAGTCCCCGGTCGATATACACTTGGATCTTACCCAAAACAATATGCAAATGCCCAAATCCTCCAGATCAAAATATCCAAAGGTTTATTTACAAAGCAAGAAAGAACAGGGTTAGAGAGAAAATTGTTAAAGCAATACTTTACATACATCAATTACAGTTATTGATGCAGGCCAGCGATGTTCTATGCTGATTCTTGAAAGTCTCTGAAAGTCCACCTCATAAGGGGTATGATAAGGAGAATTAGAGATCTGCTGAGCTGGAGCTGGTATCCTGGAACATGGAACCTTGGAACAGGAACAAAAGACAAAGACTTTCCCCAAAATGGATGCTGCTAGGCTGCTAGGCCCCTTTTATAGTTTTCTCCTGGGGAAGGGAAAAAAAATAAAACAAAAACCTTTCTTTTTCCCATCAGGCACTAGAGAGTCCAGATCTCCTGATTCAGGTTGGCTGTTGTGGCAAACTAACTGCCATTGGATGAATCCCAGGAGACAGTCCCAAATTTCTGATATGTATATTGGCTGTCTAAGCCTTTGTTTATAGTCCACTCACCCTGGCTGGTGTGGCAATCACACCTCCCATTGTGAACGCTTGGCTCTGAATATTTCTAATACAACTTCAGACCTCAACTGCATAACCTTACATACAAACATGGCACAGATATATAAGTAGCATACATAAATTCAGGGCATCATCAATTTTCGTTATATACCTCACATGGCTGCCCTTTAGCACAATATTTGGGGCCAATAGGTACACTGGGCACATAAAATGGCTTCCATATCCAATATAAAAATCCAGTCACATAACAACATCCTCTGAATATCTGGGCCCATATTTTAGCTCTTCCAGTGAATAATTTGAACAGGGCCTGCAATCGTATATTAATCTGTACACATGCAATTTATAGGTAACATCTAACAGTATCTATGTATACGAAACACACTGAATATTCCCCTTCCCCAGAGGTGTGTGTTCAGCACTCTGTGGTGCATTGCTGTGAACTTCTTTTGAATTGTTGCAGATTGTGGTGCACCTTTGCCCACGGGGCACTTCTTTGCACAACACAGATCAGTCAGACCCTGCCCTATATATGTTGTAACATGCTAGAGCTGGTAGAAGACTGGAATATCTGTCCCCTGGAAAATTCCAATATTTTGAAATTTGTTTCCATGCCAAAATCAAGATGAAAGAGCTAATATTGTTCATGGAACACTGATGATGCAGTGGTCACATGACTCCCATGAAACACTGTATCCATTCAGTGGAGGGAGACTGTTATGCCCCATCAGAGATGAAGTTCAGCCAAAGAAGGTGAACTCATAGAGGAGAATGGGGCATAAAGTATCAGATCTATGGCTCCCATGAGGCACTACAGCAGCTCAGGAAAGCACAGGTTTGTGTCAAACTGATCTGAAAATAAACATTTTGATTCAGTTTCACAAGTCAATGAACACATTTACATGAGAAGCATCTGTCAACAGAAGTGACTGTTGGAAGGGATTTCCCAGCAAAATCTCTGTCGACAGATTGCGTCTACACATAAAGGCACACTGACAGAGCAAACTGCTCTATTGACAGAGAGCAGCCAGACTGCCTGGCTCTCTCTCAACAGAACTGCTGACTGGAAGCGCTGTAAACAGGGCAGCCCAGGGAACTGGAAGCCCTGTGTGTTGGCAAAAAGACCCCCCCCCTCCCCCCGAGTGTCTGCATTGCTGTTTTCTCAACTGTCGAGAAAGGCATTATACCTGAATGGGGAGAGGTTTAACACTGCTAGCAGATGTGCTGGGTTTTATAAACAGACTGTTGACAAAGCGCATTTTGCGTGTAGATGCTCCACAGGTTTTTCTAAGAAAAGCCCACTTTTACCGGAAAAAGCCTCTTGTGTAGATGTGGCCAAAGTGATTTGATTTTGCAAAACGTGCATTTATGGTTGACAAGTCACTTCAGTGGAAAAGTCCCAACCAGCCCTATCATGTACTGACTTTGTGCGTATGAATGAGTAATGTTCCCACTAAAGGCTGGCTCAGCAAGAGGAAAGGGGGACTTACCCAGATGATCAGCTAGCAGTTCTCTTTCAGCTTGAATGATTAGGGCCTGTGTTTTTGAAGCAAAGGACCAGAAGTCTAGATCCGATTCCCAAAGTACATATGTGATTGCGATTTATCTAGTAATTTTCTATTGTCTCAAATAATTTTATCACAAAATCTCCCTTCCTTAATCTAAGAAGAGGATTATAAAATGTAGTAAAACCTGGTATTCAATCACTGGGGATTTTCTTTCTATATTCTTTCTATTTGTGGCTTTGCAGACATAACTTTAGAGGTTTTAACACTTGGAGTCAAGTCCAGCAGCCAAGCCAAAACCTCTTTGGAAGGAACACCAATATCTACTGCTGGTGTTTCACAACTGCCCATCACACAAAGGGAGACATGGGAAACTGACTTATTCCTCTATTAAAAGGTACAGAAATAAAGCTGTGTAGTCAGAAAAAAATGCTGTATGATACATTATCAAAACAAAAAGCAGTCAAGTAGCACTTTAAAGACTAGCAAAATAGTTTATTAGGTGAGCTTTCGTGGGACAGACCCACTTCTTCAGACCATAGCCAGACCAGAACACACTCAATATTTAAGACACAGAGAACCAAAAACAGTAAGCAAGGAGGACAAATCAGAAAAAGATAATCAAGGTGAGCAAATCAGAGAGTGGAGGGGTGGGGGGGAAGATCAAGAATTAGATTGAGTTAAGTATGCAGACGAGCCCCTACAGTGACTCAGAAAGTTCACATCACAATTTAAACCATGTGTTAATGTTCCGAATTTGAATATAAATGTCAATTTGTCCTCTTCCCTTTCGACAAAGGAGTGATAATTTCTTTTCAGTAACACACATACCTTGAGGTCATTGACAGAATGGCCCATTCCATTAAAATGTTGATTAACTGGTTTGTGGATCTGGAATGTTTTGATGTCTATTTTGTGCCCGTTGACCCTTTGTCTAAGGGAGTTAGAAGTCTGTTCAATATACAAAGCATCTGGGCATTGTTGGCACATGATGGCATATATGATGTTAGTAGAGGAGCATGAGAAAGTGCCCGTGATTCTGTGAGTAACCTGGTTAGGTCCAGTGATGGTATTTCCAGAGAAGATACGTGGACAAAGCTGGCAGCAGGCTTTGTTGCAGGGAAAGGTTCCAGGACTGGTGTTCCTGGGGTATAGACTGTGGCTGTTAGTGAGGATCCTCATGAGATTGGGAGGTTGTCTGTAGGAGAGAACAGGCATGTCACCCAGGGCCTTCTGGAGTGTAGCATCCTGATTAAGAATAGGTTGTAGGTCTTTAATAATTCTTGCAGTGGTCTGAGTTGGGGGCTGTAAGTGATGACCAGTGGTGTTCTGTTCTTGGCTTTTTTGGGCTGATCTTGGAGTATGTGGTTTCTGGGTATGCGTCTGGCCCTGTCGATTTGTTTTTTTACTTCTCCCGGTGGGTAATTCAGGTTTATGAATATTTGGTAAAGTTCTTGTAGTTTTTGGTCTCAGTCAGTTGGATCAGAGCAAATCAATGCGATTATACCTAAGAGCTTGACTGTAAACAATGGATCTAGTCACGTGTGCAGGATGGGAACTAGAAGGGTGTAGATAAGTATAGAGATCAGTAGGTTTTCAGTACAGTGTGGTACTGATCAGGCCATCCTTGATTAGTACTGTAGTGTCCAGGAAATGTACCTCTTGCATGTTGTAATCGAGGCATAAGTTGGTGGTGGGGTGTAGATTGTTAAAGTCTCTGTGGAATTCTTCTAGAGCCTCTGTGCCATGGGTCCAAATCATAAAGATGTCATCAATGTATCTTAAGCAGAGGAGTGGTAATAGGGGACGAGAGCTGAGGAATCGTTGTTCCAGGTCAGCCATAAATATATTAGCATATTGTGGGGCCATGCGGGTGCCCATAGCAGTTCCACTAATCTGGAGGTATAAATTGTCCCCAAAACGGAAATGATTGTGTGTGAGAACAAAGTAACAGAGGTCAGACACCAGATTGGCTGTGGTGGCATCAGGGATGGTGTTCCCGATTGCTTGGAATTCAATGGCTCTTACCAAAAATCAAAATAACCAAAACCTCTTCCCACAAATACTTGACTTTTAAATTACTCTTGTCTTGATCCATGGCTCTTTGGTGTTCCTTTTCCATGGAAATTTGAATAAGAATTTACTGACACAGATGCTCATGGAACACTTGAGGAAAACATGTTTTGAATTCGTAAAGATAAGTATACTGTTCACCCTAAAAACTTGCCATTTGACAATGACTTTGGGCTCACTCGTAGCTTTGCTACAAGCCCTGAGCAAGAGACAGAACATTTTACATTGCTCCCAGAGAAAGCTAAGAACCAGATTAGCTGAGAGAGTCACAATTACATTGCAAGATCTCACTTTGCTCAGGTGGGCCCTACACCTAAATTAAGATTATTCCACCTCAGCTGTGCTGGCTGGCACATTGTGACACCACTTACTTCCCTCCCACATGTTCTGGAAGAGAAGTAGCAGCTGCTTTCCTGCTGCATGCTGAACAATGTGGTGTATCCTGCTGAAGAAAGTAAGCACCTTATTTTGCCTTTTTCCATTGCTCAGGCATAAAAGACAACTTGCAAATGTACCCTAAGAGAACTAAATAACTTTACTTCAGTATTTCCAGTACATTTCTTATTCCCTCACCTAAAGCAAGTATAGGGAAATTTAGGTGGTACCTAAGGTGTATCTACATGGCCCTGCAATTCAGACTGTGTGGATGTGAATATTAGTGTGTACCAAAGTTCTGCACTGCAACTCATCCCTGTAGATTGCACAGCTTCAGACCAAGCAGTTCCTACCTGCATTTATTGTTGAAGTGTTTAGTTTCCAATTTTTCTCCCAAACTAAATTCTGCAACATCAACAAGATTTACAAAGCATTTCAATTTCAGCAGAAAATGATTTGGTCAAAGTTTATGCATTTCGGGCTCTGATTTAGAGCTTTTCACGAGGGGGGGCTCAAAAAAAAACTTTATAAAAGCTTCACCACTTTAAAATGCAGCTATTAGTAGCCCCCATTTTACAGCTAGAGAAATATATGTATTTGTCTAACGTAAAACTGGCATGTTTTTAAACTGATTTATAATCAAAAACCAGAAATCTGACTTTGAGAATTACTCACTCAACCACCCAGAAAACAATAACATGTTATTGTGTGTGAAATCGGTATTAATCTATGTATCTCGAATTCTGAATATGAAATATTCACATTAAATAACTTACCTGCACTGCACATGCAGCAAATGTGGTCTTGTATATATGGTGCACTGGACTGAGACTCAGAAGCACTGCCACCAACATTCTATGTGATCTTGGGCAAATTACCTCACCCTTTTTTCCCCTCCTCTTGCCTTTGGTCTTTCTTGTTTATTTCGATTGCAAGTGCTCTGGAGTCAGAGCTGCCTCATCTGTTTTTGTACAGCACCTTTCACAATGGTACTTTGATTTTGATTATGGCCTCTTGATGCAATTGCAATAACAAAACAGACAGGATTAGTTCAGAGTGGAAGAATCTGATATTGTGAAAAAAAGAAATCCCTTTCTTTAAGGGCAGATTTTAAAAAGCTCTGAACAAAGGATTTGCTGAAATCAAAATTTTTCAAAACATGAAAAGGTTCTCAGTATGTTTTATTTCTTACCATTCTAGTAACTGTACATAATTATTCTAGTACAATATTAGTTGAAGCAGTTGTGACATTATCAACCACCTCCTTTAACAACAAGGCTGTTTAGCTGTTCAATGAGTCAAGCAGAAATGCACAATTATAAAGAAAGCCCAGGTTCCATAGGTTATTCCTTCCATGGTGAGAAATCACAGACTCAGAAAAGTCAGCTACTTTCCTTTGTCAGAAAGGCAATTTTGCTATTTATGCTCCAGGTAAGGAACATAGGGTGACTTTCTTTGCATCCTAAGCAGGTTACCTCAACATCAAATTTCTTGCACTTAGACCTGTTAACTTTCAGTGTGCTGGGCTTGGGCTTGGGCTTGGGCTTGGGCTTGGGCTTCGTCCCGTCCACTCCACTCCGCTCCGCTCCGCTCCCCCCCTCCCCCTGCCAATAAGCTATTGAAATCTCAGATTTAAATAGCTGTCCACAGCTGCTGTAGATTGATTACTGTTGCAGTTGCTGAGTGAACTTCAGAAAAAAAAAAGTTTCTCATTTTACTCTTTGTACTAAAGTTAATTTGTTTTCCATCTAATTTTCAAATACCCATTTCCCCACATTTGGTCTCTATGCTCAGAATGGAGGATGAGAGAGTTTCCGTGTATGTTTTCTTTTGATAGAAATATATACAGCTTACCCTAAATATTTCATTCTTTAATTTAATTTGATTTTGATTTAATAAGGCAGTGATTGTCTTGTGTGAATGCAATGAGTTATGAACATTTATAATAATTATGACCTTGCACCAGTGTATTTGAGTGAATTCAGCAGTGTTCTTCCCAAATAAAACTATGAATGAATATATGAAATGATTGAAATATGTGTGTACATCCAGGGACCAGTGGCTGACATTTTGAAAATGATGAGCGATTCTGGATGCTCAATGTGAAATACCTGAAAGGATGGTGATTTTCAGAAGGCTTTGCTACAGCTATATTATATCTTCCTGGAGTATATACAACAACTTTAGGAAAATAATGCAGAGAAAGTTTTGTATGAAATGATAACTGAGACTGCCAAAATAAATGCAGAGTACTGACATGGAGAGATCAAAAATCCACAATATGGATAAAGCTGCCTAGACTTTTCGGTAATGCCTTGTAGGCCCAGATATAATAGCTTAGAGCAAAATCCTAACTGAAGTAGCAATTTCTACTGAAATGTAAGCAGGATTCTAGGTGCACTGTGATGAAATATACCCAGATACAAGGGTTTGCTTGTATCTCCTATAACATATAAGCCCCACCTAATCCCACAGGGGCTGGAGCGTGGCACAAGTGAAATAGATATACTGCAGGCACCTCCAACAAGCCACAAAGAGAGTTTGAATAGGCCAATATAGGCATTAGGCATATCTCAGAGGAGGGATCATTTAGCTCACATTTGTATGGACTCGGTGTCACTGTAAGATAGATAGAAAGCTGGCTTGATGGACAGATAGTGGTCAATGGCTCCATGTCTGGTTGGAGGGTGGTTTTAAGTGGAATTTATCAAGGATTGGATGTAGGGCCAGTACTGTTCAACATCTTTATTAATGATCTGAATGAGGAGATGGATTGCGCCCTCAGCAAATTTGCAGATGACACTAAGCTAGGGGGTCAGATAGAGACATTGGAGGGTAGGGATAGGGCCCAGAGTGACCTAGACAAATTGGAGGATTAGGCCAAAAGAAATCTGATGAGGTTCAACAACACCAAGTGAAGAGCCCTTCACTTGGGACAAAAGAATCCCAAGCATTGTTACGGGCTGGGAACTGACTAGCTAAGTATCAGTGCAGCAGGAAAGGAGATGGGAATTACAGTGGATGAGAAGCTGGATGTGAGTCAACAGTGTGTCCTTGTAGCCAAGAACGCTAATGGCATATTGGGGTGCATTAGGAGAAGCATTTCCATCAGATCTAGAGAAGTTTTTATTCCCCTATACTTGGCATTGGTGAGGCCACATCTGAGTATTGTATCCAGTTCTGGGCCCCCCAAGTATAGAAAGGATGTGGACACATTGGAGAGGGTTCAGCGGAGGGCAATGAAAATGATTAAAGAGCTGGAGCACATGACCTGGGAGGATAGGCTGAGAGATTTGGGTTTATGTAGTTTGCAGAAGAGAAGACTGAGGGCCATTTGATAGCAGCCTTCAACTTCCTGACAGGATGGAGAGAGGCTGTTCTCAGTAATGATGGATGGCAAAACAAGGAGCAATGGTCTGAAATTACAGAGGGAGAAGTGTAGGTTGGGTATTAGGGAAAAACTATTTCACCAGGAGAGTGGTGAAGGACTGGAATGTGTTACCAAGAAAGGTGGTGGAATCTCCATCCTTAGCAGTTTTTAAATCCCAGCATGACATAGTCCTGTCTGGGCTGATTTAGTTGGGTTTGATTCTGCTTTGGGCAGGGGGCTGGACCAGATGTCCTCCTGAGGTCCCTTCTAGCCCTAGGATTCAATGATTCTATGAATCCCTGTACAGGACTTGTGGCCACTGTTCCTGTACAGGGTCTGAAACAGAGGTTTTTGAGCATTGCAGCCTTGTGGGCAATTCCATCCTCTCCTCCAGTCCCCAGCAGGGCTCCCTGTACCAAGCCTAATTACCCTGTGAATGCTGCTCTGCATGAGCAAAGGGGAGGGAATAAAAAGAATGTTATTTCAATTGAAAAAAAACTCCTGAAATAAAGGCTCAATGTATCTGTCACAGGATGACTGACCCCTTTAATAGGAAATGGGAGCAGCCAAATTTGGTCCATAATTAACTGGCTGCTTCCTATTTGAGGGGGTGGGTGTAAGGAGAGTCAGGTGATAGTTTAATGGACACCTGGGCCTTGTAAAAAGGACTTAAGTGTATCTGGAGTTAGCTGTGCAGGCCAGTTACTGCTTGTGGTGAGCACCACTGAGCCATGGTGTACAGGGGGAAAAGATACTCCAGGGGAACCAGTCTGGGGCTAGAACTCAAGCTCAGAGTAGACAGGCTGTTGAAGGTAGCCTGGAAGGGTGCTAGGAAAGGAGAGGAACATGAGGTGAACAGAAGAACCTTTTTTATGTCTTTGTAATTTTTGAACTCGAGCTTCTGCTGTCCTGAAAGGGATCCAGCTAGCTGTGACTTGGTCAGAGGACTAAGCTATATATCCAGCACAGACCAGTGTCTGGACAACTCAGGAGACTAAAGGTGGTGAAGGAAACTGAGGCAGAGAGTGGCAGCTGTGCTGAGCTCAGCTAGCAATGAGAGCCTTAGGGCACCTATGCCCAATGACAATCTCCGGAAAAAGATAATGTTAGCTGGCCTCGCCGTACAGTAGCTGTCCAGGCATTCCACTTCTTCAGCTTTTGGTGCCTGACCATTGGCTGGAGGCACCCTAAAGTTTCAATCCAAAGCCTGTTGAAAGGACTGTTTTTGACTCGGTGCTTGGCTCAAACTCCAAATGATTGAGAACATTAATTTTAAAACATTGTCAGATAGGGACCATGCTCAGCACAGCGCTTTAGCACACGCTCAGTGTTATGGTCTCCTTTCTCTCCCAACCCAGATCACTATCCCCTGCAACTTACTTTGCCCTCAGCTTCCCCACCACTACAGTTTTTTTTTTGTCTGTATGATGGTCCCTGTTTTCTCACCGCTGTCCTCTTCACTCAGGCTATGTCTACACTAGAGGGTTCTTTTGCAAAATCTGAGCCTTTTTGAAAAAACCCATGGAACATCTACACTGCATCCCTCTTTTGAAAGAGGCATGCAAATGAGGGGAATCTAAAATGCAAAGAAGCACTGATTTACAAATCTCGTGCTTCTTTTGCATAGTCTGGTCCGATCGTCTTTTTGAAAGAGGTTTTAAAAAAAAAATAAAAGCAGTGTAGACAGGTTTCTTTCGGAAAAAAAAAACTTTTTCAAAAGAACTAGGTACACCTCATTTTTTTCAGGAATAAGGGTCCTTTCAAAAAAGGTTGTTTTTTTCTGAAAGAATCCTACCTACACTGCTTTTTTTTTAAAAAAATTCTTTCAAAAAAGCGATTGGATGAGATTATGCAAATGCAGCACAAGATTTGTAAATCAGCCCTTCATTTGCATCTTCGAATTTCCCTCATTTGCATTCCTCTTTCAAAAGAGGAATGTAGTGTAGACGTAGCCAAAATGTGTTATTTTGGCATTAAATTGTAAGAACACAGCACATTTTACAGCAGCCCTCTTCCTCTCCCGCATGAGCAAGAGTGCCTGGTTTGAAAGAATCTTTCAGGAAAAAAATGCACGTAGATGTTCTGGGGACCCTGTTGTTGACAGACAGGGCTTCTGGCTCACCGGGCAACCCTGTTCACTGAGCTTCCAGTTGGCCGGTCTAGTGAGAAAGGGGCCAGACTACCCAGCCACTCTCTCGACAGAGTAGATTGCTCTTTCGATCTGCTTATTGTGTGTGGCCATGGTCTTTTGAAAGAAGTTTTTTTTGGAAGATCTCTTCCAGAAGAACTCCTTTCAAAGGACCACTGTAGTGTACCCCTAGCCTCAGTGCCCTTCCCTGTTCCTCATGTTTTTTCTTCCTGCTTCCAGCCCTACCCACATTCTTCTTCCAAACTCTCCAGCCTCTACTGAATCTTTGCTCCCTTAACGTCTCCTCCAGACAGTGGTATCAGTGCCCCGACAGCCCGATCATTGTCAAGCTTTTCATAGGCACAACAGAAGAGGAGAGCTTTGAGGAGGATTATGAGGAGGATCTCCCAAGAGTGTGAAGCAGCATGGGGCAAAGCACACAGGTGCTTGTCTAAATGGAAGCTTTGTGTCTCTGTCCCACATGGCATTCTAATTAGCAATCTAGGGAAATGTGGTCTAGCTGGAAATTACTCTAAGGTTGGTACACAACTGCTTGAAAGACCGTACTGAAAGAGTAGTTATCAAAGCTTTGCTGATGTACTGAGAGATGTACCTAGTGGGGTCCTGCGAAGGTATCCCGGGTCCAGTACTATTCAATATTTTCATTAATATGGACAATGGAGGGTGAGTAAACCTGGAAAATTTGCAGATGCTTTTATGCTGGAATGGGTTGCTAACACTTTGGAGGGCAGGATTAGAATTCAAAAGGATCTTGGCAAAATGGAGACTTGGTCTGAATTTAACAAGTTGAAGTTTAAAAAAAGCAAAAGCAGAAGTTAGAAAGGAAAGAAGTCAGATGCACAGCTGCAAAATGGTGAGTAGCTGACTAGGTGGTAATACTGCTGAAAGGGATCTGGGCATGACAGTGGATCACAGATTGTTCACTCATATGCAATGCAATGTATTTGGGAAAAAGGCTAGTATCATTCTGAGGGTATTAATGGTCTCAGTGCAGGGGATGTACTAGAAGTACTCATGGTCCGCTCCAGTCCTACATTTCTAGATGGGCTGACCAGAAGTCAGCATGGATGGCTTGAGACTGAGTGAGCAATTATAGGTCAGGTGGGGATTGACTGAAGGATCTTGAAGGTCTCGGTGTACGCAAACTCAGAGTACACGACCCCGCTGTTACGCAACTGACCTCGATTCCTATTGTAAACCCTGTAGCACAATTTCCAGTTGTGCTTAACTCGCTCCCGGTGCCCTGGCTCAACCCCATTCGTTCTGCACAACCTGGGCTCAGCCCCCCTGCAGCTCCGCTCAACACCCACACATAGCTCCTGCTCACCCCCACCCCTCCTCTGGCTCTAGCTCACCACCCCTCAGGTGCGACTCTGACTCAACTTCCCTGTTCCCCTGTTCAACACCACCTGCACACGGCCTTGGCTCACCTGCCACCCCCACCTCTGGCTCTGGCTCTGGCTCACCACCCCTCACGCATGCCTCCAGTTCACCCTCCACTCCCCACCCCAGTTTAACCCCCCCAGGCGTGGCTCCAATTCAGACCCCTCGCATGTGGCTCCTTTTCCATCCTCCTGCCCTGGTTTACATCCCCTGCGTGTGGCTCTGATTCAACCCACCCCCAGTCCCCCACGTGCAGCCTCAGTTCAACATCCCACCCCCAATTCAACCCCCCTGCCGGCTCACCACCCCCACCCGGTTCTGGCTCCGGCTCAACCCCCACCCCTGCCTCTGGCTGTAGCTCACCACCCCTCCAGCGCGACTCTAACTCAACCTCCCTGCCATAGCTCCTGCTCACCTGCCATCCCCACCTCAGGTTCTGGATCACCACCACTCACACGTGGCTCCAGTTCACCCTCCACCCATGCCCCAGTTTAAACCCCCCATGCGTGGCTCCAATTCAAACCCCTCACAAGCGGCCCTGTTTCCATACTCCTATGTGTGGCTCTGGTTCAGCGCCCCCAGCCCCTCACGTGCAGCCCCAGTTCAACACCCCACTCCCCGTTCAACCCCCAGCCAGCTCACAGCCCACACGTGGCTCTGGCTCACCTGAGACCTCCCCCACCTCAGGCTCTGGCTCACCACCCCTCGTGCATGGCTCAGGTTCACCAGCCACTCCCTGCCCTGGTCTAAACTCCCACACACGGCTCCAATTCAACCCCCATCCACCCCCAGTTCACCCCCACCACACACCGTCTCACCACCCATGCCTGGCTCTGGCTCTGGCTCCGGTTCAACCTCCTGCTGCGTCCTGGGTCACCACCTGAGAAGGGCTCTGACTCACCACCCCGCACACAGCTCCAGCTTAACTCCTCCCCTCTCCTCCCTGAAGCCCTTAGCCACCCCAGCCTCCCCCCTGCCACCTCCCATAGCCCCAACCCACCACCAGGCTTAACCCTCCCCAACTGCCCCTCACCCCAGGACTTACCTTTGCACTCCTCCCACTGCTGCAGAACATGTGTTTTGCCATGGAAAAAGCCGGACCACCACTTACGCAAAATCCGGGTTACATGAGGGTGCATGGAACAGAACCCTCACATACTCTGAGACCTTACTCTATAAGCATCTTATGTTGATGTGATAGAAAAGGGAAGGATGCACAGAGAAGTGGTGGATATGTCCAAGTGCTGAGCTAGGCATGGCCAGATTAAACCATCACTGCTCCCCAGATAAATCCCACCATCCCTCTCCCAGCTGGCTCCCCCAGACTGGCATTCACTATATCTCTCCATGCACATCAGGATGATAGTGCAAAGCTCTGGTGGGTCTGGTTCAGATAGTGGTGCAGAGCCAGCTCCTCAGCAACAGCAAGAAGCAGAGTTGGCCACCCTACCACTTATTCAGGTTTGTCCCAATGGCTTTCTGCTCTGATAGGGGAGGAACTGTGAGCCAAATGCTAGTGGGAAGCATTGCAACAGATATCAGAGCAGATTTTCGGTTCCCTGGGTTTGGACCTTGGGCACTACTCTAGGTTGCTTGTGCCTTAATCAGGCCCTGGGTCTCAGAAAAGGATTTTAGCAGAGATATTCTGAATGGATATAAGTGGGGCAACCCTGCAGTTGCAGAGACTAGAGAGGAGGATGTGGTAATAATCAAGAGATGAGATGATGAGAACTTGGATGAGAACTTTAGCTTTCTGCAGGACTTGTCCATGGCAGGGGCATGGGACTCGGGCATACGGGCTGGGGCTGGGGCCAGGGTGCTCTGCTTCCCGCTGCTGTGGTGAAGTGGAGTACAGTGGGCTGGGAGTTGGGCGGCAGGGTGAGGTACAGGAGGCTGCTGGTTGTCTCCAGCTCCTGCCGTTGAGGTGAGTGCAGTGCTATTGCCCGCTCCAGGCCACCCAGGTAATCACCCAGGACTCCCTAGCTAACTTCGGAGACCATTCCGTCCATCGCCATGGGGTCTTCCAGCTGGCCCAAACCATCCTAAGGATGGGACAGCTCTCAGTATGTGGATGGACAGGAAATGTATGCAGAAAGAATCAACAATCTTCAGATGTGGTCTGGATGGGAGGACCTTGAGAGAGACCTGAGTCAAAGCTGACATCTAGGATATGGGTCTAAGGGACGGGCAGGACACCAGTGTTGTCCAGAGCAGTTTGCTTGGTAGCAAGTGTCTTTCAGATTCAGATGTCATGACCTGATCCTGCAACTGGAGACGTGAATGGATGTTTAATCTCATGCAGATCCCCACTGAGTGAGAGCAGGTGCTGGCCCAGAAGTCAGTTGTAGGATTGAAGAGTGTCATTTGTTTCAAAGGGTGGGTTTTGTTTTTCCCCAATCCTCTGTTTTGTCTTGGTGTGAAATAAATGAAAGACTGAGAGCCTGCCAATAACACTCTTGTTCTCTCTTCCTGGGCTGAACCAGTCCTTGCTTTACCCTTTTGTTTGGCTTCCCTTGCCCTGCATCTACAGAAGAGATTACAAATTGCACCATCAGCAGTCAACCAATGTCCAAAGCCACAAGAAAGGATCTGAGTCATCTCCCTGAGGGAATATTTTAGCTGTACATCATTGTTTGTTTTCAGGCAGACCTGTACAATTATGCAGCATAAATTCTTTTAAAGCATTTAGGACTTCAGTTCAATTTAAAATTCTGCAGGTTTTATGACTAAAATGAATGATTATATGCATACAAATGATGAGCTTGAAGGGGAAAAGGGAAAAAGGATTGAAGGGCATATAAACTTTTATACATACTGCTCTGCAGGCTGAGGCCAAACTATAACAGAGGACGGGAGATACGAACAGCCTATGTCAGGGTGGGTTATTATATTTATGATTCTGAACTATAGTTGTAAGATCCTTTTGCCATGAAGGTACGCTATGAGCTGAAAGCATGATTCTGCTGTCACCTAAGTAGTACTAGCTCCATTTATTTGAATGGGGCTAGGTTAGCTGATTTCTGATGTATGCTAGTGTCAGTGGGGGATGGAATCAGACTCATATTTAAAAAAAACAAATAAACAAACAAACATCGAGCTGGACAACTGGGAAGATCTAGCAGACGACCGCAGCAGATGGAGGCAGGGGTTAAACAAGGGCCTTCAGAAGGGCGAGTTGAAGATCAGACAGCTAGCAGAGGAGAAGCGAGCGCACAGAAAGCACAATAAGGACTTGCCAGACACCCACTACATCTGCAAGAGATGCAGCAAGGACTGTCACTCTCGTGTGGGTCTTTATAGTCACAATAGCCGCTGTAAATGAAGTCCTCAACTGAAACTTTAAAGGGCGCGATTCATAGTCTATGCAGACTGAAGGATGCCTACTACTAAACAAACAAACCTGAGTTGTTTAAAGGCTAGATGCGATTAAAGCGTGGCCTGTCTGAAAGTTTTATTGCACTGGTAGGACATTAAGGGCTCAGTTCTCTCGCTTTTATTCCTGTTGACTAATCTTATCAAAGAGGAAGGATAGGCTTGCGGTTATGTCACTGGACTGGGGCTGGGTTTGTTTCATTCTTGACTCTACCACAGATTTCCGTTGTGATATTAGGCCAGTCACTTAATCACTAAATTCTTCAGCTTGTCAGTTGGAGAGTATAAGCGTTCTTTGCTTTCACCTAAGTGAAGGGTAATATGACTATGACTGTACTGGAGAGAGATGAATTGCTACTGAAATAGGAACATCAGAGGTTTTTTGCCCCCTGACATGGGTTTTAGTGCAGGTACCAGGTCCTCTAATATTGTCTCAAAGTCCCAAAGGGATTTTTTTTTCTGAAAAACTGAAAGACTCATCATCTTTTCCACTTCCATCCCTCTGAGGTCCTCAGCAGTGTTATGACACATGTCAGGTTCTCTCTTTGTTACCAAGCTGGCTTCAACCTTAAACTAAATGATATGCGGTCAGGTTTGGGGCCAGGATATCTGATAGCAGCTAATGTTGAGAAGTGTGAATTTGAGGGAGATGTAAAGTCAGCTCAGGGAGCAAGGCTCTGTGCGGTGCTTGTTAGTGCTCACCTTTGTCTTGGGTTCCTCCTGAGGTTTCACAGGCCCACCATAACTCAGACAGTCCTGAGGACCTGATTCCTGTCAGCCTCTTGGGATGTGCCAAAGACCCATAGGCAGCTATGGATGCTGTATCCCTGTCCATCATGCTCCCAGCTTCACTGGGGCTAGTGAGGGAGTCCATGAAAGGCAGCTTCACAGCTCCCTTCTGTAGTGTCTGCACCAGAGGAATCCCACTTGTACTTCTCTGGTCTTTTTATGCTGTGTCAACAGTCTGCAAAGGCGGTGAGGATCTCTCCCAGAGAATCCATAGTCATTCCATGAAGTTTATCCTGAGCGCAGGTGAAGTGCAAGGCATGTGTCCAAATGCACATTGATCCAAACTGTGTCAGGGACTGGAACTGATATGGCTGCTGGCCTCTTTTAAATGGGGCTGGCCTGGGTGTGCATATAGCTGTTGAATGCACATATTAAACTGTCTTAGTGGCTATCAGCATTGGTGTAAGTCTGTTCTGTTACCTCTTCTATATCTTCCTGAGGGACAGTTCGGTCTTTCATGAACACAGCTTGTGATTCATGAGCAAAATGATTTGCATTCTTGCAAGAAAGACGCACAGTCACAGGTGTATACCCTCCAGGGCTCTAGCAAGCAAGGGCTGTCATCACCTCAGCCTAGACCTAGCAGGAATTCCTGAGAACTGTTTTAACCAGCAGACTAAATGGGTCTGAGAGTGCGGTGAGACAGAAAGGCAAGTGACAGGAAATGCACACTCAACCCCTCCATTCCAGCACACAGTTTAACCTTTTGTGACCTGAACCACGCTTTTTACCAGCTCGGTATTTACAGCAAACACGCATTCATTAACACATCATAGGGCTGGGGAAAAGAGCATTGTAGTCAATGCATGCAAAACAGTTTTGCCTGCTGATTCTCATGACATATATTTTTCTTAAAGCCCCAGTGCCCGGAATAGTATGAGAGAGGTAGCCCTGTTAGTCTGTATCTTAACAAAACAAAAAAGCAGTCATGTAGCACTTTAAAGATGAACAAAGTCATGTATTGGCTGAGTGTACCACTTTAAAGACTAACAAAATAATTTATTGGGTGATAACTCCAGTTCCAGGAGTTATTTTAACTAAATTTTGGCTGGGTGGGGTTAATAGTCTGGCAAAGTAGCGTTTCGATAAAGCATTTGCTATTGTAATAGAACATTCTGATATTTTGAAACATTTCATTTAGAAAATAGTTGAATATTAATTATAATATACTATTTTAAAAGATGAAATAAAAACCAAACATTTTGATTTTATTGAAACAAGATATGTCACTTGACAATTTTTTTTAAATGCCAAAAAATTCGTTTTGCAGGAATTTTGTTCATTGGTTTGGTTTTGTTCTGGTTCAGAATGAAAACAAGTTTTAAAATGTTGGCATTGCTTGCTGAATGGAAATTCTGAGTTTGCATAAACTCTAGGAAATGCATATCAAAACAAATCAGCAGTCATGTAGCACTTTAAAGACTAACAAAATAATTTATTAGGTGATGAGCTTTCATGGGACAGACCCACTTCTTCAGACCCACAGCCTGTAGTGCTAGATTCTGCTCTTATTTGGCAAGAGGTAAACCAAGAGGAATTAATTCTGCTGAAGTCAGCAGTGTTATTTCAGCTTTCTAGGGATGGCAATGAGATCCGAATCTGATCACATAGCTTCTGTAAGGTTTCACAGAATATAAATAATTCCTGGTTGAACATGGTCCTCTGTTTGGTTCATTACTCTGTAGTTAACATTGTGGAATGAGGAAAAGGACCAAGCTGCAAAAGGGTCTTAAAACTTTTTGATTGAAATCGGGATGCAGAACATCCTTCTAAGCCAGTTAGAATCCAAGAGTTTTGCAAAAGCAATGGATTTTCTGGAATTACTTTCTAATAAGATTTGGCTTTAACTCTTCGTCTCTTACAGAAGTGCATATTTTTAATGATTCATCTAAAGCATCAGGCCTGCCAGCGTAAGAGGGGTGAGGGGTAGTAGCACTGAGGCCAGGAGTTTCAAAGGCAGTGGCAGCTGGAGCCCCTGTCTCCTTTGAAACTGCAGCTCCTTCGAGCTCAGAGGGTGGGCCACACTGTGGTTCAGGTGTCACTGAAGGCTGACTGCCCTCGGCCCACTCCTTCCACCAGAGTTCCCTCCCTCCCCTCCTCTCCCCTCCCCCAGCCTTGCCCCAGGCCCTCATTGTCTCTCAGCCCTGCTGTAAATCTGTCTTATTTTATTCCCTGGTATGCAGCCTCTCTTGTGCCAAGAGATTCTAGGCACAAATCAATTAAAGCAATTAAATAGCACTAGAAAAATAGAAAATATTGATTGTTATTAGAGATGATCCTGAGTCAAAAATTTCTGCAGAGAATACAGATTTAAAACTTAATGACGGATGGGGAAATTTGGAACTAGCAATTGGTTCAGTCCTTTGTACAGCTTGTTGACCAGCTCACAAAGGTTTGATCCAGATCAGACTTTAACTAGTTTGGATCCATATTTTAGTTTGAGCCCATCTCTACACACAATCTTAACCTACCCAGCAACTATACAGGGCACCACAGTCACTCTAACTCAGGGACCCATCCATGCAACAAACCTCGTTGCCAGCTCTGCCCACATATCTACACCAGCAACACCATTACAGGACCTAACCAGATCAGCCACACCATTGTGGGTTCATTCAGCTGCACATCTACCAATATAATTTATGCCTTCATGTGCCAGCAATGCCCCTCTGCTATATACATCGGACAAACTGGACAGTCTCTACGTAAAAGAATAAACGCACACAAATCAGACATCAGAAATGGCAATATACAAAAACCCGTAGGAGAGCACTTCAATCTCCCAGGCCACACAGGAGCAGACTTAAAAGTAGCTATCCTACAGCAAAGAAATTTCAGGACCAGACTCCAAAGAGAAATTTCTGAGCTACGATTCATCTGCAAATGCAACACGCTCAGCTCAGGCTTAAACAAAGACTGCGAATGGCTGGCTGAATACAGAAGCAGCTTCCCCTCCCTTGGTGTTCACACCTCCAGATCAACTGCTGGTAGTAAGCCTCACCCTTGCTGACTGAGCTAACTTTGTTATCCCCACCCTAGCTCTGGCTTATTTATACCTGGCCCTGCAGATTTCCAAGATTTCCAAGACCAGCATCTGATGAAGTGAGTTTGTGCTCATGCACAAACTTTTCTGTTAGTCTATAAGGTGCCACAGGACCCTTCGTTGCTGTTACACGCAATCTGAGACCCGCAGAGCACTGAGCATACCAAAATTCCAGCCACAAGTTGACTCAAAAGCAGACTCCCAGGAGGGCCAAACTAGATAAATCAGTGCTAACTGTATTTCCTAGTAGAAGGAACATTGAAATGCTCATGCTCTAATTAAAATATCTGTTGCTTTCATAGATCATAGCTGTTTGTGTGTGTTATGAAACCACACAAACAACAATGTGCTGCTTAGCTAAAGATTTCACAACAGGGCTTTCTTTCTCCAGCTGTATTTTCCAAACACACGTTTGTGAAGGCCCTCATTTCAGTACCTTCATTTCATCAGTATTTGTCTCACAGATGTCACACAATTATTTGCTGTAAAAGAGACCATCCTTTTAACCTGAGCATGATGTTAGCAGCATTGTGTGGTGACAGTATTTTCCTGTGATAAGACTTTGATTATTTTACACACACACACACACCACCCAATTCTGCTTAAACCCTCCCTTTTGCATGTGTATCTGGGGAGGGCTACAGAAGGGTTCTATACGCATGGAAACTGGAGAGAAAAGAGGAAAGCTCTGTTTATCCCTAGCAGGAAGATAATTGACCTATAGCCTGTAGACAACCAGTCTTAAAGCTACCCTGAAGAGATTATAGTTAGCCAGAGCCCAGACTAGCCTGTCAAACAAAAGCTTTATAGGGACACCAGGGAGAAAAAAGGAGCACGTTTTGTTCCTTCCTAATAAATCTTCCATCTTTATTGTGCTGAGAGAGTCTATGCTTGAGCATGCAGTGTTTCTGAACAATGCCCAGCCCCTCTACCCCACTGAAACACTCAACAGGGACCTGAAGCATCCAAGCATATTCAACTTGGTCTAGAAGACTGCAGGTTTTATTTGATCTGAAAACACAGCCCGGCCCAGCTGTTTAGTGACCACTGTCAGCAGCAGTTCCTGGGTTACGGAGCACCACCTCTGACGCCCTCACTCTGTATTTTATGTTCACTAAGGGCAATGAAAAAGCCATTTCTAAATTTATCTAGCATTACATAATGCAACTATTTGTTACATAAGGCTGCTGTTTATATTGCCTGGAATATTGATTGCTATAAAAATGTTGCACAGTTGGAGCTCGTATAAATTAACCTTGTTTTCTTTACTTTTTTAAATGATTAATCAAAGGTCTAATTTGTTCTGAGGAAAGCACCTCTGCTAAGCATGCCAGGTATGGGAGAGGACATTGTTTACCATCATTCAGGCATACATTCAGCATTCAGCACAGAATCTGGCAGAGGATATATAAAGAGGACAATTGGATTGTTAATGGAACCATTACAAAAAGGCAAATAAAGCACACTAACTTGCTTTCTTTCCAATCAAGTCAATAACACTCACACACACCCTCCCCGTAAAGTAGTGGTGGAAACCACTTATGAATCCCAGCATTCTCACCATATATCATTGTTATCACCGACTATATATTGTGACTAGGTATTTTCCAACAATAGCACATGAAATGAGAAAATGAAAGATGTTGTTCAACTCTGGTCTTTTGGGGATAGAGAGAGTGTGAGAGAGAGAGAATTAAATATTAACAGAGCTAAGAGATTATAGAGCAAAAACAATTAAATAGCACAGCATCAACAAAAGAATAACAGCAAATCATGATGCAACTGCTGAGCATGGTGGTAATATACTAATAATGGAATAAAGGGGCTGATTTGCATCTCATGAGCACTCGGGTCAGACCTGATATGTGAAAAGCTAGTATGGTGTGCATGGGGGCAGGAGAGTGGGGGAAAAGGGTGATAGGTTTGGTAGCAAACATGAGAATATTTCAATGTTGGGGCAAAATTATATCTTTTCTTGAAGATGCCTCAGATGGGGAGAGGGGAGTATTCTTACCAATTTTACAGAACAATGCTTGCCATCCTTGCAGAATAAAATGCCAGCTATTATACACCTGTGGGAATTGTCTGTCTGGAAAACAATCACCCAGAAAATTAGAGGATAGACTGAAAACATCATACTTGCTTTATGGAACAGACCATGCTTGGCAACATCCCTCCAGCAACATCGAATAGCTGATGCTTTGGAAGATGAATCATCCTCATGCTGTGCTTATTGCCCTGAGACAGAGACTACATGGCACCACACTGCACCAGGCACACAGTCAGCATCCAGTAAAGGAAAAGCAGTTGGCTTATGACTTCTTGGGATAAAGCCCCATGATAGCCAATATTACAATGTTCCATATGGGCAGAGCACTCTAGTCAGTTCCACTAATGTTACCTGCTCATGCTATGTACTTTATACACAAATGTTGATGTTGGTCAGCATGGGCATCAAAAAGACCTTTTTTTTTTTTTTGCCAGTTATGGGGAAAGGATCACCCCCACCCCACCCCCACCCCAAAACTACAAAGCAGAAATAATTCTCTCAGAAGCCAGGGAAATAACAGGCCAGGTCATCTGCTGAAGGAACAACTCACTACAAGGACTCCTTCATTCAAAGAGGATAGTAGGAGTTACCCTATTTTGTGGAGTAGGCTACAGGCCCTTCCCTATCCTAGCAGATCTCCCAGGTTCTTTACTAGCTCTTTACACTTCTCTTTCTTGAAAAAAAAAAGCAGTCAAGTAGCACTTTAAAGACTAGCAAAATAGTTTATTAGGTGAGCTTTTGTGGGACAGACCCACTTCTTCTCTTTCTTGGTTCCTTTCAGCTGGATTTGTAGGAAGCTATGCTACTAGAATGATTGAAGTCCTAAGATGGAGAATCCAAGGAAAATATATGGCTGCCTAAATTCCATGACACCAGATGCAGAACAATGTGCATCTCCTTGCTTTTCTCTTATTTCCCCTCCCTCACCTTCTCCTCCAACATTAAAGCCTCACTTCCAATAGACATGAGAAAGAGGTGGAAATGGTTCTGCAGAGGTGGCGTCACTCCAACCATTTCCACATGGGAAGGGAGTCCCATGCTGTGAGAATCCTTTTTACTGAAAGATCTGGAGGAATGATCCTACACAATATTTTGCACTTATCACCTCATCCAAAAACTACAGGAAGGCTCCCAACACCTTCAATGGACTTTGGATCAGGCCCTTGTAGAAGTGCTTGAATATGTTCATTAACACTATGCTCCCTCTGATACAGTAGATCAGTATTATCTTCCTCACTTTACAACTGGGTAAACAGAGGCACAGAGTGGAGCAATGACTTGCCTGTGGTCACACAGGGATGCAGTGCCCTTGTTTCTCAACCAACTGCTCTGATATTAATCAAGAATGCTAGCCCTGTGAGATGTATTCTTCTCTACCCAGCAATTATGACAACTGACATTTATAATCTAAATCAACCTTGTACATTTAAGGTTGAAGAAAAACCTCTATTGAAGAGCTGGTGTTTTCATTTTCAAGTCCGTTCCTAGTTTGGTTTGGTTTGGTTTCCTTCACTAGCTAGAGTTTCATTGCTGTGCAGACTCAAATGTGAAAAAAACAACCCAGCAGTTTATGAATAAGAAGCAATCAGTTTGCTGCATTGGTTGGTGGGAAGCTAAACCCTGACTATGATCACTAATTGCTCTTGGGGGTGGCATTTCTTACACTGACTGGTAGATTTATTATTATGTTCTTCAGACATTTTATTAGCATGTCTAGATCTCCCTAGCTACACCTGCTGGGTATGGGCCATATGCTCGCTTCTTTTACAACCAGTAGAGAACAGATGCCTACAAAACTTGGGAAAGGATGGGGGAGCAATAACTCAGAAGTTGTTTTGCCTCACCCTAGCCTGTGGCAGGCATCTTGCCAAAGGTCTGTGGGTTTATCAGATGATAAAAGGGAGGAACGTAAGATCTGAGGAACATCCATTTTCTAAGGCATTCTCCCCTTTGAGGTCAGCTATTGCTGCAGGACTTAATGCTGGCCCAAGCTAATAATTTCTATTCTTTGCCTGTATCATTGGAGGGGATGGTTTGTGAGATGAACTCAAGACAGCGTGGCTCAAGAGGGAGACACGTTGCTAAGTGCTGGAGGGTATGCCATTGCCAAACAGAAGAGTCACTGCAGGCCTGTGTCTTGCTTTTCCCACAGAACACCATGGAAATCTTCCCTATCAAGCCCATACACACTTGGTGAGGTCATCATCTAATGGTAACTTTACAACATGATCCTTATGGGGTTTCCTGTCTCTTCCATACCCCTGCCATGGCTTTTACTGGAGGGAGAGAGGATCAAATTTTATGCAGTAGCATACCTATGGTTTGCTGAGGGTAACAACAATGGGGCAGCCAGTGTCTGACCAAACCACCAGTGATGGGCCAGGTCTGTAGACCCTTGGCAGCCCCCAGGAGTGCAGGGCTGGAGTCACATGGCTCAAGCCAGAGCCCAGGCACCCAGGATGCCAGGAGTAGCTGGGCAAGGGGCCCAGTCAGGTTGGGAGGTAAGGAAAGCCTGGAGCCTGGCAACAGGAGGTAGGTTTGGGGTCAGTGACAGGGATCTTCCCATGGTCTGGCAAATTCCCAACAGTGCCAGACTCAGGAGCTCCAACCTTTACAATATTTGTGACATGCTGCTAAAAATAAGAGATGGATTTTACCATGAATATAAACATTGGTTTATACTATTAGCTGTGTAGCAAAAAAGAAGCACCAAGAAGGTATGTAAAAGAAGCTATTTTAAAGTGCTGTGTGCATGCTGAGCTCCATAACTCTAGAGAAAGACATCCTTGTGCCACAACCTTTGTTACACTACAACTCAGCCACAGGGGTAATGGAAACGGTCTCAACTGACTAGATCCACAATGCCTGAGAAAACAGGAAAGCTGAACTTTTGGCTGGTGTTTCCATAACTTCCCTCTGAGGTGAGTCAGTCGGTGTTCCTTTAATTTGGCTGAATAATCTCACACCATAAACCAGTGCACTCCCTGGGATGCGTGGGTGATTACGTCAGAATGGCAGGGGAGGAGGCTGTATCTTGTTTATGTTTGGAGCAGGAATGCTAGCTTGCTGTTTTGATGAACTTGTACTGCAGTGCTCTGTGGACAGCTCTCATGTTCTACCAGGTGATGTGTTAGATAATGTGCAGGGTGAGAGAGGGAAACTCCCTGTCACTTCATTGGGTATTTATACTGGTAAATTGTTTGCCATTGGGAAGGAACAGCTTTGCACAGGATAGTTAGAGCAAGCATTTGGACTTAATGCCATCAAACCCAGCCACAGGGAAATGGGACTACAAATGAGGAAGCTGACCTCTCTTGTTGCTAAGCTTTGGATGCAAATGCTCAGCCACAGGACCCAGGCGCATGTGCTATGGGGCTCACTAAAAGGGGTTCTTGGTGAAATATAAGGATCTGTGACATAAAAGAGTTCAGACTACATGTTCTAATGATGCAGTCTGGCCTTAAACACTGAATCCATTTGGAGTCGGAGCTGGTATTCATGACAGGGCAGAAACGAGACTAGAACACTGGTTTCTTCTGGGCTTAGTTATTTTACCATCCACTAATGAGGTTCATCCCTGACCCTTTGGTTGCTGTGTTGTTGTGTGTCAGGCCTTCACAGCCCCTGACTGGTGTCTTTGCTGCTCTGTTGCACCCCATTCCAGGACACGGTTCTCTGAGAGGAAAAGCCATGTCAGCAAATAGTGAGATCTGTTTCTCCTGTGGGGAAAAGGTGTGTGGAAGAGCAACAGCTAGTCAAGGTTCCAAAGTCTGAAATACAAGAAGCTGCCTGCTGTCAGCAAGACAGTTCCTGGCTTGAGCTGAAGGGGTGAGGAGGGATGCTGAAGCCAAAGGAACCAGTCTAGACCAAGGCCCACGGGCAACCATAATCAGTGGCAGGAGTCCAGAAAGAACTCTGATGATTCAGTTCCAGAAATTGGTGCTGAACGGCAAGGGACTGCTTTTACCTTGTGTCCCTTATATCCCAAAAGGAGTTTTGGACGGGTAAACCGGCCTCAGGGCTGAACCACCAAAGACCAGTAGAGGTAGGCTGACAGTGTAGAGTGTTTGCTGGGAGCTAAAGGGAACCACAGATGGCAGGAGGAACCCAACAAGTGATTTCAACCCACCAGAGTTAGCATATTTGAATGCAACAGTTCCTGACACGATGCTATGAGGTATATATAAATCAGGCTTAGTCTACCATATCTCTGCCAGGCTAGATAAATACTTGTGAAATACTTATTATTTCTTTACTGCTCCTATGTCTGTCTGTCCCTCCATGGCATTAAGGGGGCTCTGTATGACAGTTTCCACGGTTTATTATTGAATCAATACTGCTAAATGTAATAGGGCATTTTTAGGCCTGCCTTTTAGACAAGTGCTTCTCTACTGTCAGACACGTAACAGACTGGATGGACAATTTCTACAAGAGAGCAATCCTGTGAACAGCAAATTAAATGTAGATTAATAGTAGTGTGTGATTCATCAGGACCTTCCTCCCAAGAAGCTCAAGGTGCTTTGCAAATAATGGTAAATTTGGCCTTATAACACCCTTCTGAGGTGGAGGCAGTATAATCAGACAATTTTCTGTGTACACTGGTGCCCAGGCAAGTTTAGGCCAAAACTCTTTTTAAAAGGAGCTGCAGGTTCTCAGTACCTCTGTAAATCAGGCCTCTTGCTGCATGTGCCTAAATGTACTGATTAGTAACAGAGAGAAAGCCATGCTAGTCTATATACTATCAAAACAAAAAAGCAGTAAAGTAGCACTTTAAAGACTAACAAAATAATTTATTAGGTGAGCTTTCATGGGACAGGTCCACTTCTTCAGATCATAGCCATACCAGAACAGATTCAATATTTAAGGCATAGAGAACCAAAAATAGTAGTCAAGGTTGACAAATAAGAAAAAAAAATGATCAAGGTGAGCAAATCAGAGAGTAGAGGGGTCGGGGGGGAGTCAAGAATTAGATTAAGCCAGGTTTGCAAAAGAGCCTCTATAATGACCCAGAAAATTCGCATCCCGGTTCAAACCACATGTTAATGTGTCAAATTTGAATATAAAAGAGAGTTCAGCAGCCTCTCTTTCCAAAGTAGTGTGAAAATTCCTCTTCAGTAACACACAAACTCTTAAGTCATTAACAGAATGGCCCACTGAATTAAAATGTCGGCTGACTGGTTTGGTTTTATGTCTGTTTTGTGCCCATTAACTCTTTGTCTAAGAGAGTTTGAAGTATGTCCAATATACAAAGCATCTGGGCATTGTTGGCACATGATGGCATATATGATGTTAGTTGAGGAACATGGGAATGTGCCCATGATTCTGTGACTAACCTGGTTAGGTCAGTGATGGTATCCCCAGAATAGATATGTGGACAAAGCTGGCAGCGGGCTTTGTTGCAAGGAAAAGTCCCAGGACTGGTGTTCCTGCGGTATAGACAGTGGCTGTTGGTGAGAATCCTCATAAAGTTGGGAGGTTGTCTGTAGGAGAGAACAGGCCGGTCACTTAGGGCTTTCTGAAGTGTGGCATCCTGATTAAGGATAGGTTGTAGGTCTTTAATAATGCATTGCAGTGGTTTGAGTTGGGGGCTGTAGGTGATGACCAGTGGTGTTCTGTTCTTGGCTTTTTTGGGCCTATCTTGGAGTAGCTGGTCTCTGGGTATTCGTCTGGCCCTGTCAATTTGCTGTTTTATTTCTCCTGGCAGGTAATTCAGGTTTATGAATATTTGGTAAAGATCTTGCAGTTTTTGGTCTCTGTCAGTAGGATCAGAGCAAATGTGATGTACCTTAGGGCTTGACTGTGGACAATGGATCTAGTTATGCGTGCAGGATGGAAGCTAGAAGCATGTAGGTAAGTATAGCAATCAGTAGGTTTCTGGTAGAGTGTGGTACCAATCAGGCCATCCTGTAGCATCCAGGAAATGTATCTCTCGCGTGGAGTAATCGAGGCATAAATTGATGGTGGGGTGCAGATTGTTAAAGTCTGTGGAATTCTTCTAGAGTCTCTGAATGACTGTCCCCATTTCCTTAGCTGCTGAGCAACCAAAATGCTAGCTGGAGTTACTGGCAGCTGTAGCGCTCAGCATCTATGAAAATTAAGCCACTACCTTAGGCACTAATGTCAGAAAATACTGTTCTACTCCAAGGGCTGGTCTCCACTGCACAGTGAATTGATGCTGCAGTGATAAATCGACCTTTGAGCGCTCTCATGTTAGCTCCATTACTCCCCCAGGATAAGAGCAGGAGGAGTTGATGGGCGAGCATCAGTGTGACGTACTACAGGGAAGACACTGCGGTAAGCAGGTCTATGTTGACTTCAGTTACGCTATTCACATAGTGGAAATTACATATCTCAGATTGATGGGCTGGGGTGGAATAGCGTAGACTAGACATAAGTGACTTGCCTGAAATAAATGTGGCCCTGAACTAAATGACTGGTGGAGTAGGAAGCAGAACGTATGAACATGGTGCTTCATTGTCTTGAATCTCAAGTTATGTACATTCATCCAGCTGGGAATGGTAATGTTCCTTATGCCCTTTTTGTATGGGTGTAAGTGATGAGACAAGGGGGTGACCCAATGTCTCCTGACTCCAAGGTCTGTATCATCACCACAAACCTATTCCCCTCTGCAGGTCCCTGGGCAATCTGGAGAAAGGGGAATTGGTTCCATGCTCCAGGAAGGGGCAGGGCCTTGAATGAAAGGGCAGAGCCAGAGCAGCCCCTTTGAAGCCCCTGTCCCCTTTTGCCATGCTCCTTGTCAGCAGGCCTCCATGATGATTTTTGAGGATAAAAAAAAAAAAATTGAATAAATGAATTCTTGCAACACAACATACAGCCACATTGGTGGGAGGGATTGAATCAAAAAAATGAGACCAATCAAACAAACAAAGCCAATTACATTTTTATGGGACTTGCAGTTGACTAAACAAAGCAACTAACCTTGCTGTTATGAGGCCTTCCTAGAACAGCTCTGTCAAACCCCCACGTGATCAGAACTTTGAGCGTCCTACTGGAATCACTGGCATTGCAATGAAGCAGTCATCTATTTTGTGACTTACATATGTATTAGATTTAAATGTTTTCCTTAGAATGCCGGTGATGTACCAGCTTGTGCAATGTGCCTGGCAGACATACACACCCTTTTGCTCATGCAACCCTTCAGCCAGCTGAAGCCAGAAGCAGCCAGGGGCAGGTTCAATATCTAGGGGTTCCTCTCCACCCATCCAACACAGAACTGGCTCCAACCCTCATCCAGGAACATGGGAAATTCAGACACCGTCCCGGGTGCTTTTGAGAGGCAGTGCTTCCCTGCTCAAGAGCACTGAGTCTCAGTGTGGAAAAGAGACTTTTAATAAAATGGGTGAAGGAATTTGGTGTTAATTTGGGAAAACAACCAGAGAGTTCATAAACAAAACCTTGAATAAAAGTCCAACCCCTAGTAGATTGGGCAGCATCCTTTTCCTCTCTGGTTCCTAAGGCCAGCAATTGGAATGTCACCTTCACATGATTTCATCTCCTATCCAGAGTGGGAGGAGGTAAAGAAGTATCTTTTTCACTGCACTGGGCACTCACTAGCCACCTGGTCACTGCTCTCCACTGACCATTCATCTCACCTCTTTGCTGGCCACTCCATACACCTCTGTGCTGCCATCCTGCTGTCTGCTCTTTGCAACTCTCCATCGCCACCCTGCTGACTGTCAGTCAGCGTCCACTGCCACCCCCTTCTTGGCTGTGACTCAGCCCATCAGGCTCAAATGATTTCAGCTACCCGTGATTTCAAGGCTTTGCAAGCAGCATAGAAAGAATTCAGTTTGCGTAAGAAAAAGGTACCTAATTATGTCTATTTAGCTCTCTTCTTTAAGGGGTCAGACCAGTCCAGGCAGAAAAAGCTATTGGTCTTCTGATCAAAATAACCTCCCCCCTCTAGAGCTCTTGAAAGTCAAGCCCCAGCATTTGCGAGATTTTTGTTTTGTTTTGTTTTGTTTTTTTGCTATTTGTGAGCTCTTTCATTTGGAACAATTTAACACAGTCCTACTTTTTTGTATTCCCACAAAATTATAAATATTGGAAACCATATCTTAGTTATCCCAGCGTTTAATACAAACACAGCTGGTGTGGGGTCACAAATTAAGTTGATTACAATAAGCAAAATACCACTTCGTCTGCTGGATACCTAACAAATTTAGCAAAGCGGGAGCAAACTGTATTTACATAGCTGCACCCAGGGTTTGTCTCCCCTTCCAGCTAGCTGTAATGGAAGCATTTCTTGAGATCCTGCTTAAATCTGTGTTCAAATGTCACAGAGGATGCAAGGTTGAGATGGGTTTATTTTCCTATTCCCCACAAGATCCACTCTAGAACAAATCATGTTGTTTTTTGTTTATTCGCCTCACAGTGTTCCTAGGATTTGCTGCATCATTTGAAAACTAAGATGGACAGCAGGGCTATTGTGAGAAACTGCAGGGTGTTTTTAAGCTGATGCATCACCATTCCCACCTTTAGCTTCACAAGGATGAAAATAGAGACAGTAGGAGCAGGAGGGGGAATGTCACTGTTTCCAATTAGGAAGAGACCTCAGTTCATTCCATTACTGCTGGCAACCGCACTTACTTAGCAGTGCAGATACACTTGAACTATCTCAAGGCTCTGACTCAGGAAAACATCTCTGCTCACCAAAGCACTTAAGGGCATGCTGAAGTCAATGAGATTTAAGCACATGCTTAAAGACAGTCATGCACTTAACTGCTTTCTTTTTAAGCAAGCAGGTAAAGTCAGCTCCACTTCTGTGCCACGAATTGACTTCACCCCACTCTGTTTGCCTGATGCCCCAACTGGGGAGCAGAAACAGGTGGCGGGGGCCTACCCCACTCCATCTGCCTGCTCTCCTATCACTCCCGTCAGAGAAAGGGGTTAGGACTTAGGGGCATCAGCACTCTACCTGAGGAGCCGAGTCGGGATTCCAGGGCTTACTCCATGGCACCCAGTGCTTTAACCAGGAGTGGGAGTAGAGAGCCAGAACCTGCCCTGTGATGCTGCTCCGAGGCTGAAGTGCTGGGCAGGTGGCAGAACAAGGCAAGCCCCTGTGTGCAGCCCCAGCTCTCCAGAGGCATCGCTGGGTGAGTCCCCTGTCTAGCATGTCTGTTCCTCCCCAGGCTGGCTGGAAGGGAGGCAGCCCCAACCCTTCTGTCCCCATCCCCATGGGATTTCCCAGCCATCCAAAGTCGGGGCCCACCAAAGTGTCCCCTTCTGGCTATGCCACTGGCTTAATTCCAAACATCTCCTTCTGTGGAGTGAAGATCACAACACATGGTGGTTGCGTGATCTCAGCACCATGAATTATAGGTGCTTGGCGTATCACACCAAGGTACTATGCTATTTCGTTTCACAAGCAAGCTATGAATTATGAAGAAGCTCCATTAATTTTATAATATTCTCCATATTGGGCGGGGAGGGGTGCTAAGTGCCGGCTGATAAAAACCTTTATCGCTCCCCCCTGGCTTCCCTCCCACAGTCATCATCATCATCATCAGGTATAATAGACAACACAGTCGCATTGCATAATGGTTTTCTACACATGCACACGCGCGCGCACACACACGCATGCACACACACCAGTTTTGTGAGAAAACAGAGTGAATAAAAAATGAAGAAGCAGTCTGTCAGTGTTCCCTGAAGTCCCTGCTGTTGTGAATGCTGAATGCGTGCAGCGTGTGGGAGCGAGCTGTGGTACATAGCTCTCAGGCATTCACATACCACAGTGATGGGAGTGGTGTAAGAACCAAAACTCAATCGAACAGACTCTGTTTATGCCAACCCACTTAGGCTTGGACACAGCAAGTGCCGTTCCTTTAACAATTTGTGCAGAAAGCACAATAAAGACCAACCTTTTGGTCTTTGTTTAAACAAATGTTTTAATGGTATTTATTTCCTCTCTTGGGCCATTTCCTTCAAAAGCAGTATGTGACTCCAATATCCCTCCAGCGGATCTCTGCGCAGCCTGACTGGGTTCCCCTCCACTCAGAGTGACAGTCAATCCTTCAGGTCCTATATTTGGCCCCAAATCCTTCTTTGCTGACAGTGACATGTGGGTATGTGACCAGTTTTGCCACATCTATTGTCTGCCCAGAAGCCCTGGATAGAGGGGCTATTTCAGAGTCCAGAGCAGTGTTCCCTATAAGCTGAGGGCTTGGGCAGCTGATCAGGAGAGATTCAAGTGCCACCCAGCTGATTAGCAGAGCACCCAGAACCGCCAACATGTGTTTCTATTGGCGGTGCACAAGTGCACATGCTTTGCTGCACGCAACAGAATTTATTCTGCAAATGGATAGAAAATAGTTAGAGGAAACATTGGTTCAGAGCATTGGGCTAGACAGGGAATGGAGATGTGGCCAAGGCTGTGCTGCACCCCATTGATTCCCTGGGGCTACAAGCCCCACAGGTGCCATGAGAGTGGGGAGTAGCAGTTAGGCCAGTCCCAAGCAGAGCCATCCTAGACTGTGCTGGTGGCTGTGCCAGGCCCCACGGCCCTTGAATCAGGCAGCTGCTAACCTCCTCCCCCAAGTCCCTGTGGGTGCCCAAATGCTAGGACAGAGATATCACCTTGCACCTGAGGTTCTCACTATAAGCTGATCCCTATGTGGGTGCAGGGATGGTAGGGAGATGCTTTGTGCCTCCACTGTTCTGGGGCTTTTGGGAGCTGGTGTCCCTGAGTCAATGCCCCTCACAGGTTACATCTCACCAGAGAATCAATGTGCGCTGCCTGTCTTCTCTCAGGAATGATCGAGCCCCAACCTCCTCTGGGTCTCTGGCCTGCCCCCCACAAATCCCCAGCACTTGGGATAGGGTGACCCTATGCCAGGGTGTCCCTAGGTTGGTTCAGCAATGCCCCATCTGCAGACCCCAGGGCACACCTCCCCCCGCTGCAGGCCTTGCCCCCACTCCACCCCTTCCTCCAAGCCCTGTCTCTGCTCTGCCTCCTTGCCACTCCCCCAAGCAATGCAAGTCGGGTATTACCGAGCCAGGTACAGGGCAGCAGCAGGGTCACTCCCTCCTCCCACACTCACCACAACAGTGTGATCCAGAGCAGCCTGACAGCCTGTTCTGCTCTGCTGTGCCACCTTCTCCTGGCCCACTGTGCCCTGTTCTTCCACAGTGAAGAGGAAGGCAGCCAGCCTGGAGAGTGCTATGCAGGCTGCTGGGATGCTCTGGCTCCCTCCACAGCGAGTGTGGGAGTGGGACATGACCCCAACTACCATAAGTGTTGGGTCACCATAATTCTCTGGGTCCCTCCCATCCATAGGAAAGTTGAGGCAGCCGCTGTGGGGTCCCCAAAAGCAGAGGACCTGGGGCGGCCACATTGGACCATCCCAAGGATGGGATATCTCTGACCATATGTCCCGCTTGGGCCAAGACAGCGTTCTTGGTGTCTCGACTTCAATTCCAAAAGAAGGCATTTGTACCAGTTGCTCGTATTGACTTGATCAAACAAACAAGAGCAAAGGAGACAAGTGCCAAACTTTGTCACAAAAGTGGGGAGGTCTGTGGGGGGGGGGCAGCAATGCAAGTCCCTCGTATTGGGGGAGCAGGGGTGCAGCGACGCAGTCCCTGCCTGCGGAGAGGCAGGGTTCCAGCCCCACCAGCTGTGCGAGGGCAGAGGGGTGACACGGCTAAGACCACCCCTGGGCGAGGTCCCAGTTTTTCTTTGGGAAATACTGTCACTAGCTTGGGGCTTCTAAGAAGCCTGTGCAGGGTCTCCTGGGGAGGCTAAAACCCTCTGTGCTAAAGGCTCTCCCCTTAGCATGCAGACGGGGCCCCTCTCACAGGTTCTCCCGTTAGCAGACAGGCAGAGCCCCTCTCTTAGGCACCCCCTGCAACAAGCAGCCAGGCCCCTCTCAGACTCTCCCTGCAGCAGGCAGTGCCCCTCTCTTAGGCGTTTCAGGTAGCAGGCTCCTCTATTAGAGAGTGCTGGGTATTTTTGAAAGTAGCAGTGTAATAATACACAAACCACTGATGATGTCAGCTTGTTATTGACTTTCCAAGTCTGAATGACTGAGCAAAGGAGAGGGGGTGGGGTGGAATCAAGCGATTGCAGGCGACGGTGGCCAGCCATGCAAAAATGAGTTCTGAAGCTTGTGCTGGGGGATGGGCGGAAGGGCTGGTTGCTGCGGCTGAGACTGGCAGGCGGAGGAGCCAGGCTGCCCAGAGCAGGCCGAAAGCTACTCAGGATCAGGGGCTCACGCCCTGGAGATGTTGAGATGCTGTCCAATTTCTCATGCAGTAACACACCGCTGCAGCCTCCCACGCCTTTGCTGCCAGGGCAGGAGCGAGACCCAGGCCTTGGCATCCAGAGCACTGTGTTTGTCAGCTTAGTTCCTGCTGCTTTCATCCGCTAGCTTCTTAGGAACATGCAAGTGCCTGAGGCCACTGTGGGCACTTGTCCCCACTGGGATTCCTGGCTGAAATAAGCACTTTCCGGACTGCCTAGTTAAGCCACATGAGCACCTATAATAGCTCTGCCATATTTATTACCATTCAGAAAAGGACATATAAAATGGAAGTGTTCCTGCAACAGCAGTGAAGCTCATCCTCTGCTCTTCTCGGCCTCATTTACTTTATAGGGCATCCAGCTGTAGAGTATTGTTGATGAACCATCCTTCACACCTGGCCCCTGGACAGTCTGTCTTCATAAAATAGGTTCCTGGGTAGGCCTGGACCTGGGGACTACAGCAGTGACCTGCACAGCGGAAGAGCCGGGGCTAAGACTGACCTTGACACTGTCTTGGTTATTGATAAAAACAAAAAAGCCGTCCAGTAGCACTTTAAAGACTAGCAAAATAATTTATTATGTGATGAGCTTTCATGGGACAGACCCACTTCTTCAGACCATAGCCATACCAGAACAGACTCAATAGTGAAGGCGCAGAGAACCAAAAATAGTAATCAAGGTTGACAAATCAGAAAAATATTATCAAGGTGAGGAAATCAGAGAGCAGAGGGGCAGAAGGGGCAGGAAGTCAAGAATTAGGTAAAGCCAAGTGTGTATAAGAGCCCCTATAATGACCTAGAAAATTCTCACCCCAGTTCAAACCACGTGTTAATGTCTCAAAAGTTATTGATGAGTGTGCAGGGATACCCACCAGGGCTTCTGGGAAACAGGCTGCGATTCTGGCCACCCATCTCCTGTGACGCAGGCTTCCTGCTCTCAGTTCCAGTAAGAAACATAAAGAGCAACAACCACTTCACAGAAAGCTAGTGCAACAAATGAATGGCCATTTATGCTTCTATAGTCTCTTCTGCCCAATACAGTAAAACCCCGACTTACGTGCAGGTTGTGTTCCTAGGCTACCAGGCGTAAGTCAAATTTCATGTAAGTCAGGATGGGGACGGGGGAAGGGCAAAGAGCTAGTCCAGGGAGCCAGGGCTGCGCGTGGCAGAGGGGCTCGGCAGCTGCAGTGAAGGTGGTGGTAGCTCCATGCGCCCGCTGGCTGCTGCAGTGTTGCTGCTTGCAGTGCTCACCCTGCTGCTCTCTGCACCCCAGTCCGTGGCTTTGCGGCTCCATGCACCCGCTGGCTGGTGCAGTGTTGCTGCTCGCAATGCTCACTCTGCTGTACCTGCCGCGCTGGGGGGAGCCGTGGCTGCTGAGCCCCTGAAGTTTTCAGATGGGCGGCAGTGAGCAGAGGTGGGCTGGGAGTGCAGCAGGGCCTGGTGGGAGAGCGCAGCAGCTGGGCAGTAATTGTTGATTTCAACTCGTGTTATTCCAAGGAACGTGCAAGTCAAAATTGTGTAAGTCGGGGTTCTGCTGTACTGCAGCCGCATGGACTTCACGGGCAAGAGAGGGATCTTCTGCTCTACAGCCAAAGTGTACCCCACTTCCTATTGCTTATTTGAAGTCTTGGTAGAGCTCTGTATAGCCAATGTGGGCGGATAATGGCGGCAATACCTGCGCAGGCCTCCCCCTCCCACTAAGGCAGGCCCCTGCACTGCAGGCAAGGAAAGGACACAAGAAGCCCTGTCTTGAATCTCCCTGAAGTGGGGATTGAATGCTGGCTCTCCCCTGCCTCCCCCTGGCTGGTGAGCACTGACCTGTGGACCCTTGGCCTTGGGTCCCTACTGCCCCTTACCCCCAGTCTCTGCTCTCCTGCTCCCTACCTCTTCTCTGCACCAATCTGCCCCACCCCGCTTGCTCATCTGTGGTTCCTCTCCCCTCCCCCATGCCTCCTGATTTGTTGTGCAGATGTAACTAAAATCTGGGTTGTGGACTGAGGATCAGATGAGGAGTAGAGCCTGTGGATCTGGATCAGATGTGGCTCCACATTATTATTATAGTGCCCAGACTGTGACAAATCTTCCTGTCCACCACAGCAATTCAGAACTCCAAAGAAGAATACGGACCGAACATAGATCCTACTGTACCCCAAAACACAGCTTCCTATCCCATGAGATAAAGGAGAGTCTTCATTCATGAGCAGCAGTCGAGGCCCTATGAGATATTTTAAGAGGTTCTGATTCGATTCACTGGAGGAAATTGGTACACATGGCCACCTGTGTTCCTGCTAATTGTTCCCATCCAGGGGTGGAATACATTTTGTTATGAGCACCAAAGCATGTGTGGATGTTCACCACCAATAGAAACAGATGCTGCCCACTGTGGGAAGCTGGGGGTGCTGTGCTCGTCAGAGGTGCAGCACCAGAATCTCTCCTGGATGGCTGCCCAAGCACCCAACTTACAGAGGTCACTGGTGGCCACTGGCATTCAAAACTTTTGATAGCAGGGTCTTGGTGCTTAGGAAACTGCCCCGAGCCCCTTTAGGTATGGGAACTAGCCTTCAAAAGGATGAAAATAAGGCAGACTCTTCATATCAGCAAGCATTAGGGTATCTATCATCTGGATCCAGCTTGTGTCAGTCAATACTCCTGACTGTATAACGCTGGAGTTGCTAACAGTCTGGGGCACCTGGATGCTTCCAGACTGCCAGGTTCTAAGAAGGTTCCACATGTCCGTATGTGGTTCCGGAAGAAAGGAATCTATACACAAACATCTTGCAACAGCCGCAACCAGCTAAGCAATATGGAGGGTTCATCAAACATGTAATCCCCAAACATCTCCCCATCACTGCTCCTCCCAACACAGAACAGAAGTAAGTGAAGGCATCCTCGGAGAAAAGAATATTGAAAACAAAAATGGGTCAAGCTGCCATGAAAGACAGACAGCCATGGAATTGTTCACTTCATAAGTGGGAGAAATAGCTCAGTGGTTTGAGCATTGCCCTGTCTAAGCCAAGGGTTGTGAGCTCAGTCCTTGACGAAGCTCTTTTTTCAGGGGGGCATTCAGTGAAATAGATTAGTAGTATAAGCATTGGCCTGCTAAACCCACGGTTCGGAGCTCAGTCCTTAAGAGGTCCCTTTTGTGGGGCAGGGATAGCTCAGTGGTTTGAGCATTGGGCTGCTAAACCCTGGGTTGTGAGCTCAAGCCCTGAGAAGGCTCGTTGGGGCAAATAGATGTCAGGGATGGTGCTTGGTCCTGCCAAAAGGGCAAGGGACTAAACTAGATGACCCCCCCAAGGTCCTTCCCATTCTAGGAGATGTGCATCTCCAAAAAAGAAAAAAATGCACAGAACCTAGGTTGATGGGAGAGAGAATTGAAGAGAGAATGCCAAGTGTGGCACGTTCCTTCATCCTGCCCACCCTGCCAGGACCAATTTCTAAAGGGAAATTTAGACAGGGAACAGCCCCTACCTGCAGTATTGTTGCCCCTTGTTCAATTCAGTTTACACATACTCTCCTACTGCCCAGAAAACCATGCTCCCTCCCTCGTTTACAGACTGAAGCTGTAGGGAAGCCCAAGGTCTCAACAGGGGCAGCTCTGGCCACTGAGGATTTGAAATCTGTGGAGCTTTGGCTTCTTCACAATTCAAAATTAGTAGTGTAAAATCCTCACCCCAGTAAAAGGAGTTTGGCCATTGATCCCAAGAGGGCCAGGATTTCACTCATAGGGTCCTCTGTTGGGAATAAACAACACTGATTATAATATGCCCCACTAACACCTGTTGGGTGTATCAAGAGGCACAGCAATTCAGTGAATGGAACACAGAGAAGATAGTGACAAATTTTAGGCTGATACCTGCCATTATTCCAAACAGCAGCTATCTATTCTCAGCTTTTGGCAAATATTTCTTGGACCGGATATCTGCTAAAACCAGGGAATTTTAACCTGTGGGTACGTATACATTTACAAAAGCAGACACCCTCCCATCTACTTCATGCTGGCACATACGGAAATGATTAAAGTCCAATGTGGGAGAGGTAATATCTCTTACTGGACCAGCTTCTGTTGAAGAGTGAGAGAGAGAGAGAGAGACAGAAGTGTTTGAGCTTAAACAGAACTCTTCACCAAGAGAAGTTGGTCCAATAAAATATATTACCTCAACCCCCCACCCCTTGTCTCATTAATATCCTGGGACTAGTAAAACTCAGACTCTCTCTTACCACCTGAGGCAAGCTAGTGTATTTGAATCTCCTGTCCTTGGAGGGCTGGAAACACGTGGGGCTTCTGTGAAAAATCCCATGCGTGGCACTCCTGAAAGTTAGTCAGAGACAGACAATAATGACACAGTAAAGGTGGTCCAAAATGCTTCTGGGTTTAAAAGACAATCACTGGTTCCCAGACATAGCATGAGGAAGGGAAGACATTTGTAAACATTTAGCTACACAAGCTCTGAAAATAGCATTTGCACAAACTCTCCTGGGCTTGGTCAAACATTCTAACAGACAGGAGGAAACATGTCGCTTTCAAACCAGGTGTGGCATCATATTATAAACAGTGACTATCTTGATTGCAGTTCTGCTGCACTCATATGCCCTAAGACGTTTATTGCACTTTTACAATATGCGTTGTATTGTGGCCTACCCAGCCCAATTACATCAAAAGACTTGAGAATGAGCCCATTTTAGTATTTATTTAGTAACAGATATTTTGCAGTTTGTCGAGCCTGCCATTGGAAAGCAAGGCTCTAAAAGAGTTTTCAGACATCAGTAAATTAATCCTTGCAGAGCCCCTGTGGGGTGGGTGACAATTATGCTAATTTTACTCATGGGGAAACTGAGGCACGACATATTAAAAAACTTACCTAAGGTTACACAGTGAATCAGTGGCTGAATACCTAGGCTTAATTCCCTTCTGAGGTGTATAATCATTTACACCCATATAAAGTAAGCATAAAACAATGCAATTCCTCCTACTATGCATCTGATGAAGCGGGTATTTGCCCACGAAAGCTTATGCTCCAAAATATCTGTGAGTCTATAAGGTGCCACAGGACTTCTTGTTACCCACAATGTTGGAGACTGAGGATCATCTTCCAGTGTCTTGTTATTTATTTATCCAAAATGGAACAGCTTCAACAGGAGAGATGGTGAAAGCCCCATATGAGAATGTCCCATAGCCCCATGGGTAGCGCACCCACCTGAGAAGTGGCAAATCCCTATTCCAATCCCTTCCCTCCTTTAGACAGAGGGGGGACCTAACGTGTGGGGTTCCCACATCCCAAGTATATACCTAACCACGGGAATATAAGTTCTAAGAGAGAACTGCTGCCTTCTCCACCAGGAGATGGTTCACACCTCTGAAACCCAGAGACTGGCACCCCTGTACAGTAGACTTGGGTGCTGATCACCTTGAGAGGGCTGTGTTTATGACACATCCCCATCCCTGGCACCGCCCATGGGCTGGTTGAGGCAGAGAGCCATGCAGGAGTTTGTGAATCGCCTGCTGAGATGCCTGTCACCCTCCTTTCATAGGTATTCAAAGCCGGAGTATCTAACACAGGCTTTGTAAATCCCAGTGATTTTCTAGGTGCCTATAATATAATGCAGGGCATTACCACACTGATGTCCCTGCTGTGAATCTAGCTCTTTGATCATAAAGGAGAGTCTGCAGAATCAGAAGTTCTCAACAGATAGAGCAGATTAATTGCTTAATTCACCTCTCATGCTGGAGATATATTATACTGGAATGACTTCCAATTTAGTCCAGTGTAAATCTAGAGGTGCACTAGCTTCATAATCTTGTAGTTAGGCCCCCAGTTCCCTTTCTGGTGCACAGTCTATACATGCCTTGCTCCCTAAAAACCTGCATCTGCACAGAGCTTCCTCAGGGTATGTCTTCACTACCTGGAAGATCAACCCAGTCAGGGTTGACATTCCAGGGTTCAATTTTGCATGCTTATGGGGATGCACAAAATTGAACTATCAGGGTCAACAGTCCACCATTGTACTCCTCAATCTCGGGAAGAGTAAGGGAGGGTGATGGGAGAGTTTCTTCCTTCAACCTCCTTCAGTGAAGCCGGCCAGATAAGTTGATCGTAGATAAGTCGCTATAGCTGGAATTGTGTATCTACGATCTACTTTAAGGTCTAGTGTAGGCCTGGCCTGAGATACAGTGTGGGACGAGATTCCTTTAGCACAGTGGAGTCTTTGCCCTCACCTCACCTCCCCAAGAAATGGATGCCTACATATTATTCTCATCACTGAAATATAGCCCAGGGCATTTATACCAAGTGCTGTCACATTGTCATAGCTCTATAGTCTATGAGCATTCGGGGCCAGATTCTGCTCTCAATTCTACCAATCTAGAGTATTTGCATTTAGTATTGTTTTTCACTGGTGTAAGAAAAAGCAGAATTTTTCCTTGAGTCCTTTTGTCTGACCCAAAGGAACACACAGCAACTCTAGGCTACGTGGTTGCTATTTTAAGGCAACCAAAATGCCACAAAAAGGCTATGGCCTCTTGACTTGCTCCCCTGCTGATAGCAAGAAAGAACCAAGTGGGCTGGGGAGAAGCTCGTGAAAGAGGAACTGAACGTGTTGTGCTGGGCATGCTTTGTTTTACATTACTGTAATAATTTCAGGCTTTATGCTTTGCTTGGAAGCTCAGATGTACTAAGAATCCCACAGCTGCCAGCTCTAGAATAGACAGTTGTGTAATACTCTTTTAATTCCTCTGCCCTTTTATCTGATGGTGGAATATGTCCCAAAGCTTCTTTTAGGTCTAACTGTGGAATGAAATCAATCATAGCATGCACATTACAAGAAAAGTGCTGTTGGTGTCAATTACCTCAGCTCTGTGAACTAACTCTTCTAATTTCCTGTTAAATCAGTAATGTTACCAATCTCACTCTATTATTTTAAACAGGGCTGTGACTGCAGTTGCTAGGAGCCAGGCGAGCACAGACAAATGTGAATGTGTAATTAGTCCCACAAACTAATGGCAAGTTGAATGTGTCAACATCATGGGTAGTTGCAATAGGGGGTGCAGTAGGAGGCTAAGTGGTTTGGGTTGTTTATTGATATCACCGTTCATCCAGAATAACTCCTTGAAGTCAATGGAGTTACTCCAGGCAGATGTTGGTGTATTGAGATCAGAATCAGGCCCATAGCCTTTAAAGCTTTTCATCATGAGTTATTTGTAATGTTTCACATTCTGCCTTGTCTGATTTTTATCCCTGTAATGTCTTCAGTAAGCAGATTTTCACACAATGAATGCTGCAGTCAGGATAGCTGAATGTGGGTGTTCCCAGAGTTACTATGTGTTGAATTCCAGTTATCCCCTTGGAGCAATAGCTCTCTGAGGAGCTAAGGGAGCGCTTCTCTCTGTTCTCTCCCATACTAGCTATGAAAACACCTCCTCTGCCTATTGCCGCAGCTGACTGCCTCATACTTCCCAAGCTCAGCCAGCGTATTGACAAAGGAAGCATGATTGCAGACAATAACGCCGCATTAGTCACCAACTCACCAAAGAAACAGGCTGGGGACAGAATCTCCAGCTAACTAGAGGGGGTGTGTGGAGGTTGTAATGCTCTGTCAAAAATGAAAATCGTAAGCTGCAACTATTTGATGATCATGTAAATTTAAGGGTTGTGGGTTGCCCAGCGTGCACCAAATACCCAATGATCCAGTTTCCCTACAGTGTGTAGCTCAGTGTAACCCACACACCTAGGGTGTGTTTCACTGTCCCATGTAGTGGCAGGTAGACCACTTACATAGAGAAAGAGTGAACATCCTCTATAGCATTGTTTTTTAAACAATGTTCCATGTAACACTGGTGTTTCGTGAACTACTCGCAGGTGTGCTGTGAGCATTTGGAAACATACACGGATGATAAATATTTTTTGTTATTAAGAACAGGTATGTTACTTCTTCATTGTTATGATCCCTGATTAAATTACTTTATTTGTTCTTTTTACTGTATACGTTTCTGGATTTTCTTTTTTTTTTTTTTTTGAAGAAAATTTTCATAGGTGTTCCACATAAAAATATTCTTCGGAGTTCTGTGGTCTCAAAAAGTTTAAGAAATACTGATCTACAGCCTTAGCTGAGAGCCAGATACCAGAGGTGACATATTTTAATGCTTTAGTCCTGTTTTATAATTAAAGAGCCACCTTCACTTTCCATAAATGCATGCTTGTGGGGAAGACATACAAGAGAGGATTCGTGACTGGGCGGGTAGCATAAAGGCCATAGGATCTGAAGCTGTAGTCACCCAAAAGCCCAAAACCATCACAGAAGGCTCCCAGAATACAAATGGCCACTCTTCCAACAGCAGCACCAGAGAAAGAGCTGCAACTCTTCCCATATGTTACGTTCCATGCTTTCAGCACAGAATGGAAAGCTAGGGAGACTGATAGAATTCCATACCCCATGTACCTCAGGTAGACACACCCTGCCCCCACCCAAAAGTCTTTGTGCTTGGACTTGTACAGAGAGTGTTGAATTTTGTCCTGAGAGAATCACTACCTAGATCACTTCCAGTCTGACAGAGACAAGGAAACTAACCCTGAGCTGGGCTCAAAACTGCAAACATGGGGATTATCAGTACCTGGCCACGTGCTATATCATCAAACCACATCCCAGAGCTCTCTTAGTCTGAATCTTACCCAGGGAAGGTCTAATCCAGTCATAATATAACAACTCCACACAGGCTTGGCAGGCTTTCCAAGCAGCTCACCTACACTGTTAAGTAAACAATAATCCCATGCTTACCATCTGGGTGGTGTCCGTACATATCCACAGCTATCTCATTATGCAACTAGCTTGTAACATGCATGTTGAAAAGACTATTAAATGCTACAAATATCCTGCTCTTCTTTACAGTATGTAATTTAATTAATTGTCAGGTAATTGTCTTATTTTTCCTTTGTGACTGATGTCACTGAGTGGGATAAGACAGCATCAGATGTCAGCGAAAGAAGGGATGCAGCATCCTATGACAACAGATGAGGAGATATTTTTATGGACAAATCCTTTCTGATATGGCTGAATACCTCAATGAGCTATCACAAAGTAAGAACTTACTGCATATTGTAATGGGATCATTAGCAAGAGGTACCAGCTGTGTGAGGTTTGTATTCACAAGCCACGAGTAAGTAACAGGGACATATTGGCTTCTTGGAAAACATAAATCTCCCCCTCTTTTTAGAGTGCTCTGGTTTCTCTGCAATGGGAAAATATTCTGTTTCTGAAATAAGGCTTGAACTGGGGACTGATTCTGCCACCATTGTAGTCAATAGGAAAATTCAGAGGGAGGTGGATCAGATGCTAAATGCAGCCTTATTTGGTAATGTTGTCCAGGTGAGAAAACAGTGAAGTGAACTGTACTATTTCCAGTACAAAACTGTCTCCAGATCTGAAGAAGTGGGTCTGCCCCACGAAAGCTCATCACCTAATAAATTGTTTTGTTCATCTTTAAAGTGCTACATGAATGCTGGTTTGTTTTCTTAGAATACTAACACAGCTGCCTCTGTTACTAGTGAAGAGGACGACAATGACAAAGAGCTAGTTAAAAATATGTGCTTTAGTCAAGTAAGAACATAAGAACATAAGAACATAAGAATGGCCATACTGGGTCAGACCAAAGGTCCATCAAGCCCAGCATCCCATCTGCCGACGGTGGCCAATGCCAGGTGCCCCAGAGAAGGAGAACAGAAGACAAGTGATTTATCTCCTGCCATCCATCTCCTGCCCTTGTTATGAAGGCTAGGGCACCATACTTTATCCCTGGCTAATAGCCATTTATGGACCTGACCTGCAAAAATTTATCAAGCTCTTTTTTAAACCCTAATAAAGTCCTGGCCTTCACAGCCTCCTCGGGCAAGGAGTTCCACAGGTTGACTGTGCGCTGTGTGAAGAAAAATTTCCTTTTATTAGTTTTGAACCTACTACCCATCAATTTCATTTGGTGTCCCCTAGTTCTTGTATTATGGGAAAAGGTAAATAATTTTTCTATATTCACTTTCTCCACACCATTCATGATTTTATATACCTCTATCATATCGCCCCTCAATCGCCTTTTTTCCAAACTGAAAAGTCCCAGTCTCTCTAGCCTCTCCCCATATGGGACCCTTTCCAAGCCCCTAATCATCTTAGTCGCCCTTTTCTGAACCTTTTCTAATGCCAATATATCTTTTTTGAGGTGAGGAGACCACATCTGCACGCAGTACTCGAGATGTGGGCGTACCATAGTTTTATATAGGGGAAGTATGATATCTTTTGTCTTATTATCGATCCCTTTTTTAATAATTCCTAACATCCTATTTGCCTTACTAACTGCCGCTGCACACTGCGTGGATGTCTTCAGAGAACTATCCACTATAACTCCAAGATCCCTTTCCTGATCTGTCGTAGCTAAATTTGACCCCATCATGTAGTACGTGTAATTTGGGTTATTTTTTCCAACATGCATTACCTTACACTTACCCACATTAAATTTCATTTGCCATTTTGCTGCCCAATCACTCAGTTTGCTGAGATCTTTTTGTAGTTCTTCACAATCCCTTTTGCTTTTGACTGTCCTGAACAACTTGGTGTCATCTGCAAACTTTGCCACCTCACTGCTTACCTCATTTTCTAGATCATTGATGAACAAGTTGAACAGGATCGGTCCCAGGACTGAGCCCTGGGGAACACCACTAGTTACCCCCCTCCATTGTGAAAATTTACCATTTATTCCAACCCTTTGTTTTCTGTCTTTTAACCAATTCCCGATCCATGAAAGGACCTTTCCTCCTATCCCATGACCACCTAATTTACATAAAAGCCTTTGGTGTGGGACCGTGTCAAAGGCTTTCTGGAAATCTAGGTATATTATGTCCACTGGGTGCCCCTTGTCCGCATGTTTATTAACCCCTTCAAAGAATTCTAATAGATTAGACAGACACGACTTCCCTCTGCAGAAACCATGCTGACTTTTGCCCAACAATTCGTGCTCTTCTATGTGCCTTGCAATTTTACTCTTTACTAGTGTTTCTACTAATTTACCTGGTACTGATGTTAAACTTATCGATCTATAATTGCCAGGATCTCCTCTAGAGCCTTTTTTAAATATTGGTGTTATATTGGCCGTCTTCCAGTCATTTGGTACCAAAGTGGATTTAAAGGATAGGTTACAAACCACTGTTAATAACTCCGCAATTTCACATTTGAGTTCTTTCAGAACCCTTGGGTGAATGCCATCTGGTCCTGGAGACTTGTTACTATTCAGCTTATCAATTAATTCCAAAACCTCCTTCTCTAAGAAGCAGGTATCCTTATTTCCCTGCAGGTCTCTGGCCTCCTGTTTATAGGGGGTGAGACTGCTGCAATGGACTCTGAGACAAGTGTTGCAGAAAGAAAACATTTTAAACATTGTCTTATCCCCTCCCCCTTTGTCACTGAAGTTTATCAAAGAATATAAATGGCACCTCTTTCTGGTCCCAGGATTTGTAACTGTGCCAAGAGCATAGCCACAGAAGATCTAGGGGTCCAGTGTAAACTGATGGTACATATGCACTTTCCCGGAGATTGACCCGGTCAGGGTTGATCATCGGGGATTTGATTTCACGTGCCTAGGACGAACACATGAAATCAAACTATTAGGGCTCAACAATCAACCCCTGTACTCCTCATTATCGTGAGGAGAAAGGGAAGTCAGCGTGAGACTTTCTCTCATTGATGTCCCTTAGGGAGGACAGACAGATAAGTTGATTCTAGACAAGTTGCTTCCAGCTACACAATAGTCATAGCTGGAATTGTGTATCTAGGACCAACTTTCAGGTCTAGTGTAGACCTGCTGTTAGGGTCTGTCTACACTTTCAGCTGGAGGTGGAGTTTCTCGCATGAGGATCCATCGTACCGTTAGCTCCAAGTGAGCTAGAGCACTAAAAATAGTGTAACCACATCAGCACAAGCTGCAGGAGATGTTAGCTGCCCCAAGTATTTACCCATTCGGGGTGCTAGGCAGGTTTACAGGCTACCACCACAGCTACACTCTGTTTTAGCATGCTAGCTCATTCAAAGCTAGCATGGGTATGTCTCCTTGAGCTAGGAATCATACCCCCAGCTTAAAGTGTAGACAAACTCTTAAGATAGCATAAAACTCCAGAGCAACTCCAATAACTTTAGTGTGAATGAAGGCATGGCTTCACTATGTGCTGGATCAACAGGGTAACGATTGATGCAGCAGGAGTGGATTTATCTATAGACATGATAAATCAACCTCTGATCACTCTTCCATCAACTGTGGTACTCCACCAGAATGAGAAGACTAAGGGGAGTCAACAGGAAAGTTTCTGCCATTGACCCAGGGCACTCTAGAGCTCACAGTAAGTAGTCCTAAGCTATCTCAATTTGAGCTATGCTGCTGAAGTAACCCAAATTACATACCAGTCATAGACCTGTCCCTGTAGTGTAAACCTGCCCTGAGATCAGAAGGTGAACCTGTGTGTGAAGCCATGATTTACAGCATGGGTGTCCAACATGTTGGCTTGCCTGGGCCGCACTGAGTGAAGAGGAATTGTCTTGGGCCACATATAAAATATATAATATAGTTAATGTATATAAATCACATAATAATGTTAAAAGTTTACGATCTTGTGGGGCTGCATTACTAGTTGTCCAGGGCCGCGTGTTGGACACACCTGATTTAGAGAAAACAACCAATATGCTCCAGTATAGGTGGATGGCCCATTTGAACCACAGCATTAATCATATCAGAGAGGTAGCCGTGTTAGTCTGTATCTTTGAGAACAACAAGATGTCCTGTGGCACTTTATAGACTAACAGATATTTTGGAGCATAAGCTTTCGTGGGCAAAGACCCGCTTCATCAGATGCATGAGTGTGGAGGGTGGTTTCAGAGGGGTATTTAAAGAGTAGGGTCCCAGTAAAAGGGAGGGCCAGAGCTGACAAGGTCTCTGGTCTTCCCTTTTACTGAGATCCCACTCTTTAAATACCCCTGTGAACCCCCAACCCCCAACTCATGCATCTGATGAAACGGGTCTTTGCCCACGAAAGCTTATGCTCCAAAATATCTGTTAGTCTATAAGGTGCCACAGGACTTCTTGTTGTTCTCCAGCACTAATCAGTGTGGGCTATCTAGGTTACCTCTAATGCTGTAATCAGAACAGAGAGACAGCCAAACCATATCTGCCCCTTTTAATTCATTGCTTACATTTTGGAAACTTATCGTTTAAAACCAGCTATGAGTGATTACATAAAAGAGATTAGCTAAGGCTTCTGCATAAATCAAAGCTGGTTCAAGATGTTTCCTATATACATTGCGAAACCCACGCTGACAGAGGACAAGTTCCTCATCGCTTACTGAGTCTCCCCTCCCCTCATCTTGGGAATGCAATGTGCCAACTCAGCTGAGCTGTGCAGAAAAACCGCTTCAACTTTGCTACCTGTCTAGATCACTGTTTAGGAAAACAAAACAACACAACACAACACAACAAAACAAAATAAAACAACAAGGAGTTCATTGTTGTTTTTGCTGAAATAGACTAACACCGTTCCCCCTCTGAGACCTGTTTAGAAACAGGCGTCTGCAGAAAATTGAGAAGAAGTGGTACATGGCCTATCCAGTTTTTTCTTTTCATGTGCATAGCATTTCCCAATCAAGATACAATGTGATAGAAAGGTGTGTGGGGGTGGGAGAGAAGAGAGAGACCGTGGGGGAGGAGAGATCAGGGATGAAAAGAACCTTACTGTAAAGCAGATTTCTGTGTCTGAATGCAAATCGATCTTGCCACACTATTCTGCTTTGGTATCAAAGAAAGAGCTGAAATAGCGTGTGCAGACACTTAAATTATTTGGATGTACCACTGTTTTATGAATCAAACATTGTTTTCATGGTTGTATTATTACTGTTGTGGTTATTGTTCTTTTAAAGCAATATTACCATTTTTGTTCTGTGTGTTGTTTTGGTTACCAGAAGAGAGGTTGTCTTAAGGTCAAGAGAACTGGAATTTCCCCTACCACAGGGCTACCTTTCTTTTCTTCCTGCTTGTGCTCTGGCTGCCAGCAGAATGGTTAGGCTAAATTTTTTCACAAGAGGCCTCTGATATCGGATTCCTCAGTTTTTGGGCTCTAAACTTGGGACATCTTGGGGCTGATATGCAAAAGTGCTGAGCTCCTGTAGGTCCCAGGGTTTGGCATCTGCAAAAATCAGGCTCAGAGAGTCCCTCAATATTTACTGCTTTGTAGCAGAGCAGCTCCTAGTCACCTCACTGAGATCAAGACCCAGTGAGCCAGGCATAGTGCAACCACATAGTAAGAGATCATCCCTGATCCAAAGGCTTACCACCTAAATAGATGAGCTAGAGAGAGGGGTCCATTTAAATTAATGGACCTTAAATATTGTTGAGGATCTAGGCCTACATTGATGGGAGAAAGGAAGGATTATTATCATCTTCACTTGACATATGGGAATTGAGGCACATAAGGATTAAGTAACTGACCAAGTGTCTGGCTGAGCTGAGATTTGAACCCACATCTCCATCCAGTACCTTAACCACAAGATCACCTTGCCTTTCTGGTGCATCTTGAAAAGGTGCAACACACATACTAAGGCAAAATGCTGGCAGCAGTAAATCTTTGGCATGACCAATGCTAACCTTACCCTGCCCAAAGACTGAATCTGCTGGGAAATAAATGCTTCAGTCATCATGAACCCTTACTCCTGTGCAACCGGACTGCTTTCGAGGTTACGTTCAGGCAGCTATTACAGATGCAGGCATTTTATGAACAATTTGATTTGTTGAATCAGAAGCACCATTGTGTGTCAGAGAATGCAACTCGTTTGTTGCTGGAGCTCAGTCTTCCTTGATCTTTCTATGGCTTCTTCAGCAACACAGCTGGCACCTGTGATCCACAATGCAGTTATTAAGGTACCCAGAGATTGGCTCTGAAAAATCATGCCCAGCAATGGCATGCGAATCTGCTTACGTTCTGGACCTCCATTTGGGAGACTCTGAGGCAGTTCTTATTAATAGGACTGCTGGTTTTGCATCATGAAAATCACAATTCAAGGATAGGTGAAAGGATCCATATGCAAGAGAGAACTCCACTACTGGTTAGGTCTGTTCTAAGCATTCTGGGCACAAAGGCAGCAGACTCCAGAACAATTCTTAAGATGATCAAGTTCCAGCTCTGATATAAAGTACTTGTTCTGTGTTCTCCTTGTCACTGAACTCGCAAGTGTTTTAGGACCTGGTAGTGCAAATCTTTACTCACATGGGTAGCCTTTACTAATAAAAGTCCATGGGAGTATTCACAGCACTAAGGATTTACTCAGACGTGAGATAAGACTTTCAGAATCAGGAAATGGGTCCCATTCAGCACTGAGTAATAGACCCATACAATTTTGACAGCATCTGTAATGCAAGCAAGGTCCTTTTATATTAAATATGCATTGAAGGAGAGATTCTTGGGAAGCAAATCACCCACATATCGAGGATAAATCTGAAATTTCCTCTTTATTTCTTTATATATCACAACACCTGCCAGATGGGAATAAGGGGACTTTGAAGTAGGCGGGGTCCTTTCGAAAAGGAGCCCTGTCGGGACGAGCCACGCGGCGGCAAGGTGCGTCAATTTTGAAGTGCCGCGGCCGCCCGCATGCTAATGAAGCGCTGAATTTGCGTGGCCATTTCGAAGTTTGGGGCTAGTGTAGACATGGCCCATTACATATCCCCTCATGCCCCTCACCACTGCACTTGGATCTTTAGGTCACAAGGAAGAAAATTAAGCATTTTAGCTTTGAGGTCCCTGGTTCAGTTCCAGGCATTTCAGCCAAGATGGTGGCCATCACTTATCTTTAGGAGAGTCACAGCTCCCAGATCATTAATTTTAAGTTATTTAAAAGTTATTGACCATATGTAAAACATAACTTGCTCTTATGTTTTGGAATGTTTTCTCTTTTCATCCTGCCAGTTCTGTACCTGCTACTGTGTAATGTTGAACACTTAAATTTGTGTGTACGTGTTTTCAACATTATACTGTTATATATATACAAACAAACACACTAATTCATTTTTGTTTTGAGAAATGTAATTAGTTAATGCCTATTCTCTGCTCTGATTTGAACATTTTTGAATGGGACACATTCCCCTGGGAAAGCATGACAGAATTTGTTTGATGTCAAGCACCTTCATTTCTTCAGCAGTTACATGAGCAGAACTGATTTAAAAAATGTGCTTTATGGTGGAGTTCAGATCTTAAAAAATTGGAATGCCAAGTTCCTAAAGTTGCATCTCACTGCCGCTATGTGAAAGGTATCAGCAGTGGTATGAATGTTTCATTTTGCTCAAAACTGAATTGCTGGTCTCCCCGACCAGATAGAGAGAAAATATAAATATTGGTCACACATTAGGAAACCTGTCATGGGCTGCTACAACAGGCCTATCACCAGCACCAGTAAGGACAGTTATTGTGGGGCCTGAGCAGAGAAGATTTTACTTTATGTACTGTTGGTCTCAACACTGACTGCCCATGGGGGAGTAGATAAGAGTCCAAGGTTTTGGTATTATCTGAATGAGCTAAATCAGTGGTCCTCAAACTTTGTCAAGGCAAGCACCCCATTCTGATTTAAAAGTTTTCACAGACTTCCAAATCCTCTCCTCACACCCTGAGCCCCACAACTCGACTCCACTACAGCCCTTCTCCCAAGGTCCACTGCCACCAGGCCTCTTCCTGCACCTGCTGTTCCCCTGCCCCTTCTTTTCCCTACACCTTTGGCGTGCCCTGCCCCTGCACCTCCTCCCTCCCTGTGCCTGCTGAACTGCTGAGCACACAACAAATTGGAAAGCAGGGAGGGAGGGGGTGAAGTTGATCAGTGGAGTTGATGGACCCCCTCAGATTGCCCTCAGAGACTCCCAAGAGTCTGCAGACCCCAGTTTGGGAAATGCTGAGTTAGATCACATGTATCTTACAGCTCAGTCTAGTAACCAAAGTCAGTGAGAACTGAGAATGCATCGCACCCGAGATCACAGAAATAGAGGCAGGAGGAGGCTGTTAGAGGTTGTCTTGTCCAACCTTCTGCAATGAGACAGAGGAAGTATACCTAGATGGTCTCTGGTAGGTGTTTGTCTAATTTGTCACTAAAAGCCTCAAAGATGGGGTTTCCACAACTTTCCTAGGCAATTTATTCCAATATTTAACTATCCTTGTTGTTAGACAGGTTTTTTTCTGAATATCTACCCTAAATCTCCCTTGCTACAAATTTACCCTTGTCTCAATGGACATGGAGAAAAATTGATCGTTGTCTTTTTTAAGAGACCCTTTCATATATTTGAAGACTGTTATCATATCTTGCACCAGCCATCTCTGCACTAGACTAAACTCACCCAGTTCTTTCAACCTTTCCACAAAGGTCATGTTTTCGAAACTTCTTTTTGAGTCCTCTCTACCTTTTTTCTTCTCTTCAGATGGAGCCTGGAATGTCCTGAGCTAGATGAGAAGCCATTTTCATATTTGTCACTGCCACCCTAGGTTTGTGGAATGCTCCTCTCCTGGTCTGATGGGAGGTCACTGAGGTAGTAGGACAGACTTCATTCCCTTTCTCTTTGGGTACCCAAGATTGGTGGGCTTAGAAGGTTATTTTCTGGATAGTTTTACTTTGAAAACATTTTCTACTCATCCTTTTAATGCATAGCTTCAAGCATATGAAAGGTCAGTGCTGGAGGCACACAGGGATCTGATTGTATGAGATTCCAGGAAAATATGAAACTGAATCAGTACTTATATGTTAACCTCAATCTTCTCTCTTAAACTAATACCCCAAGAGAGACTCTGTTTGTGAAGATACAGACTAACATGGCTATCTCTCTGTGTTAAAGTGTGGGCCAGTAGTGGTGCTGCCTTTGCCAGATTTATGCTAGCTGTAATTCCTTCTCCACACTGGGAATTCTCCAGGGGGCTCTCAGTAAACTTGAAGGACCATGAATCAAGCCCCGTGAATACTGGTCCATTGGGTCCACCTTGATTCTTAGTTTTCCCCATGGCTGTGCATTATTCTGAGGTACCAATATAAATCCCTCAGGCCCAGGCACTTTCAAAGTACATTACTGCACAGCAATAATTTTCTCCAAATACATAGGCTTTAATATTTTCCCATATGAACTGTAAATAAAATTATTTCCTAAGAGCACTTATTTGAGCTTGATTATTAAATATATTGACAAAAATCTGGTTGGTTAATATACTGCCTGCTATTCAAGCTGAAGTATCTAAAAGACAAAGAAAGAAGTAAACGAAAAGGAAATCAACATCTTGCTAAATTGCATGTTTTTAAAAATCCTATAATTGAGCCTGCTACTTCATTTCCATTTGTAAAACAGATTGAGCTCCCCTTCCATCTACTAATGGATTTGGTTTATCTCTGGTACTAATTACAGCATTTGCATGGCTTGTACAAACTGACTACTACAGCTCAGAAAAGTCATATTATCACAGTTAACCCTTGAACCACACTGCAAGCATGAGATATATTGCAGTCTAATTCCCTGTTCCTCTTCTTCCAACAGATTTCAGACTTCAAGACAGCAGGTTTGATTTTTTTTGTCTGGTTTACTATTAACTTACTCTGCTGTGGTTCTCACTTGAGAACCAGTAATGAGAGAATCTGGAGGTTTGGATAGAAGTAGCATATAATAGTTTGAACGCTTAGACATACTCATGACTTGTTTGACATAATAATTGGGCAGGGTCAGAAATATCTCTTTTCCAATTCTTTCCAGCTAACATTTGAAAGGGAAGTTAATATTTGGAAGTCTAGAAATTCATCTGAAGATGAATAGTCACTTTCTTAAAGCTTGCTATAGCAAATCAAGTTTCATTTATGAGTGATCTGACTCACTTGTTACTCCAGACAAGTGATCTGACTCTCACTTATTACTCCAGACCTCAGTTATTTTGTTAAACTGTAGAAACACACTGGCTCATTACACATCTGTTTTCAACTCATCTTGACTGAAGATCTTTCTTTAACAATAAGACTGCCAGTGTTGTCATATGTAACCTTTTTATTCTTAGAAGAATATGCAGCTATGAAGATAAGTAAAACCTGGAATGTAAGAGACTGGACTAAGTCCCTTTAAAGAATCTAAAAGGGCACGGGGGCCTTATGGTGGGGGGTATTGACCCTTTAAGGGGTAATTTGGTGCTCACAACAAAGACAGCCTAGGCCAGTCAGCGTGGTTTGGGTCTGGGCCACATAAACAGGAGAAGAATACTGAGTGGAGAGTGTGGTAAGTAACTGAAAAACAAGTTGGTGGTGAGGGTTGCAGGTATGTATTAGCTTCACCTGGGGCTTTGAGGCCTTTGTTTTTCCAGCTGGCTGTATATTTGGTTGTTCTGAGGTAAGGGGTTTCTGCACGTTCTTAAGCTGCTCTTCTTGTGACCTGATGCATAAGGAAAGAGAGGTTGCTTTTCTGCTGCCTGTAACAGTAAGAGAACTGGGAAATCTGCTGGCTGCAGTGAGTATGGAGGCTTCTTTAAATGGGACATATGGAGGTTTATTAGGTGGCTTTGTTTGTCCCTGTCATGGATCTTATGTATGGAGGGGTTATCTTTTTACTATTGAGTACAATGTCCAGTCCTGAGCTTTGTCTGGGGTTTTAGTTCCTACTGTAATGTTCTTTATAATAAGAAATTGTGGGTGGGAGTCATGTTTTTACTTCTATTATTTGTAAACAGAGAATTATGTTGGAAGGACCATGAAAATTCTTCATTAGATTCCCTAAGAGTTAAGAATGGTAAAGCATCATTCAGGACTGTGGGCTCTCTGCCACTTGCACTGCAGGACAGTGTTGTAATAATGACAGACACACCTACCAAATGTCTGCAAGAGGGTTTTACTTCAAGAAGATGCCTAGCTGTTGATTTCACAAGAACGTAAGAGGTGAGAGAGGTTCCATGCAAATATATATGACTTGTCCTAAGAAATGCAGGTGTTTCAATCTGGACTGCAGCCAGGGAACTCAGAACTGATACATTGCTGCTGATGTAATGCTTTCTCTCGACAACTGGTGACAAGGCAGTAGGATGCCATCCCTATTAAATAGCAGACAGCTCAGTAGCCAGTTTATGATATAAATGAAAACCAAGCATCAGGCCTCCCGGATCGACCAGGCTATGTCCCGGAGTACGCCCATGAATGCTGCCACGCCGCCAGGTGGACTCCTCTCGGTCGAAGCAGAGTCTCTCCTCGGCCACCTCCGCCTGCTGCCAGAGAACCACCAGGAGCTGGGGGTGCACAGGGGCCATCCCCTGGGTCCGGGGGTGGTGTGCCTGTCCTGCTGGCCTTGGAGGTGGCTGACCTCCGGCGGGCTCTCGGGGACCACAGAGGGTGCCTGGCTGCCTGGGGCCTTGGATGGTGCAGCTGCAGAGAGGGAGGGGAAGGCTGTTAGTACTTTGCCTGGGCCTGTGGCCCATTCCCCACCTCCCCCCTTGGGTGCTGGGTCTCCATCCCTGTCGGTAGGTGTGGTGTCCCTGGTGGGTGTCCCCAGTGCATGGTCCCCTCGCCCCTGGGGTTAGGGCACAGTGGTGTCCATGGGTGTGGGTGCTGATGGGCTCTGATGGCCATGCCGCCATCCTGGGACCGTGCTGTGGCTGGGCAGTTGCAGGTCAGAGTCCGCTGGGGGTGTGTGGGGCTCCCGGTCATGTCTGGTGCACCAGCCCCGTGGCCCAGGGGTGTGTGCCCTGTGGGGTATATATCTGACTGTCCAGTGACATGTTCAGGGGAACCCCGGTGGGTGGATGCCCGGCTGGTACTTCAGGAGGGGAGGTCTGTGAGGATCCCCTCTCCTCGCTGCTGAACCTCTCCTCCGCCGTCCCGAGGGGTGGCTCCTCGGGTGGGCCCCAGGGTGCGGGGCTGGCCTCCAGGCTGGACTCTGGCTCCAAGGCCTGCTGAGGCTCCTTGGCCATGGTGTCAAGGGTGGCCGGGGGGAGGAGGATGGCCCTCAGATCCCTGTAATAGGGGCAAGCAGCGGGGGCAGCCCCAGACCGACTGGCCAAGTTCTGGGCCCGGCCATAACCCTGCCACAACTCCTTCACCTTACTCTGGGTGTGATCTGGAGTGTGGGCAGGGTGACCCCAGGCAGCCAGGCCCTCGGCCAGTCGGGTGAATGCTTCTGTGTTCCGTCCCTTGCTCCCCATCATGTAGAGCACCTCCTCCTCACCCCAGAGCCCCAGCAGGTCTCAGAGCTCAGCCTCCGACCAGGAGGGGCCTGTGATTTGGAAGCTTCACTAAGCTGCCTGAAGAAAGCCTCATCTATCTCCTCCCCCTGATCTGGTGGCCTATAACAGACACCAACTACAACATCACCTGTGTTACTTCCACCTCTAAGCTTAACCCAAAGACACCTGGATTTTCTCCTTCCTCATACTGGAGCTCTGAGCAATCATACTGCTCCCTCACAGAGAGTGCAACTCCTCCTCCTTTTCTCCCATCTGTGCTTCCTAAACAATTTATAACCATCCATGACCATGCTCCAGCTATGCAAATCGTCCCACCAAGTCTCCGTTATTCCAACCACCTCATACTTGTGTGACTGTGCCAGGGCCTCTAATTCTTCCTGTTTGTTCCCCAGGCTTCTGGCATTAGTGTACAAGCATCTTAGAGAAGGGGCCGATTGGCCCACTTTCTCCTCTTCACCCAGGAAACCCACTTGATTGTTCCCTCCTCCTTCCCCACTTACTTCCGGGCTTGTGTAACCTTTCCCCAACAAACCTAGTTTAAAGCCCTCCTCACTAGGTTTGCAAGCCTGCCTGCAAAGATGCTCTTTCCTCTTTTAGTGAGGTGGATCCTGTCTCTTCTCACCAATCCCTGTTCACGAAACAGAATCCCATGGTCAAAGAAAACAAATCCTTCCCTGCTATACCACCTACACAATCACACATTTACCTCTGTGATTTGACGATCCCTTCGCGGACCCCTTCCTTCCACAGGGAGGATAGACGAGAAGACCACCAGTGCTCCATATTCCTTGATCTTTCTCCTGAGGGTTATGTAGTCTGCCGTGATCTCATCAAAGTCGTTCTTGGCTATATCGTTGGTTCCTACATGAGGTAGGAGGAAGGGGTAATAGTCTACAGTTGAAGAATTTTTGGCAGCGACTCTGTAATATCCCAAATAGTTTGTTCCAATGGTTCTCAGAACCTCTGCTACTCCCAATTTCTACATAAGCTGGTATCCCCGTACATATTTCTTACTCTGTACGCTTACTCTAAAGAAACAAAAGAAGGGTGTGATGACCAAGGGAGGGGAAGAGTTGGGGAATATGCTATGTATTGTGCTATGCTGCCTCCAGATGCTCTGCAACATGAGCTCCTCAGGCTGGTTTTGCAAATAATAGTAGGGTTAGAAACATGGGTGCTGCCTGCTGTCCAAAGGAGAGTCTTTTCCCAAGGGCTTGCAGGGTGCCTGCTCTGTGGGGGCTGTGGTTAGTTTTAGTTTCTATGGGCAGCAGCACTACCTTTTGGCAGGGATGTGCTGGTTTTGTTTGTGCTGCATTTGTCTCCTGCATCCTGGGGCCTTTTGATAGCAGGGAGTCTGCAGCCTGTTTCTCCCTCCATAGGCTCTCTCCTGGCCTACTTCTCCCTTCTGCAGCCCTGGGCTTGTGCCAAATGTGTCCCAAATGACACTTCAGCCCCCTGAAGTAAATTTGCTTATTTCCTTCTAGGCCACAGCTACTGTATAATATCCCCTATTGCTACATTTCATTCAGCATAATGACTTCAAGCGCACCATTTTCAATTCCTACTACAGAGCCAAAATTAATACTAAACGTATGCAACATTACAGAAAGGCAGTGCTTTAAGTGTCCACAAAGAGCGTGCATATTTCAACACAATGTACTGTGCCCTAAAAACATTCTGTTAAAAGCACAATCCCTGCTTGGCTGTAAATTTCTGCCTGCCTGAGCTACAGCAATAGAGTAATACCTATTGTGAATAATTGTGTCCCTTAATATTGCACCAAGATAACAATTTCATTAACATGGTGGTAACTGTGTGTGACCTGGCACACCCATGACTGTGTATCATTATAACACTGGCCAGTGGAAAGGGTAAGGGCTTTCTGCATTGGCATTGTATGCCCCAGTCTCAATGGTCAATAGGCAGAATTTTAGAAAGTGGCCTAGGCTCACATCCTCAAAGGTATTTAGTTGTCTAACTCCCACTGAAATTGAGAGGAAGTTAATGGCTCTGGGCCTGAGGCCTGGGCCTGGGCCTGTTTCACTGATATGCATGAGACTTAGGCTGCTATAATGCCCAAATACCTTTTGAAAAAGGGACTGAGGTGCTCTTAAAAATTCCAGCCTGTAACTGGTGATGAAGAAGCCTGTTGTGATATAACAGTAACTAGCTGTGCAGCTATAGGATGAAATTGCAGCCGAGAGGGAGGTTGATATCACCTGAGCTGTGACTTCTCCCTGTGTGTATATCCTATACAGAGCTCACAGACATAGAGGGTGTTGTTGTGCTGTTTGCTACAGCTTATTCTTGACTGTCTTGTACAATGCTTTCATGATTCATGAAGTGGGTTTTCCACCACTTCCTTTGGGTGACTACCCTGTACATTTGTGTGGCTGCTCAGGAGGGATTCAAATGTCCTCACAGCTAGACTTTTGTTTCCCCTGCTGGTGCATATTTGTACATGCTTTGGTGAACATAAAAAATTATTCCACCCTGGATGGAAATCAAATCTTGAAGCCAGGAAGTTTTATGTTAGAAAAAATTTCCTAATGCTAACTTACATTTTTCTTTGCTGTTTTTCATATTTTTCTTAGTTTTGTGCCTCTCTGCGTGGTGTCTGCTAAAGATGGGATCAAAGCAGCAAAAAGTAGACCTGACTTTCTAACTCTTTAAAGTTCTAGACCAAAACACCCTCTGTTACAGGTCAGGGTCTTTCAATCAGGTCTTCTATTTACATCCTTCCTGTCAGGCCCCCATGCACCCTTTATACTGGATGTATACATATCCTTGAAGTCAGATTAGGGAAGAAAGCTTGTCAAACATATTGGATTATAAGCAATTGCTCTTGTCAAGAGCAATGTATTTACTGAGAGCATTGGCTGCATTCTGGGCCTATATTTGAACTGGTTTTTAGATGAATGGCAGGCTTGTAAGAAGCATGCATGAAACATGTAGAGTATGCAATGTGCTATTAAGAACATTCTGTGAGGCAGTTGAATGAGTTAACAAAGCACAAGGATAGCTGTGGAAAATGTTAGCAAAATCTGTCAGGATGTTTGTCTTAAAAACTGATCTGGATGATCTCATATTGTCCAGCATTTCAGAGTGAAACAAATGCAAGGTACTTGGAGAGCTGGGTAAGTGAGCTAGGAGACCGGAGTTCAGAACACACTAAAATGCCTTGGGAGTAGCTATGGAGGGGAGGTTTAATGAGTGAGCAGCTAAGACCACTGCTGTAGGCAGCCCTGAAGGTCAGAGGGAATCTACTATATTTATTGACATAAAACTAGTACCACACCTGAGATGGGGAAGAGAGAGTGGGTACAACTGAAGGGTGCAAGTTAGACAGACAATTGCCTATTCCTGCTGCTTTGAAATAACCTACTGAAGCCAAGTCTACACTAGGAAGTAAACTTGATTTTTAGATAAGCAAATCCAGTTATGAGAACTTCATCACTGGAATCAACATATCTAAAATCTATTTTGCTGCCATCTACACAGAAGGTTGATGGGAGAAACTCTCCTGTCAACTTCCCTTATGCCTTGTGATTGCCAGGAGTACCAGGGTTGACGAGGTGCCATGACCGTTCGATTTAGAACATCCCCAAAAGGTGCACTAAATTCAACCTAAGAAGATCAACTGACAGCAGAGTGATCTTCCCCTAAGTATAGGTGTACCCCAAGATTATGATTTGATAGGCAACTATCCCCCCCAGTAATGGAAGAGGAGCTGTAAATATGACAGCTGCATTCCTTCTACTGAAGACTAAGAGCAGTATGACACAGTGTCCGGGAAAACAACATAATGATGCCAGAGACTCAGCGTTCAAGCACATGGTGAGGCACAGCCATGTGGTGATTTAGCTAACAAGTTGCAAAAATCTCTGACAGGATGAGGAAGGTAATTTTCTTCGGGGAATTTTCCTTTGACCTTAATGAACATACACCCTTCCTTGGTATTGGGGCTTTAGTGGAAATGCACGAGAGGATGAGAAAACAAAATGCAGTCCAATAACGGTCACTTAACAATGCCATTGTACAGAGAGGTCAGCATGGCTTCTTTTTATATTGAAGAGATCTCTTCTGCCTTATCCCAGAGCTTCTTTGGCTTTCCATTCCTGCTGAAGAGGGCTGTGAATTGTGTTTAAACAGGACTGTTGGCAAAGTCTGCTTTCAAAAGCAGGAAACCACTCCCTCTATCCTTGCTTGGTCTCTTGGAGTGAAAATATATGCAGGGCCCTTGTCAGGCAGCAAGAAGCCTTGCGAGAAAGAAAAGAAATACTGACAGACAACTCTTTTGCCTTCACATCCTATTTTCTGTGTATGTGGCCATGTCTCGGGGACAAGTGACAATGGTTTTAGACTGTCATTGAATAACAAATGTGCATTTCCCTCCCATTTGCTGTGTGTGCCACACTTCATTTGATTAGAATTTTTTAATTTAAATCCAACCTTTAATTAAAAGAGAGCAAATCCAAATCAGTCACCCCCACATTCTGTTCTGAGTATCAGACAACGAATGAGAACGAGCATGATGTAATGTGGCACAGCCAAGCCAAAATCACTGGCACCTCATCAGGATCTGTTTCTTTTTAATCCAGTAATTTTACTTTGCATAGAGTTTCTTCTCACCAAACTGTATTCAGTGGTACTTTGCATTTACACTGAGCTGAATCCAAATGACTCCAATGAAGTCAAAGTTCAATATGTTTTCTTTAGTAAATGAGATCGCTCCTACTCTTCTATGCTAGTACAAATCCAAAATTACTCCACCAATGTCAGTATACTTGCAGCTGCTTTATGGAAATGGCTTTGCTTCATTTAGTACATATGTTTTCATGATGCACTGTAAATTGCAAAGTACCTTTCATTGCTTAATATGAAATCCAAAGAGTTAAGGGCCTGATTCTCATTTATTGACTCCTTTGCACTGCCAGAATGGTTTAAAAGGCCTCAGTTTAAATAAAATTAGGCCCCAAGTAATCGGATTTCCTCATTGACTATACTTCACCAGCCAGTCCTGGTGAGGTTAAAGATGAGATTTTGTTCTTCTCCCCAAAAGCACTGAGGGCTTTTTTAAATTTATTTACATATTGTGCTGGAGACTTAATTCCCTCTGGTGAATTAGGCCAGGTCTACAGTAGGGGATACAATCGATTCCAGCTACACACATCGATTTTATCTTCAGTCAGTTTTTGCTGCCCTCCTCACAGCGGGAGGTTGACAGGAGAAAATCTTCCATCTACTTCCCTTACTCCTCATGAATGGGAGGGGTACTGGGTCAATGCCAGGGCCCTGAGAGATTGATTTTTCTTTTTTTTTTTTTTGCATGGCCCCGCTAGGCACACACAATCGAACCAAGGATGATCAACCAGCAGCACATCAATCTTCTGGTAAGTACAGATGTACCCTAAGGTTATCCATACAGACTAAGTGTAGGGTTATCTTAACATGCAAGTAATTAGTACTGTGCTTGGTGTGTCCTTTTCAGCCTGACGTGATTGTTTTCAGTAGCTCAAGAAAAAGATAGATTAATGTGAAAATACTGCCTAAGGTACAGTGTGGATGACACTTTTTCCTGTTTCTGCAGTGTTTATACAGTGCTGTGGAATATGATTGCCCAAAAAAAAACTGTCAGGGAGGGTGCTTGGTCCTGCCTTGAGGGCAGGGGAGTGGACTCAATGGCCTCTTGAGGTCCCTTCCTGCTCTATGAGATATGTATGTATATCTTGAAATTCTGCATTTTGTGTCCTTTGCAAGGGCACCATTTCAGCAGGGCAGGGTGGGGGGTAGCCACAGCCATGCGTACAGGGACACCGCTTGCTCTTCTTCCAGGGAGCATAGGCATGGTACACAGATTTGGTGACTCACTCCTCTGCCCTTCCCCTCAGCGGCTAGGAGTGAGAGGCATTCCCGTAAGCCGCCTACTTTCTCCTCGCTCCCTGGCAGTCTGGGGAAAGGGAAGAAGAGTGAACAGCATCCTGGTACACACAGCTGCTGCCCTCTGCCTTCCTGAAATGGTGCCTTTAGTCCTTTAGTATGAACAAGGTGGATGCGCTACAATGCTTGTATTAAGGAAGGAGGGTCGCCCGCTCCGTTCAGACCACTGTTCCCTCCAATATTTATATCCATGGGCAGAATAAATTTTATGTGCATGAAGGCATGTGCAGATGTTCACCACTAATTGAAACACACCCTGCCAGCTGTGGTGGCTGTGGATGCTTTCCTAATCAGTGGGGTGACTCCTGAATCTCTCCTGGGTGGCCGCCCAAGCACTCAGCTTACACGGAACACTGCTTCAGACCCCTCAGTTTCTTTCCGTCAGCTGGCTAGATAACGCTTCTCTCTGTGTTAGAGACTGGACACCAGGCATCAGAACCATCCCGGCCCAATTCCTGCCAGGCCCCAAGTGTAGTGCAGGGTCTTTCATGTGGCTGAACTGCTGTTACTGACACCTCACATACCAAGCGTGCACACTAAGCACCCATATATTAACTTCATATGTTTCCAAAGCTCTTGCCCCTTTACAAAAAAGCATCTGCTGTAATTCCTCAGCAAGGCAAGATTACACTGGTAGCAAGTGTATTGACTGTATATGGCAATGTTCAAATCAGCACCAAACCTTTCCGTGATGGAATTTTCTGAATCCTACTGTCTCTCTCTCCTCTACAGTGGCTGCTGCTGACTCACTGCATTGAGGCTTGAGCCATCCCCTCCCCCATTGCCAGGAAGGCACATTTCAGACAACAGTAACACTGTGAGATAAAATCAGATTTCAGGGAGTTAGCTCAATATTAAAACATCTCTGTCTTCACATTTAATACTAGTGTCTCGATTTATTGAGCCGTAATACAGATTACAAAATATGAATATTACAGGATGTGTATAGTGTAAAATTCAAATTTAAAATCTCAAATTAAGGCTAGTGTGGAAGCACTATGTCCTTAATTCAAGTTTATTAGCCCCCAGAAATGTCCCATATGTAGCCCATAAAGCTGTGTGGTGACCCTTCTATGGGCACTTCATTGTACACTGCTCTCCATCCAGGTGCACAGGAAGAAGGTCGAAGGAAGCCTACAAAATTTTGATTGAATTTGAATGGGAGTTCAGCAGCACCCAGCCCTGCAAGTATAAAGGGCGCCCATTGTGAAAAAATTCCTTTGCCCATCACATTGTACCACATCAGTAGCAATTGCATCATTAGACATCTACTGCAATCATGAACACTCAGGGTAGTGATCTGCCCAGTACTTCTCAGGGTTGCAAGGGAGCCCCAGCATGGACCTACCAGGAGATTCTGGATTTTCTTGCGATTTGGGAAGATTAATTGGTGGTGGCCAAGAGAAATGCGGCAATCTATGATCAGATAGCACATGAGATGGCAGCCTGAGGTTACTCCCAGAACTCAATGTAATGCCAGATAAACGTGAAAGAACTCTGGCAGGTCTATCAAAAAGTCCAGGAAGGCAACTAGTGGTCAGGGAAGCTCCACATGCCTGCCGCTATTATCAGCAGAAGGGAGCAACCTCACCACATAGCCTGGTCTGAATTACAACACTTCTGGAGGCCCTGGTATGGAATTTGGGGTGAGCCTGGAGGAGCTGGGTGGCCCAGAGGAAGAAGGAAACGTAGAGGAGGAAGGGGGCAATGAGCAGGGGACAGAGGAAGTTCTGCCAGACAGCCTGGAGCTCTTCATCATAGACTTGGAACTGGTCCCCTCCACGGTGGTCCCCTCCATGGTGATCACCTCCAGGAGTTGGGGGCAGGGGAGAACACAAGTCAAACCAGGCAGCTGGGGGAGGGCTGAAGGCACAGTTTTCTACTAATATTCCCAGGTCCACAGCAGATGTGCAGCTGAAGGAACTGGGCAGTTGGGGGAAGGCTGAAGGCACAGCTGCCCACCACATGCATTCTACTTACTGCAACTTAACCCCCTCCCATCAAGTAAAAGTATTCATTCATTAAGACACAGTATGATTTATTAGCATTATGTCAGAGAAATACATGGGTAGCATGTGTGTTACAGATCATTCATGAAGCTATTTTAAAGCATCCCTTACTGCTGCTGCCTCAGTGTGTCTACTGGTGGATGGCTGTGTAGGTGGCTGTGAGTAAGCCCTGCCTATGGCCTCTGCTTCAGAATTCCAGATGGATGGGAAAGTCTCCTGCCTGGATTCAGATATGTTGTGCAAAATAGCAGACATAATCATGGTGGGGACGTTACTTTCAGAAATGTCCAATTGTGTCAATAAACATCTGAACCTCACTTTTAAGTGGCCAAAGGCGCATTCCACAACCATTCTGCACCTGATGAGTCTGGGATTGAAGCTTTCCTTGCTGGGGTCCAGGACTCCGGTGTAGGGCTTCATAAGGCAGGAGAGCTGAGGTAAGCAGGGTCGTCCAATATAAAAATAAGCATCTCCACGCCGCCAGTTGTAATTTTTTCCAACTGGGGGAAAAAGGGTTCCATCCAGGAGCTTTCTGTACAGTCCAGAATTTCGGAAGATGTGCATGTTGTGAACCCTCCCTGACCAGTTAACGTTGTTGTCAGTGAAACAACCTTTGTGATCTTCCAGCCCCTGAAACACCATCCAGAAGTACGCCTTTATGTTTATATACTTTGAGGCCAAGTGGTCTGGGGCCATGATGGGGATGTGCATGCCTTCTATTTTCCCACCCCAGTTGGGAAACCCATGGGCAGCAAAGCCATCCACTATTGCCTGTACATTTCCCAGGGTCACAGTCTTCCTGAAGAGATGCCGACAGATTGCATTGGCCACCTCCATCACCACTGACCCCACTGTAGATCTGCCCACCCCGAAGTGATTTGCCACTGACCAGTAACTGTTGGGCACTGCAAACTTCCACAATGTGATTGCCACTCGCTTCTGAACTATTAAATCCAGCCTCATTCTTGTGTTGCTGTGCTTCAGGGCAGGCACCAGCACATCACAAAGTTCTATAAAAGTGGACTTGCGCAAGTGAAAGTCCTGCACTCCCTGCTGGTTGTCCCAGAACTCCAAAACTGTGTGGTCCCACCACTATGTGCTGGTCTCACAAGTCCAAAACTGCCACTACTCTGTCAGCAATGTGTCCAGAGCAGCCAGTAGCTGTGAGTTCTTGGACCACAGTTGAGAGATTTGTTTTTTCAAACCATCATCATCTTCAGCAGCAGCACCATTATGATACTGAAGCATCACTGAGCTGTATAACTGAAGGAAAAATTGCATGACAGCTAGTGTGGTTGCCGAAACAATGTGTGCTATGAGTTGAATTATTTGAGGGTCCATGCTCGCACTGGAATGCCACAGCAGGAAATGGAACGATCTACAGTTCACTTTCACACAGTTACTGGTGCTTTGAATTCTGGGATAGTGCTTGGAATCCTGGGATTCAAACATGAAATGCCCACAAGCAACCAGCTAAGACATGGTGGGATAGTTACCCACAATGCACTGCTCAGGCTGTCGAATTTGCACAGGGAAATTTGGGATGTGGAGACTTGACACAGAAAAAAGGTGGATCGAATTTCAAGAAGCTGTGTAGACACTTAATTCAAATTCATAATATGAAGGTTAAATAATCATATTTATTAAAAATCAAATTTATCTCATAGTGTAAGATGTAACCACAGCTTCCCCACCCCCAGAGTGTATTACTCATGTATCTGCAAAGACACGGCCTGCTTCCCCTCAAAGTGCAAGTCCTTAACTGACCATGTCGCAGTCTGCCCGTGCTGTGACAGGCCACTTACTTACAACGGACTTAGTGAACAGCGGCATGCAGCTTACAATGTGGTTACAGAAAAGTGATTTAGCATCCAAAACAAAGGGTCAGATTGTCAGCTGGTGTTCATGGCTGTCAGTGAAGCTATGTGGATTTGCACTGGCTGTAGATCTGGTCCACACATCTCAGGTAAAATACTAAGCTGCCCCCAAAGGCCCACCATACGCTTGAGAGCCTTTGTTATTAAAACAGGTTCACAATTTTCTTTCTTCTCCACATTACATGGAACAGGAGGGTCAGAGAGTTTCACACTTCTCATCAGTCACTGACTATTTCCCCCATGTCCCCCCGCTCCAACCTTTCACTTCTTGTGCTCTGAAACACTGTGATGGGGATGTCATATTCAGCATATATGATGTGCTAAAGCCTGTCATGTTGGTGGACTCTATGGTGACCTACCTGTCTCACAAGTAAGTGAAAGGGAAAAGCCACATGGATTTGGGACAACTGGAAGGGGCTGCAGAGAAGGCAGGGAAATCCAGAGGCAACTGCCAGGACCAGAGTAGCATTGGGCTAGCAGCCAATCGGAGGTTGGGGAAAACCTCTACAGGTTGGACAGGAGCCATAACAGCTCGTAACAGTTGAGAAACATGTGCAAGTGTTGTGGGGTTTAGGAGCAAAGGCACATGTGCACATCATGAGCTAATCATGTCCTGTGTCATTGTCCTTTAAGAAAAAGTTGGCCTGCATGCAGACTGGCTTGTAAGTGGATATAGGGCCTTTCTTCTGAAGAAGTGCTGAGGGTTTTCCCATGAACTCTGTTAGTTTCGTATATGCAATAAGGAAAACTAATAAACATGGATTTTCATGCCATAGTCCAGTTTTTTATTTTTGTTATTTCAGGTATATACAAGGAAGCCTTTGAATGTGCTTTCCTTTTCTGAGGAGATGTAGATAAATTTGCGGCTAAAAACAGGCACCATGGACTCCAGTGTCTCCCATAAAATTCTTCCCCAGCTGTTGTTCAGTTACAGCACATTTTTCTATCATTGTCTGGTCTTCAATAAGATATCAGAGAGGAAACTATTTTCTGACTCCCTCCCACCCTTCCTCCGGATATTATAGTTTTGTCTCCTTTGTTTTCATAGCAAGTCAGACAAAACTGGTCAGCTTCCCTCACAGCAAATATTAACCAGCCAAAAAATGTGAATTTTTGAGATGTAAAATGGGGCCTATTATTCATTCTTCATAAATTGCAAAGGCTTATCAGTGTTTCCCTCAAAATTTTTTCCATTTTGGTAAAAAATAGCCAAAAGCTTACAGCTGAAAACTAAACAATTCAGCCAAAATTTTGGTTTTAAACTAAAATTGTGGATTTGGAAAATCTGCAATGTCATCTTATTTTACCCCTTTTCCTCTACAAACTGCTTGGCCAGACTATGATCTCCCCTGAGCCACTGCAGGTGGCTGTTATGGTTAGGTAGTGGTGTCTGGCTAGACATTTGAGTCTGCAGAGGAGAAAGGGGATATCGGGGACCCAAACTATATCTTCCATAAACCACCATGACGTTTCCAAATCAACACTGATTTCGGGTCAAAAACTAAAATCCATTCATTTACTGAGTATTTCTTTTGACATGAAATCTAATTTTACCACAGAAAACTGGCGCTTTTCACAGATAGTATCGTACATCATAGTACGACATCTTGAAAGCTTCTGGCCTTCTTCTGAAAAAGTACTGTACTGGCAATGTTCTGCGTTCTTAGCTTTGAAATTCCAGCTTTGCTTTCTTTCTGTTGCTTCCCTCTGACATTTTAAACCTCTTAAAACTGGTGTCATGTGATCTTTGTAATTCATGCAAAAAGGGCTCTCTTCCCTTCATAATGGGTTCTAAAAATAGAAGGGGAGAGACAAAATGCAGAATTACTAAATGGACATGACCATTCCAAAACACTTATGCACTGCTCTTTAAGTTGACGAGCCAATGTAACTTCCTTCGCTATGCTGATTTAGAAATAAAATAGTCATTTGGCCGCAAGCTGTGAAAAGCACAAACAGGCACCAAGCTAAGATGACAAATACACTTACAGGTAGTAGTATGTTATGCTCCCTGCCCATGCACAGCATTACCTGGGTATATGTACCACATAATGACATCTCAGATGAGGTAACAAAGTACTGTCATTCATCCACTGCAACACAGAGCTGAGAGACATATGGGGACTATTCAAAGACAGCTGAGATCAATGGTAAGTCTTTTTTTCATGTCAGTGCGCTTTAGAAAAGGCCACATGTCCTAGGCAGTCAAATGTAGGAGAAATAAACATGTTATTAAGCAAAGAAAACAACTGCAACATATTAATACCAAATTTATAATTTAATTTCTAAAAGCACAATCATTAACATAACAAGAAAGACTTCAGTTGACTGTGGCTGCATTAGACTCTCAGGCTACAGTTACACGACCAAGTTTTGCCAGCAAAATCCCAGTTTTCTCAACAAAACTGGTGGAACATCCACACACAAAATGAGTTTTGTCAACGGTTTGTTGACAAAGCTTAGCATTTTTGCAAGCAGTGCTCTGCCTCTCAGCCATAAGGCATAACACCGCTGTTGACAGATTGTCGAGAAAAATCGGGGCTGAGGGGGATTCTCTTAACAGACTGAGCATGCATAACACTGGGGAGCCCTGTCTGCTGTGCTTCTGGGTGCCTGTTTTGTGGAGAGAGCAGCCAGGCAGTCTGGCTGCTCTGTTGACAGAGCAGAGCGCTCTCCCAATTTTCTTTTGTGTGTGGCCACATCTGTCAGCCAAAGTTTTGTGAGGAAATCTCTTCTGACAGTGACTTCTGTGAACAAAGCACTGTAGTGTAACCATCCGTGGCCGTTATGACTTATGTTTTCCATGAACCTCTACCAGAAAGGTAAGGCAAGAAAGTAAGCAGGGTCCTTCCCTGCACCCCATTTTCTTCTGCTCTGGAATCAGCTTGCAGTGTGGATGGAAAGCAGTGGTACTGCATGGACAGAACTGACCGTTGTGGCAGGGAAAAATCACTTTCACAATATCAATACAACACCCTGTCATAGTTCTTATTACACAGAGTTGTATTCTTTATCTTAGGCTTTCTTACTTCTAACTGTAAGGTATGATGTTTTTTAGCTAATAATGAAAAGGGCATAAGGGGAAGAGACTTGTCAAATCTGTAGTAACTGGAAGATTTTAGTCTCCAGATTATTCAATCTAGGAGCATTTGCAACCAAAATTTCACTATAAAGAAGTGTCAGAAGGTTCTGGAAAGATGTTTATCATGGTTCACAAAATGGCTAACAGTGCTTATGATTTTTAGTGCCCTTAATAAACTTGGGTAGGGCCCGTATTGGTGCCTGAATTAGATGTGAGTTGAACAGTTTATATTTTGTTTTCACTGCATATGGGGTTATCACATTAGGCTGTACTATTCATCACTTGTGGCCATGACAGCAAATCATCCCCTAAATGGAAATGAACCTGGCTTAATACTAAGAAAGTCGGATGGTAGGGGTCGAGAGGTTGAATGATGATGTGTGCTAGGAGGAAGGCACAGATATTGGCAAAATGTATTGTTGTTTCAAAAAGAAGAAAGCTAGCTTAGGCCTGTCGCATCCTCATGGTAAGAGACAACCATTCATTTTAAACCTTGGACAAGATTTCTTATTTGTAATCTGGATGTGGGCCCTGGCGGACTCCAGATATAGATACTGGGTAAACAGGCTTTTCCCTTTAAAAGTTTATGTGATGTGGGTTGCATGCAGTGCCCAGGCTGGCTGGTTAGAATATAGGTGGACAGTAATGTTGGTTTTGCAAAGGGCGTGTTCACCCATTTGGAGGATGCTTTTCAGGTGTGGGCCAAATTTGTCCCCTGATGGTGATAATATAGAGTGCTTTAAACTATCTAGGCATGATGAGGTGAATTAAAATATTCAAATCCATAGTGTATGGCCTTTATCTGCACACTTAAATCACAAATGTAAGCATTATTTATAGAGATGGATTTTATTCTGAACATAGTTATTATGACTCATTGCAATAAATAAAGGAAATCCAGAAATCTTGTCTCTTACAGTGAATAATCTTTGGTCTCAAGATGCACCATTTAAAAAGTATTAGAGCTTTGGAAGTATTCTAAACTGACTCCTGGTTCATGGAAATACTGATTCAGGGCCAAGTTGTTGATTATATCAGATGATGTAACAAGGAGTTAGAAGGCTGAGAAGAGAATTAGAATACCATGCAATTAGAATAATGCTGGGGGGGGGGGGGGGGGCTTAACATTTATTAGAAACCTTTAATTCTTTTGTTTCTATATAACATTGTGGGTGAATAATAAACCACTATTGAAACTAGAAGGTTAGCTACAGACCTGAATTCATGATTGGGCCTTCTTAGGATCAGTAAGGAAGGGCTGCATACTCCTATATGGGGGTATGGAAACACAAGCATGATTGTATGACCCATTAAAAGGAAAATAATCTGTGTTCCACATTGGGGCAGGGAATAAGAGACTCAAAATACTAATGCATTGACTCCAGGCTGGATTCTATCCTCATTTATGCTTCAAGTAAATGGGGGAAGTCAGTTGGGCTTTCATCACTGCACTGTAGGTAGCATTACCCACCTTGTGTGCAGTAAGTGTAGCACAATGTGCTAGCAGTGTGCACTGTGCCTGGGTCACTGGAAATAAGTGTGGTCAATGAACCTCAGGCACAGCCAGAGGGAAAACCACAGCCCTAGTAGCTAACACAATGGAGTCTCTGTCCGTGACAGGGGCTCTTATGGTCTACCACAACATAAACTATAACAAATTATGTTCCTCCAGCCAACATGTGTTCCCAAAAGATGTTGGAAGAGTGTAATTCCAAGTGCATCAGATCTACTCAATACCACCTGAAAGCAGTTTGCTGAGATTTCTGAGCTGCAATCAGCATGTCTGTGAGCCACTCACCCATACTCTGTGTGGGATGCAGCATTTGCATGGGATTGTTTTTCACGCCTAGCCATTCCAGCAGTACTATGACAAAGATGCACCTCCCACTGTATGTTTCTGAGCTCTCCTCTCCCTCTGTGCTGCCTGGATGCAAACGTTTTTCCCTTCCAGGCTGTGATGTGAACATGGGCTCTCCAATGTTCTCTCTACACAGTGTGGTCCAACAGTACTTTACTGATAACTCTTTTTAAATCAGCAGTTTATTATTTAGTGCTAGAGGTTTATGTAGCATTTTACAGACAAAGATGAAGAAATGGGCCCTGGGTGTTACTGTTAATAGAGTGCATGAAAGCTTTTAATGCCATTATCCTTGCTGGAGTTTGTAGCTCGTATGTGCTATGTTTCCCATGACTTCAAAAATGTAGTGAACCAGATTTGTCTGCCTTAGTTCTTTTTTATCCCCAAAGAGGGTCTAGTATTCAGAGCTGTTGTGTAAGGGCACCTCAGCCCTCTACTGGAGGAGCAGTCCTCTAGGGATGAGAGAGTAAATAGGTCTCCTTACTCTCTCACTCCTTGGCTTTTACGCTAGGAATGGCAACATAGGGGTGAACAGGGGAGTGTGTCATCTGAGAGTGTGGTTGTGACATAAGCACCATCTCCACTCTCCTGCAATACCTATACATTGAAACTCTCTCATCCAGCAGGACCACAGATGTTGCTGGACCAGAGAGCATCTGGCTGAGAGAGCTCCAGCTGCTTGAGCCGAATCAGGGAGCCCCACTGTGGGGAGCCCAGCCTGAGTCAGGGAGCTCTACCAGGAGCCCTGCAGCAGGAAGAAAATGGGAGCCTGGTTTGGGTACAGAGTACTGCCAGCAGCCTCATGGTAGTGGGGAGCCTGGAAGCTGAGGCAGGGAGCCCAGCAGGAGTGGAGCCCTTCTTGGGAGCCTGGGGGCAGAGAGTGGGGCAGCAGCCAGGAAAGGAGTCGGCCAGCAGGCTGGCAACACCTCCACCCCACCCACTCCCGATGGCAGCTAGGAGGCCTGACCTCCCCTCATCTGGCAAACCCCCTTGTTCAGGACCACTCAGGTCCCAAGGGTGCTGGGTGAAGGAGATGCCATTTGTGCTAAGTTCTCAGGGGCTACCACGCAGTCTTCCAAGGGATTCCAGCTGGGTTTGACCCAGTGGCACGCACTGCTGCTTTTTAAAGCACTCTTAATGTTTCCCTCCTGCTAAATAGAGGAGAGTTCCTGAACAATTTTGATTCTCATACCTGAGCCACGGTAGCCAATTATAGGTCAGATTGCACATCCCATAATCCCAGTAACGAGCACAAGTAGTTCCACTGTTTTCTGCAGAATTACTTTTCCAAGTCCCTGCTTACAATGGGACTCAGAGATTCCCAATTTAGTCCTGTACGGCTCACAGCAGTTTTACTAGGAATGTAAGGAGATATTACATGTTCTTTTATTTAGTTGCCCTGGTAGTGAGAAGGGCCATTATTGGAAGCATGAACTCTGAAAAAGAGTAAAAATCAAAGATGACCCACAACCCTGCAGGCATAAAAGCAATGACTGAATTGCCAACCTTGTTTAATGAAATGGAGCAGCACAAATACAAAGTTCATGTGTAGATTTATACACACCAGCAACAAAGGCCCACAAACAGTTTACAGAACACACTATAAATTGAAAGATGGAAAGCATGGCTTGTGGAAATGTTTCATAGGTATTTGAGCTAAGAAAGCTCTATTATAAAATTTTGTATTTCTATAGTGACAAAGGGTGTCAACGTGCTTTAGAAACATTAGTTGCCTACTACAGTTCTCACATCACCCGTAGGAAGTGGGAAAATGTTATCCCCACTTTGTAGCTGAGGGAGTAGAGGGAAAGTGACTTGCCCAAAGACATGGAAAATCTGTGCAAGAGACAGAAGTAGAACTCTCATCAGTTAATGCTCAGTCCTGAACCTTTCAAAAAGATCCTTCATCCCAGACACAGTCATTGAGACCTTCCTTTCTTAACAGTGTGACTGTCTCAGGGGCCAGGAGTCAGAGAACCAATAATCACTCTAGCAAGCCATTTCTCATCCGTGTCTCATTGATTTAAGTGTAAATGCTGCAATTCTGATTCTATCCCATGGTGGAGTCTCCTCCATTTGGGTGACCCTCTGTCCAACTACACCAAAGAACTCCATCTATATGGCTATTTTTACATTTCAAAAGCAGCACTTTTGATGCTCTGGGTGGCTTCAATTATGCAAATGAGTCACTGAATATTCATATTGGCACCTTATTAGCATTTTGGAACGGCTTATTTACATATCCCTTCTGAAAGGGAGGGGTAGTTTGGATTCAACCACAGAGCTACTCCAGAATAGCTTATTTCAAAATAAGGCTGTTCCACACAAAAATGCATTTTGAAATAGCACTTGCCTGTTTTGAAATACAGCATCTACACACAATGAGCCTGTTTTGAAACAGAGCCATTGGGTGCATTACGGCTTATTTCAAAATAGGCTCTATTCCTTGTAGATTGAGGTTTACCAATTTTGAAATAGTGGTTGCATTGTGTACACACTAGGGCTCCGTCTACACTAGCTCTCTACTTTGAAGGGAGCATGGTAAGTAAGGTGACAGGAGATTATTAAGGAAGTGCTGCACTCCATATGCAGTGATTAATTAAGCTAATTTTCCCTCGCGGCAACTTCAAAGTGTGAAACTTCGAAGTGCCAGCTCACGTGTAGCCATGGCTAACCCACCAGTATTTCGAAATGCCTGGGCAACTTTGAAGTCCCTTTACTCCTCAAAATTTTGGGTTTAACGCTTCGAAGTTGCCGCAGGGGAGAATTAGCTTAATGAAGTGCTGCATATGCAGAGCAGCACTTCATTAATACTATCCCAACACCCTACTTACCCAGCTCCCTTCGAAGTAGGGAGCTAATGTAGACAAGCCCTAGGATAGTTATTTTGAAATAACGTTGTGGTGTAGACCTACCCTTAGATTCTTCATTTACAAGTACTCTAAACTTGCTAAGTTCTGTGATTGCACATTCAAATCAGTTTGTGTAAGGTTAGCACAGGGCCTCACTGAATATTTTTTTGTCCAGGTTTCTAACCAGCATTACTGTTTACAGCAATACATCATAATTCAGAGGAAGACTTTAGAGGATGCATAAATAAAATGTATGTAGTGATATTACTTCAGCCTATGCAAGTACTGTATGGCAGATGAAATTAATAGTTTGCTTGTGTTTTCCTGTTACTTCATGGAGGAAAATGCAATCCAACTTAATTAGCCTGTATTTGAAATCCTATGGTAAACTGATCGCTGCAGAGGACAGAATAGATTTCCCTGCATATACATCATGATACTGACAAATTATATTTTGAGGGGTTTTTTGTGTGGGGTTTTTTTTGTTTTGTTTTGTTTTGTTTTGTTTTGTGTTTTTGCTTCTTATTGAGACATTCAGTATTAGCAGGTAACTACCAGATGTAAGGTTTGTAAGCGGAACTCGCTGGAGCTTCAATGCACCCTTTGATAGTGCGGTTAAGTATTACCCGCAACAGAGTCAGCAGAGGGAATAGGTAACAGAAGCACACAATTGTCCTGCTGTCCACTAAACCACACAGCAATGGCAAGTGTAAGACTACCTTGGCTAAAACTGTCATTCTGGTTTGTCATCATTCTTTGTTCAAAATGCAGCTGCTTAATGATAGGAAGTGAGAAATAAAACATTTCTGACATCCTAAAAGACTTTGACTTACAATAAAAAAAAATGTCCTGATATATGTAAATAGCTTAGTTTAAAAATAGGCTTGGGAAGGAAAGTCTGGCTGAGAAATCTAGTCGAGGAGATCCAGTGTGGTCTGCTGTTTAGAGCCCTGAGTGGGAACTTTTTTTATTAAAAAATTTGCCCTGATCTGCTTCTGGACCTTAGTCAAGCAGGTTCCACAGTCTATGCCTCTGGTTTTCCTTCTCACTCTAGGTTGGTTGGTCAGTCTGTATATTGCAAGCTCTTACTATGCATTTGTATGTTCAGCACCTAGTACATTTGGACCCTGGTAAAAATAGCAAAGAGAATGTAAAAAGTAAATGTCATGCTTCTGCATGCAACTGTTTTCTTTGTGAAAAATCCTCTTCTCAGGGCACAATCCAATATCCCCTGAAGACCCTCTTTGATTCAAACCTTGAATGTTTAGGGAGAGGGGCAATTTCAGACTTAAAAAGAATTGGAGGAATAAGGTTACATCTCAGAGAAGGACTGGTTAAAAACGTGATCTAGTTATCAGCCCAGATCCTCAAGTGAGGCAGAGTTTTGAGCAGAGTGGAAACGTGTATGTAAAAGGTGACTAAGTCATCATTATGCTCTCCTGCTCCAGAGGCTGCCTTGTTCTGATCCAGTCCCACTCTCAAATTAGAACATGGATCTGGTTCACCCTGCTCTGGACGCCTAGCCTACAGGAGTTATTCACCACTCCTAGATATCTGAGGAACTGGGATTACCATCCAAACTCACTATTCCCTTGACAAAGCCTGTGGGTCAGCTATGGAGAGAGAAGCTGCTTTGCTGTCACTGTAAATTAATTCTCATTATTTCACATTGATCTTAAATTTAGATGTGGGATTATATCTGACTGACTGAAGGGTTGGAGCCATATGGTAAAAGTTTACAGCAGACAATATATAGTTACAAACAGGCTGATGTCTCTTGCTTTTAAATAGGACTTATTTTCTTTGTGTGAGCTGCACAGTCAAGTAATTGTGTTTGGTGGGAAACTGATTTTAACCAAGTACATTGATTAGTCTAGTCCCAGGCCTCAAACAGCAGACATGATCCCTGGCATGTGCTGAAGTAAGGATGGGAGGGGTGCCTAAATAGAAAGTATGAAAAATTGGGAGGCGCCTAGAGATGAGAAACGCCTAAATATTGGGACCACCCCTATAAAATGGGGACAACTGTTCTCCCAGGGCTGTGGCTACTAGATCTGCTTAATTGCTGGCTCAGTTGAAGTGCTATTTTATTCATTTTCTGGTCTGCCTCTAACTAGCCCCACTCTTGCTGCAAATACCCCTATGCAAGCTTTAGTGGATATGTGGAAGTGGTTTGAAATTTGCCTGAGTGTTCTCTCCACAGTAACTTACAGCCCCTGTCCCTCCAGCAAAGTGGGACTGCTATGGTTCTACTGTATTTGTGATCTACTTCAGAATTTCCCAGGTCAGTTTCACCCTCATGATCACTTGATATGGTCTTACAAGCAGGGCTGTATTATCTCTTCTGGTGGCCTGGAGATAGTGGATTTTTGTGGGGCCTCCTTGGCTCCAGGTGGGGCCAAAAGTGAGGGGCTCAGTGTGCAGTAGGAGGCTGCTGGAGAGCAGAGTAGATGTGTGGAGTCTTGATGGGAGAAGTGCAGGTGTGGGCTTGGGTTCTGGGCAGGAGTTAGGGTGCAGGAATGGGCTGGGAGTGGAACAGTGGGAAGGAGGGGGAAAGGGTTGGGGGTGATTACCTGGTGCAGCTCCCAGTTGGGGGGACTGACAGGTGCCTCTGCACAGCCCTGCACTTGCAGGCACTGTGGGCTTCAACTAGAGAGAAGGGGAAACAGTAGCATGAAAAGCTGCTTCTCCACTCCCTGAGCCAGGTAGAGCTGCAGCACACAGGAGCTTTGGTGGCTATATCCCAAAGCCTCTTAGCTGAGGGCCTAAGACTGCAGCCCCCAAACCCCTCTCATAATCCGACCCTGCCTACAGTGCTTGAAGAGGAATAATTAATTGCCATACTTCTGAACTGTGCCTTTTTACACGGGTGGTTCTGTCCTTTAGATCCAGCATATATTTTTGTTCTTCACAATCCTAGTCATACCTCACTTTTGCTATTTTAGGTTATTTGCTAGATCAAAAATGCTGACTTACAGAATTCCAAGGCATAGAAAATATTGGCTGTGTTAAAAGAATTCTTCCTAAATCATTCTTCTTCTGTAAATATTTTTCTTGTGTCCCTCATTTTTTGTCTTTTGGTCCCATGTTATGCCACACATTTTATGTTTTGGCAGGCTGAGAGCTGTTTCTAATAGAACTTGCACTGGCCTCCTTGGTCAAGTGTCCTTTCTCTGTTACCCTGACACTTTTTATGTACCTGATAGAAATGTCACACAACTCTCACACAGCTAATAAAACTTGGTCTCATACTGGAAATATTTTGTGGATCTACACTGCTTAATATACTGCAGCAATTCACAGTTAATGCTGTCACAATGAGCATCTGAGGCTGTGAAGAATGTCATTGGCTCAAGCAAGTTTGCTGTGTTATCAGTATCCACAGGAAGATGAGGAGAACAAATGGAGGTCTGATGAAGTACAAATAATAGGCCACCAAAAAGGAAATTAGAGCAGCCTCGGACAAACCCAGCTGTTAAGTTGGTTGGCTTAGCTGTGATCCAATCGGAACACTATCTAATTGCCGAGTTGAGTATCAACTACTGCTGTTTAAGAATGGCAGCTGGAATAGTCAATAAAATAAATAATGTAGCACTGGGCCATTCCAAGGTGTGCATTCATAGGTTACTGCTGTGTAGTGAAAGACAAGGCTAAAGACGTAGGGTGAAATTTCAGCCTCCTTGAAGCCATGGCACACCTCCAAGAGGTCCAGGATTTCAGTCCCTGCGCTTTAAGCACTAGAGATAATGCGTGTACTGCAGTAGGTTAGCAGGCTATTGCTAGTAGTGCATGGCTCATAAATGTTGCATTTAATTAATACAAATGTGTTTGAATACTGAAAAACAAAAGAACCCTCCTCACAACTTTTGGGAATGTTGAGACAATGCATGGCTGTACTATGAAAAGTAGTTTCTACTAAAATGATAAAAATAAAAAAAATGCATTTATAACTTTCCCTTTGAACTGTTTAGAAACAAAATCAATTTTTTCCTAAAGCTTTCTGATATCTTCAGAGAGTCCCAACCAGCCAACCCTAGTATGGTGACCACCTTTTTTCACTGGTGCAGGACAGTCCCAGAATGCACAGGTGAAGTCCTGGTCCTCAGCTGAATGCCTTCAGGACAGCATTTGGCCTGGATTTGCTGCAGTGCCTGAGGCTTGGATTTGCTGAACCTACCTGAGGCTCAGATGTGGTCGAGCCTCTTCCCAGTGAAGTGGGCCTTAGCCTCCTTCTAACCATGAGTCCTTTCTCCAAGGCCTGGCCCCCAGGACAAGCCAGAAATGGAAACTGGGTACTAATAAGAGCTTCCCAGAGAGCCCTGGCCCCAGACTCTCCACTTGCCTTCAATATTGTGCCCTAGGGCTGGGGATACTGCCTGGGGGCTTTTTCTCAGGCTCCCTGGCCACCTAGAGAGGCCTGGGGTCCCTGGGCAGCTTTTTTTTTTTCACAGCCCAGCTTCTGACAGTGCCTTGGGGGAATAGGAGGAGCAAGGAAAGGGTTCAGGGAGAAGAAGAGGGACAGGAAGCAGCCACAAATATGCGTGGGGCTCCTCCATGTGTCATGCTTTTGCCTTTTGAGAAGCTGGTCACCCCCCATCCCCAGTCACATATAAAGCATAGCCTCTATAATGGTAATACCTTCATCCTTAGAGCTCTTTACAAGCATTAGTTCGCCTCACAATATTGCTGTGAGGCTGTGTGTTGTTATAACAGTGAATTACCATCTCTCTCTCTCTCTCTAATAATTTTTTTTTTCTCCCGGGCAACAGAATGATGTCACCATGCAACTGCATCTGTCTGCCACGTGGAAAGGCTTGGGCGAGGTTGCTGTGGGCAGCTCCCCTGGGGCAGTAAGGGAGGTGGGGTAGACGTGGGCCACCTCTGGCTCTGGGCAAGGAGCAGCTGCCACTTGTAGACCATGGCAGGGAAGGAAGATCCCTCTCAGAGCTGTGCTCCAGCTGCCACTACTGACTCCTCCTGCCCCCGGGTTGGGCAGCAGAAAGTGGCTAATTTGTCAGGAGTGGCACCTGGAGCTTGTCTCTGAGCAGCGCCTTCCCTCTCCAGAAGAGGAGGCAAGAGCACCCACTCAGAGCTGAGCTCCAGCTGCTGCTATTGATGGGAGCTGTGTCCTGCTGCTTGGCCTGGGGGTCTGTAGTGCAGCCAGAGCTCAGCACTGAGGCAACTTCCTGCCCCACTGTGGGCTGGCTACACAACTCCCCAAACCCCAGTCCCAATAAAAGAGAGGGGATTGATGAGCGTAGCAAGGAGGTAGAGGCTCCTAGTTATATTTTATTATTATTCCCATTTACAGATGGAGAATCTCAGCCATAGAGGTTAAATGGCTTACCTTAGGCCGCCTACAGATTAAAACTGAGGCATACCTAACTCCAAGCCCTCTGTTCAAACCACCAGATCCAAATAAATTAATTAGATTGGTATAGTCACAGTGAAATAAAAGCACAGTTTGAGGTGCAGCAACAGGTAAGAATATATCTAAACTGGCTGGATTCCTGAGCTGGCCATTAATATGAAAACAATGTGCTAGAGATTAATTGAAAATATTTTGTACATTTAAGATGTATATAATTATATCAAATAACTTAGTCTTCATTATGACATTTGAAATACTGAGTTTTTCTGCAATCAGATCCCAGCATCCTGAAATAATCCACTTCCATTTCACTTCAAAGCCAAATGCTTCTTGCCAGATTAAAGCTCCAAAAGTGTGTGATATCTCTTTGTACCACACCTTTTTATTTGTAACAATGTTGAAATAAAACAAGTCAGGATTTGCCTAGTTGTTTTATGATGTACATTTGGCTTACGACTCCTACCATCAAGTTTTGCTGTGACTTCAGTAGAAGATACTAGTTGAAAAGTAATGCTGTTTTTTTTCCTTTCATTTTAAAAGTGGCCAACTTTAAACTTTATAACTTTAAAAGAGTATGTTAGAATAATCTTAGGAGTACAATGAATGTAACAAAATAAATTTGTTAACATGCCCTTGACTGAACTCATTGTGCCTAATTACTGCTGATATTGTAGAACATTGTGATCTTGCACTGGTGGCTGTACTTGCAACAGAAGTCGCTTTAACATTATCATGACAACTTTCATATTATGCATTTGTCAGAATTTTGCATCTGAAAGATATACGGTCTGAATTCGCAGGCCAAAATTATAATCATTAAATTGTGCTCCTAAAAAAGTTATTAATGTCCCTGGATAAAGTAAAATGAATTAACTCCCAGAAGAAAAACTTCAGTTTTGCTTTCCTGCTTGTACACTGTTCTACCTCTCTTCTGTATGCACAGTTGTTTAAGGGTCTGATTCTGAGGTGTACAAACAGCATTCAGCATATTCCAAGAGGCACTAATCATGCAGGATTGAACTTCCAAGTAGGGCTTTCACTATTTTTCTTAAAGCCTCAGGAACTGGCCATTGCTTCAGGTCAACACAATGTGAAATGATATGGCATGGAACCACCTGGCAGATCCTGTCACCTCTTGTTCACCAAATGATGGGGCTGGGGATACTAATGAAAAAAATGTTTTGCTCCTTTAAACAGGAAAAAAGATAAAGTAGGATGAAAATACCTTTACCTGATGCGAAGGTGCATGGGGTGGTGGGAGCCAATTGATTGCTTCTCCTGGGTTAGTCACACACTTTTTTTTAAAAGTTGGTTGATCTGGCACTGGTTCAAACAGCTCCTGGCAGTGCCTGCATGCATCATGGCTGCGCATATGCACACACTCTCTTACACACACACACACACACACCATGTTTGCAAAAAGAATCCAACCCTTAAAGGTGCTGCTAGGTTTGTGGATGGTGGGCCAGCAGCTCAGGAACTGCATATGGCAAAGGGCTCCCTTTTTGAAAGGCTGATCAGTGTTTTAACACTCCACCAACAGATTCAAAGCACAATGTTTAGGATTTGTAAAATGTACGACCTGCCAACATTAACAATGACCTTTAAGAATACTGAGTGAAATTCACCTTGTGCGATCAGATCAGCACAGAGCTTAAGTTCTCAGAGGAGACTGGGAATCATTAGCTAATTGGTACAAATGCACAACAAAAATATTTTAGGACAGCACTCCAAAAAATGTAGTCAGACTAGATACCTGCACTTTCCAAGGGACTGGAGGTAATCAGTTTTTGCCCTTGGGTCAGACAATATACATGCACAGCATACAAAGAAGTGACCGTTTACCTTATTCTATGTTATTACTCTCTTGCTACTTACCCAAGAAACCAGAAAAGTGTTAGTTTAGATCTGTCTGTGTGTATTGTTTGACTAACAACATTATATTTTATGATTGAATCATTAGTGCTCTATAGCTAGGCACACATTATTCAAAATGCAAACCATTTAAATAATTAAGTGGAACAGCTTCAAGGACGCAACATGTGAATATATATGTATGAAAATACTATGTGTATTTTAAATGGTATGCTTTAAAAAAAAAAGTTTTGGCATTACATATGCAACAGGCATGTTAAAAAGGAAGCACAGTATCTTGGCTGTTTTTCGAAATACATAGAGCATTACCTACCAATCACTATGCTAACTTAGGCGAGGGCTACACTTCACAACTTTTAGTGATATGGCTGAGTCACTACAGCTGTGCTCCTAAAAGACGTGCCTTGTAGTTGCTGTTTACTGGCAAGACAGAATTCTCCTGCAGACAAAATTTTCCATTCCCCTCCTCCTGCCCGCTACCCGGTGGCATTGGTTTTGTTGGCAGGCAAGCACACGTGCTCACAAAGCGCTGTTCACACTGGTGTTTTTCATTTTTAGCAAACACAACAATGGACCTGGTGACATCTTAAAAGACTAACACATTTCTCAATCTTTAAGGTGCTACTGGATTCCTTGTTGTTTTTGCTGAAACAGACTACCTCACTGAAACCTATCGGTAAAACTATTGTAGTGTGTGTGTGTGTGTGTGTGTGTATGTGCATGTAGCTAACATCCCTGAACAACAAAAGTTTTGCCATTATAGACAAAGCTTTGGAATCTACAGTTAGAAGCCCATAGGTGCTCAGCACCTAGCAATCTAGTGTCCTGCCCCTTTGGCATCTTCAAAATTGAATTCCTTTTGTAAAAGGGGTCCTCATAAACTGATGAACTTCTGGTTTCTTCCGGTTTCAGCAAAAGACATATACCACAAAATTCTACAACTAATTCCATATATTTCTCTTGCAGAACTCTTTATCTAAGCAAGTGCAAAATGCATGACCAAAGGTAACAGTATAAGACTTGTTATTAGTATTTTTTTTTATTCGGGGCATAAGTAGAAACCCTTCTTACCCCTTTGCTCAAAGATTAAGACTGATCGTGCTCCCATTTAAGTCAAGAACCAGCTTCCCACAGATTTCAGTAGAGAAGAACTAAACCTTCAGATTGGTCACCATCTGCAAAACATTTTTAGGGTGAAATCAATATACAGATTTGTCTTTTCTTTTTTATTTGCTGAAAAGTGTTAATAAAGCCACATGCTACAGGTAAATGTGATCCCAGATTTTTTTTTCTGAGTGGGACAGACAATCAATCTTGTTACTACCATGCTTACTTATCTTACAGAACATTAGGAGGATTAATTAATTAGTAAGGATGTAAAATGCCATGTGAGTAGTCCAGATTCTGAGTGAAATGATTTTTAAAAATGGAAATCACTAAGTGAATGCCAAGTAGTTTTGTTTATGGAGCTCTGACAGGGTGCTTGGTGCTGTACAAATACAGTGCTTGATACTGCTAATATTTACTCCAGGACAAGGTTCCAGCAACTGCTGTGAGACTGCAGACACATTCCAAAGAGAGGGCATATTTCTATACAATAGAGCCCCTATTTGGGTCTTAAGGAATCAATAAATAAAATCTCAGAATTACAGAACATACAAGACCCATAGAGTACAATGTCAAAGATATGAACACCAGAGTTACGTACTTACCAGTCAGCTGGACGTCCTCTGGAACAGGATGTCCTCAATCAGGCACCAGCACAGAAAAAAGGAAGCGGAGAGGAGAAAAAGCAAATACCGTACTGTCTTGTGGCTTTAACCCTGAGCCTTGAGGCTTCAACCATGGCAGAAGGGGTTTGAGACAGTAGCCATGGGGTCAAGGCTCTGGGTGAGGTGGAGATTGGGTCTTCTGACCCTGAGGAGCTCTGGGGATCATGTCTTTCGATTGAGATGAAACTCAGTGGCTCAGTGTTTCAACCCTGTATGGTTCTGTTCCTTGTTTCAGCCCTGTGGGGACTGAGCAGGGGGAGACACAGGTTCACGGCTTCAGCTGTGAGCAGCACACCACTTTTAGCCCTAGTACTCCCCCCATAAATTGAGCTCCAGTGCTCCTATAGGGCTGAAGTCCAAAGTCTCCCCATTCCCCCCAGGTCTAAAGTGCTGAGACCTGGTGCTCCTGCTGGGCAGAATTACTGAGCTCCTCCACCTGGAGCCCTGAAAGGTCAGAAGCCTAAACTCCTCCACTGCCCTGACCCTCCTCCTGACCCTGTAATAGCAGCCCCCAGCTCTCCAGGTCACTGAAATCCATAAATACTTCTTCAGAATTATGGAACATTTCAAAGTCATGGACAACCTCTGTTCCTGAAGTTCCCATAACTGAGGTTTGACTGTGTTGGAGTAGAGTGCACCACAGTTTACTTGTACTTTAAGCCCCACGTAAAGCAATTTCTAATATGTTGAATGCAGTGGAATGTGAAGGGATGTTGACTTGTTCTTCATCAACTTCACTTTTGGTATGTGATTTGCTTTGTTTGTTTTCTGTGAGGAAAAATAGCTTGTATAACTGGTCATTCATAAGATTGGTGTTTGTAAAACTGAAGTTCTGCTGTATCATAAAATTATAGAACGATAGGGCTGGGTCTACACGTGCCCTTTCCTTTAGAAAGGGGTGTGTTAATGAGCAGGTTCAAAATATGCTAATGAGGCACTGCAATGAATATACAGTGCCTCATTAGCATAATGGCGGCCGCGGCAATTCGAAAGTGTGGCTTTTCGAATCGCGCACCGCCCGTGGAGACGGGACCTTCCGAAAGGACCCCCCCAGTTTTCGAAAGCCCTTCTTCCTGTCTGTGATTAGAAGAAGGGCTTTCGAAAACTGGGGGGCGGGTCTTTCGGAAGGTCCCGTCTCCACGGGCGGTGCGCAATTCGAAAAGCCACACTTTCGAATTGCCGCGGCCGCCATTATGCTAATGAGGCACTGTATATTCATTGCAGCACCTCATTAGCATCTTTTGAACCTGCTCATTAACATGCCCCTTTCAAAAGGAAGGGGCACGTGTAGACCCAGCCTAGAACTGGAAGAGACCTAAAACCAAACATCGAGTCCAGGCTCTTGCTCTAAGCAGGAACAAACCCATCAGATCAGCCCCACCAGGGCTTTGTTGAGACGAGACTTAAACATCTCCAGGGATGGAGACTCCACTACTTCCCTGGGTAGACCATTCCAATGCTTCACCACCCTCCTAGTGAAAAAGCTTTTTCCTAATGTTCAACCTGGACCTTTCCAACCTCAACTTGAGACCATTGTTCCGTGTTCTGCCATCCATGACCACTGTGAACAGCCTCTTTGCAGCCTCCCTTCAGTAAGTTGAAGGCTGTTATCAAGTCCCCCCTCAGTCTTCTCTTCTGCAGACTAAACAGTCCCAATTCCCTCAACCTTTCTTCATAAGTCATATGCTGCAGCCCCCTAATTATTTTGTTCGCCCTCCACTGGACCCTCTCCAGTGTATCCACATCCTTCCTATAATTGGGGGCCCAGAACTGGACACAGTACTCCAGATGGAGCCTCACCAAAGCCGAATAAAGAGAAGTAATTACTTCTCTGGATCTATTGTAGTTGGAGCAAGACTGAAAGTGATGTGCAGCACACCACGAAAAGGCTCAAAACTGAAAAGCTTAGTGTTGTTCAGACTGTGTGCTCAGGTCCATATGTCTGAGCTATGGACTCAGACTTTGTGGGACTTCAGATCTGGTTCCTGATGGAACCTTTGTGGTTTGGTCCTATCTCTGAATATGAGAAGTCCTGGAAACATAATTGTGCCAGAGGTTATTATATATTTAAATGTGACTCCCTCATTACACATAACCTAACTCCATAAATCCAAAACACAGTTTGCTCATTTAACAACCCACAGTAAGTAATCTTCCTTGTTCAATTACCCCATATAGTTCAATCCATCCTCTCTTGGCAAACTGAGCTCAGCTTTATCCTGGGGCAAAAGTGTTCCAGAGTCAAAGGCTCATAACAGAAAATACAGTTTCACATGCCACACAATGCTGCTGTGGAACCTAAGAAGCAAAGAGGCGGTCTCTCAAGAAGCAAGGTCCCAAATTATTTAGGTTTTTAGAAGTCAAAACCTAACACGGCCCTCCAAACTATGTCTGTTGCCCTATGTGCTCCATTGTGACCAGTCCCATGCTTATATTAAAATAAATGTTTGGGGCCTCCTTACACATTTCTTTATTTTATAATGATTTAAGTGATAAGATTATTAAAGCATTATGTACAAAAATCACTCTCTAAGTTCTATAACTTATATTTATGTACACCTACACAAATATACCTACTTGTTCTAGGCCCCTTGACAATTTTCAAATTTAAAAATCAATTTTTAAAAATATAATCATTCAGTAACAATCTGAACCTCAAAATCAACTGGCTTCTACCTAAGAATATAGAACTCACTTTTTGGAGAGTCCTTGACCCCTCTATATGATTCAGCTGTTTTCAAAGTCCTAAACAAACAAGTAGACTCTGATGCATGCCCTAATGGCTGATTGACTTGAGTTATTTTGGTTCAATAATTAAAGAATTTGAAAAGAGAAAGTGGTGTACATCTAAGAGGCTAAGTATTCATCTCCTATATATTTGACATAATTTGTATGCCTGTCCATATCTGTTCAAAAATTCCTGAATGGTAAAAGCGAGGACCGCCAAATTTGGTATACAGCTTCCTCTTATCACAACTTAAAATATGATGAGGGTTTGTTTGCACCAGGAAAATGGGATGCGTCTGGAATGGGATTGCTTTTCATAAAACCAAACGAAAAAGAGACAGAATCACCAGTCAGGTGAAAGAGGCTGGCTGGGGGCATCCATCCTTGAGCCTACCCTCTCCCACCAGGTGCCCTATAGGGATGGGGGAACGCTGAAGCTCCACCACGTGCAATCTGAAGGGGACATTACTGGCTGTCCCGTTTTGTCAGGTGGTGAGGGGAAAATGCAGAGTTTACAGCAGTACTCATTCTGGGTGGGAGTGTAGGGGGCAGACAAGCTGTGCACTTTGCTCTTGTTCCCTTACAGGGACAGGAAGGGGAAGAACAAGGAATCCATTTGTGTAGGTCAGCTGATAGTATCCCACATCAAGCTCTAGGAATTAGCATGAAGGCAAAGTCTGCCTATTTTTGTGGGGGGAAAGTTGGAACTATATTGCAGTTCCCCAAGTCTGCTACTCCATCTTGTGGGCTGGAAAAAGCTACTGAGTTCTTCCAGACCACTTGTGGATGACAATAGGACCAGTATGTCTTATCTCCTGAGCAGAATAAAACACTTCACTTAACAGACCTGGCACAAAGAATTCCTCCGTGGAGCACATCAGTATGTAGCCCCCTGCCTTGCATCCTCACTCCACGATTGGGTAGCTGCAGAGGTCCTGATGCAGACCCTCCCCAACACAATTAATTTCACTCTGGGCCCCGATCCTGCAGGCAGCTCTGTACAAGGTTTTCTGGGAGGAAGGCATTGCATGGGATCAAACATCTGCATATGTAGATACCAGCGCAGGACCAGGGCCTGTAAGTGTGATCCATGAAGCATTTTAAAATGCAAAGCACTGTGTAGTGATCAATGTGATTCACATTAATGAAGCTTGCTTGAAAAAACCCATGTGACATACAGGGTAAATAGTATTAAAGCTTCCTAAAACAAACAGCCTGTGTGGAGCACGACATTATTATCATTATTAAACAAGAAAGCAGTTCCCTAATGCTATTGGATCCAGGCAGGTGTTCCCCTGAGCATGGGGGTGGGAGCAGGAAGATTGCGCATCAACTCGCTCACAATCAATTCTAGGATTGGGGCCTACCATTATTAATAAAAAAAAATAGTGTGTAAATAATTAAGCAGTAAATTCATATGTAACCCAAGAGGCACAAAGACCACTGACAAGTGAGAGTGAAGTCTACTCTACAGTGTTCAGTTGAGAGGCAGCTGGCTTTTGGTTCATGAGCTAGAGGCACATGGCTTTAGCACAGAAGAAGGCAAAATACGGACTATAGATCCCACCAAGCCTTTTAATCTGGCCTGCCCCTGTGTAGGGACAGCACCACTCATAGCAGCTTTCTGCTTCCTGTGGGTATTAGTGTGCAGAGAGGGGAGAGTATCACATGCTGCCCCCGCCCCCCAGCAAAATCTCTCAGGTTCCATTGGGCAGTTTCCAACCAATGGGAGCTGAGAGAGTTTGCTGGGCTGTGGACAGAGTGTGAAGCCAGCCGGCTGGTGCTCCTGGCCAGGAACTGCTTGGGTAAGTGTCTCCCTCTGGCACAGCACCCTAACTCCCTCCCAGACTCTGCACATGCTTCTACATCCCTTCCCCCAGGTCAGAATCCTCTCCTGCACCCATACTGCCTCCTGAGCCCTGCACCCCAATCCCCTGTCCCAGGCCACAACCCACTCCTTTACCCAAACTCCCTCTCAGACCCTACACCCAATCCTGTACCCCAGTCCCCTCCCCCAAGCTCCCTTCTGCACCCAACCTCCATCTCAGACCCTGCATCCCCTCCATAGAAAAATGCGGTCCTTGGTCACTTACCAAAACCTTGGGGTGCCCCTCACCTCCATCAAAAATTATTGCCCACCTCTGCTTTTCAGCCCCTAAAGTCACAGCTTCAGTCCCTTCTGCCAGTGATCAGGGTGTGTTTGCCTTACACGTGCTAATATTATGGAAATGCGCTGGACATGAAACAAGTTCTGGAAGTGTTTAAAATATGATTAACAATAAAAGCACACTGCCTAGCATTGCCCTTTGCTGGCTGCTGCACAGCTGTCCAGGGCTACATCTACACGTGCCCCAAACTTCGAAATGGCCACGCAAATGGCCATTTCGAAGTTTACTAATGAATCCCAATGGAATAAGGGGACTTCGAAGTAGGCGGGGTCCTTTTGAAAAGGAGCCCTGTCTGGACGAGACGCGCGGTGGCAAGCCGCATCAATTTCGAAGCGCCGCTACCGCCCGCATGCTAATGAAGCGCTGAATATGCATTTCAGCACTTCATTAGTAAACTTCGAAATGGCCATTTGCGTGGCCATTTCGAAGTTTGGGGCACGTGTAGACACGGCCCAGGTGCATGTGTATGTGTGCATGGTCTTAAGGGAAAGTATCTCTTGCAGTATTGGAATCCCAGCATTCACCCCCACTCCTTCTTGCTGGCTTTTCTGAGTGCTGCCATTTTGCACATCATTTATCCCAAGGTAACACCACTTGGCAATATGTCGCAGGGTAAAGTGCTGCCAGGCCTTTGAAGTGTGTGTTCCTTGAGGCAGGGAAGGGTCTCCCCGGGACTCCCCCTGAATGCTTCTCCATGCGTTCTGCTTGCTTTGCTTTGTATATTCTTAATAATAAAACAACTTCGAAAAATATTGCCTAATAAGGCTTGCTGCGAGGTGAATGTGTGTGAAGAGGGAGGGCCTCCCTTCACTTTATTGGACTTCTGTATCCCCCTGCCCTCACTCCACCGCTTGCTTTGTGTACTGCAAGTAGTTTGTGTATTCTTAGTAGGAAAACAGTGGCAGGCTAGCAATATTGCCTTGTGCCCCTTAGACTAGGTCTGGACAGCAAAGTTATTTCAAAATACCAGCTGTTGTTTTTAAATAACTTTGCTGGTGTCTGCATGATGCAACTGCTATTTTGAAATAAATTCAAAATAGTGGCTGTCTTATTTTGAAATCTATAAGCCTCATGGCTACATCTACACTTGCATTCCTTTGTCAAAGAGGAATGCAAGTGAGGGAAATAAAAATGCAAATGAGGCACTGCTTTACGTGTAGATGGGGCTTTTTCGAAAATAAACCCATTTTCCAAAGAACCCTTATTTCTAAAAAAAATTTTTTTTGGGGAAAAAAACATTTTGGGAGTAAGGGAACTTCAAAGTAGCGCGGGCACTTCAAAGTGCCTGTGCCAAGGCTGCTTGCCGGTGTTTTAAAGTTAGCACCTTTGAAGTTCACCTGGCGGGAATTAGGCTCATGAGGTACTGCATATGCAGCCCAGCACCCCATTGCTGTTCCCTGGTCTGGCTCGTTTACACGCCCCCTTTGAAGGAGGGGGCTGGTGTAGACAAGCCCTTTGTGCGTAGGGGTCTTATTTTGATTAAGCTATTTTGGAATAAGGCTGCTGTGTGGACACACCTTGAGGGAACAGGCTGAGTGGTTATGAAGGAGCAGGGCCAGCCTGCACCATCCTTACCCCGAGCCTCAGTTTGCATAGCTGGGACTTGCACAGGAATAAAATGCCATACTTGGCAATATGGCCTTGTGCAGTTTGCAGCAGCCTGGAGCAATTTGTGTGTGTGTGGGGGGGGGGGGTCGATGGGAGCCTCTGAACCAAAAAGTAAATCTTGTATCCAATGCAAACCCCTTGGAGTCAGGGGCGCTGCAGCACCTGTGTGCCAGGGCAGGCGGGGGAACCCCACAGTATCCTGGATCCCCCGTATCCCCCTCACCCCGCTTCCAAGGACTGGCTCTACAGCCCAGGCGGTGGCTGCTCCACGCTACCGCCTCCAAAGCAGCCCAGCGGCCTGGCACCCTTACGCTACTGCCTGGCCGGGTGGGGAAGAGGGAGGGAGGATGTGTGGAAAGTGGCGGGTCTCCCCCCGTCGCCGCCCCCCTCGTGCTGTGCTGGGCTGGGCTGGGCTGGGCGGAGGGGGAGGGGGACGCTTGTGCAAGCGGCAGCCGGGCCTGCTCCTCGCCTGCCTCTGCCTCGCTCATTTCCGTGCGGCTGGCCACCGCGCGCGCCCCGGCGCGGAGTGTCTGAGAGCCGTTGGCTGCTCCGAACCGTTTGGCTCCTTCCCTTAGTAACAGCTTTTGCATTCTGCCTCGATTCCTCTTCAATCTAAATCACACACACACAGAGATTCCCTCCCCCCCCCACCTTCCTGGGGACTTGCTCTCTCCTCCCGCCCCCACCCCTCCCCCATCCGCTCTGCCTTGGGATATAATTGACTATCACCGCACTCTGGGGTGCCTGTTACCCTCCCCCCCTTTTTCCTATTTTTTTGGTTTTTTGGTGGTTGCTGGGAGTGGGCACCTCGGCCGAGAGGGAGAGTTTCGATGTGCATGAAGCTGTATAAAGAGGAGGAAACCCAGGGTGCATTTCTTTTGCCTCCATTGCAAAGGAGAGGGGGGAGGGCAAAAGCAGCCACTCAGCCATCAACTGCAAGGTAAGGACTTGGGGTGTGTGTGTGTTTGCACCAGAATTTCCCGCTCCTGGGTTGCAGCAAGTGCATCCAGGGGGGTTATTCCGGAGCCTCTTTCGGGGTGGGGGGTGGGGAGAGGCTGGGAGGGCTTGGGGGAAGTGATCAGGGCCGGGGGAGGGAGCTGTGTTTGTGGCTGTGATAGTTGAGGGTGGGGGATGGGCACCAGTGTAACATGCATTTATTTTTTTTTCCCGACTGGAGTCCCCTTTTTAATTTATTTTTTTGGTGTGGGTGGGTGGGGAGCAGGTGGTTGTAATGGGAAATTGCACCTCTTTAAAGGTTGGGGAGGTGGGGTGGACTTCCTTGCTTCTCTTCCCCCTTTCTTATTTCTCCCCTCCCCCTCCCTGTCTTTTAGGTTTTATTTTAAAGGCTTTAAGGGAAAAAAGAATTTGCAGCAAATTAAATCAAGGAGCCATCATAAGGAAGGCTGGTTTATAGCCTATTTTTAGCCTGATTTGTGTAAAGAAGAAGAATCCTTCCCCCCATGCATATTTATACTTCTATACTGGGGGACATGGGGAAATCAGCCCACAGTGTGCCCTTGGGTCTGTAATTATTTTGCAGTCGGTTTATGGTTTGTGTCTGCAATGTATATTGTTAAGAAAAGCTTGGGGAAAAATGTGCCTGTGTCTGAACTCATGCTGTTGTGGGGGAGGGGAGTCTGTCCACACTTTCTTCTGTGTGATTTTTTTTTTTTGGTAATTTCTTTTCAACTGTGTATATTGTCTTTCATATGTAATGTAGAGGGGTGTGTTTCCTTTTATGTTTAAGTCCCCTTGAGAGGCAGCCCTGAATTTCAGAGGTTATAACTATATTGATATATGTTTTGTCCTGTTAAAAAAAATCAAACAAACCCTGTGAAGTACCAAAGTTATTGTTGATTAGTTTCCTGTTAAATTCTGGGTGGAATATGATCTCCTATATATTTTTTTATGGGAAGGGCCACATGCAAAGCACAAATCATGGGCCCTCGTTTTGGAAAGGAGCCTGTTAATGGATTGTTGGGGGTTTTTGTGTGTGTGTGTTTTTTTTTTTTTAAACTTAAAAGGATCAAAAATTCAAAATGAACTAGTCAGTCTTATTCTGTGCATTATATATTTTTAAAAATATTTACATCTAAGTTATACATTTTATTGTGCTGTTAGTTGATTATATTTACCCATTGTAAAGGCAAAATATATACCGTATTATACCATTTAATAGGGTAAACTTGTACATTAAAGTTGTTCCAGGTGAATTCAGTGTTTCATCACCAAATTCCTTTTTCAGGAAAATGTATAAATAAAAAGTCTCTGAGAGAGAGTGAGTGTGCCTTAGCAGTTCTTAATGGCAGCAGTCTTGTTGCTTGAGAATGCATGTTGAGTTTTCAAGATAAAAGTTTAATCTGTATGTTCTGTGTAGGGTTGTAGAGTGAAGTTTGCTCATAGAGTTTTTGCTATCAGATGTACCCAACATCTTCATTTTCCTGTCTGTATAAATCAAGATTTAACTGATTTATGGAAGAGATCACAAAATATCATTTTTTTGTTGTGAAGTGGGAAGTGGAGTGTCATGATCTGGAAAATTGTGTTTGTCACCAAAAGAAATTATCTGAGGCAGGTTGGTGATACTTTATTGATCTGACCTATAGAATAGATGTTTGAGCACATCACAATGCATATTAATGAGGGGAGGATTTTTATTTAATATAGGTGGGCTGTTTTTGCTAGATATTGACCATGGGCTTTATGTAGAACCACCATACAATACACACAGGTGCCACTAGCAGAGTTCAGGTTTAAATTTTGAATAATGCCTGAAGTTTTAGGGTTAAATTTTTGGCCTTTATTATGTAGTGAACTTTGCCAAAGCTGAGATGTCTGGCCTATGTTTGAACACCTCCATATCAATGTTTAAAACATTCAGTTAAAACTTAAGGCCCTGGAAACACTTATGCAGGTGCTTAAGTTTAACCACTTGATTGGTCCCATTGGTTTTAAGGAGACTATCTATGAACTTAAAGTTGGGCATGTGTTTGATGGAGCAGAGCCTGAGATTTAAAAAAATGCTTTACTCTCAAGATAAGTCTGCTAAGTGCATACTTAGGTAAATAATAAACATTATATGGTTTTCCAAAGTGTTTTTTTTTTTCTTTTTGTGTTTTTTATCCTTTTTATTGAGATCTAACGGAATGGCAAACTTGACTCTCAGAACATGTTTCATATAGGTGTGAATCTTGGGATTTTTGTGTCAGGTCTTCCAAAATAGCATGCTGAACACTTAGAAAATATTTGTCATTCATACTCTAAGGTAAAGGGGAGGGGAAGAAAATACAATTTAAATATGTAAGAGTAATTGGGACTTGAATTCTTAATTTTGGAATATACAAAGGTTCACAGATGATATTGGGGTTCATTTTTATGTTTCATTGGGAATAATAAATGTTGATTGAAATTATTAGACATAATTGCTGCTTAAGGTTTTTCCTCCCCTTTAAAAAGTAACACTTTTTTGTAAAGAAAATTTATACAAATGCCAATTTTAGCTTTTCATCTGATGAGTGATGTTTCACACGTTGCTTTGAAGTTCTAAGGAATTACTTAAGTGCTATGTATTGTAAATCTTTGTGTGACTTTGTAATCATTACCACTGAGACAGATGTGGTGATAGAAAGCGCTGTTAAATCCTACTCGCACGAGGAGCTAGCTGGATGAAGTACAGTAGAACCCTGAATTACATGCACTCAAGTGGCGCGTATCTCGGGTTAACATGACTCTGAGTGCCAGGGAGCTGGCGCCAGGCTCTGGACTGCCTGCCACTCAGAGGAGTCAGGAAATTGACCCACTTCAGTTTCTTTGCTCCTGCACAGTGGTGGGCAGCCCGGAGCCCAGTGCCAGCTCCCCACCACTTAGGGGAGTGAGGAAACTGACTGGCAGAGGTTCTTGGCTGCCCACCACTCACAGGAGACTGGAAACTGACCAGAGCTGAGTTTTCTGGCTCTCCTGAGTTAGGTGAAATTTGGCTTATGTGGAGTTGCTCAAGAACACAACCTCTGTGTAAGTCGGGAGTCTACTGTAGGTTGTAATGATCAAAAACAAATATATTTTTTGTGTATTTATTTGCTTTGTTTTCAGTTGAGTTTTTTGTTGAGGCAGGACAGAGCCGAGTGGATGTAAAGTATATTGAATGGTTATGGATTTTAACTTAGCACAGAAGTTCAAATTCAAATCCAATGCCCATTGCTATAAATGTCATAGAAACAAATTAAGAGCCAGTCCTACAAGATGTTCCACCTGGAGAGAGCCACACTGAAGTCAGAAATTCTGCAAATAATATTACGTGCTTAATTCTAAGCTCACCAGTGGTTGCCTTGACTTGAATGGGGTCTGTATATTTGCATAAAAGTGGTCACGAGTCTGTAGGGTCATGGTCTTAACTATAATTTCTGTTAAGTGATATGGCTAATGGGTCTTTTGAATGACCACTAGGTGAATAAATAAGTCTGCTCCTGTGTGGCATAGTATAAATTATCATGTGTTCAAATGAAGAGCTGGTAAAGGAATAACAGCTCTTGATCTCCTATTGTAGGCTCAAGATTCACCAAAATTGTGGCTTCTCCATTTCTGACCACTTCAGTATGATGTTTTTATTTAAACTGTCTTTGTTTCCCTAAAGAAACTTAGCAATACCAACTGTCTTTTCACAGACGAGTGTTCATCTGAAGATCTCAAATGAGGTAGATGGGGGAGTTTTTGACTCATCTTGAAATTATAGGTCCTGTGAGATAAATACAGCAAGACAGTAAGTTGAAAATGTCTTGTCCAGGTGGAGCTTCAGGAGAGTCTGTGGGTATGTCTACACTTAGAGAGTTTTGTTGACAAAACCCGGGAAGCATCCAGATTCCCAAGGTGTTCTATTGATAGTAAATTGACAGAACACATCACTTTTGTCAATAGCCATATCCTGCTCCTCAAGAGGTACTCTGTGTCTGTTGACAGAAAGCTAGTCTGGATGTTTGGTGGAGGCGGGGAGTGGAGGGGACCTTCTGACAGACAGGGCTTCTGGGACACTGCAGCCCTGTCTACTGTGCTGTGAGTTGGCCTTTTTCTGTCGACAGAGCCACCATCTGCAGACAGCAGTTTTGTCAGAAGATATCTACCGGCAAAAACTTCTGTTGACATATCACTGTAATCTAGACCTACCCTGTAGCATTGGGCATTTGGTGCAAAAATAATTGGTCTATTAACTGATGAAATATTGGTCAAATATCAAATATGGTCAAATTTTAAATCTCTACTTTATTAGAACAGGAACAACAGTCAAAAAAACCCTGTGTGTTCCCTTGTAGATACTTATAAAATGAAAACAAAAAAGCAGTGAAGTAGCACTTTAAAGACTAACAAAATAATTTATTAGGTGAGCTTTCGTGGGACAGACCCACTTCTTCAGACCATAGCCATACCAGAACAGACTCAATATTTAATATTAATAATAATAATTTACTATTGAGTCTGTTCTGGTAAGGCTATGGTCTGAAGAAGTGGGTCTGTCCCACGAAAGCTCACCTAATAAATTATTTTGTTAGTCTTTAAAGTGCTACTTTACTGCTTTTTTGTTTTGATAATATATAGACTAGCACAGCTTTCTCTGTTACTATAAAATGAAAAGTTAGATAACTCTGAAAAATGTGAATTCCAGTGAAATGAAGTTCTGAAGAATAGAAAAATGTCACTGAGATATAATCAAAAAGATAGGACACTGCTCATATTGGGTAATTCTTGATGAAATATTTGACCATGGCCAAACAATAAGGGTGTGTCTACATAGGCACAAATCTTCGAAATGGCCATATTTCGATGATTACTAATGAGGCGCTGAATTGAATATTCAGGGCCTTATTAACATTAGGATGCTTCTGGTCACAGCGTTTCAAAAGCACCGCTTTCGAAAGTGTGCGGTTTGGCAATGCTACCTGGGGGTCCTTTTTGAAAGAACCCCACACCTTTTGAAACCCACTTATTCTGCTCAATAAGCAGAATAAGGGGATTTTGAAAGGTGCAGGGGTCCTTTGGAAAAGAACCCCTGTGTAGCCACAACAGGAAGTGTCCTAATGCTAATGAGGCACTGAATATTCAATTTAGCGCCTCATTAGTAATCTTTGAAATATGGGCATTTCGAAAATTTGTGCCTGTGTAGACACCCCCTAAGTGGTCGATTGACTGGCTTGCTCAGAAAGAGAGAGCGATTCCCCTAGGCACATGTGCATGTGTATATACATTAAACTTTTTCATGTTCAGAAGTCCCAGGACTAGACAATTTGCTGGATATTCAAATTTTATGCATAATAGACAGGTATACCTAACAATGCATAACTCTAAAGAAGAACATTAGCTATTGAGAAACAAATGTATGCAGTTTATTTACCAACAACCGTAGTATTGTACACTGTAAAATTATACTATATTTGCTGTACAGTATTTGTATTTACTTTCACTATACTGTACTTATAGTTTAAATGCTGGTTATTTGAGAGTTCTGGATACTAAAATGCTGTATATGAAAGAGTTTACTGTGTGTTAGCATATGCGTGTGTACAAAATAGTGCTAAGGCCAGGAGACTGTCCTTCCCTCAGAACAAGCCAGTCAATGTAAGAAAATGTGATACTTAATTGCAATGTGTTAGGACACTGAAGTTGTGTCTTGACTATGAAAAAAGGTGTGTTCTTCACTCCAGGTAACTAGTGTACTCACTTGGTGTCATTCCACCAGGCAGTTGGTGATTTTCAGGTGAGTTGGCAGACTGAGTTCAAGACTATTGGAGAGCCTGTTCTTGAACTTGCCCAGTTCTCATATGAAAACTACCTTCTGCCTTGTATTCACTTGGTTTTCATCTCATATTGGTTAACTCAAGTTAAGATCACACCTTTATTCATAGTGCAGACAAGTCCAAAGTTGATTGTAAAAAGTGCCAAGGGATAATGACTGGGAGTGGTCAAAAATTAATTTTGGGTATCTGAAAGACCTCCAGCATCATAGTGTTTGATGTCTTCTAAAACAACGATTTGGATAGTGGCATTGCTACTCTAGATTCCCCGGTTTCATAGTAAACTTCTGTTCTGGGCTTGTAATCTCATAGCAGGAATTGGATGTGAACCAGTTCCAGTGCCATTACAAGTTGGAGAATGTACACTTGAATGGAAAGTGGTGTGTTTGTACAGATAAGATCTTAGCCTGGTGAGCTGGTACCATTGACTGAAAAACATATTGCAAGGGTTTAGGTCAGGACTGACTAGGAAGGAAGATTTTTTTTTTTTTTTCTTATTGAGTCACCAGCATCATAACATGCAGCACTCATGCAACTACTGAGCCATCCTGAAAGATACTAGTTTATGACATCTGAAAAGATGGATGGATGGGTGAGTTGATCTGTTACTGTGATGCTGCTTAGCAGTTTTCCCTCAACGTTTATTCTGCCCAGGGATGGAAAAAGTTATATGTACCAAGGCATGTGCAGATGTGCACCACCAATGGAAACACATGTTGGTGACTGTGGGTCCTCTGTTAACAGTTGAGTGGCATCTGACACTCTCCTGGGTGGCCGCCCAAGTGCTCAGTTTACAGGGAACAACAGTGCTGCTTAGTACATTAATTGCTCTTTTTAAGAGTATGAATTAATACCTTTGTTTGAAAAAGAGAAAATCTTGGGTCGACATTGATGGTCATGTTTTCAGATGCTGAACACCTATGGCTTACTTTGAAGTTTGTGGGAACACTGTGTGCTTAGCATCTCTGCAAATCAAGCCCTAAATGTATTTCACTGACTTTTGCAAACTTCAGTTCGAGCTGTAAGCCCTGTTTCTGTTTGGGTGTGATGATAGTGAAAGACTACTCCGCATGCAGTCTGTGACTTGAAATTTAGTGTTTATTTCATTGTTGACATTCTTCTGGTCTCCATGTCACAAAAGTGATCTTGATTAATGCTAATGTCTAGCAGTAAAAGTGCACAATAATACACCGAACATCCTGAGTGTCTTGTTTGTTTTTTATGATCCAAAATCCAGTTCAGTGTTTTTTCTATGTATTTCGTTATGGAGAAACTCCAAATATCCCACCTCCCATAAGCAAACATATTGGAGTATTACTCTGGATAGCTGAAACTGCATTGCTAGACATTTTAGTTGGTTTGCTGGAGCTGTGCATTAGGCTACCCCTCCCTCTCTGGTGAGCTGTTTTTTGCAGATGATGCTAGAGGTGCTTTTAACCCATTGGTGGAGCTGTAGAATGATTTAATTATCTCCCCAGTAGTGTAAGTTGCATTTAAACGTCATGTTGAATTCCCACTGGCATCATACTTCCAGATTTTAATGAATCAAAACTGTCAAACTGACTGGAAACTTTTCTATTATATGTACAGTTGCATTGTTTACTAGCAATAGCTTGAAACTGCATAGCTCACAGAAAATACTTCTGCACAGTGTATTTCTGGAGACTTATTCAAAGAGAAGTTAATGGACCAGTCCTTTACTGTTCAAGAATGAACTGTGCTAAGTGCTGTTCCAAAAATGAAACCTGAAGCTCTCAGGCCTGAGAGGCCCTAAATTTAGCTTTTTTTTGAACAGGTTATGTCCAGTGTTCTCTCAAATCTTTTCCTGTTCATGTGCAGAATAAAGTTCTCTACGTGTATCGAGATGTGCAAATGTGAAACTCCAGTAGAAACAAAAATTTAGCTGTGGCCACTCTGCTAATCATCTGGGTGGCATTTGACTCTCTTGAGTGACCACACAAATGCACACCTTACAAGGAAGGCTAATTATGTCCAGTGTTCACTGTAAGCTGAGTGCTTGGGTGGTCACCCAGGAGAGATTCAAGTGCTGCCCAGATGAGTAGCAGAGCATCCACAGAGCATAGCATATGCAAATCCCCATATGCCTTGGTGCACATTTAAAAAAAAAAAAAAAAAAAATTAATCCCGGATGAAAGAAATTAGGTGGAACACTGAGATTCAAACAATCAGTGTTAAAATTTGTTCTTCAGATGAGCAACCAACCACCACCAACCCGAGGGAGCTGGGAATTCTTGCACACACACTTGAGTTGAATGTCAACACCTCAGCGGCTCACAAGGAACAGTAGGGCAGGGAAAGTGGAGGGACTGCACTGAAAGGCTTGGAGTGCCTGAATCATGCTGGGTGGCCAGGCTGAGGAGCAAAAGTGCAAGTGTTATCTTTTGTCCCTCATGTTGGGTGGACCACATGGTGTTTGCCCGTCAGGATGATTTCTTAATATAATCAGTTACCTGTAAAAATAGATATCAAAGGTAATGTTGATGTTGGCTAGTCTCTGCTTCTATTGGAGCAAATGCATTTTGCCATTGATTTTCAGTAGGAGCACAGTAGGCCCAACTCTGAGTGATCTGAAATTCTTACACCAATATACTGATTGATATTAAAATGTTTCTCCATCTTTCATACCAATCCACAGTCCACATCTGCTCAGCTAAGGCAGATATTCTCTATTTGAGGATTAGCCAGAAATGCTTTGGAACATGGTTTCCCAAACTGGGGAGCATGAGGCAACCCAGTCCCCCCTCCCCATTTCCCCACCTCAAGAAAGAGCTGGCTCTTGCTTCTGGCTCTCAGCCCCTCCTGTTTCACATGGGCAACCTGGTGCAGATGCTGTAAAAAGCAGGCAGCTGGTAAAGGCCTATGTGGATCTAGCTGTCTCCTGCAAAGGTGAGTGAGTGTGGATTGTGGGGGGAGGAGGAGGATGGGGTTAGATGAGGGGCTGGCAGTGCCAGGCTTTGGGGGAGGGGAGGGGCTTGGAAGAGCAGCTCATGGACAGCTGGCCCACAGCTTGGGCAGGCAGCTCACGGGCAGCTTGGGTGACTGGCTCCAGCAGCACCAGGGCTTGGGCAGCTGGCCCCAGAAGCGCAAGGGCTCGGGTGGGTGGCTCGAGCGGCTGGGCCTGGGAGCATGGTGGCTTGAGTGGCTGGCCCAGCAGCATGCAGCTCGGGCGGGCAGGCAGCTCTGGGAGCAGGCCAGTGGCTGACAGGACAGGCAGCTGGCCCTGGCAGCATGGGGGCTCGGGTGGCCGGATTGAGCTGCTGGACGGCTGGCCTGGCAGTGTGGGGTTTCAGGTGGGAGGCTTAGGTGGCTTGCCCTCAGCTCGGGCGGGCGTCCCTGGCAGCGCAGAGCTTGGATGGATGGCCAGCTTGAGCTGCACCAGGCACCTACGTGGTGGGGCTTGTTACATCATCCTGGATGATCCATAGTTGGTCCACTCAGATTTCCCAATTTATAAAGAAAATGCAGCATAATTTTTCACATAAAATTCATTTGTTTCTGCTGCTTCTAATGTTAAATTACATTTTTATTAAATTTTTGGGCCAAGAAAAACTTTGTGCTTATTTTTAATTTTAAATAACATTTTTATATTTAGTGTTTTGTGTTTATTTTAAATTATACATTGAATTTTTTAAAAGGGGTTGAATGATGGTTAAGAAGAGATGTGGGGGGTGTGAGGGTTTCTCAAAAATCAGAAGGAGGGTGTGATGCTGAAGAGTTTGGGAGCTAATGCTCATTTAGTTGTGATTCTATGTTCCTTCCTTCCCCCCCTCCCCCCCAGGTGTGTGGGTAGTAAAGGAGGTCAGTGGCAATAATTAGGTCTAGAAGCTCTTGTGTTATTTGTCCCTTATGAGGTTAAAGGAGGTATTGGTGGTTCTCCATTTGGCAGTAAATCCTTCAGTCTGCAGTTTTTGTACAAAGACTACTACTATTAAACAATGAGTCAGAGCTAATTTTTGTATGGATGTCAGCATTCTTAGTCTATTGCAGAAGTTCCTGCTGAGAGCTCTAACATAAACAGAGGTCCCTAAATAAAAGCTCTTAAACCTAGATTTTAATAGAAGTGTTATTTAAAAAACTACAGAACTTGCTGTGGTGATCTGAAAGAACCTTTCACATCATATTTTTCAGTATGTATTTTCAAATTTAATACTGTAATGACTCAATATATTTTTAAAAATATTCACTGCATAGTTGTAGGTAAGGAAAAAGGCAGAAAAATATTAACACCAGTGTTCATTAACAGCTTACCAAATAGGGTATGGTGGTAACATATATTTGGTAGCAACATATTAGCTGTTTCTAGTTGCTGAAATAACAACCTGATTAGAGAAATGGGCTGCACCTTGATTTTTAACAGGCTAATTGTGTGGCGATAGCACTTGATTCTCATTTCAGCTTAGGCGTGTTGTTAACCCGCCTACATGTAACAATTGTTTGATATTTCTTGTTTCAGTTCTGAATTCATTGCAGTGTGCAAGCAGAAAGAGTTTATAACAACATAACCTCAATGTTTTAAAATAAAATATTACCCAGGTTGTAAATTTTCAAGAAATTGCTCACCAAGCAATATAAGATAGGCTTGATATGGCAGAAAAAAGATCTGCTAAATTTAAAGATTAACATAAACCAACAGTTTTATGTCACAAGAATACTGATTGTTGTTGAAAATATTAGTCCATAAATGGGTGAAATGTAGAACCGCTCTTGTTGTCTTGTTACTACTGCATCTGCTACTTGTGTAGATTGTAAGAGGTCTTTGCTTCCTTACTGGAAATATCCTTTTACTTATGTGCTCCATGGTAGAGAAAGCCCATCCATGTTAATTGGTTCTTCCAGTGTCAGCTCACATTTGGATTTTTTTTGTTTTGTGGCATGCGTGTGTGTGTGTTTAAGAATTACTTATTCTTGTTCATCAAGTACCTAGGCCAGGGGTGACGACAATTTTTGATGAGTGGAGCACTTCATTATTTTGGTGCGTGATCTACTTTTCTGTGGCAGGGGTGTGGGATCAAGGATGGAGGTTTGGGGGCAGAAGGGAGCTCAGGGTAGAGGATTAGGGTTCAGGGGAGAGTGTGGCTTGAGAGGGCGGGGGAACAGAGGGTTTGGGTGGTGACCTGGTGCAGAAGGAGAGTAGGTTATCAAAGGCAGGCCATGGCCAGGAGTTGCTTAGCCAGGTGACTCCTGGATAGCAGCCCAATGGGACCCTCAGGCAGGCTCCCTGTTTGCCACAGCCCCAAACTGTTCAAAGTGTGTTGTTGCTCACAGTGCCATGTGCTGGGAGGCTTTATGTGGTGTCTCCACCCTCAACACAATCTCTCAGCTCCAATAGGCTTGTTCCACAGCTCAGAGAGGCACAGGGAGCAGGCAGCTACTGTGAGTGACCTTGAGGCTTCCCTGCTTGAGAGTTCTGTTGAGGTGGGCTGCTAGCTGGATTTAAAGGCTTGCTGGGCCTGATCCAGCCCACAGACCATATCTTGCCCGCCCCTGACCCAGGCAAAGTTTTCAGAGCTTTCTTACGCTCTACATGTTATATTCACTATACCTTAGTAATTAGATCAAAAACTGTCCACCATCAGCCCCCCTCCCCTGCCCAAAAAAAGCCTCGCCTACTCTAACTATTCAGCAGCACCGACAGGCTTTCCATGTACCATTAATAGCATCCACTTTTCATCTTCAACTACATAAAAGGTTGTTACAAAGAGAAGAGAGCAAAAATTATTCCCCTTCCCCCAGGGAGCTGATAGGACAAAAAGCAATGGTTTTAAATGTCAGCATGGGTGGTTTTGGCTGAATGTTAGGAAAACCTTCGTGTCAGAGTGGCTAAACACTGGGATGTAGTGGAACCTCTATTATTGGACATTTTAAAGAGCGGCTTAGACAAACACCTTTCATGGATGGTCTAGATCAGGGATTCTCAAACTTCATTGCACCAAGACCCCCTTCTGACAACAAACATTACCACATGACCTCAGGAAAGGGACAGAAGCTCCACCATAGTGGGTGTGGCGGTCAAATCCCAAGCCTCATTGCCCCAGGCATGGAGGCCAAAACAGTTCTTGGGCTCTGGCCCCAGGCAGTGGGGTTTGGGCTTCAGCTCTGGCCTAGGTGTCCCCAGGTCTAAGCCAGCCCTGGTGACACTATTCAGATATGGTCACGTCCCACTTTGGAATCCTGACCCCCAGTGTTGAGAACTGATGGTCTAGGAAATACTTAGTCCTGCCATGAATGCAGAGGGCTGGACTAGGTGATATCTTGAGGTCCCTTACAGTTCTGTGATTCTGTCTTCTGGTAGAATAGATAGGCCATACTGTATGCCCCAAATGCAGACACGCCGATGCCTTCTGGGAGGGCTAGGCATTTCCTCTGAATATTCTTGACATTTCTCCCCTTCCGTTTTAAACTCAAGCAGGCAACGTTATGTCAAGGTCCTGACCCGAGTGGGGTTTGGTTAGGAATCACATGAGAGCTATGATAATCATTCAGGAGTATAAAGTACAAGAAATAACTCTCTGGATATTGTGCGTGTTGATTAGGGCTCACTTTTTCCAATTTCTAACTAGGTCTTTGAATCCATACCAGAGACTGAGCTGTTGTGTCACCTATCATATCAGATGCCTGTTAATACTAGTGCTTCTGTTACATGGGCTGGGATGTTTGCTTTTTGTCATTTTAAGCAAGGGGGTTTGATTTAAATCAAGGTGATTCAGGTGACTAGGAAAAAATAATTGATTTATATCAAGTTGTCCCGATACACACTTCATGGGTCTTTTTTTTTTTTTTTTTTTTTTTTTTTTAAAAACAAATGTGCAACTCTTTTCATTCAAACATGTTACCTTACAACTTACTACAATATTTTAAAATGTTTAAGAGGTTATATTGAGGTTTTTAGGTAACGTGATTTTTATAAATTTAGGGCATAGTACATAACACTTATTACCTGTGTCAAGTTGCAGATGCAGCAGTAGCACATTAGGAGTGGTTAAAAACTAAATCATACACACAAACACAATAACAATTATATTTTATTAAACTAAATTTTAGATATTACATAAATGTTTTACACTTGTTGTTGCAGCAGTCTCCTGAGTTGCCGGCTGTCCTTAATCTCTTTTTTTTTTTTTTAAACTGTTCAGATTTTATTAACTCTAACAGACAAGTCCCCAGACTACTGAATGCAACTACCTCTCATCTTCTGCTTTGGATGAGATATTTTAATCTACGTAATAATGGTTTCTTTTACTAAGTTTTTATGAGAATAGGCAAGTTCTTCATAACTTGTTCAAAACAATCAACTACAGAATTCCATCAAACATCTTGAGGGAGAATTGGTTTGAATCCTGCTGCTGTCTTCCAAGAAGCTGAAGGAAAAGATTACTATGGGAAGTATTTTGTGACTTTAACAAAATTTTCTTTTGTTTCTGGGGAAGACATGCCTAAGTCTTTGGCTGAAATATGGATTAAATGGGCACTACAGCCATATGTTGTTAAGGTGCATACTCGTGTTTCTTCTTCTGAGTATCTTCTCATCTTTGCTGTATTTGTGGCATTGTGTATGAAAAAACTGTGCACGTTACAGCTGAATTTTTGTTCACAGTTTATTACAGCTTTCACTGCCACTTCTTTTAAACACAGTATTCTGTTGTGTGGGCATTTCCCAATGTTTCCACTGTTTCTGAAACATTTTCAGTCCCACCCTCTGTTGTCACGTGTTAGTGGCTCTTTGAGTGCATTGGTCCACCTATCAAGGCATAAATTTATAAATTTCTCCCTCAATATTTCTTGCATACTGTTCAGGTTCATTCTCATATACTGCATCTAGCAACCTTCACTGAAGTCTGTTCAACAGGTGGAGTTTAGCTTATTCGTAAATACTCAACTGTGTCAGTCAAGATGTTGAAAAGATTTTTTTTGCAGTTAATAGTAAAATATTGTGTCCTTTCGGTGTTCACTGGTCCTTACAAGAAACCCGTCCATAGTGGTGGTTTTACTGAAAGATTGAAATATTTTATTTGCTACTGATACTTTTTTGCCTGAAATATGTTGAATTGAAGCAGTGCTGCTAAGGCTATGTGTATGGTAGACATAGAAGTCGACCGTCAATATACAATTTTAGCAATGTCTATTGCATAGCTAAAATTGACTTATCAGCTGTTGACTGCTATGTTTGCCTTAATCCTCATTGCTTGTAAGGAGTTCCAGGATCAACTTTGACCTCAGAAAGCGTCATTTTATGCAAGTGAAGCAAAACTCTGGAAGATTGACCCTGAGCGGGTTGATCTGCAGCAGTATAGACCTACCCTTAAAGTATCAGTGGATGTCTCTGAAGTTGTTGCATATAGACAGTCTGTCTTTTTTTACTCTTAAATGGGATCCTGAAAAACAAAATTTAAAAAATGATTTTGAATAATAATTCTTTTCAGTTTTTCTCACTGTATTTTTCAGATAGGTGGTAGGTAACAGCCAGCATGTTCCCTTGAGAAAGCTGTTATGCAGAAGTAAATTAGGGAATAGATTTAAGGCATCACCATTATAGTCTGTAGTCATGATGTTCCAGAATAAGGGACACACATTATGCAATATAAAATAAAGACACTCAGTGACAACTGGCAACTCTAGATTTCTCTTACTGCAGCTTTCTGTACTGTATATGTCGATGATCAATTCTGAGCCTAGTTAACTAATTAAACAAGCCATAAGGATTAGCAAGGCTAACCTTGTTTTCCCCCCTAGTAACATCCAACAAAACAAATAGCTTGGGAGTTTACTTATTAAATCACACTTATGTTAAAAGGCCCAGAATAAGTCTTGAAGAGTGATGCATTGCAAAGTGAATTATTTACATTCCTAACCAGTTAATCCATGATGTTCTTCAGATATATCCACATCTGTATTCACATCATTTTCTCTCAAGAAGCAGTTTTTCTTATGATATTTTATTCTTGCAGTGCTTACACTTGACATGTTTTTTCTTTTTTATCCAGGGAACAAATTTCTTCAAAATATTCCGAAATAAGGCCCCAAAAGCATGGGGGAATATAGGAAGTTGTGTGTGTGCTGACTAATGTTTTCCCTTTTTCTTTCCAGTCTACTCCAATGTTGTTTCCCGTGCCATCTCTTTCCTTTCCTATAAACTGTTCTTCTGTCTTGAAGGACAATGTCTTAACTAACTCCTTTGCCGTGTTTGGCACAAGTCCGCCACCACGTAATCACAGAACAAAAACAGTGCTGTCTAGTTTGTTTGTGTCTTTTTGCACATTTGAGAAACAAATTGACAGCCCAGAATTTTCAAGAAGCGAAAGCTGGTAGTTTGGATGGACAGTCGAGAGCCATTAATTAATTTTTATGAGACTTCAAGTGTAGGTGTAGTAAGTTTGTGATGAGATTTAATTGTAACTTATTTTCCACTGAGAAATTTAGTATGTTGTTGATTTTAAAAAGTCAGATATCTTGTTTAAATAAAATCTGATTTTTTTTTTTTAATAATTGATTGAAGTTTTAAGATATTATGTTTCCAGAACAATTAACATTAAGGGCCAATCTTGTGCTGGATCACACTAAAGAACTACAGAAGTTGCAAGCAAGTCTTTGGAATCTGTAAAATCTTATTTGTGTATGCATTTGTTAACGTACTTGTAGAGCTCCCCATCCCTTTTCCATGTCTACCTACCCATTTTTGGAATAGACATTTGGTGTTTTTCAGAGTATGAAAGAGACAGCACTTTTGCAAGTTCATTTTTTTTTTTTTCAAGACTGAGTGAAAATGACTTGCCTTGTATTTGCTGTGACAGTAGTATAAGTGGCCAAAAGCCTGTCAAATGTAATGTTGTATTTTGAAGCACACCCATTTCCTTTTAGACATTGCTTATTCCAGGAGAATTTAGACTTCTGTATTAAGCTTAAAGCTTTTTTTTCCCCTTCTTCAGAAAAATACATATATCTGTTTCTGTGCTATATTAACAACCATCCTTCATCTTCCCCCACAACATTCCCCAAACAAAACCAATGTAGGCCTAGGAATAACATTGTGGTAAAATACTGGATGTTTAATTTTTGTATCTCCCCCAAACTCACCTCCACTTGCCATCAGCCAGCCATGGGCTTTCTGTTGTTTTCTGATATATGAATATAGAAAACAAAGTTAATACTCCTAAATGTTCCATGCCTTCCTCTTTGCATTTCAATTTTTCTTGATTTCCCATCCCCCCAACCTCCTGTCGTCTTAATTCTCTAATTTTTTTAAATTTTGTCCTTAGTGTCTCTTTGTGAAAAGAGGGGCTTTCCATTGTGTTTTTTCATACTTTTTTTTTAAAAGCCAAAACAGCATCATCTCACTTTATTCTCTGTTTTCTGCCCCGCTTTTGTCGTCTTCTCTGCTTTTCCAAAACTTTCTGCCCTGTTTCTAACCAAACTTCCAAGTGCATAAGTTATCTTGTGCAGTCTTTGAATAAACACGAATTTTGCTGTGTGTTAAGGCAACAAAATTGGGTATTTGTCCTGCACGGAGTCATGTTGTTCAATTTCATCTTGTGTTGCAGAGTGCACTTAGTGGAAACAAGTAAGTTTCATTCAGCAACCTGTGTTGCAAATGGTGAGCTGATGTACAGAGTAAGGTGTGTGTGGGGGGGTGCTATGCAAAGAAACAAGAGTTGGCAACTTTTGGCAATGTCTTTTATTTAATAAAAATAGACTTTGCCTGCAGGCATTAAACGTTGATCCAACTCCAATTAAAATCAACAGGAGGCTTTAGTGGGAGTTAGCTTGGTACTTAGTAGGAATTTCAAAAGCTGGACTGGATTGAATGGAAGCCTTTTTAGTGTTTTTCTTTAGTTTCATGTTGTTTAGAATAAGGATGGTCTATGTTATGTGACATTCAGGTTCTGACTTAAAGCACCAAAAGCATAATTGGCCCATATGTCATAAACCCAGCAAACAACCTTTTTGATGAGATGCATGTCCTTTTGCTGAAATGTACACAGTCATCACAGGAGAGAAATTAACATGTATTGTGAAGGAAGGCAGTACAATTAGTTTTTATGTAAGTATATTTAGAGTATGAGGGTAAGCTCTCCGGTGCAGACATTGTCAACACACAGTGTAAAAATGTTAGCTGCCCACAGGTTGTAGACTTTACATAAACACTGATATTTGCCTCTTATAAAATTCCATATTTAGGAGTAGATAATATGTAAACTTGCTCTAACCAGAAACTTGACTTGTAAAATCTGTGTGTGTAATCAGGCAGTTGTAGTTATATAAAAAAGATTCCATTGGAATTGATGAGAGTTTTGCCCGAGTAACAACAAAAGATAGCAACCTCTGCTGCAGAATAATATTCTTGTTATTTCCTCCCCCGACCTTCCCCCCCCGACTTCTGAGGCCTGGCCTATACTTCAGGGTTAGGTTAACCTAAGCTGCCTCTCATCAGCCAAGCTGTGGATTTGTATTCATTTAAATCTGGCTCTCACCAACATAAATGTTTCTGTGCTGATTTCGTAACATCGCCTTCCCAAGTGACATGGGCTGATGTTTGATGTAATTAGGTTGATGCAGTATCCGTATAGGCTAAGTTCCCTCTAAGCTGTTTGGCCGCACAGCTGCCTATTAAGCCTTACACATGGCCTCCTAGGCCCCTTTCAGGGGCTCAGGGCTGCAAAAGGGAGGGATGCTTCTCCCCAAGCCCTGAAATTGCCATGTCCAGGGGACAGGCACCTCTCCCTGGCAGCCCTAATCTCTGAAGCTGCTGTGTCCAGAGGAGAGGCACCCGTTCTCTGGTGCCCACCCAGCTTTGCCTGGACCTGCCCCACCTGGGGGACAGGTCCCCTTCCTTCGCTTTGCCGACTGGAACTTCTGTGGCCTTGTAGAGGCTCCAAGCTGCTGCAGTGAGAGAGGATTGGGAAAGAACCCTCTCTCCCTGGGGTAGCCAGCACCCCAAACCCTACAGCCCCATCTTAGAGCCACCATCTTGCAACACAACCCTCTGCTGCAGCCCTCTAAAATCTGGTACTCTCCCATCTGGCAACATCTCTGGTCCACAGATGTTGGCAGTTGAAATGGTAGGGGGCGGTGCAAGAGTAGGAGCTCCATCGCAGCATGGGGCAGGAGGCTGCTGAGACAGGGAGCCTGAGCCCCCACCTGGCCCACACCAGCATGGGGCTGGGAGTCTGAGTCCTTGTCTGCCCCATGGCAGCAGGGCCTGGGAGGCTGCTTTGGGGGTGGGAGACTGAGCCTGAGTCCCCCTCCAGCCCTGCAGCAGCAGGGCTAAGTGTTTGATGGGGCTGGGAGAAGGAGCCACTGCCTGCCCTGTAGCAATTCAGGGAAGGGGAGCCAGAGCTTCCCCATCCCCTCCAGCAGTCGGAGGCTGGGAGCTGGACTCCTGCCTGCCCTGCTGCGGGGCAGAGCCTGGCTGGAGCCCAGTGACAGCCCTTGGGAACCTGGGCTGGGACCAGAGTCCCAGGGGAGGAAGGCTGGAGGCTGTTTGCAGAAGCCCTATACCTCCCCTCAACCAGCAAATTCTCTTGTTGGGGGCCTGTCAGATCCCGAGCATGCTGGATAAGGGAGGTGCAACCTGTATTGTAGTTTTATTATAGCAACAATAGCAAGTATCTGGAGTCCTAATCCAGCTATTATAGAATTACTGAACACAAATAGGTTTAATCATTTTAAGGATTTTAGCTTTTTTTGTGTGTACCGTTGCTATTTGCGTAGACTATCTCTTTTGAGGAAGTGTCCAAAGAGAATAAGCTGTGGTTCTTGAGGGGCATGAAAGTAAGGGCCCATGGAATTATCCTGCCGTTTAGTGTTAATTCCCACTTGTGTCATAGAATTATTTCTGCAGATTTCCATAAACTTTCACAGCAACCTTATATGTCAGTGGAATGCTGGTGAACCCAAACATCTCCTAGAGTTTCTATATTGGGACTAATGTTTATGGTGAGATGCTATGTTAACTTTTATTTTTATTGCAGTAAGGAGCTTCTATATACAAAAATCAATTACTCCCTCCCAGTTAGGGCTGGGGACTGGGAGTCAGGGTACCTGGGTTTTCGCTGCTCTGGCATTGTGAGTACAGAAGGTGGGAGACTGCAAAATACTTTAAAATACTTTGCTACTAAAGGTTTATGTTTAAAAACTCCCCAAGGTCACAGATTTCCTGACCTTGGATTGGTATTGCTGCTACCACTCAAATGTAAAAATCCCCTTGAGAATCCAGGAAGTTACATTTGGGTATTCCTTCCTGAGAGGTACCCCTCAAGCTCTTTTAATCCTGGAGAGAGCTTGAACACTGTCATTTCTCTAGTAATTTGGCTTTGTGCATGTACACTTAGAAACGCCCACCTTTTAGGACACAGAAGTCAGATTGTAGTCTTAAAAATGTGATTTTTTTTTCTTTATTAATAACAAAGAAGACAATACACTTGGTGAAACATTAGTTAGTTGCTAGGTGCTACAGAGCAACTGAAAACAAAAAAGGATTCATAACACAGAGAATTGCTTCCCTGGGATTCAGCTTGGAAAGTCACAGTGTAAAAGGGTAGTCACATGTATTCCACACAGAGAAGTATAATAACCCCCAAAATAAAGAAAATAATCTATTTGTGTCTGATTAAATATTCCCTTTTCTACTCATAATCTGTAGTTTCAAGATTTAGTTCTTCCCTAGCATGGATGTTGCTGAATTTTCTGTGCCTGGCTTAATTCACCTCCCTTAAGCTTTGCTCTGGTTACACAACAGTCAGAACAGGAAGGCCACTGATTTTAATTCAAAAACCCCCCACATTTTGTTTCCATTGGCTCTCCTGCCTTCCTGCCAAGTGACCTCTTGCTTTTTCGTCATTCCTGGGAAGTCTCTAGGACCCACTGTCTTTGTTCTTAACCCTTACAGACAAGGCAAAAGTGGGGCTAGGTCTCAAAAGTCAATGACTGAGAAATACTTTAGTTAACTGAATGGCTGCGATGTCCAGAATAAAGTATTAATTGCTCCTCCCTCCCATTCATTACAGAGGCCATGTTTATAAAGTGCTCTGAGACGCTCTAGAAGTGTAAAGTTTTTTTTTTACTTTTCATACTTTGCTAACTTCGAGTTCATAGTTTAGGCCAGCGTAAGCAAAATTTTTATGTTTGGGCTCCTCTTTTCATCCCTGCAGTTAGCACCCCCACCCCACCTCCCTATCTAATGTAATTCAAAACCAATGGGAATGTTGGTTATGTTTATATGTGGGGGTGGGGGAACCTTTTGGTACATGTAAGAAAATAAGTCTGTAGAACGTAAAAACATTAATCGATATATAAAGGTGACTACACATACATAAAGACAGTAACGTATTTCAACATTTTTAAGGAGATGGATGAGCCTCAGACCCAGTAGCTGATAGTGCTGTGCCCACTTTAGGAAATTTCAGGTCCCTCTAAGGAAACACCCCTCCCCCTTTGCACACTCATGTTTTAGGCAAAAATATTCCTGCCATGCTTATATTTTCCATGCTGGGCCTACAGCCTGATAGGATTTTTTCCTCGAGCTGGACAAAATTGGGGACATGAATATGCAAAGGCTTGCCTATTATGTTTAAATTCATGCGCTGTGAATGGTCCTGTGGAAGTTAATAGGACTCCTCTGTGCCTAAAGATATGCATTCATAAGACCTTGTAGGACTGGGTCAGTTAGAGTCTGACACTCTTTGAAAATTTCCATGTCTGGTGATCATGTCACAACGTGATGGTATCCTGACTGTATGGGCTTGCCTGTGTAGCTGTGACTAACTAGTGGTATAATCATGTTACTGAAACAAGATTTAGTAACATGGTTCATCCACAGATTGGCCTGGTCTTCACAAGCAACACGAGAGTCACTTTTGTGTTTGTGTGCCTTGCAAAATAGTTATGAAAATTTACAAGCCCAGGCACAAAACATACATGTGTATCCTTTACTATGATTCTTGATAATGAAAAATCTAATGGTATTTTACTTCCCGACTGAAGAGATACGTGCCCTGGGGCAGATAGAATTTTGCAGGCCTTGTCATGAAAGTGTACGTCTTGCATGAAAATTAATGTAAGACAAGGCACTCCTGTTTTAAAAGACAATTTTTCTTCATGGCACATCTGGTAACATAGAACAGTTCAAGAAGACAATTCCTGATCTGGGGGGGAACAAACAAATCCAAGTTTAAGTTTGGAATTATTGGAGAACTAGGTGATTTATCTGGTGTTGCTCCGGTTCTTAACTCAGGTAATTTTTGTTTTTCTTCATTTAAACTCTTGCTGTGGGGAGAGTCTGGGGATGAGGAGATCAGTATGCGAACTGTCCCAGGAGGAGAGCGCTAACCCAGTCCTCTCTCACCGTAGCAGCTTGGGACCAGGTGAGAAGGCCTCTGCAGCTCCAGCAGGCTCAGCTAGTGGAGAAGCTCATGTCCCCCCCCGGGGCAGGTCCGGGTTTGTCTGCCCCCTCTGCTCCCAAGCCAGAGTGAGGAAAGCAGCAAACTCTACACTTTCCCCTCGCTCCTTGACAACAGGGTAAAGCCAACAGTGTTCCCATATGAACTGGGAGGAGCGGGATGAACCTTCAGCCCCCTCTCCCCTCAACCCTGCCTAAAGTGTTCCTGGGAGTGGTAGGCTTGGGTCTGGGACAGTCCTGGATGGGAGGTACACACTGCCCAACAAGCCCCTTTCACTTGCCTGTTGATTCTTTTTTCTGTATGTTTTTATGAGATGCAGTCCCATTGCGGGCACATCTCATTTTCCCGTTAGAAACCAAACTCTTACCTTGCTCTAAGTTACGATGAGAGGAAGCTGTATTTTGAACTTGGTGGTCCTGGTTCTTACTGTGTAGGAGGAGTTCTTGAACAGATTGGCAGACAAATGGACAAACTGAAACATATAACAGTTTATTTTAAAAATACACATTACCTTTTCCCATAAAGAGATGTACACCAGAAAATATGGAAGCTTGTACCTTATTCTGAACATACTCTACATAGCATTTTTGGATGGGAAAAAAAAATAAAAATAGAACTTTATTAGTGGTTAAACATTTAACTTCAGAGCATGGTCCTTGGGCCTCTAAAATATTTCAGAGTTGTTGATGAAGCCGTTTTTCCCTTTCAGATGTATCTTCATATTCTTCCAACAGATTTCTCTAGGGGGCTGGGATGTTTTTCAAGGGGATACCAATTGACCCAACTCAACATTCCCCAGAACCTTCAATCTTTACATTAAGGCAACAGACATTATTGGTGTGATGGAATTTAGAGGTCCCTTACAGTAACAAGAAAGATATCAACTCATTCTCTGTTTATGACTCTCTAAAACTCTAATTTTGGGGCTTCAGTTTTCCAGGCTTGGTCTTTGTCCAAAGATGAATTTAAAACTAAACGTGTTTTGTGGGGATAGGGCATGTAAGTGTGTTTATTGCAGAATAGAAAACAAATTAATTTTTTTAACCATCTCTTCTTGAAATTTGGCACAGCAGTAAGTGTAGCCAAGAAGCTTCTTGGGTAAGTTGTAATGTAAAAACGTAGATGGACTTGTGTAGTCTGATGAATATTTGTTTTTATTTGACCACGTTATGAGTAGTTGAAAATTATACTCAGTATAGTAATTTTGACATACGATGAGTGCTAATGCCTCAATTCTGCACACGTTTGCCCATGTGAATAGTATTCAAGTTGTGTATATGTCCACATCTATACTACACAATAAAGTCGAATTTATTAGTCAGCTTTGTAACACTGGGTTTTATAAAATTGAAGCTGAGTGTCCGCTTCTCCCCACAAAATCAAGTTAGTGCATACCTACTAAAGTGCCAAAGTTTGACTGTTGCAGCAGTGCATTGTGGGAGCCTATCCCACAGTTGCCTCAGCTTCATGGTATTCCAGGACTTTTTTGCTGGTGCACTGTGACAAAAAAAAAATGCCCTGGAGGTGGTTGTGGGAACATGATGTCATCTTCCCACACTGCATTGTCCTCATTCCCCTCCCATTGAAAGCAAACAGCCATTTTTCAGAGGGGAAAGTAGGGAATCCCAGGGTAAAGAGAATCATGACTAAACCATGTCAACAGGTTGCTCAACTAGTTTTTCCCCCAGTGAAAGAACACCAAACACTAGAAGAATCTGGATCCATGTGATTAGGGAAAGACTTAATATTATTCAGAGAGAAGGAAATTAGGGCATCCCAAGGGAAAGAAAGCCAAACAGGTGGTGGGCTTCAGAAGCTGAATCACTCTTTGGAAATGTGCTCTGGGAGCATAAGGCTGCCATGACAACAGTAACCTCAGAGCTCCCCCAGTGAAAGAACACCTTTCACAAGGCAGGGTATCTTGAATCCCACATGTTTGAGATAACAGTGGATTAAAACCAGATCACATGCAGAAAGGTAGGGAGGGAATCATGTCAACAGATACCTCAGTTTTCCCTCCATAAAAATGCAGCAAACCGTCCACTGCTGAAACTATCTCCCTTGAGCTACATGCTTTGGGAAGGGAGAGTACTGGACTGGTGTGCCTAGGTGGAGGGGGGGATGGGGGCAGGCCTGAAAAGAGTTGCAGTCAGGGGCCAGCCCCTCAACTAAGCAGGCAAGGGTGAGCTGAGGCTCCTGTTGACATGATGCGGGCACCTGGTGTCTTATTACCCATCCCCCCAGTGACAGTCCCCAAAAATATTTCCTGTTGGGGGATCCAGTACCTTGCCACCTGTTGCCCTGCAGGGGCCAGCTAGCCCCTGAAAATCTTTGCCATGGGTGGGGGAGGAACTAGCCCCCGGTGCTTGGTGAGCCCCCAGAAAATTTGAAGTGCAGAAGCCTTTACCCCATGCAGGCCAGGACATGCTGCTGTCTGGTAGTATGGTCCACACTGCGTAGCTGGCACATGGTGTCATGGGGCAGGGGGCTAGCCATGTGGTGGGGTGAGTGGGAGCTGGGCCACCAGTTACATGGCACCTGGGGAGGGGCTAGCCATGTGAGAGAGTGGGGTGCTAGAGCCCGAATTGCATGGTGCCTGAGGTTTGGGGGGTTGCCCCACACAAACGTAAATCACAGAAAAGAAGTTTCTCAGCCTCTCCTGCTACATCCTGTGCAGGGAAGAATCCTTCACATCTTGACATGCCACCTTGCTGTCTGATATGCCACTGTCTGGTCCCAACAGCCAAGCTGCTACATGATGTGATGGAGCAGGAGCAAGTCCACCAGTTGTACTGAGACCCTGGCTATCCTGATGGCTCCATTCTGGAGCTCTCTTTCATGGCTAGATGTGATCACCATGCTGATTATAAAGAAATGAATTTAAAATATTGGGCTTTCTGTTTCCTACTTCCTGCACACCTGGAGGGCAGGGGAGGTGAAAGTGGACAGAACGTTCACCTGTGGGACACCTCTGGAGACCAACAAAATTGATTTAAAGTAATGCTGTTTCCACACTATCATTAATCTGACATTTTAAATTTTAACTTGGAGTTATGCTGCATTGGATGGTCAATGTAAGAAAGTCATCCTTAGCACTCCATAAAATCGACCTAGTTGTATTTGCAGTGGAAAGTCACATTGCAAAATGGAGCTAAGTGCCTTAAAATCTTCTTCATGCTGTAGTGTAGACATAGGTTGAATGTGGTCCAGGACTGGTGCCTATGCTTGTAAAGGTCCTATCTGCAAAAGCTGTAATATGTTTTGGATCAGGAGTAAAATGCTCAGCTAGGTAAAGTTGCACTTTATATACATACAACACAGCTAACCCAGGCAATTTTCCAAGGTGAGCAGGCCCAGAGCAATACAATGCACCCTATTTGGGGAGTTTGCTGCTTAGGGGCACTGTGGAAAAGCAGAAGAAGCTTTCAACGATTTTGAAAGGCTCATAATTGTATGGAAATCTGTTTTTAAATCTACAGATCTTTTACTATGGGGTTGAAGCAGGGTAGTAGTTCTCCAAAGTCGAGAACGCTTCCCCTGAAAAGCCATTGGAAAAGGCAGCAAGTTGTGGTCCTCCCAAGCTGGGTGCAGCTGAGGGTAGGCTTAGAGTCTTAAGTTCAATTTTTACTTGGGTTGATAACTCACTCATTTTGCAGTGACAATGCAGGCTAAATTATTCAGCTGCTGATAGCCATCTAGTACCTTCCCACAACTCTCTTGTCTGTTCTTAGCACACAGTTTTTCCCAGAATTCACTGGGATGGAATTACAGGAACTCATCTTATTGCAGTACAGAGAACCCTGGGATGTGCCCCAAGAACTCCTGGTGACATACTGTAGTGAATGCAGCACCTGGACAAAATAACGTAGGTAGGTCTTTGCAAGGTAGCTGCTTGCACCAGCTAACTCTGTAGTAAACACACTGGGAAAGCCAGAGCTGATGAGACAGGAAGCCAGCAGGGGTATGTCCATCTAGCACACACAAGCAAGCCTTCCAGTCCTGGTCTGTAGACTTAGGTTTGCTGAGCTTGTGCTAGTACTCTAGAAATAGCTGTGTAGACAATGCTCTGATTCTGTTCCGCAGGCTAGAGCTCAGCCATGGAAGTGTTGGAAGAGGTGTGGGCATCACAGTCTCAGCTCCAGCCCTAGAGACATCTTCAAAGCACTGACCATAGAGCTCTTTCTAGAGCACTGGTGTGAGTCCTGCTAACCTGAATGTGGACCTGAGGTGGGGCGCTCACTCCCACTTCATCTCAAATGCTGTGTGGACATGCTGTTAGGGACCAGAAGGCTCCCCGCTTGTAAGTTAGCTCCAACCTTCCACTGAAGATGTCGGCCAGTAGGTATGTGCAGCACCACACCAGGCATGTTACAAGGCCTTTGCTCATCAAGAGGGCTCTCTCTCTTGCTGAGTGAGCTGACATAGTTTTTATGTAGCAGCTATTTGAAGCATTTCTCTGTCCTATTTCTGTGTTAAGTCATAGGCAAAGGGTGGGGAAACTCTGGTCTGCAATGCAGATCTGGACTGTGGCTTGCCTGGATCTGGACCCTGAGGCTTCAGGCTTAACTCCCCAGCATGTGGACTGTGGTGGGGTGGAGGGTGGGGAGCCCTGATCCTCTTCACATGTCTCCTTTTTTATGTCTTTTACGTACGATTTATTGAGAAGCAGTCCTATTCCACATTCATTTTATTTGTCTGGCTCGTCTTGGTTCAGTCTCTTTCATCACACTCTGTTATGTCAGTTTGGAAGACTGCTTGATTTGGTGATTGTCTCTTGTCTTTTGGTGTAAGAGAAGTGGTCCCATTTTCCTAGCACAACCAACTCCTTATGTTGCTTTGTTATGGTAAGAGGAAGCTGTATGAGGAATTTGGTGATCAGAGTTCTTGAGCAAACAGACCAAACTCTATGCCAAAGACATACAGGGCCATCACGAACATGATACTATCAAAAAGATCATATGGGAAAAAAAAATCACATGCTGTGTTTGTATCTAACATTGTAGGAAAATAATGAACTTATATTACTGTGTGAGATGCAGTATGTGATTTTGTTTAAACTATTTTATATATACACTGAGACTGAATAATCTGTAATAATGACATAATCCACTAGTACGGACCTCTATGAAATGCTAAAAATAATTTTTTTAGTACAGGCATAATATATAAAAAGATACTGTTCAAAACAAATGCAAATACTTTACTAAAGCATTTGATACGGTCTCACATGATGTTGTTGGGGGGGGGGGAAACTAGGCGAATACAATTTAGATGAGGCTACTATAAGGTGGGTGCATAACTGGCTGGATAACTGTACTCGGAGAGTAGTTCTTAATGGTTCTCAATCCTGCTGGAAAACTATAACAAATGGGGTTCTGCAGGATGAAGTTTAATAAGGACAAATGCAAAGTGCTCCACTTGGGAAGGAACAACCAGTTTCACACATACAGGATGGGGAGAGACTATCTAGGAATGACTGCAGCAGAAAGGGATCTAGGGGTTATAGAGGACCACAAGCTAAATGAGTCAACAGTGTGATGCTGTTGCAAAAAAAGCAAATATGATTCTGGGATGCATTAACAGGTGTGTTGTGAACAAGACACGAGAAGTCATTCTTCTGCTCTACTCTGCACTGGTTAGGCCTCAGCTGTGGTATTGGAGTATTGTGTCCAGTTCTGGGCACTGCCGATCAAGAAAGATGTGGAGAAATTTGAGAGGGTCCAGAAAAGAGCGACAAGAATGATTAAAGGTCTAGAGAACGTGACCTATGAAGAAAGGCTGAAAGAATTAGGCTTGTTTAGTTTGGAAAAGAGAAGATTGAGGGGTGACATGATAGCAGTTTTCAGATATCTAAAAGGGCATCAGAAGGAGGAGGGAAAAAACTTTGTTCTTTTTGGCCTCTAAGGATAGAACAAGAGGCAATGGACTTAAACTACAGCAAGGGAGGTTTAGGTTGGACATTAGGAAAAAGTTCCGAACTGTCAGGGTAGTTAAACAGTGGAGTAAATTTCCAAGGGAGGTTGTGGAATCTCCTTCACTGGAGACATTTAAGAACAGGTTAGATAGATGTCTGTCAGGGATGGTTTAGGCAGTAGTTGGTCCTGCCATTTGGGCAGGGGGCTGGACTTGATGGCCTCTCGAGGTCCCTTCTAGTCCTAGTATTCTATAATTCTGTGAAGTTAACCAAACACAGGAAAATAACACTAGCTATCCAGCTTGGCAATTGCCTGTTGTCCTGTACTTACATATTAAATAAATTATTATCCATCCTGACATCCTGTCCTGTTGATTAACCCTGTGTGTGTGAGTACTGTACAAATGTTGGAGTATATGCAGAGCGTACTCTTAGGACCATCCTGTTGGGAATGGAGAGGATGGGAGGAAGAAAGAGGGGGTGAAAAAACCCCAAAACAAAACCTGCATTCTTTCAGGGCTTTTAATTACATGACACAGAGAAGCACATATTATACTTTTGACCAGTTGGGTGTGCAAACATAGCTGATTTAAAAAAATCAGAATTTTTTTGCATTACTTTAAATTAGTTTTTCTTTTAAAATATTTAAATGAAGTCTCAAATTAATAGAAGATATGTTAAGGCTTAAACTACTTTCAGTCTCTTTAATAAATATTTTAAGAGCGTCTTTCAAAATCTTTACATTAATGGCTGAACATCTCCATAAAGAAAGATAGTTTCTCCCTGATTCTGACTTTGTGGTCAAGCTTTATAACTCTGATACAATATGTTGCGTAATCTATTAAGAGCTCATTTTGTTCAATAAAAATTAATGTTATATGTTTTGTGTTACCCTTTTAATGAAGCTTGACACAAACATGAGCAAAAAGTTAATTATCTAGTAAATACATAATGTCATTTACTTTTTACTACCATGCTAAAATATACAAATAATAAGAATTTGAAAATATTAAGGTATGTGATGGCTTGAATAAATGTATATAATTATAGTGTACCTTTCTAGATAGTACAGATATCCAAATATAGTATAACGCCTCTACTGAGTTGTAAATCAGCATGTATTAGTGGCTGTATCAACTAATGAAAATACACCTTTCTGCAGAAAATAACTGAAGTAGAAGTGGAAAAGTTGATTAAAAATTGATGGTTTAAATTTAGGCTTTCCACATTGTGATTTGTCACTGATTTAAATTGCGTTGACTTAATCATTCCCTGTTGTTGGCCAATATTTATTTTACAAAGATAGGTTTAAGTACATGGAGGCTAATGTTGGTAATTTCTCAGCAGATTATACAGCTAAATTGGTGCATGAGGTCACCGAGGAGGACAGGTGATTTGCTGCAAATATTTTTATAATAATAAAGAAATGGTTAGAAATGGGTTTATGTCATAAGTACAATGGTATAACTGAAAATGCCAGTTAGTTTGGGGTTGTTTAGAAGTGCAGTTGGGATATTCTAATGATAATGAACCATTCTAATGTTCTGATTGGGAGTCCTGCTGTCTTCAATTTTGGGGTGGTTGGGATATTGGATTTTTGTTCCAGGTCTCACTCTGAAGTACACAGTAAGCTCTTCATATCTAGCAGCCCTGGGACTGAAAGGTTGCTGGGTATTCAAATATTCTAGATAATCAAGAGGTATACCTAGCAATGCATATCGCTAAAGAAAAACAGCGTTAGATATTAAGAAACAAATAAATGTATGCAGAGTGTTTTATTTACTAACAGTAGTATTGTACACTGTAAACTTATACTGTGTTTGTATTTACTTTCACTATATTGTATTTATGGAAAACTTTAACTAAAATTTACTTATGGTTAAAATGCCAGTTATTGAGAGTTCTGGATGATAGAATGCAGGTTAAGACAAGAGTTTACTATATTAGAGAAACAACAAAACCCACCCAAAGCCAAAAAAGCAACAACAAAAAACTTCTGGAAAATGCAACAGTGTTTTTTTTCAGTTTAAATAACAGACTATATTCTAGGCAGGGCGGATAGTGCTACCTGTTCTTAAGGTTACTTCACACTTCTCATTATAAGATCCTGTTTTCACTTCCTTTTAATTTTATCAAACTTAGGCAATTTGGGCTGAAATTTTAAGGCTTTTTTTGGGGGAGGGAAGTATTTCAGTCAAAACAGTTCAGTTGTTTTAAAGAGGAAGTTTATGGGAAAATAATCTTGTTGTCCCTGGGGGGGAAAAATCTGGTGATGTTGTAGGTCAGGTATTTCTCTTTTGTCATTCCTGTTTATATTTGGCACAAGCAACCTTAATTCTGGCATTTCCAACATCACATGTTTTGACTTTTTTTCTTTTAACCAAGTTTTTAATACATATTTGTTGAAAATTAAAATAGCAAAATGTGACTAATTAGGACAAAATCAAATGCTCAAAGATGGAACAGAAACTATATTTTTTTATTTTAAAGAGGTAATATTAATCAAACATTTTATGATGTTACCTAACAAATTACACCAAAACTTTGTCTAATAAGGGTGAAAGGGATGAGATTATGAAAGTGGTGTTGTGAAGAATTTTGAGTTAATGTATTCATCACCTTGAAGTACATTTTCCAGTTTTTCTCTAAATCTTCAAAATACCCTTTGAAGGCTCTGTTGCAGTTCATACTTCTTATATTCCTGGGTAATTAAGATAATTGTGTATATCCTGCACAAAAATATTTTGGAGGGAAAAACTCATTTATTTTTTCTTTTTCATTTCAATCTTTATAGAACTGTCCAACCTAATTTATCCTATTGGTGGGATTTAGTTTCCATAAGGAGCCTGAGAAGTCAGCTGAGAAATGGAAGTATAGAAGAAAGAAAATTGTGCTGTGAAAAGGGATTGAATCTGACAGCAGGGAGGCAAATCTGAGTCGTGATTCAGGTCTGCAGGGAGTACTTCACCTGCTGCTGAAACTCAAATTCCTCTCCAGTTGTTGTCCTCTTGCTGTGAGTTGCTGACTACTCTCTTGAATGGCTAAATCAGAGTGGCCATGGAATGGGAAATCCAGCTTTATAGGAGAACTAGCAGATGTACTTGGCATTGCTCAGCTCTTTCAAGTAATTTTTTGAAAATAAATATACATGCTTTATAATGATAGTGTTTTTCAAAAATGAAGGGTAGAGTGAAGCTTCAGGAGTGAGGAGGGACAGGGATGGGTGGCTTAGGGCAGAGGGTTGGTGGGGACTCAGGTTGGTGTCAAGGCGGGAAGTGGGGATGCGTAAATCAAGGCAGAGGGTCTCAGGACAGAGGACTAGAAGATGTGTTAACAGGGCCACCCATGGTGCTGACGGTGATGCTGCTAAGGTGGCATTTCCTTCCAGAGGGCTGGGACAGTGCTCCCCGACCATTGGCTCCTGCTGGGAGGTAGGGATGCAGGGCTGTGTGCTTGTTGGTTTGGGGCTGGGGCTCTGCGGGCTGACCCTGGCCTCTCGCTAACCTTCCCTTCCAGCTTGCAGCAGATCTGGGGAGGCATTGCTCTAGGGGCAGCCCGCAGTCTGTTGCTGCCCCCTAGGCCTGTAGCTTCTTCAGAGGGTCTTTGCCTGCAGGCTGTCCGAGTAGGGCCAAGTTCTGTGGGCTTCCTCCCTTCAGCAGCCACCTCCTTTCAGCAGCGTGGGGGGAGGAGGGGAGGAGACTCCCCTAGTCATTGTGGCAGGCAAGATGGTGGAGCCCTAGACCTGCTGGCCTCTCTCGGGGCTGCAGCTGCTCCAGTGGCCACTCTCAGTATTGTGTCCCTCCTCTCTGTGCCCCTCCCTTTTTCTCCCTTCTCCTCCTGCCCCTTCCTTTTCCATGTTCTGGGAAATCCTGGGATTTCAGGCATTTCTCACTTCTCAGGCACAACCAAACCCTGACCTTGGTTTAAATTAAGTAAGAGGAAGCTGCATATCAGATTTTATGGTTGTAGAATCAACAGACAGACGAACACAGACTAATATATATAATATAGATGCCAAAGGTGATCTAACCTTTGTTCATTCTTGTGAGGGAATGGAAAAACACAAAAGTGAAGATGCGGCGGGAGCAAAATTGAGTGAAGGTTGAGCAGGGAGTTATAGGATATGTCTTAATGGTAGCCCATCAATCCGAAGATGACAAATCTGTCCAGATCATCTGTTATTGGTCTCATGGTGTGCCCTCTGGTGACTGTATAAGCCAATTTTAGAGGTGCACATTTTGCTGCAGATGGTGCATGGGAAGTTTGCAATCTGTGGGTTGTGCATTACTGATGCTCTGTGATGTCGTTCGCGTGCCTCTTGTAGACGCCGGCAGCGGTCTTCCTCAAAGGCAATGCAGGTATTTCTGACTGTTGCATGCCACTGTGTTCTGTCACTGGCGGCGTCCTCAAGGTCCCTAAGTTTGATACTGCTGTACTGCAGATTGGCTTTGATGGCATCCTTGTAGCATTTCCATGGGCAACCTATACGCCGGGTGCCCTGGGAGAGTTCACCATACGGAAGCTGGCGAGGGATTCTGTTGGCATCCATGCGGCTGACATGACCAGTCCAACGTAGTTGTGACTTCATAATCATCATTTCGATGCTTGTCATCGAGGCTCTCTCGAGGACCTCAAGATTGGGCACTTTGTCTTGCCAGCAGATTTTTCATGATATAGGATATGTCTACATAGCAATTAAAACCCCCCAGCTGGCCCATACCTGCTGACTCAGGCTGATGGGGCTTGGACTAAGGGACTGTTAAATTGCAGTGTACAATTGGCAGGGGAACTGGAAGTATTTAAAGAAGCCTTAGTGAAAGCACAAGAACAAACCATCCCGATGTGCAATAGGAAAATAAAATATGGTAGGCAACCAGCTTGGCTTACTAGGGAAATCCTTGGTGAGCTTAAACTCAAAAATGATGCATAGAAAAAGTGGAAACTTGGATGGATTACTGAGGAGTATAAATGTATTGTGAGAGAATGCAGAGGAGTAATCAGGAAGGAGAAAACACAACTGGAACTGCAGCTAGCAAGGAATGTGAAGGGTAACATGAAAGGTTTCTACAGGCATGTTAACAAGAGGGAGATGAGGGAAAGTGTGGGGCACCTCTTGGATGAGGCAGCTAACGTTGTGGCTGATGATGTGGGAAAACCTGAAGTACTCTAGTTGTATTTTGCCTCTGTCTTCGTGGATTAGGTCACCTCCCAGACTACTGCACTAAGCAATGCAGAATGGAAAATAAGTGAGCAGATGTTGGTGGGGAAGGAACAGGTTAAAAGCTGTCTAGAAAAGCTAGACATTGACAAATCCATGGGTCTGGATTTAATGCACCCAAGAGTACTGAGGGAATTAATAAATGTCATTGCAGAGCCTTTGGCCATTATCTTCGAAAAGTCGTGGAGATTGGGAGAGGTCCCGGATTATTGGAAATAGGTAAATACAGTACCCATCTTTAAAAAACGAGAGAGAAACAGTCCAGGGAACTATAGACCAGTCAGCTTTACCTCATTTCCTAGAAAAATCATGGAGGAGATCCTCAAAGAATCCATTGTGAAGCACTTGGAAGAGGGGAAAGTGATCAGGAATAGTCAACATAGATTCACCAAGTACAAGTCATGCCTGACCAATCTGATTGGCTTCTATGATGAAGTCACTGGCTCTGTGGAAATGGGGAAGGTGGTGGATGTGATATACCTTGACTTTAGCAAAGCTTTTGATATGGTTTTTGAAAGAATACTTATTCCTTCATTCGCTGTCCCTGTCTCAGAAGTTGTACAGTATGGCAAGAAGCAGTTTCTCAGGTAGGTCAGTCCAGGATGTTTATGGCTCCCTGATTATGCAACAAGCAGCCTGGAAAGTCCTTTCAGCATTCCAGAGTGCACTATCTGGCCTACAAGGCTTACACAGTCACTGACTGAACTGTGGGAAGTCTTGGAGTTAGTGCATGACAGCGTTACTGTGACAGGGAGTGATGCCAATAAAGATAGGAAGAAGAAAACCCAAACCAAAACAAAAAATCCCCAAATAATTGTTAAATTACCTGTGCTGGTGTTCAATGAACACTGATACTAAGAACATGCTGAGTACTATATTAACAGGGAGTAAAGTATTTATATGATTTAAAATGACGAACTGGAGCGGAGCTTAGTGAAACAAATAGCTGAGGTGAGAGAGCGGCAGGAAAAAATCAAATAGACAAGTTTATGTGATGATTTTACTAAGAAAATGACTGTTGTATGTCAGTGAGTGGATTCAGATTTTGCCTCCATGTGTTTTTCTGCTTTACAGGTATAATAGAGGAGACATGTGGATTGGAACTCAAACACTGCCAAGAAGGGAATTAATTAATTTTTAAGTGACTTGGGTATTGGTGAAGGTGTTGGATAGACAATAGTATATCCTTCCCAGCTGTATTGCTTACATTGAGTATCCATTACATTTGTGAAGCAATTAGGAATCCTGTGTAGAATTTTTGGCCATTATTCACTCATTTGTCCAGTCTGTCACTATGACCAAATACATTGTAAACCAGCCGTGTCCATTAGGAAATTAATGATCACCACACTTGTGGTTGTTGTCTTTCCATATTTACCGCATTATATTATACAAAATGTTTTATAGAGCCAGGCATTTCCAGCCCCTCCCCTCTGCTCTAAATAAATGCGCTCTCCCAGAGCCAGGCACTCCCAGCCCCCCCCCCCCCCCAAATGCCCTTCCCTTTCACCAGAGCCAGGCACCCCTAGCTCCTGCATTCTAATTTAATGCTGGCAACGCACCAGAGCCACTGGGGCCACTGCCAGGGCTGCCTTGCACTCTCCCACCAAGCGGTGGGGCGCACATGTGGAGCAGGTGGGTGACAAACCCCGTGTGCAGCTCTCAGGAGGAGCTGCATTTAAAGGCTCCAAGAGCCGCAAGTGGCTCGAGAGCTGCAGCTTGGTCACCCCCCTTATTCGCCAGAATGTAGCGTCCTATTCGCCACATGTGGCGAGTGGCAAACGTATTGAACACCCTGTTCTAAACCTTCTTTCCCCTTTACGCCACTGCATCTACTGCTCTTTACTTCATAATGCTGTCTTCCATCTCTTCTTGCTCCTCTTTCAATTCTATTTGCATATTATCCTGTTGATTACTCAGCTTTTTGTGTCCTAAATTTGAACTCCTGAAAGTTGGCTGCTTCAGCCAAAGCAACTCCTAAAAGCATGCTGTGCCCCTGTGCCCACAAAACTAAACAGAAGCAAGCAAACTTCTGAGTACAGTAAATCCTTTCATATCCGGTAGCCTCGGGACTGGGACGTTGCCAGATATTTAAGTATTCTGGATGATAGATGTATACCTAGCAATGCATAACACTAAAGAAAAACAAGATTAGCTATTAAGATAAACAAAAATGTATGCAGAGTATTTTATTTGCCAACAATAGTAGTATTGTACACTAAAGTTATACTGTATTTGTTGTATTTATTTGTATTTACTTTCACTATTCTGTGTTTATGGAAAACATAACTAAAATTTACTTGTGATTAAAATGCCGGTTATTTGAGAGTTCAGGATAATAGAATGCTAGATGTGAAAGTGTACTGTACTACATCATACCATAATCAATCATCAGAGCACAAATGTCTTCTGTTTCATTGAAACCTGCCACTTCTTTCTTCCGTGTCAGACTTTCCCAGTAAAAACTGTTCTCCATCCACCCCTAGTTTTTAATAAGCAGCTTTTTGTGTCTGATTGGATTCAAGTTTGTCCTGGTCGAATCCTAGGAATTCTCTTCCATTGAGCAATCTTCAGTTTTATGTCCTTACCCCTACAATCTAGAGCTGAGTTCTTTTTTGTTTTCTGTAGAGCTGAAAACCCTAACAGATATTGTGGCCCCATTGGGCTATTTGCTGTGTACAAACACACACCTAAGCGCAGATGCAAATTCCTGTGCCTCATTTGCAGAATGTCACGTGATTTGGAGTCCGGAAGACTGTTCTTCTGGACTCCAAAATGCCATGTACAAGCGCGGCCCCCAGAAAGTCCTTCTTCCGGAGGCCCCTTCTTCCTGAAAATTTTTGGGAAGAAGGGGCCTCTGGAAGAAGGACTTCCTTCCAGAAGCTCCCCCCAGGGGCCGTGTTTCTACATGACGTTTTGGAGTCTGGAAGAAAGGTCTTCCAGGCTCCAAATCACGTGACATTATGCTAATGGGGTGCGGGGAATTTGCATCTGTGTCTCATTAGCATCTTTCGCTCCATGTATTAGCATGCCACTTCCAAAGGAAGTGGCCTGTGTAGAAATGGCCCTAGGGTGCATCTACACTGTGTAGAAATGGCCCCAGGGAAATTGAAAATGCAAATGAGGTGCATATTTGCATAATTGGCACCTCATTTGCATCTTTTGAAAGAAGAAAACCAGTGTAGATGCTGCTCTTTCGAAAGTAAACCCCTACTTCGAAAGAATCCGTCTTCCCATTAAATAAAAGGAAGACAGATTCTTTCGAAGTAAGGGTTTACTTGTCTTCCTTTTATTTAATGGGAAGACAGATTCTTTCGAAGTAGGGGTTTACTTTCGAAAGAGCAGCATCTACACTGGTTTTCTTCTTTCAAAAGAAGCTCTTTCGAAATACGAATATGCGAACGAGGTGCCAATTATGCAAATATGTACCTTAATTGCATACCTCTTTTGAAAGAGGAATGGAAGCGTAGATGCACCCCTAAAGAGGGAAAGCTAGTCTCACAGACTCAAGCAGATGAGACAGGCATAGAATAGAAAGAGAGAGCCAGAGGTAAAGTATCTTGATGAAATCAGTGGCAAAGCTGGAAATAAAAAAAAAAAAAAAAAATTCTCCTGACTCTCAGTCCAGGGTCCGTCTACTCAGCTACCTTTCTATGCTCTTGGTCATTCACCTACTTCCCTAAATCAGTTTCTAACTTTACCTTTGTCATTGTTTTCTTTTCTTTTTAACTTACATATTTTGAGTTAGTAATCGTAAAGTGCTGGGTACTGTCCAAAACCACAGGAAATGACATTGGACTGAGTATCTATTTAGTTGGTCTGTGGCAGTGGCCGTGGATTTTTAATCAATGACATGGCCATATTGTTTTTTATTTGAACAAGACTGTCCTGATACCTACGGCGGGGTGAGCAAACCTTTTACGCTGGGCCCCGCTTTTTTGACAGTACAATTAGGAGAGCCCCCTCCGACTCCTCTAATGTAATCTAAACTGATAGAAATTTTGGTTATGTTCAGATGAAAAAAGAAACCCAAAACACTTTTCAGCATGTGTAAGAAAACAAGTGTGGAGAAAGCAGTAAAAACTGTATGATGATACATACCTAAAACAAGTAACATATTTCAACATTTTTAATAAGATGGATGAACCTGAGACCCAGCAGCCTCATTCTGTGCCCCCCTTATGAAATTTCATGCCCCCTGAGGGGGGCCCCTCCCCTCACTCTGTGCACTGCTAACCTAGGGGACCAGTGGGAAGTTTGAGATTGTGGAGAAATGATGGGCCTAGGATACTGGTGCGCATTATTGAAGGGTTACATTTTTGTTTGGCAATACGTTAATTTTTGTGCACATCAATAAAATTCAGTGTAAGATTTGAATATAACTACTTTTCATGAATTACTGAGGTTTTTGGTTTTTACATTTTATAAAGTGTCTGAACCTTAAGCTTTGCATGTAAACAAATGAAGGAAATAAATAAAAAGTATGCAAATGTTTGTTTGCATACTGTGGGAGTAAAGGTATGATTTTGAACATAGACTGCTGGTCTCCTCTCATTGTTCTGCATTCTGTGGCATAAGTGGCTTCTTTTAGAAAGTGTTTTTAGCTTCTACTGTTTTGCAGGCTGTGCGGCACTCAGGAGAGTGGGAAAGGTGCCATACTTGGCAACACTCTGAGTCAGCCAATGAGTGCAAACACCTTGTGGCAGAAAGCTGACTCAGGCTATCTATCCACTAGTACTGTTGTGCCAGCAATAAGACAAAAATGCTGTTTCCAGAGATCACCACCATGAAAATAGAACAAGTTCTATCTAGATTCAGTGCCAAGTCCTCGGCTCATTTAAATATGCACAGCACCAATGAAATCAGGAGACACTACAACTACTCCATCCATATTGGCCAGGGGGCCATTTGGAACCCTCCACTTTCAAAGAAGCACAAACTAAAATTAGGTTGGATGGATGGAAGGTGCGTTATATGCAACAGAAAGTGTGGGACACTCTGTTTCAGAGCCTGTAGTGCAAAGGAAAGAAAAGAATGCCAGGGCATCACATTGGATGCCCAGCTCTGTGCTGTTTTCTCCAGGGTCTTCAGGTCCCATTACTGACATGTCTGCATGTCCTCCGTGGCTCTCAAAGAAGGGTCAAATCCTCAGCTGGTGCAAATCACCATAGTCTCTTTAGAAGTTTAAATTTCCTTTGTCTGTTTATGACTTAGACTATGTCTACACTATGAAATAAAGTTGAATTTATTAAAGTCAAGTTTGTAACACTGGATTTAATGAAGTTGAAGTTGTGTCCACCCCTGCCCACAGAGTTGACTTTATGCATCCCCACTAAATTGCTAAAGTTTGACTGTGCAGCAGTGCATTGTGGGAACCCATTCCACCGTTCCCTCGTCCCAGGGGTATTATGTGTTTTTGTTTTTTTTTTTGTTGGTACATTATGGGGAAAAAATGCTCGCAAGTGGTTGTGGGTGTGTAATGTCATCTTCCCAGAGTGCATTGCATTCCCCTCCTGTTGTAAACAAACTATCATTTTCCAGACGTCTCTTCTCTGGTGAGAGAAATTGATTGCATCATCCACATTAGGGACCTAGTTACCAAAAGTGTGTTGAGAGCACCTAGCTGACTGAACCATTTCAACAGGTTGTTCAACTAGTTTTATCCCAGTGACGAAACACTAACCAGGTGGGATTCAGAAGTAGGAGCCCATGATACCCAAGTAGAACATACTGGCTCCTTGGGACTAGGGAAAGACTTTAATATTATTCTCAAGGAAAAAAGATATGATGCATAAGTGGTAGTGTATTGGTAGTGTATCTGGCTGAAGGAGCCAGGTTTGAAGTTGAGAGAGAGAAATCTGTGAGTCCTCACCAAGGTAGAAGTGAAGAACTTTCTAAGGAGGCCATTACACTGACGTCTCCAAAAAGAGGCAAGGAGACCATTAGAAATATTTGCTCAAGGCTCATTATGAATCCCCAGGACTAAACAGAAGAGAAGGAAAGAATCTCCAAGGGCGCTGGTGTCTAGTGTCTGCTGGAAGGAGCCGTTACCCTGTCAGAAGTAATAATGGTTTGAGAAGAAAAAGTTAAGGAAGCATTAGAAGATAGAAAAGTTGAGGAAAGAATGAAGAGATTTTTGTTGACAAAACTTGCCACATGTCCACACACACACAATGTGTTTTGTTAACAGTCTGTTGATAAAGCTTGGCACTTCTGCCAACAACCATCTGCCTCTCCCAGATAAGGCAGAGTGGCTTTGTCAACAGATTCTGTTAACAAAAAAAGCTGTATGAATGCTCTGGTGGGGGGCGCTTCTGTTGAGAGACAGGGTTTCCAGGACACTTGGTAATCCAGTCTGCTGAGCTTCTGGTTGGCTGTTTTGTTGAGAGAGCGGCCGGGCAGTCCGGCTGCTTTGTTGACAGAGTGGATTGCTTGCTTTAGCATATGGCTGCACTCTGTCGACAGACATTTTGTCGGAAAAATCTCTTCCAACAGAAATGTCTGTTGACAGATACTTCCAGTATAGCTGTAGCTGAGGAGAGAGATTGTATTTGGCTCTGGGTTAAGGAATGATTTAATAAAGGCCATACATGCTAATCTCTTTTATTTTGGGGGAAGGGCTTTTGCTGAAGGATAACAGTGGCATTTTATTTGTAGTATGCTAGTCTGTTTTAAAAGTGTTTTTTTTTTTTTTTCTTAGTCTTATTATCACAATAGAAGGAAAATGCTTCTTGTTCTTTTGGATTAGCATGCATGTATATGTGTGTTTTAGTAGCAAGTGTGTATTTATTTTTTTTTTTCTTGACTGGATGTACCATATGCTTCGATCAGTAGTGGACAGTCTGTGGCCATGGACTCCTTGGCTTCTCCCCATGGTCTTGTCGTGCCCTGGGGCACTGGGACTACACACTTTCTATGCCTCTCCCTCCCTTTCAGCACTTTCAAAGGAGCCATGTGTTGCCTGATCTGCACTCCTTCCCTGTTCCTCTTCCTCTGTCCCAGAGCTGGAATTCTGCGAATCAGCTTAATTGTGGTATGTCAGCTCTGGTAGAGATGGGGAGGAATGGGGACGGAGTGCAAATCAGTCAATACTCAGACTCTGAAAATGTTGGGAGGGAGGGGGCGAGAATCAGGTAAGTGCAGGGTTTTAGTGGCTCAGTGTGTGAGAAGCACATGGTAGTAGAGGACACATGGGGCTGCAGGGAAACACTAGTGGGCCACAGGCTGCTGTGCTTAATTAAGAGGAAGGAGGGCCGCTCATGAGGCCCACCCACTACTGAGTAACTTTGGTCCAGTTGGTGTCCTGAGCTTTATCATCATGTTGTAATCCTTGGGGGTTTTTACAGTGGCCTTCTTCCTTGCATGAGGGACAGATTGTAGGATGATGCTTCTCAGATAATTTGCCAAATGGGCAAACAGGGACGGCACGATTGGCACAGGGTAGGTGGAAGTGTGTGTCTCTTTAGGATTGTATATGAAAGATTAGCTGAGTGTGAGTTATTGTTTAATGTTTTGATGCCAATCTGGTTTTTGGTCTCGTGTCCTGCATTCTGTCTGACAGGTTAGTTAGTGATTTGTGACTGCAGACTGGATTTCCAGATGAAATATAATCCCTTCCATGACTCAAGAACAGCTTTAGTGATTTATTGATGATCTTCGTAGGGACCGTTGGCTGCAGTGTCATGTCACAAGTCAGCTTATGTTAATATATGAGTACATATAGGAATTTAGAGTTCTAAATGCCTATGGGGTATAGTAGTCACATGCTGTGTCTAAATGTATTTGACACACCTACATTACAATCACTGTCCTACATCGAGCTCTGCGTGAACAAAGCCCTAGTCTCATGCAGAGACCTGCTGACTTCAGAGGGTCTTTAGATGAGAGCAGAGAATCTGCACCAAGCTCAGTGCAAATTTAGGGTGTTTACATATAACACTGTACCAATACGGGGTTGGCAACCTGCGCTTCTTTAAGGAACCACTTGTGGCTCTGGATGCTGCCATTGCTCACTCCTCTTGCAGCTCACTGACCTGCCATGGCTGAAATAATGGCACTAAATTTAATTGGTTTAACAGCCAGCAGGACCTGGGAGGAATCCAGCCATTAAACCAATAAAATTTAGTTCCATTATTCCAGCATGGCAGGGCAGGCCAGGAAGTCACCAGTGCTGCAGGTGGGGGGAGTGAGCAGGAGAGCTGGGGGAGTGGCGGCCGAGTCTGCTCTTGCTGGAGCTTCACGGCTTCTGCTGAGGAGGAGGTGGTGGGGGAAGGCGGCAGCCGCGGAGGAGCAATGGCAGCACACAGAGCTCGTTGCTTGAGGCAGGTTAATCTTGGGGTGGGTTTGTGGCTGAAAGGGGTTAAGCCTGTCGATGGGGATAACTTCACTTTCTAACTGGTACAAATCATTGTATGTGCGCTGTTCTTAAAATAGGGGTGACAAAGTTCGGTTTGACATTATTTATTAAGGACTGTCTCCTTTTCACATGCATTGTGACTCTTGAAGGATTGATTTTGTAACTGAATTAGAAATAATGGCTCTTCCCTCTGTTTTGGTTGCAGACCCCTGCATTAGCACGATTATCTGTTAGTGTGGAAGTGGAGGCCTGTATTACAACATTCTTTATATTATGTAAAGCTGTATTGTCCAACTGACACAATCAATAAGAAAAAAAAAATGAGACCACCTCAGAAGGTGGCAGACTAGCATGGTAGCATGTGCTTAAGACTGCAGTGGAGTGGGACCTTCAGAATGAGGAGATTTGCTTTCTTCTTTTTTTAGCAGGATAGAATATAAGTGAACAAATTTGTGAGTGATTTAGATTTTTGCTTATAGCATGATGATGTTACTCGTGGTTTTCATCAATTCTTTTAAGTAGTATGAGTAAGCCCTTTTTTCACCTGTCACTCAACCCACAAAATTAACAAAGGCTCGTGACGCAAAATGGTTTGGGAGGAAAGGTGGATAAAATATGGAACTCACATATGAATTGACATTTATGTAAGCAAATATGGGAAGTGTGGTGTAGATAGATTTGCTATAAGAAGGAGTGTGCACATTTGGTTGAAAGGTGATTTAGACTGGGTCTATGCTTGCCCCCAGCTTTGAAGGGGGCATGTTAATCAGGGTGACTGGAGATTACTCATGAATTGCTACAGTGAATATGCAGAACTTAATTAGGCAAATTCTCTCCTGCGGCAACTTTGACATTTCAGGGAATGAGGCAACCTCCCACTGGAAGAGCTCCCCCTGGCAGGAGGAGCTGCTGTCTTAAGACACTGGGTGCTGGGGAACAGGTGCCCCGCAAAACACGGGACAGTTTGCCCATTTTCTTAAAAATGTTGGGACGCCTGTGGGACAGCTTAAATAAGAGACTGTTGTGGGGAAAAATGGGACAGATGGTCACTTTAAAATTGACATAACACATACGTCCTGGTCCAGGATGTGGGAGGGGGTGGAGGGTTTCATACTGAAAAACTGCTGCATGTAAATACTCAAAAGTTGATTTTGAAAAGTTAGGTTATTTTTGATGTCTTATTTTACAAAGAACAAAATAACAAAAGAAAATCATCTGAATGAACAACTAATGTCCTTTTGATAGAACGGTTACTAACCGTTCTAATTAAGTACAAACCCAAGACAAAACATCAGTATAACAGCTGAAAAAAAAAGGACAATGTTGTTCAAAAAAGGACTGTCCTTTTTTAAAGCTTAAATATTTTTATGAAAAAAAATGCAAAACAAATTAAGCACAGGAAAATAATTTTAAATTTTGTGTTTTTATAAATTTATTTTTACAGAAAAAACTTAAATTAAAATAAGCAACATTTGACAGTGTTAATAGGAAGAGCGTTTTTGCATCATTTGATCACAAATTCACTTAATATTAGGAGTTATGCTGGAGAGTTGGCTCTGTATCAGGTACAGCATCATCTGCTTTTTTTTTTTTTTTTTTTTTTTTTCTGAACACAACTCATGCGGAAACAATATGAATTGAGTCTGTTTTGGCACGAGTCACGTACCAACTATACCATGATGAATGCATTATAAATACTAATATACCTACAGTATACTTTTTTCAAATACGTTAGTATTTTAGATATACACAATTTCATATTTAATATTTTAGAAGGAAAAATATGACTAACATCAATATTTTTTCATGGAACACCTATTCACATTGCATGGCTCACCAGTGTTCCGTGGAACACAGTTTTGGAAATGCTGGCCTAGTGTTATGTGGTCATACCACAGTGCAGTGGCCTGGACTTAATGACTTCTCAAGGACTCTTACAACTCTGCATTAAAGATACAGTAACTTGAAATGTGTCTGATGCTCTTCAAAACTATTCAATCCTTTATATGAGCAGTGTTACCTGTAAGACGAATGCTTGGGCAGCTGCCCAAGAAAGATACAGGTGCTATCCAGCTGATTAGCAGAATGCCAACAGCTGCCCACAGCCAGTTTAGGTATCTTTCATGTGGTATGAAGACTATCAGACTTGGGCATACAGCTTGACCCACATCCAAACTACAAAGTGACATGAGTTTGGTCCTATGTCAAAGGGCAACTTGGACTCTGACCCTTACCTCTACTGAGGTCCTAGAACTGAGTCCTGAAAGCTTACTGACCAGAGTTTGACTGACTTGTGTGAGGAGATTGGGCTCAAATCTGAGTCAGAACCGAGATTTAGGGTGCTTCCACCTCGCATACTGATGAAAATCCGCTCACATGCTGCCCTTGGCACCCACGTGGTGGGGTTGCTGACCCCTAGTTTAAGCAGAGGGATACCAATACACTATTAAAAGTAGCATTGTGGACAAGGGAGGTATTGGTTGGACATTTAGAGGTCCGTGAGCTGCGTTTCCACAGGGTTCTGGAATGCAGGACGTGCTACTCTACATGCCCAAGCTGGACCTCATGGTTTAAACCATTGCTACTCGATGTGGAGTGTCCTATATTTGTTACTACAGGAGTAGACAGACCTTCTGGCTTATAGGCAGTAATACAAATAAATAGTAATAATGAATCTTTATATTGGAAGCTTTATCTCTTCTCCTTGACATCTGGACTGGCTACCTGAAAAATCATTAAATAATCTCCTTTCAAGGCCTGCCAGAATACTGTTTTTGGCAATATTTTCAAGCAAGGCCTACCTCATGGGCTGTTTTTCCAAGGATTGGGTAGTTATCTCAAATAAGGTAGTCCCACTATTCACAGTGAGTTGGTGCCTGATTTCCAAAGTTGCTGACCACCCACAGCTTCCATTAGAGCTGCAAATGCTCAGGACCTTTTGAATTAGGCCCTGAATTTTATCATTGCTTTGAGAAGCTTAGTATTTGGGAAGCGTTAGATCTGATAAAGATGCAGTTACAGATGAGGGTGAGAGAGGGTCTGTGCCTGCTGAGGAGAGAGTGAATGTGAAGACAAATTAGTTATGTACAGTGCTGCTTTTTTAAAATTGTAAAACAAAACAAAAAAAGAGGAGCTGGTACTGTGCGACTCCCCACCTCCATGGTTGGGGCTGCGAAGGTGCTGATATTCATTACCAGCGCGCGTGCACATGTGCACGCGCACACACACACACCCACTGGTGTTATGTATGATGCAATAGAGAAGAGGGAGCTGGTGTAGGAGTGTGAAGAGATTGTGTAAAGAGATGGTTAAAATGAAGCAGCATTCTGAATGGCTATGAACAGGGCAAGACTACATTTGTCAAGGCCAGATAAAAGGGTATTTCCACAATTGAGATGAGTAATGTGTTTTTTTTGTTGTGTGGGTAGGAAAGGCCATATGGTAGAGATGTTCTTCACAAAGATTTGGTAAGATGTAGACGTTAACCTGGATGTGAGACCTAATAAATAAAAGGTGGACACAGTATTTGTGGCTTCTATTTGTGTGTGCTGTTTCTGAGGCAAAACCGTTCTAGTGGAAGCCACTGCTACCAGAGAAAGGAAGTGAATTGTGTACTGTCCTTTTAGTAAAAGGTGATCAGTTTCTTGTCCTAAACTTATCAAGGTTAATAAAATAGCTCTTTCTTCTCACATGTTTTCAGTCTCTGTCAACAGATCATGTGCACACTAGGAGGCATCATCACGGACAGTGTGAGCAATGCACTGTGGGTGTCTGTCCTGCCATGCTGTGGAAAGGAGAGCTGCTCCCTGCACATCTTGGGATTTCCTCTGAGTTCTTCCACAGCCTTCTCCACTGCTGGGAGCGGCATCCTGAATAGCTCTGTGAGCTCTCTATGCTGAGGAATGTCAAAGTAGCACACTTCCCTCTCCTGCAGCAGTCTGCTTTCTGCTGTGTTCCTAGCCCAGGGCAGACCAGGAACATGCCAATGATTTGCTTTTTGTTTGTTCCCCAAATGGAGCAGCACACTCAGCTGTCACGTACATCCTGGAGCGTTGAAAGGGGAGGGGCTCATGCCTGCAGGGCAGCACACAGCAGAGCAATGGATCTAGGCAGGTATTGTGGGATACTTGTGGATGCCAGTTCCATTAGTAAAACAGAGTCCACCCTGACTCTTTGTTGACAATAAAGGGAAGAGAAAAGGGGAAAAAAAATCTCTCATAGGAGTGGAGGTTTTTGTCCCTGAAACTGGGCATTTTTTCCTGATAAAAGTTGTATTGCAGTGCGTAGGCTCTCACTGTTTTGACACCACAAGGCAGTTTTTTGACAACAACACTTAGTAGTGAGGACAAAGCCCTATTTGTCATTGTGGTTGTGGAGTTTGCTTTGTGTGGCAGTCCCCAAGGGAGAAGAGGAAGGAAAACCATGATCTGAGCTAAACTAAACAGAACCTACATGGGGAGAAGATTTGAGAGATGTGGTGCCCATATTTAAGTGCGGGTAATTATATAATGGAAAAAAATTAGAGCTGCTGTGGTGGATTCTTCGTCACTTAAATCTGTAAATTGAGACTGGATGACTTTCTAAAGAATATGCTGTAGTTTGACTAAAAGGTGTAGACTAGATCCAGGGGTTACTCTGTGAAATTCTGTTGTCTGTGTCACACGAGGTCACTTCTGACTTCATTATCGAATAGAACACTCTTAATATTTTAATTTCCATCTACTCCCCCAAATATAAGAAACCTCTGAGCACATATGACAAGGGTACCAGGAGCTCTAGAACTAAAGTTGTGCCCTTTTTCCTCCTCCCCCCAGAACATTAGACGAATAAACTTTCAGAACTTTCTGCTTTAGCTACATGACTCTAGGCTATGTCTAGATTTGAGAAATCCATTCACGAAATACACACAAGTTGCACAAAACGTTCGTGTATCTCCTGCCGATGGTTCTGTTGGGAGAGGCTTTCCCAACGTTTGTCTCATCTACATGGGGCCAAACGTCAGGAAAAACCCTTCTGCTGACACCTTCCTTTTTCTTCGCGGAATGAGGATTACTGGCATGTCGGCTTGGAGCTCCCAGAGCAGACATCTCCCAGCAGAAGCCTGGACTTTAGACATAGGTCATGTCTACATTACACAGCTTTTAGTGACACGGCTGTGTTAACATAGCCATATTGCTAAAAATCAGGCAATGTAAATATTGTGTTTTGGCACTTTTGCTGATAAAATACTTTTACTTTCATGAGCAGTGTTCACTTTGTCAGCAGGAGAGAGTTCCTGTCACAACACTTGCACTCGCCGCGGCAAAACTGTTGTCTTTTTGTGGAGGAAGAGGAGGACCTTTTAAGCACAAAAAGTTTTGTTGCTCAGTTGCAGGTGTAGACATAGCCTTAGAGTACACCTGTACTGCAATGTAGAAAATGGTCAGCACCAATTCTCAGAGCCTCGGTCAGTTACCTTGGCTCCATGGGACTTGAGCTTCAGAGCTATAGAAGTGCAGCATTGTCATTTAAGCCTGGGTTCTGGGACTCCCTTGAGTTGGGAGAGTCTCTGAGGGCTTGTGTACGCTACTACGCAAGGTGGGGAGGGATAGCTCAGTTGTTTGAGCATTGGCCTCCCAAACCTAGAGATGTGAGTTCAAGTGCAGATCTCTGGCCCCAGTCTGGGGCTTTGTGGGGGCTCCCCGCTGGCCCCATGCACAGGTCTCCAGTGCCGGTCTTGGCTCCATGGAGCTGCAGCAGGGCCCATAGTACAGCATCCTACCAAACACAAAGAGACTGAGCCACCACATTTAGATCCAGGCAGTTTAGGAGCATTTGGACCTGTGGTTTGTATTAGCCCCACATCAGTTACCAAGAATGAGATCTTGGCTGTTGCTTGAATTTGAGGTGTTCTGTGGCATGTTACCATGATTTCCTGCACTCCCACATTTCAGGCATGTGGCTCCATAATTCCATTTCAGGGCCTCAGTGAGATGTAGTAAAAAACTGAAAACATCTTTCTGATGCAACAGACCACCTCCAACCCACTGGCTGCATCCCTACATGTGTTTGCAAGAGCCTAAGAGCTCAGTGCCAAGCAAACTCCTTGCCCCAGTTTGGGCTCTGGCAGTGGTGGCAGGTCCAACTCGGCCTGTCTTTTCCCTGGCTGTCGCCCATTTCTTTCCTTACCTCCCCCGAGCTGGGCACTGATCCTCCCTCCCTTCCTTCCCCTGAGCCAGGCAGTAACCACCCCAGTCTTTCAGCTAGGCACTGACCTCCCCTCCTTCTCCCAGCCAGGCACTGATTCCCTGCCCCCTTCCCCACCCAGACACTAAACTCCCCTGAGTCCCTCAAGGAGGCATTGAATCCCTCCTCCTAGCGCCAGGCACTGACCTCCCTCACTTTCCCTCAGCCAGGCATACCCCTTTTCCCTCTTCCCCTGTGATCTGTGGTAATTTAAAAACCCCTTGTGAATGTTTCCCTGTTTGATTTCCGAGCAATCAAACACTAGCCATGAATTGGTTCCATTTTTTCTATTTTATTCTACAGGGTGATTCAACACTCAGTTATCTGCCCGCCTTTTGCTTTTTCTGCTTTTATTTTGTAATCCCAGCAGAGGGCTCCTCTCCGGCTGGTTACCGATCCAAGAGGACACCAGCTTGGACCCCAGGAGAGATCCCTGAGATCCTTAATGTATGGGGTGAGGAGTCCAGAATATCAGTTGCATGGCTCTTTCCTTGCATTGACAGGCGAGCTGGGGTCCCTGTAGCATTTTGAAATGGCACAGAAAGGAGCAGGGAACTGCAGAGAGAGATTCAGGAAGAGAAGGGGTCCTGGGACAGCTTCCTGATTCCAGGGCACCTTGCATTTCCTGTTGACATCCCACAATGCCTAGCAAGGCCAGGCATGATGTGACTCACACCCAGAATGCGTTGCTCTTATTTCTGAATAGAGCTCTGTAGTGTGAAGGCTCAATTTGGAAATGCTGTTGCACTGTGGATGCTCTATTCTGAAATAACCTATTTCTGCTTAACAAAGTAGAAGTAAGTGATTTCTGGAAAAATTCCTATAGTATAGACATAGCCTTAGTGAAGTCAGAAGGAGATGAGTGGCAATGCCTGTCAAATTTATAAGGGGAACTTGGAGTGCTTAATAGCTGGCCTTCCAGGCTTTTATTTTGATGGGTCTTTTCCCTTCCAGAGGCATTATTCTAGTGGAGTATGCTTTGATGAGCAAGGTGTGCCTCAGGAATATGTGGAAGTATCTGCTTCAGAGCAATAATCCTTGAAACCCTGATTTATAATTTATATTGAGAGATTCACTTTTACTGATAGGAAGAAATTTGTATTAACCGTGAGCATAGCTGAAGGAAGTTGAAAGTATGCAGGGATCTGTACACTAAGCAAAAGTACTGTCAGTGTGTCCTTTATGGTACTTCAAAAATATTTGAAGTAGATTTTTCAGTTCTGAAAAATAGTCCATGCAGAGCAGGACAAATTTAGTGGTATGTCATAGTTTCGTCCTAAATTTTCTGACATAATTCCTGTAAAATATCTTGGACTGCAGGAAATTTTCAGTGGTTTGTAGGGATATAAAGATTAATTATGTAAATTCAGATTTGTGAAGATGCTTGCATGAGAAGTTTCCCTCTTTTTCATCTCCTCAGAAACTTACAGTTTTACTGCAAATATATTTTTGTGCCACTGTTAGTTGTTCTGTTTCCTGCCAAATGGTGATTTTGTGTGTGTGAAAAGTTTGAAAAACCATTTAATTCATTTTGAGTTCTCTGCCTATGTGGGGAAAGGCAAGCAGAGAAAGAATGGTTTGCATGAGCCCAACACATTTGTGTTACTTTCCAGATCACTAAAACACCTATTTTAAAACTTTAGATTTACATTATATGTGTAATCAGGTGCCTCGGATAGCTTTGCAGAGCTTGGTTTAGAACTTAGTTATGTCTTTACAAGCAAAACTGCTGCATGTACCCAATTTGTAATCTTTCCAATACATTTATAGCCATGTGTTGAGTTTCCAGGTATGAATGAGCTTGTGTGTGTATATTTGTAAGAAGAGGGAGAGTAATTTTTGCATACTGAAGCACATGCATGTGTGTTTGTGTGCCATTTTGTGTTTGCAAACATTCAGATAAACATGGCTGGTTGCTTGTTACCTGGTAGTTTAAAGTCTCTCATGCCCTCATCAGATGCACAAAGATATTAATGACGAGAGCTCTGTTCATACAATTTTGTGATTATGGAAATTAAATAAACAAAATTCAAGGAGTTCCTATGTCTACTTACAAAATACCCCAGTGCTGTTGTAATTTGGTTCCCTTGTGTATGCATGGTTTTTGGTGTTAACTGCATATACTGTAAAATGTATGCAATAATATATATGCAGTTTGGCCATATAGTAAACACTTGGGAGACGTAGTCTGCAATTCTTTTTAGAGGATTGTCTGCATGGATTGTAGCTGAAGAGTCTATGTATACTATGGACCTTCACATCTCAGACCTTTTGAACACCAGTATCCACTGGCTTTGCATATGCTCGTGTTGCTACCCATCTAAGGGTATGTTCCACACAAAAAATCTTCATAAAAAGAATAAGGTTGCAAAATTTGGAAACATCAGAATTATTGTTGGCTGTACTACATTTGGGTGGCTTTTTTTCACAGGGATGGCAAAATCTACAGACAAATGTGCCTGCTAGATTTTTAAGTCCATGTTCTAAAGCATGGGGGAACAGTAAAGGTCACAAGATTTTTAATATGGACAAAACAATATATTTTCCCTTAGCTTTGTTCTCAGAAATAGCTTGTAACCATTTTGGATGAAATTAGGGGAGGGGGAAAAAAAACAACAAACCAACCACAGTCTAAGGTATACACTCAGCTCAGAAGATTTAGTCCAACCTGGTTAAAATTTGCAACACTATAAGCAATGTCTTAAAGGAAATGTTGAGCAACACTAATAATCAGCAGTGCTTTTTGCCCTTCCTGTAACATGTACTTAACAGTCTCTGCTGTCATTGTATTCCTTCTGACTGCCACAGGCAGAGAGCCAGAACTCACTGTGCTCTGTCTACTCTTTTTTTTTTCTCCTTTTGGTAAACTAAAAACATACATACAAGATCAAGCCAATGCTCCACCTAGCTCATTGTCCTGTCTTCCAGGAGTGGCCAGTGCCTCATGCTGCAGAGAGAATGAACAAAAAGGAAATTGTTCAGTGAGTCTACTCCTGATGCGTACTCTGAATGTCTGGCAATCGGAGGTTACGGGTTCCCAGAGCAGGGAATTGCATCCCTGACCATTGGCTAATAGCCAGTGGTCCTTCATGAAATTATCTGGTTTGTTTCTGAACCATGGTATAGTTTTGGCCTCTTAGAGTGTGTATAAATGTACTCTTGCCCTGTTCAACCAAAGCATCTAAGCAAAGTTTAGAGCCCTGAGATCAGTGTTCCAGTTGGAAGCAGAAATTGCTGGAGTTCGATAATTTTTTTAATTCAATCTTTTTATTTACAATGAATGTACAAATTCAATGTCGTTGAATGCAGAAGGAGCCAAGGACACTCATTTGTAGCATTCAAGCCTCTCTAGTAGCGATAGGCAACCAAGGCTAATGAGTGCATCGCATGAGTGCCCTCCTTCATTTCAGTGGGCATCAAGATTAAAATTGGTCAAGTGCACTAACCATGACCCCAAGAATAAGATTAAATACAGAGCATGTTGAATATTTCAACATAAGTAGAAATGCTTGAATCCAGTTTCCCACCATTGCTCTTAGCCGTTGTCAGACTTAAAACTTTTTAGCTTTTTTAAAACAGACTGTGCTTACAAGCGCCCACTTGACTCTCCCTTTCTTTCTGTTCGTGTCCATCTTCAGGTTTTGTGTTCATTTCTCCCTGATATACGCACACACTGCTACTTAAAACAATATTCTGCCAAAAGTTCCTGAGTCAGTTTCTCAGACACCTTTTTGTTTTAGATGGGGGCTTGTGCTTACAGTGATGTTAACTAAAGAGTGAAGACACCATCAATCTCAGTGTGGTTCTAGTTCCTTTCATTGGGCTCACACCCACAAAAATCAAATATACCATCTCCTGCCACTGGGTTTGAAATCAAGTCAAGCAATCCCACTCTCCTTTTAATTATGGCAGTCATAGCCCATGGGTGGCAGTGGTAGGGGAATCAATTATTATCAAACTGCTTCTATGCCACCCTAAAACCTACAGTGTAGTCAAGGGCCTACCATATTCCCAGCCAGGAAAAATGTGTCCATGACTGTGTGAAATCTGGTCTTTTCTATGCTTTTACCCTATGCCAGGGATGGGGAACTTATGGCCCAGTGGTGAGGTCAGGCTCCCAGTTCCCTTTGATCTGGTTTGTAAGGCTTGGGGTTCTACCCCCTCCCACATCAGGGTGCCAGAGCTAAAGCCCCTGCATGCCCTGTTCTGCCTTGTGGGGGTAGGAAGTGGCTTGGTGCATTTCTGTTCTCCCTTTACTTCAGCAGGTAGAATGGCAGAGCAGGGGAGCACTTGCCTGCATGCTCTCTCCCCCCTGCTGCTTCCATTGGTTTGGAATTCTGACAAGTGGGAGTGGCAGGGGTAATGCCTGCAACTACCAGGTGAATGCCCCAACCCTGGGATCCTCTTTCACACCCCCTCCCCCGTGCCCTACCTCCCACCCAGCCCCTTCACCTCCAGCCGGCTCCTGTACCCTGTCTTCCACCCATACTGTACATCTCCACCCCAGCCTACTCCCTGGCAGCCTCCTGCACACTGAACCTTAATTTTTGGCCCTGCCCCAAAATCTAACTTGCCCAGGCCCTCAGAAGAGTTAGTATAAGGAGACCCTAGGATCCCAAGTTTGGCTGGTCTGTCTGTCTACCTTATTTTTCCCCCTGCTTCTTAGTTGAGGCCATGACTTTGGGGGTGGTGACTTAAAAGGTAGTCGCTGGAGGATCAGAAGTTTATTTTAGGGCAGTGATGCTGCCTTCACAGCTGGGTGGTTGGAGAGTCCTAGCTGTTGGCCAGTTGTCCTGCTCTGATAGCAGCACCCCACCAGCAGCAGTGCAGAAGTAAGGAAAGCAATACCATACCATGCCATTGTTACTTTGCTGCTGCCTTCACTGCTGGGCGGCTGGTGAGTAGCAGCTGCGGTCTAAGGAACCAGCTCTGCAGGCAGCAATGCAGAAGTAAGTGTGGCGTTACCATACCAGGTCATCCTTACTTCTGTGCTTCTGCTGGCAGCAGCTCTGCCTTCAGAGCTTTGCTCCTGGCTAGCAGCTGCCATTCTCCAGCTGCCCAGCTCTGACGATAGTGCCATTGGCAGCAGCAGGATGGAATTAAGGAGAGCAGTACTGCATGCCCCCTGCAATAACTCTGCAACCCTCCCCCAATTTGTTTTGGGTTAGGACCCCTATAATTGCAATGCCATGAAATTTCAGATTTAAATAGCTGAAATCATGACGTTTAAGATTTTAAAAATCCCATGACTGTGAAATTGACCAAAGGGTACTATGAATTTTGTAGGTCCCTAAATATAGGGACAGAGGAGTAATAGCATGCAAGTATGGAGAATCAAGAATCCTTGTCTTCTTTGAGGGGAATCCGTGGGAAGGTGAGGTTAATTTAGACATTAAACAAGTAATAAGGTATGCAAGTCTGGGCCTAGTGCTCATTAATGAACATGTCCACAGATATAAGCCACAGGAAAAAGCAGCAGCTGGAGTCTTGAGCAGAGAGTGGGATCAAGTTAGACAAATGCTGTTGCAGACAGATGGAGGGGAAGCAAGATTTACCAAAATGGGAAAAACTGACATAGCTATAAAAAGCCCTTTATTATAACTTTGAAGCTGTTGATTTATTGGCACATGGCATGTTGATTTAGGTTTCTATTTGTTATTGTTATGAGATTCACCTGTATAAAAGGAGGTTCCAGAGTGTGTAGTACTGTTACTTTACTTTAGCATCATAAAAGCACTTAACCAAGTCACACTTAGGACATCCTAAAGTTGTGTGTCGTGTATCCTGTAAGGGAAGCAAAATACCCATCAGGCATTATCCCCCAACACCTTTCATTGAAGTATTGGTATTCCCATTAATTGCTTAAAGAAAAGCTGCCCTTTTTCTGCAATGGAATTTAGTAGCAAAGTTGTTCTGAAAGCTCATTTTATAATTGGCTAATAAGTCACACCTGGTATTATTGCTTGTTACATCCTGTTTAATATCTGCCTTGTTATTGGATTGTGGGATTCCTGTTCAATGGTGGAACTTAAACCCTTTTTGGCTAGTTCTCTGAGAAGTTTATAATACTACAATACACTTTCTTGAAATCTACTTTTTGTGTTAAGTGGTTTCCAGCTTGTCAAGGGTCTTATTTTGTGCATGGGCTAATCAGAATGCAGCAGGTCAACAAGGATGTAGTGAGCAATTGTCATTCTACTGAACTCTACCCCTTTAGCTGAAGTGAAGAAATCTACACTATTATTGGAATGAAAAAACAAAATAATTGGAATGGAATATTGTCACATGATCAACGTCTGCACATTTGAAAACTAACATCTCAGCTTGGCTTCAGCTATTTGTTTTCTATAAATGACTGTTTCTTTTTCCTTTTCATGTGTGTAGCATCTGGAGCTCATTCTGTGACCACATTGTCTTTAACTAAACTTGAAATTCACGTGTTTCTTTTTTTGTTAAAAAATTAGATACATTTTTGAGAATTTGGTACAGCGGAGACATGCATTTGACAGTTCTGGAGGCTGAAGGCCTCTGGTTAACTGCATACCTGTTATGATCAGGTCAGCAGAGTGGCAAATTCCACCATTGTCTTTAAATTCAAGAAAAGATAGTCCAGTGCTTCAGGTACTAGGCTCTTGTTTGGCAAACCTTAGTTAGGATGCCTGTGGTAAAGGTTAAAATCTATGTAATTTTGGGCAAGTTGGGCATTGCTCCAATCAGCATAACTCAGACAGGCATTTCATTGCTTAAATACCTTTAATACAGGCCTTAATTTTTCTGTGCCTCAGTTCCCCATCTATGAAATGAGGGTAATGTGTTCCCTTTCCACACAAGGGCATTGTGAGGATAAATAAAAGTAAATTAAAAATTAAGACATATTTATATAATAGGTGCCATATAAATTCATAAAATAAAATAGACATCTTGGCTTGGAGAAGCCCTATCATTGAAAAATGGTAGCTTCCTCAAATGTGTAATTTCTGCTGAGTAGCGTAGTTTATTATTTTTATTTGGTGGTTTTTAGGCAGATGGTGTGAAAGAAATGTGGTAGTTCTCTATCTTGGGCAAACATACTGTTAATTTTTTCGTCACCTGTAGACTTACTACATAATGTGAGTTTGTTCTATTACCATTATGTGTTTGAGTGTTTTCTCTAGACCTACTGAAACCATAATGATTTCCTGTTTTCATGTGGTTTGACAGATCAAATAAATACACAGAGAGCAGTTGCTGCAGCATTGGCTTTAGTATGTGTAAATAGCTCTGTATAAAATGAAACGTGAAACTTTTTGAACAGTAAAATGCTAGTGTGTTGGTAAACAAATAATTTTATTGTCATTAGAACTGTGGCATTGCCGCTATATAGTGTCTGTTTTTCTTCCCCTGGGGGGAAAAAATGCAATTCTAGGTGCATTTTGCTTGCTGTCTTGTTTTAGGTCCCAGGATATTTGAGAAACAAGGTAATTGAGGTAGTGTTCTTTATTGGCCCAAACTTTATTGGTGAAAGAGACAAACTTTTGAGCTACACAGATGTATAGTCTTCCTCAGAGCTTTGTTTAGCAAGAAAACTTGTCTCTTTCATCAATAGATGTTGAGTCAATAAAAAGACGCTACCTCACCCACTTAGTCTGTGCGTGCATATGTGATGTATATGCATATGCATAATTTGTATGAAGTGTTTTTTATAAAAAACATATGGTCTTAATTCTGGGTGTCCTAACTTTTTGGGTGCCAAACCTGAAACATAGTGTGTAGGCTAACTAGTTTCTTAAAGGTGGTTCAGAATTGGGCACCAAAAACCACTAGTGACTTCTGCAGAGTTAGCCTTGACTGTCTATCAGTAAATCTTGACACAAAATTACCTACTAAAATAATTATCCAATTGCCTTTAACTCTTTTCACTTTTGTTTTTAAACACAAACTTGGGTACTTGAAATCCAGTTCTAATTAGTGTGAAAGGAGCTGCCTACAATATAATCTAAGTATACTTGGGATGGGGTTGAAGCTACAGGGGAAAAATGCCTCTCCCTAAGCCCTGAAGCTGCTGTGTCCAGCTGGGAGGACACCCCTCCTTGTCAACCCCATTAGGGAGCTGTAGTTCCTGGGAGATAAGGGTCCCTGCCTAATGGCCCCAACACTGAGCAGCTGCAGCGAGGGGAGAGGGGCCTCTCTTCACTGTCTCCAGTGTGTAGGCCTGCCAGTTGGGGGTGTGTGTGAGGACCAAAAGAGGTAATTGCCTCAAGTGCCTGGGGATTCAAAAGGATCAAGGGCTCATGCGACTGCAGCAGCAGTGGTGCCCAGAGCCCCAGGCACTTTAAATTGCTGCCAAAACACCATGTGGTGTGCTCTGGATGGTACTAATTGTGGGGGAAGAGGTCTGGACCCTCCCTCTTCCAGGAGCACAGAGCCAGCTCCCACACCTACCTTGCACATGGGCCATGTGAGGCTGTCAGCCGCCCTGTCAACATGGAGCAGCCAGCACAGTGCACCCAGTTCTCAGGTGTTTATATCACGGGACTCTGTGTGTTGCCTCCATGTTGCAGTTGAGAACAACATGTGTGGCATGGTGCGGAGCCTTGTGCCCTACCTCTAGATACCTGCTGATCGCTTATGGGGCACAGCTCAATACCCTGGGACGAGCTGCAGCAGGCAGCTTGCGTTAGCGCCACTGCCCAGATAAGCCTGAGCTCCAAACCCCTTCATGCACTACAAAACCAACACCTCCAACCCAGAGACTGTTCCTCCTTCTGCACCCCAACCAACAGTCCTGAGCTCTTCCCCTGAAACCTGGAACCCTCCTCATACACCTCATCCCTCATACACCAGAGCCCTTGCAGTGGGAGTTTATTTTAAAAGCAGTTTTATGTGAGACGGTTGCAGGTACGTGTATGCAAAATAGCTGAAAATATGCTTTAGTGGCATCCCCATGACAAAAATCTTTGGCTGTGGCTACACTGCACCGTGTTTCAAAGTAAGATATTTCAAAACAGCTATTTCAAAATATTTTATTTTGAAATAACACAACTACTACAAACACAGGCTATGTCTACACTAGCACCTCCCTTTCAAAAGGGTGATCCTAATGAGACACTTTGGGATATGCTAATGAGGTGCTCCAATGAATATGCAGTGCCTCATTAGCATAATGGCACCTGCAGCACTTCAGAAGTGCCACTTTCAATCTCATGTGGCCCATCTGTGCGAGGTCCTTTTTGAAAGAACCCCACACACTTCAAAATCCCCTGTAACCAGATAGGAATAAGGGAATTTTGAAGTGTGTGGGGTCCTTTCGAAAAGGACCCCGTGTAGATGAGCCGCGTGCGATTGAAAGTGGCACTTTCGAAGGGCTGCAGCTGCCGTTATGCTAAAGAGGTGCTGCATATTCATTGCAGTGCCTCATTAGCATGTCCCAAAGTGTCTCATTAGCATCCCTTTTTCGAAAGGGCGGTTCTAGTGCAGACATAGCCACAGTGTATTTCAAAATAGCACCAGCTGTTTTGAAATAGCATTTCCAGACACAAAGCATTATTTTTAAATAGTACAATTGGAGCCCATTATGGCTTACTTTGAACCAGTGCTATTCTATGTCTTATAGCACCTATTTTGAAATGGGTGTTATTCCTCCTGTACTGAGTTACCAATTCTGAAATAACGCACGCCTTATCTTTTGATTTTATTTCAAAATAGTGTGTGCATAGTTGAGATGCTATCCAGGTTATTTGGTAATAAAGGCTGTTATTTCAAAATAACTCTGTAGTGCAGACCTAACCTTGAGTCCAGCTAGAACAGATTAACTGTAAATTTAATGCAGCATATTTGTTTATATGGATTTTGTATTTTCACACAAATAATGTGGTGGTCATGGTAATGTGTGTCTGTAGTGTAAAGCTGAAGCTTGATTTGGGATTGCTAAATAATTGGTCATCAACATTTTGTTGTTTCTGTTAGAAGAAAGCTGTAGCTCAAAAAATCTGAGTGCTAAACAGCACACTGGGTGACAATTTCTTTTTACCCTCTATTCATTAAAGAAACAGGAACCAAGAAAGAGGAAAGAACATGATTTTTATTGCCAATTATCATTATAGTATGGCAGTGATAGACTTGTTATGTCCTTTTAGAACTATACAGTTAAACTTCTTTACATTCCTCTTTGAAATAGTCTCTCTGCCAGCAGATGTGTGGTGTTAGAAAATAAAATCACAAAGGTTTGTGACTATATCACTCCCTTCTAATAAAATACTGCAGTTCTCTCAATTCTTTATTTTCCTCTGGAAGTAATGGGAGATTCCTTTATAGAGGTGAGGAGCAGGTTATGTTGGTGATGGAGTAAAGGAAACAAGACTAGGTCCTTGCTTCACAATAGTTCTCATTGTGTTTGGCCATTGTGGAAGCAGTTAGAAACTCATTATTCTGTTAGGGTTTTTCTTTTTCTTTTTGATATGCGTGTTGCACTGGAGAGGTTGATGGGTATGTCTACACTGAGCCCTAGTTCTGACAGTTTGATGCAAATAAGCAGCCTCAAATGCAAAATGGTGATTCATTTGCATATTTGTCGCTAATTTGCATACCCATTAAGCTAATTTGCATGTCCATGCTGGAACTCAAGCAGTGTAGACAGGGTTCTGCCAAAAAAAAAAAAAAACCCTTTGGCAGCAAAACCACACACCTACACTGCTTGATTTCTGCCAAAAATATGCACATTAGCTGTGTAAAGATGCAAAGGAGTCACTATTTTGCATTTTCGAGACTGCTTATTTGCATCAAACTGTCAGCACTAGGGCTCAGTGAAGATACAGCCTATGACTTTTTGTCTACACATATACAGGACAGTGTTACACATATACAGGAGAGTGTTATGGTCCTAAAGGTGGTCACAATTGAACATGGAAGGATAGTACGCATATTTTTAATGGTCTGGTTAAGAGGAAAATATTTTCTAGATCATCTGGTTTCCTACATGTAGGAACATCTTTGTGAGCTAGGAATGCCTCCCCAAGGTGTACTCTGGGCACACTTTGAGAATAGGATTCTTGAGATAAGATGCCAAAGTAGTTTTTAACCATGATTTGAGGACATCAGTAATTCAGCCAGGGGTTAGGTTTTTTTTGCAGGAGTAAGTGGGTGAAGTTCTGTGGTCTCCAGTATACAGGAGATCAGACTAGATAATCTTGATGGTGCGTTTTGACCTTAAAAGTTTAGAAATGTGTACACACTGTATTGTGTATGGAGAAAGGTGAAGCAAGAAGGACTTTGGTCTTTGTGGAAATGCTCTTGTGGAACTCATCCTCTCTTTGAAAGATGTTGTAATAATTATTCTGAATAGGTGAGTGACAATATATTCAGTTTGATCTAAACTCAAGTGTAGTCAATGGGAGTCTTCAAGGGGTATGGGCTAAGCCTGTAGATATAATCACCTCTTTGTCCCAGAGATGATCAAATTGGGGGAAAAAAAGTTTATTTTCTTCATTTATGCTCTCTTCCTATAGCCTTTTCTAACACCTTTCCTTGTTGCTCAGTTTCTCTTCCATAAAGGACTTTTTGCATCTTAAAAGGTCTTTGCTTTGCCCTTGTGATGTGAATGCGTTTAATCCTCTTTCATTTTTCATTGCGTCCTATTTGCTTTATAAGGATATGTCTATTAAATCCACAGTCCTTAATTTTTGTCTTTTAAACTTTGTATCGATGATCCCAAAATATAATCAGTGACTTTTTCCAGTGGACTTCTTATTTTGTGTGGCACAAGCCCTTCCATGCTCCACTATACACATTGCAGTATTGTCTTAACTGCAAATGATCTTTTTGTTCGGTAAATTATATGCATTTGTTTACAGTTGATCACTTTTATGTAATAGACTTTCTATTACATGGCACTGTGGTCTCCTAGGAGAAAAGGGTTTGCTCCCAGTGCTCTGAGTTGTTTTCTTAGCTTTCTCAAATAGTGGCCCATTCTTAGAAACAGGCCAGTAAATGTACTTATTCTGGTGTGAATGTACATCAGAGTTTAGCAGACTCATTTTGCCTTGTTTGGAAATCTCTGGAATTAAGCTGATTAAAAGTGAACCTAACAGGAACTTGATCCAGCCAAAGTGGTAATTAGACGCCAATCTAGTCTTGTTTGATACTCTTATGCATTTTCTGCCTAGGGATTCCAGTGTGCCTGAGTGTGATTGCTTTACAGAAAGAAGTGACTCAGCAATATGCTAATCATTCAGTATCTCTAAATCAGGACTAAAATAAAATGCTATAGGAGATATTGGGACAACTATCTAAAAGGATTTAAAGTCACTGAAGTGTAAAATTCTTCCTAAACTAGTGAGGAGGGCCCATCTGCTTATGAAGGGGAATTTTTCATGCTTCACTGTCCCAGTCCTCATGATGGTGCAAACCACATAAGCAAATAAGCCCTTAAAATAATAAAAAAGAGAGGGTAAATCCTGTAGTTTTCAAATTCCTTTTTATAAAATGTTATCCAGGCATTCCGGGGGGTGGGGCGGGGGGGAGTTGACATGTATCCCTGCCATTGTGTATCCTGATTTGAAAAGATGGTTCCTGATGGGTACTTGAGCTTTCTTGCAACATAAATGTTTAATACTATTAATAATTCTTTCCTGGCCACTGAAAAATTTGAAAAAAATTTGCCACACTTTGTAGTAGATATCACTCTGTAAGTTTGCTTTAAAAATCCTATTATTGAAACACCAGAAATGACATAGAGAAGGAGCTAGCCTGAGACAGTCAGATGAGGGTGGTGCTCTGGCCTTGATAGTACATATGTAACTCTTCTTTATTCAAAGTTAACATTTGGAGAAGACAGGAGGGCTAGAAGGAACATAGGTCTGTCAGATGTATAAGTGAGGGAGGTCATGGGCCACAAACAGGTGTCCTCTATGGTGAACAAGAAGCCCAGGCATCAACCTCCTTTCATCTTTTACAGTCATTATCAACACTGAGAAATCAATCCTAGACCCAGACAATCTCTGCGCTTCATAGAGACTACAGTCAGTTTGGTCACAGCATGGCCCACACAGAAAGCCTGGTTCCAGGCAGTGAGCAACATCATAAATTGCATCATGAGCAATCCTCATGTACCAGCCAGGACTTGCCTATCCCTCATGGGTCTGAGGGGCTTGTGAACCTGTGTGACCCCTTTCACAAGGTGCACCACCACCTTTGCTACCTTCAGACGTGGCTCCAGTCTTTCCAAACTGCCATGGATTTCACATTGACCATCCCCACCAAGGTACTGTCATTCCTCCAGCAGTGAATGGACGAACATCCCAAATTTTGCAATTGGCCATGAATAGGAACTTCATGATTCAGTAATACATATCTTCATCTGATGGGGAGGGCCTTGACCACTGACTCACTTTCTTCCCAAACAAGCGGCAAATGCACCCACGTCCTGCTCCAGGAGAGGCCTCAGTCACTGTTCTCAAGGTAACATTCTTCTGTGCTCCTGGTCATAGCAGTTAAACTACATCTTCCTTCTTCTGCCACTCCTGTCTTGTGTACTGCACAAGAGTCTTTCTGATTGCTCCCTGTTGGTCAAAACATGTCTGTTTTTCAGTCACCTTTGTATGTCAGCCGATCCACTTGTGCACCTCTACGACTTCTCTGAGAGTCCGACTTAGTACAGCAGCAAGATCAAGCATCCAAATTCATGTGTGCTCCGCCTCCAACCATGGTATTTGAATGGCTTCTGCTTTAGAACATACATGCTCTCAGAAACAGGAAGGACTGTACTTGGTCATGTTGCTAAGCCAGGTGGAAATGTTTCTCATCTTGACTCCAACAGAAGAGACTTTCTGCATTAGTTTCCAGTAATCCTTGTTCTGAAGTCTGTTCTGTCTTTTGAAATCACAACCTCTGATGGAAGGTTGTGCCACCTTTACCTACCCATCAGCTGTTGTGGAAAGACCTGATCAGAACCTTGCCCCCTCCCTTGGCAGTCACTTGATGACAAGTAGGATATCTTCCTGTCACCCTCCTATTTGTGAATCTGTGCTTACCAGTCTGATTCTGGAACCGCAGCACTTATTGCAGAAGGGGCAGGTGCTGGTAGCTGTTTAAGGGGCACAGGGCAGTTTTTGCTGCTCTTTTCTCCTCCTTCACCTCTCCTCATCTGCACTTCAGTGGGACCTCACAAATTTTGCCAACCCCTGTACCAAAACAGGTGCTATTCCTAGCCTTAATAGCACCTATTTGTAAATACCCATTTTGAAATGGGCACTACATATGCAGACAATGTATTTCAAAATAGCTAAGTGCTGTTTTGAAATGCATTTTTTTTTTGTGTATCAGTGTTATTTCAAAATAGCTGTTTTGGAAAAGCTTATTTCAGAATAAGGCTGCTGTGTAGACATACACCAAGAGCTCAGCTCTTGACTGCAGCCTCCCTTCAGCATGTGACCGTTATGGACACTTATAGTTCTATTTACACCTTCCTACCTTGCCATGCCTCAGTTCAGGACATGGCAACAAACTCCTCCTTCCCCTCTGCTGTGGATGTGATTCAACGTGGAGAAGAAACTGGAGATGATGTAGTTGATATGTCCAACACTTTATCACTGGAATGGAAGCATGAGGTAAGTCAGGGCTTGTGCACAGACCAACAGATGGTACTTTCAAATACTCTGACTCCAGGTGTGTAAGTGTAACCCTCTCTCGTATATAGACAGGGACCGCACGTCTCAAAGAACCTCAAATTACAGGTGAACAACCTCATCTGTAGATTCAAATACTGTTCCTGTTTTAAACATGGTTCTTAGTTGGGTTGGATAGTTTAATTTTAAAAAAAAACCTGAAGATTCTGCATCCATTAATGGTGTTAGTCCCATAACTTGTTAGGGTGTGTTTTTTCTCATCACCAAGGGTGAATGCATTATTCAGTTCCTAAGACCTATAAACAGAGATTGGCAAACTAGTCTAATGAGTGAGCAGCCTGAGTGGCCCTCCCTCATCTCAATGGGCTGCAAGATTGTCATTAACCAAGATAGTTTCCCAGGACAGAATAGTTTTGCTAACTACCCTTGAGTATGTAGAATTTGTGGGTGTGCCAGCTGTACCATAGTAGCATTTTGTTGACTGTGGATGGAGCACATGGCTCTCGCTGTCCTTTTGTATCCAGTCAGTGCACACTTCTCTTCATGTGACTTTGCCATACTGAGAGTGAGGGTGGGTGGTAGATGGGGAGGTGAAAGAGGCCAAGTTAAACTATCTCCATATTTACATTTTCCTGTTGTATGTGGCCTGGTGGGGAACCCACAGCCTGCGGCTTGCCTTGTTTTAGTCTGCGAGGCTTGGGGCTCCTCCTGCCCCACAGTGAGGTGAGCAGTCACTGGTGCTCCAGTCAAAGTTGTGGTGGGAGGGAACTGGATACAGAATTTCAGGATAAACGCCTCTATAATATATTTCTCTTACAGAAAGCTGACACTTTAAGTTTTTAAATCTTTTATTGTTCCAGTGTTCCAGTATTTAAATAAAAATGGTAACTTTCCTGGAGCTTAGTAAATCAGATATTTATGTAATCTCAGTATTATGAGGCACTTAATGGTACTTCTTATTTTGTCATTTAACCACAAAATGCTAAAAAAGAATGGCTGCAAGTGTAAAATAGGAAATAGCTTTATTTATTTGACAAATAACAGCTATGCAACAATATTTGATGGCTGACATACCAAACAAAAACTAAATTTAATTTGTGAGGCATTTTTGACAGTTTTTGTTTTTTACTTTTTTTTTTCCTTGCTATAACAGCAGACAATTACATGTTTGGCAAGGAACACATTTCATTATTCACACCACAGAAAGTAGTCAAATACTATATAGACAGTGATATAATCTTTATTTAAAAATCAATCAATAAATAAATAAAATCTGTATTTTGGAACTGGAAATGAAGAAAGGGATAAATTACAGAATATTTGTTTGATGTTTATCACCATTCTTTTGCTTCCAAAATACCCCATCATGTGGATCTTAAGGCCATGATTAGATAAAGCTGATCCCAGTGGGCTAGGCTATTAGTGACTCTAGTAAAATCACAATAACAGCGGCATGGAAAAAAGTGTATGAGACGGAAAAGGATAATTGTTGTGATAAAACGTGCTATATGATTCTTATTTATCTAAAAATGCTATACACAAATGAACTTTCAGCATATTTTTCAGGTTTTTGAGATAGAGGCAAAATGAGAAAAATTAACTGACATGCTCAAAGCTGGATCATAAGTATCAGAGTCAGGCTTAGAACTTTTGTATTCCTTGCTCCTGTTGCTTGGTCAGTCTACAACTTTGTACAGTTGCACAAATGAATTGATCTGAATAGAAGGGCTTTCACCAAGACCTAAAGACAACAGCTAAGGGTTTCTAGCCGACATCCCCTGAGAGGGGATTCCAGAGAGGTAGTCCCTGAAGAAGAGTGCTTGCTGTCTCCAGGCCTGATCTGTTTTGAACAGTGACATTTCCAGCAAGTATAATTCAGTCAACTCTGACTGCGTGAGAGGAACTGTCATTTAAGAAATAGAGTAACTAGAAGAAAGGGTGCCTGTATCTTGCATCCCAAGGAGATTTACTTGTTACAGTACGGAATCTATTCTTCATTCTTGTTTAAAATGTTCCACGCTATGGGGTTTGCACCAGTTACTCTAAAGCTGTTTTATAATATGCACAATGTTGTTGTTTACAAGATTTTCCTGATACTCACCTGACGTTTTCCTTCAAACTTCATCCCAATTGCTCTGGTTATGCCCTTTTGAATTCCTCTATGTAGTTCCTCTTCCTCCTGGATCTCTAAATCTCTAGAGATCTCTAGTATTAGTTTCTCAGTGTCTCAGGCTTAGATCATTAAGGGCTTTATACATTATCAGCTAGATTTGTGCTTACATTGCTCTTTTTAAAAAATGTTGACAGTTTTTGGGTTGATAAGTGCAAGCTGTGGCTGGTAAGCCTATATTGTATTGGCTGTTTTGGTTTAGGAAAAATGTAGGTAACATGCCTGACATTGCTCAGCTTTCCTAAATATTTGAAAAGTGGTGAAATCAGACCTTACCTCATATACTCAGAACAGGTTAAATAAGTTTAAAGTCCAGTCTCTTGATGGAATTAGTACACCCTCTGGCATTAGTGATGGAAATCTGTTATAGAGAAAAGAATGTGTAATGTAATATTTATGATGAACTCTGTATTGAAAACCAAACCAAAACAAAAAGTAGGAGTGGAAAGGTGAGACTCGGGAGAGCATTCAGTCAAGTTACTATGGTGATATCATTTAGAACAGAACTGTTTTCACAGAAGGAACTCATAAGAAAGAAACTGCTGATTTTGGAGATGAAAATTTGAACAGTTTATTCCCAAAGTTGTTTTAGAAATAAACTGTTGAAATTGAGTGCCATGTTTGTAAATACAGGACTGAACACTCAACATTTTCCTGTTTTGAATTTCTGTTAAGAATGTCCCAGTAAACAACAATATATATATTTTATATTTATTTCAGTATCAAGGCAGTTAAACACTAATTTCTATAATTTTTCCTGTGTTTAACTTATCTTTCTTGTCTTCCTGTGTTGACCCCGAGGATTTCCTCTTTTAGACTTTAATTTTTCATAGGCAAAATGGTAGCTTTATTAAGTTGTATGGAAGAAAATATTTGCAGAGGAAATAGGCAACTTTCCTTTAGCAATAGCCAATTTTTTCTTAATTGAAGCAGTATAATAAATGCGACTATGATAAACCATGCAGTTCTTAGGTTAAAAGGCTGTTTGTTTTTATTTTACATATAAAAACAACAGCTTTTGAAATGCTTATTAGTGGAACAGTGCATCTGCAATAGTTGAAGGAAGATGTCATGTTCGTTAGGTAGTATTTTCATTGGGAGCAAAATGCATGTATTGACTTCAGCATTCAGCATCAACTTCAGAACATCTTTCTAGTTTGATACTTTAAATGATTACAAAATGTGTAATAGTTCTTGTACCAGTCTTAAGATAAATTTGTTAAGAATATAAGAGCGACCATATCAGATCAGACCGGAGGTCCATCTAGCCCAGTATCCTATCCTTCTGATAGCGGCCAATACCTGATGCCCTAGAGGGAATGAACAGAACAGGCAATCACAAAAGCGATCCCTCTCCTGACATCCATTTCCAATCTCTGACAAACAGAGGCTAGGGACAACATTCTTACCTATCTGGACTAATATCAATTGACGGACCTAACCTCCATGATTTTATCTAGTTCTTTTTTGAACCCTGTTTAAAATCTTGGTCTTTGGTCTCCTCTGGCAAGGAGTTCGACAGGCACTGTGTATGCACTGTGTGACAAAACACTTCATTTTGTTAGTTTAAACCATGACTTTCATTTGGTGACCCCTGGTTCTTTTGTTATGGGAACAAGTAAATAACTTTTCCTTATTCAGTTTTTCCACACCAGTCTTGACTTTATAGACGTCTATCATATTCCCCCCGAAGTCTCCTTTTTTCAACACTGAAAAGTCCCAGTCTTTTTAATCTTTCTTCATATGGCACCCATTCCAAACCTCTAATCGTTTTTGTTGTCCTTTTCTGAACTTTTGCTGATGCCTCTATATCCTCTTTGAAATGAGGCAACCAGGTCTGTGTGCAATATTCAAGATGTGGGTGTACTGTGGATTTATATAGCGGCAATAGGATATTCTCTGCCTTCCTCTTTTTTTTTTTTTTTTTTCCAATGATTCCTAACATTTGGTTTGCTGCAGCACATTGTGAGGATGTTTTCAGAGAACTATCCGCTATGACTCCAAGATCTCTTTTGAGTGGTTATAGCTAAGTTAGTCCCCATCATTTTGTGTTCCTATGGCAGGAGAAAATGACCACAATTGAGATGCTATAAATATAATTTAATAAACATCTTTTGACTCTACAGGAGAAGCCACCGGTGACGGGAGGTTTTGGTAAGTATTGCAGGCCAGTACCCAGGCATTAGTCAAAGAAAATAGCTTCTCCTGTTCCCAGGAACAGGTATTTGTGTAGCCAGAACCCAAGCACAGTAGCCCACTGGATGCAAAAATCCCACGTACACCATCCAAACCATGCTCCCTTCTCACGCTGGGAACAGTGACCCAAGATAATTTCCTTTACTAAGAATTCATGGGCAGATTTGTGGACTCTTCACTCTCAGAGAAAACACAAAGCCATCTCAGTAGCTGCCAAAGAAGACTCTAACTGGAGAATTGCAGCGATATAAAGTAATTGAGGGCATGTCTATACTTACATGAAGGTCAGTGCTCTGGAAGTCAATCTTCTGGGGTTCATTGTAGCATATCTCCTAGGGCTGCACAAATCGAATGTTGAGGACGCTCTTGTTGTGTGACTCCAGTGCTCGCAGTCACCAAGGAATAAGGGAAGTCAGTGGGAGAGTTTCTCCCATCAACCTCTCTCAGTGGGGCTGTGCTGAAACTGTGGTGTAAGGTACGTCAACTCCAGCTATGCAATTCTCGTAGCTGGAGTTGCATATCTTAAGTTGAATTTTTTTTTTGTAGTGTTAGACCTGGTCTCATTCATCTCTGTGGGATTTTCTGAGATGAATTTGAACTCTTCTTGGAATTTAATATAACCGGATACCACAGTAGCTTGGACAGGTGTTAATAGATCCATTAATCTTAATGGGTGTTCTCCTCTGACCTCTCTCCAAAGTATACCTCAGCCATTGTGAAAGAGTTCTGTTCTTCAAGGCAAATCCCAAAGGGAGGTCGCCTCCTTGCAGATGGAACAGCCATCAGGAACAACTTCTAATTAGGTCCTTAACAATAACAGAGAGGTTGCTGTGTTAGTCTGTATTCTAACAAAGCAAACCAGCAGTCTTGTAGCACTTTAAATATTAACAAAATAATTATTAGGTGACGAGCTTTCACGGGACAGACCCACTTCAGATTGACAATTATATAGCGCAGTTGTCAAGACAATTTCACTGAGCCAGATGGATTTCAGAGTATTTTGAATATTAAAATCATTTCCTTATTGGGTGTAGGTTACCTCTGCTCCTGTTCTGCTAGACTAATACCTAAAATAATTGTACCATGGATGTAGCCGTTAGAACATGCTGAAAATTAAAAGAGCTCATTGTGGGGAGCTGTATATTGTGGAGTTAGATATTCACTTCCACTCCCCCAATTTTGCACCCCAAACTCTAAACCAGCCTGTGGTATAGCAGATTTCAAGACAGTCCTTTTTGTATGGGGATCTTGAAGCACTTTGATTGTTGAAAGCCCTTATTGGGGGTATTGTATCTGGTGAATTCCTTGACCAAATGACCCCAGTTTATACCACCAACTCTACCTTTGCTGGCCATGGTGTGGCACAGCAGTAATGTGGTGAGGTGATGATGCCTCAGAGGCTTCCAGCTCTCTGCAGAGAACAGGGGGGTCAGTGGGCTGGGAGGGAGCAGCAGAGCACTGTGTGGTGAGCAGAAGTGGGAAGGCTGCCTCCTGCGCCTGCTGCCCACCCCTGCCCCAGGCTGGCTGAGGTGGGGCCCAGCGTTTAGGGTGGGGCCAGAGTCTGTGGTGCAGGGAGATGTGGGCGGTTACCTGGGACCACATGCCTGGGGCAGTGGCTTGGGGGTTGCCACATATCCCCTTGAGACGGCAATGACAGGGAGAAAAAGATGTGTGAAAAGTATGTGGGTTTTGGGTTTAGAGTGTCATTTTATATTTTCTGTATTTTGTGCTCTGCCTCATTTTTTCTGTAGCTGTGTGTGAGGAGGATGTCACTGGAGATTTGTGTTTCAAACATTGTATTGTAACTAACATTTTTCTACACTGAAATTTTTTTCAGGACCTTTTCACTAACCTACACCTCTTAGAGGGGTGAAATTGAGCTGCACGACTCTCTTGTGTCAATTGGGCAAATTATTGCAACATGCTGAAATTTTATTTTCTGAGGTTGCCTACGTGCAAGAATTGACTGGCAGGACTCTAAGAATATAATTATGCTACTATAGGTATTCCAGTATAATTCCCTATATAGAGATGGTATTTGGAAAAAAGTGACTTTATTTCTGGAATGATTGCTTTACTATAATGTTGCTGCTGACTAGTGACTTTCATCTTCTCTTTATTTAATTAGTGCTCTTTTCCTTGACAATCCTTCTAAAGTAAGTATCTTGCCATGACTGTCTGCATTGGAGGCAGCTTATGCTTCGGACCAGATTTCTGAGTATCTTCCTAAGATAGTCTTTTTTTTCTCTTTGGTATAATAAGTACGAGACCAAAAAGACAGGCTTAACTGCATAAACCGTGCTACTAATCACAGTGCTCAGTCCTGGTGTTTGACTGATTTTGAGACTTTCAGCATTAACAGAACAACAATCATTTTCATACAGTTACAGCTCCTGTGCCTATTTCAGGTCTGGTTTGCATTAGAGTTCATCATTTGATGTATCTTGTATATAAAGTAATGCACAGTGATGCCCACTGTGGCCCTAGACACTAGGTGAGAGGTGGGTTGAATGTACAGACTGCAACACTTCAGAGAAGAGAAGTCATTTTGTTCTTTAAGTTCAAGGGGCAGAGGTAAGCCTCTATGTGAGTCCATCACACAGTCTCTCACAGAAAAATGTTTTGGAGGAAACACTAGTTTTCACAGGAATGAGCTACCTAGGCAGAGATGCTAAAGCTTTTAAATTGCAGTAACTTCTGAAGTATCTTGAAACTGGCCATTTGGTATCACTTAATAGCTCAGGGACACTTGGTGCTATACCTCTCATGAGGGTTATACAGCTATGCACCCAAAATGCTTTAAGAATCTGAAATTATTATGAGCAGTTCATTAAAGAGAGTGTAAAGATATGGGCAGTCCCTGTGTGCACCCTTGTGGCCCAATGTGGTACTTCAGTGATGCCCCACCTTATTTTCTCTAAGAGAAGCAGCCCTATATTCTTCTTAATTATGGGGGGCAGGTGTGGCAAAGATAAGTCAGCACATATTAACCAAATAGCAAGTCCTCTTTGCTCTCCCAGAGACTTACTGAAATCTGGATCAGAGCTCAGAAATCTATACTGTTATAAAAGGAGAGGTGGCTGTCTGTCCGTCTGTCCCACTGTAGTCACTCCCACTACAGGAGTGCCGTCTGCTGCTCTGCACACTCGCTCCACCGCTTGGTGGGAGAAGTGAGTGGAAGCAGTGGTGTTTCTGGCCCCAGTCACTTCAGTGGCTCTGGTGGGCCTGATGGCCCTGGCCACTCTGGCAGGTACTCCAGTGACCCCAGGGGTTCTGGCTGCTCCAGTGGGCAGGGGAAGCCGTGACTGTGGCCACTCTGGTAGGCCCAGTGGCCCCGGCAGGTATGGAGGTTCCAGCCCCTGTGGCCCTGGTGGCAGCGGCTCCAGCAGTGGCAGCAGCTCCAGTGGCTCTGGTGAATCGCTGGCATTGATTTAGAACAGGGTTGGGGATGCCTGGCTCTGGGGAGGGGAGGGCATTTATTTCAAAGGGAGGCTGGGAGTGCTGAGGGGGAGGACATTTATTGGGGTGCGGGCATGGCAGAGCCTGGCTCTGGGGAGGGTATGGTACTTCGGCTGTAGCCATCCAAAAGGGGCAGGCACTGCTAGTAGTAAAACCAAGTGTTTGAGTCAGGTCAGGCTTGTCTCCTGGTGTCTGATTGAGGGAAAAATTCCCATCCCCTGTAGACAGCTTGTCTTTTGCTCCCAAATCCAGAAGTCCACACTGCAATTAGACAGCCCTGTAGCCCAGTGGTGCACAAAGGCTGGGGTGGGGGGAGAGGTGGTGGTCATAAAAGTTTGTAAGGGGGTTTAGCTGGATTGGCTGCTGGGTCTCAGGCTCATCCATCCCATTAAAAATGTTGAAATATGCTACTGTTTTTCTATATGTGTATTTGCATTTATATACCGATTAATAAAGTTTTTACACTCTACATATTTATTTTCTTATATGTGCCAAAAAGGTTTTTTCCCCCCAGTGACCATAATCAAAACTTCTATTGGTCTGGACTACATTAGACAGGTTTGTGTGGGAGGTCAGCTGCTAACTGAAGGGAAAAAAGTGGGGCCTACCGTAAGAATTTGCTCACCCCTGCTGACCCACAAGCCTGAGTCAGCTGGTATGGGCTAGCCCTGGGTTTTCAGTTGCAGAGTAGACATACCCTTTATTCCCTCGTTTTTTCTCTTCCTGTGTTTAACTAACTCAGTCCCATGGCTGGGCAGAGCTTCCTTGGTTATTCTTAGGTTAAAGACTCCAGCCTCTATTTTAAGGGGGTTGTACCCTTTTCACCATTCTTTCTCTTACACAGAGAACTAAGTCTTGGGAGTACCTTAACCAGATGCCTTCAGATTACATTATGAACTCTTATCATATCACATCTTTGAGCATTGGCCTGCTAAACCCAGGGTTGTGAGTTCAATCCTTGAGGAGGCCATTTAGGGACTGGGGCAAATAGAAGTCAGAGATGGTGCTTGGTCCTGCCAAGAGGGCAGGGGACTGGACTAGATGACCTGCCAGGGTTCCTTCCAGTTCTAGGAGATGTGCATCTCCAATTATATATCTTGTGGCTTGCCAGTTTTCAAGACCATTCTTTATGTGTTTTAGAGCAATATAATCTTAAAAGGTACTCGTTGGCCAAATATCCCAAAATTTACACCATTAGCCACTCCTAGGCATGATAAAGCATCAGATTAGGCATGGAGATTTTAGAGTAGGTTGAAATATTGTCTTTTAAACCAGAAGTTTTGCTCTAAAAAGCACCCTGCAGAAGGCAGGCAGAGAGTAATTAATGTGCTCAACACAGTCTTAGAAGTTACAGAAGGCAGGACTTGAAAACACAGTAGATGGGTGTTGCTCCATTTCAGTGGTCACAACATGACTCTTGAACTATCCTCTCTGTGACTATCTGGTTACTCTGATGTCAGACTAGCGGCAAATGCTTTTCGTTTGTAACAAAACCCCAGTCTGGCTGCCCATATGCAAATGGCTTTCTCTGGCTCATCAGCTTGGTTCCAATCACATCGATATCACCATGGGTGTGAGCAACTTTTTAAATATTTTCACCCCCAAACAGTGGGTGCTGGGTGCTGAGATCAGTCCTGAATGGGTAATTAAGAACCATAACACCTGGATGTTTAAAGCAGACTCCCTTGCTCAAACTTCTTCAGAACTAATCAGTTGGCCCTACTTAGGGCCCCCATAAGGCACAGCAATTTTCAACAGTCTGAATATCCATATGGATTTTAGCACAGAGTAAAACCTGTTTTAACAGTAAGCTAAGTTCAAGTTTAACTATAGTGATACTGTAGTGCCTCCCCCCCTCGAGCCCTTGTTCTAGGGGTAATCCAGTATGGTTCTTCAACAGAGTTAATGTGAGTCCCCAAGCTCTGTGTGTGTGTGTGTGTGTGTGTGTGTGTGTGTGTGTGTGTGTGTGTGTGTGTCAGAGAGAGAGAGAGAGATTTTCCTTTTTATACAAACTCTTCTGTCAGTTAGTTAAAATGTGGGGTAATGGAGAAAGTATAGCCAGAGAGACTGTTTTGGCTTTGTTCAGTGGCATTCCTAACCTCCTAGATGAGGGCTATTCAGAAAATTCTAGTAACCTTGGTACTATTTGTTTTCAACAAGCATATCATGGTATTAAAAAAAGGGCACATCCAACTCCATCCAGCTATGAAAGTTATTTGAAGCCTATCAACATGTAAAACTTGAGTTTGACCTAGTTATATCCCTCAGGGCATGAAAAATTCATACATCTGAGAGAGAAAGTTGTCAGTCTTAGCTTTTGTAAAGACACGCCACTAAAGACCCTGGTACCGCCTTTTGCGGGAATGAATTTATTACTACAGTGATGGAAAAAAGCCCTTTGGGTGCTGTAGCAAATATTTTCAGTGCATACTATGGTGGCTTAGGCATATCGGTGCTGTTGTAGTGCTTATAATGTTGATTTATTCTAAGCTTAGCAGGCTCTTCATGGTGAGGTGTGATACTATGACAAAGCTGATTTTGATTTTGCTCAGTAAAGATGGAGGCAGGTGGAAGGCCTATAATTGCTCTACCTTATGAAATGGATTTCCCAAAAAAATTATTTCCCGTGCATGCTTTAGTCTTTATGGATACACCTTTTATTTGCCTTTTAGTCCAAGTTTGTGTCTGTGTATTTTAAATATTTGATAATCTTATTGATTGTTCCTCAGATACTCCATAGAGGGAAGTCAACTGTATCTGCACAAAACCCTGTTGTTGATATTTTTTTTTTCTTTTTTTCCCTTCCTGCTTTGAGATCATGGTGTGCTGGAGGCCAATTGTGTGCATTGGTCTGATTTTATTAGTATACCCCCTGAATAATGTGCCAGCAGTGAATTTTTATCAATATCCAAACCTATGGTATAAAATAAGAATATTAAAGATAGCTCAGCTCAGTACTGAGATAAAATGCATCCTCTTTCTGTCAGTGATAATAATACTTTGCACGTCTACAATGCATTTTGTCCAAAGATTTCAGAGTGCTTTATGAACATAAATTAATCCTTATGAAGTAGATATTATCAAACTCCCTTCAGCAGCACTATTATAGAGGATATTTAACTCTGTTTTGGGCAGGGGAATGAGGTTGAACAAAAAACATATCTGTCTTGAAGTGGAATGAAACACCACTCAGAAATGCATCATCTTTTTGATCTGGCAGTACTAGTGATGAACCTAAATGTATTAGAACTTGGGCGGTGATTTGGTAGTTTCAGCTGGATTTAAATTTGCAGCATCTGTACTGCATTACTTTTTAATCCATCCTAATTATTTTTCTGTGAATTTCATTTAAATAAATATTAGGTAAACTTTGGTGCAAAGTAGCTCCTGCCCCATACACTTTATTTATTCTTTCCTGTAATTTTCAAGTTTCCATATTAAATGATGATGACAGTAGACTACTTTCACGCTTTACATTTCTGTTGGGTGTGACCAAGACTACTTTCCCATCCAGCACCTTCATACATGCCATACAGCCTACCTATCTGGTTGCTTTGCTTCCTTATTCTTGTAGATTTCATTGCTCTAGGTTTTCTTTAAATACAGTCTCACTCTGACTCATTTGTCCACCCTCTTCTGCTACCTCTTTGCCCAAACATGTTTTGTTGTGCTTTTCACTTGAGATACAATTAAAATTGTGTTCTGAATGATCTTGCAGCTTAGTGGGTGGAGAGTGGGGGATATCTCGTACTTATATCTCTAACTAATTCTATTTTTGTTTTGGTTGTGGCTCCCGTTCCATGTGTGTATCAGCCAAGTAAGACTTTTGTAGTCTATTAAAAACAAAACTCAATGAGTAAATATTTGTTGAGAAAACTCAAAAGCTTTGTGGAAATCCTCTGAAATTGTGTAACTAAAATGTAAACCATATGTTCCTTAAAGGATTAGAAGAAGATCACAAATTCGAATGATGAATCAATCACCTTTAAAAGCCACACTGAATTCAGTGTTTCAGCAGTGGAAATGACCTGACCTTTTCCACGTAGAATCCATTGTGAAATGGATGAAGGGGAGTGCATTTTGTAGACTAGTTAAGGGCTCTGACAGATAGAAAATCATTGTTCTGCAAGTGGTTTAGACTAGAAACAGGACTATGTTAAAAGAATAGTACAAGGCTTTGCAAGTACAGCTGCATGTTTTTAACCATGTTTGTAGCCATTTGGTGATATTGTTGGCTGTAACTGGTTTATCCTCAGACAACAAGATTAACACTTGCTGGTAACCGTGACAGCTAAGAGTGCATCACCATGGAAACAGCCTAGGCTGGCATGTGGTTGTCTTTCCTTAACTGGGTTGGCATACTGTTTTTAGGAGAGGACTTGATTTAAGAATGTTCGTGTGACCAGTTTGGTTGGAGTTTTGTTTTTCTAGTTCTCACTGTAGCAGAGCACCTCAGAGTGCATTATCCCTTCTGCAGTTGTTCCTGTTACGCTGTGTGCATAACCTCTGAGTATTCTTTTCCCTGATGAAATTTTGGGGGACAGCTTCCTGAGTGTACTGATATATATTTAGGTCAGAATGGATATAACAGTAAGCATATAATTTTGTTGTAAAGGAAGGTGTTGTGTTGGTGCAACTCAACAGATTTGTTGAATTTGGTCAGATGAGTGACAAACCCCCCTAAACAGTGGCACTTATAAGGTGGGCTTTTTCAGAAGCATTAAATGGTGACCTAAATCTGCTGCTACAGAAGCTGGCTTTACCGGAAACAAAGTTAGGCCAATGCTGAGTGCTTTTAAAAATCTCACTGGTTGTATATACAAGGCCTAATTTAAAGCCAGTTTGTTTCAAGCTTACATTGTTTCACTTACTGCATGATGCTTGACAAGAAGTGATACTGATAATATGATATTGGTAGCAGTCACCTTCAGTTTGTTCTTTCAAGGCATGCATCAAATAACAAATGCCAGTGGAATAATTGGGAATATAAGATGTGAAAGTTTTCCAAAAAGGATCCAATTAGAGATTTAAAAAAAAATAGTAGTTTTAAAATGCAGTATAGACATCTAGAAAACTCATGTTTTAAAATTGAGGATTAATAACTAATTAACACAAATGGGAGTAAAATAGGTTCTCAATGGGCCCCTTGGTTTTGGTCAGACACCGTGATGGTCTCTCATTGTGGTGGGGCGCTGAAACATTTAACTGTTTCAGTTTACCTTGTGTGTTTTTTTTCTAGACAAACTTGATAGTTCATATTGCATTTAGTGGTTGAGTTGTGCCAAACACCAGGTGACTGACTTTTTGTCATTGTTTTTGTAGGCCCTTTTTAAAGGGGCAATGTCAAGTTAAAAATGAGTTTAATAAATCACCCTTACCAGTATCACTAACAACAGAGGAATAAGATTACAAAAATATTGTAAACAACCAATGTCTTCAAACTACTGGGGAAATATCCAACCAGAGACCTGAAAGAATTGCTAGTCTAGGAAGAGGAGCCTAAGTAAGGTAAAGGGAGTTGGGAGTGGACTACAGTTAAAGAAGTGAACTTAATCCATTATCATATACTTACTGTTTACATTGCAGTAGCACCCACAGCCTGATTCAGAATCCAGGCCACATTGTAGTAGGTGCAGTAGTGACACTAACTGCTATATAGTCATTACCCCAAAGGACCTAACATCTAAGACAAGGGTCGCAAACTCTGCCAGAGCCTTCCTGACTGAGCTAACCTCGTTATCCCCAGCCTTGCTCTGGCCTATTTATACCTGGCCTTGCAGATTTCCAGGACCAGCATCTGAAGAAGTGAGTTAACTCACGAAAGCTCATGCTCTAAACTTTTCTGTTAGTCTATAAGGTGCCACAGGACCCTTCGTTGCTGCTACAGATCCAGACTAACACGGCTACCCCTCTGATACTCTGCCAGAGCAGTCTCCTAATTCAGCCTGGGAGTACTGGCGCACCAGGTTGGGAGTGGTGGGACTGGCCATTCCCATTGCACAAACCCCACCCCTTCTCACCACCACTCTGCCCTCATGGTCCCCTGTGGGACTCAGTTTTGGGATTACTGGAAGGGCCAGGAGCAGGGTGGCAGCCATGGTCAGATCCCCTTGCACTTTCTGCAGACTCAGGAGCTGCGTGGAAGTGGAGTGAATGCACTCACCAAAGCTGGCCTGTGGACGAGGAGTTTGAGGCCCTTGAGCTAAGTAGACAAGAAACATATTTCTGATGTGTGGAGAAAGGACTATAATCAGAGGCGTATAATTTTACATACACATCTATAGATTTGAAGTTGTTCTTTTAGATGTCCTTAGTAAAAGCATTTTTGCTTAGGCTGATCAGTGTAGATAAAGACTTCTGGTTACATTGCTTCTCTTCCCAAGGCTGCTTCTCATTGAAATATCCAACACTCACTTTTCTGAAATTTCTGTTACTGGAACTGGGGTTGTGTCTCCTGACTGTAGCAAGAGATATGACCCTGTTTACATTCTGAAAAAAGGGTGTTTCAGATAAGTGAGTTTCAGACATTTGTCATTATCATTTAAGAATTGGGAAATAGCTTTTCCAGGGATGAAAAACTGGCCATGCAATGATCTAATCCTGAAAGGTCCAGATACTACACTGATGTGCCTGTGAAGTTGTTTGTTGTCAGATGTATTATTTGAAGCACTGCTAATTCAAGAAAAGACTGGAGGAAAAACTCTGTCCTGGAGCTGGAAGCTATTTGGTTGCAATACTGGGTTTGCTACCATCAAAAGTGAATATATGGCAAGTAAGTGGATATTGGATAGTTTGAGAGATTACTAGTGTGAATGAGTGTTCAACATGGAGACCTGTCACTTAGTAGACACTGAAGGAATGTAAACCCAGGTTTAGGTGGATGTTCTTTACTCTGGGGCTCTGTACCTTTCACCGTTTTTCATTGCCTTAAGAAGCAAAATTAGTGACTGATTGATTATATTTCCTGTTTGAATTATAGGATTGGCAGACTAGCAGAAAGGATGTAACAAGGAGTCACAAAATACCTTTGAAAGCTCACTTTGTATTTGCTCTATTTAATCTCCTTTTTTGTTTTCTTGTAACTCTTTTGTTTCCAGCTACTCAGTTTGTTAGGACTTTGTTTAGATTTAAAATGGGTGATGAGACAGTTATGGTATAAAGCCACTGCCATAGAGCAGAGTGGGAAGCTTATCTCTATATCTGTGAATTTAGGGACTGCAATCTGAAGTTAACACGAGGGAGGAATTGGTGAGAGGCAATCCTGGCAACTAACACAGGCTGAAGACAGCCTTGTTTGTATATATCAGACTGATATTTTTATTGGTTTCCTTTACATCTCTTACTGTCTTCATAAATAAAACAACATAAAACATGTCACACCTTTAACTAGTGTGGCAAGGGCCCCTTGTACTCAGGCCACTGCTTGAGTCAGTCTCTTGCTCTTTCTCCAGGGGCTGGGGCTTGCAACCGGCCTCCGTGGTAGTCAGCGTAGTCACTCCTCCTGGAACTCCCTCCCCGTTGCTCCTGCTCTAAAGCTGCTCTGGCTTGCTGTCAAACTTTTGCTCTCTCTCTCCCACATGCCTCCTCCCGCTCTCTCCCCCACCTTCCAACTGTACAGGTTTTTAAAGGCCTTCGTCAAGCCAGCAGTAGAGTCAGCTGGCCTCAATTTGCCTAAGCCAGCTGCTTTTAATTGCCCTGCTGCCCTCTGCTTCTATTTAGGAGGTCTTTCCTTCTTTTTTGGCTGCCTTTCTTCCATCCTGAAGGGGCCTTCTGGCTACAGAGTTGGATTTTATTATCTGTCAGTGTCCACCAATGTATTCCATTGTGACAAAAACACTTGAAGTGATTGTCTGTCCGCTCTTAAAATAAGCGTAGTAATCTAACAGCAGGTATCTCAAGAATACCTTCTTAGAGAACTCCAAATTTATAGGCAAATATATATTTTGTGCTTCTGCTGAGAGATGTGATGAAGGAGTCTCTTCAGTCCTAATAGAAAGCTCTAGCTGTGTTTACCCCCCCCACCCCCCCAAAAAAAAAACACCTAAAAAACCCAACCTTTTCTCCACATTAAAAATCATGCCAGTCAGTAAATGGTTTTTCTTCCTTTGATTCCAATAATTTCTTCACTACTACCACAACTACACAATGGAGAAGAAGCGTATTTGCAAATATGTGACTTCCGAACATATTTTGCATTCATTCTCATACTCTGTGGTGCCTCTCTATATGCTTACATTATGAAGGTTATGTTTCTCTTTGCTGCATGCTAATAGATAGCCTTAGAATGGTTTGGGAATAGCATAAACTCATTACTTTCCTCTGCAGAGGGTGCTTGTTTCTGAATAGTTGTCTGACAGTTTTATAACAGATACTTATATGAGTAATTGAATCCTTGGGGGCAGGGAAGTTGACCAATGAACTGCTGTTTGTGGCTAATAATTAATCAAACAATTCATATAAATAAATTTTATGTTGTGGGTTATTTGCAAACTTTTTGTTTTACTTTACATGGTTGGTCTCACTAAATTACATGGTATTGTTTCTGCTTTCTGAATGGATGACTGAGTTTTTGTTTTTGAAGATAGCCAGTAGCAAATAAACTTGCAAACATGGGTATTCATATGCAGAGCATTTGCTCCTCAACCACTTATGTGAACAAAAAATAATTTGCAAGTAATGAATAAAAAATGGTATATCAAACACAAGCTTGTAAACACTGAGTTCTGTGGTTTTTCAAAATTTTCATTTGAAGAATGGGGAATGGAGTTAATTTTTTTTTTTTAAATACACTAAGGCTATGTCTCCACTAGAAGCATCTGTTATGCCTCAAATTTTTGAGGGATAATACCGTTGAGGCAAATGCAGAGTTCTGTCAAGAATCTGTCAAGAGAATGCTTTAAGCATGTAGATGCTCCTTGAGTTGTGTCGACAGAAGGCGGCTTCAGTTGACAAAACTCTCTAGTGTAGACAAAGCCTAAGGGTAGTAGACTTAAGAAAAATAATCTGCTCTAACACTAGTTTGCTCTTGAATATCTTATCTGCAGGATTTTTATTACGCATTTGTTTTCAGGTTATCCATGTAGCTAAAATAAGCTGACTTTCTTAGTTTTCTAAATTATTATGCAACTTGGTAAATTTAACTACTTTGCATGTTCTTTTAAATGTGCATACTTATATTGACTAATGTAATGTATAACCTTCCACTTCCCAAATTAAACATTAAATATTAGTGTTTGTTCCATCAAATCAGTGGAAGATTCATGTTTTTGTTTTAGCACTTACAAAAGGTGCTACATAAATATCACAGGAAACTGAAGTCTTTTTTATTCCTGGAACAGAGTTGGCATGGGCAATAACCATGCCAAGAACTAAGAACCCATTCCTAGACCAGTACATCAAAGGGCATGGTACAGATCCAGGCTCTTTGGGGGTAGACCTTGTGTCTGTGTAGATTTCCAGTGAGCCTGGATGTAAGTTTCCAATGATATAAGACAGTTCATTCTCCCATAGTCATTTATTCATAAGCTCTGTACCTCCACAAGGATAACAGTTGGGTGATTTTTATGATTTGGGCACTGGTTTACTAGCAAGGACTAGTAGGAAAATAGTTCTGTTCGTTAGTACCATTCCCAATCACTGCTGATTTAATCTGCATATAAATTCTGAGGTGAAAATTTCAGTCTCTTATTGACCTCTAAGCCATCTGGTTCCACAACTGATAGTGTTTATTCATCTAGTTTATTAGGTGAGCTTTCGTGGGACAGACCCACTTCTTCAGACCATAGCCAGACCAGAACAGACTCAATATTTAAGACACAGAGAACCAAAAACAGTAAGCAAGGAGGACAAATCAGAAAAAGATAATCAAGGTGAGCAAATCAGAGAGTGGAGGGGTGGGGGGTGGGGGGATCAAGAATTAGGTTGAGCCAAGTATGCAGACGAGCCACTATAGTGACTCAGAAAGTTCCCATCACGATTTAAACCATGTGTTAATGTGCCGAATTTGAATATAAAAGTCAGCTCGTCCACTTCTCTTTCCAAAACGGTGCGATAATTCCTCTTCATAACACACATACCTTGAGGTCGTTGACAGAATGGCCCAGTCCATTAAAATGTTGACTAACTGGTTTGTGGATCTGGAGTGTTTTGATGTCTGTTTTGTGCCCGTTGACCCTTTGTCTAAGGGAGTTAGAAGTCTGTCCAATATACAAAGCATCTGGGCATTGTTGGCACATGATGGCATATATGATGTTAGTAAAGGAGCATGAGAAAGTGCCCGTGATTCTGTGAGTAACCTGGTTAGGTCCAGTGATGGTATTTCCAGAGAAGATATGTGGGCAAAGCTGGCAGCGGGCTTTGTTGCAGGGAAACAGCCCCAACTCAGACCACTGCAATGAATTATTAAAGACTTACAACCTATTCTTAATCAGGATACTACACTCCACAAGGCCCTGGGTGACATGCCTGTTCTCTCCTACAGACAACCTCCCAATCTCATGAGGATCCTCACTAACAGCCACAGCCTATACCCCAGGAACACCAGTCCTGGAACCTTTCCCTGCAACAAAGCCCGCTGCCAGCTGTGTCCACATATCTTCTCTGGAAATACCGTCACTGGACCTAACCAGGTTACTCACAGAATCACGGGCACTTTCTCATGCTCCTTTACTAACATCATATATGCCATCATGTGCCAACAATGCCCAGATGCTTTGTATATTGGACAGACTTCTAACTCCCTTAGACAAAGGGTCAGCGGGCACAAAACAGACATCAAAACACTCCAGATCCACAAACCAGTTAGTCAACATTTTAATGGAATGGGCCATTCTGTCAATGACCTCAAGGTACGTGTGTTACTGAAGAGGAATTATTGCACCATTTTGGAAAGAGAAGTGGACGAGCTGACTTTTATATTCAAATTCGGCACATTAACACATGGTTTAAATCGTGATGGGAACTTTCTGAGTCACTTTTGGGGCTCATCTGCATACTTGGCTCAGTCTAATTCTTGACCTTCCCCTCCACCCCTCCACTCTCTGATTTGCTCACCTTGATTATCTTTTTCTGATTTGTCCTCCTTGCTTACTGTTTTTGGTTCTCTGTGCCTTAATATTGAGTCTGTTCTGGTCTGGCTATGGTCTGAAGAAGTGGGTCTGTCCCACGAAAGCTCACCTAATAAACTATTTTGCTAGTCTTTAAAGTGCTACTTGACTGCTTTTTGTTTTGATAGTGTATAGACTAGCACGGCTTACTCTCTGTTACTGTTTATTCATCTGTGTTTTATTTTGTTAACACATCTGTTTGTACACGTTAAATCATTTTCCTCTTTTTTTTTTTCCTGTCCCTTCTTTTCTTTTTCAGCGTCATCTTCCTGTGACTGGAGGCAACGGAAAGGTGAACTTCCCTACATCAATGCACTGCCAATGGTAAATAAAATTTTAACAGCCTAAAAGAAGTGGTATGATTTTTTTTTTTTTTTTGGCTTACGGCACTGAAAGAAATCTTATACAGCAAATCATGTTTTTGGACATGTCTACCATACAGAATTATAATGACATAACTTATGCAGTGCAGTCACTGCAGTTGTTAAATCACTTGTTTGTATGCAGTACAGTAAACTCTCATAACTGGCATTCTATCATCCGAACTCTCTAATAACCCATATTTTAACCATAAGTAAATTTTTAGTTACGTTTTCCATAAGTACAGTATAGTGAGAGAAAATACAAATAAATACAGCAAATAAAGTATAAGTTTACAGCATACAATACTGCTGTTTGTTGGTAAATAAAGTTCTCTGCATATATTTTTTGTTTCTTAATATGTAATCTTGTTTTTCTTTAGTGTTCTGCATTGCTAGGTGTACCTATTATCCAGAATATTTAAATATCCAGCTACCTCCCGGGCTGCTGGATATGAAAGAGTTTACTGTATTTGGCTCCTTGTGTCAGTGGTATGCACACTCAGTAGGAATGCTTGTGTAGATTATAAAGTCAGCATGGGGCATTGTGGGATATCTCCCAAAAGGCCTAACAGTTGGCTTAAGCAATGCAGTTCCCATACTGTCACTGTCAACTTAATTATATCAACTGTGATGCTACTTGGGCAGCGGTGTTACCAAACTGAAATAGAGAAGCACGTAACGTTGGCAGGAGCCAAATTCAAGTGAAGATGCTTTTGCAGCTAGGTTAATGCTAGGTATCTTATATCCAACCTAGCCCTGTAGTGCAGACTGGGCTTTATATTTCTGCAGGAAAACCCAAACATGACAAAGGAATTTACAAGTATTTCAAGATTTAATCCTATGGGGGAATATTTAGTTTTCAACAGTTAGTTTAATTTGATGATGATTTATTAATTCTTTCACCCAGTGGGCATGGGAAGTGGTTCAGTAGCTAGATATTCTGTTACCCAAGTAGGACACCTCTGCAAGCTAATTTCAATACTAACAGCTTCTTATGTTAAAAAGCCCTGCTGTGCTAGCCGTTTCTTTTTTGAACACATTTACCGGCATAACACTAATGAAGTAACTCTTTGCTCTCAGAAATGTCATCTTTTCTCATTCTCTTTAGGTAATGTTAATAAGCATTTTTGATTTATTGTAAGTTTATATTTGCAGACTGTTTGTAAGTTACTTTTGCTTTGTAGTGGTTGAGCAGATTCAGAGCAGAAGTGAGGGCTGAGGGAGAAGGTTACAGTGAGGAAAAGGTTAAGGTGAGGAAAGGGGAATAGGTAGCAAATTGTTGCCTCTACCTTTGATCAGTTCCAGGTGTGATTGCTTTCCTTGCAGTTTTGATGGCCTCTTGTCACAGATCAGCAGTTTAAAAATCTTAACTTGTATCACTAACCTGAAAAGTTGTTCTGAAAAAATGGCATTGTATTTTTCTATCTAAGGTTGCCAGGTCAAATGTGCTTGATTCACAAATAAGGGAGTTTTCTTTTTTTTTTAAATGGAGAACCCTGAAAATTCTACGTAGGTTCTGAGAGTTGAGCTGGATTCTTCCAGTCATGAGTATTACAAGATGTGCAAATCAGTTATGACCTTAGTGAAACTTCCACACGCTCACTGCCATCATCTTATACTCTAACCCCAAAAAAGGCAATGGGTTTGTGTGGATGTAACTGAATTTAGTGTACAACTCTGTAGATGATGCACAGGATGGAAAATCATGACTCTGCAAGTCGTGTGCATGACTTAATTCTCAGGTGTGCCTTTAAAACGGTCGTTAGGTGTTTCATAGGCATTGTGCTGGCATAGTGACAAATTTCATCCAGTCCATTCAGGGTAGAATAGAGCTGTGTGGTTCATGTGTACATTTAATCATATAAACCCAAACACCCTTGCCCTGCCCTTGCTTAGTGGTGTTTCCTCTTTTTTATGTCCATGAATGGAATGAATTTTAAATGCACTGATATGGAGATGATGTGACATATTAGTGCACGTAACAAAAGTCATTCACTCCTGGTCAGTGTGTGGCAGGGGCGTGCAGAGGGGTTAAGGCTACGTCTAGCCTACGGAGATCTTTTGAAAGAAGCCATTCTGTAAGAACTCTTCCAAAAGAACTTCCAAACAGTGCATCTACGTGCATAAAAAAGCAGATCAGGAATGATCTGGTCTTTTGAGACAGTGTTCACACAGCCACTTGCTCCTTCAAAAGCTTGTGCAAAGGGTCAAAAAATCGGGGCCCCTTGAGGACTGCTCTTTCTGGGAGGGGAGGAAAGGCGGGGGTGGGGGGGGAGCTACTCAGCATCAACACACATTTTCTTTCAAAAGAAGCTTGTGAAACAGCACGCTCTTCTTGAAATGGGAAAGGAAGAACAATTTCGAAAGGAGGGCTGCGTTCGTTCGATTTAGCTTGCATCTTCACTAGCAAATTCTTTCAAAAGATTTTTCAAAAGAAGAGAGCTCTTTCAAAAGATCCCATGGAGTGTCCACATGCAAAAAGTGTTCTTTCAAAAGTAAGAGTGTGGATAGGCTCTCAGGGCTGGGACAGAGGGTTGTGGTGAGAGGTTTAGCTAGGGATGCAGGCTATGGGGTTGGACCAGAGTTGAAGGGTTTAGGGTGTAGAAGTGGTCAAGGGTGGGGTGTTGATGTGAGTGAGGGCTCCAAATGGTGGTGCAGGCTTTAGACTGGTGGTGGGAATGAAAGATTTGGAGAGAGCGCAGGCTGCCATGGGGAGAGAGGACTATCCCCAGCCTTCTCTCAATGCAGAAGCTTGGGGCCAGGGGAGAAGTCTCTCTCTAGAGTTGCTGTGGTTGTAGTAGCACCTGGCAGGGAAGGGACCCACTCCATGACCCTGGCATGTCCAGGCAAGGGTGAGTGGGGCAGGGAGGGGGCACCTCTCCTCCGGCTGTGGCTGCAGCCCTAAATCCTTGTGCAGAGCTTACTAGGCAGAGGCTACACAGCTTAGAGGGAACTTAATTGCTCACTCCATCCTTCTCCCTCCATCATTTGTTCTCCCCATCCTCACTCATTTTCACTGGGATGGTTGAGGTGTGGGAGGGGATGCAGGCTCTGGGGTGAGGCTGAGGGTTTTGGAATATGGAAGTGGGGCTCTAGGCTAGGCCTGAGACAGTGGGTTAGGTGCTAATCTCAATTTTTTTTCCCAGGAGAAAGCAGTATTGTTTTATTTTATTCCAGAACATCCTTTTTAATCAAGATTTGAAATACAGTTCTGTGTTACTGCTTCCCTTAAAACATGACTCATTCCATATTAAGCTACTTCTAATACCTCATTAAATTTTAAAATACAGAAATCTGTGTTTGGATCTTGTTGCATTTTTGTCCTAATTTTTCATCCCCATAAAGTGTATCAAACACAGAATTTGTAAGGTCTCAAAGGAATGCTATTTGGTACAGTAATAATAAAAGATACTTAACTGCTATGTGGAGCATTAAAAGATGGTCTTCACTACTTTGATAAGAGCTGCTCTCACTACAGAGATGAGATGTATTTTACTCTGCCAATTATTTCAGATTCGTTATTTATCTTTATTAATTAAATTGTTTGTTAGTATTTAAATATAGTTGTAAGAGACAGGCCAGGTAATTTTTCCATCTTTCCAAAGGTGGCTATTGCTATGTGAGTTATTTTTCTCATGGATTTTGTAGATTAAATGGTGACAATAACTTTTATTCCCCATGGCCCCCGCCCCCGATATTTCTCTCTTGGGTTATGGATTAGGGTTCGGTTCTGCAAGATACTAAATTCTAAACACTCAGTCTGGCAAAGCACCTAAGCTTAAGCACTTCTTTAATATTCAGCATGTGACTAGTCACATGGAAGTCAATGGGACTACTCAGATATTTGTAGCACAGGCTTAAGTACTTGGCTTGATCAGGATTCTTGTTATCAGTACCTTTTGTAGACTGAGTCCTGAATATCTGATCCGTCTATTTAAGGATCCAGTATCAGTAGTTGTTTTGGGTTTTTTTGTTGTGGTAGTGGCCTTTCAGGATTTACAGTCAGAAACAAGAATGTAAAATGCAAAAAATCTCAGAATTTCACTAAATTGTGCCTTTCTAGTTTAAACCCGATTCAATGAACACTCTGTACAGAAGGTAGTAACTGTTCTAGCATGGAAATAAGCAAGCTAAAATAAATTTTACTTTTTATAGTGAAAATCCTTGAAAATGAATTGGCATTACATCATTTTATAGTATCTCACTGTAGCAAAAATTACAGTATAGCTATGGTCTTCGGACAAATTATTTCCCATTCATCTGTAATGATCCAGAGAACTTCCAGAGAACACCCTAAAGGAGGTGGCTCAGCGTAACAAGCAATTCCTGCTGAGTGAAGGAAGATGAGTGTATAAATACTGATCCAAGGAGACTAACACGTCACAACCCCCCACTTTGAGGAAGTGCAGTAGGTACTCACACCATTAGTGAATGTGTCAAAAATAAAATTGAGGGTTACCAGTCCCTTACCCTAATCACTAGGTTACATGACTTTTTGTCAATAGAAAAATCACAATAAACTAACTTCTCTTTTACTATTTGATATACTACCCTCACTTCAGAAAAGAAATGTAGTGCTCAAAGAGCATCTTGACTTTAGTTTAAGCATTTGGTGTAGTTCCAAATTACAGTCTCATAAAGAAATCGGAGAACTATAAAGAACTATAATTGTGTAAGGTACTTGCAATTAGCTTTATAAAAATCAAATACCAAATCTAATTTGGGAGGCCTTGAATGAGATCCCATAGGGGGGTTGTTGTTAGTACCACCAATAGACTTAATTATTACTTAACAGTATTTTTATGGAATGTAGTGGGGAGTATACTAATAAACTCTGAAGCAAGTATGAAGACAATGTAAGTACTTGGGAGACTATCTGCAATACAACATGACTGGTAAAATGGAGAAATACTCTACAAGTCAATAAAATGAGACTCAGTGATGAGAAATTCTCAATAAAAAGACTCACTGATTCACAAGGGAAGGAATAATCAAACAGAAAAATATAAAATGGGTGAATGCAGCAAGCCACGAATAAACTGGAGATTGTTGTAGATGATCAGCTGAATGAGTCAGCAATGTGATGTGTTGCATAAAGGGCAAATGCCATTCTGGGTTTTATTAATAGAAACATCCTGTGTAAAACAAATCAAGAAACATATTTTGCTTCATTAGCCACAGGGTATGCTTCGGTGAGGCAGTGGGTTTATTTCTTCAAGTAATGGTCCTTATTGTAGTCCACTAGGGGTTATGTGCACGCATCGTGCTCCCAGTTAGTTTTTCAAAGCAGTAATGTCCATTGATCCATGCCTGCACCCCTGCATTGCCCTGTGGTTTTACCTGAGGTGATTAAACGGGTGGGCTGGAGTGACTGCGTTGTCAATTTCTTCTCATTGTCACATCTTCTGAGTCGGCACTTCTGTTTTTCTGTCATCCTTGGTGATGCATTCTCCAAATTTTCCAGAAAAATGTTTTATGCTTGTGAATATTTAGGATTTTATTCATTTTTTATTGTGCTTTCTTTTTGTAGTGATTTTTATATGATTAAGGACTGTGGGACTCCACTTAGGCCAGAGGTCAGCATCCAGAGTGGCAAGAAGAACCACTTTTTAAAAAATCCTGTAACAAAACTCCACTGTTGTACTTTCCAGCAAGAAGGAAATGAGAGTCAAGGGGACAATTGTAGTGGTTGTCAGCAGTGTTCACTGTAAACTGAGTGCTTGGGTGGCTACTCAGGAGAGATTCAGGTGCCACCCACCTGAGTAGCAAAGCTCCCTTAAGTGCCCACAGCTGGCAGCTTGTATTTCTATTGGTGGTGCACATTGCTGATGTTTCAGTGCACATACAATTTATTCTGCCCATGGATGGAAAAAATTAGAGGAAACACTGGTTGCCAGAGTTGCCAAGGGAAAAACTTTTGGTACTGGTGCTTGAGGTGAGCGCTCACCACCTAACTTGGAGTGGATATGAGCAACATATGCCAAAAAACACCAGTTATGAAACAGGTAATAGTCTTTTTCTCCCATGGTCTCCTCACGTGCTGCAAGATCTAAAAGAGAAGTAGTAATCTTTGAAGGCAGTGTTAGTGTTTTGCTAGAAGCAGCTATCACATGAGCAGCAAAGGATAATATTCAGGATGCCTGTTAATCTGTACTTGATTTGTATTGCAAAAATTAAAAAAAAATTGTTGTCATGTTGACCTATGGGTGCCATATTTAGATCAAATTCAGGAATACAGTAGCCAAAGCAAAAAAGGAAGGAAGGAAAAAAAATTGAGGCCCACAGTTTGCCGCCAGAGTTCTGAGGTATGAGCCACTGTGTTCACTTCACAGGTTGTGAACTTGGATGGCAGTGATATTTTGAATGTCAACATGTTGTTAACTATTTCACTTATCAAAACATACACAAGGGGAAGAAGCAACATAATACGAAGCTTTACACATGGGGAGGTGTTAAACCACCGTGCATGTAGGGTTGAAGGAGGATAGATTGATTTTATTTTTCTAAATGCTGGGGGAAAGCTACATAACGAACTCATCAGCTCCTACTTGGACAGTATTTTGGGTGGCCAAAGTACTAGTTTGTGATTGTCCTGTTGTGAAGTCCTTACTGTCTATGTTGTATGCTGGGAGCAGACTGACTCTATGGAAAATGCTTTTATATGAGCCTTGAAAAAATAGTCCATCAGAGCTTTTGGACACAGGTAATGGAAGGGAGTGAGACCTACATGTGCTGGTCTATGCTTTGCCAATAAATACATGAACTCGTGTTAGTTGTTGGCTCAGCAAACATGAAAGGGGATTTTAGTACTGTTGAGACCTCAGTTTTAAATGATTGTTTACTCGTTTGTGTTGTATATAATTTTAAAAGAATGTAATTTTTGTGGGACTTCAGTTTTTCAATTTGTCAGTTTGAACTCTAGAACAATTAAAGTCTGTTGGGGACTGTAAGGCCAAAGTGATTGGTGACATTTTATAACTCTCACTTGCCAACATCAGTAAATTCAGAATCTTGGTGGATGATTCTGTAATGTAGACTCAGATTTCTTACACTCGTGGTGAGATAAGAAATTGAGGCTGAAATTAGGTGATCTTTCTTAACTGTCACAGCTGAGTTGGAATCTGCACAGAGTAGCAATAGTTGCTGAGCAGGAGTTGAAGGAAGCGCAAGAGTTGGGGCAGGAGACCAGAAATAGAGGTACTACCAGGCTGGAATCAGGAGGCAGAAATCATGGTCCAGTGCTGGAGGTGGAGACTAGGGATCAAAGGTGATCCTGGAATTGGGAAACAGAAAACAAAGTCAGTCAGACTGGAATTGGAGACTAGAGATCGGGAACAAGGCAAAGTCTGCAGTCACAGCATGTCAGTGTGTGTTTGGTTGCCCGGAGTACTTTTTGTGGCAACCAGAGTTAAATAGGGTGATTGACCAATCAGAGGACCTTTGGGTATTATCTGTCTGGCTTCCTTTCATGTTACTTCCTCCAGCACCTACTTTCTGTAGTGCACCTACTCTTCACAGTGCTCCCTGAGTGTAATTCTGAATGGTCTCCTGATGGCAGTGTAGTAATAACAATTGTCCCATGCTCTGCAGACCCTTATCTAGTACATGGGCCCTTGTATTATGCTGCTCTTTAGGGAACTCTTCCTTCAGTAGGGCAGTGGACCTGGTTTTTCAATGTGGACTTGATGATGAAACCATTTTACCAGGTCAGGGGCATGGCCATGAACAGCAGGTTCCCAGGAGTTTTCTTCAAGACCATAGCTCTTCTAATAGATATGTATAGTACATTTTCCCCATCTGCAATTTAGAGTAAAGGATAGCATGAACTATGTATTTCCTTAAACCTTGGACTGATGGGAGTGGTTCTTGGAAATGATTTGGAAAGATCCTCTCTGTAAGATTTCAGATGGGATACATGGTAAACAGAATGTCCCTTACAGAACTAAGATAGCTGTAGCTTGAAGATGATGGTCTTGATTGGCTGACAGGTTCAAAAGGGCCCAAATAACTGGTAATCCTATCTAGCAGGGTGGTCCACCATGAAATTTGAACCTTTCTGGTATCATATATTTGCATACTGGTTGTAATTTTTTTTTAATTTTTGAGGTGGTTCTTAAGCCCCTCCTGGGTGTGGTGGATTTTGATCCAGTCAGCAGGTGCTGTGTTCAGCAAGGTTGCTGAAAAGTTTGGGTGGAACCCAAAATTTCACGCCCCCCCCCAAAAAAAAACTCTGAAATAAGGAGGTATGATTAGCATTAATGTATGAGAACTTAGCAAAAGAAAGGAAAGAGAGCCGATTATCTTGATGGGATGTATTGATGCTCTGGCCATCTGAAGCCCACCATAGACTGAAGAGGGGAATTATCAAACTCAGGCATCAAAAGAATACAGGTGACAGCAAATGAAAAACAAGCGTGGGATTGAAGGCCAGAGATTCAAAAGCAGGGAGGCAAAGGGGGTTGTGGAGTAGAGAACGCCGGGCAGCACTCGCTACTCCTTAAAGGCATTCAGGACAACTTGGCTCAGATGAACTCTGCCCAAAGATATGACTTGAGGGAGGATCATAAATAGGCCACACGATTACAGAGCATCCACCACCCCATGCAACTTCTTCCCCGGGTATGAAGATGGCCATTATCAGAAGTAGGTTCATGAGGAAGTCTTGCAACTTTGTGGGGTCATGGATTGAAGGTGCATAAATCAAGAAGGGAACAGTTCAGCTAGAACTTGAGAAGGAAGTTCTGAAGGAGCCAGAAGAGGAGCTGTAATGTGGCACACTCAGTGTAAATGTGCATCAGGTTCTTCCTCTCACCACAAACAGGGCAAATGTCAGGGAAGGTAGTGAACAGCACCAGATACACACATGTATGCGTAGCTCTGTGGAAAAGGTTCTGCCATATCGTGGCAAGGCAGAGCACTAGGGTAAAGAAGTGAAGGGTTTGGAGTACAAGCACATAGAGCTATTTCCTGGGTGCACTTCTGAGGTGGACCAACTGCAGTTTTGTAGTCAGCTCAAGTGTTACGTGGGAGCAGTGGGACAAGGAGACTCACTGGGCAAGGGGGATTTGTCTTGGAGGCAATTGACAAACAACCTCCATCATTACTCTGCTTGGTTCATACACTTTATCTGCCCATTTGTCTTGCGGTAGCACATGGAGGAGGAAAAGCGTGAACAACCATTACTCAGAGTGCTTCATGCCAAAATCATGGGACAAATTGCAGGCCTCAGTCTGCAGTGATGTGATTTGGAAACCCATGAAAATGGATCAAGTGAACCACTAGGCGCTGAGCCATTGTTTCAGCACAGAGCAGGCTACTATAGGGGGTGAAGTACTTCAGTCAAGACTGCATGGCCATCAGTGTCAGGGAGTTCCATTATGAAGTACAGGATGATTTGAGGTGCCGAGTCTAGGTGGGGGTCTTCGGTGAGGCCAGGTGCCAAGGGGCTTAGCATGGGGCATCTTGGTGTGTCCATACAGGTCACAAGAGTGCAAGTAGTCTTGGAGTCTTCATAGAGTGTCCCCGTGGGTGCTCCACAATAGGTGTCGGGCTCGCCTGGCGCCGCAGATCGGAATTCTTCCAGCAGTTTCTCCTGGATCATGCATGCGCTGGCGCGCGCCGCTCCCTTGCACGTCCCCGGCCACGTGCGCAATCCGGTCCCCGCCAGTTCCTTCTCAACCGCCATCGGCTGCAGACAGAATCCGCTCAGGCTACGGCCAAAGTCAGATTAGACAGTGTTTCTACATGTAAATTGTTTGTTTTTTCTTTTTTGAAAAAAAGAGAGAGAGAGGACAAAGAGAATATTTTAAAAAAAAAAAAAAAAAAAGGAGAGAGAGGAGCGGAGAAGAAGAGTGGACGTGAAGGCCAGTAGGCCGCCCGCTGCCCTGCAGGCTGGGGTCCGCGATTCGGGTAAACGGGCACGGATAAGGTGCTAAGTGCCCTATTAACAGTAAAAGACTCACCGAGATGGCTTCTTCAGGCTTCAAAAAGCGTGAGTCCTGCCGCGAAGCTGTGCTGGCCTCCGATGGGCATAGTGAATGCATCCGATGCCTGGGGGAATAACATGTTACCCAGAAGTGTTCCCACTGTGCTAAGCTCACAGCCAGGGCAAGAAAAGACAGAAAAATGCGTCTTAAAATGCTCTTGTTTGATAAGGCCCTCCAGCCAGACACGCCGGAGAGGCAATCAGAAGGGCCCTCTGGGTTCCACAAAAGGAAGGCAGCTTCTCTGACCCCCTCAGTGCAAAAACGGAGGAAGCTCTCCCCAGCTCGATCCCTGCCGGCGGTCTCAGCGAGCGGGACGGGCGGAGCACACAGCCCCCAGTCTCATATTCAGGCAAGCGGCACCGCGGCAGCGCACGTGGCAGAGGCTGAGCTTCCGATTACAAAACAGCCGGCATGCGCAGCGCCTAGAGCGGCGGCCAGGCCTGCGCAGGAACTGGGGGCACCGCCACAGGCAGCACTGACCCCCCCGGCACCAACGGTGCAGGGCTAGCAGGCACGGAGCCCGCAGGCACCGGAGGACATTATCCGCGCAGCACCGCAGCTGAGCGGGCAGAGCACGGCGCCGGCAGTGGGGCCGAGATCCCCGGCGCGGCAGGGGGCGGTGCCAGCCCTGCAGGGGAGGGGAAAGGCAAGAGCAAAAGCCCGGCACCGCAGCCCTTCTCTGGACAGGGCTGCACTGCTGCTAGCAACAAGCTCTCCCCCTGTGCTACGCACGCTGCCCAGAAGGCCTGGGTCTCCACCGGCCTATCCAGAACCTCCTTCTCTGTTCCTCTAACCAATGTCACCATGGCTGGAGCCACCTTCGCCCTTTCTGGAATTGGATCTGCTGGAGTACTATCACAAACCAGTGTCACCGCTATCTGTGTCATCGCGGAGGTCTTGCTCTCCCAGACATTGGGGGTACACACCCCGAGAGTGGTCCAGGTCTCCGTCCCCGTGCCCGTGCTGCCACGGTCATTCCTATCATGCTGGACACAGACACCCCAGGCCTACGCCCAGGGGCAGGTCCCCCCTGGCCAGCCAATACCCCCGTGGATGCTCCCGGGCGGGGATGGAAACTCAGTAATCTCGAGGGGAGTTAATTTTAAAATCCCGAGACTTTCCTTCGTAATCCTCCAGTGAGCAGGTACACCATCGACCGCAGGAACCTGAGAGTTCGAGGGAGGTTTACCCTAGTGGTTCCTCCTCATCCTCCCTAGATGAGGCCATGGCCCCCAGGGATGTCGCTCCCCCAGATGACCTTAAACAGTTTCAGGAGCTGTTTAAAAGGGTAGTTTTCACGCAAGGCATTCAAACGGCAGAAGTGCAGGAGAAACATCACAAACTCCTGAAAAATTTGAGACCCCCGGCTTCATCCAAAATTGCTATCCCGCTGGACGAAGCCATTATGGAGTCAGCCACTACATTATGGCAGACTCCGGCCTCTGTTACGCCTATGAATAAAAGAGCGGACAAGAAGTACTTCGTCCTGGCAAAGGGCATGGAGTTCCTCTTCAGTCACCCACAACCGAACTTACTGGTGGTCGAATCGTCCCAGCAGAGGTCAAAGACTTCTCAGTACAAATCGGGGGGATCGAACAAAGATGCCAAGAAGCTAGAGCTGTTTGGCAGGAAGGTATATTCCTCTTCCACCCTGCTATTGAGAGTGGCAAATTTTGCGTCACACCTAGCAAACCATAACTTCGATAATTACTCCAGGCTTACTTCTCTCATGGATTCACTTCCGGAAGACAAAAAGCTGGTGTTAAAGGCAATTGTGCAAGAGGGCTACGCCGCTTTGAGGACGGGAGTCCAGATCGCCCTGGATGTGGCAGATACGGCGACACGCTCAGTGGCTACAGCAGTGGTCATGCGTAGAGAATTCTGGCTCCGGACATTGGGCATCCCGAGGGATATACAGGCGAAGATCGTGGATCTTCCCTTTGACATGCACAAGTTGTTTGCAGACTCAACTGACTCGGTCCTCCACTCCAGTAAGGACTCGAGAGCTACACTTAGAACCCTGGTATTTATACCCCTCCATATAGGAAGAAAAAATATTACCCTCAGCAAAGACGCTACCCGTACCAACCACAGCGTGCTCAGTATCAGCGGGGCTACGACCAAGGGCACCATCAACAGCAGCAACAGTACAGAACTCCCAGGCGACATTCCCAACAAAGCCGTACGCCCTCGGGACAGGCCCAAAGGCAACAAGTTTGATGGGCATGTCGGGGGCTGCACTATCAATACCATCGCTCAGTGCCACTCTCATCTCGTGTTCCATCATCACCTCAGACCGTTCCACTCCCAATGGCAAAAGATCACCACAGACAAATGGGTGCTGGAGATCATAGCCACGGGTTATGCGATCCCCTTCCAGTCGCTCCCACCGACGAAGCCTCCCTCCAGGCCTCACCTCCGGGACGCTGCCCACAAGGTGAGGATCAAACAGGAGGTGGACCACATTATGTTTGTAGGGGCGATGGAAAGAGTGCCGGAACAATTCCAGGGGAAAGGGTTTTATTCACGCTACTTCCTCACAGAGAAGAAAACAGGAGGCTGGAGGCCCATCTTAGATCTTCGGGGCCTCAACCGCTACTTGCGCAAACAACGGTTTCGGATGATTACAGTTGCCTCCATACTCACGGCACTGGACGATGGAGATTGGTTTGCAGCCCTCGACTTACAAGATGCTTACTTTCATATAACGATCCACCCGGCACACAGGCTCTTCCTCCGCTTCACGGTCAGCAAGGAACACTTCCAGGACAGGGTTCTTCCATTCAGCCTCTCCTCGGCCCCCAGAGTCTTTACCAAAACCTTGGCAGTGGTGTCAGCCTACCTGCACAGACAGGGGGTATGCATATTTCCATACCTGGATGACTGCCTACTGAAAGGAACCTCAAGGACAGAGGTCCTACGCATGATACGCGTTACAGCGGACACGTTTTCTTCGCTGGGCCTAGTCATCAACCTCACAAAGTCAAAGACCGACACCACACAGGACATAGAGTTCATAGGGGCACGCATAAACTCTATCACAGCAAGGGTGTATCTGCCCGACGCCCGCTTTCGCACCATCAGTACGCTGGTGCAAGTCATTACATACAGCCCCACGGTGCCAGTCTTAACGTGCTTACAGCTGCTGGGCCATATGGCGGCAGCAACATTTGTGGTACAGAATGCCAGATTGCACATGCGAAGCCTATGGCATTGGCTGGCGAGTGTCTACAAACCGGCATCCCACACCATTCACAGGGTAGTGTCACCCACGACAGAGGTGCGCAGATCCCTGGCGTGCTGGGTAAACCCCAAGAACTTGCTAGCAGGGATGCCCTTTCACCAACCACAAATTTCTATTTTTCTTACTACCGACGCCTCCCACATAGGATGGGGAGCGCACGTCGGCGACAAGGTGACGCAAAGGCTGTGGTCCCCTGCGGAACAGTCACTGCACATAAACATACTAGAGCTCAGAGCAGTGTTCAACACCTGCAAGCATTTCCGAGACCACATATGTGGCAAAGTAGTTGGGATCAATACAGACAATACCTCCACTATGTTTTACATAAATCGACAAGGAGGAGCCCGATCCCGTGCCCTATGTGCGGAAGCAGTCCGACTGTGGAAGTGGTGCATCACCAACAACATTACGTTGAAAGCCTCCTACCTGCCGGGTGCTCACAACGTGAAAGCAGATCAGCTGAGCAGGCGCTTCGCACTCACGCAGGAATGGCAGATCCGCGCTGATTTGCTAAGACCGATCTTTCATACAGGGGGGTTTCCCCAAATCGATCTGTTTGCCACACAGCACAACAAGAAGTGTCCCCAGTACTGCTCCAGGGCAGGAGTGGGGCGGGGGTCCCTGGGGGACGCATTCATGATTCCATGGAAAGGCCCCTTACTTTACGCGTCCCCCCCCCCCCCCCCCCGCTTCTCCACAAGGTCTTGCAGAAAGCCAGAAGGGAGAGAGCTTGCATGATACTAGTAGTCCCAACGTGGGATTGGCAGCAATGGTTTCCCTTGCTTCTGCGCATGTCGGACCGCGCACTGCTCCCCCTACCGGTGGCGCCGGACGTACTCACGCAGGCCCAGGGGTCCATAGTGCACCCGAACCCTCAGAGCCTGCGCCTACAAGCATGGCTAATCCATGGCTCAGCTCCTTAGAAAGCACATGCACGGAGGGAGCACAACAAGTCCTGGAAAGTAGCTGAAGGACCTCCACCAGGAAGACTTATAAGCAGAAATGGATTCGATTCACAGCCTGGTGTTCCGCCAAACAGTTAGCTCCCCTTGACGTTCCTATACCAGTAATACTTGAATACTTATTGGACCTCAAGATGGACGGACTTTCATTATCCTCGCTAAAAGTCCACCTCGCTGCTATATCAGCCTTTTGGCATACAGAGGAGGGGCCCACGGTATTCGCCCATCCTATCGTTACCAGGTTCTTGAAGGGGTTGGTAAACCTGTACCCCCCTCGGAAACTGCTTCCGCCATCGTGGAACCTGGACCTGGTGCTCAGCACGCTCACGGGTCCACCTTTTGAACCATTAGCCACAGTTCCCCTACGTCTCCTTACTATAAAAACAACCTTGCTCCTTGCAATTACGTCAGCTCGCAGGGTCATTGAGCTTGCAGCAGTGATGGCAATGCCGCCCTGCACAGTATTCTCGAAGGAGGCGGTAACCTTAAGGCTGCACCCAGCCTTTGTTCCAAAAGTTTCATCAGAATTCCATCTTAACGAGCCAATAGTTTTACCCTCGTTTTACCCGAAGCCTCATAGCTCCAGCAAGGAGGCACGCCTGCATCTCCTGGATGTGAGAAGGGCGTTGGCCTTCTACATTGACAGAACTAAGTTCTTCCGGAAAACGGACAGGCTTCTAGTCTCTCTTGCTCCCAGGTCAAAAGGAGAAGGTCTCTCTTCACAGAGAATCTCAAAGCACATCGTATCCTGTATAAAAATGTGCTACGAACGTCGAAAAACTCCTTTGCTGGCCCCGTCCAGGGTTCACTCCACCAGGGCGGTGGCAGCATCAACAGCCTTCTTTAAAGGCATTGCGTTGAAAGACATCTGTAGAGCGGCGACCTGGTCGTCCTATGACACCTTCGCCAAACATTATGCCCTACATTGGGTATTCCAAGAGGATACCCGCCTCTCGACAGCAGTCCTTTCGGGGGCAAGCTGCACATAAACCGATTTACCCACCTCCTTTCTTGGGTTACTGCTGGGTAGTCACCTATTGTGGAGCACCCACGCGGACACTCGATGAAGAAAGAGAAGCTACCTACCGTAGTAACGGTGGTTCTTCGAGATGTGTCCCCGTGGGTGCTCCACCACCCACCCATCCTCCCCGCTTCGGATCTCTGTCTAGTGTTTTTCAGGAGCATCCGAGGTGGTTGGTCAAGGAACTGGCGGGGACCGGATCGCGCACGTGGCCGGGGACGCGCAAGGGAGCGGCGTGCTCCGGCGCATGCACGATCCAGGAGAAACTGCTGGAAGAATTCTGATCAGCGGCGCCGGGCGAGCCCAACACCTATTGTGGAGCACCCACGGGGACACATCTCGAAGAACCATCGTTACTGTGGTGAGTAACTTCTCTTTTTGGCTTATGTACAGGGCCATGAAAAGAATTGGGAAGTGATGCAGAAGGTCTTCAAGCTGCCGTAATTGTCTTCGCAAAAGCATCTGATGGTAGAGATGGAGTACTTCTAGTAGGGGGCACTGTGATGGAACATATGTGAACCCACTGGACTCGCTGATCCTATCCAGTGTGGCACATGTCAGTTTGGGTCTAGCTCTTACTTGCTGATGCTGTTATGTCACATGCACCCTCCCCCCATAGGCTAATAGATTGTCCAATTAAATGAATCAGCTTAGCTCAAGCAGATCTTGGTATACTGTGGAACTAAGGAAGTTGTTATATTTTTAGGACTCTGGGTGGTCCATGGTGCTTCTTGCTGTCTTGGTAGTATTCTTCCTTTTGAGATAAGGCATCAGCTTTCCTATTCTTGGTATCCAAATTGGGTGGTGATGAATTGAATTAAGAGAAGAATAATACCCATTTGATCTGTCTTTGATTCAGCAATCAACCCTTATGCAAATATTCATGGTTCTTATGGCTGGAAAAGACTTATTCTGGGTGTTGGGCTCCCTTGAGTGATGGTGCTGCTCTCCAAATGCTGATTTTTTTATTGCAAGTATTTCATTATTTAATAGCTCATCATTCTGATCAGCATGGTTGGGTTTGTGGGAGTAATGTGTGCAGGGGCACAACACTCACTGTGGACTATGTCTTAGAGACATTAGATGCATCGGCTCCCTGTGCGAATGCCTGGCCTGGGGCTGTGTGTGTTAGAATGGGGGAAAGAGACAAAAGCAGGCTTTAGCTGTCCAAAAGTGTGGTGAGTTTTGGGTGTCCAAATAAATGTGATGTTTTTGTAGAGGAGGTTGGTCATAGGAGCTGTTTGTCTTGAGACTCCTGGAGTGAGCAGTCCATAATAATTCACAAAGCCTAGGAAGTACTGTACCTCCTGGGGTACTTTGGCACTACGCCGCTGGAGAGGGCCTCTACCTTCTGGGGTTCCATATTGCCTCCCTCTGGGAAAAGATGGAATGAACATGTTAGTAGTGCTGTTGTGGATTATCAGAAAACACAAATACGTAGTCAAGATAGATGACTACCTGACTGGACCAGGATTTCTCTAAAAATGTCATTCATGGAATTGAAAGGCCCATGGCAGCTTTGGGCAACATGAATAGCATTACTAAATAGTGACATGTCCAGAGTGGGTCCAAAAGACAGGCTCGTTCACTGAGATGTAGTGTGCACATATTATGTAACATGACCCTCCCAATTTCCCTGCTGCTTTGGTCAATAGTTTCTCAAGTGGTGAGAAGGAACGGGGAGGGAGGTAACAGACATACCCCACTAATGGTCTCAGCTGAGTGTACAAGAAGAGCAGGGACATGTGGTACTGTTGGCAGACGTCTCTGACTTGAGTTCACTGGTTTCTCATAGTCCTGCAATGGATTCTATTTGTGCACAGTACACATCAAAGAACAAGTTACTGTAGCTGTTTTTTTTAAGCTTTCTCTTAAGGATCCTTCAGGTCAGTGTGGGGACTAAGCATGTGTTGCAGGTGACTAACAGGAGAAATGTGAGTAGAAGCACCAAAAGAAATAACACTGAAAGACAAAGGCTCTCATCCTTCAAATGCTTGCACATCTACTTAGCTTGAAGCACATGAGTAATTCCACTGAAGTAAGCAAACAGCACTCATGTATACAGTTAGGCGTGCTTTAAAGGATATTTATAGGAATAGGGCTTAAAATTGCTCCTGATAGTATTAAGCCAGATAGCTTGCACAGTTTATAGAATATTACTAGAAAAGGATTAATTTCCAAAAGTTTGAGGCAAAGTAAATCAAATGGCAAAGTAACATTTTAGAATTACTCTCTTTTGAATGAACCATAATGCAGTAGTCATGGAAGCACTGGAAAAGAAGCAATATACAATAGCACAATCTGGCACAGAACATGAAATTTAACTAGTAATCAGTACAAACTCTGTCAGAGGAGGAAAAAAAATTAAGCTAGGACCCTCATGTCTACACTATTTTAACAAAAACAGATAAAATGTTTAAGATGCAATAAAGCTGTGGCATAGAAATCCATAATGCACATGTTATATGTGTATGATTGGGAGTAGAGAAAGGAAAGAATCATCCTTACACATTTAGCTAACATGTTGAATAGGATGGCATTTTAAAGTGCATCATTATCATAGTGCTGGCAATTATGAGGTACAGTGGGGTACTGCATTTAGTAATACAAGAAGCTTTGTTTAAATATATACCATAAGTGGCACATTAGGGTTAAATTAAAGAAGTGAGTGAGTTTAGAATTATAGCGTTTATGAACTTACGTCGCAATACAAAGATACTCTTTTAAAGTTCATGCATGAAGCTGAAGCATAGTCTCTCCAACATCATCCATAATCTTTGTGGGAACTTTAATCAAGTTTTTCTATCTTCAATAAAGTTATGAAAAATAGTTTCATGACTTGTTTTCCATTAGAAGTTGGGATTTGTGTTTATGTATTTATGTAAAAGTCGTCAATGACAGAACAGCCAAAGAGTAGCAAAAATAATGCTACAATGGCTGGGAAGGCAGAAGAAGACTGCAGCAGACAGGAGACTCCCAGTTGTTGTGAATTCTGTGTCTTTGGATCTGAGTTTTCTATCAATTAAGAACTGTGTGGTGTCTGCAGTGCAGCAGTCCCCCCATGTTAAAAGAAGTCACACACTGGCATCTTTCTCTGTGTACTACTCCCCTGAACTTAAGCCCTACAATTACTGGTGAATAGTGACAGGAGTGGGATTGTGAAATCTGGAAGCTTTTAGTCCTGAACCAGCATTTAGGCGGTGGGAGTATATATCTGTCATGCTGTTTTGAGGACTGAGGTGGTAGAACGGTCCAACTGCTGCATCCGTGACTGAGTAGCCCAATTTAGGATTCACTCTGCTCACCCCACATGGGAGGGGGCTGGAAAAGGTGCCCTAAACATAGTCCACCTCAGTCCCAATGACTGGATAACAGCGTCCAGTGGGTTCAACTCCATGTAGTCAAAGTTGAACAGTATACTTTGGAACATGGACTATTTAGACTCCAATGGACGACCCAGACAATGAGCGAGCTGAAAGACACACAGCAGTTATCACCTGTGAGCTGCAATGATTCAACATCGATATTGCTGCCCTGGCAGAAACACATAGACCAGAAGAAGGGCAGCTAAGAGAAGAAGGTGATAGGTACACATTTTTCTGGAAAGGAACACCAAAGGAAGAAAAACAAATTCATGGAGTAGGATTTGCCATCAAAAGCGAACTGACAGAGATCCTATCTGAAGTCCCTGCTGGCATCAATGAGTGTCTCATGACTCTCCCCTTGAAGCTTGCCAAAAACCAATAGGCAACCCAAAGCTGATGTGAAGAAGAAGATCTGCACCCAACTGAACGCAGTCCTGAAGGGCACACCCAGAGAAGACAAGATTATTCTATTGGGGGATATCACTGCCAAGATTAGAAGAGACATGGTGCTCTGGCAAAATACGATTGGGAAAGAAGGAGTCAGCAACAGTAACTTCAGTGGAGTGCTTCTCCTTACAAAATGTGCTGAACGCAAGCTTTACATCACAAACACCCTGTTCCGCCTGAAAAACAAGTTTAAGACCTCATGGCAGCATCCTCGATCAAAGCACTGGCACCTCATAGACTGTGTTATCGTCCGCACTCAGGATCGGCGTGATGTCCTTCGCACGTGTGCAGTGACTAGTGCTGATGACTGCTAGACTGATCACTACCTTATCGATCCACAGTGGCAATTAGGATTGTCACCCAAATGGAGAAGTCAGAGGAAACAGATTGGATGAAAGATCAATGTACAAGGCCTGAAGGACCCCATCTGACGAACCTTTGCCCAAGATCATCTCCAGTGAAGAAGGCAGAGAAGAGCATCAAAAACTGTCCCATACCCCTCCAACAGCTACTGACACCTGCCTCTTCTGTGCTTAGATCTACGGTTCCAGAATTGGACTGATCAGCGATCAATGGATTCACGAATAGGAGGGTGATACGAAGACGTTCTACTCGTTAACAAATGACCACCAAGAAGTATCTACTCTCTCTGAAATAAATGGAAATTATTAAGGGATAAGGATAATAGGTTGTGAAAGTGTAATATTTTTGCCTGATTATGAGGTATGGTTGAGCAGTTGTGAAATACATGGCCTAAGGATTCTAGAGCATCATCATAGCTCTGGCATGAACTGGTAACATAAACAATTAGCATGCAGATGTAGTGGGACCTTTGAAAATGCTCTTTCCATAAATATAATTTATCCTATAATGCTGCCATGGCATTTTTCTTTTTAAAGGTTTCTTATGTGTCAGAATGGAAAGATGACTGGGCAGTGTATATTTTTTATTTTAGCAGAAACTAAAAATTCAAGTACACTGCTGCATCCTGATTGCATTGTGGAAGACTTTGTTGTGCAAATGTCAGGTTAAATGAGCACATAGAATCTGGTTATAGGTCTGTGTGTGGAGATAGCTGTTCGTCCATTATTGAGCGAAAGAGTATAGAGTGAGAGAGAGAGAAGCCCTGTCCTTCACTATGGTCTGGATCAAATAAAAGTGAAGTTACTATGCCTACTAACAAAATGTGGTCACCACTACTTCTCACTGTTCCATTTGTTGGGGTAGTTTCTCTGCCAAATCTCAATGTATTTTACAATTTAGAAATAGGATTTGGCCAAGAATTCTCAATTGACTTACAATTTTTAAATCAAAAGAGCTAGATGATTTAGCCTCTGGCAGATAACTTATGCAGTGGGATCATTGGGGTTGAGTGGTGGGGAAGGAAAGCCTAATAGTATATGCTCTGTAATAGAAAAGGAAAAATGAGAACCATTGTTAGTCTTTCCTATTGCTCCTGCCATTCCTGCCGTCAAAAGACGCTGTTTCTACTTCCAGGGGTTTTCTTGTGACATGGTTTCTTCCTTTTATTTTTTGTCTCTTCCCCCACCCCCACTTTATTTCCCCTTTTCTCCCTTCCATCATGTTCTGTCTCATTGCTCTCCCTTCTTGTGTTTCTCTTTAGCTTTACTACTATTAGTAACAATTCAAAGGCCTAACACCAGTAGTACAACAAGCATTTGATTATATCTCCTGCAATCAGTGTGCCCATCTGTCCTACAAGAAGGAAAATTTTAAATACCTACAAAGTTGGTTTAATGCCATATGCCTGTGGTAAAGCCCTATCAACTGAAATGACCCTGGTCCCCTTGTGAATGATTAAACAAGTGTATTGGACATATAATGCCAAATATAACCTGACAGATGGCTAACCTTTTGTGGCTAGTGCAAACAATAATAATAATAATAAAAAGGCCTGAACTGGAGGCTAAAAATGTGATGGGGAAATGTGCAGAGGAAACCTAATGAGAGACAATCTCTCTGCCCTGATATTTAAGGGATGCACACATATCAAGCAGCATGCTAATTACTTTGCAACATGACTCTTCAGTGTGGTGCATATCTGCAGTCAGATCCTGGTCCTGCTGTCACTGAGGTCAAATGCAAAGCCCCTCTTCTGTTACGTAGATTCTGGATCTTAGTGAACAGCCACAGTAAAGAAACAGGAAGTAGATTGCTTTAGGCTTTGATGAAATGCTATTTAGTACGCACGTTTGTATTTGGCCCCTAGATTTGAGAGCTTTCAGCCCCTGTAGAACAAAAGCTTTGCTCTTGAGCTCTTTAGTTTCCATCCTGCACACGTGACTAGATCCATTGTTTACAGTCAAGCTCTTAGGTATAATCGCATTTGCTCTGATCCAACTGACAGAGACCAAAAACTACAAGAACTTTACCAAATATTCATAAACCTGAATTACCCACCAGGAGAAGTAAAAAAACAAATCGACAGGGCCAGACGCATACCCAGAAACCACATACTCCAAGATCAGCCCAAAAAAGCCAAGAACAGAACACCACTGGTCATCACTTACAGCCCCCAACTCAGACCACTGCAAGAATTATTAAAGACCTACAACCTATTCTTAATCAGGATGCTACACTCCAGAAGGCCCTGGGTGACATGCCTGTTCTCTCCTACAGACAACCTCCCAATCTCATGAGGATCCTTACTAACAGCCACAGTCTATACCCCAGGAACACCAGTCCTGGAACCTTTCCCTGCAACAAAGCCTGCTGCCAGCTTTGTCCACGTATCTTCTCTGGAAATATCATCACTGGACCTAACCAGGTTACTCACAGAATCACGGGCACTTTCTCATGCTCCTTTACTAACATCATATGTGCCATCAATGCCCAGATGCTTTGTATATTGGACAGACTTCTAACTCCCTTAGACAAAGGGTCAACGGGCACAAAACAGACATCAAAACACTCTCTAGATCCACAAACCAGTTAGTCAACATTTTAATGGAATGGGGCCAATGACCTCAAGGTATGTGTGTTACTGAAGAGGAATTATCGCTCCGTTTTAGAAAGAGAAGTGGATGAACTGACATTTATATTCAAATTCGGCACATTAACACATGGTTTAAATCGTGATGGGAACTTTCTGAGTCACTATAGGGGCTCGTCTGCATACTTGACTCAATCTAATTCTTGATCTTCCTCCTCACCCCTCCACTCTCTGATTTGCTCACCTTGATTATCTTTTTCTGATTTGTCCTCCTTGCTTACTGTTTTTGGTTCTCTGTGTCTTAAATATTGAGTCTGGTCTGGTCTGGCTATGGTCTGAAGAAATGGGTCTGTCCCACGAAAGCTCACCTAATAAACTATTTTGCTAGTCTTTAAAATGCTACTTGACTGCTTTTTGTTCCAAAATATGGGTGCCTCTTCTTGTAGCCCTTACTTGATGGGAAGGCTTCATTATGTGGTGGGCACAAGTGGATGTCATATATCCTCTCTTTAACTTGGTTTTGTGTATCCATATGGTGCTCTGTTGGGCAGCACCGTGGTGTACTGGAATGGCCACAGAACTGTTCAGAACAAAGAAAAATCTGAAACCTGTAAGATAGTTCTAATCTAGGCTCTGACCTTAATAGCAGTTTTTGTACTTTCTCAGAAAAATAGTCTAACTTGAGTACTTGCGTGAATGGGAGCTATTCTTATCAGGATGGACCCTATGGTTTGGAATTACTGTCCTTGCATACAGTACAAATATGAAAAGCTTAGGCAGATGTTTAACATGTTTGCAACATTGTATGCACACATGTGCATAAATAATCAGATCTTTCGGCCATGTCAGGAAACTGTTAAAAACAATGGTAGGAACAGAACCCAAATTACAAACAGATAATTTATGTGATAATCTGAATCTGGCAGTTAGGAATAGCAGAGTTTGTAAATTCAGCATATGTGCTTAATTTTTTTTGTTTGTTTTTGTTTTCCTTGTTTTGCTTGCTGGAAAAATTGCTGCTCTTTGAATTGCTGCATTTGAGGTATACTGAGTGTATTAAAAATGAAGACACACATCTGTAGGAGGTGGCGGTGTGCATGATTCTGAAGAAAACAGCTTTAAACTTCGTTTGTTTAATTCTAACCTAGAAATACAATGGAAATGGATAATCATTAAGAAATGAGAGGAAGACCAATTGGCAGTGAAGCAGTTTGTTTGCATAAATTAAAAAGTACATAATAGGTACATAACACACACATTATGTGGAAAATACATAGTCAAAAGTTAAAATGAATGGAAATATAATCTTCTGGTCACAAGCTGAAATGAGGCATTTGTTCCGTTTCCTCCTTTTTGGAGCAGTTCAACAAAAGTTCAAGTAGATCAACTGTATGATTCAACTAGAACAGAAAACAGATCCAGAAAATCTGATTACGAACAACATATGCAGAAGAATAATCAAACAAACTTAATGCTTGATGTCAGTTTTCCCATTAAAAGGGAATTGTGTATATTGGAATTTCATCTTAGTGACATAGAATTTTGTTTTGTATATAAGAACTCGCTCACAATAGCCATTATCCCCAAAACTAAGAGTTTAGTCTACTAATAAACAATCATTCTGGATTTAAGCAACAAACTCTTGAGAAGCAGGGTGTATTTTGGGGATTGATGATTGGAGAGGAGCTCGTGACTTGACGTGTATCAAAGAGCCACCAATCTCCATGAAATAACCTGTTGCTAACAAACTTGAAAATAAAGACAAATAGATTTTGTGTCAAATTTTTGACAGTGTTAATTGTTCATTTGTATCTCTTCTGGGCTGCTAGGTGCTTTCCAGGCATTCAAGAAGGGTTAGTCCCTGCTTCAACTTGTTTGCTGTGTGGTACAAACTGGGCATTTCTGTAGAATTTGTCTGCTATAGTAATGGTTGGATTACCTGAATCATCTCTAGAAAATGCATTCATCTTAGAAGAGCTTTTCTAATAGTGCCCCCAATGGAGGGGGTGGGGATAAGGACAGAAAATTTTACTGATCATTAGAATGACATTGAGATTGCAGATCATCTTCGTTGTAATCCCATTTGTACATCCATACAACTTTAACAAAATAATCCTTTTGGGCTGGATTTTTCCATGTTTTGTCTCAGTCAGGATATTTCCTCTGCCATTTATCCAGTCATGAGGTGCTGGATAAAATCCCATCAAAGTTAATGGACAGATACTCAGTCTTTCCCATCAAGCCCTGGATGTTCCTCTTTCTTCTGTCAATCAGGCTGAGTGCCAGATTGGATAGAGAAGATTCAGAAGTCCAGGCTTCTTAATTCTGAATCCTCCATACTTTGCTCCACAGTTCTTTCTCTCTTCTCTGAATCAGGTTTCTGCTGGATGAAGTTTCTCTATTCTGTCCACCTTATTGCAGCATAGATAAACCCAGCTGTGCCTCTCTTCTGCTGCACCTTTCCACAGCTTCCAGAGTTGGTCAACAGTTCACAGCGTGTTCTTTTTCCTCACCCCACCTCGGCCTGCTGTGGAGAGACTTCAGCTGCCTGGCAGTGAGTGCACTAGTGGGCAGGAACTAGGGGAATGCAGCACATTGTCCTGTCCAAGCTTGCAGCTGGCCCTGCAGCTGCTTCCCAGTCAGGGAAGGCAGAAAGGGGTTACAGAGGAGGTTTCATAACTGTGACAGAGGTTGCTTTGTCCCCACCCTTCAGCTGTTCCTCTCAACAAGGAATGCTCCTGCACCCAGGGAACTAAAGTCTGATTGAGAAAGATCTCTGTAGCCTTGGTGCTTCCTCTGAGTGGGGAATGCATTTCATAACCTCCCCACTGCTTTTCAAAGAAGCAATTTAAAGGGGATTCCTTCCCTATTGCATTTGCAACTCCATCATCTGTCCTCTCCAGAGACTTGTGGAGTTCTTCAGTGGGTAAGAAGAAGCATCTCATAGCCAGCCCACCCCAGGGAAGGGGCAGTGGCTTCAGATTTAGCTTCTACCTCCAAATCCCCAGCCACTGTGCTCTGTCCCCACACTCTTGTAGTATTACTGTTGATGCTCCTGAGCAGAGCAGCTTTCTGGCTGAAATTGGCAGTTCTGGCTAAAGCCTCATCTTAAGTTGCGTATTTTGTGTTAAAAGATTTTTCCTGAGAAATAACAATTTTGTTTCACATACTGGAATACAAAGTAATGGTGCAATCTTTCAACACGTGCCAACATATATAAACATAATATTCTCATACCCACATACTCAGTGTTTGTACTTCTTCACAATTATTGATATTTTTCAGCAATACTGAGTTATTTATAAATCAGTGGGTTTTTTTCTGTGACATTACAGTAAACTTCACAATTTTAAGGGAGCTATAAGCATGTATTGGACTTTTTTCTTTTGTTTATGTACACCTACAGATGTGTTAACCTGTTAAGTTGTGTTCTGAAAATAATTTTCACAAAGCTGTCCCTATTAAGTTTTATTTCACATATATGCATGTTTTCATATTTGCTTTATTGTAAGTCATTTCTATAGAGTGCTTTAGTTTTAATTTTTTATGGGCTGATATATTTCTTTATCAATATGGATTCACCAGTCATCTTTATATTATTATTTTTTTTTTTTTTAAGATCAACAGCATTAAATGTTTGTGACTGGTTTTTAAAAAGAATGCATTTTTAGTTACTGGGCTGAATCATAAAACCGGTATCCAGGATCCAGTTCCGATCAGATCCATGATTCCTCCAAAATTCAGGGCTGATAGAATTCAGATCCAGTCATGTTTTTGAACCTTCTTTGGCTAAGTCTACACTAGAGGTATCTGTCCACAGAAGTTACTGTCAGACGAGATGTTTTGATAAAACTTCTGTCGACAGATCGTGTCTCTACATAAAAGTGGATTGATCTTTTGATCTGCTCTGTTGACAAAAGGACCCCCCAGAGCATTTACACAGCTTTTTTAATCAACAGTTTCCATTGACAAACACATTTTGTGTGCTTACGTGCTGCCAGTTTAGTGTAGACGTAGCCTTTGAGTTTAACTATACCTTTCTGACCTCATATTTAAAATGGAGAAGTCCATCATTTCATACACTAATGAAATAACTTTTATATTTCCCAGTGCGTTAGCATATCAGGTCCAGATTTTGAAATTGTATATGCTTGTGAGTAAAGGAAGTAGTCCCTTTGAGTAAGGACCTGTTCCAAAACCAGATAAAGCCTCTGAGTGTATGGAAATCAGTGTTTGCTGGGGAGACTCTAATTATATTTAAAATGTTTTGATAATTTTACAGCAGATTTTATGTTTCTCTCATATGTCACATAATTCAAATGTGACCCTGAACATTTAATAATCTGTTTCACAGTAGTCTGTCTGAAGTGTATGGCTTTATTTTGTTCACTGTGTATTTTTGTATAAATTCAGTTTCTTTTTCCATGTTAAATGCACACGGATCATTACTTCAATGAACATTACTTCACTATATTCATTAGATTGTCTCCTTTTCATCTGTTTGTATGCCACCCACCACAATCCTGTAGCAAACATTTATATTACTTAATGGGTCCTTTGAGATGTACCATAACATAAATGCTTACTACTGTTATTGCTAACTCTTATGTTATACTGTAGAGTTGCAGTCGTACTGTATTTAAAGCAATACTGTGTGATGAGGTACAACAGCTCATATTGTAATGCAGTTTATTCATATAATGGACCAGGCAGAGATGAGCCTGCATTTGCTAATATTAACTTGCTAAATTACATGACGTTAACACTGTGTTAACATTGATTCTCAGAACGTGCATCCTTTTGTAAGCACTCACCTGTGAGATCAGATTCCTTCTGAATGGCAGTGTCCGTTAGGGTCACGTGTGCCCTGTGACTCCTTACACGCCCATACAAGGGTGCAAAGAGTGGAGCATCTGTGGCCCTCCCTCAGTTTCTCCCTACTTCCCAAGGTGGCAAGCTAGAACCTTCTGAATGTCCAGTTTTCTAGTTATTAGATTTGGTTAAAGTCTTTCAAATGCTTCGTAAAACTTTCTAACATGTTGTTCTACTGTGATGAATATTGACTCATCTAGACTATATTCTTATGATCAGCTCCTCTATGTACTCTCTGTACAGACCTCTATTAGCCTTTTCAATATAACGTACAGAAACTCTAGGCTTCCAAGTCTGCTCCTACTAAAGTGGACTAATTCCGTTAAAAGATGAACACACAGGTGCTCCTTTTTGGTTTAGGAGAGTCCCACATACCAGAGTGTACTCTCAGTAAGACTTTCATTCTCCGTAAGAACTAGCAAGTCATAAGACGTGATTGAAGATTTGTCTCTTCTAGAAATCTGTGAAGGCCTCTTCAGTTCTGAGGCGACAAATGCTAGAGTCCTCATAGCAGTTAGGCCAGCTTCATTCCATATCTTCTCTAGTAGACAAGTGACAGCAAAGACAGTCTGGAGAAGAGGTGTGTCTTCACTTATTGGGGGATGACTCATTCAGGGTCAATCTTCCAGGGTTCACTTTAGCTCACCTAGTGGTGTCGTGCAAAACTGAACTATCAGGGCTCTACAATAGGTCCTGGTACTCCCCATTCTCACAAAGAGTAAGGGAGGTTGACGTGAGAGCTTCTTCAGTGGACTTCCCACTGTGTGACTGGTCAGAAAAATCAATCTTGGATACATTGATTACAGCTACGCAATTTCTGTAGCTAGAACTGCATATCTGAAATTGAGTTTTCAGCAGAGGGTAGACCTGAGCTGAATCTTCATCAGTGCTGATGCCACCCACAGTGAAACCAATGCTAAATCTCAAGTTTTCAAGTTTTGGCACCAACAGGGGCTGCTTCAACAGTAGCAATGACTGCAGTTGGAGAATAGTTCTTAACACAGGGGCAGGCCATCTAAAGCCTCAGAGGATGAAGCCATCAAGCTGTACACAGCACTGAAAAAGAAAACAAGTTTATGTACTCCACAGCAACAGAATCACTGAGGTGTTACAGTCAGTGCAGATACTATGATCTGCCCTCCATCTCTTTCACTGCCTCCCCTGGCACCCCCTGGGGATCCCCAGCAACATGGGTTTTTGTTTGTGAGGAAACTGGGGGAAGCTTGTGACTATTCTTCCAGTTCCTGTATCTGACTCCATTTTTTTGTTCCAGTGTGTGTTTTTTTTTTTTAACCATTTCATTTTTCAGGTTTTTGTATTTTGAATGAATCAGGGAATTTTTTGCTCCTGTGAAATGCTAGATTTGGTGTATGTGTTAGAGGGGTTGTCTGTGCTGGAATAATGTATTCCATAGTTAAACAAGCAGTCCTGTCATACCTTAAAGGCTAACAATTTTATTTCTTAAGTAATGAGCTTTTGTGGGTAAGATACACTTCATCAATTAAAAATCTGAATGCAGTAATTTAAAAATAGAGAGTGAATCCTGTCACAGATAATGCAGAAATATAGCTGGATGGCTTTTTTATTTTTTGACTAATCTAAATACCCGTTAGCTTGATTCAATTGTGTAGTTATAATTGGCTAGAAGTTATTTGGGGAAAACCCCTGTATTTATTTGCTTTACGAAGTCCTTCAAAAGAGACACCTTAATACAGAAGTGGGCTGCATGTGGGTCCACCAGGTAATCTGATTGCAGGCTGCGAGACAATATGCTGACATTGACCACCTGCAGGCACCTCCCTCCACTCAGTTCCTGTGCTACGATTCTCTGTTCCCAGCCAGTGGGAGCTATGGGCAGCAGCACCTGCAGGCAAAGGAGCTGCAGGGATGTACTGTCTACCGTTTCCTACACCATTTGGGAACCATGACCATGGTGGGGGGTGGGGGGGGCAAGAGGGGGCATACCTGTAGGCAGCCAATGTCAGCAAAATGTCTCGTGGCTCACAATCAGATTACCTTACTGGGCTGTATGTGGTCCCTGGCTGCGGGTTACCCACCACTGTCATAATACCTGGGTGTTTGTATGCTTATGTTACCACATCGTAGGTTGATCTTAATTTTTTTTGTTGTAGCCTTCAGGGGACTCTGCCTGTATATACTGAGAAATGTCAATGAAAGCAAAGTTTGAACAGGTTGTTTTTGGAAGCGACAAGCTATAAGTATTGATGACTTGTCCAGAAGAAAAGTTCCAAGTACCTAATACTGTGACCCAGATCTGACCTCTTAAGGAAGTTTGCCTTTCTTCATTCCATGTTTGATAGCTGGGCAGGTCTGTGGTTGTGAGGGGCAATGGATGGCCTGTGCTGTGTGTAGATAAAGATGCCTGGAGACATGTATATGTCTTAGCGCATTCATGTGGTCCCATCTTTTTGCTTTTGGAGCACACCCACTTAGGAGCTGGTAGCCTGCCAGCTGCTCAATGACAGTAACTCCTGTTAGTTTTCCACTGTAAAATGTAAATGCAAGGAGACTATGCCTTGTAGAGTGGCTGTTCGCACCCCAGATTCTATTTGCTTCCTGGATATTCCTACCAAAACTGCACAGTAATCCGACTGTATGGGCGTCTACCGTCTCAAGGGAAATGAGTGAAGACTTTCTATGCTCTGTATCCATTTTATATGCTCACCAGTTGAATTTGGTCAGTATTTGTTTGTACAGTGTCTAGTTGAGTGGGGTCCTGAGACCTTTAGGTGGTCTTTATTCTTAAATTATCATAGCACTTAGGCTGCATAGCATAGGCAGATGAGTAGCAATTAGAACAATTTAAAGAGAAAATGCATAATTTTGATAACACTTTATGCGTGTTCTGAAGCTCAGTTATGGAGCGGCAGGATCTTGAGAAGATTACACAGGGGACAACCTGTTCTTGCAATAAATGTGTTTGATGTACCAATAGGTAGAGAATTTCTGGCATCCGATTTATTTATGAAACAATTTTTAGCAGAAGTGGTCTAAATGCAAAGAAGGATGCTCTGAACAACAAGAAGAAGGACTGCCCCATGAATGTATTGTAAGTCAAGAGGAGAGTCTGGTGTGTTTTTTTTTTTTTTTTTGTGGTGGTGGGTGCCATAGACCAAGAATGGGGGCAAGAGAGTTTGAATAAAGAAATGTTTTTGTGTTTACTAACCCTCAACTCTATGGGTCAGAGACTCTGAACAGAAATTCTTGATAGAGAGTAAAAGTAGTGCAAAGTTTGTCTAGAAGTGAGGGTATATGTTGTTAAAAATATAGTTTCATACATTTTGGTAATGTAAGTCAGTAAAATAGCTTTAAAGCTACTAAGAAGCAAACTCTAAGGAAGCAGGAAAGTGTGTGTCTTGATAGTCAGAAGAAAGACCAGACACTGTTTCTTCTCATATTTGCGTAATTGAGATTATGCTATGAACTGATTTCTATGTCTTTTTAAAAAAATAGCTGAAAGCATATTTTTTTGCTGTGCTAATTATACTCCTGTTGTTTTTGTCTTAAGTAGAGTACAAATTTGGTAAATAGCTCTTCCTAACTATCTTTTATAAACAGACCAAGAGACTATGAAACCTGTTTCAGTGATGAGAGCATTTCATCTGCATGGTAGCCATGGAATTTATTATATGTAGATGTGGATAATCTTAACCTTAATTTTAATATATGGTGATCATTTTCTGCATATATGCTATCCCAACCCAGAAGCAAGTGGAGCTTCCAGCAAGGACTGCTTGAATGCTAGGAAAGCATCATACTACATTTGGCACTTTTCAGTAACCTCAGGCAACATCTGATTAATTTGAATACACATTGAACCTGAATCTTGTTCTGTAGGGTGGAAGGTAATGTATGTTCAATGGAAATAGGTGTAAAGCACATCAACCTGGGTACTTCGATCTCTACTCAGAGAGGAAGGAAGGTTGCAAGAGATGTAAATGGATGAAACATGTATTCCCCCCCACCCACAAAAAATTGCACAGGAGATTTCTTTTGATGTTTCACTTTTATGTTGTTTTTCTGCCTTGTCTAGTCAGATTACAGTCTCTTCCAAGGAGAAATTGGGTCTTCAGATGCATATGCAGCGCTCGCACAATGTGGTTGTGATCTGGAAAAGGGTCTGCTGGGTATTTGCTGTTCAAATAGGGATAATTTCATGATGTTTGTCTTTAATTGTTGTGAAAGTTCTGGACAAAAGTGGATGGTGTATGTTTTTATTTATTTATTAATTGTTTAACTTGTTTTTCTTCTTTGGCCCTGATACAAATACACTACTGTGTAAGTCTGCCCAGTTTGAGGCCTGGTTGGCTCTAAACAGGGTTGGTGCCTACATTCAATGTGGGTCATATTCCACTAATAAATGTGTTTAGCTAACTTTTTTTTTTTCTTGTTTTTTAATTATCTGTGCTGGCATTTGGTTACAGGCTTTTCATCTATCTGGTGCACTGTGTTTTGCAATACAGATGAGTTTGCCACTAACTGTGCCTATGTAACTGTTTTGGCGGATCCTCTTTCTTTCAGGTTTCTGAGCTATAGGTAATTTTCTGAGTGTCTGGTCCTATGTGCATCAATATGCACATACTACAGGGCTGAGGAACTATGAGGTAGCTACTGGTTTTTCCCAGAATGCAGCAATACAAACCCAGTTAGAAAGCATGATAGATATGGATGAACAATTTAGCTAACTCATGGTTACGTTGTGAACACTGGTGCCACATGAGCAGTGTGTGCAGTGTTTCTTGAACCTGGGTCAGGTATTTTCAAAAACATGGTTGCACTTTTTGTGCAGTTAGGGCTGAAATAGCTTCCTGCCTGTCAGAATGGGTGGAAGCATGGCTAAAGAGTAGTTCTATACGTTACTTGATTCTACCACGTGTGTGTGGTATAGTGGGACAAGCCTTACCAAGCTGGTTCTGGGTACATTAACAATGACGTGCCTTAATAATCATATTGTGGGATGTTTTTGTTTGTTCCTTTCACTTAGCAGTCTGAAGTACGTTAATTGACAAATATGGCCCAATCTGAGGCTGAAAATGAGAATAAGAGTAAAAGTGTGCATATGTGTGCAAAAGTGCATAACTGATGGTAGGAGCCTAATTCTCTTTGAAATTCCTTGGAATTTAACCTCCTAAGCAATATTTCATCTAATCTTTTTCATCCATGTGTGAAATAATTTAATGTGCATTGGGGCATGTGAAATAAGTCTAGTAATAGAAAACCTAGCTCTGGGTGCACTGCTAATCAGGTGGACAGCATTTGATTGTCTCCTGAGTGGCCACGCAAGAGCGCAGCAGCAGTGATTTCTATAAGCTAAGTCACTTAGATACTTGTGCACATTTTCTCTTGGTGTCCTGCCTATCTCCTTCGTGAATATGCCTGAGTAACATTTGCTCCCCATATTTCATCATAAGGAGTGTGTGCCAGTGTGTGTGAGTAAATAGCCATGTGTGCTCTTTTCACAGTACTGCACAGGTCACAAGTTGTAAGGAGCGCTATGTTTGGAATCGAAGGGTGAATCATCCATTCTGTCTGCCATTGAAATAGAGTTGTTGTAGTGGATGTCCGTCCACTCGTAGTTAGGGTGAGCGCACTCAAGATTTTTTTGGCTGCTGCATGTGAAATGGGTGCTCTCCAATACCCCATGTAGACTATTTCAGCTCGTGGTCTGAAAAGGCCTCTGTGTAGGGGCTATGATGTGCTATGGCCTACCAGTGAAAATTCAACCTCCACACAGCTCCATAGCACTTAGAGGATTCTGGATTCTAGCCCTAGTGCTAAATGGGATTATTGAAATGTACTGTTCTTCTATGCCATATGTCTGTCACACCCAACAGGGATCGGACATATAAAAATTGCCATAATGTATTTTTTTAAAAGAGACAGTATATACATTTTTAAGTTACTCACAGAACCAAGTGATTCTGAATAAACCAAAAGCAACTATCTACATGTTCCTGTGTGACACCTCTGACTGTATTCTTATGGATGCAAATGCAGCACGAGTTATCAATACTTTTGGCCCTTATGTTCATCACTGTTAGGCTTTGATTCTGACTCACCGTTTGAATAATATCTACTGATACTGAGAAGTTTCCTTTTAGATGATCAATGTGTGTGCATTAACCCAGAATGCTTTTGAATGATTTACTCAAAATCATTTCTAAGCATTCCAAATTGGAAGAGGAAACAGTGAAGGAAATTGACGGTATGGAAGAGGCCTCTGCGAAGGCTTTTTTCACCTTTCTTTTCTTATCTCCTTTTAAGGAACGGTGCAGGTCATTTACTGCTTTCGTATGACAGTTGGTAGTAAAAATAAATGATTCAATATCTACTAAATGTAATAATATGTGATGTGATGAATGTGCTCTTGGGTTCCTGGCTGGCCTAGTATCTTATTTTCCCTTTGCTGCTTCTTTTTCTCCTTCTGCTTGTGACTTCTCCATGCTGTGGCAGTTGTAGCCTTAAAGGTGAACTTTGAAGTCAGAAAGAAAATAAGTTAAACCAGAAAGTAGGCTGGATGGTCCCACTAACCAGAGCTAGCAAATAAGAGACCGTCACAGCCCCAGACCTGTACTCCAGCTTTTCTTCCCTCCCTATGATTTGTAAGAAAATTAAAAGCATCAGGACTCAACCTTACATTTCATTGAACAACAAGAGGAGAAGGAAATGTCTAGCCATTTTCTTTGTAATGGAAACCAATTCTGAGAAATGAAACTGTGGTCACAGGTCCCTCTGATTTGGGGAGGGCCTGAACCCATGTGGTTGTGGGAACAAATACTACACAGGATGCCACTAGGGCCACCTTGACTTCCCTTCCAGCTGCTTGCTTGCAGCTGAGTGCTGATTGCTCTGAAGTGCAGCCAAGTGCCTTTGTGCACAAAAAGACTAAGAGCAAAGGTGACAAGCACTCTAATTTGCACACTACTGTAGAGAGGTTTCCTGGCAATCAATAGTTCTTTTTCTGTAAATCTGTAAAAATACTAACATTCATCAGAATGCACATACAGCTCTCCAGTGGCTGAGGCAGTTCAGAATGTATTAAAATAGCCCTCTTTCTGGCACAACCCAGAATGCCCAGGCTGTCCCTAAGCTCAGTGATGAGACCACCATCTACTGCGTCAGTTGTATTTGTCAGGGAAGGCAAAGGAGTGTTTTACAAAAATGTAAATGAGAAGGAATGCCCCTGGGCTCTGGAAATTCTATTCTGACCTTAGCTGCATCCTGGCCCTGCCCTGAAATTCTTCAGCACCACCATCTGCCTTGCTAAAGGCACCCCAGAATGCATCATGCTGAACCAGCAATACAACAGCTGCAGGAGGGTATTGTTTTCTTATGGATTGTCTTTTTCCTCCTTCTGTCTGTTGGGCACTAATAGGAAAGAGTATATGGGGAGAGGTCATATATGGAGAGCTCTCCATTTAGAGCGCCATGCAACTGGTGGTAGCATGGAGGATGCTCTGTCCCTAATCATGCTGCCACTACAGAATATACTTGAAGGGACACATTTCACCATTCAAGCTCAGCAGTGGGAATGGTTTGAAACAGTGGGTGAGTGGAAGAGAGCAGCTCCTTTCATCTGACATTTTGTCACAGTCTTTTGCCAGACAAAGTGGGTCTTTGCCCATAAAAGCATATGGTCCAGTAAATCTGTTAGTCTGTAAGGTGCCACAGGACTTCTCCTTTGTGTGTGTGTGTGGATACAGACTAACGCAGCTACCCTTCTGATACGTATCTTTTGCCAGTGTGGACATCCCTCTCATGCTAATTAGCGAGATGCTGTTTAGAGACAATAGAGGTTGTTAAAAGCTTTATTGGTCTATTGGGCAAACAGAGCTAGACAGTAAGTGGTGCCATAAAAGCTCCAGAATTTTCATATTCCCCTCTCCAAGTAAGAGAGACTCATGACCCCTAGCCTTTGCTGGTATTTGAGTATCCTCTTTATGCATAAGAGTGAAGGAGCACATCCTTATTAAACTTACTTAGCTTTCACTCTCCTCTACAGGTTTCTACAGGAGAGTGCATTCATTTCAGGTTGTGTTACATAACAGTCTTTTAATATGATTTTCCCAGCAACTGCTTCACAGAACCAAGGCTACATGTAAGACTTTAATTGGGAAAATGTAATAAAATTATTTTGCAATGGCTAAGGTGTCCATCAGAAGTAGCCTGGATATTTTTGTGTGTGTGTGTGTGTTTGCAATTCACATTTTGTTAGTGGGTGGCTAATTATTAATCACGAAGGGAAATAAACTGATTATGTACTTTCAACAAATCAATATATTTTTAATGTTTTCTGCTCATTTAAAGGAACTTTTCTGTATAATGTGTGTCCTTCTTTGCATATATTCGGTTTTGAAAATAAATCCATTGAGTGCTTCATTTATATTCAAAATTTAAAAGGTGTTTCAGTTATTACAGAAGCCAGCAAGTCAAAGGCAAGAGTGGAATATCCCTCAACATCACATTTAGATGGAAATTTCAGTATCTAACAATGGTACTCATGCAAAACAAATTTTAAAAAGCACTGTTTTTTCAAGGGGAAGCAAAATGTTTTGGCAACCTGTCACTGTAGTTTGTGGCAATGGAATTATTGTTACTACTTAATTACTACTGTATTTAAGCCAGAATTTAAGGTGCTTGTATACGTGTTCCTGGAGGCTGAGTAGGCTAGTGGCTAGGTTGCTGAGTAGGTGGATGGAAAAGTGGGTATGGGGGGAGGCAAGGGAGGCTGCCACTTTGTCCCCCGTGTTTGTGTCCTGAAACTCTGAGCCACTTCCTATTCCAGTCTTTAAGTTTGCGGCATGGCCTCAAGAGTTCCGATTCTTCTTATTTGGGATTTCTGAATGGGTTCCCCACTTTTTTCCCCAGGCGGGGGCTGGCTTGTTCATTTGGCTGCTGGGCAGGCAGGTTCTGGTTCATGCCCTCAGACTGATGAACTAAGCTCCCGGTTCCTTGCTAGTCAGCCCCAAACTGAGCCGGTCTCTTTCCTTTTCTCCCTCTGCCCCTGTCCCCTCCAGGCCTGGCCTTGGTTGCACATAAAGTGGAGCGGCATGGAGCTAGTTGGGCCCAGAAGCTTTCTTTAACCCCTGGGATACGTGGCATGTCTTTCTCCACTTCCTCACTGCCCCTTTTACGTGGTCAACTTGTATACAAGTCAAAAGAGTGAAGACAAGTAGGCAGAAGAGAAAAATTCCCAGGCGGAGCATCTGATTCTCCAAGAGCAGAGCTCCGTAACCTGTACATTTGCACACACAAATTTATAAATCATGGGCATCTTGTAAACTTCATGTCCACAGGGCCAGCTAGATCCAACCTGGAGTATCTCTTGATGTTGTGTGTGTTGGATGGGAAGACCCACATGGAATGTGTCTTCTCTTGCCTTGCTCCACTTCCCTCTTCTCTCGCCCATGGATACTCTTCTCCATATAGTAATGAGGCATCTGTACAGTTTGTGGCCTTTTCGTGCATTTTTAAATTGAAAGAAGTTGAGAGAGGTTTATTTGTGAATTGCCTTAAAGTTTGAGTGCATATATTTATTTTTGGAAAGTTACTTCAATGGAGAAAATGTAGTACATTTAATGCAAACTAGCCAAAAATATAAAGTGGGATCAAATAACGTTGTTAAAGGTGTTTTTGTGTGTGTGTGTGTGTGGTTTTTTTTTTTTGCCTTTTTTTTTTTTTTTTTGCTTTAAAATAGTTTTAAATGAATTTCACCAATGTTTACAAAACACGACCTCAAAATTATGGCTCATAACTTCTTTTGTATAGTAATTTTTTGTGTACTGTTTACTTTTGTATTCATTACTGTTGAATGTACAAGACTTTGCTGTAAGCAGCACTGGAAGAGAAATGTTCACTTATGGGGAACAAAAGTTTCCCCCCACTGTCTAATTTCTAATTATTCATCGTAATCAGCATTGTAATAACAAATTTAACTTTGTCCGTAGAAGTAAGTACTCTAGGCAGATTATAATATACTAGCAAATTGACCTAGCATTGCTTGGGTGAGTAAGTGAAATAAGGTTTGATTTCCCCCCCCACCCCCATTTGGAAAATAGAGAGGAAAATGATAATATTTTTAGAAAATAAAGGAAAAAAGAAGTTTGTGTTAATAGAAATCTGAGAGTGATTCAAATATAATATAGAACTTGTTGGTAGACAACATTTTCAGTTTTTCTGTCTTTTGCTAGAATAAATGGGGGGGTAAGTGAGTGTTGGAGTGTGGGAGGGCTGGTGCTAGGAGACGGTGAGGTAGGAGTGAGAGCTGGAAGAGTTAAGGGTCAGGGCAGAGGGTGGAGGGTGCTGGATTGAGGGTACGGGAGGTAAGGGCAGAGGGCTTGTTTGGGACTGAGAGTAGGGAGTGAGGCTGGAGAAATAAGGGCATAGAAGAGGGTCTGGGTAGGGGATTGGGGCGAATATGTCACAGCAGGGATTTTGGTGTGGGGTCAGCTTAGAGGAGAATGTGGTAGAGTGAGGGAGGGTGGCTGAAGGCTGTTTGTTTCAGGGACAGGGGTCTTAGAAGCAATGTTGTGCTGTGGTGGGGGCAAGCTGTGGCCAGGGCGTGGGGTTAGAAGAGAACAGGGGCTGGGAGGGTGAGGGGTTTGGTGAAAGAGGTGGTGAGGGTAGAGGGTTCACTGTGTGGGGGAAGGTCAGGGAAGAGGGTGGGGTGCAGATGTCGCAGTAGAGGTTTTGCTGGTGGTTCAGGGCAGGGGGTGGAAGGTAGTAGGTAAAAGCAAGGGGGTGAGGGCAGAGGGTTCTGTGAGTGAGGGAGGCTACGGTGGGAGCATGTCACAGCATAGGGGGCTTACGACAGGGGATTGGGAGGTCTCTAGGGGCTTATCTGAGCCAACCACAGTGGTGAAGGTAGAGCACCCTCATCTATATCCACAAAAATGAGCTGAGGTATCCACACTGAAATCCTCAGATGCAGACGGTCACCAATATAAAGTGGATATCCACAAGTTTGCAGGGTTCTAGAAACAAAATCTGTATCTGCATTTGCATCCGCAAAAATGAGCCATGGATATCTGCATTGATCATCCATGGATGTGGATACCTGTGGATGTAAAGCACATATCCATGGATTTGCAGAGCTCTCTTCATCAAAGATATTCTGTCAGCAATCTTAATCCTCTGCTTACGGGATTTCCCACCGCTTGCTACGAGCATGAGGAAAAACCTCCTATTAGTGCCAAAGGTTTAATAATTAGCTTGGCTCCTTTTTTGCCTTTAGGTATTTCTACTGTACATTTGTGGTTAGTATAGTTAGTTCAGCAGTTGATAGGAGAAGTTATGAAAAATAGCAGGTCTCAGTGCAGACCTTGCAGTTTACACTGCTCTCTCAGCAATGCTCACAATATGTGTTTGAAGATGACCTTTGAATTTCTCCTCCATTGCCAACTACCCACAGGGATATTGTTTGCATTTAGTTCATAGAATTTCATGGCTGTGAAGGGAGCAATTAAAGGAAAAAGTTCTAAAGTACATACAACAGAGAGAACCTTTATTTCCATTCTCTGCAGTTATCTAAATCTTACAAATGTAAAGATTTTACCTTTTATTTTTTTATTTTTTTTAACTTTTGTGTGTTCTGTTGTGCTCACTTTGCATGTGCTCTTTCTCTCTGTCTCCTCTGCGGGAGAACCAAATACGACAATTTTTCTGGAGTGGCGGGACGGTGAGGAGAATTGTCTTAGTTTAAGGCACTTCTCTGGTTTCCCTTCATGGCTTTTGTAATCTCAGAGAAGTTACTAAACCTCTGTATGACTCTGTTCTCCAGTTGTAAGAGGAGGATAAATGTTTTTATTCCCTACCACATACTGCTTTTATGAGGAACCAGTTGTAGGCTTGCTTTGAAAGTGACTGCATATACGTTATCAGATTATAGCATGATTCCAATGGTATAAAATAGTTTTGTGGAATTTCTCTTTGTGAGGATTTTGACTGCTAGTTGTTTCATTTAATGAGTGGCTGTTAATACACAAATATGTAATGCTTTTGCACAGTTTACAAATGGAGAAAAGCCTGTTCTTTTTTTCTTGTCAAAAGGCATTTTTTTCTAATGATCAGGTAAGACACTGATTCTTTACAAGCCCATTTTTTGTTTTGCTAAATTTGTGAATGAATCTTGCTGCTCTTGAAAGCAAGGGCTTGAAACACTAGCTTGATTCAGATTGAGTGGGTAAACTACTAGCTGGTTACATCTTTGTCAGGTTGCTGCTGTTCTAACTTGGAAATCAATTGCTGTTATAGAAATCTCTTGAGCCAGAATGCCACTGTAGGAAACTATGTGCTGCTGTTGTCATGTGATTTATCAACAAATGCAGGGTGGGGGAGGAGGGAGAGGGAAACTAGGCCAGAGCTGCTCACTGATGTTCACTGAAACCTGAACCAGGAATTTAACTAGTGACTCCAGAAAGATGTAAGTATTGCACTAATCTTATTTGTCACAACTCCTTAAGGCTATCAAAAGAGATCCATGGCCCTCCATCCTTTTGAGTTAAAACTAATGTATATTTCCCTCTGACGCAATGTTAATAGAATGCTATGTTAAAAAGAAACATGAGCTCAATCAAAATTTTAGAAAACTGTTTTACAGTAGCCTTAAACTGTGACTACGTAGTCTCAGCCACCTTCCACTTGTGGGTTGGAAACCCTCACTTGATGCCAAAGGAAACTTAAGTGTGTCCTGAGAGCTATTTGAATTCCAGTGGTATGGCTTCAGTTGCATAGTGATATAACCAGCTTCCTACCTAACTCGGTTTCAGGTTAAATTACTTCTTCTTCGAGTGGTCCCCGTGGGTGCTCCACAGTAGGTGTCGGGCTCGCCCCGGCGCTGCAGCTTGGAAAATCTTCAGCAGTCTCCGTCGGGTCGTGCATGTGCCGATGCGCGTCGGCTCTTCGAGTGCTTACGGTCACGTGCGCGATCCGGTCCCCGCCAGTTCCTTCTCAACCGCTAACGGCTGCAGACAATCCTCTCCAGCTCCAACTCCTGAGACAGATAAATCTTATTTTTCTCGTGTTAATAGTTTTTAACAGTTCATAGTTAGCAGTTCTATAGTTATTATAGTTAGTTACTCTGTTAAAAGTTGTTAAAAGCTAAAGACTATCTTAAAACCGCAGCGGCCGCCTCCGGGTGGGCCCGCTGCTTTTGTTTGTTGGCCTTCAAAGGCCAACGGTTATTAACATCACCTAACAGACTGTTAAGTGTGCTATTAGCACCTAAGGACTCAGAGTTAAGTTTTAACAATGCCATCCCCCGGCTTTAAGAAGTGTGAATCTTGCCGGGAGGCCATGCCTGCTTCGGATGGCCATAGCAGATGCATACGGTGCCTCGGGGAAACGCACGTTCCCCAGAAGTGCTCCCATTGTTCCAAGTTGACTAATAGAGCTAGAAGAGATAGAGAAATGAGGCTGAAGATGCTGCTAGTTGACAAAGCACTTCAGCCTGCCTCATCGGAAGCAACGCATGCGGAGGGCTCTTCAGGATCTCACAAGAGGAAGGCTGCCTCTTTGACCTCCTCTGCGCAGAAGAAAAGAAGAGCCTCACCTACTCGATCCCTGCCCCTTACTGTTGGGAGCGGGACGAGTGTAACAAAGGGCCCGCGCACGCTGGCTTCCTCCACCGGTAAAGCCGCGGCGCATGCAACCACTCAAGGCCCTGCAGCTACCGGGGAGACGGCACCAAAAGCCATGCGGGCACTAGTCAGTCCGGCACCGGCTACTGCGGCACCGATCAAGACTTCCCCGGAGACGACGGCACCGAGGACATCGGCACCGGCGACGACAGCACCGGCGACGACGGCACCGGGAGCAGTGGAAATCAACATGACATCTGCTCCGGTACCAAGTTCACCGATAAGACCACCCAAGAGGGTAAAGGCTAAAATGAAGACCAGGCACCGCAGCCCCTCTCCTGAGGTAATTGCGCTGCCTCTGTCACCACGATCACCACCGGAGATTCGATGGGCAGCAACACCTTCAGCCTGCCACAGACGTCCTTCTCCTTTTCTTTGGAGTCCATCCCAGGGGTCTGCACGCTTTTCTCCATCATTTAGCAGAGATCCCTACGAGTCTTCTCACAGAGGCTCTCCTCGTATGTTGGTATCATCTCGGAGGTCTCGACATTCCAGGCACCACCCTTACATCCTTGGGTCATGGTCCAGGTCTCCATCGCTGGGCCCCTGTCCCTGTTGCTACGACCGCCATCATTATGCAGGGCGTCAGCATAGGAGGTCGACGTCTCACTATGGATCCCTGTCGACCACCCCTCAACGCCACAGTGTTCTGCTTCCACCTGGGGGAACACCACGAGTTCCCCAATCAGAGGCTGGGTCTAAAGGCATTGAACCCCACCTCGAAATTCCACAAAGGCAATCACATCAATACAGCCAGGATCCAGAGGAATTGGAGGAGAGATACCATAGTGATGCCTCCTCATCCTTGTCAGACGAGGCCGTGGTCCCTGGAGACATTTCTCCCCCGGATGACCTGAAACAGTTCCAGGAACTGTTCAGACGAGTAGCTCAATCCCAAGATATTCAAGTGGCGGAGGTGCAGGAGAAACACCATAGACTCCTTAAAAACCTCAGGCCTCCATCTTCTTCTAAAATTGCTATTCCTCTGGACGATGCAATCATGGAGGCAGCCACTAATATATGGCAGACTCCAGCATCCGCTCCTCCTACCAACAAAAGAGCAGACAAAAAGTACTTCGTCCCTGCGAAAGGTATGGAATTTCTATTTAGTCATCCACAGCCAAACTCGCTAGTGGTTGAATCGTCCCAACACAGGTCCAAATCGTCCCAGTACAAATCTGGGGGATTGGACAAGGACATAAAGAAGCTGGATCTTCTGGGTAGAAAAGCCTACTCCTCCTCTACTCTGTTGCTCCGCATGGCCAACTATGCCGCTCATTTGTCGAATCACAATTTCGACAACTATTCCAAGCTTACTGCCCTCATGGACTTCCTTCCGGAGGATAAAAGGCCAATTCTTAAGGCAATTGTGCAAGAGGGCTACGCGGATTCTTGAGCGGGCGTGCAGATTGCACTGGATGTGGCGGACACAGCGGCCTGCGCCGTGGCCACTGCAGTGGTAATGCGGAGAGAGTCACACATCCGACATTCCAAAGGAGTTACAGGTCAAAATTGCAGACCTCCCCTTCGACAAAATAAAATTGTTTGCTCAATCGACCGACTCAGTCCTACACTCGAGCAAAGATTCCAGAGCGACACTTCGGACTTTGGGGATATATACCCCATCGTTCAGAAGGAAGAAATTTTATCCTCAGCAACGCTGTTATGGTTACCAACAGCAACGTACCCAATTTCAACGGGGGTATGATCAGGGGCGTCGTCAACAAACACGTTATAAGGGCCCTAGGCGCTGGCCTCAGCAGGGCAACGCCTCCGCAGGGCAAAGTGCAAGACAGCAAGTTTGACGGGTATGTCAAGGGCCACGAAGCCAAGACCGTACCTCAGTGCCAATCTCAGTACATGTTCCATCACCAACTCAAGCCATTTTACCCACAATGGAAAAGCATCACGTCGGACAAGTGGGTATTGGAGATTGTAAACACGGGATACACGATCCCCTTCCAGTCTTTACCTCCACCAAATCCTCCCACCGCACCCCTTCTCAGAGACCCCTCTCACCTACCGGAATTAAGGCGGGAGGTGGACCACCTCCTATTCATAGGGGCAGTGGAGAGAGTACCGGAACAATTTCAAGGCAAAGGGTTCTACTCCAGGTATTTCCTGACGGAAAAGAAGACAGGAGGGTGGACACCCATTTTGGATCTACGCGCACTGAACCAGTACCTACGCAAACAGCGCTTCAAAATGACTACGATGGCTTCAATAATCACGGCACTAGACCATGGCGATTGGTTTGCAGCCCTCGACTTACAGGATGCGTATTTTCATATCGCAATTCATCCAGCCCACAGGCGTTTCCTCCGGTTCCTTGTGGGCACAGATCATTTCCAGTAGAGAGTCCTCCCATTTGGACTCTCTTCAGCACCCAGAGTCTTCACCAAGACCTTAGCGGTGGTGTCAGCATACCTACACAGACAGGGAGTTTTTATTTTCCCGTACCTGGACGATTGCCTGCTAAAGGGAACTTCCCGGGCGGAGGTATTACGGATGATACACATCACCACAAAAACATTTACCTCACTGGGCCTCATCGTCAATTTCTCAAAGTCAAAGACCGACCCCACGCAAAATATAGAGTTTATAGGGGCTCAGATAGACTCAGTCACGTCAAGGGTGTATTTACCCCAGGCTTGTTTTTGTGCCATCAGATCTCTCGTACAACTACTAACGTACAGCCCCACTGTTCCAGTTCTCACGTGCTTACAACTGTTGGGGCATATGGCAACCACCACGTTTGTGGTGCAAAACGCCAGGCTGCATATGCGAGGATTGCAGCATTGATTGGCAACCGTATACAAACCCTCAATCCACACCGTCCGCAAGAGGGTGTCACTTACAGCAGAGGCACGAAGCTCACTAACATGGTGGGGAAACCCCAAGAATCTCCTAACAGGGGTGCCCTTCCGCCAACCGCAAATTACTGTTCATTACAACAGATGCCTCCCATATGGGATGGGGGGCTCACATGGACAACAAAACCACTCAAGGATTATGGTCCCCCGCAGAGAAGACACTGCACATAAACATATTAGAGATCAGGGCAGTGTTCAATGCGTGCAGGCATTTTCACAATTATCTGCGCGGAAAAATAGTCGGTGTGAATACCGACAACACCACCACCATGTTTTATGTAAACCGACGGGGGGGAGCCAGGTCTCGTACGCTTTGTGCAGAGGCGGTCCGACTCTGGAACTGGTGCATTGCCAACAATATAATCATAAAGGCTTCATACCTACTGGGGGTCCACAACGTCAAGGCGGACCAACTCAGCAGACACTTTGCGCCCACCCACGAGTGGCAGATCCGTTCAGACCTACTTCATCAAGTGTTCCGCAGATGGGGTTTTCCCCAAATCGACTTGTTTGCCACCCGAGAAAACAAGAAATGTCCCCAATGCTGCTCCAGAGCGGGCATGGGACAGGAGTCTTTGGGGGACGCCTTCATGATCCCATGGTAGGGCCCTCTACTTTATGCGTTCCCTCCCACGACACTTATACACAAGGTCTTGGAGAAGGCCAGAAGGGAGAAAGCACGCATGATACTCATAGTCCCAACCTGGGACCGGCAACTGTGGTTCCCATTGCTCTTGCGCATGGCTCAACATCGACCATTTCCCCTACCAACAGTACCGGACATTCTCACTCAGGCTTGGGGGGTCAATACTGCACCTGAAGAGACTGGCTACAAGCATGGCTAATCCATGGCTAAGCGCCTTAGAGACTACATGCTCAGAGGGAGTACAAGTCCTTGAATGTAGTCGGAGAACTTCCACCAGAAAGACTTATCAGCACAAATGGTTGCGTTTTTCTGAATGGTGTTCCTCCAGGCAACTAATACCCCAGGACACCACCATACCTACGATTCTGGATTATTTGCTACAACTCAGACAAAACGGACTTTCACTATCCTCTATAAAGGTGCATCTGGCGGCTATATCAGCGTTTCGGCATGAAGAGGATGAATCAACCACATTTGCCCATCCTGTTGTCTCGCGTTTCCTAAAGGGGTTGGTGAATCTGTACCCCCCTCGGAAACCAATACCGCCGTCGTGGAGTTTAGACCTAGTTCTACACACCCTCTCGGGACCGCCCTTTGAACTATTGGCTACGGTCCCCCTTTGACTACTTACTATTAAAACGACTTTCCTCCTGGCAATCACGTCAGCTCGCAGAGTGAGCGAACTCGCGACCATAATGTCCACACCACCCTGCATGATCTTCTCAAAAGAAGCGGTGGTCTTACGATTACACTCAGCCTTCGTTCCAAAGGTCTCTTCAGACTTTCATATCAACGAACCAATAGTGCTGCCCTCGTTCTATCCTAAGCCTCACAACTCAAATGAAGAGGCACGGTTGCACTTACTTGACGTAAGAAGGGCACTGGCCTTCTACATCGATAGAACTAAACCTTTCCGGAAAATGGACAGACTACTGGTGTCCATTGCATCCAGGTCAAAAGGAGAAGCGCTATCTTCACAGAGGATTTCAGATCACATTGTGTCTTGCATAAGACTGTGTTACGAGATTTGCAAGACTCCTCTGCCAGTTCCGCCAAGAGCCCACTCTACTAGGGCGATGGCGGCGTCAATGGCCTTCTTCAAAGGCATCGCACCTGAGAGATATCTGCAGAGCGGCGACGTGGTCTTCCTATGACACCTTCGCCAAGCACTACGCCATGCACAGGATGCTTGATGAGGATACACGCCTGTCGACAGCAGTCCTTTCACGGGCAAGCTGCGCATAAATCGGGTACCCACCTCCTTTTTCGGGGGGGGGGGTTACTGCTGGGTAGTCACCTACTGTGGCGCACCCCTGGGGACCACTCGAAGAAGAAAGAGAAGTTACTCACCTGTGTAGTAACGATGGTTCTTCAAGATGTGTCCCCGTGGGTGCTCCACTACCCACCCGTTCCTCCCCACTTCGGAGCTCTGTTTGTGTGTTTTTCAGGGGCGTCCGGAGTGGTTGATCAGGAACTGGCAGGGACCGGATCGCCCACGTGACCATAAACGCGCAAAGAGCTGACGCGCATCGGTGCATGCGCGACCCGACGGAGACTGCTGAAGATTTTCCGAGTTGCGGTGCCGGGGCGAGCCCGACACCTACTGTGGAGCACCGACGGGGACACATCTCGAAGAACCATCGTTACTACACAGGTGAGTAACTTCTCTTTATTTGGGAATGGCAGGGCAATTTAAAGCTCATTAGTGGAATCTGTGGCCACTGCTGGAGTTTCAAATCTGACGAAAGTCATTGCTCAGCTGATAGGCTGTCACTGCAACAGGGATTCAGGGTGAGTATAGAAAAGAGAGTGAACAAAGAAATTGGCAAATCTGAACCCACTCAAGTTACATTACGTGACCGAGCTGACTGGCCTGAGCAAAAGTTTAGGGGAAGCAGTAGCAGGCAGAATAAGGTAGTATAGCTATACATAGGCCAGTATGTAGGGCCCAACTGTACCCCCCTGCTTTGTTTTCTGGGGTTTGTTTGCATATGAAGATTCTGTTCCTCTCCCCCCACCACTCTCATACAGAATCTGAACATTCTGCTACCACTTTTCCCAGCAGAGGAAATAAAGATTCCAGTTCTGAGGCTATCTAGTCTTAACTGCCTCTGTGGGAAGAGATGAAATTCCTGCTGGGAGAGAAGTTCCCCCCTCTCAAGGACACAATATGGATAGAGGGATTTTAAACTTGGAGGGCTATGATGGTGAAAGGGAACATTTCTTCCTGCATCTTCCTCTTCCTCAGTGCCCAGAAGAACCTACAGCAGATATTTTTCCCCAGTCTTCCTCTCACTCACATTGTGTTGTCTCCATTTCCCTACAGCAGGAGTGTGGGCAACCTGCAATCTGAAGGCTTTATGTGGCGCATTGGGGTTCTATGTTGAGACAGTTTATTTATCCTTTGTTGCTCATGCACAGGGTTGCCAGATTCTGCTGGTTTTCATCCACATAGTTGGATTTTGTTTGTTTTTTTTTTCCTACTGGTATTACAAAAGTGACATGCATTTAAAGCAAAGGCACATAAGGTGAGGTGTCTGCTGATTGCACACAACATTCTGAGTGTCATACATTCCTTTTGCAGCCTAAGTGCTGCTACAGTTCATTCGCACACCCCACAAATTCTAGACATGCAAGCGGAGTTAGCAAAAATACCCTATCCCAGACAACCATTTTGATTGTGACAGTCTTGCAGCCCACTTAGATTAGGGATGCAAAATCCTGTTTAATTGGTTAACCAATTAAAGGGGGAAGTGGCTGGGGAAGTAAAAGAGTTTTTTTTTACTAACAGATAATGTTCTACAGTTTCATTATATTTAAATAGGTAATATTTCTGAAACAACCCTTAATTTTTTTTTTCTGAAACATTTTGATCTTTTTATCATACTGATCTAAAAGAATGTTTTATAATTCCCTTCTTCTAAAATCTGATGACTAGAATTTGGCTGAAATATTTTACAATTGCATAGTAATTGCATCACATACATTCAGGCATTAAGAGTGACCTTTATTCTAGATATCTTGGATCCGGATCCTGTTAATATTTTTGCAGTGAGCATAACTGTAACCAAATAGTGTTACTTGCATCAGATGAACTGTTCACGTGCTTTAAATTAATTACATGCTTAAGTCTTTGCAGGATCAGGGCCTTATGTGTTTTTGGATGCACCTTATTATGATTAGAATTTTTTTTTTCTTTCTAGAAGGAAATTAGAAATAATATTTGTTCAGTTACCACAGAAATACCACATGTATATTGTCAGACTATAATAGTATTTACATAGTATTAATATGTTCAAAGCACTGTAAAAGCTTTCTACATATACACCCTGTTCAGTTACCTATGATTTTCTGATAGTTTATGTATTTGTACTGTCATTGTCTCTGTATTACATTAAAAAATTAAAATCCACAAGCATGCTGTTAGTAATATATTTTCTGACTGAAAGTGCATTTTAAAAGGCCCTTTGGTGCCACAAGGGAGAATTTTGAGGTGTCAATTAGAGATTATTCTATTTAGGCTTGGCTTTCTCTAACCCATTTTCCCTGTTTTATTTTTTTAGAAAAAAGATTTTGTTCCTTCTAGGAGGGAATAGAAAAGTGGATCTTTTTTGATGTTTAAATATTATCCAGCCTTCTGTTGCTAATACCTTACTTGAATTTCTGATTCTCAACTTGCTGGTTGGTTGCCCTCAGAAACAAGATTAGAGTGTTGTCCAGGGAATGAGAAGCAGAAAGCAGATCAAACTTTTCAGTGTCAAAGTTCTTATTTTCATTCAAGTATTTGAGAGAGAGACAGATGAGCAATTACACTAACAGTTTTAAAATCAAGATGGGATGTTCTTGTAAATCATCTAACATCAAAGATGGGGAAGAGGTATATACATGGGAGAGAAGGGATAGGGTCCAGAGTCATGTAAACAAATTGGAGGATTGGGCCAAAGGAAGTCTTACGAGGTTCAAGGACAAGTGCACAGTCCTGGTCTTGGGACAGAAGAATCCCAAGCACTATTACATTGCAGGCTGGGGACTGACTAGCTAAGCAGCAATTGGGCAGAAAAGGACCTGGGGATTACAGTGGATGTGAAGCTGGATAAGAGGCAACACTGTGCTCGGTGCACAAATTGGGTAAGTTATTTTGAGACCTCTTATTTCGAACCTGGTGCCAGCTACACTGCACCAGTGTCTGAAATAAGTGTTTATGTCAAACTTCCCAAAACAGTGACAGAACATAAACCTTAGTCTAAGCTCCCTCCCAGAACATTGCTTTTCCTTATGCAGGATCTCTTATTTACCATCACCAGTGTCTTAGATGTATATAGTACAGAAAAATAAAGGCTGCCAGTTTAGGCTTACCAACTTTGTAATATTGAGAAACCAGACATGCCAGCAGAAGTGCTGGAATCTTCTCTTCCCCACCTTCACCCTCTTAGGTCCTGCCCCTCCCCCTCTTTGTTATTTTTCCCCCTCCCTGCATCGCTCACTGCTTCCCCCCACCCCTTCATGTAGGGATAGAGAGGGAATCACCTACAGAGCCTGTGATCAGAGCTGCAGCTATCCAAAGCAGGTAGGAGAAGACCCTGACTGAATAGGAGCTGGCATAGGTGATGGCTCAGCGCCTCCCTTCCTCCTTGTGTGCAGTAACAGGACTTTGGGTGTCTGATCAGTACATCGGACCAGACACCATCAGGTGTTTTGACTGGACTTTCTGAACAAAAATTGGCCAGCAGGCCACTCTATTGCCATTACTCCCCAAAGAATTTACAATCTAAAATACAGAAGCACTGAAAATGGAACAAACTGGAAAATTGAGGGGCGGGGGACCCAGTGGGTTAAGAGGATGAGGGTGGTGTTGTTTCTAATTTCTCCTTTTTATAATCAACTCAATTTTTGGACTTTACCAAGGACCAGTTAGACCTAATCTTTAATCAGCAATTTCTTTCATCAAGTATTTAAAAGGCTTAAGATGAACTTAAATTGTCAAGTAATTAAAGAAGCATAAATCAGAAGTACCCCTGAAGCAGGCTGAGTTTTACCATCCTAGGCCAAGGATCAGCAACCCCTAGCATGGGTGCTGTGTGTCTTGTGAGATGATTTCCATTGGCACGTGAGGTGTGATCTCAGCCCCACCTCTCTTCCCCTATGCTCATAGTCCTGCTGTGCATGGATTAGCAAAAGACCAGCTAATGCTACCAACCACCACCTCAATGGTAAAGTTCTGCATCTTAATTTATTTTTTAATCAAGCTCTTGTAAGTAGGACTATCAGTAACTAAAAAGTTTCACCGGTACTTGGACTGTACTGAGGTCAAAAGGTCAATTTTCAGCACCCTGCCCCAGAAAGGTTGCTGACCCCTGCCCCGGACTGTATCAGTGTAAATTACAATAGCACATGGCCCAATGTTTAGGGTTTATTTGAGAGACAACTTTGTTGCTTAGTCACTCTTCTGAACTTCTGTTGAATCCATGTGCTTTTTACCTAGTCACTGGTTTCCTTTCTCTGGAGTAATCAGTTGACTGTAAATAGGTTTCCTGTTCTTGTACTAACAGAGGCTAATTGAGGGATAGATTTCCAGTTTTCTGTGTGTGCCCAGGTTTTTGTGTATGCTCTATGGGGAATTGTAAAGAGGAAAGGGATTCCTTTCAAACTGGCTTCTGTTCAGTGCATTGCTTTCCTTTCAGGCCTCCTTGTTCTGTCTTGTGAACATGTTCTCTGCTCAAACAACAAACAGTCTTGTAGCACCTTAGAGACAAATATATTAAGTCATGAGCTTTTGTGGGTAAGACCCACTTCTTCAGATGAGAAAAGTTCTCTGCAGTGAACAATATGAACTGGTAATACGAAGCATATTACTATGAAAGTGAAAACGCTTGACATTGTAACTAAACATTTGGAAGTTAGTAGCTTTTTATAAACATTTCAACCTTTTATTTCTCCTCGTTTTCCAATATAAGAGGCTCATTATCCCGTTAATGATCTTAGTTTATGAAGATTCAGTCCAGAGTTAAATATTAGATCTGAGATTTAAGCAGCATTTATAATGGTAACTTTTTGAAATCAGTTTTAGCAGCACAAGTAGATGCTTATACAGTTCACATCTCCAGACAGGTTCATAGGAAGCCATCAGAAAAATAGATATTAATCTCTAGCATAAAATTAAAATTATATTGGTTATGAGGTCAGGACCTTTTCTTTCAGTCATGAGCCACTATGGATAAGCATTGTTGGAACAAAGAACTAGTGACAATTTTGAAGTCCACGGGTGCAAAGAACATCAGGGCTAGCAATGGGTATGCTAGCCACTAGTTGCTGTTTCCCCTTCTCTGGAGCAATCAGTTGAATGTAAATATGTTTCCTGTTCTTGTGCTAACAGCGGCTAATTGATGGATAGATTTCCAGATGGATAGATTTCTTGAAAATCTATGAATCTCTAGTTTCTACTAGTAGCATTTTTGTCAAGCCCTGCTAGGTCGCAATAGTTCAGATTCTAAAAGTGCCATTGGTGTCTCTTATCTTAAAAGTATGTGATTCTGATTGCTGCTGTTATACCCAGGTGTGCGCCCCAGCCCCCGAATTTCAATTTCAATATCATTTTAGAAGCCACTGCCATGGGTTTCTACAGGTAGAAGACAAGGTCCAGTCCCACATTTGGATTCATTCAGAAGGGCCCAATTTCATGATAAGGACCCGAGTATTGTATTGCCTCTGGACACAGATAACCAGCTTTCAAGTGGTGTAAAAGCATTCATCTTTAACTCTAGTATTTCATTTAGTAATAGCTACTAATATGTCAGAACCTTGAAGTGAAGTGTATCTTTTTAACATTTAATTTATGGACATCTTTGCACTCTAAGCATATAAACAATTCAGTGCATACAAATAATACAGAAATACATATAAATACATCATGTGCTGGTGTCATCTCAGTAATATGTGACCTCATCTCTCTTTCTCACTTCATTCTTTGTTCTAGATAGTTTTAGCTGTCAGGAATGCCAGAAAGGGAATGATAGTGTTTGGCTTTTTAAATCTCCTGTTATGAAGGTAAGGAATGAGCCATGCTGATGCAACCTGTTATATGGTCATTGATTTGGATTACAATATATTAGCCAGACCTATGGGGAAATTTAAACACCTATAATGATTATTGACCACTGCTTAAACATGAGCCACAGTTTTGTCATTCAGAACCCAAAAAAAATAGCTCATGAAATTCTGATTTAGCTGCTGATATAAGATATGTTAGAAATTAGTTATTTTAGAAGTCAGCAGTGATTGGTTTTAGAATAGATTTTTTGAATACTAAATGCTGTCTGATGTATTTCCTTCCATGTTTTCGGCCCTTGAAATACAGTCTCTTTGGGAGGTATGAGTTATCTATGATTTCTTTTTCTATGTCATGACTTTTAGTCCTGCTTAGCTCAGTCTCTAGAAAATAATTTGCATTTTTACCTATTAGCTACTCATTTTGAGGTTTTTGTCTTGAACTTTGGCCAAAATTACCATGAGAGTTCTGTTACAAATTGTTCTTTTACTGCCTAATCTGATCCTAGTCTTACTGAAAACAGCATTTTTCTGAAACAGAGAGGTGTTTTCTGATATCCTGTCCTCTCAAACTTATGCACATTCTCACTTCTCCACACCACCATCTCTACAACCTCAGCCCTCATTTCCTTAAGTTCCCAAACCTGTATTATTACATTCTTGATGAATTCATGATTGTGTTTATGGAAGGGACCGCTGCTTCCAACATGTGTCCCACAGTTCCACACACACATGAAAATGTGTAACCACTCTAGTACAGGTGGGTAGACAGACACACAAACACAATCTATCGGTGGGGTAGCCGTGTTAGTCTGGATCTGTAACAGCAACGAAGGGTCCTGTGGCACCTTATAGACTAACAGAAAAGTTTTGTGTTAACTTTTCTGTTAGTCTATAAGGTGCCACATGACTCTTCGTTGCTACAAACACAATCTGTATCACTTTCTACTTTTAAGGCGTTTTATAAATCCCACAGAAACTTTAGTGGAGCTTCGAACCTTCACGTGAACTCCTTAGGGTATTTTGTATAATATGCTGGGTTAAAGGAATGTAAAGAATCCACCATCTTTACTTTTGCTTGGTTGTGAGGCATGGAGGCTCCTTAATTCCATTTCCAAAGTGGCCAGATTGAAAATGTTAAAACAATTCAAGTAAAACTTTGCAACATGCATCACCTACGATGTAGTGTCAGTGTATGTGGGGCAACATAAGTAGCTCTATGACAGAGGAACCAATTGTTTTTCTTGACAACTTTATAATTCAACTCCACACCAACTACACCACTGGAAATTCCTGAGGGGGAAAAAATGGGTATTGTTAATCTATTGCTGAAGTTGGAGACACGCAAGTATCAGAAACACAACATTAAAAAAACACAAAAAAACAAAGTGAACATCCATGTTGGCCAATTGTTTTGTCATATTGGAAAATATTCTTTCGTTATAGTCTGCAGTAACTTTAAGCTGTTGTATCAGTGCTTCAATACTGGTAATGATTAAGAGGGATTGTTGTAAAATTCTAGGCGGTTGTCCTAAGTAGTCAGCCTGAATGGAATATTTGGCACTTCTAACATTATACTCTGAGACCAGTGCTTGCATTTTTATTAGTGTTTGCGTTTTTGTAAGAAAAGCGGGTGGCTAAAAGAAAGTTGAAATTTTAGTTGGAATTTTTTTATTTTAAAAAGATAACATGCCCTTAAAGCAATTAATATACCGTTGTGTATGAAATACATAGGTTTGTCCCGTAATTGTATATGATGATTGATAAGAAGCTATGTATGTTGCTTTAATAAATTCAATAAAACAAGTAGGAGAAAAAATGTGTTAATATTTTTTTTCCATCACTCTTTGAAATAAATATTGACAGAAGGTATCATAATATGGTTTGTGTTACAGGTGGTGTAATACCAAGGGCTGTACTGCTGCCACATCACAATTTTGTGAGGTTTCAGAGAGTAGTTCTGGTAAGGACACTCAATGATTTATATATTTGTTTTTCACTAGAGACCAAATATTATTTTGGTATAAACTGGTACCAGACATATGCATTCATTTTATTGATTAGGTATTTTTTGTAGTCTGAGTTTTTACAATATAATACAGATAACATAATCCATATTTGACTCCTTCAGAGCTGTTATAACACATCAATTCATAGTATGGAAATATTACTAAATGGACCTTTGACATAACAACTTGCAGCAGCTATGTTGTCTCCTTGAAGTATGAAGCCGTCATAACATGGATCAACTTTGTACCTTGTTTTTTTAGTGTTTTGTACACAAGATGCTGCACATGGGCTGTAAATTGTACATTTCAAGTGTTACAACTTAGGCTGGTTAAAAGACAATCACATCAGAGCTCATATGTACTCTCACAGACTGTACTGTTTTCCCAATCTGATTTTTTTTAAATGTATATAAATGAATAAATGGTCTTGATCTCTTGAATTTTTCTTTAATCTGCTTCTCTGGTATGTTGTCTGTTTCATGGCCAGAGCCACAACAGAGGTGAGATTACCTCATTTTTTAATAAAAGAGAGATAATTTTCTGAATTGTATGCCAATATCAAAGTTCATGTAGTTTGTGAGAGCGCAGTTGTGCCTGTTCTTGCAGGCAGTAGGTAACATACTATACTTGCATCTGTGGAATTTTTAATATACTCACTAGTTTAACAAATGTATTTTCGGTGTAGCAGGTGTCTTTTCCTCATGATTCATTACAATTTACAATAAAGAATTTGAAGATTCTGTGAAGAATCTTACGTCTGTAGAGACACTAAAAGATAAAGGGTGGTTGTTTCAACAAGCCACCTCAAATGCATAGAAGAACAGAGCAGAGAGTCTTGATCCCAGAAGCATCTTGTTCTTCTTCGAGGAGTGTCCCTGGAGGTGCTCCACTTAAGGTATTTACAATGCCTCTGCTCTAATACTTAGAAGTTTCTTTAGTAGCATTTCCCCGGTGGAGTGCACATATGTTGTACACATCTCATGAATCTGCTAGCCATTACTTACTGCATGCTGTCAACCATCCCTCAGTTCCTTCTCAACCCCCGTTGGCTGAGGTCAGAACTCTGGAAGCTCTTCATTTTTACTTAGACTAACTTACTATACCAAAGTTCGTTATTAACCCTGGTTATTTCATCTAAGTTTATACTGCTTCATTTTCTGTATTAAAAAAAAGAAAAATTGCTTTAATTTTTTTCCAAGTTAACTTTCTGGCTTGTGCCCTTGGACACACAGCTGTTTTTCCTTCTTTTTGCCACTTGTCATTACATTTAAAAAAAAAAAAAAAAGACTTTTTTCTCGAACACAACTATGCCAGGTTTACCAGGAGTTACTCAACATACAGACTCTCAGTCCCAGTAGCAGTTGGTCACGCTCAATGCATCTGGTATCTAGGTGAGCCACATGTTCCCTAGAAGTGCCCACATTGTAAAAATGTTTCAGCCAGATCAGTCATGGCCAAGGATCTACGAATGAAGCACCTTCTCATGGAGAAATCATTGATGCCAGCATCTGACCTGGAGACCAGTGCTTCCCCAGTATAGCTGTCCCCAACACCAGCATCCAAGCAAGGAATGCTTAAACCAAGCAGCCAGTGAAATACAAGCTGCAGTCTTCATCCCAGAGAGAGTGGCCAAAAAGAAGCTTTCTTCTGGCAGGAAATCAGCCCTGGTACCATTGATGTTGACTGCACCAGACCGCAGGACACCAGGAACACTGAAGATACCGATGTTCCAAGAGTAAGACAGCTGCTAAGCCTTCCTCTGCCATCAGCAAATGACCGAAGAAATATTCAGTCATTTGGCATGGAAGGCATCAAAGACTACTGTACCACCTCTGTACTGACAGTGTCCGTGGTACCCGCCACACCAGCACTGGCCCTGCAATCTGTGGTACACACTCCTGTACCAGTGTTTGCAGTACTACTGCTGTTAATAATGCATATAGACCTGGTTTCCGCCTCAGTACCAGGGATGCCAATCTTCAGTACCAGTGCCATCCCCAGTAGATTGGTGCCTATCTTCATCTCCATGCCAACCAGCTCCGAACCATGCTTCTCATCTGATGAGGAAGAAGAGGAGATGTAACCCATGCTGCATTCTTCCAGACACTCCTTGCCCAAACTGCTGCAGCAACTGCCACTACAGTGGCAGCCTTTCCCCCAATGCCTCCTATTCTCACACTGAAAACATGGCCTTTCTGGGACCCATGGGGACAATTATGAGCATAAACACAGACCACACAAAAGCCCCCAAGGCTGGAACCTGCACAACCTCCCTCTATGATCTCCTCCCACTATAAACACCAAGGGGATGCAGATGCGCCTCAGGAAGAAGACGCAGGACTGCCATGTAGAATTTCCTGTTCACCTGAGGAAACGTTAATGCCCTCCCTTCCCCCCTACAGCTGACAACTTCTGGTCCTTCCAGGACCTGTTCAGAAGAGTGGCAGACTTGTTTGAGATGTCATTAGCTGAGATGCCAGAGCCTTGACATCTGTTTGCCAGCATAATTCAGGCCTCACCAGTCACCAGGACAGTCCTTGATAGGTATCTTGGATCTGGCACAGTAATTTTGGGAGACACCTGCCACTCTACTCCCAATGTCAAATAAGGCAGAGAGAAAATACTATGTCTCTGAAAAAGGTGTGAATTTTCTGTTTTCCGATCCAATCATTAGTTGTGGATGCTGTGCAACACAGGGGCAATTAGACCCAATTCAGGTCCACCTTATATGACAAAGAATGAAACAAACTTGATTTATTTGGTAGGGATGCTTACTCCTCCACCTCCTTACAGTTCAGAATTGAGAACTGTTCAGCTCTCCTCTCCAAATACACTTTTAACACTTTCCATTCTTTAACATTTTTTATTGATAAATTGCCTGAGGAAGCAAGAGACCAGTTCAGAGGTATTTTTGCAGAGGGTTCTCTCTTCTCCTCTACATCTCTTCAAGCCTCACTCGACTCAGTGGCCAGTGTGGCCACATCTTTTGCCATGCCAGTTGTGATGAGGAGGGCTTCCTGGTTACATCTCTTGGGGTTCCTTAAAGAGGTACAAAATAGAGTTGAGGACAAAAAGTTATTTGCAGAAACTTCTGCTATGTGTCTACACACATTAAAATACTTATGTGCCACCCTAAAGCCCCTAGGCATGTATATATCACAACCAACTAAGAGGCAAAATAGATTCTACAGTCAGGAATTTAGGTCTATTCCTTATCTACAGGCCCAGAGGTCCTATGACCAGTGAAGGAAACCAAGACAGCCAAAAAGACAGCAGCCACAGGACATATCCTCTTCATCATAGCCCCCAACATCAAGGCAATCCTTTTCAAACCTTGGTAGAAGGTTTGATATCTCTTCCAGCATCTTCTGTGTTCAACCGTTGCTCCCTCCCATACTATCAAGCACCGTGCAGCTTACTTTTGGGGAAGTGTATACTGGAAATAATAACCAGGGAATATTCCATACCTTTCCTGACTACACCCCCTGCCAAACATCCTTCCCCATCCCTATTCAGGGACCTTTCACATGAGAGCCTCTGAGAAGAGGAGATGCAGCCCCTTTTCTATTTAGAGTCAATAGAAGAAGTATCATTATAACACAGAGGAAAGTGGTTTTATTGAAGATACTTCCTTAACCAAACAAAAAAGTGGAAGATGGAGACCCATACTAGAGCTGCAAATTCGAAACAAACACTTGTGCCATGAACACTTCAAAATGATCACACTGTCAACAACAATCCCATTAGTGAGCAAAGGAGATTGGATGTTGTCCCTTGATCTACAAGGCACCTATTTTTGTGTCTCCATATATCCACAACACAGGAGGCTACTACAGTTCGAGATCAAACACTGACATTTTCAGTACCAAGTTCTCCCATTTGGTCTGACTTACAGCCCCAAGGATCTTTACAAAGGTTTTTGCAGTAGTAGCCACCTATCTGAGACAAAGGGACATAATCTTTCTCTGCCTCCTTGACTGCCTGATATTAGCATCCTCATACCAAGACGCCATGCATGCAGTTGGAGATACCTTACCTACATTAAGATTGCTAGGATTTCAGTTCAACTTTGGCCATGACTAGACTAGCCCCCAACTTCGAAGGGGGCATGGTAATTAGGATGTTGGGAGATTACTAATGAAGTGCTGTGCTGCGTATGCAGCACTTCATTAGGCTAAATCTGCCCCACGGCAACTTTGAAGTGTGAAACTTCAAAGTGCTGGCTTGCATGTAGCCACGGGTCAGCTGTGGGTACTTCGAAATGCCCGCACTACTTTGAAGTCCCTTTACTCCTCAAAATTTTGGATACCAGCAAGGCCAGAGCAATACTTCCACCAGAGAGATACCAAAACATTACTGTACTCATAAATGTTGTCCTGCAGAGCTATCAGGTGACAGCAAAACAATGCCAATGACTCCTAGGCCACATGGCAGCCACCAACTTTGTGGTAAACTATGAAAGGCTCCATGTGAGCATGTCTAAACAAAGTTTACAAACCTCCCAAACACTCTTTCCATTAAAAAAAAACAAAACAAACCAAAACAAAAAAAAACCTCAATGTGCATGGTCAAGCTATCCCTGAACTGGTGGCCGAACCCTCACAATGGCTGCCAGGGTATTCCATTCCCAGCCTAAATGCCTGTATTGGGATTACAATAGATGCCTCCCTACAGTCTTTGGAGACCATTCAGGTCAATCTACGGTGCAGGGGTAGTGGTTCCTAATGGAAACAACGCTGCGTATCAGAATCCTGGAACTGAGAATGGTCAGGAAAGTGTGTGAACGCTTCCTTCTGCTCATCAGCAACAAATCAGTAAAGATTTTCATTGACAACACAACCACCATGCACTACACAAACTGCCAAGGGGAGAGGGGAAGGACCATGTTTATACCAATCCATCTCTGGAATTGGTGCATAGCAAGCAAAAGACAAATCTTGGCTACATACCTTGCAAACAAGCAGAATGCAATTGCCTGTGACCTCAGCAAGCATTTCCATCACAACCACAATCTTTCAAACTTTGGGATACTCGGCTATAGATCTTTTTGCAACAAATACCAATGCAAAATGCTCCAAGCATTGCTCCCAAGAAGGACTAGACAAGAACACACTGGGGGATGTGTTTGCAACCACCTGGGTTGCTCCTCTGCTGTATGCCTTCCCTCCGATGCCCATAATCCAGAAGGTGGCATGCAGAATAAAACAGGACAAAGCTTGAGTCATCCTAACATCTCCTGTCTGGCCCAGAGAAGCCTGGTACCCGTATCTCAAACAGATGTCATTGTGTCCATCTTTACGTTACCCACAGATTCCTCCCCTGTTGAAGCAAGACAGAGGAGTGATGCGTCACCCACATGTCGAGCATCTGCACCTCTATGTATGGCTCCTTCAGGGCTGATGACTCTGGAACTGCAGTATTCAACAGAAGTGCAATAATTCTCGTTAATAGCTGCAATCTAGTACTAGAAAGGCATGTGCCAAAAAGCGGTATAGATTCCAGACATGGTGCATAGCTCATGCTCTCTCCCCATGCTTGACACAATTGCCAGTACTTTTTGATTACCTAGTGCATCTTAAACATCAGAGACTTGCTAATGCATCTGTAACGGTCCAAACACAACCAAATAGATGGACCCCAATTCACTATTTGCACATCCTAGCATTAAAAATTTTATCAGAGAGTTAAATAATACTCACCTGCTGATACACCAGGCTATGCTGATGTGGGACCTACACAGGGTACTGTACACACTCACAAGGAAACCATTCAAATCGCTGGTCACATGCTTGTCATTTCACCTCTCCATGAAGGTAGCCTTCCTCACAGAAATCACATCAAACAAAAGGTTTTGAGAACTAATGGTGCTTATGTCAGCCCCTTCATTCACAGCCTTGCAAAAGGACAAAGTGACCCTCAGGCCACAATTCAAATTCTTACCAAAAGTAATCCTTTCTGCCTCAGTCGGCAAATATAGTTACCTGTGTTCTACCTCAAACCATACTCAGACTGCAGACAGGCAGCATTCCATACGCTCAACGTCTGCAGAGCCCTCTTCTATCTGCAGAAGGCGAGAGCTTGTATATAGTTCATCACAACTCTTCCTCTCCACTACAAAGATATCAAAAGGGTAACCAGTATCCAAACAGAGACTATCTAAATGGACCTTGTGATGCACAAGACTGTGCTACAAACTCAACAATCACCCAACACTGAGCATCTTTCCAAACCTCTCCACAAGAATGCAAGTGACATCTTATGTTTTCCTCAATAATGTGCTGCTGGAGGACATGTAACTTGTGCATTTGTTAATATGTTTACAAAACTACACTGTAGACCAGCATGCAGTATAGGCCGCCAGATTTAGCCAGTCCATCTTGGGCATTACAGAGACTGTGACACCAAAGCCCCTCTTTCAGAAAAATCCTACTGCTCCAAAGTCACCTTAGGTGGAGCATCTACAGAGACACTTCTCAAAGAACAAGAGGATTATTCACCTTGTGCAGTAACTGAGGTTCTTCTGCCAGTTATTTAGGTCTTGTGCTGGTCTGTTCTGGCTTCTGTCATGTTGATGGATTTAATTTTTTTATTGTTCTGCATGTTTCTCAAGGTTTGCTTCTTTTTCTCCTCGGGGGTATGCACATTATAACTTACTGTGAAAGTCATGTTGATAGAATCCTTAAATTATATCTGAAATTGCTGTATTTACCATATTTGATGTTTTGCTTAGGCTTGTCTACTTAGAATTTCTGATGTTGAGGAAGCACTTTCAAATGGATTCTGAAGATCTACAGCAGGCATTTGTTTTGGCATGAAGTAGTCTCACTTTTTTTGTTGTATACTTCAGTTCTTCTGCTTCATAAAAAAGGACAGAATGCTGGTGTTAACAATTCATATTTTATGTCCAGGATAATCAAGCTATTTTTCCAAATCTTTTGAAGTTTTATAAAACTGTTTACTGATATTTGTTGTTTGACATCTAGCACAGTTGTCACTATGATTGCACAGCTCGCTGCCTAGATAGATAAAATGACTGACTTACTGTTTTTTCCTCAACTCTGAGTTACTTTGGGAACCCTGACAACCATATTTTTTTTCTTTTTTTATTCACTCTTATTGATGAGCACGTCAGCTTGTTTTGCTGGACTCTGCCAAATGCTCTTTTCCACCCCGCACCCCCCCAAGTGATATGTTGAATTAAGGAAAAAAACTGTCCTCACCAAAAGCAAGGTAATCCAGTTATGCTTTGTCATTTCTTCCTGAAAGTCCTTGGTTGCTTTCCGCAGTTATTTCTTCATGACCAGTGCAAACAATAGTGAGAATAGAAAATGCCTTTGTCTTGCTCCAGTTATTGCTTCAAACCATTGTCTGGTGTAACTATCTCCAACAATACATTCAAAATTATATAGATCTTTGGTGATTCTGATTATTTTTGCTCTTTTTTTTTTTTTTAATAAGCTGTGTCCACACTATAGTTTTGTCTACAGAAGAGGCCTTCTGTTGACAAAATTAGGGAGCGTCCACACTACAAATGTGTTCTCTCTAGAATCTGTCACCAGAACACCACCTTTTTTTCCAGCAGAGTTATACCTTGAAAGTTTGAGGCATAGCACCTCTGTATGCAGGTTCTGTCAACAGAAAATAGAGTAGATGCTCTGGGCGCCCCTGTTTGCAGAGCTTTCAGTTGGCTGTTCTGTTGACAGAAGGCTGGGCAGTGTAGCCACCATCTGTCAACAGAGGGTGTCAACAGGGGGAGCCCCTATTAAGTGTAGACATGTTCTGTTGGCAAAACTCTGTTGACAGTGACCACTATAGACAGAACGTTGTAATGTAGACCGAGCTATAGTGTGCGATAATTCTGTAAAGACTGTCTCTATTGCTCCATTAAAATCCTTCTGAAAACTTATAAAAATTACCTCAGGAAGTGCTTGTTGTGCACTACTTAGTTCTGTAATACATCTGAGAATAATAGTATGGTCGGCACATGATGGCAGAGTCTGAAGCCTGATCGCAAAGTCTGAAACTTTAAACCTTCTAAGATAGAGATCTGTTTGTTTCTTGATACATTCCAGGATGACGATTCCCATGATTTTTCCAGGCACTGAGAGTAGTGTAATTTCTCTTCAGTTATTGAAGTTGGTAAGATCTCCTTGTTCGGCAATTTCTGTAAAGCCTCTTGTTCAACTCTGTAGGGTTCTTCATTACATATTCTACTCCGAAACACAAGGAAAGTCTAGAGGACTCTTTCATTAAATATATCTGTTCAGTAATATTCCCTTTTTTCAACTGCTTTACCATTTTTGAATTACTGATGTTTTTTCTGTTTCTATTACTACAGCTCGTAAATTAATGTCAAACTAGAGTGCTGGATATTCATCATGTATTTCTAGTAGTCTGCTTGGGTGTGGTCTATTTAAATTAGCCTGAAACAGTTCTGACTTTTTTTTTTCCCGTGTTGCTCTTCTATCCTAAGAGTATTTTCATTTGCATCTTTAATAGAGCCTCCAGTACTGCTAAAGTTTCTGATTAGCTGTTAAATTATCTTATGCCAGGTTGTAAGAGCACCTCTTTATCAAGCATTTTCAAGCCCCTTGATGTTTTCTATCACTTTTCTATGCACTTTTAGCTGTTCTAACATTCCTTTTTATCTCTCTGTTGTAACATCTTTGTTTCTTACCACTTGCTTGTCTCGTCACGTGCACTCTCTTAGCTTGCGTGATTTTTTTTGCTTCAACTTACCTTTTTTCACTGCTGCCCAAGTAACATTGCTAATACATTCTTGTGTTTTTTAGGTTTCATTATTGTTTGAATCATCTTAGCTCTTGTTGTTTGGATCATCTTATCTCTTTTTAGATAGTAGTCTTCAGTGTTTTCCTACCGAGTATCAGTGTCTTCATTTTCTTCAACTAACTCTATTACAGCACTGAACCCGTTCTTCAGTTGAAGCCAGAAAGCATGTTTTTGTTTGGATCTTTTAATTGTGTACTGTTGATGTCTGTTCTTTAATTTAACCATTTTCATTCTATGTAACTTGACATTCGGTTTAATGATATAAAGACTAAAGTTACTGCCCACATCTGCTACTCTGTCAACATGTGTGTCTGCCAGTGGGCTGTGGAAAAAATCCTGAAATGCAGAAGTTTTCTGTCTGGTTCTTTGTAGTACTGTCTGGGGAATTCCATCGTGTTTTATAGCTTTCGTTTGAGGAAATACTGTTCCACTTCTCTCAAAGTAGGTTACACTGCAAATTTCTACTAACCATTCACAATTTTGGTTCATGTTCAAATCCCTATTGTACTTGCCCATATAACTTCATCCAGTCCATCCTCATTACTGCCAGTTTTGCACTAAAATCACCCATAGTCACTAGGATATCATGTTTTGGGACCTGAGCTAACACATTTTATAACAAATCCTAAAAAGAATATTACTCATCTGACTTTTTGTTACATGTGTATGGTCTGAATGTGAACTCTAATACAGCTTGAACTTCTCTAAGCTGGCACCCTCAGGACCTGACCAATGCTGGACAAGAGAATTTGCTGGGTTACGGGAGGTCAATATTGTCTAACATCATTACCCATGCTTTCACTGCTTGCTGGGCTCTTAGAAGACATTAGTGGTAAATTACAGCTAAATAACTGCACAGAACACTAAGAACCAGGACTGGTGGCTGGAAACTAGCTTTATGGGACCATGGGAAACTCAGCCACACCATGATAAATGGTCATCCAGCAAACTAAAATCATGCCAGATTACAGATGCTGCTGGACAAGAGAGTTCTAGGTTAGAGAGGTACAACTTGTAATTCTTTCATTAGCTGATTTCTATCTAGTCAGTGACTGTCTGCTTCACACACCATTAGTACTATCAGCTTCATGTATACTACCTATGTTCATGGCATTTGTGTAGTGTTGTGTTTCTTTGAACCTGTCCATCTACATATGCTTATTCCAATTGTATCAAGAGGTATCTATCCATACCTTTTAATTACTTGAGCAGTTTTATTAGTTTCATATTCTATTATCAGATCCCAAAATCTGTTTTTTATTACTGACTTGGCCTTGAGTAACAGGACTTTGTAGGACATGGGTTTCTGTATGCATTTGACCGACGTCCATCATATTCTTCAGCTGAAGTTGATCCCATGTTGAAACCTGCTGCATGCCTATATGGTTCCTGTAGTAAATTTCCTGTGGTTAAAACTGAACCTCTGTAATCCAGAACACTCTTGTCCGGCAACATCTTAATCTTGCATGATTTTAGTTAGACAGATGACTGCTTATCATGGCCGTGGCCAAGTTTCTCACAGTCCCACAAAGTTCTTATTTACAGCCACAAGTCCTGGCTCTCAATGTTCTATGCTGCTGTTTACCTGTAATTTGCCCCTAAATGTCTTCTGAGAGCCCAATAAGCAGAAGTAGTGTTGGTAATCTGCTAGACAATATTGATCTTCTGTAGTCTGGCAAATTCCCTCATTGAGCCCTGGTCGGTTCCCAAGGGAGTTTCAGTCTGTGCATTTGTTTCAACATTGTGAAATTACCAACCCTATGTACAGGCTAAGGTTCATGGCCCATTATTCAGAGGTGCCCATATGCTGACACTACCTATTCGCCACCTGGGAGATGTTCTTGATAGCTTTCGATAACCCTCAGATTAATCAGTTGTATATAAGGAAATTCTGAAAAGCACAAATATTGTAACTATGTAAACTAATTGCAGATAAAGAAGTGGGTCTGTCCCACGAAAGCTCATCACCTAATAAATTATTTTGTTAGTCTTTAAAGTGCTACTGAACTGCTTTTTTGTTTTGCAGATTAAGATGTTGGAATGGCATTGGGATCAAAGGGGAATAAGGTTCAGTAAGCATTCTTTAAATGCTGTTAGCAGTATTATTGGGCTTTCCCAACTCAGTTAACTATTTTACTGACAGGCATTAACTATATTTGAAAAGCTATCTCATGTGATATGTTAGCCCTAAAGAAAAGCTGGAAGACTGTACTAGGAGAGGTAGTTGCTGTAATTACCTAATTTCTCCCTCTCTCCCCATCACATTAGAGGTCACTTGTGGGGCATTTAGGAGCCATCTTTACTGCAGCTGCCTGTATAATAGCTAGCCCGTGGATATAAAAGGCAGCATATTTCCATTATTGGTGCTGAGTAGCTTTTACTAACTGCAAATATTTACATAATAAATTTTTGAAAAGGAAAACATTAATATGTCTAATTTCATCTTTGCAATATAAATACTTTTCTATGAATGTATGATTTAGTTATTTTATAGTTAGCCTGTGGGAAATGTTTAGTTCAAAACATTTTCTTTCTAGAAGGCTCACAGACCATCTTAATATGTACCTTTATATACGTACAGTACCTTTCAGTTTTTATATATATATATATATATATATATATATATATATATATATATATATATATATATATATATATATAAAATAAAAGTGTTACATATTTCTGGATTCTGAAACTATCTCAGTACATTCTATCCTTATCATGCTTATGATTTTCTCCAGTTGGGATTGACTGAGAAATTTCTCGGAATAAGAAGCAGACATCTGACATTGTCCTGAGCAATAAGGGGGAGGAAGCATTGCATTGCTTTTTAACTTCTCTTGTGTGGCTTCTTTATGCCTTTCAAGATTGCTTTTATAAATAGCTTCTTTTGCAAACCCTGCTGGTTTTCTTGCAAGGGGAAATTAATACAGAGCTTAAATGTAAAAATGATCTTTTGTGTGCACGCATGAGAGATTCAAGAAAGACTTCATGATGGTGTGGTATAAATACTTGGAAGGAATTGAATATGCTATATTCAAAACCACCATAAATTTTAGACATGGTTTTGCTCTTCTGTTAAATACGTAAGATACATAGAATTCACAATGGTGTACTTGTAGGGGTTTTTTTTTCTCTTTCCCCTTCCCTTTCTTCCCCCATGTAGCTGATTTTTTTTTCCGGCTTTTTTCTTCAGTTTTTTTTTTTTCTTTTTGCTCTCAGTTATCTGTTCTTCTCCAGATTTGAAGAAGCAGGTCTGTTCCACAAAAGATCATCAGCTAATAAATAATAGTCTTTAAGGTGCTACAGGACTGCTTTTTTGTTTTGTTACATTAATAAAACATTAGCTCTATATTACATTGGAGCCCAGATAGGCATTGTTTCAGTAAACCATGCCCAGGGACTCTCCAGCAATGCTGGGCCCCCGACAGGTGGTGGGAGACGCCACAAAACAAACCCTCACCACTTTTTAGGTCCCGGAACCCGCCCCCGTGGCCTTTGTTGGGGTGTGCCCCTAGGGGATGCAGACCTACGCTGGCACCCCCTGGGAAGACTGAGGTCGAGGAGAGCAATGAGGCAGGCAACAGAGATGTGAAACACAAGTGGTTTATTAATACACTAGGAAGGAACGGGAAGTATTATTGCCAGTCCTATTCGAATATCAGTAAACACTTACTTGGATTAACAGAAAGATGACCATTTTTCATACCAGACTGTGACGTGGTCTCAGGTAAATTAGGCCCAGGGCCAATTCAAGGGAAAGTAACTCTTACCGGGGACTGGGTTGCTACTCCGATCCCAATAATAATAGTGATTCTTTGAAAGGCTGATGGAGGTTGTTTACCTCTCTATCAAGCCAAATAGATAAGACAAGGAGAGGGGAGGCCACGCCTTCACCCTGGTAAGTATTCTTTGTTGGTACCAATATTTTAATAAGCTAATAACATTTTTTCCCCAACTAGGTTATTAATAAACTAACAATTATTGCCTATAATTTACTACTAAAACGGTTTAACAGTCCTATCTATTACTAACTTAATTAACAATCCTATCTATCACTAAGGTTCCTATTAATAAAACAACTTATCTATTAAAACTAACATTTAAAAGAGCTATCTATGATAAACAAATTAATTGAAGTGGTAACAGTTCGGAACTAAAGGAAGTCTTAAGTGTCTTTTGCACTGGAACCCAGCCAGCAGCCAGCAAGGCCCGGCCTAAGGTCGGTCCTTGGGGTACTGTGCCTGCCCTGCCTGACAGGCACACAGCAGGGGGATCAGCCCTGCTCCCCTACTAGGGGTCCCTTAAGCTACTGGCAGGAAAGGTATCGCCTTGTCTGCAGGCCCTGCGCAAAGCACAGGCCTGCCGGTAGGTTAGGATACTTGTTTGATAAAGGTTTGTCACGTCCGGTAGTAGATCGCTGCTGGCTGAGCAGGCGGGTGCTGCTGGACTCGTGGCGGGCCCTGGGGTTCGCAACACCAGAGACGCAGTACCTGCGTGGACGCAGGCCAGTTCGACCTCTGGCGTGCTCGCTCTTAGGGACACCGCACTGCTGCCAAAGCCGCTGCCACAGGAACGCAGGATGGTGACAGTCTTGCACTTCTCTTGGGTCTTTGCCCCAAAGGGCTGGCCTAGGGACTTGGCGGATGCTCTTGCGAGCCATGCCTTCCCGTCCAGGGCCGCCTGGAATGGGCTGCATGCCCTGCTTTTATAGAAGGGCCTCATGAATAATTCAAGATCATTACCATGCAGATAAAGTCCTCAACTAGGTCCACACTCTGATGGAAAGTTCTGGATGGCATCCAGGCTCACCCAATCAGATTGCTCCTATGCAAATCTGAATACCCCTGACTCATGAATATGGATGCGTGCATGGAACAATTCAAATTCCCGGGGGAGCTACTGGTCAAAAAGAACCGCTACAGTGTTGCCGATGGGCAAGCAATAACAATTTAAAGCTTCATGTATCTGTGGGGATTTTTATCATACAGTCCCTTCCTGCCAAAATCATGCTGTCCCTGACTCATGGGGGTGAGAATGCCTGTGTAGATGGTTTATACATGACAAATCACATAAGCATAGGCTTAACTTTAAGGAGATTAAAGAGTAGTCACCTGCTGGACACACAGATATATTTGTTGTCTAAAACATACTGACTCCTTTGAAAGGGATCATCAGTACACATTCATAACCCAAAACACAACAGACTTAAGGGTCTACAAGTGTAATTCCTTATCAACACAATCAGCAGTTTGTGCTGTCACCCTATTAACCTCATTTCACTTGACTTAACCAAACTCCAGTACCCAGTTGTGTTCACAGACTACTCAGCCCAACAAAAAAAATCCATATTAATTTCAATATATAACCAACCATAGTGCACGGAGACAGTTCCTCCCAATCAAACTGAGTTCCAACCACAGATGAATTAAGAATAGTTACCTACTAAAGAACACAGAGGCAAAACCTAATAATGTGGTATTTTGTGCATAACAACCATATTACCATAACATTGAACATATGCTTGAGTGTGTTTCTGAGGAACCTACATATGCTACAAGTTATGGGTAGAATTGCACTGAATTACATTTGTTTTTTTTAAACCTATCTCATTGCAATGTGCCAGGTGGCCTGCATCTCCTGGGATGCTAATGTATTTGGCAGCCCTGTCAGAGCTGCTTGCTGAAATCTCATGCATCCAGCACAACCTCTTGAGTTGTTTGTCTTCCAAACACCCAGTGGCAGATGAACCAGTAGTTTTGTTGCCTGTTCTTTCTGTGACTCCTGTCAGGCAGGAGAAAATACCGTAAAGGCACCAAAATCAATGAAGAAAACTGGGGGAAAGAGAGGAAAATGGGGAGACAGTGTTTGTCACAGGGAAAAATAAACTCCTTCTTTAGGTGTCCCTCATGTGCCCTAGCTACTAAAGGCAACAACCCTCTCCATTTGGACCTGTCAACACTAACGGTAACCCACAGCATCTGTCACTCTATATCCATCTAACCTAGAAATTTCCAACCCCCTATTACTCCAAATCCATGTTCTATGTACCCTCATGTGCATTTGCCCTGGGAGTTTGTCATGAAAATTCCCAACAGCAGCAAAGACCTCCCCATGCTTCAAGAGTTGCAAGCCTCAGGTATCCACATACCCAGGTGCTATGATGTGTGTGAAATACATTTTTTTTTTGGTTTGTTTTATATATTACTTTTATTGAAAGAATTGCCTAATAGTTTGCACTAACAGGAAGGATTCTATACTGGAATCTTGCAGATAGTACAATATAGAGAAATATGAATGCTTTATCAGCTCTAGCCCCTTTTTGAAGAGATGTAAATTATGAAATAGGACAGTCAAGAAATTTGTTCCTTCTGTACTAAGGTGTAAAACCAGACTAGCTGTGGATGCCATTGTGCCTATGGTTACCTGTTCCCTAGGCCTGCGTGGAAGAGTTAGGCTCTCCAGTGACAAATTGCTAGTATCGTCAGTCTGAATTTCAATTCAGGGAAAAAAGTAATGGAATCTTACAGTGCCAAAAACGTACTAATGATCATATCTCAAAATAGCCATTACTAGTTTTGAAAGATGTTCGAACTTGAACTTAAGACTGTCATATTTGTTTTGCGATCTGTGATTAAATAAAGAAGAGTTTGTTTGAAAAGGGTGCATCTTGTACCTCTGCAGCAATGGGGTATATTTGCAATTCTGGAATGATTCTGACTGCTGCTAGTTATAATATGAATTGACTGAATTTATGGTTTTCTAGTATTGCTGTATCCTGGATATTGGGCTTTAGTGTTTTAAATTATATTTATATATTTGATCGCAGGTGTCATAATTTAATTTTAAATAATAAAAAGATGGTTGAATAAAACATGGTGGGGAAAGACTTCAGTAGCATCTAAATGATTTAGAAGCCTGAGGCTAGAGCCACACTACAGCAGAAGATTGACCTGCTGAGGACTGATCTTCTGGGTTTTCATTTCACGCATGTGCGAAATGAAGCTCCCAGTGGTCGAAGTCGACCCTGTACTTCTCAGGAGAGGCGAAGAGTAAGGAAGGCCAAAGGGAGAAATGCTCCCATCAAGGTTCTGCTATGTGGACAGACATGGAAGTCGACTTCTTTGTCTAGTATGCACATAGCCTAAGTACTGCTCTCAAAAGGAGTGAAGCACTTTTGGGCAAGATTTTCAAAGATGTTTAGAGATGTAAAGTAGGCATTTCAGAAGTACCAAAGGAGGTCATTTGCCTTACTCTCAGATTAATGGGAGCTAAGTAGATAGTTTTGAAAATCCCTAAAAGTATTTGTTTGCATATTTTAGGCACCTAAATACCTTTGAACATCTACCCCCTTGGAGCCTGCATCTAAGAAACAGTTTTTGAGATAACAGGCACACTATTCCAGCATCTCTGTACCCCTCCTGCAATGAGGTTTACAGGGATACCTTGAAATAGCTCTTTATTTCAAGCTTAGGCTGTCATGTAGACATAGCCTAAGAGTAGTTGAAAGCCTAAGTTATGTGGGGTTTGGACATCAATTTAAATGACGTTGTTAAATCCTGAAGTTGACAAGTATATTTATTTTTAATTTTTGTAACCCTCCCCCTCTAATTCAGTTGAAAAGTGTGAACAGTTATTATGTTTGAAGTATCTCATACCCCCTTTTTTAAATTCTGAGATCATGCTGATTTAACTATTTCTTCCTGCTTAGTCTACCCTTGACTTATATATAGGTATGTATTGGATGAGATTGGCCGTTGCGTTGTTAAAACAAAACCAGAAAACCACATTCCTTTTGGTCATGTTTGCATTGGTAACAGACTTGCTTTTTGTTGTGGTTGTTAGTTTTGAATGAAAAGGGACCCTATATACCAGTTGTTTTGTGGGGTATGAAATAGTGAGGTTGTGTCTTATTTTTCAGATATAACTCTCCAAAAAGAAAGGATGGTATTGAGGATGTGTATTGGAGGGGAAAAGTTCCCTTCTAATCTAGATTCTGAAGAATGTGTCTCTTTGCATTTATTCCCTGCAGTTGCCTTCAATACCTTTTTTACTTTTTTCAACCATAGGTCCTTATGCCAAAACACTTACTCACCTGTGCACTTCTGTTTGTTCACTCAGAACTACTTAGATAAGTGAGTCTAGATGTGAAGATGGATGCATAAAGAATAGAGAATTGGGTCCTTCAGTTGAGGACAAAGTTCATGCTTCAGTTATGCAAAACCCCAGTGATATTAATGTTACCTTTTTTTTGTTTTTGTTTTACCAAATAAGTCAATTATGGGTTACTTGTCTTACATCTTCCCAAGGTGTTACCTAGACCTGAAGGAAACTTTGTAAGATAGTTTAATTTACTCAAGGCTTCATAGACTGTTTTATGGCTTTGGAGACCTTTGAGCAATCGGTGTGATTGATGCTGGCACATATTTTCATTACTAAATCCCAGAATCCAAGTACAGTATACATTCGCAGTGTATTTAATATCTAGATTAATGCTGGGAGGGAAGGAGGTGAGTATAAACTATAGGGTATTTCTTTCATTAATATTCATAAGCACTAATCTGCATATTTGACATCCATCCAAGATGAATTGGTAGTAATGTCCTTCATGCTAATAAAGGTAGGCCGTTATAGAGATAGACTTAGTGTCTTCACAACACCCTTAATCCACTTTGTTCCCACTAGCTAAAGGAGATGCTGCTATTTCTTCATCCTGGTACAGGGGAATGTATCTGGTCTAATCTTAAATAAGTGGCAGGTTCTGAAGTAGGGGTCAACTAATTAACAATTATATGAGATTATATTTCTTCCTTGGTTAAAAATTTATATTTCCAATTGTAAAAACCTAATAAATTGGAGTTAAAATTTTGCTTAATTCCATTACATTCTGGTTTTTTATTATGATGTTTTTTTAAATAGGGGTTTTCCATTTCACCCTTCATTTTTTTCAGAGACAGTGGACTCATAGCAATTAGTATTCAACATAATACCTGCCCCAGGACAAATCTGGCAGCTTTCATGCACTCTGAAAAAAATTTCGGAAAAAAGTATTTGTTATCCCTAAACTAGATGCTCACAGAGCTGATGCTTCTAAAATCTTTCTCCTGGGGAACAGCATAGAGGAACAGTCTTAAAAATGAGGAAGCCAGTCAGTTTGATTTGCATTTAGAAAAGATCAAACTTTCTCCACCTGCTCCATGAGCAGAACACCTAGTTATTCATCTCTGCCACCTCCCACTCCCCCAAAAATTAATTTGCGTGTTTGTATTTACCTTGCAGAAGTTGTGTGATGTGCCTAACAATCCATTAGCTTTACTAAAGCAGTTTAAAAATTAGGGAACCGATATGCACACACTTGCCTGTGACTCCTCCATTCCAACAGTGGGTATAGCAAACCCCATAACCATTCTCTGTACCTCTCTGCCACAGCACCCAGGAAACATTTCTTTTGCCTTGTGTGCTTCTGATTTATATCTCTAGTGTAATTCTAGCTAGTTTTAATCTTTAACCAGTTGGTTGGAACTAACATTTATGCTGGTCCAAAAGACATTTTCATGTATGAAGTGTTCAAAATCCCTTATGGGGCATTTTGCATTTGTGGAGATGTCCAGAGCAGGTGGTGAAAAGGTCATAGATGGGTGTGATGTTTTTAAAGATGGGGCAAGCATTACAGAGGAAGTAGGACGAGGAATGATAAGAGGTGATGACGAGGGATGATTATGAAAGGGAGGAACAAGGGGAGCAGAAGTGGTGATAGGGGAATAGATGGAGCTCCAGGTATGGGGCAGATGTCACTGGATATAGTAGAGCAGTGTGTTGGATTTATGTGGTTGGGAGGAGGAGAGGGGCAGGGATGGGGTGGAGAATGAGACTATGTAGAGCTAATGGGAACTATAGATGGTCAGGATAGTGGGACAGAGGAAGAAGTGGGTGGTAAGTTTCAGGATCTATCTCAGTGATTTCAAAACAGAATATCCAATTTCTTAACAAAACTCAGGTGGTTTGCACATCTAACTTTTTGTCTGAAATCTCTTGTCAAGGTAGTGATGGTACTTGAGGAGTATCAAAGACTCCTTCAGAAGAAAATAGTTTTAAGGACCACAGAGGCTAGATCGTTACTATCAATAACCTAAGTATATTATTCATAACAAAAGGACCTGTGCCAGATTACTGGATCAATAATTGCTATTTGCTAACAGGGTTTCCAGAAAAGCAAAACTAAACTTCAGTCAGCCAGAAAACCACCTAATTTATCTGTCTAGTATAATGTTAAGCATTTTTATTATGGATAAATAGGAAGCTCAGAAGGAATTTGTTCTCAAACCAATCAGTATGCACTTGATCTGCAGTAACATAGTGAGAAACTGTTTCACTTTTAGAGTGCCGGTATTAATCAGTACAAACAATTGATGTAGATGTAATCACTGTCTAACAGAAATAATGTCACTGTAATGGAACATTGTCACAGGATCGATGTCTCCTGTTTTGAAAATAAACCCCTCAGCTTTGCCTTTGCACTTATGTACCAGCAGGAAACCATATGATCCAATTCAGTTGACATAACCTCTTAAACAGAGCTTTGAATGTTCTATTGTGGGAATATCAGTCCCAGTATGTTTGGGGAAGAAGACTATCCGTGATCATTCTCACATGCTGGATCACACAGTCAGTTTTCTAGTGGGTGGAGACAGGACTAAATGAATTGTGAAGTACAAATCTTTATCTGATATAATCATTCTTAAATGGTGAATTGTAGTGATTTCTTATTTTTTGGATCCAGTAATCACTCAGTCACTGTGCTCACACAGTGGTGCATAGCCATTGTCTTCTGTGTGTGGCAAAGTTCCCTGTAAGCTGTGTGACCACCTATTTAGCACCATGCACGTGCCCAAGGAACCCACCAGGGACCTGCCGCAGCTGGGAAGAGGGCCGCCCTAACCTTCGGCCCCAACCTAGCCCAGCCTCTAACCTGCTGTGGCCAGGGAGAGGAATAGCCTGCAGCCAGTGCCAGCCCAAATGTGCCTCTGCTGGGGTAGTCTGGCCTCAGCTCCAGGAACCTGTGGGGGCAGGAGTGCAATACCTATCCTGCCATCCCCAGCCCTGGAGCCGCTACAGCAGGGAAAGGTGCCTCTCCTGCTTCAAGGAGAGGGAGATGGGGGTGGAGAAGAGTCCTTTTCCTTGCGGTAGTCCCGTCGCACCCTCCTTAGCCCCAGATGCATCCACCCAATAGCCTCAAGTCCCCGGCCGGAGGCCTTCCACCCCAGTACTTCATCCTCTATCCCAGCCCTGAGCCTGTCATCCGAGGCCACACTGCAGAACCCATACCACCACCCAGAGTACTCACACCCTTACACCTCCACCCAGGCCAGTGCCCCCTCACACACTTAGGAATCCTTGGCTCCATCCCTGCAACATACAAGTTTTGTTTATATGCTCTATTTGAGAGAGAGAGAGAGAGAGAGAGTGTGTGTGTGTACATAAAATGCATTTACCTTCCATTTCCTGTTCAGCGGCACTCACCTTGAGGGTTTTTTATTTTTATTTTTGGGGGGAGGGGAGAGTGGGTGTTTTTCAATGGCAGCTGACATACTACTCCCCCAGATAAGTTCTTTTGGGCTCTCAGCTTGATTTTCCTAAATGATTTCATGGGCCAGCCTTACGATCGTTGTTTTCGTTCATTTCTTTTCTCTGAAGACTGTTCTGGGGAGTTGTTCACGTATGAGTAGGGGAATTGCATGCACTCTCCTTACTTAATTAACCCTTAGGTAATTTTTCACTTAGACACTGATGCAGGAAAGAAGTTGAGCATGTGCACAACTTTTCAAACTCAGATGGTACTATGTGTGTGCCTAAAGCCAAACACACGCCAAAGTGTTGGGATCTATTGGGTCCTAAGCAAAGGAGTGCTCAGGGCTGATCCCAGTTTTCTCCTTTCTGAAAGTTGAGGTGTCTGTACATTTTGTGCCCAGATCCCAAAGTCTGAGTGTCTCTCTACTCCCTATTCTGGCCCTTTTTCAGGAAAGCACCTAAATACATGTTGAATTTGGCATTTTTGTGTCCAGACCCCAAGAGCTGTACTGGATTTAAAAAAGCGTCCTAAAGGATGGCTTGTTGATGGAATTACAGAGGCTTACTTGGCCAGGGAAAGACCACGGTTTTTCCCAAAGCCATCACTTCTTGCAGACAAGCAGACCTCTCCCACAGGATTTGTACAGTGTAACAAGGTTACATATACCCTACTATGTGGGATTTGCAGAGTAGGTTTGGAAGGCTCCCTTTCTGAGGTAGTCCTACCTTTCTCTCTCACACACGTACACACAGGAGTATGGTCAATGGGCATTGCTTAATTTTTTTTCTTTTGTTAATTTCTTTATGGGCTCCTATAATGACATGATTTCAGGAAGCTAAGGTTGACTCTTTGAATATGTTGTTATTTATTAATGTGTATTGGGTTATAGTTACTGCTGTGCAATTCAGTTAGACCTTGGGCGATGTTCCCTGTAAGCTCTGTGGTCACTCGGGGCAATTCAAATGCCACCCAGGTGATTAGCAGAGTGCCCACATCTGGGTCCTTTTTCTGCTGGAGGTGTACATTTTCACATACCTTGGTGCACATAAAAGTTATTCATGAATGAATGAAACAATCTGCACATGGATGGAGAAAATTAGACAAGGTATTGGCTTGGGGAGGGGGTTCATCTATAAAGCATTTGGGCCTTGAGACTCTCTACTAGAATGTCCCTTCTTGGTTCAAATCACACGTCTGACAGTGCTGTCTTCTCATGTTTTTGTTTTGGGATTTTTGGGGTGGGGGGGCGGAAGGAAGGAGGTGAAGGGGAGAGAGATGTTTAGTCAGAGATTTTTCCCCTCTACCCTAATTTTACTGATCTGCCTATCTGCACCAAGCAGCCAAAATTTGCCCTCTAAGATTTAACTAATAGCCTCAAGTATCAGAGAGGTAGCTGTGTTAGTCTGTAGCTTCGAGAACAACAAGAAGTCTTGTTGCACCTTATAGACTAACAGATATTTTGGAGCATAAGCTTTCATGGGCAAAGACCCGCTTCATCGGATGCATGAGTGTAGCTCGCATCTTACAAAGGCAACTTCTCTGCCCTGGGTGTTAACATCTCCCCATTAGACTCTGACAATGGCTCACATCCCCCTGTCTGATCTGACTTTTGTTTTTTCCTCTTTTGATACCTACTATTGATACGGGGCCATTTCCACCTTGCTGAATAGACCATGTCAGCTCTGGCCCTTCCTTTTTCTGGGACCCCATTCTTTAAAAGTCCCTTTGAAACCACCCCCCCACTCACGCATCTGATGAAGTGGGTCTTTGCCCACGAAAGCTTATGCTCCAAAATATCTGTTAGTCTATAAGGTGCCACAAGACTTCTTGTTCTAATATCCGGAGAGATCCTTGAGAAAAGATTATATCAAAAGTCAGTGCTTTTTTAAGTGCCAGTACTTGCTGGTACCGAGTACTGGCCACTCCACAGCCCCAGCCATAGGATTGGCTGGGGGTAGGGAGCAGGGAACCTTTTTTGTTTTTGTTTTTTGTTAAAAAACCTGTCAAAAAAGATACTGTCAAAAGTATTGTCCATTTTGAAAGCGATTGCCATTCATACAGCTTGTGTCTGAAAGGCAACCTAATTTTTAATGTCATGCTAAGCTATTCAACTTTATCTTTTTGTAAATCATTATGTAGTGGTGGTTTAGAACAGGAAAATGACACTCCCCAAATTAGGAAAATTGTGAGAGCAAATCCACTGTCTGTCAAATCTGTACAAATGATACGGTGTAAATTGTCTGCAACAGAGTAATGAGAATTTATGTATGTAGACAACATTGAATGAGATAAAGCCCCAGTTTATATATTAAATTTTATATTTAAAATTAAAGTTACATCTGTTGTGAACTCTAGGCACTTGCTAAAGCCACGGTCTATAAGAAGTACATTTTAAAAATGCTGCGAATAGTTATTTAAGCTTCCAGATACCCTGGCTTAACAGCTCCTTTCACTCCATCAAAATTCCATGGAACAGTATGTAAGAGCTGTTTGAGTATTCACTGTTCCAGTGAAATATTCCATTGTAAGATGGTTACACATGAACCAGATCCTATCTTAACTTTTAATGGTAGTGGAGTAGTCTTCAGGCACTGGGCTGACTTCATGTAGACTAGTATCCTGGTAACTCATAGCACAGATAAACCATTTTAAATAAATAACTAAATATAAACTAAGTAACAGGGTATTTTAGTGCAGCAGTCTACCCATATTACAGAATGTGCAAAGAAATACTGTGGTTTTTTAAAGCAGTTAATAGACAAATTTTTTGCCATTAAATGACTGCATTTGAAATACAGCAATTTACAGTATATTGAACTAGAAAGAACTTTAATAAAAAAGGCTCTACTAAAATACATACATGTGCATATATTTATGATGTTACTTAACTTTAAACCTCACTAAAAACACAAGAAATATACATTCAGTAGCCAAGAGTTTCATAAATTTAAACAATGATAAAACCATCCGGGTCAATAAAAAACATTTACTTCACAGTTAAATGTAGTTGCTAAAAAGTCAGACTTATAATGTTCCTCTTTAAGCAAATGTGGGTAGGTATAGAAGTTCAGCATTAATGGTGACATAAATTTCTTTAAATACATATTCAACGTACGAAACAATTTCTAAGAATTGTTTTCAGAAACTAATATTCTCCTTGATGGAAAATAAGTGATACTCACTGCAGCTGTATAATGTGGCAAAATAATTCTCCTTTCCTTTTTCCTTTTTAATTATATGATTTATGCTCACTGTGGTAGTCAGAATTTTACTTTCCTAAGAAAGTATGGAGCAGCTAGTCTTACTTAACTCATAATATATGAATGCAATTCTGAATATACTGTAACTTGTCTCTGTTAATATGTAGGAAACCACTCTCCTGTGTCACACAGCATATTAAGTTGTAGAAGAGATTCATGATTCAATAACTAATTACTGCTTTACTGTAGACAAAAACAAGAAATAGACCTTATCTGTTGCTTACATTATACTAGAACTATGCTAGGTGTTTCTGGGGAATTAACACCTGGTTTTGAAACTTGTGAGGATCTGGCCATCATTTGAGATTGCATTTCTTTTAGGGTTTTAATTCTCTTTCTTTAGGAAATTCCTAACTGGCTGTGTCACGTTGTGTGCTCCGTACACTCCAATTGGCATGGAAGGATGGGGACTGCTGCCATAAATTAGGTCAGTAAAGCTGAAGTTTACAATACAAATATTTACTGACTGAGCTAAGGAAAAAAAGTCAGACCAGCAAAATTATGTTTTCGTATTGGAAAACAGAGCTGTTTTATAGTGATTTAAAAGTAAGACCAGTTCATTAGCGATTAAAGATGAAGATTTGAAAAGCAGCTCATGTTTTAGGCAGGTAGGAGGAAAACAATCAGAGGATGACTCTATGGGACACAAGTAAGAAGGTTCATTAGGTAGAGTTACAGGGATATGCATTACTATGTTGTCATGTTTAATATCTCAGCTTTTGAAAGCAAAAGAATGTTTAAATACCCTCAGTTTAAAGAGAGAACTAAATTCAGAAATAGTAAACATTGCAACAAAGCCAGTTTTTATCTGCTGAAGACTTTAAAAAGTTTTCCTTTGAATTCAGAAGGTTAGAGAGACTCCCTAATAACAGCATTGTCAAATAATAACATCCTAACAAGGACGGATTAAACTGTGCCTGATGGTAGGGGAAAAAAATCTCTCAAGTGAAAATGTGAAAGAACAAACAGGACATTTGGGGGCAGTAAGTCAATAATACTGTCAAAGAAAAGGCAACGTTCAAAGGCTTATGGGGAAATGCCAGTTATAATTTAAACTCATATGATAAATACATCCACAATAAAATTTTCTCCTTGAGTTGGGCCAGCATTTTACCATAAGAAATTCTAATTTCAGACGTAATCTTGCAGGTAAACATTTATAAATATGGGACACAGATATTTCTGTTGTGTTTTTATAACTTGAGCAAGAGCACTTTAATACAAATGCCATTCTTGTGCTTTGGTGTTTAATAACTTGCCCATAAAAGTTAACTCTGAAGCTGGACCTTGAGACTGAAACTGAAAATACAAAATACTTTAAATCTGAAGTTTACTAAGAATGGGGGGAACCACATCAGCTCCAAAAATGTTCTCAGCCTCATTTCAATCTGTGCCCTGAATTAAACTGAGCATGACTCTATTTAAAGGTGAAACATTGCAACTCCCAAGGAATGTTCCTGCTATTTTTTTCCATCCATGTGCAAAATACATTTGTTTTATTTTTCCTGGGGCATGTGTAGATGTGCACCACCAGTGGAAACAAAAACAAACAAAAAAAAAATCCACCCCAAAGGGTTGAGGGGGGACCCTTTCTGTGGGCACTCTGCTAATCAGCTGAGCATCATTTGACTCTCTCCTCAGGGCCTGCACAATTGCACATCTCCCAGGGAAAACAGCTCCCAACACTCCCCTACCTCCCTGGGTGATGCTTAAGTAGTCTCAGTATAGCTGCCCAGGGCCCTCGATAACCAAGTTGTACTGCTTGCCTCATCTGGAAGTACCAACATCTAACAAATGGGATTCCAGAATTTGTGGATCCTTAAAATTAATCTACAAAGTACTGTGAAGAATAACCTTAGAAGAAATAGTATATTTCTGGGGAATTCAGTCTACTTTCTATTACGTAAATTATGGAGAGGGGTTGAAAGAAAACATTCCAAAATGTTGTATAGTAAACTCTTTCATGTGTGGCCGATCTGGATAATAGAGAGGCATACCTAGCAATGCATAACACTGCAGAAAAACAAGATTACACATTAGGAAGCAAACAAAAATATATGCAGAGTACTTTATTTTCCAAGAACAGTAGTATTGTACACTTTTAACATATACTGTATTTGTTGTATTTGTTTGTATACTTTCGTTATATGGTACTTAATGGAAAACATAACTAAAATTTACTTACAGGTAAAATGCCAGTTATTTGAGAGCTCTGGATCATAGATGCTAGGTATGAGAGAGTTTACTGTATAAGTAAGCATCTTCATTTCTGAGCGCTTTTCTAGCTAAACAATTTACTGTCACTGGAATAAGTTAGCAAAATTTGTGATGGATTTGCCATCACTGTCTGTTTTTAAATGAAGATTTTTTTAAAAGATATGTTGTAGTCCAAAAATAAATTATATAGAAGCTCTATTGCATTTTAATAACAGGAGGCCCAACTAGATGATCACAAAGAGCCTTTCTGGACTTGGGTGGGGAGAATCTTTAAAAAAGAAAATAAAGGTTCTGCCTTTGTGTGTGTGTGTGCTTAAAAACAAAATAGAGGTTATTTTCCTGGATTTCTGAATTGGAGACAAAAACCTGATCGATGTTTTTTCTTTGTTGGAGGGATTTAGTACCTTTATGGGATATTCATTTTGCAGTCATGGTACCATTATATGTGGGTTGACGCAGGAGTCTGTTTGTGTGATGTTTTTCAAAGGCACTTAAAGCATTGGATAGACTCTTGTGTTGTGCAGTCTAAATCTACCAGAAAAAAAATGCCTTTGCTGCATTTTGAGAAGTATGTTGTATTACACAGCCCAGAGCTCTGCTTTTGACTCATTCGTTGTGGTAGGTGCCCCTCATTAATTCTACCCAGGATACAGTGATTCTTTAGGAAGAAGGAACAGAGGATCCTGGAGGGAAATTCTAGGCTACTGGAGGAAATTGTGAATGTTTGTGTTTGATTTTTTTTATTTACCTATCAAGCCAAATCGCAAGAGGGCATTAGGTGTATGCCTAACCAGGACTGGAATGTTCTCTTTGGAGTGGAATGAGAAAGCACAACCCATTCATCCTGGTCTTAGAAAGTAATAGTTTTGGCACTGATAAATTATTTTCAATCTAAATTTCATAGAAATCACATAGATAGCTCTGTTCTTCTAAGTCCTGTTTTTAACAGTGGCCTAGAAATTAATTTCATATGACAGACTTCTCTGTATAGCTTTTCAAAATGGTACTTTTAAACTTTTAGTGAAAAAAATTTCAGTGGTTTCCAAATATCTAGAGCCCTGGAAATCCATAGGTATCCATGAATGCAGATGTGGATGAGGGTATCAATTTTGTATCTCTGCAGAGCTCTACAGATATCAGAAATAACTGTGGGTTTCAGGAAAATTTTCTCTGTTTCTTGTTAATGTTTTCCAGGCGAGACTGTTGTTACATTTTTAGAATGTCTAGAGGGCTCCTGCTGTGGGGTCAATACATAACTGCCAACATTTGAAAAAATATTTTCAGTGGACGGTTTTCAAATTAAGCTAAGGATTTAAGGATTGATAAGACCTTCATCTGCCACAGGATTTTGTGTGAAGGAATGAATGAATTATGAGTATTCTGGATTTAATTAAATAACTGGGATAAGATGGAGAAAAAAGAGCAATATTAATATAATTTCAAGTGCTGAAAAGTTCTAGCTATCTCATTCCTTTAGAATAAGTGCAGGAAATGAGGGAGTGTTAATAAATTAAATTCACTGGTTTATGGACAGTAAATTTTATTGTTTTTTCCCCACTTCTATGTTTTCCTGTTCTTTTACTCTTCTTAATTCTTACTTATTCTGTCTGTCTCCATTGTTCTTGCTGTACACCACCTTTGTGAATGCAGACCTCTTCCCCAAACAGCAAAAACTAACCAACACCATTTTGGATCTTGTTCTAGCTCTGGGAAGAACAAATGGACTGAATTTGTATGTTACCTAATTTAATGTATTTATATTTCTAATATTATTATTTTTTCCTTGGCAGAAATCCTAGGTAGCTCTGTATGTTCGAGGAGAAAGTGATGGGATGGCTGTGCTGAGTTGATCACTTAGAATTCATTAATATACTGACTGCTTTGGATTCAGTTGTTAACTGACAAAGCTTCAGCCTCTGCAGTGCCTTATGGATAATAGAACTTCCCTGTGGTTGTAACAGCTTCCTAGGCCAGGAGTCTGCAACCAAATTAGTGAGAAGAGCTATTTGTCAAATTCAGTTACAAAACCAATACTGCAAGAGCCACAATACGTGTGAATGAATACAAGACAGTTTATAATGAATAATGTCAAACTATACTTTCTGTAACCCTTGTTTCAAGAACAGCACACACAATGATTTGTACCAGTTAGAAAGTTTTTCTTTCACCCCTGGATTGGAGAGCAAATGAGGAAAAGGAAAACTCCTAAGCCTGGGGATAGGCTCTTAAGCATGGAGGAACAATGTTCACCTCAGCCCTCCCTGCAACCCTCCCTGCATTCCCAGGCTCTACCCCCTTGGCCCAAACACGTCTCCCCCTCCCCTGGTCTTCAGGCTTTTCCCATCTCACTCCCTAAACCTTTCCCTCCCATCCCACAAACCCACTCCCCTCCATCCCCAGGCTTAACCCCTTTCAGCCCCAAACCTGCCCCCCCATCCTCAGGATTAACCCATCTCAGTTAATGAGCTCCTCCAGCTGTTTGTGGGGTGGTTCCTCGCCTTCTTGCAGAAGAGCTTGTACAGCTTGAACTGCAGGTGCCTGTTGTGCTGGCGTTTTGTGCTCATGCTTGGCCAGCAGGAAGTGGTATTGTTCAGTCAGTTCCATGTGCTGCCACTGCTCCTCCATGGCTATTCCCACTCCCCATGCCTCCTCTTGCCCCTTGTCAGCCTGGCTGTATGGCTCCCTCAGGGGCAAACTCAGCTGCCCTTTTCCCCAGCTCCCCTGCAGGATTAGCACTACCCCACCTGTAGTGCCGGTGGCTCCCTGCCTTTCCACTGCTGACATAATGGAACTAAATGTAATTGGTTTAATGGCCAGATCGCTCCTGTCACCCTGCCGACTGTTAAACTAATTAAATTTTGTTCTACTGTTTCAGTTGCAGCAGGGCATGGAGCCACAAATGACTCCTTAAAGAGCTGCATGCAGCTCTGGAGCCACAGGCTGCTGACCCTCTGCCCTAGGCCATTGCACACTGCTGGAATTTGAGATCCCTCTTGCCTGGGGGTGGGTAATAGAATTGGTGGGGCCTTGGACAGGGGGGCAAGCCTAGCCCACACTGCTGTCCCCTGGTCAGCACTTCTGTGCTGGCTGAGGCTCTGGTGGTGATTTTAAAGGCCTTAGGGCAGCTTTCCATTCAACCCTGCCCCCCCATCATTGGGCGTGCTCTTGCCAGGGTCATGAAAAGGAGCATTATAGAGCATACTCTTCTTGCCCTCCTCCTCCTTGGAGATTCCTGTATGTTAGGATACCTGGCTAAGCCAGTTTTGCACTAGGACTCCAGAATCCATCACTTAAGATCTCATTGAAATTTCATGGAGTAGAAGCTTGTCAAAAGGAACAATTAGTGGCATCTTGATTACTTTTTGTTCCTGCGCTTTTTTATCTACATTAAATTTTATTAATTCTTTATCAAAAATTTGCCAACTTTCTTTTCTCTCCTTGTACTGCAGAATGTGTCTCAGTTTTTTTGCTTGGCTGTTTGTTTCTATTCTCTACCAAGAGATCAGGGGAATTCAGCACTGAAATGATTTGTGCTGTGTAGAGTTTGGATCCCTTGTAATGAAAGTTGACATAGATGGGAGTCAGTAGCAGTTTTAAACCAAGACTGTAGAAAATGGTTAAAACCAAGACTCTGAAAGAATGTGGAAACTTGAGCAACACTTTTCCTGTAATAATTCTCTAATCTTTTAAAGTCCTCACTCGGTAGACTGGCTGTTTATTTAATGTGCTTTCTTATTTTTCAGGCAGTGTTCAGTATTTCCAAAGTTTGTGTTATATTCTGCCACCTTTTAGCAATGAAATCTGAAACCTGTTTTCATGTGGGACAAATGCCAGTTATTTATCTTTACTTCACTGAACATCTTGCTGGAGAACATTTTGAATCAGCCTCGCAAAATGTTACTAGCTTACTTGCCTAAGGTGCACGACACTTTTGACAGATGAATAAACTATTTTATTGGAGTAAAGAACAGGTGGCTGGTATGTTTGTATCACAGTTTTCCGATGCTGCTTTGAATAGGTAGGCCGCTTGGTAGTACTAATGCTGTTTATTGCTAACTATTAAATATTTCTATTCACATCTTGTTTCTCCATATTGTCTATCTCTTATTTTTCTTGTGAAGCAATGAATTCTGAAAAATCCGTAATGGTAATAGAAGCACCAAACAAGTGTTGTTCTTATGAATTTTTTCAGCGGCTGTAGCTGTATGAGGTGGCTTCAATGCTGGCCCCCGAAACTCAACTGTTTGTATTGAGGATTATTTTTTTTCTCTGCCACAGAGCGCTTTCTCTTTAGCTTGTGGTTTGAGGTAATTAGGGTAATGTACAGTGTGTGACAACAAAATAGTCTGCCTAAACAGGGCTAATATGTGTGATGGGTGTTTCTTATGCTACATGGAGCTTCTGATACATGTCACATAGTTGACGAGGGCCTACATCTTCTATCTTTTTTCAACACAGGCCTTAATTATATTTGAACTTGTTTTAATATTCCAAATGATAATGGAATTTATAGAATATACACATTTGTTCTAGCATTTTGCAAGGCAAAATGCCTAAGCTTGCAGCAGGACAGATTTTCAGAAATTTGTCAACCCCAGAAGTGATTAACTATGTTACCTTCAGCTTGTGGATTTATCAAGAAAAACTGCCCCCTTTTTTCTTTTCATCATCAGAATGTTTGTGACATAAGTAACTATCACTAAACACGTCAAGTGTTATTTGTAAGTAAAGGATATCAACGTACTTTTAAAATTAGGAGCCTGCTAACTAGCCTTCAGAAAAAGGAGATGTGGTTCAAGTATCATAGAAATTGCCATTTGACCTCTTTCTCATTTTAAAGTAGAAGAAAATCCTAGAAAGAGCATAAAGTCTTTTAAATTTTAGTGATCTACGTTATGGGTTTCTTTTGTTTTATTCTTGTTTTATGTTTGCTTCGCTTTTTATCACTAATTACTGCTCTTTTACTTCCCCTCTTGACCCTTAGTATCAAATTACCACAAACCCTTACTGTGGGTTATATCAGGAACTTGGTGAGGGAGCCAGCAGGTTTTATTCCTGTTTTGTAAAGTGACACTCATTTTCAACAACCCAAGAAGGTCCAATCTCTACTCCTCCCTTTTATGTTTTACTGGTGCTGAGACAATAAGAAAAATATGAGATCTTGTTGCAAGATCATAAGAGGATGGTCTGATGTTTTCATTTTTGACTTTTTCAAACTCTGATACCAGTGTCAGTATTGTCAAACTAAAGCATTCTCTTTCAAAAACCACATTCACAAATGTAGCTTGTCTTCTGGTTCCTGAATCATTAGAGCAGAGGTGAGGAGCCTTTTCTGGGTTGAGGACCGTGGGCCCACAGAAAGATTAGTCTGGGATCACCCAAGTGAAAAGCAAAGAAACCAAAAACAAACCAAAACCCCTCACTGGTACAGTCCCCAACTGAAAGACAAAAAGAAACAAACAAAAAAGGAAACATGCTAACAATGTTAACATGTTAACAAGCATGTTAACAATAAATGGGTTATCAGAGAAGGTGTGGGGCTTTTACTGGATGAGGGAGGTAACCTAGTGACAGATGCTGTAGGAAAAGTTGAAGTACTCAATGCTTTTTTTGCCTCAATCTTCATGGACAAAGTCAACTTCCGCATGACAGTCCTAGACAATGCAGTATGGGAAGGTGGAAGATAGCCATCTGTGGGGAAGGAACAAGTTCTGAGCTATCTAGAAAAACTAGATGTACACAAGTCCATGGGTCTGGATTTAATGCACCCAACGGTACTGAGGGAATTGACAGAGATCATTGCTGAACCTTTGGCCATTATCCTTGAAGACTCTTGGACATGAGGGGAGATATCAGATGACTGGAAGAGGGCAAATGTAGTGCCCATCTTTAAAAAAGGAAAGGAGGACAATCTGGGGAACTATAGACTGGTAAGCCGTACCTCAATCCCTGGGAAAATAATGGAGGGAATCCTCAAGGAATCCATTTTGGACAGTTGGAAGAGGGAAAAATGATCAAAAGTAGCCAACTAGGATTCACCAAGGGCAAGTCCTGCCTCACCAATCTGATTAGCTTCTATGACGAGGTATGAAGCTCTGTGGATACGGGGAAGTCAGTGGATGCGATATACCATGACTTCAGCAAAGCTTTTGATACGGTCTCCCACAACATACTTGTCCATAAGTGAAGGAAATATGGATTGGATCTTTCGACTATAAGATGGATAGAAAGCTGGCTTGAGAGTCGGGCCCAACGGGTAGTGGTCAATGGGTCAATATCTGGACGGTGGTCGGTTCCAAGCAGAGTGCTGCAAGGCTCGGTTCTGGGGCTGGTGTTATTCAACATCTTTATTAATGACCTAGATGAGGGACTGGATTGCACCCTCAGCAAGTTTTCAGATGACACAAAACTAGAGGAAGTGGTAGATATGTTGGAGGGTAGAGAGAGAATCCAGAGTGACCTGGGCACATTGGTGGACTGGGCCAAAAGAAATGTGATGTGGTCCAACAAGGAGAAGTGTAGAGTCCTACTCCTGGGGTGGAAGAATCCCAAGCATTGTTACAGGCTGGAGACTGACTGGCTCAGCAGCAGTACGATGGAAAGGGACCTAGGGGTTATAGTGGATGAAAGGCTGGATACAAATAAACAGTGTGCCCTGGTAGCCAAGAAGGCTAATGGCATACAAGGATGCATTAGGAGGAGCATTTCGAGCAGATCTAGAGAAGTAGTTATTCCTCTTTATTCGGCACTGGTGAGGCCACATCTGGAATATTGTGTCCAGTTTTGGGCCCCCCAGTATAAAAAGGATGTAGATTTGCTGGAGCAGGTTCAGCAGAGGGCAACAAAAACGATTAAGGGTCTGGAGCACAAGATCTATGAAGCTAGGCTGAGGGATTTGGGCTTGTTTAGTTTACAGAAGAGAAGACGGAGTGGTGATTTGATAGCAGCCTTCAACTTCCTGAAGGGGAGCTCTAAAGAGGAGGGTGAGAAGCTGTTCTCAGTGGTGTCAGATGGCCGAACAAGGAGTAATGGTCTGAAGTTGAAGGGGAGAGGTGTAGGTTAGATATTAGGAAAAACTCCTTCACCAGGCGGGTGGTGAAGCATTGGAATGCGTTACCTAGAGAGGTGGTGGATTCTCCATCCCTTGAGGTTTTTAAGTCCTGTCTGGACAAGGTCCTGGCTGGGATTACTTAGTGGAGGTTGATCCTACTTGAAGCAGGGGGCTTGACTAGATGACCTCCTGAGGTCCCTTCCAGCCCTGTGATTCTGTGAAACACTCCCCTGGTTCCCCTGGCACACCAGCCCCAGAACCTACAGGGGACATGGCGAATATGTTTTGTGGGCCCTTCTAGGCTCTGTGTTGGGCCTAAAAGTGTGGAGTTAATGTGGAAGGGGCTGCCAGGAAGTGGGTTTGTGGTGTGGGTCTGAATGGGAGGAAGGGTGCAGAAGTGGACTGGGGGTGGGAGGGTGCAGGAGGCTTGGTGGTTTGGGGTCTGGAAGGTACAGGGTCAGGGTGGGAATGAGGGATCTGCGAGGAAGAGGGCAGGGTGAGGGGTGGGGGGAGAGGCTGCAGGAGGGGTGCAGCTTACACGTGGCTTTGCTCTCCCAGCAGCACTCCCACCCCCACTCCCCTTTTCCCAGCTGAAGGAATGGCACTGAGAAGCAGCGGCACCTCCCCAAGCTACTTCTTTTGCCCTCCCATGCCCTGTCAGAGCTGGTGTGCCAGATCCAGCCCCAGCTTTCTGTCTCTGGCCTGCTAGGTTTGAGGTTCCACACACCCCCACTCTGCATGTGCCCGATGCAGAGGACTGGAGCCCAAAGTCCCACAGTCCAAATTTGAACCACAGGCCAGTGGTTCCCACCTCTGCTTTACAGTGCACTCAGTTTACTTTTTAAAGCTTTTCTCTGCAACTGGGAGTGCTAGACACTACTTTTTAAGTGGAAGCAGGGATTCTTTCTCAATCTTTTGACCCCAGTGGGTGGGGCTTTAAGAAAAACACCCAATATTTCAATAGCTAGCCGCATTACTGGTTAGTGATAGAGGTGTTCTGCACCAGAACTCCTGCCTTTTTCAGGGGACCAAATTATTATTTTTTTTCCTCCGCATTGGCAGGTTTGCTGTCTCAACCTTAATTTATGATCTGAGCATTTACAGTTGTACTATACCTGTAGATGTAGAGCAGGGATCAGCAACCCCCAGCATGTGTTCCAAGAGCGACTCGTGAGCTGATGTTCACTGGCATGTGAGGTGGGATCTGAGCCTCACCCTTCCTGCCCCATGAGCAAGCTCCCGGCTGCAAAGTCATGCCACTTGTGTATCAACAATAGACCAGCTAATGCTACCAAGCATCAGCTAAACAGTAAAGCTCTGCATCTTAATTTGTTAATTGAAGCTGTTGTAAGGAAGGACTACTGGTGACTTTAAAAAGTATTACCGGCACTCAGACTGTACGTTGAGGTCAAAAGTCAAATTCTTCTCCCAGCCTCCACAAGGTTGCTGACCTCTGATGCAAAGGAAGAGCAGGATGGATAGCAAGATAATATCTGGTGGATTCTACTGCATAATTTGTGCAGGCAGGTTTGGTTTCATAGTAGAAATGAATAACATGGGCTGTGCAGTTTAATGTTATATAAAACTTGGGCCATTCCTCCATTTTGTCATGCTCCTTGTGTGCATTTGTGACTTCTTAAAGTTAAGGTCTATAAGCACATGTTAGAGGAACATAAAGTTTGGCCAGGCCTCAAGAAAAGATTTTCACAGCCTTGTAAACATTCCTCAGTCTTAACTTGCCACACTTTTTCTACCACAGTTCTTTCTTGAATAAACGCTAGTCTCAGGGAGGTAGCCGGTTAGTCTGATTTCTCTCTCAGTTCTGCTTCAGTATCTGAAGAAGTGGGTCTTTCCCGCAAAAGCTCATTACCTAATAAATGCTATTGTTAGTCTTCAGGATTCTACAGGGCTGCTTCCTTTGTGTTTTGAATAAACGTTGTCAGTCATACCAAGTTGATTGATAGTTTGAGTACTACTGAGAATCTAGGATAAGCCCTGTATATTTTCAAAGTGACCTAAATTAGCATTTTCATCTAGATGTTCAGAGGCAAAGTCTAGTGTGTTAACTTTGTAATAAATATTAACAGGGTCTCATAGTTAATTGGATTATATGCTGATATATATCTGTAGCAAAATATTGCCCAGATTTTTGTTAGGAAATACGCACTTGGTGATTCCTTTTGCTACTGAATGCCACTAACAATTATTGTTACTGTGTGGTTATCAAATTAAAAATAAAATATATGTTAAAATGTTGATTAAAAGTAGACAAAGCCTTTATTAAAAGGAAAGTTTTTAGATTGCAATGCCCCCAAATTTATTTTGGTTTAAAATACTGTGGGGGCTTACAAAGCCAATAGTACAGGTTGAATGTATATAGTCAGGCACCCGTGGTACCCGACTAGTGCCACACAAAAGAATTTGCCGGATGATGGGAATTCAGTATTGTCTAGAAACATTATCAAGACTTCTATTGCTTATTGGACACTTAGAAGACATTTGGGGGTAAATTATAGCTAAATAAAAACACAGAACACTGAGAACCAGAACTGGTGGCTGAAAAGAAACTTATAGGTCCACAGAAAACTTGGCTACACCCATGATATATGGTTGTCTGGCTAACTAAGATCATGCATGATTACAGATGTTGCCAGATAAAAGAGCGCCCGACTGTATTGCTCTGCTTTTATTTTAATGGAAGTAGGTTCTTTTCCTAAATTTTTCTCTGTAGTCTTTGCACATTGTACAATGCAGCATTGTGCTGTGGCTTGAGAACCTGAAAATAAAATTGATTAGAAACAAACATGAACACACATTTCTATTTTCATTGTCCAAGTAGAAAGAAGTTCAGATCGTTTAATAATGTGATCTGCTATAAGCTACATTACCTAGGGGGTGTGTGTGTGTGTGTGTTAGTTTTCAATGAGGTCTGTCTTTTGGTTTCTGTTAATTGATACAATGCCATCAAATTATGCCAATTTACATCTGGCTTGATTTTTAAAAGTGATCTTTTAAAGTGATGTGAAAATAAATGACATTTTAAAGGTAAAAATTATGAAATAAAAACTACATTTTTTAACATTGTGAAGAGGTATCTTGTTTTTATTACCATTTGTTGAGAAATGGGCACTAGTTATTTAAAAGTGCTTATCTGACTTAGTCTTTGCTTTATTTTTAGGGTTATATCCTTTGTCGTGACCTCATGGTTTAAGTGGGAATAAAGATGAGTATAAGCAGTGATGAGGTTAACTTCCTGGTATATAGATACTTGCAAGAGTCAGGTGAGTACATGGTTTATGATTATCACGTTAATATTTCTTAGTTCCTTTGGTATTCAAGAAGTAATTCATCTATAACCAGCTTTTTCGGATGCAAGCTGTTTGGGATTTAGAATACAACTGGATGGATTCATCCACTAGATGTGAATTGCTTCTTGTTGTGTTCTCACTATGTCAGTCTCCATGAGGAGGATTGATTCTGATAATTTGCCCCCTGCAATTTCATCAGATGTAGCAATTTAAAATTTGGTAGATCCAGGTAATAAAATAGGGGCTCACTGAGATCTGTGAACTGATTTGCTTAGAAGAAGCTTTGTGCTTGGATGGTCAAGATTCTTCATACCTTGGGCCTCTCTTCTCCTGCATAGTTCCATTCTGGAGCCCTCCAAAAGAGTCTCTTATCCATTGTTCTTGTTTGATTTCAGTTTCTTGACAAAGCATGAAAATGGAGGAAGATTACATGGCTCTTTTTCAAATAAGGAAACATCAATGAATGAGAAAATGAGTCCTGGGGTTTATCATAGAGTAAATGTGGTTAGAAGGATTTTACCAGGAATGTATTTCAGAATCTCTAAAGTAACTTCCCTGTTTTAAAGACAGTTTGTATAGGTTTCTCACTTGTGAGACTTCGCTCTTTAGTTTAAGACTAGCAGAAGTCCCCTAGCTCTTGAGGATCATTGGGCAGAGCAAAAGTCTGATGCCTTTGTCATACATGAAAGGAAAGATATTATTTCCCATTTGTACACATGTGGGGCTATGATGTCTGTAGCATACAGTAAAAGGGTATTCCCCTTTAAATAGTTTGAGCCCTTTCACGGTACTCACCTTTCTTTGTTTAGAAGCTCTCAGAAACCAGTCAGAGCAAATCATATGTAACTAGACATACATGTTTGTGTATATTTTGTGAACATGATTATCTAGAACCCAGCTATGCTTTTTTTTTTCTTTGCGATATTGTCTGAAGAGCAAAAGCTGCAGCAAAATCATTCATTCTCATGTAAGATGCCTAAGTCTGTGGTGTCCAACACTCTAGCCACATATGGCTCTTAGGCCGGTTGAGTGAGGCTATTTGACCTGAACAAGAAAATCGATTAGATTAACAGTAAACTTTTCAAAAATGCCTGGTGATTAAAGGTCAAATTTTCAAAGGTTTTTGGGCACCTAAAGAGGCAGAGAGGTGCCTCAAGTAGTTTCTCACATTCCTAAGCAGGTTAGGCACTAACTGCCATTGATTTCAGTGCAAGTCAGTTGGATTTAGGCTCTTAAAAGCCTAAATCACTCTTGAAAATGGGACTGAGTGGCTCCTATATCTCTTCTATTTACTTGGAGTTTTTTTCCCTATAAGCTGTGCTCTTGTGCAGCTGCTCAAAAGAGATTCAAATGCCATACAGCTGATTAGCAGAGCTCCCACAGTTAGGTTTTGCTTCTATTAGCAGTGCACATAAAAATGTATTCTGAACATGGATGGAAAAGATTAGAGAGAACATTGCTAGACGGTGTCTAATGTTTGTTTTGGATCTAATCTTCATTTCACATCGAACAACTTAAAATACCAACCTCATAGTTGTGATGCTGGACATTAGAGTAACCCAGGTTTGTTCCTACCTTAGAGATGGCATAATTTAATGTCAAGCAGTCAGGGTCTTTTCTGCTACATCGGGTGGCTGAACTGTTGATCATTAAGGTACAGTAGGGAACATTTTATGCAGAGATCAACCACAAACACCTGAAGTATCGCTGTTGGTACTGACAGCAAGGGATCATTGGATTAAACAACTCTCAGTACAAGGATATGGACTTTTATTTCAGCGTGTGCGTTTTGAGTTTTGGTTAGTGGCTTTTAGTAATATTTCATCATTTGAAAACTAAGATTTGGATTATTAGCTATCAGTTATGGTGCTTCTTTTGGAAAATCAGTGCTGTAGAAGCATTCCTTTCTTTTACATCGTTGAACCCTTGTTCATGTGACCATGCAGATTAGTGGAGGAATAACTCTAAAATTAATTTAAAAAAAATTATTTACTGGTCACTGGGTTGCTATAATTACTTGAGCTGAATGATTTAGTTTCAGAGATTCTTTCTTCTTCTCAAACTTTTTATGTTTTTCAAATAATATCTTAGATATTTTCAGTAGCAATGAGCCAAAGATGACCTGCATACTTTCCTAAGGGCCACTTATCAATACCTTCTACATTTGAGCTGTCACTACATAGATCCTCTGTTTCAGAAGGGACATGCAAATGCAGCTGATTGAAAATGCAAGTGAAGCATAGATTTACAAATTGTGTTTCATTTGCATACTCTCACATGATCGTGTTTCTGGAAGTGGTATCTCAAAAAAAAAAAAAAAAAGCTGTGTAGATAGGATTCCTTCAAAAAGAGAGCCTGCTTTTGAAAGTATCCTTCTTCCTATTTTGTTTGTGGAATAAGGGATCTTTTGAAAACGGGGTTTGAAGGAACCCCATCTACATGGCTATCTTTTTGGTTTTTTGTTTTTTTTTTAAATATCACTTCAGAAAATGCAATTGCATGAGAGTATGCAAATAAGGTATGAGATTTGTAAATCTGCACTTCATTTGCATTTTTGATTGGCCATATTTGCATGCCTCTTCAGAAAGGGAGGGACCATGTAGATCCAGCTTTGATGTGCTGATCAATGGCCATTTGGGTCAGGAAAGATATTGTAAGCCTTGATAGATAGACAGATAGTTACCAAATTAGAGAGTTCCACTACCTGAACAGTAATCATTAATGTCGTGCTGTTAGATGCATTTATTGTCATTTACTGAGCTCCAGCATAAAATCCTTCTCTTTTTCTGTTGAGTGGCGTTTTCTTGTTTGTTCTGAGATGGAGAGTAATACATCATCAGCACGCTGCTCGAGAAGAGCCTGAAAAAGCAGTGCTAAGTCTTCCTGTCCCAATTGTGCCCCAACCCCCATACACTCGGGCTGTGTCTATGCTGGCCTCTCCCTTTTTGAAAGGGGCTTGTTAATAAGGGAGTTCAGAAGATGCTAATGAGGTGCTGCCATGACTATGCAGCACCTCATTAGCATGACAGCTGTGCAAGATTTGAAAGTGCAGCTTTCAGAACACACGCTGTCCATGTAGATGGGGACCTTTTGAAAGGACACCCCCCCACCCCGATTTCAAAAGCCCCTTCTTCCTATTTTGTTTTAGAAATAAGGGGCTTTCAAAGTCAGGGGTGTCCTTTCGAAAGGTCCCTGTCTATTTAGGTGGCATGCGTTCCGAAACCAGCACTTTCGAATCACGTGGGGCTGCCATTGCGCTAATGAGGCATTGCATATTCATGTCAGCGCCTCATTAGCATTTTCTGAACTCTCTCATTAACATGGCCCTTTTGAAAGGGAGGAGCCAGTGTAGATGTGGCTTCAGTGTTCCAGATGAATTTACAGAAAATCATTATAAATTCTTGGGTTGTTTGTAGATTGCTATTGTAACAAAATTAATTAATATATAATATATACAGTATACATATAAAATATTTAAAAGTAGTTTCCCAAGAGGGAATTTTAAAGGCATAGCTGGTCCATTATTCTTTATGATACATTAATCTTTTCAGAGTAATCAAATAAGTAATAGGTTAATTTCCAATGTCTCTGATGCCTTGTGATAAATTTGCCACTCTTGAATCAGTATGCAGCAAGTATGTCATTTTAAATATCAGCACACATAGAGAAAATGTTCTGTCATAAATTTAGCTGTGTGCTATGTATACATGTTATTTCTCTTTGTATATAATGTAAAAAAAAATCTATGAGCAAAGAAAAATAACAGGTGAATCTCAGCAGAGCCCTTCAGTTGCTTTATTACCAATAACTTATAATCAGTTCTACTGAGGAAATAAGCAGTAGCAATCAACAAAAATAAACAAGATTAACTAAACTGAAAGAGGGAAATATAAAAGGTAACTTATCAAAATAAAAGAGAGAGACTATTAAATGGTATTTTTATCCTACCGTGTGTGTTGCAAATACAAACTTACTATAACTGACATTTTCTATATTTGTGTTTTGTATTGCTTACACTGTTAAAAATATAATTGAGGAAATATGCCTCTAATTGACTTTCCACAGGAGTGTTTGAGATTGCTCTTTTATATGTTTGCTATAATGTTTGTCTCTGTAACCAAAAGATCTTTTAATATTTTGAGAAATGAAGTTTTCCGTATATGGGTAAATCAGTTCTCATAGTTTCCCCCTTGTCTTTAGGGTTTTCTCATTCAGCATTTACCTTTGGTATAGAGAGCCATATCAGCCAGTCAAATATAAATGGTGCTCTGGTGCCACCAGCTGCTTTGATTTCCATCATCCAGAAAGGTCTGCAATATGTAGAAGCTGAAGTCAGTATTAATGAGGTAAGAGGTTTTCTTGGTATCTATAAAACATTATGTGCTTGCTTACGTTAAAATTTGAATACTGGTACTTTTTTCTTAACTCTTTTGTATCCTATTTATTTACTTCTACTTCAGATTCCTTACTGCTGGTGTTAACCATGACTCCACTGGTGGAACCAGAATGGAGTGACATAACTGTGTAGGGGTTCTGCCCCGTGCAGCCACACAACACCACGCATGGTGTGCTGGCTCATTTCTCAAAGGTCCGTTATCTGTAGAGTTTTTTTTCCTAATATGATATTGTAGTTCATCCAAAAATTACACAGATTGTAAAAATAATAGTACAAAAAAACAAGGACTCTTAACTTCTGTTTGAAAAATTTCATTCCAGGGTGGACCGAGATTAATGACGGGCAAACACCTAGAGGTTCTGAGTTTCAGTTTGGAGAATAAACCAAAAGTTTGGGAACTTACTCAGATCCTTTAGGCTGGGTCTACATGGCACTCCGCCTGGTGCTGCTGTCGGCAGAGCTATACAAAATGAGGTTCTCGGGATTGCAAATGGTGTGCCATTTCCGTACTCCTGAAGCTCATTACCATAGCCCCGCTAGAGTTCGGCATCAGCAGAAGGGGGTGCTGGCACTGCAGAGGCCGTGTGGACGTGCCTCTGCTGGCTAAACCCCGCCTCTGTTGCCAGTACCCTTATGCCTCAAACTTTGGAGCGCCCTGTAGACATAGCCTTAAGGTTTATTACTTCCCCTTTCCACTCAGGGGTGGTCTCCCTGATGCCACCTGTTACCTACCAGCAAGCCCAGAAACTTCCTTATATTTGAATTGTAGCTTCTTTCTCAATCACTGGAAACAGAATGTTCAATAAATGGCCTTGTTGGGATTTCCAAAGTATATGATGTGTCCTTAATGAAAGGACTGGGGAAGCCCCTGTTTCAGTAGAGTGGTATATGATTCTATTATCTGTTGTAGCTACAGGCCTTGTAAAGGTGGGCTGGGAGGAGAGAGAGAGCGAGCCATACATGTTGAACCTACCTGGTCCCGCACCCTGGGGACCTGATAAGTGCCAAACGAGAGTTTGCCAGACCAGGGAAGAGTAATGCTGGCCCCGCGGCTTTCCCAGGGGTCCACCTGCATCTTGGCCGCTGGACTCCCCTCCTGGCTAAGCTACCAGTTGCTGGCTCTGGTCCTGACCCCCAGCCCCTCTGCCGTTGGCTTCCCAGCCAGCCCCCACTCCCAGCCACTGTGGGTCTCTAGTTCAGCAATATCGATGGTCCTTGCAGATCATGGATATTTCTGGATGAGAGAGATTCTACCAGTACACTTCTAACTGTCGGGAGCTCATGCAAAGAAAGGAAGGGCTCCCTAAATGAAGAAAGTATTTGGTTAGTACGGGAATGATAAACATGCCAGGGAGATTCATATTTTGCCTGAACTGGCTTATTGATCTCTGGTAAGATCTAGTATAACTGACACTTCCATGCTTATTCCATGAATGTTTTTCCAGCAGTGGAGAAAGATACATATCCTGTAATATCAGCTTCTTGCAGCTAGTGGCCTTTATATCTTTCATTTAAGCTATGGCAGACAAAAAGAGTTTGCATGAGTTCTGATGTCCTCAGAGTCTCCCTCAGGCCTTTGAGTTGGTTTCGCTGTAGCTTCTGCAGCTTGCGTGAAAGAAATCCATTTCCTTAGGAAGGGTCATAAAAACAAAGCAAGTTCTCAGAACAGGAGAGAGTGAGTCTCTGTTTATCAGAAGGAATCCTTCTAGAGTCTAGAAACAGACCCTAGTAAGGCCTTAGCTAATGTAAAAAAGACTATTTTTGACTGGGTCTTGACCATTTCAGGGTAAAATTTTTTGTTGTTTTTAATTTATTCTAACACCATTTTAAAAAAAAAGCAAAAATTACTCAGAGCTCCAGATACTGTGTTTATGGAAAATTTCATAGGACTTCATAAGCCCTAGAGTAAACTTGAAAGGTATTCTGCTGATGAAACATACAGTTGATTTTTTTTTTATGGTAGTCACTCATGTTTAAAAATCTTATTAATAAGTGGCTTATGGAAGGTTTCAAATGTAAGGCATGTAACTTTTTGCCTCAGAGCCTTTGCTCGAGGCCTGTGGTGGCTTGTTTACTCAATACACGTGATGATCGTCCCAACTTCAGAGCAGAAATTCCAAGCCCAATTAAAGAGAATTAAAAATGTTTTATACATTTCTTCCCACCTTTGTGACTGGTTGCCTTTTTATTATATAACTTTCAATTTTTGGAACACACAGTTTTTTTCCTTGAATTTTTTTAAAGACAGCTAATGTTTTTTATATTTTTTTCTGTGTGTTTTTCCTGTCCCCAAATTAGGATGGTACCTTGTTTGACGGTAGGCCGATAGAGTCTCTCTCACTGATAGATGCAGTAATGCCTGATGTGGTACAAACAAGACAACAGGCCTACAGAGATAAACTTGCACAACAACAAGCAGCAGCTGCTGCTGCTGCTGCTGCCGCCACTAACCAACAGGGTTCTGCAAAAAATGGAGAAAATACTGCAAATGGAGAAGAGAATGGAGCGCACACTATAGCAAGTAAGTTGGGGCAAAGTATTATATACAATTTGTGGTTATATCCTTGTTGTTCATAATATATATTATTATATAATACGTAATGCCTACTTCTTTAATAAAGCTTTTCATCAGCAGATATAGCCTCTTGTTGTATCAGAAGAGTACCCCTCAGATAGAAAATTCACCCATCAGATAAAGAGGCTGGTATCGGTAACCCCATGACTTGTGGAGAATGTTTGTTTGTTTTTAACAGATTTGCCCGTGACCCTGGGGTATGCTCATTTACTTGGGACTGCAGGGGAGAGGTGAATAATTCTATCAGTGTGTGCTTGTGTTTTTAGGTTTACTTGACAAAGTCCTGGCTGGGATGATTTAGTTAGGGATGATTCTGCTTTAGGCAGGCAGCTGAATTCTGACCTCTTGAGGTTCCTGCCAGCCCTAGGGTGCCAGGGCCAGCCTTAGGCTCTGGCCCTTATGTGCCCTTGGACTCAGAGGCTTGGCTAAACAGCACTTTCAGCTGCCATGCTCATGCCATCCACGTTCAGTACCCGTTTTCCAATCTCCACTTCCAGTGCACAACCATTGTAGTAGTAAACCACTCAGTGGGCAAACCCCACAGGATTTCTGGGCATTACAGGGATCTTTTAGCTTAGTACAAGGTGTGTTGCTGCAAAGTGAATGGGGAAGCCAAAACAACACCCCCAAAAGAAAGGGAGAGAAAAAAAGAGCAAAGCCACTAGCTTAACAAATGAAAACTTATTTTATTTGACTGTAGCCGAGCAAACAAAGCAATTACACAGTAAATCCAACAACTCTTACTACCCATAAACCAAGGGCAAGAGGCTGTGCCTATCGGGGAGAGAAAGAAAGAGAAAAGAAGGGGGAGGGGAAAGATCACACCACTTAATGAGGCTTGACCTGATCAGGGTTCTCAGATGGTGATGATACCTGCAATCCAGAGTGTTGCAAACAGGTATTGAAGAGTGCCCAGCATGCTCAGTAAGAGAAGATGAGATCTCCAGTGGAACTGATGCAAGATTTGCATGCAGGAATCAGGGCAGAAAACTTGAACCAGGCTAGAGAGGTACAATAAACCCTCCATGTAACAGACTAATAGAGGGGTAAGGGTGCCCGTTATTCCTGAAAGTCCATTAAATGTGAGGGTTTACTGCCCCCCGCCCCCCCCCCCGGCAAAAAAAAATCCCATGCAAAACCAAAAAATAAAATAAAAATAACAGAAATCAAACTAACAAAAAAAAAACCCTGCCACTCACCAAATCCGCCACTGGAGAAGCCCCTGCCCCTCCCCCCCCACCCATGTCTCAGATCCTGCCGCATGTCTGCGACCCTGCTGCCGCACATGGCTGCAGCTGCCTCACTGCACGCTGCTAAAGGCGCCTTGCCTTGCGCACCAGCTGCCTTGCCATGTGCAGCTAGAAGCATCTCACTGTGCATGTGCAGTTAGAGGTACCTCGCCATGCTGCATGCGGCTTGAGGCACCTGCTGCGCGTGGCTAATGGTGTCTCACCACATGCTGCAGGAGGGGCCACCTCGTGGCCTGCAGGAGCTGCCACCGCGTGCTTCTCCTGCCAGGGTGCAGTCTGTGGCAGCAGTAAGTCTCCTCCTCCCTGTTAAGTAAGTGTCTGCATTTGGCCAGGCCATGCTCGCAAGGCAGGCATTACCACACACTCTGACTGGACCACAAACCACGTCCTGTTGTCAGGCAGAATATCAAAGTTATTTGCGCCAGAATTTTGCGCCTCAATCTCAGGCTCTAACCTTAAAAAAGCAAACTCAGGTAGCAACCCAGCATGTCACCTAAATTATTTCCCTGATTGGCTTATCAAAATCTCCCCACTTTCATGAGGGAAGGGGGCAGTTTGGAAGGGTATAAAAGACCCTGCCCTACCGGTGCTCGAGGAGGTAGCAGCGCACGTATCATCAAGCGCCGGTCAAGCAGATTGATCACCTGTCTGACCACCTCCCCTGGAACTCCAGGCGCAACTCAGGCCTCGTAACCAAATCCACCGCAACACGTAATGTTTCTACTAATTAGCATAGGACTTGTAAGTATAAGGTTGTAAGTATACATATAATAGAGTGATAAGTTTCAGTTAATAGTTACAGAAAAGCTTTAGTAATACTAATAGTGTAAGTTGTTAACCACAGAATTCACTTAGTAATATAGAAAATAGAGCTAAATAGCTGGGAAACATAACTGTACAAGTAGTAGTAAGGAATAAAGAATTGTAAACTGCTTATTATTTTAAATAGTTTATTCGCTTGTTAAACAATACAGTTGTCATTTCTAAAGAATCAGACTTTGTCATTATTACAACAAAAGGTAGGGGGTCAATGAATATAACCCATCCTAACCCCTGGACTAATTTAGATAATTACTGAAATCTAGAGACCCCTCAGGGAGTTGTGGTTTTCCTGGTGGGTGTAATTCTATTCATTATATTAGTCATACTTTGGAAATCCTGATTGTAATGTCTCGGGCCCTTCCCTATCAGGCTCCTCCCGTGGACCGCCCGAACCCTAGGGGGCGCTACATGACGTCATGGACAGGATGTCCGTGGGATGATCCTCGGTGTAAGGGGCCCGATGAGCTATTCCGTCATGCTCAGTATCACCAAATCCAAGGTCCTGACGACTCCCAAGTGGAGGGACAGCTGTTTGATTCAGGGGATGACAAAAAGTATTTGGTAGAATTATCCCCGGCGGCCCTGCATTGTGTTCTTAGCATTCATCCCACCGCCCGATTCTTCCCCTCTGCAGAGAGCCGTCAAGTAAAATTAGAAGGTATTCGAAAACCCTTAAAGCTGGAGGAAGACCCAAAACATGCGTACAAAGCCCTCCTAAAATGCCTGGAAAAAGCGGGAGTCCCGAAGGACCCGTTCCGCCTCTGTCCTGACCTAAGAACTGACGGACAGCCCCATCACTTGTTAGTGGAAATGGCCAACGAGGTTTTCGAAGCTTGTACTGAGCGGAAATTATAGGCAGATGCCTATGATTCTGCAAAAGTGTTGGGGGTGTTAGTAAAGAAGTTTTTTGTAGCTTTATCTAGACTAGAGGCCTTAGAGTCGACCCTTTCGTGTCGGGCCTTATCGGCCAAATTCGGGGAAGTTCCCGAGGAAACTCAAGGTTCTGGTCAGGCGGAACCTCCTCCACCCTATCCTACAGCCCCTGTAGCTCCAATAGAGGACAGTGCCCCACCACTATCCCCATTGAATTCAGACGCTCTTATGTCTGAGAAATCCGTGGCGGCCTCAAAGGAGCTCGAAAAGCCCCCTTTGGAAGCTCTACCTATTGCTGTCACACGAACAGAGATAGACACTCAAGGTCACACCACCTCCAAGGTGGTTTATAGAACGCGAACCCCGGGGGAACGAGAAGAGCTCTTAGATACCACAGCTAGGGCACCTGGAGAGCCGCTTGCTCTGTGGCTGGGTAGAATGGTTCTCCAATGTGGTTCTGACCTAGTAGATAAGGAGGAAGCCCATTATTTAGTAAGGAATGCTAAATGGAGGGGTGGCACAGGGGCACCCCAAGAGATGGAAAATAATATGCATTGGCCAATAACGGTCCCCGCTTTGGTGGTTATGATAGCTGACAATACTATTATTACCTTTCATATCCTTCCCAAGGACCGCCCGAAACCTAGGGGGTAGTGCACTCCCCTCCATTTTTTTTGGGGAGGTGCGGGGGGGGAGATTTAGGATTGTACCGATCCCAGCAGACTTCGAGAACAACGGACATCCACTGTTCCCAAACTCTGCTAACGTGGGGTCCATAATATTGAGGATTTATTGTAATGGTAATTTTATTTATGGATAAACTGAAAGATCCAGCGTATGCAATAGAAACTGGTTGTTCCTGGCTCTGGGTGGTGGTCTTTGAGAGAGTTTCACAATGCATTATGCAGTTTCAGAATCAATAGGTTACCATTAGGTGATACATTACTAGTATTAGTCTGATATTCACTGTGGTTGGTGGAGGCAGGCGTGAGTTCATTAGAAACTGGAGCGGAGATTTCCCACCAGGCACTGCTCTCCAGCTTTCTGTATCCCAGAGTTCATTACAATATAGGGTTTGCAAGTGTTAGAACTGCCTTCTTTTCTTTTCTCTCTCTGATGTAGATGAGGCTAGGGGTGTTTTCCTTAATCCAATTACCCTTGTTGGTGGGATTTACGTGTTTGTATTTTGGGTCCAGCAGTGGCCCCAGGTGGTGTGGGGGGTTTCCGTTTATGAGTAGGTTGTCTGGTTCCCCAAGAACACGGAGCTGGTGGGTGACATTACATTATTTTTATAGTCCATTTCTCTAGTCCATCAACATTGTAGGACAGTCTCCTTTCCATGTGCCACTGGGGATCATTGCTGTAACTTGCCACTTGAGAATTTCCCCAGAGCAGGGGAATTCTCAGGTAGAATAAAGCTGTCAGAGGTGACTCCTCAGAACTCCTTGTTCCCAGCTCAACACAGCGGATATGGAGTGGGCATGGAGAACCTTCAAGCCACGAAACCTCAATTTCTTTAAAATAGGGTTGCTCTGACTCATTCCACTGCCAGGACAGGGTGAGACTGGCCTACTCAGGGACTTATAACCAGTGTCCTCATGGCCACCCCAAGAAGATTTCAGATGCAACAGATTCCAGTTTCCTTGATTCATTATTTAAAATTGTTTGACACACGTTCTTGCAAATATTATTTACTCAGTGGTTTAGTATTTGAGCTTTGCTGCTGAGTTGTGATTGGTCATATAAATCATAGTTTTGGATAAATTTGCAGTTATAATCATAGTGTGACAGCTCACAGAAAAGAAATTTAGCTTTCTGCAAACATTAATGGAAAGGCTCAATTATATGAGCATTTTACTGAAGAAGAATGCAGTTGGGCACAAGAGCAGGCAAAGAAAATTCATTTAAAATTTGACTGACTAGTCACTTATATCTTGTGCATTATTTGCCTAGCTTTTACAGATGCATTTTATTAGTTTTATTTCAATTATCATCTATAATAAACAAATCTGAATAACAAACAGGCTCCATACATTTTAAAATGCTTGCTAACTGTTGAGTTGTAACCTCAACCTTTAAATCTAATATACTGAGCTAGTATGAAAATATGATATACCAGCAACCCCTACTGGCTGGAACACCAAATCATATTGACATTGATTCTCTTCACTCGATACAGTTGTGTTTTGTTTTGTTTTGTTTTGTTTTATTTTATGATATTTTATGTTCTAATAGCTTGTTCTGTTCTGTCTTTCTCACAGACACACTCATGTACATGTCACAAAACACCTTTACTATTAAATTTAAGCAATGCAGGTACTGTTGGTTTATCAGTGACACTATTATTGATTAAATGTGGAACAGTTAAGTGTCTTCGTAACTCTCTTGATGAGAAATAGTATTTTTAAAATAGAGATGGATTAGTGCTAGCTGGCAGTAAAATTGTTTTTAATGATAAATTATCCAAAGTATATTTTACAGAATGAGGATTCAATATGAATTCCACATGGAAAAGCAACATGTAGTCATAAACATGTTGTCAACATAGGCTACAAATGTTGATTATCAGTGTACTTTGTATCAAGAAAACTAATTAGCTGTGTTAAGATCATTTTCATAAGAGAAGGGACTCACATGTTGATTTTCACACTCATTCATAGCCATTAATTTAAAGTTAAAATGCAGAAGTGTGATATTTCATGTGCAGTAGAGGCAACTTATTTCACATTCATAAGATGGAAATCATTCATTTAGTACAAGGCCTGACAAATGAGGGGAGAGAGTTTTTTTAAAAAAAAAAACAATTTTTACAGTGTCTGGCAAAGATTTTCAGAAGTGAACTATTTTCTCAGCTTTTAGTGCCCAATGTGAGCCACCTTAAACAGACTTAAGGAAGTTCTTTTGACCCTTTTTGCAATTCATGGTCTTTTCAGGTTTCTGAGTGTGGATACCTGAATCTAAAATCAGTGTTGTTTGTGAAAATCTTAGCCTATAGGTTCTGTGAATTTACCCTACTGATGAATATTCAGCAGATGAAATATATTACCCCAAGCTACAAAAATCTAGTTCATCTTCTGTTATTTTCCAAATTCAGATAATCATACGGATATGATGGAAGTGGATGGAGATGTCGAAATCCCTCCTAACAAAGCAGTGGTGCTGCGTGGTCATGAATCTGAAGTATTCATCTGTGCCTGGAACCCTGTTAGTGACCTTCTGGCCTCAGGGTATGTTTTCACAAAAGGAAGCAAAAATGGCACTTCTCATTGCAATTGGATGTTCTTATATATTAAAAACACAGTCCACTGTGTCTCATAGTTCATTTAAATCTCCCTGATCCGGGTGGTGCAGAGGAAGTAGCTCTGTGTGCTGCTCCCCCACCCCCCCGAAGTGGCAACGGCATGTACCCTCCCTTCTTCCCAGATCCTGCGTTCCTATATCCCAGCATGCTCCTGCACACTTCCTCCTTCTCAGGCCCCATATCTTTTGTGGTCTATGTTCCATGTTAGATAAAATTTCAGTAGTTTGCAAAATATTTTTATTTTCTCCTTCAGTACCAAAAATATATGTGAATACCTATGGTCTGGCTGTGCCAGATTATGGAATTTTCCGATTTGCCAAGGTTGCTGGATTAAAGAGGTTCAAGTACATCTCCATGCAGATCTGACTAGCAGGCCTTCCCCAGATGGGTGGGAAAGGAAGACAGCCAAATTCTTGCAGTTCTGATACCACCCCTTTGCATTCTTTGTTTCCTCCTTTCAATATTCCTATCCTGGGCCTCTTCTTTTGATTCCTAATGGGAGCTGAATGGCAGCTTCCAGTGACTGCTTCCCTGCTTTTGGCAGAAATAGCAGAGTTTGTTTTTCCAGAAGCAGTTAAAACAGTGGCCTTGTGTTGCAAAGGTGATATACACAGAGTCTTGTTATGCCCTGGACACTCAGAACAAATATAAGACACTTGAGAAGGAGGGTGAAAGCTGGAGACTCTCCAGTAGAGACCAGGACTTTTGGAAGTATGCCCGCATACTGGGAGATCTTGCTCTTGCTGTGTCTTCTCTACAAGGTGGAATAGCAATACTTTGCCCACTTCACATAATTGTCATAAAGATGAAATCATTTAATCTTCAGGACGCTCTATATAGTACATGTAAATCTATTACTTTGCGCTATAGATCATTAGCGGTTGACTTCTTTTCCAGTAATCTTAAACAACCAGTTTGTCTAAGCATTGTCTCCTTTAAAAACACAAATACTATAGCTTCTAGTAGCTAAGGTGTGTGATCACCTAGAAATTCTCATGCTGGTTAATAGAGAGTGAGAAGATAACAATGTTAGTTAGGATTTGTTCTGGATAAATGAACTTGTTTTACAGCTCTGCTCTGTCAGGAAGAAGAAAGCCTGCAGAATAAAATTCCTTGCTGGAAACCATAAGTATATTTCAGAAGTGAGATTGCTCCAGTGAATCTGATCACAACAGAGTATTAAAACAGTCCTGGAGTGAATGTAATTGTGGCATGCTCTCAGATATACTATGTGGTACTGTTTTTTTTTTCCCAATGATGTGGTTTTGAATGTTTTATGAAAACTATATCGCCATACAACTTTTTAAAATGAAGTTTCTACAGAGCATACCACACCATGGATATGTTTACACTAGTGAGTTTTTTTTTCCAAAAATTCTAGTGCTCTTTCAAAAAATCCCATGGTACCTCTATACACAAAATGCAGTTTCGATATTAAATTGAAAGAATGTGACACTTTTTCTGGTGGCCTTCTTCTGCTCCCAGATGAGGAAGAGTGCCATTTTCCAAAAGATTCTTCCCCGAGGACCCCCCTTTTTTTTTTTTTTTTTGTTTTTTGTTTTGAAAGAGTAGTCCTCCATGGCTACTTAGATCTGTGGTGTTTCCTGGCCCATTCTTTTGAAAGAGCCACCAGGGTGTGGCCGATCTCTGTCGAAAGAGCGGATCGATTTTTTTCAATCCATTTTTTTTGTCTGTTCCGTCACAGTTTTTTGAAAGAAGAATGTCTTTCAGAGGACTGTGGGAGTGTAGGTGTAGCCCAAAGGTCCAAGCTTCTTGAAGAGAACATTGTCCTTTCTGTTGGTTTTTTTTTAAAGCAATTTGATGTTATGTTGATTGCTTAGATCTGGAGATTCAACAGCACGGATATGGAATCTCAGTGAAAACAGCACCAGTGGTTCCACACAGCTGGTACTCCGACACTGTATACGAGAAGGGGGGCAGGATGTACCAAGCAACAAAGATGTGACATCCCTGGATTGGAATGTAAGTAGAAATTACAATTGATCAAAATACCTTTAGGAAAAATATGGTCAAATCTTAAGGGTACATTTGCACCAACAATTTCCAGCTTGAATGGCTGTGCACATTCTGACTCTTCTCAAGCTAAGATCCTGCTAAAATGGCAGCATAGCTGCTGTGGAACAAGCTAACCAATGGTATCAAGAGTATGAGAACTTGTGTATATGTACAGCACATCAGCACAGCTGCAGTCATTCATGAAGATGCTATTATGAAGATCTTCTCCTTCCAACAGAAGTACAATAAACTCCTGCTTTATGTGATTTCAAGATATGCCTTAATTGTATTAACGCAAATGTCGAAATCCTGGGATCCAACCGCCCGCTTCCCCCCACTTGGGGCGTGGCTTCCCCCTGGCTTCCTCTTTAAGTGCTCCACCACCGACTCCAAGCTCTGGAGCTGGTGTTGGAGTGCTGAAAGGAGCAGCCCCACAGCTTCCCCCAGCTTCCCCCACTGGGGGGAAAGCCGGGGGACGCTGCTGCTGGGAGGAGGCAGGAGGAGGGAAACTGACCAGGTGCTACTGCACCTTGCTGTTTGCTTCCCGGGGCTGAAGGGCTGCTCCCCACTTTCCCCTCCCTCCTTCTCCAAGGGAAGCTGGGTTGGGGGGGGTGTCCCTCTGCCTGATGGCAACCAAGTGCAGCAGCGCCTGGTCAGTTTCCTGGCTCCCACAAGCAGCTGGAGCAAGCTGCACCTGGCTCATGGCTCCCCGCGGCTGAGCAGGAGCCTGGAAAGGGACCAGGCACTGGTGCATCTGGCTCCAGGCTCCCAGGAGCTTGAAGGAGGAGGATGGGGTCCCCTCCCCCGACTTACGTGACATTTGAGTTACACGGGGGTTGTGAGAAATGCAACCCCTATGGAACTTGGGGTATTACTGTACTCCAGCTGCCTGGAAAGCTGTAGATATGTCATTAGGAGAATGCCGATGAGAGAGCACTATTTGCACCAGGAGTTCAACTGGGTGCACAACATCTGGAGTGTGGATTTTCTGCACCTCGAGAGACATAGATATACTGATGTTAGCTTGTACTGTGTAGACCAATTCTCAGATCATATGGGCAGCAAGCTCTCACAGTCCACCACAGCTACTCTGCGGGAGTTAGCACACTAGTTTGATTTGGCATGCATACATCTACCCATGCTGGAAATTACGCTTCTGGCTGCAGCGTGTACATACTCTATATGACAAGGCTTTTGTATCTTCTCTTACCACTACTGAAGTGCTTCCACTTTGGTGTCACATCGGAATTATGTTTTTGATTTTTTTTTTTTTTTTTTTTTTTTTTTTTTTTTGATATAGATGTCTTTTCAAATACACGGCAAAATCAGGACTAAATAGCATGTCCCTTGTGCAAAACATTTTCTGTTTGAAGTTTGTTTTGTGCCCCTTAGTTTGAATTGTATAGTAAACATCATACCATTTTTGCTGACAGAGTGAAGGTACGCTTCTAGCAACTGGGTCATATGACGGATTTGCAAGGATATGGACTAAAGATGGTAACTGAAATTCTTTACATTTCCATTATATTTTTCTGCATAATGTCCTAGAATATGTGGTGTTTTTTCATTTCTTGAATGTAATAATTTCAATATAAATTTTCAGGTAATCTTGCCAGCACCTTAGGGCAACATAAAGGACCTATATTTGCATTAAAATGGAACAAAAAAGGAAACTTCATTTTAAGTGCAGGAGTGGACAAGGTGAGATAATCATTGGCTAATTTAAAATTATTTATGTCATTATTAAATTATACCATAATAAACACTAAAAAGAAAATTCAGTGAGTACTTAAAAGATAATAAAGTTATAGGAAGTTTGGATTTATAGCAAAATTATGCTAGATAAACTTCATATGATGCAGAGTTGAAAAATTAATTTATGACTTGAATGCAGTGGATACAATGGGCTTGGTTCTCTGAGTTAAACCAATGTAAGTCAAAAGTAATTCCCTGAAGTCAGCGGCATTATATCCATGTAAAACCAAACTATCTAGATTTTAGTAATGGACTTGATACTGTACTCCGAAACTGTCTTGAAAAAGTGGATTCAAAATAATTTGGACATGGCACCTGTCAGAGAGAATGGGCTTAAAAGGTCATATTTAAAGAATAAAAAATGGCAGTATATGTAAAGAGGGGGAAGTGGCCGGTGCAGTACAGCAGGGATTTTTATTAAACCAAGGTTTAGATTGCATCTTTAAGAAGAGTAACAGAGAGGCAGCCGTGTTAGTCTGTACTCCAACAAAACACAGCAGTAGAAATGTAGCACTTGAAAGAGTAACAAAATAATTTATTTGGTGATGAGCTTGCATGGGACAGACCCACTTCTTGATCTGAAGTGGGTCTGTCCGACGAAAGCTCATCACCGAATAAATCATTTTGTTAGTCTTTAAAATGCTACATTTCTGCTGCTGTCTTAAGAAGAATAAGAGGTAAACAACACAGTAAATTCACAGCAGTTTACAGATTCAGAGATCTTTCAGACAGTAGTTAGAACAGGAGGTACTGAAGAATAGAAGCATAAAAGACTCATTTTCTGGGTTTATAACTCAGAATGAGGGTATGAAATTGTGCAAAGGTAAATGCAGTCTTTACTGCCAGGGAAACTAGATTAGAGTCAGTTAGATTGTGAATGATCTCCCAAAAGAGGAAGTAGAAGCGTAGTGGCATCAAGCATTTAAAATTCAACTCTAGAATGCAACTGAGAATGTAGTGTAAGAAAACATGCTGCGTTGTCTGAGAGGCGCGGAGTATATGACCCTGAAGTCTTTTAATGAACTAACTTCAGCAAGAAAATATCAGGTCTGTTCAGGATTCAAAATTCTCATTGACTTTGGTCAAAGTAGAATCAGGCCCATGGGATATGGTAATTGCTTCCTAGTAATTAAAATATGTTAACGTTTTCTGTGGAAGGAACTCGTGGAAGAGCCATTCCTTGGGACATTTAAAACTAGACTTAATAAAACACAAATGTATAATAGTGACCAGTCGTGGCCAGAAAAAAGATGGGAGTAGATGTCCAAATAGAAGTGAATTATGGAAAAGACTTACGATTTGTAGTAATTTTACGAGTTTGTTTATTTGTTCAACTCAGACCACAATTATTTGGGATGCCCATACTGGAGAAGCCAAGCAGCAGTTTCCCTTTCATTCTGGTAAGTACTTCTCTGCAGGTGACTGCTCAGATGGGCCAAAAAATAGAACAAAAATTTTTAAAACATGAATATGCTGGGGATTTAAAATAATCTAGTATTCCTATTTATAGCTTTTTAAGTTTGATCTGACAGCACACAAACAACCCACATATTATACCTTTGAGAGCATTTTGTGTGTGTATCTGCTACTGTCATTGATAACTTGTATTGCAGTCTCTTATTTTGTATTTGAGGAAAAAACTAAAGTACACTTCTACACTCATCCCTCATTAAACAAGTACTTACGAGTACTCACTAAAATGAGGGACACACATACCTACTTTTTGTTCACTAGACGAGTGAACTCCCTTCCGCTAATATGAGCCTTACCCCCCACCCTGCAGACACAGCCTGAAACCCTGCCGGCCCTGCAGACTCAACCTGCAGCAGCCTGAACTCCCTGCTGGCTCCGCAGCCCCAACCCACTGCAACCTTACTATTCTGCTGGCTTCACGGCCCCAACCCACTGCAACCTTAACACCCTGCCAGCTCCATGGCCCCAATCCGCTGCAACCTTAATACCCCGCCAGCCCTGCAGACCCCCCAACCTTCTGCAACCATAACCACCCTGCCTGCCCCACAGCCCCAACCCACTGCAGCCTGAAACCCTGCCGGCGTCACAGACCCAACCTGCTGTGGCCTTACCCCCGCCCGTCCACCCACCCCATGGACGCACCCTGCAGCAGCCTGAACCTTCCCCCCACCCACCCCACAAACCCAACCTGCAGGAACCTTAACACCCCGCTCGCCCCATGGACCCAACCTGCCACCAGGTTTTAACCCTCTCTTCCACTCATGACCACAAACCCAAAGTTCACTTACCTTTTAAAAGCAGCGCCACATGCTGCCACTCCTTTGCTGAATTATGAGCACTTGGAACGAATCAGAGACTTTTACATGTATTTTAATGGGAATTTAATGGCCCTCTTACGAGTTCTTGCCTACAAGTAGAAAGTTGGGAATCAGTTGTGCTGGTATAGTGAGAGATGAGTGTATTACTATAAACGAATCTGAAAAAGTGGGTCTTACCCACGAAAATGCAAGGACCTGGTTATGTCTCAAATTTGGCTCCATTCATAGGCATTATTGTGTTATTAGACATCAATATCTGCTTTTCCTTCTGTAGAATTGTTTCATTTCTTATGTTGTCCCTGTTTTGATTCTTACCAATTAATTTTAATTTCATGCATACATTAAACTACATTTGCTGGACACATTTTCTTCTGCTCTGAAGCATTTAAAACACTGCTATTTCTTTCAACTTGGTTTAGTTACTCCGTGTTGCATTTGTTTTAAGTTATAAAGCTGATGCATTGAAGGATCATGTATCAATCCTTTCCAAAGTATATATCATAATTTAAATATCTCTCCTTATTTTTTAGCACCAGCACTGGATGTTGACTGGCAGAGTAACAACACATTTGCTTCTTGCAGCACAGATATGTGTATTCATGTCTGTAAATTAGGACAAGATAGACCCATCAAAACTTTCCAGGGTCACACAGTAAGTAATGAATTGATTTCTGTATACTGAAACAAGTTTTAAAATCTCTTGGAAAATGTATAGTTGATTTGGAAAATTTGACTATTGGGTAATAAATATTGGTATTGCTGTTGGAGTGAGAAGGGGAGTGAATAGTATTATGTTACGTAGCTGTACTAGTATTGCTTTTTAGTTTTGTAAGCTGCTGTTTATAATGGAAACCAAACTTCAACTTTACTGTCATTATCAATTTTAGAATGAAGTAAATGCAATCAAATGGGATCCAACTGGTAATCTTCTGGCATCCTGTTCTGATGATATGACTTTAAAGGTAACTGCAATTTTGGACAACAATACTTTTCATAGTTGTTATACAGTGCAGCCTCTGTGTATTTGTAGGGTTCTATCATGTGCAGTACTAGCTTTGCCGTTTGGCAAGTCAGTAATTTTAATGTTATTTCATTCTTTAAAATTTGTCCTTTTTAAAAAACCCGACTGAGGTATTCCTGATATATTTCTATTATTTGAAGACAGACCTCCACCCAAAGGGCCCAGCCCTGCCAACTTCTGCATTGACTTAATGGGAATTTGAATGTGATTAGTGTACACAGCTAAAAGAGAGGTAGCCAGGTTAGTCTGTATCTTAACAAAACAAAAAAGTAGTCCTGTAGGTCTTTAAAGACTTCATTATTTTGTTAGTTTTTAATTTGCTACATGATTGCTTTTTTTTTTGTACACAAGCAGCAGTTTACAGGATTAGGTCCTTAATTGTACTATTACTTACACTAAATTTGCTCAGTCTTGCTCAAAGAGAGATGTTACAATCAATTTAGTGTACAGTCTGTGTGGGACCAGATTGCAGCTGGCTTTCTTCATAGCAGTCTTAATATTAGTAATCTTACTATCATAGCACCAGCGGCTCGAGGTATGGACCAGGCCCCTATTGTGCTAGAAGCTGCACAAATCCAGAACAGAAAGACAGCCCCTGCCAAATAGCAATTAAGTGTTAGGCAAGAGATAACTGATAGAATTAACACCATGATGGGGCAGGGGGAACTATAAAGAACAATGAGACACTATTGATCATCATGACAGTCAATGGTCTCAGCACATCAGCAGATACCTGTTGTCAGGTTTTCTGTAGGCATCATGGCAGAGGTGAGTTTCAAGGAGCGATTTGAAGAAGAGTAGTGAGTTTGTGGATCTTTACAGGGGACCTCCTCCCATGCATGAGGGGCACCATGGAAAAAAGTGTAAATGTGCTTGATTGAAAATTTAGCAAGTAAGCAATAGTTTATCATCACGAATCCTGTCTAATCCATGGTCTGCCTCCCAAGGAAGTACCAGCAAATGGATCTAAAAAGACATTCTCAAAATGGCCACGTTTACCATATTGATTGCTGCTAAGTTTCCCAGAAAGATTATTTGCACTCCTCTGTCCTTGCTGACTCAACTGGAGTCCTTGTTATGGACTTCAGTAATTCATAGCTTCATGTCACCTTTACCACACAGCTTGTGTAACTGAGAGAAGTTATGGAACTAAATAGATCATTATAAATGGTCTTCCATTTTCGTAGGAGTCAGACCATAGCTACCCACAGTAGGTACCTTAGAAAAACAAGATTGACATTAAATTTTTTGAATGCCCCTACCATTCTCGTTTTGAAGCTGATGCTTTTCAGTATCATTTCGTTTATTCACTTCATTATGATAAGCTAATGTCAGATGTTTCAGGAACCCATCTGCTGTTACATTCGATACACTTGGCAATAATTAGATGCAAAATACTGGATGTTGCAAAGTATTTGAGACTATGCACCATTATCCTTCATTCTCCTTGGAGGACAGATGATGATAACTTTCCTTAGGTTGACTAGTGTTTTACTTTACAAGGAGTCCCACTGAAGGCATTAGTGCTATTTGTGGATTTAAGATGTAGCTAAACCAGAATCAGTATGAGAACCTGATCTGTTGTTTTGTATTTTTTTAATACAGAGGCCATAGTCGCTTCAGATTCACTTTAATGCACTTTGATCATTATTTCTCTTAATTGTGATATAACTGGGATTTTTCATATACTCTTACTACACATCTATACTTTTCTTTTCCGAAGTCTTTATGGGTGCATCTACATTAGCTGGCTACTTCGAAGTAGCTGGCACAACATCGAAATAGCACGTGTCGCGTCTACACACGCCGTGTGCTATTTCGACGTTGAAATCGACGATAGGCAGCGAGACGTCAAAATCACTATTCCCATCCAAAGATGGAAATAGAGCCCTCCTTTGACGTTCAACGTTGAAGTAGGGCGTGTGTAGATGAGCCGTGTCCCGCTACTTCAAAACAGCGGGGTCCTCCATGGCGGCCATCAGCTAAGGGGTTGAGAGACGCTCTGTCTAGCCCCTGCAGGGCTCTATAGTCACTGCGTGCAGCAGCCCTTAGCCCAGGGCTTCTGACTGCTGCTGCTGCAGCTGGGGTCCATGCTGCATGCACAGGGTCTGCAACAGGTTGTCGGCTCTGTGGATCTTGTGCTGTGCAGGCCGAGTGTGTCTGGGAGGGTCCCTTTAAGGGAGCGGCTTGGGGCTTTGCTGGCCCCTTATTTCGACAGGGAGCACCTGTGTGTGTGTGTGGACGCTCTGCATTTCCTTCCAGGGCGGATCCTTTCGACGTTGAACGTCAATGGCACCAGCCCTGGAGGACATGTAGACGATGCGCGTCGAAGTAGCCTATTTCGATGTCCTTTCTTCGAAATAGGCTACTTCAGCGTAGTGTGCTAGTGTAGATGTAGCCTATATGATAGAAATATACAAGTAGATACTGTATACGTTTTAAAACAGAAAAAAAGAAACCTGTTGTTAATATTTTACTTACTTATTAAAAAGGCCTGGCGTACTCTGCAGCTCATTCTCAGGCCTTGTCTATATTTACCGGAGGGGTGATGCTCCAGAGTTTGATCTTCTGGGGTTCAGTTTAGCTAAATTGAATGCAGAAGGTGTCCCCCCCTTGACTTCAGTAGTCCTCGCAGCCACTCCGATTGATCTTCTCTTGTGGGGATTGTGCAGAAAATCCATGTAAGATGTGTCGACTCCTGCTACACAATTCACATAGCTGGAGTTGCATCTCTTGCATCGCTTTTCTCCCCTGTGTAGACTTGGCATAGCAGAGTCTCTTTATCTCTGTGTTGCTGCTAATCCCTTATTTAGCATTTAGTTGTCTGCAATCCCTTATTTAGCATTTCACAAGCTATTAACAGTCTTCCAGTGTCCTTACAATTGGCTAGATATCTCCTTCATTAAATCCCCATTACAGTTAGCACACGGTTAGCCTTTGTCAGTAGAGTCCAAGGAGTAAACAGGAAAACCCCTGAAGCTCAGAGCTGTGGTTTCCAGTTTGTGTTTGAGACACTTGGGTGTGAAAGGTGATGGTAGACTTTGACTGATGATTCAATATCTTTTTAAACTAGTGGACAAAATACTTTTGTCTCTAGGGTTCTTTGCACTTAACGTTTTGCTGGTGCTGAATGCTCTTTACCATGAAGGACACGAAACTAGATTTTATTTTAGATCCAGCCATTTTAAATTAGAAATATAATTAATTCTCTCCCTTCCTGCTGTCTGCTGTCTTTAAAGGGATTATGATTCAGGAAAGTATCTTAACTTTAAATACATGTTTAAGTGCTGGCCATAAGAGAGATGGATTAAGTGTATGTTTAAATGCTTTCTCGAGTCAGGACTAAAGTGAGGTGTACTCTAGGACTCCTAATTTGATATTGAAGGGAAAAATTGCACTTGTGCAAATAACTTGAATGAATATTAAGTTTCATTTTTTTTCAAACCTTTATGAATACCTCTCAAATTAATTTTTGTCGTGAAAACACAGACCCTTAAAACAGGCCAAATGCCATTTAATTGCACCCAGGCTGTGCCAAATCTCAGCACTGCAGGCTGGATACCAGAGTGTGCCCTTATGGCCCCTAGGTACAGGGGAGATCAGGGAAACTCCACTCTGCATGTTGCCCCTGCCTCCGATGCTGGCTCTGCAGCTTTTATTGGCTGCGTACCACAGCCAATGGATCCTGCAGGGGCAGCATGCACAGCACAGAGGCGCCTGACCCCCTGCCTAGGGACCTGCCATGACAGCTGCTTCTGGAAGCAGTATGTGACTAGGGCAGGCAGGAAACCTGCCTTAGCCCTTCTGTGCCATTCATCAGGAGCAACCTCAGGTAAGTACTGCCCAGCAGCAGCCTGTGCCCAAATCTGCCCCAGATTGCACCCTGTGTCCCCATATGCACCCTTGTTCTCAGATCCACATCCCACAGCCCTAAACTCCCTCCTGCTTTCTACACCCCTTGGCCCCCGCACCCTCTTCCACCCCAAACTCCTCATCCCCAGAGCCCACACCCCATCAGGAGACCTCATCCCTCTTTTGCCATAATCCCCTGCCCCAGGCCAGAGAACCTTCTTGCACCCTAAACGCCTCATTTTTGGTCCCACCCTGAGCCTCCACACTCCCCTGCAGGGGTAGGACTGTCAGTGCCAGCTCACCCCACTGCAGGGGAAGCCCTGAACCTTTGCTCCCTGCCCCCAGCCCATGATGGATTTTTTTCCCCTGTGGTTCAGTGGCCCTTGGGAGGAAAAATGGTTCCCTACCTCTGTCTTAAAGGAATACTATGTTGCTGTTTTGCTCTATTATTTGTATTTATGGCACTAGGTAGGCGCCTTAGGCTATGACTACAGCATAAAGTTGATTTTAAGGCACTTAGCTTGATTTTAGAATGTGACTGTCTTGACTGCAAATACCATTAGGTCAATTTTAAGGGGCACTATGGCTGACTTCCTCGCCTCGACCCTCCAATGCTGTGTAACAGCACGTTTGAATTAGTGCTAATGTGAAAACAGCATTACCTTATCAGCCTCCAGAGGTATCCCCCAATGCCCAGTATGTGTTCCTTCTGGCTATTTTGACTTCTGCTGCTCTCCCAAGTGTGCAGGAAGTGGGAAACAGGAAGCCTGGCAATATGAATTAGTTTTTTTCTGGCCAGCATGATGATTGCATCTAGCCATGAATGAGAGCCCCAGCATGGAGACATCAGGAGACCCAGGATCTCATTTCAGCTGGTGGGCTAGGCTCCACCCCAACATAGCACATAGGGGATGGGATGTCGGGCTCCAGACAGCAGCACAGCAGGTAGTGCCATGTCCCACAGTGCTCAGGGTGAAGGCTTCTTTCCCACTCAGGATTTAGCAGGAGAGGCTGAGAAACTTCTTTTCTGGACTTCCCATTTGTACAGGGCAGCCTCTCCCCCTCCCTCCGCCTGCCCATACGCCATGCGGCTGGTGAGCCAGCCCCTGCACCACCGAAACACATGGCAGGTGGACTGTGGGAATTGCGCTTACAGACAGCGGCATGTCCTGCCCTGTGTGTGGTGAAGGCTTCTTCCCTGTGTGAAACTAGTTTTCTCCACTTCATGTGTTCCTTGTGGGACTCACCAAGTGCCCAGGCTCTGCCCCCGCAGCAAATCCTTTCAGTAGCTGGCTCCTCAGAGGCGCTGCTCTCACTCACTGTGACTTGGCACACAACTGAATGAACCACGTCAACAGGTTACTCAACTGCCCCCTGCCGGCTCAGTTTTTTGGGGCTGGCCCCTCAGAGGCAACATGTGCCAGTACTCTCCCTTCCTAAGGTGTGTGGCTTGGGGGCTCCACAGTCCCAGCAGTGATCTGTTTGGTGTGTTTTCACCAGGGAAAAAAAGTTGAGTGACCTGTTGCCATGGCACAGTCAACTGGGTGGTCTAAGAGCTCCTCTGGGTCCTTCAGCTTCTGAAGCCCAGCAACTGTTTGGTTTTCTTTCCTCTGCAATTCCCTTCTTTTACTTATTTCCTAGAGAGTAATACAAAGTCTTTCCCTGGTCACATGGAGCTTGTTTTCCACTTGGGCATCATGGGTACACGGTATAGCCAGCTGGGTGTATTTTTCACAGGGGGAAGAGTAGTTGAGCAACCTGTTGACATGGTACAGTCAGCTGGCTGCTCCCAGAGCTCATATGGGTGTCTCAAGCTCACCCGTTTGGTGTATTTTCCCCTGGAATTCCCTATTTGTTCTTGAGAATAATATGAAGTCTTTTCCTGTCACATGGAGCCAGTTTGTTCCACTTGGGCATCATGGGCTTCAGCTTCTGAAACCCACCTCTTTGGTGCGTTTTCACCATGGGAAAAGTATTTGAGCTACCTCTTGACATGGTACAGTGAGGTTATTTTTTTTTTAAAGTCCTTGTTCTTTAAAAAGGGACAGAATGAAGAATAGTGCCAGCAATGGATGTTTAGAAATGGCTTTGGTGTGGGGTGTAATGCAGATGAATCAAATAATTTCTCTCACTGGGGAAGGACACTTCAAAAAATGGCCATTTGTTTTCAAAGGAGGGGAATGATGGCAGTGCATTCTGGGAAGATGACATCACACACCCCCACCACTTGCATGGCATTTTTTTCCCATAATGTACCAGCAAGCCGTCAGATGGATCTTGTTAGCCGTGAGCAAGGAAGAGGATGGAAAACTCAGTTGGTTCTAGTATAATGTTTAATACCCCATAACCCAATATATTTTTGTTTTTGTTTTTTTTCAACCATAGATCTGGAGTATGAAACAAGATAGTTGCGTCCATGATTTACAAGCACACAACAAAGAAATTTATACTATCAAATGGAGTCCTACAGGACCAGGAACAAACAATCCAAATGCCAATCTTATGTTAGCAAGGTAATATTTCATCCTTTCATTGTACCAGTCAAGCAGGTGACAAAGTTTTTCCTCATCTCCCATCTCGTTACCCCTCCCTTCGTTTTCCTTCTGTAAATGTGTGTGTCTGCAATATCTTTTAACAGGACAGGAAGGATCACTAACTGGACCTCTGCTTTAAGAGAGACCCTCGTATTAAAGAAGAGATTTTAACAACGCCATCAAATTAAAAAAAAATAAAAATGAAATTTAATCTATCTGTTTTTCTGTTGGCAGTGCATCCTTTGATTCTACTGTTAGGTTATGGGATGTAGACAGAGGAATTTGCATCCACACTTTGACGAAACATCAAGAACCTGTGTACAGTGTAGCTTTCAGTCCTGATGGGAGGTACCTGGCCAGTGGCTCTTTTGACAAATGTGTTCACATCTGGAATACACAGGTACACATGCTGTTTTTATATGAACCAGTTTGTTCAGTGTGTTTTAGACTTATTCAGTGTTCTAAAGCTGTTTCAGTTGCTGTAGCTTTGTGTATTCAATATAAATCAATATTAAGTAGAATATGAGAAGGTGGCTTTCATCCATTCAAATGAGGTAAAACTTAGAATTTAAAATATGACTTTTCTGTGTAAACCACAAACTAATATTCTTCTTCGAGTGGTCCCCGTGGATGCTCCACAATAGGTATCGGGCTCGCCCAGCGCCGCAGATCGGAAATCTTCCAGCAGTTTCTCCTGGATCGCGCATGCGCCGGCGCGCGCCGATCCCCTGCGCGCCCCCGGCCACGTGCGCGATCCGGTCCCCGCCAGTTCCTTCTCAACCGCCATCGGCTGCAGATGGAATCCGCTCAGGCTAAGGCCAGAGTCAGATTAGATAGTGTTTTCTACATGTAATTTGTTGTTTGTTTTTTTTTTTACGGTTACAAAAAAAAAAAAAAAAAAGAGAAGAGCAGAGAAGAGAAGAGCGGACGTGAAGGCCAGTTAGGCTGCCCGCTGCCCCGCAGGCCGGTGATCGCGATTTGGGTAAAAAGGCACGGATTAAGTGCTAAGTACCCTATTAACAGCAAAGGACTCACCGGAATGGCCTCTTCAGGTTTTAAAAAGTGTGAGTCATGCCGTGAAGCTATGCCGGCCTCCGATGGGCATAGTGAATGCATCCACTGCCTGGGGGAATCACACGTTACCCAGAAGTGTTCTCACTGTGCTAAGCTCACAGCCAGGGCCAGGAAAGACAGAGAGATGAGGCTTAAAAGGCTCTTGTTTGACAAGGCTCTCCAGCCGGACTTGCCGGAGAAGCCTCACCCAGAAGGGCCCTCTGGGTTGCATAAGAGGAAGGCAGCTTCTCTGACCCCCTCGGTGCAGAAATGGAGGAAACTCTCCCCAGCTCGATCCTTGCCGGCGGTTTCAGCGAGCAGGATGAGCGGAGCACACAGCCCCCAGCCACATACTCAGGCAGCGCATGTTGCAGAGGCTCAGCCTCCGGTTACACAACAGCCAGCACGCGGCGCCTAGAGCGTCAGTGAGGCAAGCGCCAGACCCGGCAGCACCGGCCCCCACGGCACCAACGGTGCAGGGGCACCAGGCACGGAGCCTGCAGGCACTGGAGGAAGTTACCTGTGCGGCACCGCAGCTGATTGTGCCGAGCGTGGCGCCAACAGCAGGGCTGAGATCCCTGGCACGGGATGGGGCGGTGCCAGCCCCGCAGGAGAGGGGCAAGGCAAAATCAAAAACCCAGCACTGCAGCCCATCTCCGGACAGGGCTGCACTGCTGTTAGCACCAAGCCCTCCCCCTGTGATACACACGCCGCACCAAAGGCCTGTGTCCCCACCGGCCTATCCAGAACCTCCTTCTCCGTTCCTCCAACCAATGTCACCATGGCTTGGGCCACCTTCACCATTTCTGGGATTGGATCCCCTGGAGTACTATCACAAGCCAGTTTCACCTCTGTGTCATCGCGGAGGTCTCGCTCTCCCAGACATTGGGGGTACACACCCCGTGAGTGGTCTAGGTCTCCATCCCCGGACCCTTGCCCATGCTGCCATGGTTGTCCTTATCATGCTGGACACAGACACCGCAGACCTACACGTAGGGGCAGGTCCCCCCTGGCCACTCAGTACCCCCGTGGACACTCCCGATCGGGGACGGAAACACAGTTGTCTCAAGGGGAGTTAATTTTAGAACCCCGAGACTTTCCTTCACAATCCTCCAGCGAGCAGGTACACCATCGACCGCAGGAACCTGAGAGTTCAAGGGAGGTTTACCCCAGTGGTTCCTCCTCATCCTCCCCAGATGAGCCCATGGCCCCTGGGGATGTCTCCCACCCGGATGACCTTAAACAATTTCAGGAGCTATTTAAAAGGGTGGCTTTCACGCAAGACATTCAAACAGCAGAGGTGCAGGAGAAACATCACAAACTCCTGAAAAATTTGAGACCCCCGGCTTCATCCAAAATTGCTATTCCGCTGGACGAAGCCATTATGGAGTCAGCCACTACTATATGGCAGACTCCGGCCTCTGTTCCGCCTACGAACAAGAGAGCAGATAAGAAGTACTTCGTCCTGGCAAAGGGCATGGAGTTCCTCTTCAGTCACCCACAACCAAATTCTTTGGTGGTCGAATCGTCCCAGCAGAGGTCAAAGGTTTCTCAGTACAAATCGGGGGGATTGGACAAAGATGCTAAGAAGCTAGAGCTGTTTGGCAGGAAGGTATATTCCTCTTCTACCCTGCAATTGAGAGTGGCAAATTATGCGGCACACCTAGCAAACCATAATTTTGATAATTACTCCAGGCTTACTCCCCTCATGGATTCACTTCCGGAAGACAAAAAGCCGGTGTTAAAGGCAATTGTGCAAGAGGGCTACGCAGCATCGCAGACGGGAGTCCAGATTGCCCTGGACGTGGCGGATACGGTGGCACGTGCAACGGCTACAGCAGTGGTCATGCGTAGAGAATCCTGGCTCCAGACATCTGGTATCCCGAGGGACCTACAGGCGAAGATCGTGGACCTTCCCTTTGATACACAAAAGCTGTTTGCAGGCTCAACCAACTCGGTCCTCCACTCCAGTAAGGACTCGAGAGCTACACTTAGAACCTTGGGCATTTATACTCCTCCATACAGAAAGAAAAAATTTTATCCTCAGCAAAGACGCTACCCGTACCAACCACAACGTGCTCAATATCAACGGGGCTACGACCAAGGGCGCCATCAACAGCAGCAACAGTACAGAACTCCGAGGCGACGTTCTCAACAAAGCCGTACGCCCTCGGGACAGGCCCAAAGGCAACAAGTTTGACGGGTATGTCGGGGGCTGCACTATCAATACCGTCGCTCAGTGCCACTCTCGTCTCGTGTTCCATCATCACCTCAGACTGTTCCACTACCAATGGCAAAAGATCACCACAGACAAATGGGTGCTGGAGATCATAGCCACGGGTTATGCGATCCCCTTCCAGTCGCTCCCACTGATGAAGCCTCCCTCCAGGCCTCACCGCCGGGACGCTGCCCACGAGGCGAGGCTCAAGCAGGAGGTGGATCACCTTATGTTCATAGGGGTGGTGGAAAGAGTGCCGGAAGAATTCCAGGGGAAAGGTTTTTATTCACGCTACTTCCTAACAGAGAAGAAAACAGGAGGCTGGAGGCCCATCTTAGATCTTCGGGGCCTCAACCATTACTTGCGCAAGCAACGTTTTCGGATGATCACAGTTGCCTCCATACTCACGGCACTGGACGATGGAGACTGGTTTGCAGCCCTCAACTTACAAGATGCTTACTTTCATATAACAATCCACCCAGGACACAGACGCTTCCTCCGCTTCACGGTCGGCAAGGAGCACTTCCAGTACAGGGCTCTTCCGTTCAGCCTCTCCTCAGCCCCCAGAGTCTTTACCAAAACCCTGGCAGTGGTGTCAGCCTACCTGCACAGACAGGGGGTGTTTATTTTCCCATATCTGGACGACTGCCCGCTGAAAGGGGCCTCGAAGGCGGAGGTCTCACGCGTGATACACGTCACAGGGGACACGTTTTTTTCGCTGGGCCTAGTCATCAACCTCGCAAAGTCAAAGACCGAACCCACACAAGATATAGAGTTCATAGGGGCACGCATAAACTCTATCACAGCAAGGGTGTACCTACCCGACGCCCGCTTCCGCGCCATCAGTTCGCTGGTGCAAGTCATCACATACAGCCCCACGGTGCCGGTCTTAACGTGCTTACAGCTGCTGGGCCACATGGCGGCAGTGACGTTTGTGGTACAGAATGCCAGGTTACACATGCGAAGCCTGCAGCATTGGCTGGCGAGCGTTTACAAACCGGCATCCCACACCATCCACAGGGTGGTGTCGCCCACAACAGAGGTGCGCAGATCCCTGGCGTGGCGGGAAAACCCCAAGAATCTGCTAGTGGGGGTGCCCTTTCACCAACCACAAATTGCTGTTTTTCTTACTACCGACACCTCCCACATAGGATGGGGAGGGAGCGCACATCAGCGACAAGGTGACGCAAGGGCTATGGTCCCCTGCAGAACAGACATTGCACATAAACATACTGGAGCTCAGAGCAGTGTTCAATGCCTGCAAACAGTTTCAAGATGACCTACATGGCAAAGTAGTTGGGATCAATACCGACAATACCTCCACTATGTTTTACATCAATCGACAAGGAGGAGCACGATCCCGTGCCCTATGTGCGGAAGCAGTCCAATTGTGGAACTGGTGCATTGCCAACAACATAACGTTGAAAGCCTCATACTTGCCGGGCGCTCACAACGTGAAAGCAGATCAGCTGAGCAGGCGCTTCGCACTCACGCATGAATGGCAGACCCGCTCCGATCTGCTACGACCCATTTTTCGTACATGGGGGTTTCCCAAGATAGATCTGTTTGCCACCCAGTACAACAAGAAGTGTCCCCAGTACTGCTCCAGGGCAGGAGTGGGGTGGGGGTCCCTGGGGGACGCATTCATGGTTTCATGGAGGGGCCCCCTACTTTACGCGTTCCCCCCCACAGCTCTTATCCACAAGGTCTTACAGAAAGCCAGAAGGGAGAGAGCTCGCATGATACTCATAGTCCCAACTTGGGATCAGCAGCAATGGTTTCCCTTGCTTCTGTGCATGTCGGACCGCCCACCGCTCCCTCTACTGGTGGCGCCAGACTTACTCACGCAGGCTCAGGGGTCCATAGTGCACCTGCACCCTCAGGGTCTGCGTCTACAAGCATGGCTAATCCATGGCTCAGCTCCTTAGAAAGCACATGCACGGAGGGAGTACAACAAGTCCTGGAATGTAGCCGAAGGACTTCCACCAGGAGGACTTGCAAGCAGAAATGGACTCGATTCACAGCCTGGTGTTCTGCCAAGCAGTTAGCTCCCCTTGACGTTCCTATACCTGTAATACTAGAATACTTATTGGACCTCAGGAGAGGTGGGCTTTCTCTATCCTCGCTAAAGGTCCACCTCGCCGATACATCAGTCTTTCAGCATACAGAGGAATGGCCCACGGTATTCACCCATCCTATCGTTACCAGGTTCTTGAAGGGGCTGGTAAACCTGTACCCCCCTCGGAAACCACTTCCACCATTGTGGAATTTGGACTTGGTGCTCAGCACGCTATCGGGTCCACCCTTTGAACCATTAGCCACAGTTCCCCTACGTCTCCTTACGATAAAAACAACCTTCCTCCTTGCAATTACGTCAGCCCGCAGGGTGAGTGAGCTTGCAGCAGTGATGGCAACGCCGCCCTGCACAGTATTCTCAAAGGAGGCGGTAACCTTAAGGCTGCACCCAGCCTTTGTTCCAAAAGTTTCTTCGGACTTCCATCTTAACGAACCAATAGTTTTACCCTCGTTTTACCCGAAGCCTCACAGCTCCGGTAAGGAGGCACGCCTGCATCTCCTGGATGTGAGGAGGGCGTTGGCCTTCTACACAGACAGAACTAAGTCCTTCCGGAAAACGGACAGGCTTCTAGTCTCTCTTGCTCCCAGGTCAAAAGGAGAAGGTCTCTCTTCACAGAGAATCTCAAAACACATCGTGTCCTGTATAAAAATGTGCTATGAGCTTCGAAAGACTCCTTTGCTGGCCCCGCCCAGGGCTCACTCCACCAGGGTGGTGGCGGCATCAATAGCCTTCTTCAAGGGCATCACGTTAAAAGACATCTGTAGAGCGGTGACTTGGTCATCCTACAACACCTTCACCAAGCATTATGCCCTACATCATGTATTCGAAGAGGATACCCGTCTGTCGACAGCAGTCCTCTCGGGGGCAAGCTGCACATAAACCGATTACCCACCTCCTTACTTGGGTTACTGCTGGGTAGTCACCTATTGTGGAGCACCCACGGGGACCACTCGAAGAAGAAAGAGAAGTTACTCACCTGTAGTAACGATGGTTCTTCGAGATGTGTCCCCGTGGGTGCTCCACCACCCACCCATCCTCCCCGCTTCGGATCTCTGTCTAGTGTTTTTCAGGAGCATCCGAGGTGGTTGGTCAAGGAACTGGCGGGGACCGGATCGCGCACGTGGCAGGGGGCGCGCAGGGGAGTGGCGTGCACTGGCGCATGTGCGATCCAGGAGAAACTGCTGGAAGATTTCCGATCTGCGGCGCCGGGCGAGCCCGACACCTATTGTGGAGCACCCACGGGGACACATCTCGAAGAACTGTCGTTACTACAGGTGAGTAACTTCTCTTTCCCAGATGTTATGCTGAAGTTGTGTTTCTTCAGTATCAAGATTCAACACACACCCATGTAGTGGGGTCTAAAAAGGATAAATATTTGACTTGTTCATACATGGGTCTAGTTGTTATCCAAAGCAGCTACATCAGTGATACATGATGATGTTGTATATGTTGGATTCAGTTCCAGAAGAACATAACTGTGTATCCAGAAATACTGGAATGTAATTGCTGTTTTTCAAGGAGACCTCTGTATTAGGATTCTTGATATTCTGAAATAGAATCCCAAGGTTTGTGCCAATGAACAAGTTTTTAGTTACAATCAAAAATGCCAAGTTTTCTTATATTGTAGTCAGTGGGTCTCTCATAGTAACTACTTGAATCAACTCCTATGTGGTGTTTGTATAAACATAAATTGAAACCAGTGTTTCTGATTTACTCTATAGCAACTTATTCCAGGAAGCTGCTTAAGGAGTTAAGAGCTGTTTCTTTAAGCCTTGTCTCAGTGCAAGATTTGGCACGTTCATATGCAGGAAGCAGATGTCCCCCAGCAGTAATATTTTATTAGACTTTGTTTCCTCTTTGATCTTCCTAAATATTGTGCACTAAACATAAATTTCCTGAATAGGATGCCAGTAGAGTATCCAACTAGTATATATTAGTTCTTATAATCTGGGAATCTCAACCACACACATTCTATTGACTGATCTTCACTCAGAAATATTTTCTCAAAGTAGATTTTGTAGTGACTGATTCTCATGATGGATCCCGTGTTTGATTATCTCTTCTGTTTATTCCCTCTGGAGCACATGCCATTGGCCATTGTAAAAAGACAAGATAATGGGTTAGATGAACCTTTGGTCTGGCCCAGTATGGCTGTCCTTGTGTTTGTGGTGGTGGTTGCACCAAGACCCATATCGCAAGTAATCCACACGTATGGTTACATCCTGCCTCTTTCCAGTTCAAGTATAATGTCTTTCATATTCTTTTTGATATGCAGACATACCATACAGTATATTTTTACCATTGATATCTCCAGCAGATGGCAAAGCTGCCCTGGAAACGAATTGTTCACATACTTCACTACAAACGCAAAAAAAAAAAATTAAAAAAAAAGTCTAATTTTTTTAATTCATACAACTGCATTTCTTCAAAAATTTTCAAGCAAAACAAACCCATTTCAAGTGAAAGGTAGCTGTTTTTGCATCAAATGAAAATATCCTAACTATTTCAGTGAATTTTGGAGAAAAGCAAAGCATTCTGCTAAAAGTTGTGTGAAAGGTGATGGCAAAAATATTTGCGCAGAACTTTGCAGGAATATGCTCACCTGCTTTGCACAGCTGAAACAAGAATGCTGTATGCAAATGAAAGTACAATCTGCCTATCAAAAATTTCCTTTGTAACTCCTGATAAAAATTAAGGTAGGTTATGCCCTTATTTTACAAAACCTACCACAGGATCTTTATTAAAGTAAACTGACCATGACTATCGGGTGTGCCTCTCATCTGAAAGGTAACAAACCTGTTTATCATGGGTATACAGGATTACAGAGTTTCATAAACGTTTTAACATAATGCTTAAATGTATGTGAGATCTTACATGGATCATTTCCCCTGTAGAGAATTTCATTCTTTAAAAGTGACACATATAGTAGACCCCCGACTTACACAGGGGTTTCATTCTTGCGCAATCCCACATAAATCAAAATTCGCACAACTTGGGAGAGCTGCACTGGTCAGTTTTCTGTCTCCTGTGAGAGGCGGGGCAGCGGAGAGCCTGGCTCTGGGCTGTCCACCGCTCACAGAACAGGGGAAACTGACCTGTGCTGATGAGCTGGTCAGTTTTTTCACTCCCCTTGGAGCAGCATCCTAACTCTTGGCTCTACCGTCCCTGATAGGAGCAGGGAATCTGCTGCCTTGCCTGGTTCCCAGCTCCCTGCCACTTGCTGAAGCCAGGAATCTGACCAGCACAGCAACGCTGGTGTTTCCCCACTCCTGTCAATGGTGGTAGCCAAGTGTCAGGCTGCTGCCCTAGACAGGTGCTGGAAAACCACTCCTGTCACGGGTGGCAGCCTGACTCTTGCTGCCTCTGACAGGAGCGGAGAAACCGTACTTATCAGGGGCAGCAGCTGCTCCTGTCGGGTGGCATCTCAGCTGCCGCCTCTGACAGGAGCAGGGAAACTGACAGCTGAGTCAGCTGCCACCCCTGACTCCAGCCAGAACTAGTCAGTTTCACCACTTCTCTGAGTGGCATTAACCCAAGATGTGCGCAACTTGAGTGTGCTTATCTCAGGTGTCTGCTGTACTGTACAAACTCAATTTTCTCATGTTCATTTTATCATACTAATTGCATATCATTTGTTCCCTTCTAGACGGGTGCTTTAGTTCACAGTTATCGAGGAACAGGAGGGATTTTTGAGGTTTGCTGGAATGCAGCAGGAGACAAAGTTGGAGCAAGTGCTTCAGATGGTTCAGTAAGTATAACAGAGTAAACATGTTGTACATATATATTTGTATTTATTTTTTGGAAAATCAGTGAACTGAACGACTTGGTTAAAAGAAGAGATATTTTGCTTATTCTGCTACATTTCAAAGACTTCATATCAGTTAAAATAAGTTTTCATATAGTCTGCATCATGTAAAAGTGGGTGGCCAGCATTTTGGTATTCCTAAGGAGGTCTCGGAATGTGAAGATATTTGTTCTCTACTTATCCTAAAGGGAAGACAGTGTGAATATATTCTGACAAAATACAAAGATATTTCTCCATGAAGTTCATTTGTCATGAGATGCTAGTTTTAAATGCACATTTTAAAAAAGTTATTTCTACCATCTCTGGTGAGGTTTGTTAATGAGATGATGTATTTAAATCCACCCACAGCTTTCCCTCTTAGTTATACCAGAAAGTGGTACTAGTGAAACAAAAGGACGGTGTCTTTGAACCAAGTGATGAACACATTTATAGTTTGCATGTGTTTTGTCTTATTCTGGTAGGAAAGCCTCAATTTGTGGACATGCAGGAACTCCAGGCTTTAGCAATTGGTGCTTCCTCTGATTAGATTAGGATAGGAGACTGTGTACTATTAGATGTTCTTTTCCTGGCTTGTCCAATCTGTTCTAATATTTCTTCCTCCCACATGCAGATTTAATGAGATAGATTTCTTGGCTTTTATCTATCTGGAACCTAACACATATTACACAAAACAATTCACAGTATCATTTTTGTTAGTTTACTATCACAAAAAACAAACAGCTGAAGTTCTAGTTACGTCTTGTTTTGAATGTTTTTTAAATAACCCCCCTCATTAACTATTGTGTGTCTTGACTAGCTAATGAATTCTCTATGTGAAAAAGAAATAGTAGTTCAATATTATTGTCATTTACACATAAGTTTTGCTTTTGCATAGGAATTGCCTGAGACTAGCTATTTTTGTCACTATATTCAGGTAAATCCCATGGTGGTGATTGTTATGTGTATATTAGCAGAGTGTTCAGAGACACTTAATCTTATTGTTCTGGGCATTGTCCAAACATAAAAGAAAAAAGATGGAACTTGCTACAAAGATCTTGCAATTTTAAGGATGACAAGACACATCAGTGGGCTATAGAACACCTATAGGGGCTGGAGATTGCAGAACAGAAGACGGGGTAGCAGTACAAGGAGCACCTGGTTACAGCATAGAGGGGAAAAAAAAGCCCCTTTTTAATCAAATGGTCAGCTAATCAGGGAATAACAATGTAAAGGGTAACATTTCAATAGCAGGTACATCAGGTTTTCTAAAATGACTTAGGAGCTTAGGCTATGTCTAGATTACAGTGATTTGTCGACAGAATTTGTTGTCGGAAGATATCTTCTGACAAAACTTCTGTCAACAGATCATGGCCAAATTGCCAAGCGGATTGCAAGAGTGATCTGCTCTGTTGACAGAGAGCAGCTGGACTGCCTGATCACTCTCTCGACAAAGCGGCCAACCGGAAGCACTATATACAGGGCTGCCCTGTGTCCCAGAAGCCGTGTGTTGCCAGAGGGCCCCCCAGACCATTCAGACCAGCTTTCTGTTGACAGAGGCATTGTGCCTCATGGGGAGTGCGATAAGACTGTCGACACAAGTGCTGTGTTCTGTCAATTTACTTGGGAATCTGGATGCTCCCCTGGTTTGCGTTTTGTAGACAAAGCCCTCTAGTTTAGACGTAGCCTCAGTTTTAATAAAAGTCAACGAGACTTCAGTTGCTAAATGTCTTAGGTGCGTTTGAAAATTTTACCAACAGTCTCTTTAAATTGTATCCATAGTTTGTAGATAATGCACCATGTTCATTATGTTGTTTGTTTTTTTTTGTCAATCTATATAGATTTGTGTTTATATTACACACTGAATTGGGTAGCTGTAAAAATACTGTATGGTGTGCATTTCCTTAAATGTATTTCTTTTTTCATACAGGTTTGTGTATTAGACCTACGGAAATAGCGGTATTAGTTGGAAGCCATGGACCGACTATGAATGTGTACATAGCCAAAATGACTGTCCCTAACCCATGTACTGCTATAGTCTCAATTGAACCATGGCCAGTCCAGTACAGCCAAACCTAAAAGAAATATATACATATACTGTATATAAAATAAAATAAAGATTACACCCTGAAGAGGATGACAGAGTTTTGTCACAGCTTGTGAATCCTGTTCACCAAGTGCTGGAATCTGCTGTGCCCCAAAATAGCATTTAGAAGTTTCACGTATGAAAAACAGAAGAGAGAGAAATATACCATACAAGAGCAGACCGTACATGTACCAAATTTGGAAGATACTAATGCCAGCTTTTATTTCCCCCTTTTTAAATCCAGAGTCACGATGGTTTGTGGTTTTGTTTTCCCCCCTCCCTTTTCAGTAGTTGAGCAGTTTGCGTGTACAGAGAAGATGGACTTACATAAAACCTGCAGCGATATTTTGTTCTTAGCTTTTAAACATTGGGGTTTATTTTGGTTAAGTTTACGGATGCATGAAGTAAGGGAGTGAATCAGTTCCTTGTTTATATTTTTTCACCTTAAACAGAGTTTCTTTTAAAAGATATATATTTTAACGCATTATTTCAAGAGGTAGAGTGAATGGACTTGTGGATATTTGGTACATTCTGTGGCTCTGAGAGCACAGTTCTGAGTGGGGAGGGACAGGGGATGGTGGGTGACTAGGGGAGAGAAAAAACTCACCTCTGAGACATGAAGTTTCACATTCTGTTAATCTAGAAAGTACATCAGCAATGGGTATAATGCTGTGGTTTATTTCTAATAGCACGGCTGAAATGCAGTAATTTCTTATTTGGGACATAATTCTGCTAAACTTAATACTAGAAGGGCACAAGAAAAACAGAAGAAAATACAGGGGTGCAAACAAACAAACATATGCATCTTCTGTTGCTTTGAGACCATAGCTAACTTATGGTTAAATTGTGCACTATTGTGAAAAGGAGCAAAATGTAGTTTGGGGTGGGGTGGGGTTTGGTTGGTTGTTTTTTTGTTTTTTAAAAGAAATTAAATCTTTTGGATGAGGGTTCATGCCACAGCTTCTACAAGTTGCCCATCTTTGTTTGTAGGAGCTCAGATGTTTAATGTAACCAAATTCCAGTAATGAAAGTATCTAATGTAATTTTTCTTTATACAAAATAAAATCTTTGGCATATATTTGATAACACTGCCATTAACAGGCAAAATGTTTACTACCTTAGATTTAAAAAAAATCTTAAAAACAGAGGACTTGCTTCAAGTTTATTTTAGTAGCAGTGATTCAGCTTATTTAAAAGATGAATACTTGCACTAATTCCCCTGCTGCTCCAGTCCTGCAGTTTGTTGTATCTTGTGACTACATTTTTTCCAAATATAAGGTAGATGTAAGCTGCTATTTTTTTAATAATCACTACTATACTGTGTCTTTTACTCTGTTTACAATATCAGATATTTTTCTTACAGCGACATATATATAAGCAGCAAACCTTTTTCTGCCCATGTGATTAAAAGTATATTGAAAGTGATTTTATTTGTAAATTATAGCATGAGGTCATGTTAATACCTATATGGAGTCAAAAGGGTTTTGTCTCATGTAACATGCCAGGCGTATAAATCTCTATAAAAAGAGGCTGACAAATCTGTCTCTCACACATTTAACATAACAAATGGTTTATATTATAGAGCTTTGCAAATAATTATCAGTTTTATAACACTATTTCAATCACAAATTAATTTGATGGCTTATGATTGCTAACCTTTAACTTTTTTGTAGTTAATATTAATTGATTTAATCCAAATAATGCAGCTTTTACATTTTAACAGAACTGTTCTTTAGGCATTGATTTCTGGTATTGCCACAGATGACTTGAAGCAAGTCTGAGTTTGGCTAAGGTAGGGTGGCAGTTTGCCAGTGGTAAAGAGAAGACATACATTCTTAATTTGTATCCTAGTTGTTATCAGTGGGGCAGATAATGCTGTAATACACCATATTTAACAACAACCAAACATTCATATCCATAAAGGCAGTCATTCATAATGGTTCTGTGCCAGATATTTTTAGCGGTTTGAAACATACTGCTGTTTAGAACAACTACTCTGTGAGTTACATTATATAGAAGACCTAATATCTTGAGTGTCTGGCACTTGAAATATTGCTTTTGTCGCTGGAGGTTCATGACTGTGGCTGACCTCTGTCATTATTCAGAAAAATTTTAAAAAAATCTGTGCAATAATTTTAAACTGTGCTCCCAGGAATAGACACAAATGTTTTGAGTATATTTAAGCTGCATTTTTCCTTTAGCAATGCATTTGTCGATTGCACTGAATTAAAATTGAAAGTCAGAGGTGATTCTTGATAGTACTTTTGTATTTTAATATGGACAGTTTATTCACATTCATACAAGGTATTGGATGGTTGTTTCAGCAAATTAAAACTAAAGTTATGGAGTTCTGTGACATGACAGCAAAACCACAGCCATATTTGATGGTGTTGCCACTTGTCTTTTTCTCACTCTTCAGCTGTTTCAGTTTTGAGTAGTTTTAGCTGTTTAAGCATAATGTCAAATATCCATAACTAGAAAATACAGGGCTTCATTACTACATGACTGTGGGTTTTCAGATGTTTGTACACGCTTCAGGAATATCAGTTTCATAGGGCTGGGTGTCTCTGGATACATGAGCCAGACATCGTGCTGGTGTGAATCAGCAATGATCTGGCTGTGAGGATCCAGCCAAGATATTTTTTGCTGCTGTTTTTTATCAACATGCCACAGCGCTGCTCCTGTTCTGCACAAACTTCCTTCTCTCTGATTTAGTATTCAGTATTAGCCATATGCATGCATGATACTTATTTCCATGGTTTACGTGAGGCAAGAAGGAGCACCATGGTCATTAGATTCTTTTCTAGTGCACATGTAGTAGAACAGAGTAGATCTTTTACACACCTCCCGTCAAGGGGTACATGCCTAATAAAAAGACCCAGTTCTGAGAAGACTTAGGCAGATGTTTAATTTTTCGTGCGAAATGTCCACTTGAAGTTAGCTGGGCTGCTCTCAACATGTGAAGATAAATGTGTATAAATCCTTGTGCATGTTTATAAATAACATTTTTTCCAGCACAATGATTTCTTGGGGGAGAATTGTAGTTCGGGAGAGCTGGTCAAATTTACAGATGGGATGAGGCATGAGCTGCTATCAGATTTGCATTTTTTCTTTTTTAAATCATGAGCTTTGGAATTTCTTATTTCTCATTTCTGCATAAGGAGTTTCAGGTTTTCCTGGAGATTTCCTCATTTTCTATTTTTACTTCTGTTCCTGTGATTTAAAATTGATGTAAAGATTTCCAAACCTTTGACTTTCTAGTATTGTTTACACAGTATTTTAAGTCCTCAAAACCTTTTTTTTTTAATTGTGGTGTTGATAATGCTGTTGCTTAGTAAATCTTTACAGGGTTAAATGGTTTATCTGACAGAGGACTGGAACTCTTCTATGAAATAATAAAAGTGCCTCTTTTTCTGAGTTGGGGAGGGAAGTAATAATTATCAGAGTTTGCATGGCAACAGTTGAAATATGTTTCTGAAAAATTTTGGGACACTTTAGAAAATCTTAAGAGAAAGGCCAAAGATTTCTACCAACTTTAATTTTTACGTTTTCAGTGCACTCCTTTTTCCTTACACTTCGTACCTCATGTGATGGTATTCAGTGAGACATTGCTGACTTTAAAGCATCCTTGGTATTAAGGAAGGTTTTAGGCACATTAGGGCTGTTGTACCAGTTGGCCTTGGATTTGCCTATAGAGCAATCTAATAACTAATTATTTTAATTCTGTCATGTGATGGACCTTCATTAGAATTGTATATGTGGCTTTTCAGCTTATAAATTAAAGGTAGTATATTTCCTCTGTTTATTAAAGAGAAGTCATGGGACCCAATTCTTCTGTCCTTAGTCAAAAATCCCATTGACTTTTTCACTGCAGGGGAAAGTTTTGCCTAAGAAACCACTGGAGGATTGGATCAATCTAAGTATTGGTATAATGGGCCAGAAAGAACACCTATTCACTCAGTGGAAATTTTGCTTGAATAAACTCTGCAGTATTTAGCTCAGTAGTCCTTTCCTTGGCAAGCAGTACTCTCCTACAGACCTCTTCTTTGTACTGAAAATGCCTGTAGGACTTGTATGAAGAGGGATCAACAGAAGTCTGCTAAAAGCAGGAACAACATTGTGGCATGTTGAAAGTAAGTACTGCTTTGGAAGATGGCAGTAAATCTCCATGAAGACACCTGACCTTTTCCCAGGTGAAGAGGGAGGTATATTCAAGTTTTAGTCCTTCCTCCAGTTCAAGCTCTGAAATATATTCCATAATGACTTTTCAACATTACTATGATTGAAGGCAGACAAAACAACAGAAAAGTGCACCATTTCTTTTTTAAAATAGCAGATTTTGTGTTAGAGCTTCAGCTCCCATAGTTTTGAAAAGGTACCGAATTCTCTTCTTTCCTGGGTTGAAGCCTGATGTTAATTTAGGATATGAATTTTTTCCTTTTAGTAACAAGCATTTCACTTCTTAAGGGTTTCCTGGCACATTGTGGTTAAAGTCAGGAAAACAGTCTGCATGTCATTGCTAGTCCAGTGTACTTGGCAATCTTGTTTCACAACAGACTGCAGGGTGCAGATTGGTAATCTTAGAATACAGAAATATTTTTTAATCTCTCTCTCTCAACATTTACACTGTAGTTGCAATGGTTTCATTTTGAAGTTACAAATCCGTTGGGTCTAATTCTGTGAGCCTACCTATAGCACTGGATTAAAATGTCTGCATCATTTCTTCAGTTATCCAGTTAAACTACAATTGTTGTAAAAGTGTAAACAGCCCATGACAGTTTTTTGTACTTGTTTAAAGGACTTTCATTGTTCATTTTTCATGATTATTGTCTAAAGAAGACTGATATAGATGTTCTATACTGTCCTGGACCATGTTAATTACACTATGATATTATTTTGGTTTTACATCACAATGATTTATCCCCAAAACCCATATCCCTTCTAGGCACATTTTCTGTTGCAGTTTCCCTTTGCATTGTATTGCTCTGACAACTGTAATTTGAATCAGATCTGAAAGAGGTCCAGAATAAAATATATTTTGATATTATGTTGGCTGTATGTTCTGTAAAGCATTTTAAATATAAGGTATTTGGTACAGTATATTTGCAAACGGTTGGCATGGTAAAAAGACAAGTAATGTTATAGTAAGTGTACATGTATTTTAGCACATTTTCTTTTTAAATGCAAAATAATTCATTTAATGATAATAGCGGGGAGTACTCTTAAATGCATAGCAGTAGTAATGCTGTATCACCTTGATTCAGGAAGGAACATTACCCACCTTAGTTTCAGTGATACTGCTGCATTCTTCTCGCATGCTAAAAATTAACATACACATTTAACTGCCTTGGTAAATCGTCACCTACATGAAGAATTGTATGTTTGCTTTTAACAAGCTTTTTGGAAAAAAATGGGCATATTAGGTGCTTATTCTTATTTCCCAGGCCTGCAGACGTGGGAAAAGATAGGTAGAAGTAGATGGTGCCCCATTGCACGTGCTCAGTAAAGCATCGGATATTACATGTTAGGGGCATATAATAGGAGCCCTCTAATTAGGGATTTGAATATTTCACTGGTGCCTGAAGTCCAAATCACTTGTATATTGTACTTGAACATTTGTATATCCTTATTCCTTAGCATGGTGCTGGTTTATATTTTCATCTTGACCAGGGACCTGGAGAACTCATAACAGATTTTGTCTTCCAGTGAACAGTGATTTCAAAGCTGTCTAGATCGGGGTGAGCAGACATTGTACATCAAGCCCCATTTTTTTCCCTGCAATTGGCAGTCCCCCACCCCCTCGGATAGCCCTGGAAGTGAGCAGTGGTCTCCCAGAAGTGGCGTGCTGCACTCCCTCAGCAACAGTGGCAGCAGAGGCTGAGGGAGCGAGGTGGGGAAGCAGCAGATAAGACAGCTGTCTGAATGCCACTTTTTCTTTTGAGAAGCTTGGCTTTTGTTTTTAGCTCATTCAAGGAAGAGAGACCAGAAAAAAAAAGACAAATCTCCTTTTCTATCCATTGGACCTACAAGATCATTTCTGTGACCCCGGCATTAATCAGAAAGAGGTTGATAGCAATTGTGCTAGTTTTGTAACTTACACTGCGTCTTATTGTAAGGGATTTTCAGCAGCAATGAAACTTTAAGGAAAATATGTTCCTCTTCGTTTACATCAGACTCTCAGAAGCTTCTCAGCAAGCCTGGCCTACGGTGTCTCAAGGAATAAAGTGTGAATACAACTGACAAAATAGAATTAGCATTTCTAAAGCAAAGCCCTGATGGAGCTTGAGCCCAGAGCCAGTGCTAGGGAGATCTCCAAACACTGCTGGAGGGAGACTTACAGTACTTTCACAGTTGGTGGGAGCAAGCAATGAGTAGCTAGCAGGTGCTGATCCTGCCTGGCCTGGAAGCCCAGCTGTCTACTCCGCATATAGCGTGAAGCCTGCTGGCTTCTCTAATCACCCCATCCCACAACCTCACCTGCATGGGACAGGCTGTGTGCACTGGGAAGCTCAGCCCGAGTTCCCCTGAACACTCAGCTGCTGCTTACTTTGTGGGATGGTCATTAACCAAGCTGCTGTCCTGCAGCAAGGCCACACCGTCCTCAGGATAGATACCAGAAGTGAACTAATGCCATGAAGTGGGGGAGACCAGGAGACAGCTTTTGGCAGAGCTCCGCATAATAAGAGCAGAGTGGCTGTGGGGGAACAGGGAAAGCCCAATTGCGCTGCACCCCTTACAAAATTTCACGCCCCCCATTTCATGCCCCCTGGTCTAGATGGCATCCGAGTTTCCCTTACAGCCTAGAGGTAAAATCCTGGCTTCACTGAAGTCTGTAGGAGTTTTGCCATGGACTTTAGAGGCATTAGGCTTTCTCCCCATATGCTTAAGTAGTTGTTAAATTTTGTTTAATTCTCTTGAGGTGTCTGTTGAGAGTAGCTGCTGTGCATAGTGGCATATTCTTTAATACAAAATTGGTTCCCCCATTAGAACTTGATTTCTGCAGCTGGCCGTCCACCCCCGAGTTCCTTCTTACCATCACTGACAATCATTGGAGCATTTTTTCTCTTGCTCTGCAAGACAGCCCCCAACAGTATTTTCTTATCTGTTTCTTGCTTACATTTAGTAAATTCTTGTGGATTGAGGTTGGTTACTTGATAGTTGCAGGGTTCTCCCCTCCCAACTTTGCTTCATTTTTTTTGTTTCTTATTTGAGTTCCACTCGGGGCATACAGCTCTGGTTTAAGAACTGTCACTTGTGGCAAGCCTGTGCCCAGAGGGGATCTGCATGCAGCTTGCCTCAAGTGCTTAGGTGAAGGACACTAAGCAGATAAGTGCATTATTTGCAGGAGTTCCCAGTCTTGGGCTAAGAGAGAATGAAATCAGCGCTTGAAATTCCTACTTATGCAGTCAGCACTTTAACTTCTTATGCTAGACTGAGTGCACAATGCATGCACTCCATGCAAAGTGTACCAGCTTCTGCGTGGGACGCATCGGTGCCTCTTAAAGAAGACCCAAAAAAAGCATTGGCATTGCTCCCCAGACTGCCAAAATGGGCTCCTCTGGCTGGCACAACTCTTCATCTCTGGTGCTGCATGAGAAGACTTGCAGGGGTTGGTCCCCAGTCAAGGCCAGCAGTCTCCATTTGTCTGTGTACCTCTTGGCAGGGCACCTTAAGGACAGTGAGGCATCTCTGCACTGTCACCTCAGGCCCCAAAGGCAGACTCTTGAGTCCAATGTTGTTGGATTTCCTGGGGCAGGAAGCTCTTAAAGAGGACCTGCACGTGCCTTCAAAGCTGAATATTTTTGAAGTTTCAAGGCACCTGATCCAAATGACTGAGCACACAGCACCAGCTCCAATGCACACTGCATCACCAGCCACAGTGCAGCAGATGTCCCCACACCCTGACACTGCCATCACATGCACTCATGCCAGCGCTGGCTCCTGTATGGCATCGCGACAACCAACTCCTCTGCATTACAGCGGCAATCGCCTCCCCCTAGGTGCCACTCCCCAGCACCATCTGGCACCATCAGCCTCAGAACATACTTTGGAGTCAGAGGTGGCCAGTACAGTTCTTTCACCTGCTTCCACTTTCAGTACTGCCATTGGGAGGCTTCTCTGGCACTGTACACATCTTGATCCTCATTCTGGCAGACACCTGAGCAATGGTAATTCCGTATGCCCTGAGCCTGTCATCAGGGTCCGGGCTTGGCGTCATGGGCAGCTTTGGTGTCCTCGTCCTGCTAGTCACCCATGACTGCAGCAGTGGCTCCTGAGCCCCTTGAGGCCTGTTCAGGTTCAAGTACTTACTCACCACATGTTGACGGACACTGAACAACCAACATTTCAGCTCCCAATGCTTGGGGGATGCCAAAGAGTCCCAGGGTCAGGAGGATCCTCTTCAAAGGAAATCTTCCTCCTCCTCTCTGGACAAGGTGGTCACAGGCATTTCTTCCTCCTTTCCTGCCCCTGATGCGAGGGCACATCAGGACCTTTTTATGGAAGCCTCATTGTGCCAGTGGAAGACCTTGTGGAGTATGTAGACCCAATGATGGATATCTTAGCTCCTAAAGGCCCATCCAGTCTACCACCAGGGTGTTGCAGACCCCAGCCTCTCACACTCCAACAGTGAGAGGAGTAGAGAGACACTACTTTGTCCCCCAGCAGGTGTATGACCATCTTTCCACTCACCCTCCTCTTACATCCCTCATGGTTGATATGGTTAATTACAAGGAGTGGTGGGGCACCTGCGGCTGGCCCCTAAGAACAATGAGACTAAGAAGCTGAACGTCTTTGGCCATAATGTCTACTAAAATGGGGGGCCCCTCTGGCTTTGCATCTTAAATCAGTAGGTGCTGTTGAACAGCTACCCCTAGAACTCTATGCATATGCTGTTAAAATTTTCAGGAGCAATTGACGCAGATTCATATTCAGAGTTCATGGCAGTCCTGGGGGAAGGCAAGACTGTAGTCTGCACTTTCCTTCAGATGGCTCTGGACTCAGCTGACTTGGCCACTAGGTCTATGGCCACATGAAATGCCATGAGGTGCAAAGCCTAGCTATGGGTGACAGGTCTCCCAGTGTAGGTCCAGATCAAAATTCGGGACCTCCCTTTTGACTGCCTGACTGAAAAGAAAGGTATGAGACTGAACAGCCTTAATGATTCCCAGGTGACTCTTTTAAGTCACTTGGGGTCCCCACACTAGGGCCTCAGTGCAACCTATTTAGCCCTCCACTGCCCTCATGCTTCTCCCAGGGACTCCCTAGACAGGAAAACTCTAGCAGGCAGGGCAAAAATAATCATCATAGGTGACCCTCTTACTCATCGTAAGGCCAGGGGAGGACCACTCTAAGCCAACTCCCAGCCCTAAGACCAACCTTTGAGGTGGTACCCAAAGATGACGCACCAGTCCAGTTCCCAGATCTCTTCCCTCTCTCCCACCATTTGGCAATCATCTATCCTATTTCTTCCATGCTTGGTACAGCATTAACTTGGGTCGTTGGATTTTCAACATGGTAGGGTTGGGATATTCCAGCCAATTCTCGCTACCCTCACATGCCCACCTTCAGGGACCCTGCTCACGAGTAACTCCTCGGTCAGGAGGTTTAATCCCTCCTAGACTTAGGAGCAATGGAAAAGTTTCCTCAGGAATTCAGAGGCAGGGGTTTCTATTCCTGGTATTTCCTTATCCCCAGGGCTGAGGACAGGCTAAGCCCCATTAAGAATCTTTGAAATCTGAACTTGTTCATAAAAAGAGCCACAAGTTCCAGATGGTTTCCGTGGCCTCTATGATCCCCTCCCTAGATCTGGGGGACTTAGTACATCACCCTCAACATGAAAGACTCATACTTCCATATTTTCCTCATTCCCACACACAGGAGGTTTCTTAGGTTCATGGTCAGCCCTACCAATCCACAGTCCTCCCATTTGGCCACTCCACGATATCAAGGGTGTTTACAAATTGCCTGGCAATGGTGGCATTTTTTTTACACAAATACTAGGTAGAGGTCTTTCCATACCTCAACAATTGGCTGTCCAAGGGTAGGCCCCAGGAGCAGGTCAGCCAGCACATGCAGCTGGCATGGGTGATCTTTGTCCTGCTGGGCCTCATTCTCAATGTTCCCAAGTCTTAGCTAGTGCCACATTGGGGTCCCTTCTACCCGTGTGAGGGCCCTCCTGCCCAGTCCCACTTTCAGACACTCACAGACATCATTCTCTCCCTTTTAATGGTTCTCTACCACTACAGCCAAGAATTACATGAGGCTCCAGGGCCACATAAGTGGCCTACACATTCATGGTATGGCATACTAGACTCCACCTTTGTCCTCTCCAGATTTGGTTCACAATGATCCACAAGTCCAAACAGGATTCTTAGATGGGCAGATCACCCTGCCCTCGTCACTTTTCTGCTCAGTGAATTGCTGGCTGCAGCCCCAAGAAATGCATGTGGAGGTCCCCTTTGCCAGCCCCCAACCCTCCCCGTCTCTGGTCACATTGGAATCAGACTGGGGAGTACACCTGGGCAAACACAGTACTCACATCAGGGGTTTGCCTCTCCTGCCAGGCCTTCCTTCACCATCTACAGGGCCATTGAGTTTCTGTGCTGATAGACAACACAACTGTGATGTACTATAGAAACAAACAGGCTAATGCTCACTCTTCTCCCCTCTTCTGTGATGCTCTGGGCCTGTGGGATTTTTTGCATGTAGCACTGAACCCACCTGCTGGGGCCCAAAACACCCTGCCTAATCACTTCAGCCACTTTCAGCAGCCATGAGTGGTCCTTCAGGACAGATATTGTCTCCATCTTCCAGAGGTGGGGTCATCCCCACATGGATCTAGTGTCTCTAGTGCAGCCATGTTCCATATTCTGTGGTCGGGCTACCTGATGTATGTGCTTCCCTCCTTCTCCCTGGTTTACAAAGGCCTTCTAAAAATTGGACTTGACAACACAGAAGTGATTCTCATTGGCCCATTGTGGCCCTGGCAACATAGGCTCACCCTCTTGGTGGACATGCCTGTAGCTCTACCGCTCTTCCCCAACCTTCTAACCCAGAATCATGGTTCCTTGCAGCACCTCAACCTCCAGTCTTTCCACCTCAAGGCAGGGAGACTCCATGGCTAACCTCTCAAGAGCTTCAGTGCTCAGACTCAATTATGGAGGTCTTTCTGGGCAGCAGGAAGACATCCACGACGGCCATATGCATAAATACTTAAGTGGCAGTGCTTCTTGCTTTGCTCTCTCTAGAAAGGGGTTCGCCCTCAGAAGACTGCTATCCCCTTGGTCCTCAGTCATCTTTTACACCTAAAATGCCCAGAAGTGGTCCTGTCATCCCTCAAGGTTCATTTGGCTGCCGTTTCAGTCTGCGACCCCAGGGGGAGTCATAGGTCCATTTTTGCCAACCCCACTGTGAAACATTTTTTTCAAAGACATGGAAAGGTTGTATCCCCAGGTTAAATAACCCTTACCTCCATTGACCCTCAATTTGGATCTCTTCCAGCTCATGGGGCCTCCCTTCAAATCTTTGGTAACTTGTCCCTGTCCTATCTTTATGGAAGGCCACTTTTCTGATGGCTTCCAGTAGCCAGGAGGATTTCCGAGCTCCAAGCCCTGACCACCAAACCCCATATGTGGTATTTTGTAAGGATAAGTGCCTCTCTGCCCCTACCTGCTCTTCCTGCCTAAAGTAATCTCCCCTTTGCTTGTGCACCAGGGCATTTTTTTGCCTGTTCTTCCCCAAACTGCACACCACTTCTAGGGATTGAACCTCTACTCCTTGGATGTTACCAAGACATTAGCTTTCTACATTGAACACAGCAAACTGTTTTGCATATCGCCACAATCTTCATTATGCTTGCTGAATGGATGAGGGGCTTACCCATCTTATTCCAGTGTTTTTCTTCCTGTATCAAATCCTGCACCATGATGCACTATTACCTAGTCAAGGTCCTAGCTCCATGTCTGATGGCTTATACCACGAGGGTGCAGGCTTCCTCAGTGGTGTTCCTTGCTCAGATCTCTATTCAGGATGTCTGTAGAGTGGCGACGTGGAGAAGAGATAAAATTCAAGTAGAAACTGAAGAGGTTACATCTCGTGAAAGCAGACAACTATAATTTTGATAAATTTTCTAAGTGCTTGCATGCAAATGCTACAAGTCTCAAAATGGGTGAACTTGAGCGCCTGGTTTTAAATAAGGATAGTGATATAGAAGACATCACAGAAACTTAATGAAACAATAATAAACAATGGAAGCCATTAATACTGGGTTACAAAATATACATGAATGACTGGGTAGGATGTGCTAGGGTGGAAGTGGCAATGTATATGAAAGCACAGAGTCAAATATAGTAAATCACTTTAATAAATCAAATTATATCATAAATTCTCCATGGATAGAAATCTCATGCTAAAATAATAAGTGCATTGCAGTAGGAATATACTATCAACCATTTGACCATGATGGAGATGGGGATTGTGAAATGTTCAGGGTCTGGGAGCTTAGAGATGCTACAAAAATAGAAAACTTAATAACAATGGGGGATTTTAACTATCCCTATATTGACTGGGTACATGGTCCCTCAAGATGGGAAGGAGAGAGAAAATTTTCTAGCCTCTATTAATGACTGCTTCTTGCACAGACAATACTGGAACCCACAAAGGGAGAGGCAATTCCTGAATTAGTTCTAAGTGCAGCACAGGATCTGGTCCAAGAGGTATATGTAGCTGAACCATGTACAGTAAGATCTCTATTATCTGGCACCCCTGGGGAAATGGAGGTGGTGGATAATCAAATGTGCCGGATACTGAAGTGAGGTCGGTGGCAGCTGGCCCATACTAGCTAACACAATGTGTCAGTTATCTGGGTGCCAGAGAATCGAGCTTTTACTGTACTGATGGTAACTATAATGTAATTAAATTTAACCTTTTTGTGGATGACAAATATCAAAGAAGCCCACCACAGTAGCATTTAACTTCAAAAAGGGGAATGACATACCATTTAGGAAATTAGTTACACAGAAATTAAAAGGAAACTCCCAAGCATGGAAGGCCTGCAAGGTATATGGAAACCTTTTAAAAATATTGCAATAGAGGACAAAAAATGCCACCAGAGCTGTACAGTAGACCCCCTGAGTTACATGGAGGGTGCGTTCATCGCAACCCCCACGTAATTCAAATTCTGTGCAAGGGCTTGCAGGAGCTGGAAAACTGACCAGTCCACCAGGGCTGGTCAGTTTCCTGGCTCTCTGTGTGGTAGGAATTGGGAACCAGGCAGCAGCCTGGCTGTGTGACCCAGGAAACTGACCTGCACATGGCTGGTCAATTTCCCAGGTCCCACCAGCACCGGGGAGCCAGGAACTAGGCTGCTGCCCAGGAGCAGGAGGGCAGACAAAGGCTTCAGCATAGTTTTCCCCCGGCTGGAGGAGGCCGGCAGGTGGTGCAGCTTCTCCCAGCTAAGGGAAGCAGGGGCGAAGCACTGTAGCAGACAGCCACTGCAGCGGGGGGCTTCTCTCTTGCTTCCCCCAGCTGTGGGGCTGGAGTGCTTTTGATTTGCATTCACGTAAATGTGAGTTAAGAGCAAATTGAAACTGCGCATCCTGGGAGATTACTTTACAGAATAAAAGAGGTGGTTAGATGCAAAAAGCTGCCTTTTTAAAAATTGGGAATCACATCCTGTTGAGGAAAACAGAAAGATGCATAAACGTTGGCAGGTCCAGCGTAAAAGCATTATTAGGCAAAAAAAATCTGAAGAGTGACTAGCAAAAATCATACAAATCAAGAAACTTTTTAAAGCATATCTGAAGCAGGCAGCCTGCTAAACTTTCAGTGGGAGCCATGGGAATGTTGTGGTGCTAATGGAATGCTCAAAAACACAAGGCCACTGTGGAGATTTCTTTGTGTCAGTCTTCACTGCAGGGGATTTGAGGGTGATTCCCCCACCTGTGCTCATCTTTTTGGGTGACAAATCTTGAGGAACTGTCACAGATGGAGATGTCAACACAGGAGGTTTCAGAACAAACTGAGAAACAGTCATATTCACTCAAGGGTTCTGAAGAACTTCAAATATGAAGTGTTATGTTCTCTGTCGCTTAAATCAGCTGCTGTACCAGTGAACTGGAGGATAGGTGTTGTGATGTGAATTTTTTAGAAAAGTTCCAGAGGCGATCCTGGCAACTTCCAGCTGGTAAGCTGACCTCCAATACCAGGCAAATTGGTTGAAACCACAGTAAAACACAGAAGTATCAGATGCAAACGTGAGCATGATTTGTTGGGGAAGAGTCAGCATGGATTTTGTAAAAGGAAATCATGGGTCACCAGACTGCTACAATTTTGAGGGGGGTGAGTCAACAAATATGGACAAGGTTGGTCCAGTGGACGTGGTGTACTTGGAGCTCAGAAAGGCTTTGAACTGGTCCCTGACCACAGGCTCTTAAGCCAAAGTAAGTGGATATGGGATAAGATGAAAATGCCTCTCATTGATCAGTTACTGGTATAATAGGGAAACAAAGGGTAGAAATAAATGTCTAGTTTTCAGAGTAGAGAGCTCCTTGAGGATCTGCACTGGGAGTAGCACAGTCCAACATGCTCTTGAATGGTGAAAGCTAATGTTAGGAAAGGGATCACTATTGAGACAAAATGCAAAGATATTTTATAAATCCATGGTATGAAGTTCTGGTGGCCCTATCATCAAAGAGAGAGAAGGAAAATGTTCCAAGAACAGCAGCAAAAATTATTTAGGGTATAAAACAGCTCATTTATGAAGAGGGATTAAAAAGAGACTGGTCAGTTTAGAAAGGTGATGACAAAAGAGGATATGACCGAAGTCTGTAACACCATGAATGTTGAGGAAACGTGAATAAGGAGGTACTATTTATCACTTTGGGTAACAAAAATCAGGGGTCACCAATGAAATTCATAGACAGTCTGGTTAAAACAATCATAAGGAAATGCAAAACTGAAATGGGCAAGATCAGACCCAGGCTCACTGATGGCCAGAAAATCTCAAGGGGCTCAGCATAAAGAAAAACTGACCAACTATTTGCCATGCTTTGTTACCCACCTCACATGTCCTGCCCCTGTGGGAGACAATGCTTTCTGTGCTGAATTGGAGGGATGAATTTTCCAAAGCACTCCATGTTGTCAGATCTCTGCTCCCGTTAAAGTTTGTGTAAAACAGTCAATGATTTTAGTATAAGCAGAGTTGGGGGATGCTTGTGCTTTTGAAATCTAGACAGTAATGTCAATGAAAGGAGGCAGAACTTATGACAGATACAGAGATCCTGCCTTAAAAAAACTTCCTTACTTTGAAAACCAAGTTCCCTGTCCCTAGTGTAATAAAGTTTAAGATTTAACAGCTTTCACTCCTTTTGTTCTTTGCTCACACTTTGAATGTCTCAGCTTGGACATGCATTGTCTGTGTAGAGTCATCTTGGCACATCTGAATCTCATATGCCAGCATGGAGTTTTAGTGTTTGAAGTTGCAAATACTGCAGAGGAGGGACTGTTTGTTCACTCTTTTGTAGTAATCCATTTCCACTGGAATTTTAAAAATGTAAACATTTCTGCAGGTTTTATGATTTTGTGAATTCTCATATTTAAAATATATACATTTTTGAGGACATATATGACTTAATATCTACCTATAATTACTGGTAAGTGATTAATTCTTATATACTAGGAAATTCTGGCTTCATAGCACAAAGATGGTGATGAAGAATTTCTATAACTTTATTTCCTTTTTTAAAAACTATTTTACAGTTGTGCAATTCTATCATTTTCTATTGCAAGTCTCATTGATCTTCAGCTTGCTCAGATATTGTCATAGTGGAAAAAAGTCAAATAAATTTGTTGTTAAAAATGAACACAGACAGCCTGCTCTCCAGGGTAAGTAATTTCCAGCCAGAAGCTGATCTTTAGGCCAGGGAATATACATGTCAGAAGTTTTGTTACAAATGCATTGTTTATAATTTGATATTCAAGTAGAAGGTAACATCAGATTTCAGGGTGAATTTGCAAAGTAAAGTATTTTATCTCTTATTTCATAAAAGGCTTTCTAGTTTTGCAATTAGTTTAATAAAGCATCAGCCATTATCTGATAAATCTAATATTTTTACTTGAAAACAAAGCCTCGGAGGGTGTTTTTTTTTTCTATTGTGTGCTTTTAAATTGCTGAAATGTACAGTCTGAAACCTATTTAAAACGTTTCTTAAATAGAGAAACAGTGTATTGTTTCACAGACTGCAGGAATGCCTCTGACTTTGAATTTCAGGTCTGTCATTTCTTATGAAGGCACTGAAGAGTGAAATACCCGTTGACCCATTTATGACTTCTAGCTGATTACTGTTTGCTTGGCTGGATGGATTAATCAACCCAGTGGCTTCTATCATATGTTATATTAATGGAAGGTAAATTATACTACTTTGTTGGCCTCAAAAATCTGTCCTGGCATTGGACTGTTCATTTGAACATTAATATTCTATGTGACATTCAACACTTTGTTATTGCACCAGTTTCTGGGCAGAGGCAAAGGTACTTTATCAATTCTTTTTATCAGCACCAGTATTTTTTCAGGGTGCTCCTTTCAGAAGGACATTTTAATAAAAATGATACTGACTATTTTCCATTGCTGGAGTTCCAAAATAAATGAAATCAAGTAGCCTGGAAGACTAAACTGAGTGAGCACCTTACATAGGCCTCTAACACCAGCAACCCTTCTTTTTGGCAAACATTCTAACTGGGGTGAGATTCTCTTTGATAATAAATGAGGGATCTGTCACAAACATATGAGGGGGGAAAACCCCGGCAGTGAAATGGCATAATGAATCTGAATGGGGATTACTTTATAACTTTTTGATTCTTTGTTACAGAGGCCCCGCTAGAGGCTGGGCCCTATTGTGCTAGATGTGGAACACACATGTAGAAAGAGGCAATTTCTGCTCCAAAGAGCTTATAATCTAAATAGACAATACATCCAAAACAGGGGGAGGAAAACCAGAGGAGCAAAGATACTTGTCTGGGTTCTCTCTGCACATCCTCAGCAAATCCAAGAACAGGACTAGGTCTCTTGACTTCAGACTGGTGCTTGCTCACGAGATCACACTGCCTTTTTATTGTGCTATATGTAGGATGATTTAGTTCAAAACATGGTGGGGAGGGAGAATTACCTCCTCCCCATGTCTAAGAATGGAATGGATCCTTCCTCACTAACGCACAACACCCCATTTTGGAAAGACAGGTGCAGCATTTTCTGGGCTCTGAGTTTAATGCAAAAGGACAGTCTGGCCCATTCATTCTCAGTTACATGGCTGTTTTCTTGACATCTTCCACAAGTAGTGTGGCAAAGCTCCAGCCATGTCCTGTGTGTCCTGCACTTCTAGGTAGTTATTGTACACCTCAGAGGCTTGCTGTGACCCTCCACACTGTCTTTTACCTTTTTCTACAGGCCAGCGGCACAGCTTACTGGCCCATCCTCATCACTGGGACAGTCAAAGGACTGCACCTCCTTTCCAGGAGCAGACTTCTGGAGGCGTGGGGAAGATTGGAGGGAAACCTAGGCCTGCCCATTACTCTGGGTTTCCAGCCCGCAGCCCCTAGGGAACAGCAACTGATGGGGTTTTTCTCCTAGTCTCAATACAGAAGTCTTTTCCCTGGGCCACTTCCCCAGTTGCTCCCCTAGGACCATCTCCCTGGTCCCTAGGCGAATCTTCCCGCCTTCATTCTTTCCTCAGCTCTCCAGTAACACACTTCCTCCACTCAGTCCTTCCCTGCTCCTTACCTAAGGGAAAACCTTTTCAAGTAACCCAGCAGGCGTTACGGGGTTGCAGGTTCCTGAATAGCCTGCTGCTTCAGGCTAGCTCTTACATAACCCCAGGTGCCTGCCTTGATTACATGGCAGCAGTCTCTGGCCATTTATTCAGGGAACAGAAAACCATACACCAGCTCCCAGTATATCTACCTCCATCAGATTATTGTAGGCAGCTGACTTGAGCCTGTCACAGTAGTAATACTGTGAGAAAAGGCATAGACATTGTAGATGTACACAGTACCTTGATAACTATTTGAATTGGTAAGGAGCTGTGATAGTATGGTAATGAGTTTTGCTATAAGTACTGAGGCTATGACTAGACTACAAGGATTTGTCACAAAAGTTTTGGTCAGATGATAACTTCTGACAAAACTTCTGTCGACAGATTGTGGCCAGACCACCAAAGTGGATCGATGGAGCAATCCACTTTTTCGGCAGAGAGCAGCCAGCAGCTTTATTAGCAAAACAGCCAACCGGAAGCACAGCAACAGGGTTAGCCCAGTGTCCCAGAAGCCCTTTCTGTCGACAGAAGGGCCCCTGCAACATCCAAACCAGTTTTTCGTCATACGAGATGTTCTTCCTTGTGGCGAGCAGGCTACAGTTGTTGCCAAAAGTGCTGCATTCTGTTGACAGTGAATCGACAGAACACCTTTGGAAATCTGGATGATCTGTATGTTTTGTTGACAAGGGCATTGAGTTAGAGTGGGGAATCTGGGGATGCTTGGCTGTGGAGGAGAGGTAGTAGACTGGGTGATAGCTATAACCCAATACCCCACCTCCCTCCTCAGAGCCAGGCATCCCCAGCCTCCCCACTCTAACTCAGTGATTTTTCTCCATCGTGCCCCCGCTATAGGATCTACCAGCTTCAACCAAGATCAGGAGCCCATAGGATTAAACACTACTCATATACATAGTGGGAGTCAGTCTCTGCCCTAAAGATCTTAAAATCCTAAATAGACAAGATGGGAGGGGAAACTGAAACACAGGTGGGTGAGAGTGACATACCTTGGTCACAGCAACTTGGTGACATGGCAGAACCCTGATCTCCTGACTCAGATCAAGTGCTGTAACCTAGATCCCCCTGAATCTGGGTCTCTTAATTGGATGGTTCCGACAGCAGAACACTGTATTCTTAGAAGCTACGTCTACACTAAGCATTATTTCCGACAGCCCAGGCCCTTTTTCGAAAGAGTGTGCTGAGCATCTACACGCGCCGTGTGCTCTTTCAAAAATGAAATCAAAGGAACATGCCTCAGCATCCGAAATCGCTTTTCCAAACATGAAATAGGAAAGCTTATTTTGAAAGGAGTCTGCAGACGATCTGTGACCCACTCTTTTGAAAGGGTGAGGTCCCCGTGGCGCCAATCAGCTGTTAGGAGGAGATGTGCTGTCCAGAGCCTATGGGGCTCTGTGGTCTCTGAGTGCAGCAGTCCTTAAAGCTGCATGCACCCAGAAACCCCTTTGGAGGAAGCTGAGAGTGTGCAGGTAGCAGCCACCACATGTGGTGCCCCTGCATGCCTCAGCCAGACCCACAGCGGCTGCCAGAACAGCATGGCCAGCAGCCAGTGAGGAGAGAAACCCCAGGGTTCTGACTCCAAGTGTGTCCAGGGCTCCCAGGGGGGAAAAAGCAAGCCCCCTCCTGGACAGAAAATGAGCTTCAGGACTGCTGGGCCTATGGCAGGACTTCACTTTTAAGCACCAATGCCTTGCGTTCTCTTTGATTAAGGTGCAAATGGTGGCCACGTTGACCTTTCATCACCATGTTCAGGTAGGCCAGTACAATCAGGTTCCTGAAAGGCCTGTGAATACTTTTTCCACAGTTCTAGGACACATTTCACCAACAGAACCACAACCTGGTCCTTGCCATGCTCCCAGGCCCCCTCTTCAACCTATAGCTTCATGTTTTCTTCCATGATTGTGGTGGAAGGTCACATGCTTTGTAGATGTTACCTCAGCGAGATGAGTCCCTGAGATTAAAGGCCTGACTTCAGAGTCCTCATACACCATGTTTTACAAGGACAAGATTCAACTGTGGACCCATCCAGACTTTCTGCAAAAAGTTGCATCACACTTCCATGTCAACCAAGGTATCTGCCTCCTAATGTTCTCTCCAAAGAATCACATAACTACATGTCTGCATACTGTAGATGTACCAGCCATCCTGGTTTGAATAGGAAGGGATGCTTGCAGGTTGGTTTCCAGCATGCGTCCTCAGCTTTATAATCCTCCATTGCTCCCAACACCCAAGACTGTTTCCATGAGTGAGGGTGAGGAATCCATTGGGTTTATAGGATGAGGTTGCAAGTTTCAGGCTGCAGGTCTCTCTCTCAAGGAAGTTTTTCTGTTGTGCTTTCTGAGACAGATTATTACCTGGTTTTAATGGGTGATGGTGCAGAGTTCAACTCCTAAATGTATGAAGACAGATGAAAAGAAAAAAAGCAGATGACATCGCATTTGAGTGATGTGTGAACCCTGAGTGAAGCCCTGAATAGGAAACAGAAACTTTTCTTAGAATATGAGTGAACTTAGTAAGAGTCACAACATAAGTGGTGTTATTATGTTAGTTTCCTGTAAGCCAATTTGCTGTACTTCCCGCCTTCCTTCTCCACTATACAAAACAACAGCCGGAGGAGTCATTAAAATGAAGATTGCATCCTAAAATTGCCTATAATTCAGATCCTTCAGTGATAGAAAAATGTATAGTTTCAAGAGAAGCCATATGCAAGAAAGATCCTTGGCCAAATTGCAGAGATTTTAGTTTGTTCAAACCAGCCCCTCTGTGCTTTAGAGGAAACAATTTACTACTTTAGTAAATAAACACAGCTGTTTAAAAGTTCAGATTAGGCAGTCAGCTTCATCGTCTGCTGAGTAAATGATAGTGTACAGCCTTTGCTAGCTACAGGAGCAAAGATTCCAAAGCAGGCTGCAAATCCTCCTCTTCAAAGGAAGATTAAATGTAAATGTAGCAAATTATACACTGGGACCACGATCCTCAGAGTTCGTGCAGATTGCTTCTGAAAAATGAAAACTTAACAATAAGTTAATAATAATTGTAATAAGTTAACAATAAGCAGGAGTGTGTGTGCTTGATGCTTTATGAGGAATTATTGACAGCCTTGTAGAAGAAAGGGGGCAAGTTTCAAAAGGCACAAATGGTGCTTGGTACTTAATTCCCATTGAAAATTATGCCTCTGAAAATCTCGTCCTCAGATGCTCTGCTCGTCTTCTGAATTGGTACAGCAGCCCTCCTAAGTTTCTCAGCTCAGCCGTAGGCCCATGTTTAAGCACCAGACTTTAACTGATGTCTCTAGAGAGCTTATTAAAGAAGCAACTGAGTGGGACAAGTTACAGCCATACTGGAAAGAACTAGTCCATGTTCCAGGGAGTTTACAATGTAAAAGTCAGGGGTACTGCCTGCAATCCATGAATAAGTAGTGTCCTGGATGTCTTGCCAGCTCTGTACAGAAGTAATTAAATGGAGCATCCACCATGGATGGAAAAAGGTTTTTATATGAAGTTTCAGGGTTGATTTTGGCCCTTTTTGAAGTCAATAGCAAAACTCCCATTGACTTCAAGGGGACCAGAATTTCATTCCCCATCTCCAGCTGTGGGCAGAACTGATTTTAAGTCTATGAGGTGGATTTAGGAGCTCATTGCAGTTAGTTGATGTGGCCTATTGTTGTATTGATGGTTGCAGGCAGAGCTGTCCTGGGGTTGGGCAGGCCTGGGGCACCGCCCCCCCAGTTGTCCCAGGTGCAACCCCCCCTGCACTGCAGGCCCCAGCCCTGCTTCAGCCCCACCTTGCTCCCTTAGCAGCTAGAGGATTACCAGCTGGGCCAAGGATATCTGGGGCAGAGTACGGGGCAGCAGCAGGGGGTCATCTTCCCACAAGCACCATGTGGCACGAGCAGCAGCCTGTTCTGCTCCACCTCACCCTCCGGTCCTCTGAGCCCCACTTCTCCATGGGCAGTGGTGAACAGAGGCAGCTTCCTGCTCTGTGGAGAAGTAGGACTCAGCAGGCTGGGAGGGCGTGGCCCAGCAGGGTGGAGAAGGCTACCACTGGCACCACCCACATGGCAAATGGGTACAAGAACCCCCCTGCTTCTATTGCCACCCAACTGTCCTGTCTCCTGCCCCAGCTAATCCTTCCCCAGCTATCCTATGGCTGCCACGGGGACCCCAAAAGTCATCCTGTGGATGAGATGGCTGTTGTTGTAGGTCTCCCCTAACAACTGTTGCTTTGCCATCTTTTCATGAGCACACACCAGGATAATTTGGACTAAGCATTTATCTAACGTCAGTGGTGTGATTCAGATGGATGGTACTGAGTTGGGAGGACTCCAAGGACACGGGTCCCAAACTGTTCCTCCAGTGCTTCATTGTACCAGTAATGGAATCTATTTGTGCTCCCACCCCGTCCTCCGCTGCATCCTCCATTATTGCCCAGTTGGCTCCGCAGAGTGCAGTAGGCAGAGCTGGCCTGAGGAGCGACAGGGAATGAGGGGAGAGCTTGGAAAACTGAGGTGGTGAGAAGAGGACAAGGAATTGCAAAGTAAAATGGGAACGGAGGTATGGAAGATGGTGGGTAGAGTACTGGCAGACGGTCTGTTTAAGAATTGAGGCGGGGGAAAGAGATGGTGAGGCAAGAGAAAGGAAAATGGTGAGAAGAGACCATGAAAAGAAATCAAACAAAAAGGGGAGCTGAGGTAAGGAGCAGATGCAAATTTTTGTAAATGGAAAAGTCCTTTTCCTCAGGCTCCTGGAAAATTGCCAGCTCTCCCCCGAGTTCTGCATAGGTTGTGTACACGAACGATACAGGTATGCTCAGCTTTTGTCTGCTAATTCTAATATCTGCTTGATAGACATAACCTTACGTAGTGTGTGGCCTCTAATGAAATGACAGTGCGGCTTGGAATTGTGCTAGAGTGGAAATTTGGATTAACTGCTCCAGTCAACACTACTAGGGCTTGTTTCCAGTGAGTCCTCAGTGAACATATGTATTGAATGGACAGAGCATTGCATCACTAGTTGTGGTGAATATTGCTAGATGACAACTATCATTGTCTCTGTGCAGCACCTTCACATTTCTGAAGAGTCTGGCTAATTGCAGGGGAAAGCACTGTTTTGTGTGGTTGAACTGGTGCAGCATGTTAGAAAGTGGCGCACACACTGCTCTTCCATGGAGATGTTATTTCTGTCCTTTTTCCATTTGCCTTTACTCTAAATTAAACTATTCAGACTGAAAGAACATGGCTGCTTTTCTGTTAGACATGTAGCAAAGCAACACGTTAACTGCCCTTGGGAATGAAAAGTGGGGTATAAGATGGTCCAGGCCACTAGTAAGGACTTTGAGCAAATGCTAACTTAGTACACAATATCTAGGGTTGCGTGCTTGTGATGGAGTATCTGCCCCACATTGAGCTGTCAAGGATTAATAGAGCACTAGGTAGGCTGTTCTGGAGGCAGTCAATCACAGAACAGGCAGGCCCATGCAAGTAGAGTTGCAGTGCAGAGCACCACGAGACACTCCTTGGAGCCTGAGGAGGGAGAAGATCTTGTAGGCAGAAAGCAGCATGCACCCCATAGAGGCAGCTCCTGGTGAGCTGTGGGGATCAGCAGGTTAATGCCCTGAGGCAAGGGTACGAGGGTGCTGGGACTGCTGGGAAGGCACCCACGGAAATTTGCAGAGGAGTCAAAGTGGATGCAGCAAGTGGGAGCTGTCTTACAAAGTCCCTGGGCCAAGGCCCAGAGTAGTGGATGAATCTGAGTCTCCCCATCGTCCCCACTCACCAATGAGGAAGTGGATGGACTGAGGGACAGAGATACCGTCCCCCAGAAGTGGGGAACATGGAGTGTGGTACAACCAGAGGGCTGTGGCATGAAGAGGATGCCATGATCCTGGGAATGACGTGGTTCCTGGAGCAGAAGAGAAGATCCCGCGGAAGAGGGTGCACTAGTAAGAAGAGCTAATTCCTGTAACAGCCAGCAGGAGGCGCTGCCGGGGTGAGTTGCGCTCCCTCACCGTTGTTACACACAATTAGAGGTTATATCTTTACTGCAAAAGAAAAATGCCTATTGATCAAGAGAAGTAGCTTTGTCTAAGTAGCTGACTCACTGCGAGGTCTTTGGGAGACAAGGCACTAATTTTTTTTACCTTTAGAAAGCTGGATCAGGTCAACTACACATAGGGTATATGGCAAATTATCCCTAGTTAGCTGAATGAAAGAATATGCCTTATTGTTCCTTTTTAATCACAGAAGAAAACAGTTGCTTAGAAAAACAAGCATTCTACATTTTATATTTTTAATTACCCCATATATATTTTTCTCTTTAAATGAGGTTATTTTTAAAATTCTTTTGGCAATGTATAAACTATCCTTTTAATCATGCCTAAATGTTCATTTTGCAGTAGTAAATGATCACATTTTAAAAATTCAAAGGATAAACATGCATGATTAATATATGTTTAAAAAAGAAAAGCTGACCAAGTGATTTCTCTAAAATGATGTGTCTTGGGTTTTGTGATGATCCAAGTTCACTGTTTGGGAACATGAAGCTTTTCCATCTCACTAGAAAATGTAATAATCACTTCATGTACTTAATGGTTCTGCAGATTAGTGCCGTGTTGGTGTCTCAGCTGTTAGAAGGGAAGAGATTCTTTGGGAGGCTGTTAGATGGTGGCTGGGTGCCTGTTAATGAAACCCCAGAGTTTTGCTATTCTTGCACTATGACTTTTGTTGCCACTTTAGCTGATTTAATATTCTGGATAATTACAACAGTGAATTTCATATTTAGAGGAGACAAAATGTATTGATGACAAATGTGTTGCCTGTCAAAAATGGAGCAGACTGACATGAATTCAGGATTTGGACTGAAGATAAGCATGGTGACTTGTCAGAGAAATCAAATCCCCTTTGCAAGCATTGTGGACAGCTCAAATCTGTGGTCACAGCATAATTTCAATGCTTGCAGGAGGAGGGAAGATTTCCCCCTGTCCTGAAGCCTTACACATCCAGATTCCTTTATGGAAACTCAGGAACAAACTCAGCCCTGTCCTGTGTTCATGACCATGGGCTGAAGTGCCTGAAAGCACTGGACCTGTGACCCCGGGCTCCATTCAAATAGATACAAGCTTTGACCACAGTAATTCATTCCGCCCTCTTTAGCCATCTATTGCACTTCCCATCTACCTTTATGTCGACATTGCAGCTGGGTGAACCTCCAGCCTAGGTAGACAGACTCACATTAGCAGGGGTCAAGCTAGTGTGTTAAACATAGCAGAGTGGACATTGAAGCTCAGGCTGGCATTTGAGAGCCCATGCCATGATGTCCACAATCATGCCTGCTTGGGCTTTGTTAGCTTGGTCTGGGCTGCAGTGACATACCTTTAACATCTATTATCTTCCCGATTTCTGTGCTCTTGTATTTTTAAAGGAGTATTGCCAACCTACTCATCCTCGGAAAATCACTCCCACACTTCATAGGGTGCTCAGGTCTGCTGCCCATATGGTTTGAAACACACCTGTGTTCCATTTAGGGAGTCTCCATGTGAAATGATGTGCAGATTGTTTCACGTACATGTTTGTCTAGGAACTGGCAGGCCTCCAGCTGGGGACGGTTGGTGTATAAAGGGTGTTATGCTGTACCACCATCTCTCTCTGCTGCTGGTTTGAAAAAATTGATCTAATTGTGACTTCTCCCATTACTCCTTTCCAAACCTCTTTCAAATGAAGTTCATATTTTGCAACTTATGCAAGGTGTGTAGTTTTCTAGAAAAGCCATGTACTTTGCCACCATTTGTCTGTGTTGAGACTCAGTTTGGACCATCATTTTTTGAGCATGAACTAGAAGAAGAGTATGTTCCCATGCATTATGGGGCAATTTGGGGGCATTTTGACAGCCTATTTCTATTATAATTTAATTTCTAATAGTTACATGCAAACAAATGTCTGCTGGCAATTAAAGGAAGTAGACATATGCTAATCAAAAGCTCTGATAATTACACAATCTTCAAATTAATTAACGAGCCAAAAGCAGCCAAACATTAGCATTTAGAAAAAGCTTTTTTGCATTAACCACTAATGAGTTCATTTAAATCTATCATGCAACCTATTTTGGAAAGCATAGGCCATATTTAATCATATTCAATCAGGTTTAATAATGAAATCCTTAACACTAGGCTTGTTGATTGTGAAATTACCATAGAATTCTAATTGTTAAATAGAGGGGAAAGTTCTAGTGTGTGCTGTTAATTGAATGGGACTTTTACATGAAAACCGCTCACATTTATGAGAAGTGGGATGAATGTATGGAATAACAACTGCATTCCAAGGTATATGAACTACATGTATATTTCTATCATTTTTCCTTACTGGCATAAAAATTAATCTAAAAGAGAAACATGGTAATTCCATGATCAGGAGGAAAGAGATTTTGTTTGGCCTACACGCCACTTTTCAGCTACTCAACTGCGTTTGAATTCAGCAGTTCATCAGCTCAGATTCTGTTGTGTGTGTGCGTTGTGTCTCTCCAACTCATCTGTCGTCAAAGGAGCTTCTCCAAATGTTTGGGGATGTTAGAGATAAGGGATTTTATTCAATTGTCTTTTGTTTAGTCAAAGGATCCTCTTTTGGTCCTGCTGAAGTCCATCTGAGTTTTGCCATGAAACTTATTTGGTGGAAGAATCCATCTTTTGATCTGATTGTGAGCTCACTTCCGCTGAAGTTACCCTACTGAAAGCCAGTGCAATGAAGATCAGGATCAGACTCCTAGATTCTAGCGTTCTGGTACAGTATCCACTAGGGGTAACAAACTGCAAGAAGACAACCAACAAGGCTGTTATAAACTATTATCCTAATATCCAGGACACTCTGGCTTGGGGACCCATTGTTGAGAAGGCTGCACTAACTTTTTTGAAAACACACTTTGTAAGCTGATGGGCAGATTTGCCAGCGAGGACAATCCAAATAGAGCTCAAACTAATGAGTTCAGTTCCATGTCCTTTGTCTGAGCAGCTGGTTTTATTCATAAACAGAAGATGCAAAAAAAAAGCTGAAAGTAACACACTGCTGAGATTTCATGTGTCTGCTGTGTTTCTGTGATACAGCTGAACATATACTACCAAGCAAGGTAGCATCTTGTGAGGCTATCTGATACATTGCTCGAACAAATGTTAAACTAAGAGTGGAAGAGCCCCTTGGAGTCCAGTATAATTAGATGTATGGAGTCGTGTCTCTGTGCTTGTTGTAAAAGTCATGGTAGCTGAGTGTGTAAAGCAGTGCAGCTCAGCAGACTACTAGAATAAGAAAATCAGGGGATGAATTGTATCCCACAATGCTAGCCAAAGCCAAAGAGATGCACTGTTCTTGATGTGCTGCTTTAGAAAAAGATATAGCAAGAGAGTTCTGACCAAGGCTCCAGTATTCTGCTGGTCAAATGATAGTGAAGGTCATTCTTGTGAATTAGCCCTGAACTACAGCTACATGGGAATGTGGCATTGAATTAAATCATGTTTCACCAGTATAGTGAACCCTATGTAAACTCCCATGTAGATGCACTTAATGAACTTTAATTAGCTATTAAGAAACTTTTGGCTCATGGCTTGTAAACTTTGGCCTACCAAAAAGCACTTGAGAGTGTGAATATGGAAATCTCATATTAAGGCATTAAAAACCCATCTTAAAACTGTATGCCAGTTAATGTTAAGATTGTTTTATCTCTACTAGCATCTGAAGATATCCTCTGGAGTTTTAAACCAGCTAATCAGTATTTTAGTCACCATGTATTCCTGAGTGCACACAATATTATTTCATTATACTGATATTAACTGATGTCTATTTAAGCATTGGGATGTGGTGAGCCATCCTCATGAGTAACTTTTCATTAAGTGTTGTCTAGTGATGACAGCAGGAGACTAGGGAGAAGGACTCCTGCTTTATTTTATTTATTTAGACTGGATGACGCTTGTTGTCCCTTCAGCCCTATGATTCTCAGCTCTGGTTTCTGTGTGTTGAAGATTGGGCCCTTAATTGGTAAAGTGCACAGTGCCCCCCCCCCCCGAAGATACATATAGTGGAGTTGTGCATATCTCAGGTTAATACAACTCTGAGTGGCGGGGAGCAGGTGCCCGATACCAGCTCCCTGCCACTCAGAGGAGCCAGGAAACTGACCAGCCTTGCTGTGCTCATCAGTTTCCTGGCTCCAGCAAGTGGTGGGGAGTTTCCAATGAGGTGGCTGTTTCCTGGCTCTGGTCAGGTTCCCAGCTCTGGTCCTGGTCAGTTTCCTGGCTGTGCAAGCAGAGGGGAGCCAGGCTGATACCTGGTTCCCAGCTCTCCTCCGCTGGCTGGAGCCAGGAAACTGACCAGGGCTGGGGTCTATCTAAGGCCTGTGGGGAGGGAGATGCAGGAGAGGGGAGGATGAATGAAGGAAGAAATCTGTAGTCTTTCCATAATATCATTAGATGATTTTTAAATCACATAGAAGAAGGAAAATCTTTGAGTTTGCAGATGAGCGAAAATGTCAGGGTGGAGATTGTAACTAAAAATTAGTTTCCTGTTGGGGGTTTGTGGGGTGTGTTGTGCTTTCTGTAACATGGGGACTGTTCCCTTTAGGTGGAGGTCTTGCCAGTGCTTAATTTGTAATGGAGGGGCTGGTGCTCCAGGAATGTTTTCACTTTCATAACAGACATGGCAAGCCTAGATGCAAACCCTTGTACAAATTAAGCACTGTGTCTTGCTATAAAGTATTATACTCTCACAGGATACAATTGTCACATGACATGGGGTGGCAACGTGGCCTAGTGGTCTAGGCTGGTGGCGGGGGATGTGTCAGAAGGTGGGTTGTATTCCCAGCTTTACAATTGACCTATGTGTGCCCTTGAATATAGTTACTTCACCACTCTGGGTCTTTGTTTCTCTTCCTGTTTTGTCTTATCTGTTTTAGTTGGCAAACTCTTTAGGGCTTGGATAGTCTCTGCAATTGTTTTGGTTTGGGACCCTTGGTTTTGGCTCAGACTCCTAAATGCTCTTGTATCATCAATCATCATAATAAATAAAATGCCTAATGCAACAAGGAACAGCTGGAAGTGTGAGAAGACCTTGGCATAGGCTATGAATTGCATCTTAGAATCTTGCCAGACCTTATGATTGGACGATCTGATAGAATCTATAGAATTTTGAGGGCACCTGCTATGATTGGGTCGAAGGATTTTCATTTTTTAAAGTGAAACATATGGAGATTATAACAACTCTTTGGAGACAGGATTAAGTGAGACTTTGAAAATTTACATACACCATTAAAATGGAGGGGGAGGTGAAAGAGGCATTATCACTTCTCATCATAGCCTTGAAATTCTCAGAGGTCATCTTCTGGTTAATCTAACTGGATTATTACTTATGGGAGTCCCAGTTCACTGTGGACATGAATACAGACTAAAGGAGGACAGTGAAAAACTATAAATTGGATATATAAATTGAGAATCTGTAGAAATATTAGAGTCTGCGACCCTGATCATGTTTTAATTGAGTGCAGTGAATATTGCAGAAGAAGTTTTGTCTTGAGACTGCTCTAAATGATCCACAGATATATAAAGTGCAATTCTGCTCCATTATTAGTAGTGATCCTCTCCATTAAGAAATTGATTTGTTGGTCCATGGAGTGGTGAAGGCAGGTTTCACTCTGTGTCATGTCCTCAGCTCTTTAGTAATGTAAACATTCAAGCAGCTCTCACAGACTGAACTAGGCACGCAATCTGAGATTTTGAAAAAATCGGCCTAACTGTGTAATTCCATACAATACTCTCTATATAGCAACCTTCCCTAATAAAAACATCCTATAAAATTTGACAGCATTGGGCCAAAACTCTATCACAATACTCGTGTGTGTTCCAGTGTAATTAGGAAAAAGAAACAAAACCTACAGTGCTTCACAATCACTGTAGATGCGTTAGGACTGTAATGTCAGAATTATGTATAAGGAATTTTAGATAATGGATTTGAAACCTTTACAAAATCCATATGGTCTAAATGAGGAATAGGCTAGAACCAATACTCTCAATGCCTGCCCTCCAGAGTGTTTGAAATACCAAAATTCAGATCTAGATTTTAGTAGCTGAAGACTCATCACTAGTTAAAAATATGAGAGAGCTCCTATATTGTTTACTAGCACTGATGTCATAAATATCTCCATTAAGTAGCAATTACGCTGCTGGGATTTGGGCTATGTGCCATTATAGAAGGTAATTATGAAAGAATTGGATTAATTAGCCACTGAATTATTTATGTAGACATAAATATTCCACATGAGATCTATGTTAAATTGAATATTACCAGAAAAAAAGGCAGAGATAAATTGAAATGCATCTCTTTAATTTGTTCCCCTACCCCAAACTGGTTTAAATAGGTGAAATTTGTCAGCTACCCATTTCCTATGCCAATAAACATGCATCGTCTTCTCTATAAAACTACGTGTTTGATAAAGTAATTCTGTGTGCTTTTGTAATCTTTTCAAACCATCACAAATAATAAGCATGGAGAGTTCTCTCTTGTCAATACAATGAAGTCAATCTTCTGTCTACAGTGGTATAATTTAGAGCCGAGGGAAATGACTGATTTCGCAGATATTAACTTTATCGAATATACAAACAGATGTATTATAGGGGAAAGAATTTCTGTGTGAGCAGCACGAATAACTTTAGCAATCAGCAAATCCAATCTCCTTTTGGCACTACAGCTTATCTGCAGATTAAACCTACTTGTCAGCTGTAAAAATAATACAATACTGGGATCCAGAGAAATGAAAAAATGCAGACTATTTGATACTGCAAACAATGTGACTTAACCAGGAGACATCCATCCATGTGTGAGAATAAGAAAACAGGCACTGAAGTAAAATTATTAAACATTAGCCCAGGTTTATCAGTCCTCATTTTTTCACAACATAAACTTGATCCCTAGTTGGCCTCAGTAAGAAACTTTGCCATACTGAGTAATATCACGTGGTTTGGAATGCAAAGGTTCAGGCTTTAGGTGAGGGAGTGAAGAAAAGCAGCAAGACCATTAAGTGGCCCTGTACACGCTCTATGACCTCTCAAGGGGCAGCTCCAAGCAGATGAGTTGTTTGGGATCAAAGGCTACTGTGGATTTTGATTGTTTTAACTCTGAGTTTGATAACAAGAGCACTAGTCTCCAGACCTTAGGAATATCTTGTCTTTTTCTATAGGCCTTCTACCTGGTCAGTCTTTTCTTTCCATTCTGTAAAGCAGGTGGGGGGAAAAGCTTCTGGCACCTTGTTGACGGTGAGAGAGAGCTAAACGCTCAGGGTGGGAACTTATTACTAGAGCCTGAGTGGATACAAAATTCTGGCCACAAATGCAGATATCAGTGACAGAAATGGACACCTGCTGAACTGCAGGGCTGTACTCATGGGAACAGCAATGTCCAAAGGAGAACAACATAGTGCCACCACTGCTCCCAGGATTCAGTGCCCCACACCGGCAGCTTTGCCCAACCAGTTGTCCTGTCCTTAGACCTGCTCATAGAGGGGCTGCATGACCTAGATACAAGACAGAACTGGGGGTCGGGGTTGCACTGGTGGGAGGAGCTGCCAGCATCAAGTGCTGACTCCTGAAAGAGGTGGCACCACATTCTTCTAATTTGGTAGCTGTGGTTCCTGGGGGGAGACCCTGCAGTTCAGCGGATACTGATTTCTATCTCTGGATATCCACATCAATGGATTGAAATTTGTACCCACACATGGCTTTTCTTATTACTTGTGAAGCATGATGGAATGTCAAATTTCAAGGCATAAAGGTTGTGCCAACCCACTGTGTCCAAGTGCTGTAGAACTTCATAGGAATGAAACCAAGAGAGCCCTGTACACTTCTATAATAGGCAGAGTGCAGTATTCATAATACAATAGAACCCTGAGATACACGCATTCAACTTGAGTGCATCTCGAGTTTATGTGACATTGAGTGGTGGGGAGCTGACGTCTGGCTCTGGTTGGCAGGTGCCAGCTCCACGCCACTCAGAGAAGTAGGGAAACTGACCAGCTGCTGCTCTGGTCAGTTTCCTGGCTTCTGTCAGGGGCTGCAGCCAAGAGTCAGGCAGTAAGAGTCAGGGGAATCTTCTCCTGTCTGGGGCAGCAGCCTGACTCTTGGCTGTTGCCCCTGACAAGAGCCAGGAAACAGACCAGTGATGTGCTGGTCAGTTTCCTGGCTCCTGCCAGTGGAGGGGAGCTGGGACCCGGGACCCAGGATGCTGCCTGGTTTCTGGCTCCCTGCTTCTCTGGGAGCCAGGAAACTGTCCAGTGCACCAGTAAGTGCAGGGGAGCTGGAAGCCAGGCTGACACCTGTGGCTTCTCCTGACTTGCATGAAATTTGAGTTAAGTGAGGTAGCCCAGGAACATAACTTTCATGTAACTCGGGGCTTTACTGTATATTGCAAGTCAGGTCCCTGCTGAAAGAGCTGACAATCTAAGCAGGCAAAATGCAGTTGAGAGAGTGCTGCAGCACAAGAAACATTGCTGAGCTTTGTCTTATGCTGTTGTCAGGGGAACTCAGCCTCTGAATCCAGATGCCCCTTCTGTGCTCTTCTTCTACTCAGGCTCTGGATTGGGTCTCAGGGTGGAATTTTCCTAAGTGCTCAGCATTGGCCAGTCTCTGTTCTTGTTGCAGCCAATGGCAATTTCCTATTTAAATAGGAACGCAAGTAGTGCTTATTTAACACGCTGCCCTCTGATGTGCAGTGGCTACAAGGGAGAAAAGGGACAGGTGGAATTTTTCACATAAAAGTTAGAAATACCCCTCAGATTCCCCTGGGATGAAACAATGGCTCATTGGTTGCTTTTTGGAAAGGGGTCAATATCTTCTCATGTATACCTGAAGTTTGGTTTGTCTTATCAATATGGTGCACATATCTTATGCAGCCTACAATTGATGGCAGCAAGCTTTTTAGTTTCCTGACCTTTGAGGGAGAATATGCATGATGGAAGTGTGGCTGGGGGAGGGGGCTGGGGGAGTGGAGGAAGGTGAACATTTTTGGTCCAAGCCAGCAGCAGCAGGAAGAGTTAATCCAACACTTGTGTGGAAGCTGCAATAGTTAGGGAATCCTGTTTTAGGAACCCTGGTATGAAGCTTCTTCAGCAATACAGAAGAAAGTGAAGGGACCTATTAGCAGACAAGCACTGATGGGACCAGTTTACTCCTATTTTCCTCTTGATTTAAAAGCCACTCAGCAAGCAATAAACTGCCTACTTTTAATTACCCATTTGCACAGCCAGGATGGTTTCGTACTCTGTTAGGAGCAGGGATAGCTTAAATGGAACTGACCAGACATTCTCAAATGTGGCATGTGCTTCGTAATTCTAATGAGAAGATAATAACTATTTTATGTTCTCTTTCCCTGATGGGTGCAATTTTCTTTTGAACCATTACCAAATAGAGTTTGGGGGCTTGTTTTGTAGCTATTGCTTTAATCCTTTTCTGTTGGTATCAAGCTCTTCAGGTTTCTGCAGCAGTTTCCCAGGAAACTTCTGGACATATTGCAGGGCAATTTTGAGGATGTGTCTGATGATGAATTTTAAATTCACACTAAATCCACATGGCAATTTCTTCAATCTTGCTTCCATTGACTTCAGTGTCTGAATAGAAGGATCTGAATCAGGCCCCATATTAGTAACAGATAAACTTTTAAAATGTCTGTAGACATTTGTCTTTATGAAGTTTGCTTACACCTACCATATGCTTACATATAGAACTTAGTGGCCCTCATTGTCTCCTCTGCCAAGAATCATTTAGCTATGAAGGTGGAGGAGGTAGTCAGGAAACCATTTACAGCTGCCTCATTCTTAATGTATCCTGGCCATACCACCAGCATAAGGTAGAGCAGCCTAGCTGCATCTCTAATTTAAGCCACCTGGTTAAGATTTTCCAGTTGAGAATTGGAGGAGCACACATTTACTTTGCCCTGAGGCACTTCTTCCTACATCCTTCAATAGATGACTAGGAGTAGTTTGTCTGGAAGCTGGTTATACAATTTTACATAGAGCGGTCAAAAAAATTAGAGCAAACAGGCAAGTTGCTTCTCCTACCTATATGCAATATCATCATCATCAATAACTGTGGGCTCAGCGCCCGTTAGTGTCTGATGCCTCTCTCGCTATTTCCTTCCATCATTCCCTGTCCAGTGCGGAGTGGCTTAGTTTCTGTACCAATCGACTATATCACCTATCCATTCTCTGTGGGGTCTGCCTCTTCTATTCAAACTGTCCATTATGCTGAATACCAGGGTCTTGATTTTTCGTTCGTCGTTCATTCTGCAAATATGCCCAAATAGTTGTAGCTTTCATTTTATAACCTTCTACAGCAGGTTCTCTTTTGGCTGTATCTTTTGATATAATTAATCACTGGTGACCTTCTGCATCTATTCTATTCTCAGAATCTTTCTATAACAACTCCTTTCGAATGTCAATATTCTTTTCTTCAAATCTTTCGTTATCACCCATGTCTCACAACCGTACAACATGCTGCTGAATACACACATTTTCAAGACGCTTAGTTTCGTTTTTAAGCTAATCACTTCACTTTTCAAGATCTTATCCATTGCCTTCAAACTCGTTCTTGCTTTCACTATTCTAGTTGCTATTTCCTTCTTACGTCTAAATCACACATTATGTTGCTCCCCAGATATGTGAACTTCTCTACATTTTCTAGTTCAGTACCCTTAACACTGAGCTTCCTTCCTATTTCCTTATCTCCAAATACCATTGTTTTTGTTCTATCGATGTTCGTAATCAGTCCGTAATGCTTCCCTTCTTCGTTTAATGCTTTTTTTGCCTCAGTCTTCATGGACAAAGTCAACTTCCCCATGACGGTCCTAGATGATGCAGTATGGGAAGGTGGAGGGCAGCCATCTGTGGGGAAGGAACAAGTTCTGAGCTATCTTGAAAAACTAGATGTGTACAAGTCCATGGGTCTGGATTTAATGCACCCCAGGGTACTGAGGGAATTGGCAGAGGTCATTGCTGAACCTTTGGAGATCGGGGGAGATACCGGATGACTGGAAGAAGACAAACGTAGTGCCCATCTTTAAAAAAGGAAAGAAGGACAATCCAGGGAACTATAGACCCGTCAGCCTTACCTCAATCCCTGGGAAAATAATGGAGGGAATCCTCAAGGAATCCATGTTGAAGCACTTGGAAGAGGGGAAAGTGATCAAAAGTAGCCAACATGGATTCACCAGGGGCAAGTCCTGCCTGACCAATCTGATCAGCTTCTATGACGAGGTAACAAGCTCTGTGGACATGAGGAAGTCAGTGGATGTGATATACCTTGACTTCAGCAAGGCTTTTGATACGGTCTCCCACAACATTCTTGTCCATAAGTTAAGGAAATATGGATTGGCTCCTTGGACTATAAGATGGATAGAAAGCTGGCTTGATGGTCGGGCCCAACGGAGAGTGGTCAATGGCTCAATATCTGGATGGTGGTCTGTTTCAAGCGGAGTGCCGCAAGGCTCGGTTCTGGGGCTGGTGTTGTTGTTCAACATCTTTATTAACGACCTGGATGAGGGAATGGGTTGCACCCTCAGCAAGTTTGCAGATGACACAAAACTAGGGGGAGAGGTAGATATGTTGGAGGGTAGAGAGAGAATCCAGAGGGACCTGGATAAATTGGAGGACTGGGCCAAAAGAAATCTGATGCGGTTCGATAAGGAGAAGTCTAGAGTCCTGCACCTGGGGCAGAAGAATCCCAAACACTGTTACAGGCTGGGGACTGACTGGTTCAGCAGTAGTACGATGGAAAGGGACCTAGGGGTTATGGTGGATGAAAGGCTGGATATGAGTAAACAGTGTGCCCTTGTAGCCAAGAAAGCTAACGGCATACTGGGGTACATTAGGAGGAGCATTTTGAGCAGATCTAGAGAAGTAGTTATTCCTCTTTATTTGGCACTGGTGAGGCCACATCTGGAATATTGTGTCCAGTTTTGGGCCCCCCAGTATAAAAAGGATGTAGATTTGCTTGAGCAGGTTCAGTGAAGGGCAACAAAAATGATTAAGGGTCTGGAGCACAAGACCTATGAGGATAGGCTGTGGGATTTGGGCTTGTTTAGTTTACAGAAGAGAAGACTTAGAGGTGATTTAATAGAAGCCTTCAACTTCCTGAAGGGGAGCTCTAAAAAGGAGTGTGAGAAACTGTTCTCAGTGGTGTCAGATGGCAGAACAAGGAATAATGGTCAAAAGTTGAAGAGGGCAAGGTGTAGGTTAGATATTAGGAAAAACTTTTTCACCAGGTGGGTGGTGAAGCATTGGAATGCGTTGCCTAGAGAGGTGGTGGATTCTCATCCCTTGAGGTTTTTAAGTCCCGGCTGGACAAGGTCCTGGCTGGGATGACTTAGTAGGGGTTGATCCTGCTTGAAGCAGGGGGCTGGACTAGATGACCTCCTGAGGTCCCTTCCAGCCCTATGATTCTGTGATTCTGTTTAACACTTGCACTGTTTTAGCTAGCTTCTCCTCATCTTCCTCAATGATAACTATATCATCTGCAAACCTCAAGTTGTTAATTCTTTTCCTGTGCACAGATATCCCTTCTACCTCTTCCTTGATCTTGTCCATAGCTCTCTGCAGGTGTGCGATAGAGATATTTGGGGATATTGGATCTCCTTGTCTCGTACCTCTACTTGTTTTAAACCAACTTCCCAACTCCTTGCATGTTCTCACTGCTGCCTCCACATTGTCATTGATATCCTTCAACAACCATATCAGTCTGCTATCCTCTCTGTACGACTCCAACACTGCAAGTCACTTTCTGATCTATACTGTCAAATGCCTTTTGAAAATCGATGAAGCAAGCGTATACGTTCTTGTTCTTTCATCAAGCTTTTTCCGCCATCAGTCTCAATGCCAATATCTCCAATATGGTACTTCTGTCTTTTTTGAACCCCGCTTGCTCATCTGCTATACGTTCTTCTATTTGTAATCTTAGTTTCTCAGTCAGTATCATCATCAGCACCTTGCCTAGATGACTCATTAGGGCAATCATTCTGTAGTTCTTGCACTCCAATGTACTTCCTTTCTTGGATATTGTCACTAGCACAGATCTTGTCTATGCCTTTGGTGGCTTCCCTTTTCTCCATGCTATATTACGTAGTTGGTGTATTTCTTGAATAATGCTTTCTCCACCGTATTTGATTATCTGTCCTGTGATCTTATCATTTCCAGGGCTCTTGTTGTTCTTTAGTTGTTTCACTGCTTTTTCTACTTCCTCCTTTGAAATATCAGTCTCGCTCTTGATGCTCGGTGGAGATATCTTTTTCAGTTCTTCAGTCAGTCCCTCTGAGTCAGTTGAGTCCAACTGTACTTTGAATAGATCAGTGCCATATCTCATCCATCGCTGCACAATATTCTCCCGGTTCATGAGCACTTCTTTGTTCTCATCTTTGATCACCATCTGCTTTGGTTGCCATTTCCTATTAATATTCCTAATTGTCTTATACACCTACCTGGTCTTACATTTGCCACAATACCTATCTATGGCTACATCTACACTAGCCCAAAACTTCGAAATGGCCACGCAAATGGCCATTTTGAAGTTTACTAGTGAAGTGCTGAAATACATATTCAGCGCCTTATTAGAATGCTGGCAGCCGTGGCACTTTGAAATTGACGTGGCTCGTTGCCGCACAGCTCATCCAGATGGGTGTCCTTTTCGAAAGGACCCCGACAGTTTCAAAATCCCCTTATTCCTATCTGCTGTTAGGAGTAAGGGGATTTCGAAGTTGCTGGGGTCCTTTCGAAAAGGAGCCCCGTCTGGACGAGTCGCGAGACAGAGAGCTGTGTCAATTTCAAAGTGCTGCAGCTGTTGGCATTCTAATGAGGCGCTGAATATGTATTTCAGTGTTTCATTAGTAAACTTCAAAATGGCCATTTGCATGGTCATTTCAAAGTTTTGGGCTAGTGTAGAGACGGCCTGTATGTTCACATTGCTCCTCTAACCATTTCTCCTTATTCTTTCTGGCTGCTTTCCTTACCTCATTGCATTTCACCGTATATTGCTATTCTGTCATCTCAGAAACATCCCTTCTGATCTTTAACACTCTCTTCTCTTGAACTATCTTCAATGTCTCCTGGATAATCCACTTCTTATTGATCTTTTCTTCTTCTGGAACAGTCTGCTCAACTGCCTCTTCTATAGCGATGGCTATCCCTGTGACTCTCTTATCTAGGTCTTTCTCTGTGTTGCTCTGTATGAAATACACAATATACCCATTTGTTAAGTGGGAGCAATACTATTTACTTAATGTACCTCGTAGGGAGCCCAGAGGTTAGATTAATAGTGTTTGTATTGGAAAGTCGTAGATGAAAAACTCAGAAGAGCAAAGTGCTGTTCTTAAAATGTCTGCAGTTAACATTTCAGAACCTGTTGTTTGATTTCACCCTGGTTTGCTCCCTTCCCAAAGCAATTGCAGCTCAAGCCGCTGGCATCAGGGGAACGGTGTGTGGCAAGTATGGCATCGCGCTGTGAGGTCTGGGAACATCCTTTTCCCTATGGCTAACAGAGAGGCTAAAACACACATACACACACACATATAAATAGATTCTGCAGAGTAGTGTAAATGTTTGTATGAAACAGCTGCAGATGCTTCTGAATAGATTTTCAAATGTGGGCCAGTCAGAGGCAATGTGGTTCAGTGTCTTGTGATGCATGTTCCTGCTGCTAGTTATCTTCATCACCAGCTGGTGGGGGCCAGGAGTGGGGTAAAGGTAGCAAGTTTAAACCCTGCTGTGTGGGGATTTGGGGCAGAAAGAAAACACTATAGCTCCTTCCAAGTGGTCACTGTGAAGGACTTATTAATGGAGTAGATAGCTCCTCAAAAGGAGTCCCAGCCCAGCCTCTTTATGCCCATTTTAAAGATAGGAAACTGAGGTCCAGGATGGATCACCCCAGAGGCTGAACCCAATACTCTTGAATCCCAGGCCTGTCAAGGCATTGAGGCTGAGGAAGGAAGAAAGAGGTGAGTCTTAATGCATCATCAAAGGGAAGGCCTGGGGGCCAGGCACACAGATGTCGGCGGGGTGGGGGAGGGCAAAGAGGGCAGTTGCCCTGGGGCCTGGCATTTCAAAGGGGCCTGGATCTCAGCCCACCACCACTGATGCAACAGCAGCAGCAGTGGTCACTGCCCCAGGCCCCTTTGAAAGGCTTTGGCAGCGCTGTGCCACCACTGCACACGCAGCCCGGAGGGAGCATGGTGGGGAGCAAGGCAGACTGCCCAAAGCCCTGCCCCTTCAGCCCTTGGGGTGGGAAGCTGGGCCCCCCCTGCCACCTTTCTCCTGTCTACTGCAGTGGCTATTGGTGCTGCTGCTTCACGGATAGGGATGTTAAAGGTTTAATCAGCCCGTGCTAATGAACTTTGGCAGTGGCCAGAACAGCCCCGGCTGCAGAGGGATCAGCAGACAGGGCTGTGGGACCCATGGCTGTGGTGGGATGCGGCGGCAGGCCCTCAGTTAAATCAGTTAAGCACTACATTTAACCCGTTAACTGTTTTAATATCTCTACTGAGAAGGGAGAGGAGACACCTACTTCCTGATGTTTGCATAGCCTCTTATTCCATAGAGCAGCACCTCCAGATGCCCGCTTTGGGGGAAGAGCATCCTTTGCAGGCAGGCTCTCATTGCTGACAATGCTATGAAGTGAGAAACAAGTGCATGGTGCACTCTGCAGTTCCTTGCCAGATGGAACTCTCTTCCCCTTGGCACCTGCAGCAAATGGAAGGCAAGTAACCACATAGGCACTGAAATGCGCATGAATCGTGAAACCAGGGAAACTGGGTTTTGTTCCTGCCCCTGCCTCTGCCCCGCTTTGTGGCCATGAGCCAAGCACTCTGCCACCTTTCTCTGTCTTGTCTATTTGGATAGGAAGGTTGTCAGGGGGAGGGTTGTCTGTGTGTTTGTACAGTTCCTAGAAAGCATCTTGGGGTTCCCACTTAGGTCAGGACCTCTAGGCATGTCTTAAAGAATATGTAACAGCTGTGCAAAGGTGACTGGGACATAGTTCCCTTTGTCCCAGCATCCATGCCTCCAAGAAGGGACTGCCAGTCCCACCAGCTGCTGTGCTGGCTGCATGACAGGGACCAACGTTCACTAGGAATCTTTATTGTCACTCACAACATGACCTTGACTTGAATCTAAATCTCTAGCGATGAGATTTATGTCTGTCCTCTCAGCTACATAGCTCATTTTAGACTGATGTAACACTGAGCTATGTCTGGCTCTTCCAAAGGGAAAGACTTCAGAAACTAGAGGTGAAACCTCAGCCCCATAAAAGTCAAACCTTCCATTGACTTGAGAGGGTGAGAATTCCACCTTGGATGTTCATTCCTATCCATGTGTATGGGCTGGCCAATGTGCCAGCGGTGTGATTGATGATACTTAGTCAGCTATTTGCCAGCAGAACACCCTTCAGTATGTAACAGACCTGCAGCATGTAACAGAACAAAAAGAAAACTGCCAGTCAAAATCATGCTCATGACAACTGAATGGTCCTTCAAAACAAAGTGAAATATCATTGTGAAAAGTCAAGGAAGGAGGCTAGTAAATTAATGTAATTTATCTATCACCTAACATTGTAATCCAAAGCAGCCCTAATTTCACCCAACTCTCGACTGTACTGGAAATTGCTCAGAAACCAGAGGCCCTGTGCTAAACAGGGATCACAGAGCGTCTCCTGGCATGTTCCCCCAAAACCTTTCCTGCTGGAAGCCTGAACCTCAGTTCAAGGGCTGGCAACTGGCAGTCAGTGCTGCTAGTAAGCTGGTTCAGTCAGGTACGCTACCATGGAGACATTTATTGCTGGTTTGCTGTTCCAGCAACATGCCTTCCCAGAGCTGCAGGGCTTCCCAGGAACCACAATAGCAAAGGTTAAAAAAGTAGGGCCACTGCACCCAGGAGCCAGTGCCCTGTGCCAGCAGCTCCTCCAACCTGACTGTACTGCTCCCAGCCCTTCCACACAACTGTGTCTGCTGCCTGAGGTCTGTACAGCCTGGCCGGGGCTAGGGGTGGTACAACCATATTGGAGATGCTGCTGGCATGGCGTGTTGGGTCATGCACATGGTGGCTCCATGTTCTGTTTCTTTTGCCATTGGGGTCCCTGGGAGAGCCCTGCAGTTCTGCAGATACCTGCTTCTGTGGGTGTAATTTGTATCCAGCAGGGCTCTGGTCGTGGAACATTCTCTGTGAGGAGAGGAGGCGGAGGTGGGGGCTGGTACCCTACCAGTAAGAATTAAAATCGACTTGCCCCACTGCTGGTAGCGTGGGGGGCAGATCGCAGCTGCATGGGGAAAGGGGTGGGGAGGGAGCATTGCTGATGTGGCTCTGGTGTACCTTATCCACACGTGGCACAGTTCAGAAAGCCCAAGAAGAATAAACAACTGTTTGTGGCTGTGGCAGAATGGCACACGGAGTGCTCAAGGTGCTGCAGCTGCATCAGCTTCCTCTAAAAGCCTCTTCTCTCCTCTCCCAGCCCCCAGCTTCCCCAGGGAAAGTTGGGCTTGATGATGGATAATGGCATGAAAAGGCAGCTGGGAATCAGCAGCCACCTGGAGTTGTGCAAAGCTTTCCGAATCAGACACATTTTGCTGGACATGAAGATTAAGCCCAATGCAATTTGGCCAAAAGCCTGGTTCACAGACCTCAGCCACTCAGCCAGCTGGGGCTGAGTGAACCTGAGATCCTCTCTTTCATGAACAGAAATTGATCCAGTAATATACATTATCTCATGCACCTTCTTGCTCCCACATCCTGGGAGCAACGTGGCTACAACAACCCTGTTATAAGCAATAATAACTAATAAAGAGAAAGTGTTAATGGGCAGTTACAGTACAGGCATTTCATGGCCCTGAATCAGGCAGCTTATGTTTCCCACGTGATCTAGTTAATCTTCCCCTCCATTAAATAAAAACAAACCTGCATTTTGGCAGCCAGTCAACAGCTTTAGCTTGAGCAGCTGCAGGCTGTAGAGAACAGTTGCTTGTGCTCACGAAAAAGCTTCCAAATTTGAGGAAGGGTGGTTATCCTCGACTCAAACTCAGTGGTTTTCAGGGGAAGAGGGTATAGATGATGCAGAGAGAGAACAGTCCCAAACCTGATTGGATCTCCATTCATAGGGCTTGGGAGAGCAAGCCCAGCTGGGTTTCTGGTCTGCTGCAGAGTCAAGGGTCATGAAAGGTTCTGGATCTTTAGGCCTCAACTCTAGCCACTGACTGATCCCCCAAGAAGCCACTAGAAGCTAAGGGATTACAGCATCTTACAGGAAGTCCCCTTAAATTGGTGGGTGGGCCCTCAAAGCCTGGTGTTGGGAAATGCTCAGTACTCACCACTGAGTAGTTTCAACTGGAATTGTAGGTGCTTTGTCACTCTGAAAACCAGGCACTTAATGACCAAATACTCATCGAGACAAATCATCAGGGTGAGCTGTGGTGCACATTCGACTCTAAGACCACCTCTGTTTTAGTAGCAGACAAAGGTACGTTTACCATTTGCAGTATCCCTGAAATATTGCAAATCCAAAGGTGACACTTCGTGTCTGAGGCTGCGCTGCAGTTTCTACAAGTTGCCACCAGGTGGCACTCGTGTTTTGCAAACGTTCCTGAAATGGTATCGATTGGCAGACACTGCTTAGAATAGTACTTAATATTTTTTGATTTTATAATACCAGGACTTTATAAGATATCTAATTATCTCCGTTAAATGGGTTGGGTCTATGAAGACTTAATCAGTACAATTGGAAAGATTGGTAATGTGGCTGTATAATTTTCCAGCAACGTTTTGTGTGACTTTTATTTTAATGTGGGGCTAGGGGTATGTTATTTTGAGATGTTGGTTAGGATGTTTATATTCATTTGCCATATAAAATATGTTTATTACACTACAACACTCAATTATATGGGCTGAGAACACAGTTTTTTGAGTTTAGATTCTCTGATACAATTTCCACCAGGGCCTGGACAAGAGGTAGAAGGAATCGCTTGTCCCTGTTCCTAGAAACAGACATGCATTTATTTGCAAACCAGGAGTTAGGGCCTGATCCAAAGCCTTGTGAAATGGAATTCAGTGAGTGCTGGGTCAGGTCCTTGCAAAGTCACTCTCTTTTAAATAACTTGAATGGATTTCACGTTAGATTTAAGGAGGAGAAGATTCTAGGAATTGCTGCAGCTTCCCCCCAACCAACAGGGAAAAAAGGGAACAAATGTATTTGTGGGATTGCTGTGCCCTGCAATTATCCAAGCACACTGCTCTTCCTCTTCACCTTGCCCTAGGTTGTTATACTCTGTGTAGCTAGCACTCAAGAACCACTTATCTTGGGAGATCATATTTGAAAGGTGAAATCAAACATGTAAATGTTTACTGGAGGTGCTCAATTTCATGTCATTTCGGACTGAATTGCTTTTCTGTAGTAACTGTGCAACAGGGACTTTAAGTTAGACAGAACCTCAGGTAGTAGGTGAATGGAATTTTAAAATGTGTTCTTGATGGATTCCTATTGTCATTGCTAAGGTTGTTTGAAGGTGCAGATGCTGTCTCCCATAGAAGTAGCTAACATTATTTCTCACTTGTTAATACATTACTACAATACATTTGCTGTGGAATTATGTTTGCTTTCCTGCCAGCATGCCTGTCGAATTGCAAGGTGGAATTTAAAAAAAGCCAGGAAAAGCTTTTTATTGTATAGTTAAGATGCTCTTTGGAAATTAGCATTCACAAAGGGGATTTAGTTTGTCTCTTTGAATCCACTGAATGTCTGACATACTTTAAAGCCCAGAAACATGGGATAGTTCAGTCATTTTTGTTAAGCTGCAGTTAATTTAGATGAAAAAAAATGCTGAATTTCACAATAGCAGCAAGACTTATATAAATTAGCGGTTTTACCTCCTTGGAGTTTCAATAGGGAAAAAAAAGCAATATTTTCTATTATATATTATATTCTGTATCTTCATTCAGAAATTCTGAATTGGTGATGGTTACAATGAAGGCTGAGGTAATTGATATGGATATAACAATTGGAAAAAAACCTCTCTTTAAATGTAGGCCCCTCTTCTGCATGCCTGTGCTTAACTTAATGGATCGAGTGTCATTTGATGGACATCAGTGAGAAAGTTAGACATACACGATGTCTTTGGGAGACTATTGCTGGTTTTCCTGTCACCATTTGAGAGTGGCAGGAAATTTATTCTCTGTTGGTCAGAGGGCTTGGGAAACACACAGCTGTCATGGGGTATGTTATCTTTGCCAGATCTGAGCCTGGTCTGAAAGGTTCTGTCAACAGCCCGGAATTGTACCCAGTCTCCCAAGTTCCAGTCCAGTGCTCTACCTACTAGGAAACACTGCTAATGTTATGGGTATGTCTCCTCTGGGCAGTGACAGGGGGACATCAGGCATGGCTTTAGATGGAGGAGTTAGCTGCTGCTGCCCCTATGACTGTAGATACACTATTACGTCTAGTCTGGTAGCTCCACACATGCTGCCCTGTTAACTTTGCTATTTTTTGCTGATTACATCAAAGAGAGCTAGCGCAAGTATGTCTACTTAAGTTGGAAATCTCACCCCCAGCTCCTTATTTAAGGATTTTGAGGAGTAAGGGGACTTTGAAGTTGCCCCGGCACTTCGAAGTACCAGCAGGTGAGCCGCGGCTAGACGCGTGCTGGTACTTCAAAGTTTAAAACTTCAAAGTTGCTGCGGGGTGGGGTGTGGGGGGGACACTTAATGAAGTGCTGCCTATGCACGGCAGCACTTCATTAGTAAACTCCCAACACCCTAATTACCATCCTTCCTTCGAAGGAAGGTGGTGGTGTAGACAAGCCCATCATGTACTAGAAACCACGCCATCCAGGAGACAGCCTGGTTTTATGACATTTTTAGCCCAGTTTTGGCAAAGTCAAGAGAGGTTTAGTTTGGACATTAAGAAAAACTTTCTGTCATGGTGGTTAAACACTGGAATAAACTAACTGGGGAGTTTGTGGAATGTCCAACATTGGAGATATTTAAGAGCAGGTTGAACAGGCATCTGGCAGGGTGATCTAAATGATGCTTAGTTCTTCTGTGAAGGCCAGGAACTGGACTTGATGGCTTTTCAAGGTCCCTTCAGGTTCTAGTATTCTACGATTTAGAGAAACAGTGGACACCTGGGTGCTTCTCTGATCCAAACTTCAACCTACTGAGGCCATCCCTGGTCAGAAGCCATAGGACTTTACTCTACTAACCCTGTTAAGAACTTTTGTAGGAGTGCATAGAAAAATCATAGAACAGTCATTTAAAATAATTAACAACAGGCTGGCCAGCACTAGAAATGAATCAAAATAACTCACCTTCCCCCTTTCCAGCCCAGTATATGGACCACAGTCACAAACAACAGCTCGACAGCTTGGCAATGAGATCCCATGCAAACTCATAATCAGAATATAATAACTGCCACCCTGGATGTGACAGAGAAGAATGTGCTAGGCCAGTAGCTCACAGCAAAATATGTTCACAGGTTAGCCCAGTGCCCACTAGTGCAAGGAAGAGCGTTGTTTATTGCTTAAAAGAGAAAAAAACCCTTTTAATAGACCATATAAAAATGAGAACCTGGCTTTGTTTTCCAAAGCTTCAAAGAAAAGATAACATGCTTCACTGCTTCTAAATTAGATCACAAATTTTCTGCCTGATGGCAGCATCTTAGTGCTCACCGTGAAGGCAAAGATCTGAGCAAATTACATTTTAATATCACAGGCTCGTTTATCCATGCCGAGATCACACAAGAAGCAAAGGAATGTGTGGCAGTCCAATGGACTTGGGGGTTCTGAAGGGAACGCTGAAGGGGGAAAGCCTGAAAGTTAAAGCACAATTAAATATTTCCGGGGCTTGTGGGATACCTGGTATATGGCACATAGCTCATGCCACCAATTTGGGGAGGTGTAATCCTGCAGGGCAGAAAAGGCCTGCAACTGACCCACTCCTGTAGAGTTCATTGCTTGGCCTTTATTCAATCAAATGCTTTCTGACCTTGGAAAGCCCTGATGTTGATATATGCTATCAGCTTCATTGAGGGATGTGCTTCTGCATCTCTTCCCTTGTCAAGCGCATTGTTATAGGGCTGTGAAATAATGCTGAATGCTTTTGTGATACCCTTAAAGGGTCTGATTCTCTCCTGGGTGCATATGTGCCACTCTTGCTACTGTGCGCGCATCAGGAGAAGGAGCAGATCCTGTAGGGAATGGGTGGTGACATGTTTGACAAGAGAGGAACAGATGCAGGCACGTTTCTGTTCACAGCTCAGAACTCGCCTTTGTTTCTCTGATTGATGGCTTGCTAGAATTATTTACATTTTTGCAATGAAAATGTTCTCTGATCTCTATGCAACGATGGTAGAGAAAATATTGCCTCCTCGTGCATCCCCAGGGCTGTTCCCAAAGAAGTAGACTGCCTAGAACAGCAACTTGGGAGAGGAGGAGAGGGAGATTGCTGGGCAGTTGGGCTTCAGATACAAGCTCCACAAACCACAGAAGCATTTTAAATTCTAGGGTCACTTGGTGCCCCATTAAGAACTTACAAACTGCTAGGGCAATGCACCCTAACTGTAAAATTCTGTGGTTGCTCTGACGGGAGCCCTCATTGCAGAATATCAAATGTTGTTAGAAACTTTTGGGAGTCTTGCAGGTTTCTGAAAAGGCTTCCTTTCCACCCTTCTCCTATGACCTCCTGCCTCCATGCCAGCACAAATAGTTTTCCTCAGATCTCTACTGCCCTCCCCCCCACCAACTCCAGGAAAACTTCTTGCCCCTAGCCCTCGTCTTCACTAGGGAGAAAACCAACCTGAAGTGAGAAAACACTTAACAAGGCGGAACAACGGGCCGGGGGGGTGGGAGGGAGGAGAAGACAATTAGTCCTTTCTACAGAAGTTGGCAAGTCAAGGTCACCACTCCCCCTACTTGACTGGAGCCACTAACCTGTGAAAACTACAGACAGTCCCTCCTGTTAGCTTTTCACCTAATATAGATGCACCTGTATGTCTTCAGGGAAGCTACCTGCTGCCCACAACTTCCTTTCTGGCTCCTCTTCAGTATTCACTAATAGGTCATTCTCTCTTTTACCTTTTCAGGGTAAATCTTGTGGATGCTTCCGCAGCTGCAGGCCAGAGCATTAGGGACTCCCTAAGGCTGGTGGGGGTTGGCAGGAGAGGGCTGAAGTTTGTCTGCTCCTCCAACTGAAGCAGCAGGAGCTTAAAAAGTTCCTGCCCAGATGCTCTATTTTGCTCTCTGCCCGAAACTGAGGTGCCCAAAGACCCTTTGTGGGTGGCTTGTCATAGGAGTTCCTGAAATGGAGAGACTGGCGTACAAATAGATCTGAGGTCTCTGTCTGTAGTTAGGGAAACTGCAGAAACAGTGTGAAGAAGGCTTTGTCCAGTCTTCCCTCCCTTAGTGCTGCCATGGATGGATGCTCAGTGGCCTTGTATGGATACAAATATCTGCTAGGAACGAAGGTTGGATATTCAAATGCCTGTGGCTCCCTATTTCGGTAGCTAGTGCTGGATGAGGCTGAGTGACATTATGATGGTGTTAGCCAGCTCTATGGCCACTGGATCCAGTATAAATGATTTGTGGCGTCAAAGTATGTTTGAAAACACACTCACCCCCTTGTACAGCCTCTCTTCCTCACACACAGAAACAAAGAGCTCATTCCCGCAGAATCCACCCCCCTCTTCACTCACCAAGACCTTGAGGAGTCAGTGGAGCTGTGATGGTTCACACCAGCCTTGAGGAGTTGCCCTCATAAAATCATTTTGACCAGCACAACACTTATGAAGCTTCAAGTTGTGCTCCCCACAGATCCCTTAGGCTTTGAAACGCTGACCCTAGGAATCCTGCTGGAAAATGCATAGAAGAGGGAGAAGAGTATTACATCTTAGAACATTTCAGTGTAATGTCAAGCACTGTAGTTGTCTCAAATTTTCCCTGTTTTTTATGTAGAAAAGCAAGGGATTTTCAAAACTAAGCTTCAAAGGTTAAATCGAGCGAAGTCAACGGTAAAATATGTGAATGTAATCTTTGCATGTTACTGCATAAGTGGCATAGTTTCATGTTTGTGTTGAAATGACTGAAGGTTTATATTTTCCAGCACATACACAATGAGGAAAAAAACCCCAAAACAATAAGGCTTTCAAATGAATGTAGCCTTTAATGGCGATCTTCAGTGTTGTTTGGTAAGAAATGTTTTCAGGACAATTTAGATAAAAATTACTTGAAACTTTTCCATGATCTCCCTATACCCTGGGGATCCTCCCAGAGGTGCAGTAGGAGTTGGGAATAGAAGTTGGGGGCCTTACAGCTGGCACAAAGGCAAAGGAGTACTACACAGTATAATTATTATTATTACTATTATTACTACCAGGGTGCTAAGCTTGGATGCACTGGACTTCTCTTGCTCCCGTAGACTCAGTTCTGAGTGAAAAATCCCATCTTTGCTGCATAAGAGGCAAAGCTTCTGTTGTCCTACAGAACAGCATAATTAGCTCCTAGTGTCAGCTGGAGGTGCTAAGCAGTCCCAGGCAGGGGTGATGTGGGAGGGTACAACGGGTCAGTTGACTCCCAAATGCCATGGAGGGCAGGGGCAAGCGGCTAGCAGCTGGTGGCAGAGCCACCCCTCTGAGCCATTCACTTTGGGGAGCCCCAAAGGGCCCAAGGACTGGCGGGGTAGCTGGCGCCAGCGGTAGGGGTTGCCCTCCCCTGCGCTGACTGACAGTGGGGGATAGCGGAGCAACCCAGCTCCAGCCCACACCACTTCTGGTTGCATCACTCTGCTTCCTGCTGCCAGTAAGCATGGAAGGAGGGTTGGTTCCACTCCTGCCCCCAAACCCTCTTTCCCAGCAATGGGGCTTGGGGGTGGTGGTGGTGGGCCTGGTGCAAGCTGCAGAGGTCAGGGCCTCCCACATTAATTCACCTGACCTCAGTCCGCTAAGCTCCCCTGGCTCTCAGCCACATCACTTGAGGGTGTGGGCTTGAATGAAGGGCTGGAACTGCCCTGGACACTCATTGGTCTGCTTCCCACCACTGCTATTGAGTGTGGGGGGAGTGTGGGGCAGCTGACTTGTGCTGTGGGTGATATGTACCCTGCCTGTCACCGGGGCCACATCAGACAGAGGAGGGGACTTGGGAGAAGAGGCAGAGTGGGGGCTGGGTAGGGACGGAGCAGGGATGGTAAAAGGCCAGGAAGGGATGGAGTGGGGGCAGAGCATGGCTAGAGTGGGGGTGGGGCAGGAAGGGGCAGGGCCTGGGGTTGAGTGGGAGTGACAGCAGAGGCAGGAAGAGGCCGGGACTTCTCCCAGGCTAGGGGTGGTGTGGAGAGGAGACACATGGAGGGCAGTCACATGACCAGTGCTCCCCTTGTGTCCCTCCCCAGCAGTTGCCACTTGTTCCAGGTATTTGCAGCAGACATATTAGGTGGTAAACAGGTGTTTTTAGGACTAGCAGCAGCTACACTTCTAGGGGCTCCCCACTTAAATAGCTTGTGCAGAAGGTGGAAGGGCTTTCTTAGCTGGCAAGCCTTCCCCTTCCCTCCATGTGGAAAAATATGAAATTGAAGATGGATACAAATATCAGGTGTTCTTGTGGGGAATCTCAGCCTCTCCCATGAGCTAGAATAAACTTATTTACAGATCACAGCTTCTTGCTAAAGAGTCATCTAGTTCCTGAAGTATCATTACCGGCCCTCACATAGCATAACTATGCTACTAATACAAACTTACACTTCATATTCCTAGTAGTAGTAGTAGTAGCATCCTTCAGTCTATGTAGACTATGGAACGCGCCCTTTGTAGTTCCGTTTGGCATCCTCATTTGCAGCATCAGCTGTGACTGTGAAGACCCACATGAGAGTGACAGTCCTTGCTGCATCTGCATCATATTCCTAACCACAAATATAAAAATAATACATGCACAAAAATAGACTACTCAGACACATTCAGCAGGTTATTTCTTTTCTAATGGTGTTACATGAAGTATTTTGCATAAAGAATATTCCAGTGATATGTCATATTTATACTCAGATTTCCACAAATATGGAGTGCAACACATTACTGGGATAAAATAATAAAACCCATGTTGACAGAAATAAAATTAGTGCCCTCAGTCTAGGTTTCCACCTTTAGTAATCTGATCAACACGATTGTGATTTTTAGTGTCTGTCTTAAATCCCCAGCTGTGGGGATCTAATGATTGTATGAGAGCTTCAGTTTTTATTTAAACAAACACACACAAAAAATCTAGTCCTCTCAGTTGAAGAGAAAAAACTGAAACACAAAGCAAGTGCAACCTAGAGGGTTTTTTTTTTAAAAAGGGCAATGAAGTTAAAGAGATCTCAACCTTTTAGCTTTTAAATTTCATTTTTTAAGCCAAATTCATGATTTTGTGGAGCCCAACTGTGATGGGATGGACCAGGCCCTGAAGCCCCTGCCCCACAAAAGAAACCATAGAGAGGTCCTCCAGGCAGTCTAGAGAGGCTGTGGGCTAAACCAGCTAATCAGGAGCCAAAAATGACTATAAAAGAAGCTTCAGGACTAGATTCAGCTCAGTGCTGCTGGACTTCTCCGTGAAAGAGGACCAGAGGTGACTGGTTGCATGTGACAGCTGCAGCACCACAGAAAGCTCTGAGTGGCGAACAGGTGAAAGACCATGAACTCTAGACAGCGATAGGCAATGTTAGAACCTGAGGTAAGGCAAAGGAAGCTGTCTCCATGAGGTCTCAGGCTGCGTCTACACTACGAGCTAAAATCGATTTCATTGCACTGGGTTTTATGCATTTGATTTTGAGCATCTTCACCTTCCCACACGCTCTCCACAAAAGTGACTTACTGCTGCCCCACACAAGTAGCTGAAATCGAGTGCTGCACCAGTGTAGTGTAGGAACCTATCCCACAGTTCCCTGAGCCCTATGGCATTCTGGCACCGCAAGATGTAGGTATAGGATGACATCTTCTCACCTTTCAGGCCCCAAAGATCATGACCGCCAAGGAAGACTTCCCATGGCCACCTAAAAGAACCCAGACTACAGCCAGCCCCTGAAAATTGTGACTGCTGTGGGAGATGGCCCCCAGGCAGCTAAAAGATCCCTGGCTACAGCCAGCCTCTGAAAATCGTGACCCTCACCGCACACAAGCTGCCTGGCACCTTGCGCAGCACGTCCTTTTATTGGTTCGGGATCAAGCCACATGATGCGGCTCGGCACAGGAAAGTTCCAGACTGTGTGATGCCTCCGGGGGTTAGGAAATGGAGGGGATGTGGAGGTCAGACCAACATGTAAGTGGATGAAAGTTCTTGTCCAAGCATGACCCTCCCCCGACAGTAGCTGCCATGTGATGCTGGTGAGGGAAAGTTCCAGAATGCGTGGTGCCTCTCGGGGAGGGAAGGTAGGGGGTGTGGGGGCAGAATAACATGTAAATGGCTGAAAAGAAGTTTCTCGTCCTACCAGAAGAGCATGACTCCCTGTCCACCCACAGCCTAGCTGACACATGGTACCGGGGGGAGGGACAGCAGCTGGCACCAGGCAGCGCAGGAAAAAAAAGGCAGCTAGCAGGGGTATACACAGAACCACAGACCACACAGCTACGCCACTAGCAAAGAAAAAGTAATAAGATTTTTCACCTTCGCATGACCCTTCAGCCACAGGCTTTCAGGTGCTGAATGGGAATGGTCTCCTGTTGCCGAATTCCTGTGCACCTGAGCGTGGTGGGGATGGAAGAGGCCACACCCCTCAAGTTTCTACACTTTTAGGATTTCAATATTATGTCAATTTTAATGCACCATAAATCAAGCTCATGGAATTTACAGTGAGGACAGGCACTTGGAAAAATTGGGCTAACTGACTTAAAATCGATTTTATCTTGTAGTGTAGATGCAGCCCTAGTCTCTCAAGCAGCTTGGGGAATGGACAGAAGGTACAGACTGAGGGATGCTAGCAGAGGGCAATGAGATGGCCCCCTTTTAAGTGTATACCCTGGAAGGGGTTTGTATTTCACACAGGCGTGTGACTCAGCTAGAAGGCTGAGTAGCCACAAAGGCTACAAACTCAGGTAGTTCAGGCACACACACATACACTTGACCGGATGTGGGTGCTGATGGGATATTCTACACACATTCACGGGGTTTGGCTTGGTGATGTTGTGTAGTATGTTAGGAAAAAACTGGTTATGGCTCAAATCTTCAGAAGGTATTTAGACACCTGCCTCCCTTTGATTTTAGGAAGAGTTAAGCTCCTAAATACCTTTGTGTATCTGGGTCTAAATAATTTGATGCTATGCACCCGTGCTTGTGGTAGAAAAACTAAAACCACTGCATCTGGAGACTTCATCCAACATGCCTCAAGAAAGGAGGACCAGCTAAACCTACAAGATTAGTAAATGCACCACTGCCCAGGACTTCCATTTATAGATCAAAAAGGAGCCTCAGCAAGGATTATTTATTTCTTCTGTTCTATTTACATTCACTGCTCTGCTTAATTATCTAAAGTATTCATCATCTTACAGTACTTAGATGCACATTATACAGTTTCTTATGAAGTGTATTTGTTATGCAAATTGTTGTAGTTCATTATGCGGGCTGTTTGTACTCATTATCTTACGAAAGAAAGGTCCTTGTGCGTCTTTCAAAAATTTAAATCCCTAAAAAGAGACTTTATCTGGGTGAGAAAAAATGCAGTGCATCTATCTGTCTGAGATGAGCATTACCTCCCATTGATTAATTGTTGTTTCCTATCAACAATTAATATCCATGGCCATAGCTGGAAGTGACTTATGTGGACAGAAAATGGATATAATGGGACATAATCAGTAGCGTCTTACCTGGATAATTTTCTGATGCTTGTGGGGGAAAAAAAGGTTGCTGGGTGATGAGCACACCCAGTTCTAAAAGGGAGAGAAGAGTGTAGGAGGAAAAAAAGCAATGCAATGAATTGTGAAAATCACTAAGGGCCTAGTAACCAAGGTTCTATTCCCGACTCTCACAGTGGTCTGCTGTGAGACCTTTGGCAAATCACTTAATCACTATGTGCTTTGATTTCCCTGTCTGCACAATGGAGCTGGTAAAGATTTATCTATCTCACTGGGATTATCTGAAACTAAATTTGCTCATATTTATAAAGCATTTTGAGATTTCTGTTTGGAAAGAGCTACATGAGTACAAAGTACTGTTGTTGCTGCTGTCAACTGCACAAGAATGGGATTTAACTGTTGAAGTTGAGACATTTCTTATTTTACACTAAATTATTTTATTTTTGTATAGGATACACAATGCCCTTGTCAACATAATAAGGAGTTTATATGATGGAAGTAAATGTGCATTGAGATGAGATACAGCCCTGGGTTAGTGGTTTGTTATTCCCACTGGAGTTAGAGAGGGGTGTGTGATCAAGCAAGCCTCTTTGCATTAGCAACATACTGGGGGGTGAAGTGGAAAACAAGAGGCATCATGGTGGGTATAAAATGAGTTAGCAGAGATCAGTTATATGACCTTGAACATGTTGAAGAGATTGTTTTATTAAGTATGATAAGAAACCAAATGATTACCTTTACATCTGAAGTAGAGCAGAAAGCAAGCAAAACTAGACTGAAAATAAATGCTGAAAAGGCCATAAAGGTTACAGCAGGAAACTGAGTAACAGAGGCAAAGGTGTATGTAGATGGAAAAATTGAGCAGATAGGTGCATTCTGTTATCTGGAATCAGAGAGGTACGCATGTTAGTCTGTATCTTCAAAAACAACAAGAAGTCCTATGGCACCTTATAGACTGACAGATATTTTGGAGCATAAGCTTTTGTAGGCAAAGACCCAAGAATTCAGGGTGGCTGTGATAAATATAGTCATATGAGAACTGGAAAAGCAAACAACATTTTTGGAAGGAAGATGTCCCCATCCAACTAAAGGTCCAACTATATCATGGAGAAGACACTTAATGGATGACAGTGGTTAGTAGAAAGAGAGAGAGGCTGCCTACCACACGTGGCTGAGGACAATACTACAGGTTAAACCTCTCTAATTTGGAACTCTCACATCTGGCAACGTCTGCAATCCATCACGGTTTTAGTTAGCAGGATGGCCTCTTATTATGGGTGTGGCCAAGGTTCCCCTGGTTCTACAAAATTTGTATACAGCCACCAATCCTGACTCTCAGTGTTCTGTGCTGTTATTTAGCTCTAATTGACCACCTAAATGTGTTTTAAGGGGCCAGTAATCATGCAGGTGTTGGCAAAACTTCTAGACAATATTGACTTCCCATCATTTGGCAAATTCTCTCGTTTGACACCGTAAGGTCTGAGTGTGCCATACTAGAGAGGTTCAACCTGTACAACTTTCACAGAAAGAGAAGATAAAAAAGGAAGAGTGAGGGAAACTAATAGAGCAGGGCATGTTAGAAATATCATCCAAGAAAAAGGGCTGACATAGTTGGAACATGTATACCATGTGGACAATGGGAAACTTGCTGTGCAAGCATTGTGTATTCAAGGAAGGAAAGAGAAAACAGGGAAGGCCAGGAAAGCTCTGGTAAAGGACAGTGACAGAGGACATTGAATGCATTGATACTACCTAGGAAGAAGTACCACAATTAATGAACAACCATAATCAAGGGAGGAATCGGACTGCCCAACATAGCAGCAGCACCAGAGGACCAAACGCCTAAGCTCAGACTTCCACTGTGAGTGGCCACATGCAGCATCTGTGTATGATCTCTGCAGAGAGAGGAGGAAAGGGTTTGCACTCTGGGCAAGCTGTGCATGCCAGTGCATAGTTCAAAAGTCCTGGGTTGAGACTCTGTGCTGTGTCTCTAAGAGGCAGAGCAAAGAACTTACCAGCTAGAAAGGAGGAGTGCAGGGCAGATTATAGCTACCTTTGGCTACATCTACACGTGCACCCAACTTCGAAATAGCTTATTTCGATGTTGCGACATCGAAATAGGCTATTTCGATGAATAACGTCTACACGTCCTCCAGGGCTGGCAACGTCGATGTTCAACTTCGACGTTGCTCAGCCCAACATCGAAATAGGCACAACGAGGGAACGTCTACACGGCAAAGTAGCACACATCGAAATAAGGGAGCCAGGCACAGCTGCAGACAGGGTCACGGGGCGGACTCAACAGCAAGTCGCTCCCTTAAAGGGCCCCTCCCAGACACACTTTCATTAAACAGTGCAAGATACACAGAGCCAACAACTAGTTGCAGACCCTGTATATGCAGCACGAACCCCCAGCTGCAGCAGCAGCAGCCAGAAGCCCTGGGCTAAGGGCTGCTGCCCACGGTGACCACAGAGCCCCGCAAGGGCTGGAGAGAGAGTATCTCTCAACCCCCCAGCTGATGGCCGCCATGGAGGACCCCGCTATTTCGATGTTGCGGGACGCGGATCGTCTACACGTCCCTACTTCGATGTTGAACGTCGAAGTAGGGCGCTATTCCCATCCGCTCATGGGGTTAGCGACTTCGACGTCTCGCCGCCTAACGTCGATTTCAACTTCGAAATAGCGCCCAACACGTGTAGACGTGACGGGCGCTATTTCGAAGTTACTGCCGCTACTTCGAAGTAGCGTGCATGTGTAGACACAGCCTATGTGTCCTAACAATTCTGTGCTGCTCCAGGGACTACAGAGGCTTCTGGTACAATGACTTAGACAGAAAGCCTATCTAAATTACCAGCAGGCTTGTGTAGTCTCCCTATGGGCCTCAGCTTTGCCTGACCTCCATAGCACTCTGTGTTGTGGTCCTGCCCCTGACAAAAACCCCTCCTGCCCTGAGTTTTGGCCCAGCATACTCCTTTGCCAGGACATGGGTGTATGTGGTTTTCAACCAGTGTGCCATAGCATGCTATCTAAGTGTGCTGCAGAAATTTAATTAATTTTCCCTCCCCCCAGCTCTTTGCAGAGCCAAGTGTGTATGCGTGTGTGTGTTGGGGGGGGTTGTTTCCTCCTGGAGCCACTTCCTAAAGCTCCTATGAAGGGAAATTGACTAACCCTCCACTAGCAGGGAATCAGGCAGCCTTGCTGCTTGAGCCACCAGCTGGGCAGGATTGTAAATACCGCCCCCATCCACCTGTGGCTCTGCAAAGAGTGGTGGAGGGGGGAAATTGACCAACACTAGGCAGGCTGGGGGTTGGAGCAGCAAAGCTGCTTGATTCCCTGCTGGCGCAGAGTGGGTCAGTTTCCCCTCATGGAAGCTTTGCAAAGCTGCAGGAGGGAAATGGGTGACCCTGCACCAGGTGGGACTCGGGCAGACTTGCTGCTCGAGCCCCCAGCTGGCACAGGGTTATCAATACCCCATATTCCCTGCTGTGGCTCTGCAAGGAGTGGGTCAAGGGAAAACTAACCAACCATGGCTCAAAGGTGTTGGCAGGGTGGGGAACCTGCTCTCTGGAGCTGTCTTCTCCCCTGCAAGTAATCAGGTAACTGCTGAATTTTTGAGCCATTAGTCTTATCATGGTGGGCTTTCACACAAGGGAAACATGAGTGTGCTGTGGAATTGTGTCATTTAAGTGTGCCATGCTACTGAAAAGGTTGGGAACCACTGCTCCAAGGTCTTCCTAATGGTTGTCTGCTGCAGTTCCCATGAAAAGGGACATTTTTCCCAGTCAGGACCTGGTGTTAAAGGTCTGAGAGCAGGGCAGAAATCTCGCCTGGATGTTCTAGACTAGGTTCTTCCACAGAGACCCACTAGGAAAATCTGCCTTGATTCATCATGTGTAAAAGGCAGGGGTAATGAGGGGCTTATAGAAATTGTGCTCCTGATCTTTTATACACTCGTGCACATGCTCAGTGTGTGTTTGTGCCGGTGCTTGCCTGTGCTGACTACTGGCACCTCGTCAGCCCCAGCCATGGGGCTGGCTGGGAGTAGGAGTTGGGGAGCCAGGTGAATACCGGTGCCTTCTTTTTAAAATTATTATTACAAAAAAGGCACTGCAGATACATAACTGTATTGACATTAGGTAAAGAAATTGTGAGTAGTTAGGAGAAGGGACTGTCTTTTTGGGGTGTGTGTGTATACGTACAATGGCTAGTACAATGCATGTCCCATTCCTATCACAAAATGATTAGTATTGATCAGTGCCTTTATTTAAAAAAAAAAAAAAAAAAAAGGAACTGGTACTCAGCTGGTTCCCTGCCCACCCCCACCTTCCAGCCAATCCCATGGCTGAGGCTGCTGAGGTGCCAGTACTAAGTCCTGGCAAGTACCAACACACGAAAAGCACTGCTAATGATAATTCCATTGATGTAATTGAAATCAAGGGCCCAAATTCTGCTATCATTGCAATGGTGTAACGAATAGTGTAATTTGCTCCTGGGCTGCTTCTCTTGGTCCTGCTTTTAGAGCCGTTGCTCTGGGGAAGCTATGCTGTTCAGAATGGCTGGCTTGTACAAGGACAATAGTGACAGCGGTCATATTTTACATGTCTTTTTCTAACATCATTTGTTGTAAAACAGAAGGGGCGGGGGGGTGACTGCCGAAGTTCTGTTCCTTTAAGCAATATATTTAAAATGAGGAAATATAATGAAAAGCTGATGGAGAGTTTAATGGCAATGAGTTTATAATTAATGTTGATTAGGTTTGTGTTTTCAGGTTTTGCTGTGTGTGACAGAGTGATAAGGGAAGTGTATGAATGTCCATGTGATTATAGGCAACAAGTAAGTCTGGGGATGTGGACGACAGGAAGTTACTTTTGTTTGATGTTGCTTAATCACCAAATAATTTCTTCGGTATCATTTTACACACAGCCAATGTGAATCACTGATTTAAAGTAATCTTCTTCCTTCAGGAGTTGTTTTCAACTATCCAATTGAAATTTATTTTAATTTTCTTTGTGTATTTTTCCTCAGTTTAAGAACAGGTCTGTTTCTTTCAAGTTATGTCCACCCTGTTCCACAGTTTGGGCAATAGCATGTGAATGTCAGTGGTCTGGTTTTACCTTCCCCATGTGGAGGTGGCAAGCACAAACCAAAAGCTCCCTCGTTCTCATGTAAGGTAGTCCTCTTTGGGCATATCTACACTAAAGTGAATTTTTGAAAGATGATCTTCCAGAAAATCTTCTTTCACAAGAGCTTGTCCACACACAAAAAAGCAGATTGAAAGATCAATCTGCTCTTTCGATAGAGAGCATCCACACAGCCCCGCTCCTTCGAAGGAATGGGCCAGGGATTGAAAAATTCACTGCCATGAGGACTCCCCTTTTCAAAAAAAGGGCCTGTAGAGCATCTACACATACTTTTTTTTTTTGAAAGGAGGTGCTCTTCCTGATCTGGGAGTGGAAGAGGGCTTCTGGCAGAAGAGCTGCATTCTTTTGGTTTTGGATTGAAAGAGCATGTTTTGTGTGTGGATGCTTCATGTTTTCTTTTGGAAAAAATGGTCTGAGTTTCTGAAAGAACTTGCTAGTGTAGACATGGCCTTCAAATAGGATTATGTCTATGAAAACTAGGAACCTTTTAGTTGATGCCTGCAGAGTCTATAAGAGGGAGTTCCAGTGCAGTGCTTTGGTGCACAGTGCTCTTAACACCACTGTAATTGGAACAACACCGTTACACTGGGAGGGGATGACCTGGAAGAAGTGGAGCACTTCACCTATCTGGGGAGAATTATGGGCAGAGGTGGAGGAACGGACAAGGATATCAATGTTAGAAAAGGGAAAGCAGCAGCTGCATTCAAGACTCTTCATCCCATAGGGAGTTTACAAATAATATCTGTGAAGACGAAACCGTGGCTCTGCATTGCAAATGTGGAGAGTGAGCTCTTGTACGGATGTGAAACCTGGTGTACTAAAAGGTCTTCAAATCACAAGCTACAGACATTCATAAACAGAGGCCTGAGGTACATCCTTCACACCAAATGGCAAGACTTGGTCACAAGTAAGGAGTTCTGGAACACATCATCTCAGGAACCTCTTGACGTTCAAATCAAGAGAAGGAAGTGGGGATGGCGAGGCCACGCTCTCAGAAAGCCATCATCCAGCGTAGTCCATCAAGCTCGCACATGGAACCCACAAGGAAAATGCAAAAGAGGAAGACCTTGGACAACTTGGAGATCTACTGAGATTGAAGGACAACTAGAGTCAGCTCGAAGTTTTGGCCCGAGACAGAGTGAAGTTGAGGAGACTTGTAGATGACCTTTGCTCCACCCTGAGTACAAGGGTTTAATTCAAGTTTAAGTCAATTGGAACTGTGGAGCAGTGTAAACTTGTCCTCCGACTAGGAAGTAGCCTGTTTTTTCCATGAAACACCTGGATGTGGCTTATCTGGAAGATATATAGTGATAAGAAATGGCCAGTCTGGTTTGGAAAAAAAAAATGTAAATTTTCACCTTTCCATCTGTAGAACTGAATTTGAAATGAAATGGTAAATTAAATTCTGAGGCACTGCAGATTTCCTACACAGCTTCCCCAGACTTTTTGGCTCTGATCCTACAAACACTTACACAGTTAAATAATCTCGAGTTCAGTGGGGTAACTCTGGTGGATAGCTGCTTATGTGTATACCTGTTTGCAGGACTGGGACCTTTGTTTGCAGGTATGAGAAGAAAAGCACTAAGAAGTACAAGAAATTCTCTTCTCGTCAGGTGCAATTTCATGGGTTTAGTGGTTTGGATAATTACATGGGCATCTGAACTTTGGGATGATTACTCATACTGAAGGGCCAACTTAGAATGTTTTTTGAGGTGTGTATATTACCAATTACCCTACCTATAGTTATCCCGTCAAGTGGAGTTAGAAAACTGACTCAGCAATGAGTAATAAAGTGTTCTTTGTACCACTGTTTTTTTTTTCCCCTAAATTATAGATAAATACAAGAAAGCTGGGAAAAAGAGCAAACAGAATCGGTCCTTTGAGATCAGCTGGTAAATGTGTTAGGTTTCTGCTCTGAGCCTCTTGTTATATTAGTGACCGTAATTCATGCTGTAAGAGGCACACATATAATGCTTCTAACTTCATTGTTTCAAAATGTTAGGGGAGGGAAAAGTCAATTTATGCCACATTGCGGCTTGGCCAACTAATTTATAATTGACTTGCAAGTGATTGGTTCCCTTTTATGTGAACAGTAATGCAAGCAAATCCAGAGGCAGGATTAGAATTTCAATCAAATACTGTTATGTGTATGTAATTACACTTAAGTATTGCTTTGTTTCATAGTAGACTCAGCTCCAAAGCAGCCTGTTTACCTTGGATCTTAGATAACCACGTTAGCTCAGATATTGCAAATGAAAATCAATGTATGATGGACCTTTCCCAGAAGAAGTCTGCATTCCATTAAAATGGACTTCTAAGTCTTTCAGCATGACATGAATCTGTTGTAACTAGGAAAGTGTACTAATCTGGCACCTTGTGTTAGTCTCCTGTTCCTTTGGGACCTTTGAAAAACCCTGCTAAACCTTTTTGGGCTACTGTCACCAGTGAAGCATAGTCTAGTGCAGTGGTTCCCAAACTGGGGTCACAGCCCCTGGGGGGACATGGAGGAATGGTTGGAGGGTGTTCAGTGTATATGTATGAGTGTAACCCTGGGGTGGTCTTTAGTGGAAATTGGGGTAACAGCACCCAGGGCTCAGGGCCTCAGTTGCTGTAAGTCTGCCTAACCCTCTTTACTTTGATAGAGTTCTGTGTGCTAGCTTGGTCTCAAAAGAAAAAGAAACATTCAAAGGGAACAGGTCCAGTGAAGCAGACTGTACCGTGTGCTGTACTCAAGGTCACATCCAGTTGTGTGATTGGTTGTGCGTTACTACTCGTTTAATCGCTCCTGCCTGACCCTGTTCCTTCTCCATTTTCCACCCTGGTGATGCTGAAGGGCTGCAAACAATCTGCAAATGCTCCAGGTGTTTTACAAACCAGAATTGTGATTCTGAGCTAGCTCCCCTCATTCATCTGTATCAGTTACACCGTGGGTTATACTAACCTGCACGTTGCCATCATTAGGCCTGTCCCTGAAAAGTAGGAATAATTTGGCAGGGCACTGGGGAGAATTTTGCAAGAATGTCATCAGATCAAATCTTTTAATGCTCATAAAAGACAGGATGTCAGTTCAAAGCCTTATCTGTCCCAGGCACTTTTAAGCTGAGAAATGATTGAGTAAGTTCTGCAAATTGCTATTATTTCAGTCTGCAATGCTTTGGCAGCTGTTTAAATAGCAAAACTTTCTTCCAAAAATAAGATATATGGAAGAGACAGGCGTTTGAAAGAGGGAGGATTGGTTTATTAGGGAAAGACTATTAGCATTAAGTTACTGACAAGAGAAGGCAAGTTTCCTTTACAGAAAATACCTATTCCATAGTCCTCCCACAGTCACTGGTAATGAAAATGTGGATTCCCATTTGGTGGATGAGGGAGGGGGAAAACCACAAGGGTTTGGGATAGGATTCTGCAGTTGATAGAGCTATTTCAAAGCCTATATCAAAAAGCTGGCAGAAGTAGTGTGGCTGGAACAATTTTTGTAGTTGAGGAGCTGAGAGTCATTGAACCAAACTGCAAATGTACATGATGAAAACCACTTCAAGCCAAAGTGTGTGGTAACACTTTCTAAAAGCCCTCCTTCCTGCACCTGTGGACACCACTGTAAATGAGTTAAGTGTTGATCCAGGCAAGTGGTAAAATTCTGGCTGTGTTAACATTAATGGCAAAACTTTTGTTGTCCTCTAGGATTTTATTCAGAAAGCACAAGCACCTGAGTGATATCCAGGAGACTGGGAAAACACAGTAGGATTGAGGTTACCAGTTTGTGACCAAAACAAGCCTGGGCAAAAAGAGAAATATAATTTTAAGTATACTGAAGTTTACCTAGGCCATTGTATTATATGTTGCCTAAGGATAGACACCCTTTTCCACAACTTGCCTGGGAAAGAGAGAGGCCAACATGCAGAAATAGCAGTGTAAACCAGTTTTAGATGTATTAGTTTGGCACTTGTAGCTTTTATTGCCTGATATGTGACTTGAGGATGTGGCATTCAAGCCGCCTAAGTAGCTCATTGGCATTATCACAAAAACCTGCAGTTGCAAGGTAAAGTATTACGGTGGTCAAAACAGTTTTATTTCACAGGACCCAAATGACCATGAAACTGTTGTTTATCTTCACTTTAAAATATGTCAATAAGTAATGAGGATGGTATGACTTGGTACGACATTTACATCTGTAGCTAACTGAGTCCTAAATTGTGAAGGACTGCCTGGGGGGATTCTTTCCCCTCCCAAGAAATCCCCTTTGAAGTTAAGATAGCAAAAGAGGTACAAAGAACATCTTAACTCTTTGCCATCATAGTGAAGATTTGATAGCAGCCTTCAATTTCCAGAAGGGGGTCTCTAAAGAGGACGGAGAGAAGCTGTTCTCAGTAGTGACTGGCAGAACATGGAGCAATGGTCTAAAGTTACAGAGCAGGAGGTGTAGGTTGGACATTAGGAAAAACTTTCACCGGGAGGTTGGTGAAGCACTGGAATGCGTTACCTAGAGAGATGGTGGAATCTCCATCCCTAGAGATTTTTAAATCCTGGCTTGGCAAAGTCCTGGCTGGGATGATTTAGTTGGGGTTGGCCCTGCTTTAGGCAGGGGGCTGAACTAGATGACCTACTCAGGTCCCTTCCAGGCCCAGTATTCTATGATGCTATGATAGTGCAACTGGGGCCATGGAACCATCTGGAAACAAAGCAATTCTGTTGATCTGATAGTTACGTGGCCCCATCACTAAAACACCTGAACAATTCACAATCTGTTAATGTGTTGAGAGGACAAACACATCTGGGTGTGTCAGGGTGGGGGAGGGGACAGTCATCCTCTTTTTACTGCTGGGAAAGTGAGGCACTGGGAGGTTAATGACTTGACCTGCTCTGTGGCACAGCAGGGAATTGCGCCCCGGTAGCCCAATTGCTAGGCTGCTGCTCTAACCAATAGCTCATCCTTCCCCTTATGTTCACTGCGTCACAGCCAATCTATGAACAAATGGCAGCTTGAAAAAACAAAAGCCCAAACCGAAATCCTAGTCCCAGATACACAGTTATCAAAAATTTCTGTGGAGTACAGTTCTATGGGGAGGGGAAGCCTGGCTTTCTCATGTGTAATACTCCAGTTTTGAAAGAAGTGAAGAGGCAGGGAGACACTTCCCCTCTTTTTTTCCCCCCTTAGGTCAGGTCAGTGTATTCCAGCATAATAACAAACACTTAGTAATGGTCCAGCCAGCTGGACAGCTGAGGCTTTGACAGTTTACATCCTTTCCTGGGATTAAATGTTATCATTGTTTGTACTTCTCACCCTCAGTGAATTGTGTAGTGTGTTCTGCTTTTCCTACTAGGGAACAGTGGGCAAGGGAATTAAAACCCTGCTGTTAAAATGAGCCACCACACAATCTACAGTCCTAATGAATGCTTAACTGAAATGTGTCACCTAATTATAAATGAGGCAACGAGAAACACTAATGTTATTGCTTGCTAACAACGCTCATGGCACGGGCAGTTTATCAAAAACAAAAGCCTGCCTCTTTCCCGCATGTAAGATTAACATTTAATTTGTTTCAAGCCGAAATGCCCATTATTGCATTATCCATCAGGTGCAACAAGACAGGGCTGCTATGATGCTGCTGGGGCTCAGAAAGGGCCCAGGCAGTGCTCCATGAAGCACATTTTGGTTTGCATTTGCTATGACAAATAGGTTTCAGAACAAAAACAACCTGTTCTTGCTCTGCTTTCTCTGTGGCTAAGTATTAGCTTCATAGAACCTCCTATAGTGCTGCCTTACTTCTGCTACAAAAGAGCTAGTTGTCATAACGACACCCAGGGCTTATTTAGCGTTGGCTTCTCCAGGCTTTTATTAATGAGACTGGGTTGGAAGAGAGAGGCAAAGCTGTTTGATCTTTCATTCCTTCAGTGCCAGTAAAAAAAAAAACTAAAGGACAAGCTGGTGAAGGGGATTTGGGGGATTGGAGAGGAGCTAGAATGAAACAATGCAGTCTTTCACCCCTAGGATCTGGTTCTGAGCCTGTTTCCATCAGCACTGACCAAAGCCCCTCTGCTGATCAGTGGTAATGAACCTCATGATCTTCGTCCAGGTAGGAGCAACTCTGACAGGTATACAACCTGTTTCGTCTTCACGTCTCTTCACCACAAGCCTGTCTGTGGTCTGGACCCCTTTTCTGCTAGGCTTCCTGTCATGAGTCTCCCTCCTAGACCTCACCTTTTTCAGTATTATCCAGCACTCCCTGTAGCTGCCCCTTTGTCCTTCTAACCCTTCCCTTCACTACTGCCTGCTTGTCCCAGAATCCCCACTCACATTTTAGTACATTGGGAATGTTTATAAAACTGATAATAAGTAAAGGTAGGGGAGAAACACGAGCAATTTTACAAAAACTGGGACAACAGAGAGCTCTGAATGTGCTTGACATTGTCTTGTGTCCTCATCCTATTAACCATCTCTCTTGCTGAATTGCTTGTTGATTGGCTGCCCACTCAAAGAGGTAGAGAATAGTATGGAACAGATAGCCTGACTAACCTTTCTTTCCTGGAGAATTCACTCCAGATGAGGAGCAACACACAGTCAAAAAGGAAGCTGCTACTCTGTTATGGTTTTGTGGCTAACCAGAGCAGTTCAAGCCAGTTGTCAAGTCAGTTCATTTCACAAGCACTGCAGTGACAGAAAAATTAAATTATTCAGTTAATTGAAAATCAGTATCTTCTGACAGACAAGAAAAGGCTACCCTCAAAGGTCCACCTTAACATCCATGGCTGAAATGAACATAGGACTGGAAGGGACCTGCTCTGCCATTGATCCAATTGCTTGCTAATGCCACCATTTCATGTAATCTTGTTTAATGAATGTAAGTACATCTCTCAGCAGAGGTTTCTTAGAACACTCTAACCTGATGATGGGGTATGGCCCGATCCCAAAGGTAAACAGGACAGAAAGCTGAGTCTGCCTGAGATGGTCAGATTTAGCAGCTGGAACATGATGTCAAACCTTGGCAAATTCAGTATTATTATGACTAGTTAAAATACTAGAAGTGGTGAAAATTTTTAATTAAATTTTTTTGTGGGTTATTTTGATTAAATGTTTTTGTGGAACCAGAAATTTGCTTTGGAATATGTCCATTTTTGGTGGGGGAGAGATGAAGGAGATTTCATCAACTAATATAAAATTAATTGTCAAAGCTAGAATTTTTGAGGAAAAAATTCTGAGGCAAATATTTTAAAAATTTTCAATGAAATTTTTACAGGGACAAAATCCATTTCCTAATGAACTCTCGCTGTTACTTAATCATGATGATGTTATCACACACTTTCAAATTTGTCATGCCACCCACCCGGAGTCAGGAGAACTCTGCATCATGTAGTCCTGCATCTCCAAACATGAGTAAGCTAAAGTCTGCAAAGGGGTTAAATTCAGGGGCATGGGCAGAAGATGTTTGTGTACTAATGCGTTCTGTCTACAAAGTTTTCTCATTTGCCGCCGCCTTCTGAATTTGGTTTAGTTCCTTTTTTTAAAAGGGGGATTCTGGGAAGGAAAAAAAAAAGCCACCCAAGGTTTTTCAAGTGCATCCTGCAAAATGTTTTATTAGAACAGGGGTCAGCAGCCACTGGCATAGGTGCCAAGAATGACACACGAGCTGATTTTCTTCAGCACGTGAGGCAAGAGCTCAGCCCTACCCCTTTCCCCCATGCATCTGGGAGCTTGCTCAAAATCATGCCACCTGTAGGTTAACAAAAGACCAGCTAATGCTAACAACCACCCCCTAAATGGTAAAACTCTGCATCTTAATTTACTTACTATTGAAGCTCTTGTAAGTAGGACTATTAGTGACTTTATAAAGTATCAGTGGGACTTGGACCATACATAGTGGTCAAAAGATCAAATTTCAGTACTTTGCCTTGGAAAGGTTGCTGACACTTGAATTAGGACATAAAATGCCATCTTCAGTATCTAATAACTGAAATTCCAGTGGCCAGATGCTTAGCTGGTATACATGGACATAGTTCTATTAACCTTAGTGGGGCTACGCTAATTTACATGATCTGAAAATCTGACTTGCAGCATTTGCGTTTCATATTCAATAAATTACTTTTACAGGATGGCAAGCATTTAATTGGCTCTGATTTTAAAACTTAAAAATACAGTCAATAGAAATGTTTAATTGATTTATGTTGTGCTTATTAATGAGTCTCTGACCTTTATTTTCTCAGATTCATCAGAACAGGAGTGCTGGTATGCTTTTGGCTGAACTTTGCACCAAGAGGCAGATTTTGAATTACTCAGTGCCCCCAGTGTAGGGCCAGGGTTTCACAAGTGCTTCACTTATGAAATATCCCATTCTAACACAAGTGGAAAGATTTTGAGAGAACTGTAGCAAGATCACTATAGGGGAGCTGCTCTTTTTTATAAATCTGATGCTAAGAAAACATTGCTGGGTAGTCCTCTCACTGTAAGAACAGCAGCAGTTTCAGATACTAGAGATCTACATATTAACAAACTGTCAAAAAGGAATTTTGACCTTCCACTTAGTCCACTTTTGTGACTTATTTGAAACATTTTTGTTTGTTTCCAGGGGCGTACCTCTCACGTCTATTTCACACAAACAAATAGGTGGCATCAAGCTGATGTTGGTGATAATGTCTCCCTTACTGTGAACTCTAAGCAAACCTTGTACAGTCTTCTACCAAGAGACTGTGTTTTTTGGATATTTTATTTGAGTTTATTCAATAAATTGTACCTTGAAAGTTCTTAGAATTCAATTTAATTCAGTACTGAAGAAACAGAAGGATCCCTTTAACACAACGTGAATGTTTCCATCAAAACTCCTAGGAAGGAGAATGTTTGGTGGGAAAGATACTTTTGAGGCTGTAGGACAGCTGTTTATTTTGCTTATTGTTTATTCCTTTCTCCCTTAGGTTCCAAAGTCTCAAAAAGCCACCTTTACAGCCAATGAGAATGAAGATATTCCTGCCAGTATGACTAGACTGATAATGGAACAAATTCCAGCACATCAGGTTCCATTTACTGCTTTTTGTGATGCGTCTTCCAGTTGCCAACATAAGAATGTTTCAGCTTTATTGTCACGAGAAGTAATTCTCTAGGAAAATACAATAGTCAACTCAGAGGCTATTAAGACCTGAGGAGACTACACATTTAAAGTCAAATACATATCTTTGAAAACAAATGTTCTTTTAGTTTTCCATGTATATATACACTAAATTATAGACTAGATGATGCAATATGCCTGAAATTGCTGTATGGTTAAACTAATCCATAATGTTCTCGTACCTTTGTGGCTGTCACTTCTTAGCAACTTGGAGCTTTGCTGTGACACCGTGGATGAAATTTATATCTTCTGTGCTTCATAAGCACAATCGTTGAATGTGAGGTCAAGGAGAAGCTTTATTAGCTACGAAGCATATAAGGCTTATGATACACAGTTGAGCATAGTATTTAGATTCCATGGGGAAAAGTGCCTGTATAAAACTTAACGGGTCTGACTATATGCAGAGAGATTATGTTGTGTCTGAGAGAGTGATAGAAAGTTTTGGTTGAGAGGCGAAGGGATCTAGATGTGTCTTTCATTGCACCTAAAGCAAGCATCTAAATCCACTTGCTGAAAATCTCAGTAGATTGCATATTTGTCCTGCGTACAGTACAGGATAAGAATTGTGCTCTAAAAGACCCAGACTCTACTTTTAGGTGCACATGCAGCTCACAGGTTTTAGAACTGAAACAGAATGTTTGTCTGCTTTCTAGCTGATTACAGATTCATTCCTTGCACATGTGATATAGCCTTTTGTAGGCCCTGTAAAAGAAAGGTCAGGACCTAGGCCGCCTGATTTTGTTAATGATGAGGTGTATTGGGAGGAACTTAGAGATTGTTGTTAGTACAGACAAGGGCTGGTTCTAAGTAAGTGGTAGCTCCAGGTAATGGGTGCTGCCAGGTAGTGGAGGGGTGGAGGAGCTGGGAGGCAGTGAGGGCGCCTCCCCGCAGCTGCTGCACCATCCTGCTGGGCCCTGCTGCATGCCCAGCCACCTGCAACATGCCCTGGCCACCAGGCTGCTCAACTGAGGCCCTGCCCCTCCGCTATCCCTGCGTGGCAAGCACCTGCTGGCTCTGGCTCCGGCTCCACACGGGTCGGTCCATTTCAGGGGCCCCTTGAAATTGGTGGCCCCGGTTGATGGCCTGGCTTGCCCAAGCCTCGGTCCAGCTCTGATACATAATAAAGCTTCACAGACCAGGTGAGAGCTGTACTGCTCTTCAGTGCCACATGCTCACTGATTAGGAATACTCCCCTGGATTTGAATTACTTCTAGTTTTAGGGCAACTATGGATAAAATAAAAAAAGAAATCTGCTAGGCTCTCATCTTACCAGCTCTTGTTTTGTAGGCAGACCATAATGATAGCTGAAATGGAAGAGCTGCAGGGACTTAATGAAAATGGGAGGCTAAATCCCTATTGCCCGCTTTTGAAAAGTAGTGTAGGTGATGATCTACTTGGATCTTAAAATGCTATGGTAAGAAACTTTCCTGAATTTGTCTTTCAGCTACTGATGAGGCTGGGGAATGCCTGTGCAGCAGCAATCAGTTGTCAAAGCGTAATTCTGCATGCCTCTGAGTTATCTCCCAAAACTTGGCTTCAGCAACAGAAGGCTGTTTTGAAAAAAATTTTAATGAAGCTAGGCAGGCACATTTTGGCACATACTTCACAGGGTCAAGGGCATCTGTTTTCTATGTCTACCATGTATCAGTTGGGAGAGAGCCTGATAGCAGCCTCTGACAAGGAGCCCCCACATTAAAGATAGAAGAGTCTGAGCGTAAGCCTTTTCCAAATTATTTTAATATTCAGGTAGACAGATTGGGTGAGGGAGGATCTTTTATTGGGCCAACTTTCGTTGGTGGGAGACACCAGCTTTCTGGCTACCCAGAGCAAACAAATAGGAAGCAGTAAAGGAAGCAGGTTTCTATCTGTGCATATAGACTATGTGAATGTTTTGTGTAGCACCACATTTCTGTAGTCTTCAGTGAGGTCAGATATTCAGCAGAAAGCTAGTCGCTATTAAGTGACTCAGTTCTGTCCAAATAAGATTTCACAGTTTGTTCCACAATAGTGAGAGGACTCCTGCCTATGGTTTAGCTGCTTGTGTTGGATCCATGTAGTTCACTTTTGTCTTTTGTTTCTTTGTTCGTTAGCATAAGCAGGTCTTCAGAAAGTGTGCTTTGGAGACAGGGTACCTGGAGTTTGAGAGAGCTGCATTGTAGAGTGCCATAGGATATCTGCCACCATGTTGTACTGATGAGAATAAGGACATAAAGGTAGCATATACTGGTCCAGATTTGGGCTGGACACAAGGGGCGCTGTGAGTTTTAACTTGGCACAAATGAGGATAAGTACAAATTGCCTGTTGAAGTAACAGAACACTCCTGTCTATTCCATCTTCATATTTACTTGCTGCTAGTGCTTGTGACCACAATATTTGTGCATCCACAATATTGTTACGAGCTAGGGTTAAATCTTGCTATGGGTTGAAAACTGCCTTGAAACTGATGTGTGAACCATGCCCTTCAATTAAGATTGCTCTAGGAGAGACAATGAAGGGCCCCCACCTAAAGAAAGACCTAACAGTCTATCCAGAGACTAGCACCCTGTGGGCTTGAGGGGTCCACTGGGATTGTTCTGACCACCTGAAAAGGTGGGTCTGTGGGCTTGTAGAAAAAGCCTCACAAGGAGGGCCAGATGAGAAACTGGGGACTCAATGGCAGCAAGAATGACAATCAGGAGCCTGAATGTGACCTGTTGAGAAGCCCAGAGGAAGTTTCTCAGGTGAGGGTGATGGCTGGACAAAAAAAACAAAACAAAACAAAACAAAAAAATAAAATAATTAAAAAAAAAAAACTACTTGGGTTCTAAGCAAAGAAGCTGTCTCCCAGTCATGGTTTCTCCAGTGTTTGGAGAAGCAGCACTTTGCATGCTCCTTGGAAAACAGACAAGATGGTGCAAAGAAAACATCAGATTCTGCTATTGAGGCCTACACCCAATTGGATCATTCTCAGAGCCCAAGGTTTGACTAAGAAGCTTGGGTCAAGAAGGGGTAACAGAATAATAAAGCTTTGGTATAATTGTTGCTGGTACAATTACAGCAGTATATATGATACTAACTGGGCACTGAATGCTTTTCAGCCAAGGATTTTTAAGCACTCCTGTGAGTTAGGGCTCACACTGCCTTTTCAGGAGAAAGCATGACATACTCTGGGCAATGTTTCCTCTTATGATGACTCTTCAGACACATTAAAGAAGAAAGGTGGCAAGAATGGCCCTTTTGGGAGGAAGAACAGTTATATTTTGTTCTCCACTGGGAGAGAAACCAGACTAGACCCATTCTAAGTCAACTTTCTTCTGCTTGTGCTATTTCCTGACCTCATGGTCAGTGCTATCAAGGTTAACAAATGACCTGCCTTTTGAGTACTAAGACAGCTTCAGAAATGCCATCTTGCTATGACCAATCTTACATCTAAAGCAGATTAAGGAGATGTTAACAGAACCTGGGAGAGGCAACCTGGTTTAATATGAAGGCTTTACTGCCCAGAAGAGGTTTCACTAGAAAACATTTTTCAGCTGTTCTGGTAGAGGACCACACTGTAATAAGGATATATACCCTGGGAATGTAGGAAAAAAATCACCACTACTTCTTCCCTCATCACTACAACTCATGCTCCTGTCTGCTAAATAAAGTTTTTCACATCACTAGTTACACCATGAAGAACTGTGGCAGTAATGATGATGATGATGATGGTATGGTGCTTTTTACTGCCTAGACTACTGCATGCAACAAAGACTAAATCAATACTGAATTGCAGGAGGGAGGAAGCATTTGGAGATGTAGAGCTATTATTGTAGCTTAATCCTCATGAGAGGGCCTGCTCAAGGCAACTATGATTTCCATAGAAGACAATAGTGTGGGTGATGCCAGTCTTCCTTGTCTTATGATTATGTTGTAGGCTGGTACTCATCCCTGCGGTAAATCTTCTTCGTTGATTTTGCTTTCAAGAGTCAGATTGGGTTCACACAGTAAAGGAAGATTAGTACGTTGGTTAAATGCTACAGTGATTTACCCTAGAACCTAAATAATAGGCTTTAATAATGAGCTGTTTAATTTCAAAAGCAGCTGGAACTGAATAATTTATTCACCCTGTTGTGCACATGTCAGAAACTTAGGTGACAGCCAGAGTTTCCCGTTCTTCTAAAATGAGTTTTATGTGTGTTCAGAAATGTAGGACACTGCCCCTTTAATACTTTCATTTCAATAACTCCCTTAACTTGCTGTCAGTCAACAGTAAATGAATGCACACCCCCTTTCTGCTTTTACAACATCAAAAAACAAGCTTGTCTCTTGGAAAGTAAGTCAACCTGAGTGCAGGCCAAGGATCGATTTAAATATGCAACCTTGGAATCAGCGCAGCAAGTAACTAGACAAGACAGCAAAAAGTTTGGGGCAAGTGAAATAAAGGTGTGGTGAAGTTAAGTGATTTGCTCAAGGACATGCAGTAGATAAGTGGCAGAGCTAGGAAGAATGCGAGGTTTTCCAAATCCCAGGATTTTCCCCTACTCATTGGTTCCTGCTGCCTTTCAGTGTCCCCCTTGCAACACAGATCTTTCAGAGCAGCAATCCTCCGATGACATACTGGGCATTTAAGTGGGTAGGTTAGGATATATTTTTCTTTCTCTCTTTGCATTGCACTTCTATATTTCCAGGCAGCAAAGTTACTGGATCTTATGTGAGAGAATCTACTTCCACCAGGCCACTGGAGAGAAATCTGTGGTCCTTGTATGGAACCCCACCCCTTTCCATTTCACTTTATTTACAAAGACATTAAAGGTATTTTTTTTTTTGGTGGGGAGGGCTTCTGAGCTCAGGGCCCCAGTACAGTTATCCATATTTCCCACCTGCTCATCAGCCCTGTTTTTACCTCCTTGAAACTGTTTATCTCCTTTCTGACTTCTAAATCATTAACAACTTCAAAGAATTCATCTATTAAAAAATCCTGTCTTCCACATTTCTTCATTTTCATCTTTTTCTATCATGCCATTTTAATGAATCTATTGGCTTCTCAGCTGGGGTACAGAGGTGCAATGGGAACTTCCATTAGGATGACCCAGATGTGGTAGTAATGTTTCCAGAAGCCTTTATTCTTGTGAAAGTATCCCGCCTTCTGATAAATCCCTCCAGGATCTGAGTTTCGAGTTGCAGGTAGGTGATGCATGATGACTGGCAAATTATTCACAGGAAATAATTTATCAGGTGAATTTTGATACTTATTGTTTAACTTTTTATGGTAAATTCATATCTTCATAATTTGGCAAAGAACTTACTGGGTGAATTGTTTCCCAGCAATTAATGAATAAATCAAGCTCATTTGTTATATCATTCTTCCAGTTCAAATGCAGCCATATGTCAGACAGAAGTTTTGCTTGCCTCTGAGAAATTCAGCATTCAGAGCTCAGAAGAGTTCAGAAGGATTGATTCTGAAGAGAATTCCTCTTCATGCGGGGAAAAAGGTCATGCCAGTAGCTGCTCCAGGCAGCAACTGAGAGAAGAAGGTGGGACCAGGGGAAAGGAAACTGTAAGTGCTGTGGAAAAAATAAAGGTCAGGAAATAATTTTCAGTCCACCAATAACAGTTCCCAAGAACTTTTAAATCTTGACTTTATTACTTTCTCTGAAGTAGGGCATTAGCATTCCATGTTACCCTAGTTGGTTTACCAGACCACATACTCAGGGTAAACTTTGCTTGCAGGTGGCACGTTGCTTGGTTGAAATTAACATGCTATGCAGATGGAAAATTAATTGTGCAGAGAGCAGTATTCCAAATCCACTAATACCAAGCACTAGATGCATTTCATTTGGAAGCAAGAGACAAACATGAAGAATGAAGGAGTTAGCCATTCATTTGGATTGCTCCATGGAAATTCTGGCAAAAAAAAGAGAAAGGAATTGTAACTTAAAATATTAATACTGACAAAGAACTGAAGAACAACTCCACAATTTCTTTATCTCAAGCCATTAGCTTTGATTTAGTGTAGCTATGGAACCCTTTTGCTGGCTTCCTTAGTATCTTCTCATTCTGGTTTAATAGCATTTGTTTAAATGAGGAGTGGATTTGCAAGCAATATTTCTCTTGAATGGGCAAGTTCCAGCACAAAGTAATAAGTAAACTGGGAACAATATATTTTAAAGAAAGATATTGATTCTGCCAGCGCAATTTAGGGAAATATTTATTGCATATAATTTCTCAACTGTTTTCCAAGTAAGCAATATAAAATGCTCCTTATGAACAGCAAAGAGGGAATGAAAGAAAGTCTGCACCATTATGGGGAGTTAAATTTACTGTGGATCTGTTCATTGTTGTAAGTAAAGACATTAGTTACAGAAATTATCTCTACTGTGAGACTCGGGAAATTCTGTCATGAAGCACTATTTTTTTTTAATGTTCGTTCCCATAACTGCCCTCTGTCTTACTTTATACTGAGTCAGCATAACCATAACCTCCAAGCCATCATGGATAGGACAAGGGTGACCAGTATCAGCGTGGGGGGAAAGACAGAATACTGTACAGAGATACTGTTGATTTAAAAACTGTTCCAGGAAATCACAGTGGCTGTGGCTATCCTACATTTCCTTTCTGGAAGGGGAATGCAAACGTGGCCAATTGGAAATGCAAATAAGGTTCTGATTTATATATTGCATGCCTCATTTGCATAATGGCAGTCACTCATTGTTCTGGAAGTGCTGTTTTCAGGGGGAAAAAAAAAACGACAACATGGTGTACAGGGGTCAATGACCAAGCCCAGAGAGGCTGATTTTGCCATATCTTAACAGACATGGCAAAATTGAACTCCGAAAGATTGATCTTCCCACAGTCGATCTTTGTGTGAGTATAGCTTGGCCCCAAGATGTTTAATCCTAAACAGGCTTAATGTGTCCAGTAAATATCCGGGCCACATCATAATCTCGGCATGCAGCTACATGAGTAGAAGGAAATGTGTAGTGAGATGCATTAAGGTTATTTTTTATTTTGGCTTTGGTATGGAACTTTTTTAGGCTGATTGATGGATTTCACTTGTACTCTGTAACATCTAAACCAAATACCAGGGAAGTGATTCTCTGTGCTCTAACCTTAATTTTATTTTAGTGTTTTGTAACACCTAGCGACCAAATATACTTTATCAGCTTTGGGTTATATTTTCATCTTTTGTTAATAATTTACTTTTTTAAATGAATAATTTAATTCCTGTGTCCTAAAGAAAGGTCTGCATATATTCATGCCTAGACCAAAAGGTCAGCTATCAGATTGCAGTTTAATTTCTCCTCTGTATTTCCAAGTTCTCTCTTAAGAGAGGAACAGAAGCTTGCGGTTATCCTGATTGTCTTCCTGTTTTTTGTTTTTACTCTGGTGGTGGCAGCTAACTTCCAAGGTTAGAGAATCTGTGACCTTGGGAAGCTTTTTAAGCAGAAACCTATAGTGGCAAGGTATTTTTAAGGTCTTTTGCAAGCTCCCACCTACTGCTCTCAGAGTGGGAACTCAGCCCTTACGTAAGCAGAGGGGCATGTGGTTACAGAAGTCTTTCCCCGTCTCTTTCCTCACCTGCTGTTCTTTCATGATGCATGAAAAAGCACCAGGAGGCTTGGAGACGAAGCCAGAGATGTTGCTGCAGGCATCCTCACTGCATAATGTAACTTGCCTTCAGGCTTTTCTTCGGCACAGTTACACTCTTACATTTCCAGTCTTCTCCCTGTCCATGTTGTCAGCTTTACAGGCTGACAACTCTTCCAGTGGATGTGTTAGACCTTTGCCATATCAGAGCTTCCACGCTCACTTAATGTGCCCCAATAGCTCCTGCTCACATCCAGGCTTGTTTTGCTGACAATCTAGTCACTGCTCAAACATTTCCTTTCCACTCTGAGTAGCAGCCTTTGTTGCGATGATAATTGGAGGAGTGGAAAAGGAACTGCTTTTGCTGTCCCCTTGCTCCCTTGTGAGATGGTCTTTTCTGATCTGGTTCAGTAACTCTGATATAAAAGTGTTCCTACCAACTTATTAACCCCCAAGGCACCACTAGGTCCTTACAGTTTATATTCAAACTTCCCCATAGCTGAATTGGCCACTGGGGGTCTGTTCAGAAAAAAATGTGTGTGTATTCTGCAATATCAGAGTCTTAAAATACACAGCCTTCCTGTACAGTAACTAAGCCTATGTCTACACTACAGCCATCCATCGACAGAAGTTAGCATCAGAAGATATCTTCCAACAAAACTTCTGTCGACAGATTGTAGCCAGAAAGCAAAGTGGAACCAAAAATCAATCTGCTCTGTTGACAGAAAGTGGCCGGACTGCCTGCCTGCTCTCTCAACAGAACAGCCAACTGAAAGCACAAACGACAGGGCTGTCTGGTGACCTGGAAGCCCTGTCTGTCGACAGAGGGCTCCCCAGGAGTGTCCACATGGCTTTTTTGTCAATAGATTCTGTCGAGAAAGGCATTCTGCCTAGTCGGGAAGTGCCGTGTTCTGACAATTTACTGTTGACAGAAGGCATTTTTAGTGTGTACACTCCATGAACTTTGTCAACAAAACTCTCTTGTGTAGATATAGCTCAAGTAAATAATTTTCTACTCCTTTAAAATAATTGGGCTCTTTTAACTACTAAAACCACATTAAGCTTATCCTGAGTTTCCAGGGGCGCTATTTATCTACAGCAAAAAACCAGACAGACAATCCAAAGACTCATGCCAATTTCAAACTATTTGTTTTGAAAAATGTGTTTCCAACTGAGTTTTACAAATAAACTTGAAGTAATTTAGTTTAGAACATATCTTCCCATTTCATCAGTAGCTCTGTTGGGATGGAAGCCATCCCAACCACCTTTCAATTTTCATTCTCACTGGCTCATTGCTTTAAGCTTAGAATTGCCTTTGCAGACCCAGCTGTAGACATTACAACTGCCTTATTAAATGTGTTTGATTTTTTTCCAAGCAAAATTATGCCTGATTGGGAGATTCCTTTGAACTTTTTTCCTTTTTGTTCTTTGGTTTTGTTTTTTGGTTTTTTTTGAAAGTCATTAGTATATCAGTTTTTAGAAATTTGCTCATTGGGAAAACTTATCAGATGTTTATTTCCATACAGTTGCTCTTATCTGCAGTTGTGTGTTCTATTCCTTTCCTAGTATAATCAAGCATCTTGTCTGCATTTTGTTTTCACAAGCACTGGCTCAGGAATCTCCATTTGGGAGAAGGAAGGAGGAAACATTTTGCTTTTGTAGTGGGCTTTGTTGTTTTTATTTTTCTTTTAAGTGGCTGTTGCTTCATGGGTTGGATAGTGAAAATCACTCTTAGGGGTGATATAGGAGGCAGAAGACCGAAGAGGCAGCCAGAAGATGCATGATAAATGAATTGTCATAAGATGGTGGAGTGTCTCACATGAATACTGTCTCTACGTATGGTGTATGTGTTATCTGTATATGGCTTCATTATCTATATTGTGGGAAGTCCCTGAAAGAAACTGAAATAGGAAGTATATGCTAATTAGAAGACTCATCCAGTAATGAACATTGACAAAAAGGACTGGGTTAGGAGGACTTACTTGGTGTAAACCCTTGTACTCCCAGAGGAACATAGGTCATCTATAACTCCTCCACTTCACTCTGTCTCAGGACAAAACTTCTAGCTGACCTCAGGAGTTCCCCCAGTTGTTGTCCAGAAAATAAATATCTAAGCATAGCAACATCTGAAAAACAAAAATGTTAATGGAAATTACAGGGCCAAATTACAGGACTGTGCCAAGAAAACTGGCCCAGCCCTTTGGTACGTCCCAGTGGCCATCTTCTCTTGCCTGTTGTTTGTCAATTTGGCACCTCTAAAGGTGGTGTGATAAGCCAGTCTACAGCAGGGCATTGCCCATAAAAAGCAAAATGCTGGGAAGAAGGAGATTTCTTCCAGCCTTGCACCCACCACATTTTGATGGCTGCCAGGCCTGGCTGCACATATTGGTGTCATGTTATTACATTTAAGCTGCGTCTACACGTGCACGCTACTTCGAAGTAGCGGCACTAACTTCGAAATAGCGCCCGTCACGTCTACACGCGTCGGGCGCTATTTCGAAGTTGAAATCGACGTTAGGCGGCGAGACGTCGAAGTCGCTAACCCCATGAGGGGATGGGAATAGCGCCCTACTTCGACGTTCAACATCGAAGTAGGGACGTGTAGACGATCCGCGTCCCACAACATCGAAATAGCGGGGTCCTCCATGGCGGCCATCAGCTGGGGGGTTGAGAGATACTCTCTCTCCAGCCCTTGCGGGGCTCTGTGGTCACCGTGGGCAGCAGCCCTTAGCCCAGGGCTTCTGGCTGCTGCTGCTGCAGCTGGGGGTCCGTGCTGCATATACAGGGTCTGCAACTAGTTGTTGGCTCTGTGTATCTTGCACTGTTTAATGAAAGTGTGTCTGGGAGGGGCCCTTTAAGGGAGCGACTTGCTGTTGAGTCCGCCCCGTGACCCTGTCTGCAGCTGTGCCTGGCTCCCTTATTTCGATGTGTGCTACTTTGGCGTGTAGACGTTCCCTCGCTGTGCCTATTTCGATGTTGGGCTGAGCAACGTCGAAGTTGAACATCGACATTGCCAGCCCTGGAGGACGTGTAGACGTTATTCATCGAAATAGCCTATTTCGAAGTTGGGTGCACGTGTAGACGTAGCCTTATTGATAAAGTTCTGGACACTTGACCATAAGTTGAGTCTATCTGTTCTGATCGGTACCTACTGTTTGCAGCATCAGACTGCCTGCCTATCCTGTAAAGTAGACAATAGGATTGAGCAATGGGAGGTATGTGGTGGCAAAGGAGGATTGCTGCCTACAGTAGTATCAAGCAATCAACTGGTTGCCTGCTATGCTTATCCTGCGTTTGGCCAAATACAGGGGATCAGCACTATGCGCTGGTGCACAGAGTATTGCTGCATGATGTCCCAATCTCCTTTTTGGTGGATTAGCACAAGGAGACAGAGTTCATGGCATGATCACGTAGGCATGTGCTTGCAAAGCAACAGAATAGGTATATGTTTCCACAAGAGGATATGTGGCAGCTCCCCTCCTGCTGCTGATGCTGAGACTCCAAACGAGTTTTGTTTTTCTTGCCAGGTAGGAAACATCCCACCCACCATCAACTTCCTGAGAAGAGGTACTTCCTTCTGGAAGAAGCTACACCCCTGAGGGACTGTCCATGGTAGTGATACGCAACATATTTACCATTATGCATCTGCGTCTCTCTCTGTATTATGTGGGCTACATCCACACACTATATATACTATTTTATGGTCCTGAGGATGTCACATGACCCATAGCTGTGTGCTAATTGGGCCATGGGTTAAGAACTACTGGTCCATGGATATCCCCACACACAGGCCTAGCCAGCAGGGTACCTCCGTTACAGTCTGATGCTGTTACAAGCAGTATACCTTATGCTACCCTTTTTTCTTGTAAGAATTTATCTGAAAGCTCTTTTGTATTGAAAAGCCAATCCCAGCAGAAATCAATAACAAAGCACTCAAATTTGGGAAGATGGGAAGAAACAGACGTAATACATCTCCTGCTGTTTTTTGTTTTTGGTAAGATAAGGAAATATATCAAACATTTATGTAATTGATTTATCAAGCTAGGTACTGAAAACAGGAAAAGAGTGAAGGAAACCTACGTCTAAAGCAGGGGGACATAAAGTGGGGGGGGGGCATGGAATTTCAAAAGGGGAGCAGAGCATGATCAGCTGCTGGATCTCAGGTTCATCCATTTCATTAAAATGTTGAAATACGTATTACTGTTTTTATATATGTGTATTCACATTTATATATCGATTAATGAAGTTTTTACATTCTGCAGACTTATTTTCTTCCAGATGCCAAAGGGGTTTCTTTTTCTTTAATTTTTATATAAACATAACTGAAATTTCCATCTGTTTGGATTACGTTAGTAGGGTCCCCCTAACCTAATGCACAGACATTTAAAAAAAAATTTGCTCACCCCTGCTCTTGGCGTCCCTTCCAGCTCGACGTTGTTATGACTCTTTGATTAGGATTCCATAACTCTGGTTTAACAGATATTTTGGAGCATAAGGTTTCGTGGACAAAGACCCGCTTTGTGAGATGCATCTGACAAAGCAGGTCTTTGCCCACGAAAGCTTATGATCCAAATTATGCTCCAAAATATCTGTTGGTTTATAATGTACCACAGGACTTCTTGTTGTTTTTGAAGATACAGACTAACTCAGCTACTCTGACTGTGGTATTGGGCATACAATATAATTTGCAAATATGGACCAGCCACAATGAAATTCTTTAAGCAACAATGAGTATATGAAGTAGTTCGCAGTTAGATGGTTATTCTATGAATGGTCTCCTGGGCCATTGTCCACTCAACGAAATTGTGGAAGGGGTGACCACATGCACATAGGTGGGGGATTAGCGAAGGCAGCACAAGAAGAGGACTAAATAGTATAAGAGGAGATTGAGTTTGCATATTAAACATTTGGGGGAATTGGGGCATGCAGTAGGGGGTGCAGGAAGGGCCACCCAGAGGAGGTGAATGGAGCATGTGGGGGCACCCCATTTAGCAATTAAAATTTGGGTGGGGACATAAGAGAGCAGTGCACATTCAAAGTGCTACTACGAGTCACCTATGTTAAATATAAATATTCCAGTAGCATGGAAGGTGGGTTTTGTTTTTTTTTTTTTAATACTGAATACTATAGAAATATATCCCTACTTCTAATGCCCCTAGAATCTGCTTGTAAAAAGAACAGGCATTGCTTGCAGGCTTTGAGATTAAAATGAAAGCACCCTGTTCCCCCTTTGAGTTCCTGGCAGTCTTGTTGTCTCTTACAAGAAAATAGTGTGTGAATGAAGGCAATATCATCACTGTTGATACCTATCTGTGCACACAGTGATGTGCTTGAGAAAGCTGTTTAAACTTGCTCACCATGGATGTTCTACAGCACACACTAATTGAAATATTATGAATATGGGAGATGCAGCACAGAGAATTTGAAACTCTGTTGGCAAGGGCATGAGCTAACAGGAGTGGGGGGAGCGAGGGGTCATTCAGGTGCAGCAAATATTGCATTTTCGTTTGCTGGCTTTCCAAAGCAGCAGAGGCAGCTACACACTCTTTAGGGAGAATGTCTTTTGCCTCGACTTGATTCTGGATGTTTAGAACTGATACCTTCATCCTGTGTCATTTTTATACCTGTACAAATCCCCAGGTAGTAAGCCAGAGGCACATATTTGTATCATGTCAGGAAGAAGAGAGACTCAATTTTCAGAAAAAAATCATTTTCCAGTGATCTGATTTTTGAATCATTCCTGGGACGAAGTTGTCCACAAACTTTAGATCAATAAAATGTTAGAAGAGAGGCAAGATTCTTGGCCCATATTTAGATTGCTCCTTGTACTATACAGGTGTGAGCAATTAGGTTTGTCTTTTTCCTTTGTCCAGTTCTGTCCTATAGGATAACTAAGGGTTATGTCTACACAGCAGCCTTATTTAGAAATAAACTATTCTGGATTAGCTCATTCTGGAGTAACACTGCCACACACAAAAGTGCATTTCAAAATAGCTCATAGCTATTTCAAAATACAGCATCTACACACACACAGCCACCGGACACACTAATTTTTTTTCAGGAAGAAGGGTTCTTTCAAAAACAGGATTTTTGTTCAAAACAACCCCATGTACAGCAGTCTCTTTTGGAAGCAAGATTGAGTGAGATTATGTAAACGAAGTGCAAGATATGTAACTCAGTGCTTTATTTGCATTTTTCATTTGCCTCACTTGCACTTCTGTTTTGAAAGGGGACTGTAGCGTAGACGCAGCTAAACTGTGGAAGAGAAGTTTTTAAACCTGTGGCATAGCAGATACTGCCTATATAGCAGCAATTCTGAATTCAATATAAGACTGGTCCTGAAGTCATTATTCACACAAAATTCCCATTTACTTACATGGAACTTTTCCTGGATCAGCGATTGCAGAAATAGGCCCAAAGTCTGTTTCTGTTTTGATTTATTTTTTTATTTATTTGGATTAAGGGCTCTTAAGCTGGGTCTACACTTGCCCCCAACTCTGAAGGGGGCATGTTAATCAGGGCAACGGGAGATTACTAATGTAGTGCTGTGGTGAATATGCAGCACTTCATTAGGCAAATTCTCCCCATGGCAACTTCAAAGCGTCAAACTTTGAAGTGCTGGCATGCGTGTCCCATGCTACTTCGAAGTGCCTTTACTCCTCAAAATACGTGTATGCTGGCACTTTGAAGTTTGACACTTTGAAATTGCCACGGGGGAGGATTAGCCTAATGAAGTGCTTCATATTCACCACAGCACTTCATTAATAATCTCCCGTCGCCCTGATTAACATGCCCCTTTGAAGTTGGGGCAAGTGTAGACAAGCACTTAGAGTAACCATCACTGCTTGAATTGACATTTTAGAACAAATGCTTTCACATTACAGTGGCTATTATACTTATGATGACAACAGGATGAATCATTTTAAAAAAGATATCAGTATTCACAGATATCAAAGTTTTGTGGTTCAAGAACTAGAAGAATTTTCTAATTGTATAAATCATGTGCCATTTGTTTTACGTTCTAAGTGAAATCGTGACAATGCAACACTGTATGTATGGGTTTGAGTAAGTATATTTTGATCATCTTTTTCATAATGAACAAATATCCTGAGAGTTTCCCCCGCTTCACTTTATACAGTAGACTTTATATTTTCATGTCCCTGTTAAGCCCAGAGATGATACAACAAAGCTGCTATTTAAATAGGGCAAATTAGAGTGCCAGTCTCATATGTGATTTCAATCTGACTGCATGGAGTGAACATCCTTTTGCTTCACTCACTGAATAGCAATGGTGCTTGATTCTTGATGGGCCCAATTAAATGTTGGATCTGAGATTCAAATTTGCAACCTGATAAGATGCTCAAGGCACTGTATTATACATTTTTGTAATTTAAAATGTTAGTTCTCTGTGAGTGTCTTCTAATGCAACTCACATAGTTGCTCAGGAATTCAAAAAGGCATGACCCTACGAGGTGAAATTCATATAAAGTGCAGCTTCGTGGAAAATCCTTGTACTAGGTTTCTGTGATCTAGCTTAGATAGCAGCCTTGGGAATTCTGCCTTTTGACCTTCTGAAATAGGAATCCTGGTGGGCAGCTTTGTATTCTGGAAGCTAACTGGAATAGATTTTCATGGTCTAAATTAGTTAATGACTAGGGATGTCAAATGCACTATATTATTTCAGTAAGAAGACAGACTGATATTTAGTATAGATTCAGAAATAAATTACTATAGGGGAAAAATACCCAATTGATGAACTTATTGATTTTACAGTAGTATGAAACTATGAACCACGAGAAACCAGATGAGGAGTGACACCAACAGTGGAGTAAACTCTGCGTTAGACATTGTGTGTACTGCATTTCACGATGTCTCCTGATAGTGCTCTGTGGTGGTGGAGGTTTATTTGGGAGTGTCAAATTCTGTTTTGGGAAAGCTCATGTTGGACTTGTAGGTGAGAACCAGGGACAAACAAGGAAAGGCAAATGAAGTCTCTGAGTTTAAAAAAAAAAAAAAAATCAATGCAAGCTGTGGGAATAAACCCAGACTGCTTAGGACGTGACTGACCCATTGATCCTTTCTTATAAGTTAAACAGATAAGACAAAGGATGTAGCTGAAAAATATCAAAATGTGCTGCAGGACTTTGATATGTTGTCTGTTGGCTTTAAGGTAACTACATTTTGTGCTGGAGGATGGATGCAATTAAAAGCATCAGTGAGGAGAGCCATTTAAGTTTATCAGGCATGAAGAAAAGCTGAAGGAACATGCCCTCAGGACTAGATTTAAAGAAAGTTTCTGTGTTGGTTTCCAGGAGGTTCAGTAAAAAGTCCTGGGGGAGAGAGGGCCATGGCAGCTTTATGTCATCTATGTGCCCTCCAATTCCAGTCTACTCTGTGGTCAAAATCACTTGTGTAATTTAGGCAGGAGGCAGAGTGATCCTGTTCCATCCCTGCCCCTCCACTGTCCAGCCAGTGCCCAGCATTGGTCCAGTCCAAGATGGCAAAACTGTGCTGAGCTGTGTGCTGGGGCTGCGGCTGTACCTCTGAGAATGTACATGGAGCTGTGCAGGACACATTCTTCCCAGCTCATGAAAATTTTCAAAATTTCAAACATGTTCCTATGCTTCATTAGGGTGAAACTGGGATTTTTCACAAATTATCATGAAAAAGTAACACCTTCCCAGATGAGCCTCTGGCTGGTGATTTGGGCCCTCTCCTGTGATGAGGACAACATGGGGTCCAGTCCTTGTTCTGCTTGATTTGAAGCACGAACTTGAAACTGGGTTGCCCACCTGCTAGGTGAGTGCCTAATCAGTGGGCTGTTGGCTTTGCTGAGATGAAGAGGCTAGCTCTGTCTCTGACCAGAAATTCCAGTTCATCTTGAAGTTGCAAAATGTTCCTGATGAAAGTTCTGTTGAAACGGGCCTTCCCCTGCAGAAAGTTTGTATGTTGACACATCTGCATTTTTTCTAACAAAACAACACACAAAACAGCCCCACAGCCTGTTTGGGTGAAAAATTCCTGATGCCCTTGACTGTGTGCACCCCTTTATCAGGTGTGACAGGGTCAGGCCTGAGAAGGGGATAGAATGGCTTAGATAATCAGCAGAAGGATACTTCAGGTCAGCAAGGAGCAGCTGAGCTGTGGAAGCATCCAGGGACTGGCTGCTATAAATCAATTAGGGCCATCTGAGTTCAGTTGAGGCAGCCACTGGATTGTTTAAAAGGCTTCCCCTGGTGGGAGAAGGGAAGGAGAATGGAACAGGAAGTGGGAGTGACCTGAGGAGATGAGAGCAGAGAGGGTTAGAGTGAGAAAGAGTTAGAGAGCAGAAAAAGAACACTTGTGTTCCCAGAGACAGCAGAGGTGGTGGTGAATTCCCACAGGGAGTGTTGGGTCTTTTGTCCCTTCCTCAAGCAGCCAGGGGCCTGTGCCTCAGCCTCCTTCAGCCCCAGGACAAAGGAGCAAACAGCAGTGAGGCCATGCAGGGCCTTAGCTGCTTGCAGGACTGTGAGTTGAACTAGGGCCTGGGGCCCAAGGGTGATGCTGACCCTACCGCACAGGGATTGCTGGAGGCTTGTAGGGCTGCCCTACACTCTGTCTGCACTGGGAGATTTTTGCAGGGGTGATCCTGAGGCTTTTATGGACTCTGTATACTGCTGTAGCAGAAGATGAAATTCCAACAAGCATTATTTTATTCCATTTACAATAACAGCTTCCTAATCAGATCCTCCTTTCTCTTAGATGGCTATTTAATCAGGAGTAATGCCATACCAAAGTCTCCAATGCAAAAACCTGCATGGTCAAGTGAACACAGTTTAAAACATGAAATAATTTAAGGGCTAGGTTTTGCCACCTTTACTCATATTTACTAGTATTGTATGTCATGAGTAATCTGCCTGAAATCAGCGAGGCTATCTGTGAAGTGAGATACCAGTCAGTATGACTAAGAATGGCAGGCAGAATCTGTTCCTTAAAAGTCATAAGTAAAGACATGACAGTTGTTTAGATTTAGACTGGCAAGAATACATTGTGTTTTCAGGCTTGAATGATATGTGAGATGCTTGGAAGTGCTCTTCTGCTCTTGATAGTGGCTCTGTAAACATGGAATCATGGGGTTTCACCTTTGTGTTTCACTCTTTCCAGATCAAATGTACTCCATTTGCAAATAAAATGATATTCAATTTCTAATTCCCATCCCTGCATACCCAGATTCAGCCCTAAGAGTCAAGCTGCAATCTTTGTCCCACTCCACTACACCGAGGCTGCTACTCTGTCTTAAAATTCTTTTCCCTAATTAACCATCTGCCACAGATACGAGATGAAACAGGATTGCTGAAGTTCTGCAGAGCTTTCAATGTATGGGGAGAAGAAATCATCATCTTGCAAATATAGTCTGCCTGCAACAAAAACAATACCATGTTCCCTTGACATTTTAGGCTGTATTAATTGCCACTTTCATCATTCATGGGATACAACTTGTTACACTTTCATAGATGACCCCATAAAAAGAAAAGTCTATAAACAAAACAAACGCATACTCAAGCAACAACAGGGGGATGATGACCATTGTGTGAAGTAAGGTTTTTGTTTTTTGTTAAAGAAAAGAAATAACTTGGGAGCATAAGAATGTTGTACAACATCCTCAGTAAATTGTTGCTGGGAGGAATCAAACAGATTACAAAGCTTGCAAGAAGCAAAGATGTTTAGGGCACTTAGGACTATTATACAACTATCTTAGAGTGTGTGATTTCTGTAGGACTGAATGAAAGTCTCTATTGTACTGCAATTGTTATTCAAGGCTGAAGGTGGAAATGAACTTGGACTTCAAGTAGCCCTACAATATCTTAGATGCTGAATGTTCTCTCAAATGAAACATAGGAAGTTGCAGGGCAAATACAATATTCCATTGTTACAGCTTTTTATCTTGTGAACAGAGAATACCCTGAATTCTCAGTTAAAGAACTGTTGGCCCTGGCCTCAGCAAACCATTCAGTCTAAGAATCGTTATCGTTTGAATGATTGATATCAAATGTTTAAACTCCTCTGCAGTTTCTGAGCTAACTGGAACTGTGCACCAGTTGATTCAGTGCTGAATCACTGTTACCAATAACACAAGCATTTCCCTTGATTGTTGGAGAAAGCCTCTCCATAATAATTTGTAATAGCTACTAGTTGGGCTTTCCCCAAAGTGTGCATTCTGGTAATTTATACACCCTGGTTGTTTCAGTTCACTCAATTTGAAACACTGAGTGACTAAATGCCAACATATATTTTTTAAAAATGTTTCTATTATATCCCCTAAAGGTTTTACTAAATGACTTTTGAGTGCACGAGTTCGCAAACAAAGATTAGGATATGCCAGAATTAAGACTGCCTGTGCAATCTGAAACCAGCCTCTTGGTGCATGTCTATTATGCAATCTTCAATTACATTTGTAGATTCCCAGGCCTGAAGGGAACTTTGTGATCATCTACTTTGACCTCCTGTATAACACAGTGATAGAACCCCCCTACCCTGCAAAAAAAAAAAAGTTCCTAGGTCAGGTTTTTTAGAGAAAACATCTAATCTTTAATCTAAAATTTGTCGGGGAGGGAGAATTTACCTCAATGTGATCACTTACTATTTTATTTCTGTGTCATTCAATGACTGTGTAATTATATAATATTGTCATCTGCCTCATTCAGTGTGTGGCTATAGGCTTCACTTGAGTCACAACATCCAAACCTTGTACTAAATACAACTAATTGATTTCCTTGCCTCGCCCCATGTATTTTGCTATCGTGCCTTCGGTACAATACATGAGTCTTTTGCAAACATTCACGGTTCCTCAGCAGGGTTCATATCTTTATATGCACTGCACAGACTCTGCCACTTCACCTAACTGAGAGAAGTACACTCTTTATGTGGACTAACCAAAGAAGGGATTGAGAGAGAGATTCTGGAGTTTGTTTCCCAGATAAGTGCTAACATCACTGGAAGGCTGGAACTTGAGACTCCTGTGTTCCATTCCAGGTCCTGGAAGGGAATGTGCGGCATGATGATAGATTATCTTGCCTTATGCCCCTTCCTGTCCCACTCTCCCTCTGCTTATATCCATCCCTGTCCACTCCCCCTCACCCGGGGCAATTGGTTGCAGGGAGAATCCTGCTCTGTACCTGCAACCTTGGCTAAAGCATGCTCTTTTCTTCCGTGAGGAATGGTGTATGTTCAGACCAGTCAGCACATAGGACTATAAGAAGAGGAAGCATGTTCACTACAGATGGACTCTCCAAAGAGTTTAGCTGCCAAACTCTAATAAACCTTTACCGAGCATCCATGAAGTGGCGTTCTTAAGAGGCTTTTGCAGATATGCCAGATGCAGCTGCACTTTTAAGGATGACATCCTGACTTCAAGGTTGGTGTTTGCAACACTTACTACTGGGTGAAACTGCTCATATTTATTTGAAGGCTCTTTCCTTGTTGGCAGGGATGTGGGGAAGAGAAGGAAATCACATGCAAATTGGGTAACTCTTTCCCTGACACTTTCCTTTCTTAACATTATACGAGAGGAGAGCTACAAAGACCTCTACTGTGCTAGATTTTATGCATACAGATCTGTTGGTAGCACCTGGTCTCAAGAATTTCATTATCAGTGAAAGAGTGGGAGGGGAACAGAGGCACAGATATATGAATTAACTTGGTCAACTTCGCACAGTTCATTGTCAGCAGAGTTGGGAACAGACTTAAGCTCTTCTGTCTCCCACTACACTGGACCACACAGATCAAAGTTTTCATCCAACACTTCCTTGAATAACTTTCTCTTTTGCATCCCAAAGCATTTCTACAGACATGGAGAAATGTACAGCCTTCCCATTCATCTCTTGCCAAGTCTTTCTCCTCCATTAAGCCCAGCCTGGTTATATCCCTGCAACATGATGTCCTGCCATTTAGTAGTGCTTGGCCTCCAGATGAGACCGACCTTCATAGAATTTCCATTAATTTCTTTGGCATTCTCTCATCTCTTTTTCTGTAGCAATGTTCTGGACAGCATATCTTTTTGATTATAGCCAACACATTCTCTGATTTCACTTTCTACTCTCATTGTAGTGTCTTCATTTATCTTAACATCATTCCACTTTACACCTGCTACCTTTCAAAGAACTATCATCTCCACTGCCTCTGGCATTCTGATGTCTGCCTTATTTCATTCTGCTGCTTCTAGACCAAAAAGTAACAGTGCCAACACACTGGTTTGATAGGTTTCATTTTGGTACCAAATGTAACATAATTTCATGAATTTCTGTGCAGTTCTTGTATCTAGGGCACACCTCCTCCTTTTAACTTCATCTGTAGTAAATCCATCGGCATTGTTCCTAGGTGCCCATAAGATTCTACTTGTTCTACAGTTTCAAGCAGCCCCATGTCAACACTTTATATTCTGTTCTTTATCCATGATGCAACTACTTCATCTTCTCAGTATATCTGGTAGGTCCAAGTTGACCACACCAATGTTCCCTTATGAAAAGGGTATCACTGTTAACTCAGTGTGTCTGCCAGTTAGTTGTATGATGCTTTCTACATAAGCCCCACAGCTTAATTCTAGATCATCTAAAGTCATACCATCCAACTCAGCTAACATTTGTAATATCCAGGTTAAGAACATTTTGAGAACCAACAGTGATTCCATGCTGTCTTATATGGAAATTTGACTTGACTGTGTGAGGGATAGCCCAGTGGTTTGATTACTGACTTGCTAAACCCAGGGTTGTGAGTTCACTCCTTGAAGGGGTCATTTAGGGATCTGGGACAAATAGGTTTTAAAGAAAAAGGGATGGTGCTTAGTCCTGCTAAGAAGGCAGGGGACTGGGCTTAATGATCTTCCTAACTCTCTTCCAGTTCTACAAGATGTGTATCTCCATATATTGCCAGTTACTTAATTTCCCACCAATTCTTATGGCTCTGCAGGAATCTTCATGCATAACATTTATAATTGCATTGATCAGTGCCAAAAGGTGTCCACATTCTGGAGCACCCTCTTATTGCAAGCTACAGCATGACAGGCAGACATACTTTAATTTTCCCCCTTCAGAGTCCTCAGGAACTCCATGTGTGCTCACTTGACACAATTATAGACTCCTTGGAGCTGATTTATTCCGAGACATTGTGCAAATGATCCCAAACACATATAGTCCATTTCTCATCCCAGTGCAATCACTGAGCTCACCCAACATCTCCTCCCTTCTCACATTTTTCTTTCCATCCAGCTCTCCAGTCCTGGAGATGTCAGTAGGTAAATTATTCCACTGCTCTTCTATCCATTCGGGCCCTTGGTTCTTGCTCTGTGGCTTACAGCAAACAAGCAATCCCTATCATTGGTCTTGACGACAGCCCATTTCAGCCTTCTGGCCCTGGCTCTGGCTTGGGGACACCAGCTAGCAAACATCTTCTGGTGTTCTCCTGCCTTCAGACTTCTCCTAGGTTCCAAACACAATGGCAGCTTTTGCCAGCCACTAACTCTCACTCAGGCAGCTCTGCTTGATTAATCAGATGTCTCCAGATCACCAGTTCTCTTCCATCTCAATGGTTTACTCCATGTCTTCTGATTTTCTCTGGTGCTTTATAGCCCTCAGATGTTGCCCCACCCTCTAAAATGGGAGCATGTACTCTCACAGGGGAGCTGGCTTTACCCCATTTATAGGGGCCAGCAACTTCGTGGCAAACTCTGTATGATCTTGCTACTTTCCATTATGCTTCTCTCCAAACAATAAATATCTTTGATTCCCATTCTTGCTTCCCCCAAACCCCCATCAGCTGAGGGTATGTGAATGTTTGATTAGTGCAGCTTTGGTGTGGTTTGAAGGTGAACCATTCTCCACCTCTCTCTTCCTGTATAACTGGCTGTAATCTGTTCACAATTCTTTTTATTATACTTTTCCCAGTACTGATAATCAGCCTACACCTCTATATTTATTCAGTTCAGCAGGGTCTCCTCTCTGTTGGGCTGGTAAAACTATCGTCTTTAGCCAATAATTTGGTACTTTGTCTTTCTCCAATACCTTCTTGTGTATTTTTTCTAATGCTTTGATGTCACTTGTCCTGCTCACTTTTGGCACTTCTGAAAGAACAAGATTATCTCTTCTGAGGGTGTTTTTTGCTTATTACATACATGTTGGAGGTTCTGGGTGAAACCCAATGGCATAACACCAACTGACTTCAAATGGAATCAAGATTCCCATGTTGAATTTATTTCCCCAGTCTTTCTTCTGCAGTGGAACATGGTGTAATGTTGCATTAAAATTGCTTCAGTTTCAGAACTATTTCAGTCCAATTTGCTCTTTAAACACAGATATACTTTTTTTCCTCCATCAATTCCACAGATATGTGTTTCTGAATGTAAGGAAAAATTATTTACATTTTATAAATTATTGATGCAAAGTATTTAAAATCTTCCTCTCCTGATGTCAGAGAAACAAAACTGACAAGCTCTCTCTGCATGCGTGTGTGTGTTGAAGAAAGAACATTCTTGAAGGGACCAGCCTCCATGGATTTTCTGGATTTCTTGCTAACATTAAGCTGCATTAATTGGTCCATCTGGTTCTGTGGCTTCATTTTTCTCAAGAGAGCTATGTTGTTTGGGTCCACGCAGTCTGGAAGAAGCCTGAAAAAAATCAGAGCAAAAGCACAGCAGTAGTTACAGTGACAAAGACATCCCAAAAGCTTTAAAAGACAAAAGTTTCCTTAACTAATACCCAGGCCTGCCACCATTTGAGTGTGTGTGTGGAGTTGCCCCAGAGCCTGGCAATTCAAAAGGGCCCGAGGGTCCTGGCTGTCACTCCTGCTCTGCAGAAGCGGTGGTAGCCAGAGCCCAGCCCTTTAAATCATCACCAGAGTGCCATGTGGCATGCTCCGGGAGACCCTGAGAGCTGTGGGGTGAGAATGGAGTGGGTTTGTGGTGCAGCACGTTCTTGGTGGTGCTGAGGGATTCCATCTAAAGAGCCCCGCATGTAGGTCAGCCCCCCTGCTAATACCACAGAGAGTCAGAATCCGCACATAATAACCTCTAGTTGAAACTAAACTTTAAACTTTGTTTTCCAAGGTGCAAGGAAAAAAAGAGTGACAGTATTCGCAGCCTCAACCTTACTAATCAAATAATCCTTGGAAGAGTGTCTAAAATGTTGAATGGTAACAGAGAGGGAGCAGACATCAAAACATTCCTGATCCACAAACCAGTTAGTCTAGTCTACTTTTTAATGGAGTGAGCCATTCTGTTAATGATTGAAGAGTTTGTGTCTTATTGAAAAAGAATTTTCAGTCTGCTTTAGAAAGAGAAGCTGCTGAACTCTCTTTCATATTCAAATTTGACACATTAACACATGGTTTGAACCGGTATGCAAATTTTCTGGGACATTATAGGGGCTCTTTGGCATACTTGGCTTAATCTAGTTCCTGACTTCCCCCGCCCCGCCCCTCTGCTCTCTGATTTGCTCACCTTGATAATTTTTTTCTGATTTGTCAACTTTGATTCCTGTTTTTGGTTTTCTGTGCCTTAAATATTGAGTCTGTTCTGGTATGGGTTTGGTCTGAAGAAGTGGGTCTGTCCCACAAAAGCTCACCTAATAAATTATTTTGTTAGTCTTTAAAGTGCTACTTGACTGATTTTTTTTTGTGTTGTCTAAAATGTTGTGTTTATTTGTATTATTTGCATTAGCATGGCCTCTCGCAGTTCTAAATCATGTTTCTGTGTGCCACAGTGCCTGGTGCTGTACAAACAAAAGCAATTCCCATCCCCAGCGTTCCTTTCAAAAAGAACTCAACAAAATAGCACAGACCTTAGCATGGGCTGATCATTCTTGTGTATTTGTACCACCTCTGTTGCACTTTTTAATTAGAAAAAATGGCGAGAAACTTGGGAGGAGACCCCACCTTTAATTTCCTGCTTCGTCTTGCTGCATGACATGAAACAAGTGATGTACTCGATCTGTGCCTCACTGCTTAATCTGTAAAGTAGGATCGCATTTGACAAATACATTAAAGAATGGCAGGAGTTAAGATACAATGGTGATGGAGGCCATAGAAAAACTGGAGAGGGAGATTGGGATTATTAACATGCTTAAAATTCTGTGGGCTTCAGTTACCCTATAGCATTAGGGCTTTGGGCACAATTTTCCGCCCCTTTTCAGCTCTAAATACCTTGTGTGTGACCCCCCACCCACCTCTGTTGCACTGTTTAAAAGCTACGTCTACACTACAGAGATCTTTCAAAAGAAGCCCTTCCGGAAGATCTCTTCTGAAAGAACTTCTTTCAGAAGAGTGTGTCCACACATAAAAAAGCAGATCAAAAGAGTGATCTGCTCTTTTGAAAGAGAGTGTCCACACTCCACCCCTCTTTCAAAAAACAGGCCAGGGATCAAAAAAGTCAGGTGCCATGGGACTGCCCTTTTGAAAGAAGGGCTCCATGGAGTGTCCACACGTTTTCTTTCGAAAGGTGTTCTTCCTGAAGTGAGAAGGGAAAAGTGATTTCAAAAGGAGTGCCACGTTCTTTTGAGGTACTTTCAAAAGAACACTTCTTTGTTTGGAGACTCTCCGCAGGAGCTTTCAAAAGAACCCGCTTCTTTTGGAAAATCTTTCAAAAGAGCTTTCTAGTGTAGACACAGCCTTTTTGTGCCATTCTAATTTTAGTAAGGTTAGAGGAATAAGAGGCTTAAATGTTATTTAATAGTGTGGTATTGTATCCCTATTGTGTAGATAATGACACTTGCTCTGCAAAGACTTTCTGATGGTCATCATTGGACTATATGTGTTTGAAGGGATGTCTTCCCTCCACTTCGACTGTTTTTCTGCAGCTGGATTGTTGAACTAAATACCTGGAGTCTTGCAAAAGGAAATGTATACATCTCAAAAGCAGGCATGGTTCTGCAAGATACTGAGCACCTTTTGTAAGGGACTGAATACCCCAAAGTCTTGCTGATTAAGTGGATAGTGAGTGAATTCAGTACCTGCTGGGTTTAGGCCCAAATACATAGGGCTGCTTTGGAAAAAAGGGCCCACAAATTTTGTTACATTTCAAATTGCTATAAAATCTTTTTATTGACACTAAAAGAGTAAGGAATTAACTATGTGAAAGGCCTAGTTTTGCATTTGACATGTGGCTAAAGATTGCACAAACACAATGACTTTAATATTGAGCTAGCCGACTTTAATATTGAGCTAGCCAACTTTCATTCTACAATAAGTTTGATGCTGAAGTTGTTTGATGGTAAGTCAATGAGCCTTGCGGGTGGAGAAGAGTAAATCAATTACTCCTTGTGCTTTGCTGTGGTCTGTCCCACAAGAAATAACGTCAAGCTGTCAAGGGAATGACAGCTTATTCTACCTGCATGAATACTACTTATGGTCTGTGGCCCCTTTTCATCTTGAGAGACTGTAGTTAGAAGTGCGGTGAGGCTCTATGAGCAGTATTTGAGTCTGCAGCTTCTCTCGTGTTTTATCCAGCCAATATTGGATTTGCGTGATCAGTTGCAATAACTGCATGTCAGTCTATTTCCGAATTCTGGAGTCTGAGAGTTTTTCCTTCTAAGAAGTTCTTTTGCATGGCTTGCACATATATTATTGAAGGATGATGTGCCCCGTTGTAGCAATTGTCACCAGGTATTTTGATCTGATGATGTAGAGTCCCAGGATTTTGGATCGATGTTGAACTTTTTCATGGCATTTTTACACGTATCCTTGAATCTTAAAGAATGAATACTACCATTTTTTTAAAAAAAATCAGATACTATAAAGTCTAGGCTCCTCTGTAATATTCAGAAGTCCACTATGATTTTATTTACCTTCTCCTATGAGCTGAAACCATTGGTAGCTAAACTTCACTGTTACATCAGGGACAAAGAGACAATAGGCCCTGTATGAACTATGTGAAAAATGACATAGGAACTCAATGTCCATCAAATCACATTGTTTTCTGGCTCTGGTGCTTTAAGCTCCAATTCAAGAAAATATGTAAATGTGCACTCAGTTTTAAGCACACGAAACAGGACTTTAATATATGCTTAAGGTTGAGGAAGTACTTAAATATTTTCCTGAATTTAGATCATATAATGTATTGAAATTTTACATTTATGGATTGCATTGCATTGTAGCAATTTTCACCACTGAGAATCCTAAAAAGGTTTGCAAACTATAAACTATTCACCTATGTTGAATTGGAGGATGTAGGCTGCGTGGGTGCACAGCAGAGTGAAAAGAGAGGGAATGTTGGCCAATAATCTTACTATTAAAAACAGTATGATAGGACCCTTAGGCTACATCTACATTAGCCAAAAACTTTGAAATTGCCATGCAAATGGCCATTTTGGAGTTTACTAATGAAGTGCTGAAATATATATTCAGCACCTCATTAGCATGCGGGCAGCTGCGACACTTTGAAATTGACACGGCTCGCCGCTGCGTGGCTCATCCAAACGGGGCTTCTTTTTGAAAGGACCCCGGCTACTTCGAAGTCTCCTTACTCCTAGGAGAAGATAGGAATAAGGGGATTTCGAAGTAGCTGGGGGCCTTTCGAAAAGGAGTCCCGTCTGGATGAGCCGCACGGTGGCGAGCCGCGTCATTTTCGAAGTGCTGTGGCAGCCCGCATGCTAATGAGGCACTGAATATGTATTTCAGGGCTTCATTAGTAAACTTCAAAATGGCCATTTGCATGGCCATTTTGAAGTTTATGGCTAGTGAAGACACGGCCGTTATGTCTACAGGGACTTTGGGGTATAAAATCTCATCCAGAATATGAGTATTACACAAGAAGCGGCAATTGTAGTTACACGAGAAGGTACACTTTTCACTTTCTAGAGGACATGGTTGACAAGCTGAGACGTAAAGAGCTATGAAACTTCTTGTCTAAATTGTGTTTTCAAGTTATTTTTTTCTTTGTATTTTGCGCACAGCTATAAATCCAGTACTAAGTAACTAGAATCTACCTTGCCCTATAATCTGAATGCACTACTACAGAAAATGGAATTTTATTTTCTGCTCTCTGTCTTTTGTGGCTTTTGACTCATATTTCTGAATCTCCCTCAGTCTCCCTGATATGTGTCAAAAGCTTTTTTTAAGTCTGCATAAGTTTGCATAGAATGAATGCAGCTGATCTGATATTTTGATGATCTCAGTGACAAAAGATGTCTGGTTACGTACAGTCCAGAGTGCCTAAGTCAACAGGATGTAGACTGTGTAGCCAAAATATCGTTATTTTAGTGTTCTGATCAGTTTTTAGGAAAAATGCTGAAGAGACTCGGGCTGAAAATAGTGGCTATGGATCAAATATAGGAGGTTTTTAATGAATATTTGTTTATTACTATCTACTGTTGTTTTGTATTGTACTGTTATAAGGCCTAGAGAGCCCCAGACAAGACTGGGGCCCTGCTTGTGTGATAGGTACTATACCTCTCACACAGCAAAAGACAACCCCTGTTGCGAATAATTAATTTACAATCCAAACAGAGACAGGATCCTAGAATCCTAGAATCATAGAATACCAGGGCTGAAAGAGACCTTGAGAGGTCATCAAGTCCAGCCCCCTGCCCTCATGGCAGGCCCAAGTACTGTCTAGACTATCCCTCATAGACATTTAACTAACCTCTTCTTAAATATCTCCAGATATGGAGATTCCACAACTTCCCTAGGATGGGAGGAAAGAAGCAGTATTATTTTCATCTTACAGATGGGGAACTATGGAAAGACTAAATGAGATGCCCAGGATCACAGAATAAACCTGGGGCAGGTTCAGAAATTGTCTCCAGTTCTCTTGATTCCTAGCTGAGTGACTGAACCCCAAAACCCACTTGCCTCACATTTAGCTTGGGACTTGCATTTAATCAGGTGTCAATTCTACCTTGTATGTTTGACATCAAAGCCAGTAATGGGTGTATGGGTTGCAGTAAATCATTTTGAAAGAGATAATATTCATATAGCCTGAAATGATGGCATAGAGAACTTAATTTACTAAAAAAACAGTCCTGTGGCATCTTATAGACTAATAGATTCATTGGAGCATAAGTGTTCATGGGCAAAAGAGCCGCTTCATCAGATGCCACAGGACTTCTTGTTGGTTTTGCAGATACAGACTAACATGGCTACCCCTGTTATACTTAATTTACAAAAAAACAAAACAAAACAAAAAAAACCATTAAACTTATTTTTTTTAAAAGCACTTTGCAAAAGCAAAAAATGGAACAAAATTATACCCTGTTAGCCACAGTGGAGGGCCAATTCCTACTAGTTTTTTTCTGGCAAAAATGTGACAATGTTAATGTAGTTTTTACCAAATAAGGATGTATGCTCATAATTGTAAAGGTATTGAGGCATTCTTCCACTCTGTGTTGCAACCCCTAAGTCTCCCTTTTCAAAATGGTTTAAGGCACTTAAGAGTTGGACTGACCACCTGGGAATTTGGATTCTAGATTCCTAAACTCCTTTTGAAATGAAACTTGGGCTCAGAAAGCAGTATGGCATTACAACAATAAGCCCAAAAATGCCTCATTACATTTACAAATCTGGGCCTCAGAGTCTTGGCCCACTGTAACTTTAAATGAATGTTGTACACCCCTGCACCCCCAAATAAGTGCTACAGGAGGATTTAAAATATGATTAAATGGCCAAACATCACCTTCTGTTGCTTACAATGGGGCTTATCTGGAGAGCCCTGTACAGATACAAAATTAGTATCTTCATCTGCACATGCAAAATGATTGGCGGATGTCTGCATCCACATGCACAGATGAGGAAACCCGTGGATACAAACCACAAATTTGCAGGGTTGAATACGCCAAATTTGTAGCCATATCCACTTTTGCAAAAATGAGCCTGACCTAACTACATCCACTAGGCACTAGTTATCTCAGAAAAAAATTCTTAAAAGGTTATAGCTGTTCCAGTGCAGGTGACATAGAGTTGGGTAGAAGACCAATTGCATATTTCCTTGCATTCATAGCTTGTGGGAGTGAGTCTCCCAGCCTGATGTAACAGGCTTGGGGTAGCAGGGTTCATGCTACTGCTCTCAAAATAGCTGTGTAGACCGTACTTCGAATCTGCAGCTCAGATTAGAGCCCTGGCTCTGGAGCCTAGGGAAGGGGATGAGCTTCAGACCTCAAGCTCTAGCCAAGTTGAATTCAAAGTGCTCTCCATGCAACTATTTTGAGAGTGCTAATGTGACCTTTGCTAACCCAAGTCAGTTGAGCTGGACTCAGAAGCTTTCTGTTACAGGGTGGATAGAAATACCCATATAGGCCCATCTCTTTGAAGCTGCTTCAGACAGGCACACTCCCATACCTTTCAGATCCCTAGTGCAGCAAATAAACCAACCAATCCTTTGGGTCAGGTTCTCAGCTGCTGTAAATCAACATATCTGCATTGAACTTGAGAGAGCTGAACTGGTGTACTTCAGCGAACTCCATTTGGTCCTTCAACAAAACTGGTTTTGCTCAGGTCACTACTTCTAGGACCTCTGCCAAAGCAGGGTTTGCTTAGGTTCAATGTACTTCATTTATTTTTCTTGTCACAGAGGGTATTGTATCTCTAGCTTTAATAGGGGGCTTTGTTTCAGCACCAATTAATTATGTAAGATGTGCTGAAGGTGGAAATTGTATTTTTCACCATCAGGAATACCATTATCATAAGGCAGCCTACTCCTGTGCTGCTCCAATGGTTTCTACATCAACTATGTAACAGCAAATGAATGACTAATTTCAGAGTCCAGAGAGCTGAGTGTTTGATGATTCATTTATAAGCATTTTGATCAACCATTAAAATGTGTTTCCTGTACATGTTTGCTTGTAACAATATTGCAGGATCCCACTGAAATAAGCAGGCCTGATTTTCCTTTTCTTTCTTTTAGAAAAAATCAGGAATAATGCAGTTGATTGACATTACACTGTATCAGTGTAAGGGAGGAGAGAATCAGGCTCATTCACATTACTGCACATCCAGAGTTATTCCTTTTGTCCCATTTTCTTTTTTCCAAGTTAAATTTTCAATGAGGAACAATTCCTTAGAACTGTGTAAGTCTCATGAGCAGTCTTCCAAACCCTTTCAATTTAACATTCCCAAATATAAATCCTCAGGAGTGTATTCAGGATTCTTATGCTGTTTAAGTTATTTTCTAGTCACTATCATTCTCTGTGGGAGGTACCCCTATACAGCTTTCAACTAAAATGATAAACGTTATGGAACTATTCATTACCTTTGTTGCTCCCTCTCAAAGATGAGTCAAAATATTCTACTGGCCATACTTTCAGAAGAGTTCAGCATATGAGCTCCCTGTCAGAACACCTGTGGGGTGTAGAGCTGTACTGAAAGTCTGCTAGCTAACATCATGATTTTTATTCAGCACAGGTTTTTTTCCCCTTCTTGCTTCCTTTAAAACTACCAAAGTTTCCATTTACCAACACTTCTAGAGCTCCTTCCTCAATACACTGTGTTGCCTTCCAGCCAGGGTCTCATAATCATTAAATAAATGTAATGCAGGGGTCAGCAACTTTTCTGTGATGGAGTGCCGAGATTTGATCTTTTGACCTCTATATATGGTCCAAGTGCCGATGATACTTTCTAAAGTCATCAGAGAGGTGGCCATGTTAGTCTGTAGCTTTGAGAACAACAAGACGTCTTGTGGCACCTTATAGACTAACAGATATTTTGGAGCATAAGCTTTCATGGATAAAGATCCGCTTCATCAGATGCATGAGTGGAGGGGTGGTTTCAGAGGGGACCCCTCTCTTTAAATTCCGCTCTGAAACCAACCCCCCCACTCATGCATCTGATGCAGTGGGTCTGTGCCCACGAAAACTTATGCTCCAAAATATCTGTTAGTGCCACAAGACTTCTTGTTGTTCTCTAAAGTCATTAATAGTCCTATTTACAACAGTTTCATTAATAAATAAAGATGCAGAGCTTTAACTTTTAGGTGGTAGTTGATAGCATTAGCTGGCCTTTTGTTTATCCCCAGGCAGCTTGACTTTGAGCAAGCTCTCAGCTGCATGGGGGAAAAAGGGGCTGGGCTGAGGTATCTTGGTTAGATATTAGGAAAAACTATTTCACTAGGAGGGTGGTGAAGCACTGGAAAGAGTTACCTAAAGAGGTGGTGGAATTTCCATCCTTAGAGGGTTTCAAGTCCTGGCTTGACAAAGCCCTGGCTAAGACAATTTAATTGGGATTGCCCCTGCTCTTACCAGGAAGGACGAATTCGATGACCTCCTGAGATCTCTTCCAGCCCTATGAGTCTATGATTCTAGGGAGTTTTAATGGTTTAGATCAAGGAAAAAAGAACCAAAAACAAAAATACAAGCAGATTCTCTGCTGAAGTACACCAGTTCAGCTCTCTCAAATTCAGTGCAGATATGCTGATTTACAGCAGCTGAGAACCTGACCCAAAGGACTGATTGGTTTATTTGTTGCACTAGGGATCTGAAAGGTATGGGAGTGTGCCTGTCTGAAGCAGCTTCAAAGAGATGGGCCTATATGGGTATTTCTATCCACCCTGTAACAGAAAGCTTCTGAGTCCAGCTCAACTGACTTGGGTTAGCAAAGGTCACATTAGCACTCTCAAAATTGTTGCATGGAGAGCACTTTGAATTCAATTTGGCTAGAGCTTGAGGTCTGAAGCTCATCCCCTTCCCTAGGCTCCAGAGCCAGGGCTCTAATCTGAGCTGCAGATTCGAAGTAAGGTCTACACAGCTATTTTGAGAGCAGTAGCATGAGCCCTGCTACCCCAAGCCTGTTACATCATGCTGGGAGACTTGCTCCCACAAGCTATGAATGCAAGGAAAGATGCATTTGGTCTTCTACCCAACTCTATGTCACCCGCACTGGAACAGCTATAACTTGTTAAGAGGTTTTTTCTGAGATAACTAGTGCCTAGTGGATGTAGATATCCCAGACTCATTTAGGAAAAAGTGGATATGGCTACAAATTCAGTATATTCAACCTTGCAAATGTGTGGCTTTGTATCCACAGGTTTCCTCATCTGTGGATGGGGATGCAGATATCCATGAATCATTTTTGCATGTACCGGTGAAGATACCAATTTTGTATCTGTGCAGGGCTGTCGAGGTAAGCTCCACTGTAATCAACAGAAGGTGATGTTTGTCCATTTAATCATATTTAATATCTTTTTGTAGCACTTATTTGGGGCGGGGGTGTAAAACATTCATTTAAAATTGCAGAGGGCCAAGACTCTGGGGCCAATGTTGGCTGTTGCTCTCTAGGCCTTCTAACAGATTTCTGAGATTTCTCTGAGGTGCAATTCATTTGCAAATTTGACTCCATCAACCAAGGATTAAACAGAGACTGGGAGTGGCTGGCCACTTACAAAAACAGTTGCTCTGTGGTGAAAGTTCACACCTCCACATTAGAATCTGAGAATGGGCCACATCCTTCCCGAATGATCTGACTTGTTTTTTCTCCTCTCTTGATCTGTACTACTGATAATGGGCCATTTCCACCCTGACTGAATAGACTTTGTCAGGTCTGGCTCTCTGTTTTACTGGGACCCCACTCATTAAATACTCCTCTGAACCCCTCCCTGCCACTCATGCATCTGATGAAGCGGGTCTTTGCCTATGAAAGCTTATGCTCCAAAATATGTTAGACTATAAGGTGCCTGTTGTTCTTACATATACTTGTGTTTCATTTGCATAAAGAAGCATGGAAGTAGTACTAAAACCAGCCATTTTTTTATTTTTGAAAAAAATTACTGAAGAAAATCTTATGAATCATACAAGCTTTTTCATAGCTAATTACTGGATGGGTTTTTAACATCCATATGGAAATAGACTCCTAATATGAAAACTCCACAAACAGTCTGAAAGTGGCTAGGAACTAAAATGTTTACACATCTGTTATTACCATCATTTATACAATCAACTTCCAGAGGGCTGTGACCAACACTCTATAAATTTCAATTATATTATTAGCAATAGCTCTTCACTGAAGTAATTGGTACACTCCATTTATCTAATGGAGTATTTTTCATCTAATTGACTCCAGATTTATCATATAAATGTCAAAGCCAAATTTTCCTATAATAACCTATTATCTATGCTGTTCTATCTCACTGCACTCTCAAGAAAAAGAGTAGTAATAATCTTTTGGGATAATGAAGGACAGAAGCTTAATTCACAAAGTGTTGAAGAGAACGACAACTACTCTTTTGTCAGATGCAGAAAGCTTTAATATATCCATTTAATGAGGTTACAGGTCCTATTCACAAGAGATTTCTTTCCACATTCCCCTTTGGAGCACAAGATGTATCTGTCCTTCACAAGAGAATAAGACTGGCCATTGGTTCCTGGGTGGGCCTTCCTGTGACTGTGTCTTTGAACAAGAATCTCCATTCTGCTGAGGGTTTTCTGTGTTGCATAATCCATCATAGCACAAGAAATAGACAATTATACCATGACATAGGAGTAGCAAAGAGACAATGGAAGAGCCTTTGTAATGTGCAAATGAATTTTTGAGAATAAATAGAAGGGGAAATATTGTGCAAGTGTAGCCGTAAATCCTAGAGATTTTATATGGGCCTACATGAGACAGAACTGTGCTAGCAGCTTCCAGAGTGAAGATACTGTGTGTAGACTTGCTCTTTCCTTCCTGGGAAATGCAGTGCTGCTTCCAGGAGTCTCTTCTGGTAAATGCCACCTTTAACCTACATCCCTGAACCCTCCCCCCACCACACCCTAGCTCCCTGCTCCAGCCCTGATCCTCTTCCTGGACACCAACCCCCAGCCCTGTTCTCTCTCCTACCCTGTGAACCCCTGTGCTCCAATCCTTAGCACCCTCTTGCACCCTAAAACTCTCATCCCAGCCCGATGCCTGCACCCCCAGCTGGAGCCCTTCTCCCCCACACCCCCAAGCCCCCAACCCCACTTTGGTGAGCATTCATGAACTTCCATATGATTTCAGGCCAAAAATTTTGTCCAGCCCTGCTCTGCAAGCCACTAGAGGGAGGCAAAGATCTAGCACTCTACCGCTATCATGGGCTAAACACAGTGGAGACAGTGCAGGTGCAGTATTACATGCACACTGGACTCTATCCTGACAGGGGGCATGGAGGATACTCAGCTGAACATGAATTCTCAGCACTGTGCCCAGTGTGTTCTTTGACTATATAAACAGGAGAATCTCAAGTAGGAATTAGAGGGGTTATTTTACCTCTGTATTGGCACTGGCACTACCACTGCTAGAATACTGTAACAGCAACGAAGGGTCCTGTGGCACCTTATAGACTAACAGAAAAGTTTTGAGCGTGAGCTTTCGTGAGCACAGACTCACTTCATCAGATGCTGGTCTTGGATTTCCAAGACCAGCATCTGATGAAGTGAGTCTGTGTTCACGAAAGCTCACGCTCAAAACTTTTCTGTTAGTCTATAAGGTGCCACAGGACCCTTCGTTGCTGTTACAGATCCAGACCAACACGGCTACCCCTCCGATGCTAGAATACTGTGTCCATTTCTGGTGTCAACAATACAAGAGGATGTTGGGCAGCTGGAGAGGGTTCAGAGAAGACTAGAGATAAGTGTTAAAGTACTGGATAATGATCCTTATCAATTCAAAAGGCTTAGTATATTTAGCTTGATTTGATAACAGGCTATCAACACATACTCAGGGAACAAATATTAATGAGCTTTCTGCAGTATAGCAGAGAAAATATCAAGCACAATCCAATGGTTTGAGGTCAAAGTTAGTTAAATTCAGCCTCCTAATATGGTGCACCTTTTCAATAATGAGGTGAGTGTTTCAGTAACTGGAACAATTTACCAGGGATGGGGGTGGAGTCTCCATCACTGGGAATTTTTAAATAAATATTGGCTGCTTTCCTAAAAGATCTGCTCTAGGAATTATTTTTGGGAAGTTTGATGGCCTGTGTTACATAGGAAGTCAGCCTAGATAAGCACCTTGGTCCTTTTTAGCCTTGGAATCTAAAAAAGGTTGAGCGAGAAAGGGAGCTGTGCAGAGGAATCCAATCCTATGTTAATGATCGGGTGCCAAGTTGCTATTAGCTGGTAACAGAAGAAGGGGAATACTCAGCTAAACCCATCATTAGTATGAGGCACAAAGTGTAGGTGATGATTGGGCCTTTCATACTGGGCTTCTTTTTAAGAGAGGGAACAAGTGTGCACAGCAGGGATAAGGGATTTTACTGTAGTAAAATCTATTTTTTGTTTGTTTGTTTGAGGGAAAAATCCTGGCTGCTTTTCCAAGCTCTGCTTCACATGCTGATTATTGCACAAAACATTTAAAAGCAGCAGAGCTTCTGGAGTTTGTCTGCAGAAGAAGGAGGTGGTGATGAGAAATAGGCTGCAGGTAAGCTACATATAGAGCAGGAGTGGACAATAAGCAGTCTGCAGGCCAGATGCGGTTCACTTGGATTTTCCACTGCCAGGCTGCCAAAGGCTTTATTTGCCTGAGCATCAGCAGGTATGGCCGTTCAGAGCTCCCACTGACTGCGGTTCTCTGTTTCCTGCTAATGGGAGTTGTAAGCAGCAATACCTGTGTATGCTAAAGTAAATACAGCTTCCGACCTGTGGGCCACTTGTTGCCCATCACGATATAGAGGCTGTTCTTGGCTGTAGCAGGGGAAATTTGAGATTCTGCCACAGCTCAGTGGTCCCTAAGGCCAAATTAGCAGCATCTGCACATCTTGTTTATTTGGATTTTTTTTCAGGGGACCAAGAAATTGTTATGGTCAGAGAGTTTTGTGCTTGATTTAGCCCTGTGAATCTCATTAGAGTCAACAGAAGCCATATTAATGAGAGTTGTACAGTTTGGCACTGAAGGAAGAATAAAACCACAGTTTAAAGTGCTCTCCATTTAAAAAAAAAAAAGTGCTGTCAAGTAACAGGTCAAGCTAGCTGAGGCTTCGCTCCAGTGGAGCACACTGGAAGCAAATATTAGTCACAACATATCACTTTATTTGGTGGCTTCATTAAGATCAGGCTCTACTACACAGCATGTGTAGTTTCTTTTATGCTTTATTACCAGTAAGTCTATTCTGCCCTTTGTGCTTCATATTTTCAAAAATGAATATTTATATTTCAAAGATGAATAGTTAAAGTGCTTTCTCTCCTTAAGACTGCTACAAATAAGGGGCCAAAATGACAGAAATAAGTAATTAAATATATAGGTTTAACAAACTTCAAGAGACCTAAGGTGTTGAACCTATTATAAATATTTCAGAAGCTATATTTGTCCTATACCACATTATTTAACTACACAGCACTGTCACTCTAATGACAGGTCATTTGACTAAATCTGCACAATAATGACTGCAGAGGTACATTACACAGTTTTAGATAGTCACCCCTTTTTTTCTGCTTAAAATCAAAAGGAAGTGAATACAGTTGGGTCTCAACATTTGCGAGGGTTCGCTATTGAGAACCCTTGCGATTGCTGAATTTTGCAAATGCCGCTCCTGCCTGGAGCCCAGCTGCCGGTGCTCTGTGCCATGGGGAAGCGGCAGCTGCTGCCGCTCCCTGCTCTGGACTCCCAAGGAAGCAGCTGCTTATGAATGCCTGGTTCACGAACGTTGAGACCTTACTGTATTTTGGCATGCACAAGATCTCAGCAGTCAACCTACCAGTGGCAATCAGAGTAGTTGAAACCTGGGTGAAATTGAAGGGATTGTAACAAATGTAAAGGAGCATTCAGTGGGTCAGATTCAAGTTTGGATGGGATAAGTAAAGTACTTGCACACCTCTTCTGAAGTTGCCAAAATATACGGTTGGTTTGTTATTTATGTTGAAATCCTGGACAGTTGTGTTCAGAAACATTCAGTCACATAGTCTGTACACATTTGCCAAAATTAATTTCACTACATTGCCAAACTCACATTTTTAGCAGTGGGAGCCTTGTCATGCTAAAATATTTGTGGAATTCTTTTTAAAATCTCTCATACAATATAACAGGCTGAATACTACTCATATTTTTGTGGAATGAGTGGAACTGCATTGCTGCCAATAGTGTTGTACAGTTGTAGCTGAAGGCAGCACATGAGCCAGTTATTTGCCATATGTAGTGTTACAAAAAGACTTAAAAAGTGCAATTCTAGGTAAAGTGAAGGGAGAGAAGACACCGTGGCTATGTCAACACTACAGTGAGCTGTCGACAGAAGTTACTGTCGGAAGATGTTTTCCAACAAAACTTCTGTTGACAGATTGCAGCCACACATGAAAGCGGATCGTTCTGCCGACAGAGTGAGGCTGGACTGTCTGGCTGCTCTCTCGACAGAATGGTTGACTGGAAGCACAGCAGACAGGACAGCCTGGTGACCCGGAAGCCCCATCTGTCCACAGAGGGCCCCCAGAGCATCCACATGGCTTTTTTTGTCGACAGAGTCTGTCGAGAAAGACATTCTGCCTCATGGGGGAGAGGCAGAAGGGTGTTGACAGAACTTGGCACTTTTGTAGACATACTGTCAATAGAACGCATTTTTAGTATGGATGCTGTGTAGGTTTTGTCAATAAAACCCTAGAACTGCAGATATAGCCCATGTGTGTGCAAAGCCTGAATGCAGCACTTTTCTCATTTAGGCGGTTCCACTGAGCGTAATGCGATACTAATATGGTTAAAGTGACTCACCTGTGTGTTCGAAATCTGTAAACACATAAGGAAGAAAAAGATCATTTTGATTAGTAACATTTTTTTTAAAAAAAAGATTCGCCAGAAGGGAAAAAACAGAAAAGGAAACATGCCTGGTAAAATTAAGATAGTTGTAACCTTGTTTTTTCAGCTGATTTATACAAATACTGTGTTGGTTTAAAGTTTTTGATTCTTGAAGAACGTTTGCTACCTTTGTCCAAGTAAAGCAATGTGCATTAAGAGACAATTCAAGGAGATGTGCCAGAACTGTAATAATGACATTGGCATTGGACAATTTCTTCATCTGTGACATTTATCATGGAGCAATATTCAGCATCTTAATTGTGAGTTCATGCTGGGAAATACAATGAATGTAATGTCTAGAAAACATGAAAGAACAGATGTAACTGGGGTGTGTAATCCAGTGTGACATTCATTATGCTTTTTAAAGGAGTAACTCCTGACGTTGAAAAATAGGAAATAAATGCAGCAGAAATAGTCAAAACTCTGGGTTAAAAGAAATGTATAATTTCAACTACCTGTGAATAGTCATTATGTTGCAGGCTGTGATTACTCCAGTTCATAATATACACAAGAATCTCTTGCAATATGCCATAAAATCTGCATAATTTCTTTGGTGGTGTTTAATTCCACTGAAATTATCTCTTGCCAAGAAACAGAGAGAGGCTGCACAACAAGGGGGTGAGGAAATGCTTTCCCATGAAAACAAAAAGAAGTCCTGTGGCACCTTATAGACAAACAGATATTTTGGAGCATAAGTTTTCGGGGGCAAAGACCCGCTTCATCAGATGAAGATACAGATTAACATGGCTACCTCTCTGACACTTGTTCCCCATGAAAAGTTACTATGCTGCTGGTAATCCCTGACTTGAAAGTTGAATAAAAACATGAGACTCTAGCTCCTTAGAACATAAGAACATAAGAACATTAGAAAGGATTGAAAGGACACTATCAAGAATTAACATGATGAATTGGTTCAACCTCCTTGGTCCAGCACCCTTGGAACCTGAGCAATCCCTGACCAGGGATTTTGCTGGACTGGGAAGGTCAGTTCTGCTCCCCTGCTGGCATCCCAGCCCCTGTTCCTGGGCTTCCCTCCATGCTGTCACCTGTGGTTCCCTGGCTGCTGGCTCCCGGCCCCAGCCATCCCCACCCCTACCAGGCTGCAGCTTCCTGCCTGACCCAAGCTACATCTTCACTGGGCCGTGGCTTCTAGCCTGGCCCTGGGGATAAGCCACCATTCCCTGGCTTTAGGCTTTCTTCTCAGCCCCCACCACAGCTTGCTTAAGTGCAGCTTCCCACCCAGCCAGCCCTGGCCACTGCTTTCAGCTATTGTGAGCACGGTGTTTCATTCCTGATAACTCTTGCCCTACAAGGGTTACCAGAAAGTTTGAAATAAGCAATTAGTTTGAACTCCAGTATAGTGGAGCCTGCACTGGGTTCAAAATAAGATGCCTTAGGAATAAGTTACGAAAATTGCATACCTAATTTATTTTGAGCAACGGCTACAGTGTAGCCCTAGCCCTAAGGTAAGTCTACGCAGCCATTATTTCAAAATAATTTTGCTAGCATCTACACAAATTGGTAAAGCTCATTCTCTTATGAATAGCACTTATTCTATGGTGCTGTTAAGACAGGGAACAGAGCCTGTTTTGAAATAAGCCATAGTGCGTCCAATGGCTCTGTTTCGAAATAAGCTCTGTTGTGTGTGATGCTGTTTTTCAAAATAGCTAAGTGATATTTTGAAATGCATTTTGTGTGTAGCAGCGTTATTTCAAAATAAGATATTCCAGAATAAATTTTTTCGACATAAGGCTGCTGTGTAGACATACCCATAGGCTGATGCACAAATTCTTTCAAATACATACACGCGTGCGCGCACACACACACACACAATTATTTGTAAAGCAAATTCTTAGAAAAATTTATATTTGGTCATTGCTTTAAGTACTGATGTTGCCTTCCAGTGCTTAGCTCACAAGGAGGATCTGGCTTACTGTTGATGTAATGTGCCGGCATTTTCTTTAGTACTGGTAACAAAGGCCTCTGGTATAAGGGTAAAAAGACAGGCTTTAGTCCTGACTTCTGAAAGTCACACAGGCATGAGTGCAAGATTTGTGTTAGTAATTATGTCTGTGGCACGTTTTATTTACAGACTGGAGAGTGACTGTATAGGAAGTGGAGCACCATTGGACACCAACTGTTTAAGAAAAGCTTCTCCTACCACAGGTAAGTATGCTCACTGGTTTTACGAAATCACAAAGAAAAGATTTCTGGAACTACTTCAGTATCCAGGAAGCCAAGAATAGTTTGCAAATAGAGATGGGTCTAAACCATGAATTTAGATCCAAGTTCACAGCTTCATATGATCCCAGAGCACACTGACATTTGGGAAAATTGAGATATAGATCTGGAGTTTTAAATCCCATCTTCAGGAGGGCTTAGATCAGAGGCCTTTTTTATTATCACATTGATTAAAGTTAGAGGATGAAAAATAGTTCCAAAATTTCATTTTACGACTTTAGAAGTTTTGAAATTGGCTTTAATGTGGAGCAAAAAATAAAATCTCTTGAACGTTTTTTGCAAAACACAGTCGGCTGTATCTACACTAGCATGGTAATCAGCCTGAGCGGAGAATACTAATGAAGTGCTTTGATGCATATGAAGCATCTCATTAGGCTAATTCTCCCTGAGGCAACTTTGAAGTTGAGAGTAAGGGCACTTTGAAGTTGTGTGGGTACTTTGCAGTTACATGGCATGCCGGTGCTTCGAAATTTGCATCTTCCAAGTTGCCACAGGGAGAATTAGCCTAATGAGGTGCTGTATATGCATTGCAGCACTTCATTAGTATTTTCTGCTCAGGATGATTACCATGCCCCCTTCACAGAAGGGGGCTAGTGTAGACACAGCCAATTATGGAGAAACATCAGTTTTCAAATGAAAATGCTCAGGTATTTGATTCTGCTGTCTCCTTCACTTGATCACAAATTCCACTCTAGACTCTAGAAACCTTGTATCTGAAAGTTTTATCAGAATTAGTAAGTTTCCATGAAAGTTTAGGCTTCAAAGAAACAGCATATTTTGGAAAAAGTCATTTGGAAATGTCCTGACCAACTCTAATGATAAAGTTTAAAATATAGGAGGCATCACAAAGTTGTGGTTTATTGCACATAGAAGCAGTCAAATCAAAGTATTGTGCCTGGATGTCTGAAGTTCTACATTAGTTTTAAAAATTAGAAACTCAAGACTGTAAAATGTTCATGATTAACAATATAATGAAAAATAGCATGCATGTTATATCTGCACCACTGTAATTATTTGTAGAAAATATTTTCCTCTCTCAATTTACTGCCTAGCAATCTACCAGTATGAAATCTACCAGCTAGTTGATTTATGACCATACTAGACATTGCAATCCACCACCACACTTACTGATAATATCAGCCAAAGTTACTGATGTTGTTTGTCTTGAAAGTAGGAGTTAGACACTTAACTCTCATTTAATGTTCACGAAATTGAGACCTGACTTCCATAGATATGCCTGAAAATTCCAGTCTTTGTGTAGGTGCTGGGTCTCTGTGGGAGAACTGTGTGCCACAGATCTGCCAGAACTGAATGACAAACTTTCACAAAGCTATGATGACTCAGTAAAAGTGAGGGATGGAAAATATGAAAAACTTAGAAAACATACAGAAATTAGAAGAGAAATAGGGGGCGGCAAGGGAGAAGAGAAGCTACAGGAATTCATTCCAAAGCAATTTTTCTTCTGGGAAGGGAGAAAACCCAACAGAGAGCAAGATGAATCAATTAGATGTGGAAGGCTGGTTTATTTGCTGAGAAATAATACCACTAAAAATGACATAGGCATGTAGAAACTGACAGCCTGAAAGGTTGGCTTGTTTTCTCCAAACACTAGTGTGAAGTGGTGCAAAAGCAAATCCCCAACTGCACAAATCCCCATCTGTTTCTGGTGTTAATTCTGGTTAGAGCCCCTCCTTCCAAGTATTTTATAATTTAAAAAGGGGGCTGGATTCACATTTGGCTTTAACTGTGTTGGTATGTTTGGGGAGTTCTTTCATTGTGTTTTTATTGGTATATTCATCTCTAATGACACTTTGGCTGCATCTACACTACATTCCCCTTTCAAAGGAAGAAAGCAAATGAGGGACATTGAATAGGCCAATGAAGCAATGAGTTACAAATCTTGTGTCCCATTTGCATAATCTCTTCCAATCAAGGCTCAGGAAGAGAATTTTCTGAAAACAAAAACTGCCATGTAGACAAGTTCCTTTGGGAAAAACACTATTTATGAAAGAATTCTTTCTGAAAAAAATCAGGAAGGGTTCTTTTGAAAATGTGTTTTTTTCCTGAAGGAACCCCATCTACGCTGCTGTTTTTGTTTTCAGAAAAATCTCTTCTGGAAAGCGATTGCACAAGATTACGCAAATGAAGTGTGAGATTTGTAAATTAACACTTCATTTGCATTTTTGATCTCCCTCATTTGCATTCCTCCTCTGAAATGGGAATGTAGTGTAGATGCAGCCTTGAAGAGCTCAGTCCCGCACCCACTTGAGTCAATGGGAAAACTGATATTTACTTCAGTGGGGAAGAGGCAGGTCTTACACAAATCTGCATCTGAGTATCATGCCACTCAAACCTAGGGAATGTGAGTCCCACTGCAATTTTTAACATTAGTGAATAAAGACTTTTATCAGCATTTTCTAGGGATATGCCATAGTTCTTCATGTGTAACCTCAGTTGACAATACGCTAAAAATATGTATTTGAAGTAGGTGTGCCCCTAACTAGACATTTAAAGTTTTATACTGATAGCAATGGAATCAAGAGAGGAGTTTCCAGATGCTGAAATACGCTGAATAATTCAATAAAGTACTCCATGTATATTGGCATCATTGTAAGATGTTATAAGTGTGAACAAATTCCATCTTTCATTGTGCATGGTGCATTGCTATATTGACTTAATGATCTCCATCCTAAAGGGAACTCTATTAGCACTTACAGATGTCAGTATCAATGTGCCTGTGGAAGCTTTAGAATGTGAAACATTTACCCTATATATTGCCAGCCTCTTGCTGTTAATGAAGTCTTTGAGAATCTCACATTGGTTTCTTTTGAGTGAATACCAAATTATGAATTCTTATTGCTAACAATTCCCTATCACTCATTTAATAAGGCATACCATAAATCATAATTCATATTCAAGACATTTTTATATTTTAGAGATACTGTTTTGCATCACATTGTGACAACATGGTGAGAGCACTGCAATTATACTAAATCTCTTACCATGCTTGATCAATAATGTGTTGCTCCTTAACTGATGTGGTTAGACCTATCTTTAATGCGTTTGTCAGTAGATCTGGGTCTTTTATTAACAGATACCTTAGTTTGTGTTTTATACCATTCTTTCATTTTTTCACAGATCCTGCACACAAAAATCCATCAAGTTTCTTCCCACCTCATAACTGACTGTTTTTCTCCTGTGAATGGGCTGCATTAATTCAGCAATAATGCTCAAGGTCAGAATGTTGTCAATAGTCGTACAGAACTCTGCAGTGACCCAGACGTCTTGGTGTAATAAGGTATAAGAAAACTCCACTGATGACATTTTGCCCAAGCAATCTGCTCAATTCCTCTGTAGAGACTTTTGCAATGTCATCTAAAGTTTCTGGCATTGTTTTGGAGGCTTTTTGAGCATTTCATTTATGGTTTTTAGTCAGCAATACCATTTAATTCCTGACAGTTTGACAATCTCTGATTTAACTGTTATCTATTTTGCAGCAGTGTCAAGAGATCTTGATAAAGTGGCTACTTTTACTGAATATAAACAGAATCTGGACAGTCCAATACAACTTCTTCGGATGCTTAATTTATGGCTGTCACCATATCAACAAGAAACCTATATGAAGATATAAGGTGATCTTAGTTCACTTCCTTTAGTGCATCAAGATGCTATTCATTAATGGATTTGTGTTTTGTGCATATTAATTGAACTATAAACTCTGTTTACACTCCAAAACAAATAATAGAGGTGGGAAACTATTTTTTGAATTGGGGCAAAATTCCTCCCAGGCAGAGGGTCAGCTAAATGTCTTTGTACTACTGGTGTCCTACTTATGCTCTCAAAATCAAGAGATCCATATTATATTAATCTGCTCAAGCATATAAGGAGGATACAAAATAAACCTATTGCCTACATTTGTTGTATTACAGCATTTTAAATTTGGGTCATTTCTCTGTAGTTAGTGGGCTTAGTTCTCCTTGCCCTTTCACTAGTGTGACTCTTTTAACCAGTGGAAATGATAGCAGAATCAGGCCCAATATATGGCCAGATAAGTAGCTGGTGAATTCTTTAGTCTACATCTACACTATAGCCTCTATCAATGCTCTGAAAGTGATCCACATGTGGTTGATTTAGCAGGTCAAGTAAGGACCTGCCAAACTGACTGCAAATCACTCACCCCTTGACCCTGTTAATCTACCGCAGATGGGAAGAGTAAGGGTAATTGATGGAAAAGTTTCTCCCATCATCCACCCACCCACCCATCCTCCACGGCATATGTGATGTCATCCTGAGAGGCAGGCAATACCTTGAGGCCAGAGACATAGAGTGGGTGTCTCTGGACAGATGAAAAGGGGGGCAAAGGTGCAGTTTGCCTAATAAGTGTGACAAAAAAAGCCTATTTTCCTTGTTACTGAGTCATGCTGTGCACAGACACACATACACAGCTTTGTTGTTTGTCTGAGCCACCTATTATGTTTTGTTTTAGATAGTAAGCTCTTTCGAACAAGCATGATCATTAATTCTGGAAGAGAGAGCACCAATAACAAACAATGAGTTAGGCATCCAACTTACTTGACTTTCAGTGGGAGTTGAACGCCTGCTTGCCCTTTGTGACTTTGAAAATCTTTCCTAAAGTCAACACCGAGGTATATATCTACATGGTAAAGTTATTTTGAAAGAGTGGCTGCTATTTCCAAATAGCTTTGATAACATCTGCACAACACAACCGCTATTTCAAAATAATCTGGAAATAATTTTGAAAGTGGACAGGTTATTTCAAAGTAGATGAACCTCATTGTGGATGGGTCTACAAGTGCCCCTTCCTTTTGAAAGGGGCATGTTAATGAGTGGGTTTGAAAGATGCTAATGAGGCATTGCAATGAATATGCAGCGCCTCATTAGCATAATGGTGGCTGTGGCAATTCGAAAGCGCAGCTTTTTGAATCGCGTGCTGCCCGTGGAGATGGACCTTCCGAAAGGACCCTCCCCAGTTTTTGAAAGCCCTTCTTCCGATCACCAGATAGGAAGAAGGGCTTTTGAAAACTGGGGGGGGGGGGTCCTTTCGGAAGGTCCCGTCTCCACGGGCGGCACACGATTCGAAAAGTCACACTTTTGAATCGTTGCGGCTGCCATTTTGCTAATGAGGCGCTGCATAGTCATTGCAGCGTCTCATTAACATCGTTCTAACCCACTCATTAACATGCTCCTTTTGAAAGGAAGGGGCACGTGTAGACACAGGGTGAATGAGGAACAGTGCCTATTTTGAAATAGGGGCTGTATAGACAGGGAAAAGAGCCTATTTAGAAATAAGCCATACTGCATTCAATGGCTCTATTTTGAAATAGGCTCTACTGTGTCTGGATGCTGTATTTCAAAATGACTGTGTGCTATTTGAAAATGCATTTTGTGTGGCAGTGTTATTTTGAAATCAGCTATTCTAGAAAACCTCTTCTGGAATAGCTTATTTCAAAATAATGTTGTGGTGTAGATTTATCCCTAGCATCCTCAGCTGTTTAAAGCCCCTAGCGTGGTGGGGCTCTGAAACAGTTGAGGTCTCCAGTTGCTGACTCAATACTACATCAATGTTTAACCAAAGGAAAAAAAAAGGTAGGTATTTGACTAATCAAACCAATATCAATGCTTCATGAATTCACTCCTATTAAAGGGCTTGAATTTGCTAGAATTGGACAGAAGCAATAGTATTTGTAAACTGTGTATTCTGCCCTTTCCTGTGTTTAATCAGCTCAATTATCAAGCCAAACACCAACATTGCAAGTTTGTTGGAAGTAAATTTCAAAACTGGGCTTTCAGTTTTGAGGTTTTTGTAAGTATGTGCAAACCAAACCAAAACAGACTTTTCCTTTCTCTCCTCTTAGTTTTGGCAGCAATGGAAAGGTGATTATTTGTGGTCAGCTTGCTACAGAAGTGAAGAAATTTCTCTGCCAAAGGGTTCAATTTCTGCCAGGCAGGAGTGGAGGAAGAATATTGTCATTTTTCACCCTGTAAAGAGTGTTAGAAAATGGATAGTTAAGCACAGTTTTAATAACGACATTGTCCACAAGGCAGCTCTGCAAGTGAATAGCCAAAATGTGTCATTAGCAAATGCATCAAAGAAATGTTCTTGGTGGAGAGGAATCAGTCACATTCAACAGCAGCTAGTTTATCCAGGAAAGCTCATTTGGTCATCAAGTTTCTGCAACTTAGTTGATAATAAATATTATGGACTTGATTATGGTCTCATTTAGTTGGTGCTGTAACTCGATTAACCGTAATCAATTTACACTAATGTATGAAGAGAATTGGGGCCAATATTCTTCAACTGAATGTTGGAAAACTCACTGTATGTTACAAAGCTATGGGTGAAACTCAAAAAAAAAAAAAAAAAAAAAAAAAAAAAGAAAAAAAAAAAGTAATTGGAGATTTAGACAGACATACCTTTGGGGACTGATGTAACTATTTTTATCTGTTCAATCGATAAAACTGGACTGTACATTTTGTGAGAATCAACTACTTTCTTGTAAAATGTTTGCTATTTCAGGTTTCTAGGCTGGCATCTAGGGAGAGGAGAATGGAAAACTGCCTTTCATGGAATATTCATTCCTTTCTGCCTGTTTGCTTGGTCAGGTAACACTCCCATTTTAAACTCTTTCAATTTATCAGATTTTCTGTGGTATGGAACTCAGTACTACATACATGCTCTATCTTTGTGGGGCAGTTTGGGTATCAGGGTTCTATACTATAAGTGCATTGTTTTTAGTGGCCACTAATGAAATATGCTGCTACGGGAATGCTTGTTGTTTGTGAGGCTACCACCTAACACAGCTATCCCTCTGAGATCCTGGCAATACACAGTCTTGATCCTGATTTTCAAAAGTTCATTTGGGTGCCTCACCTGTGACACTTTAGCAGGGCCTCATAATCATAAAATGTTGAGCACCCTTATAACAGTATATTCTAGTTAAGTTCAAAATGGCCACCTCAAAAACTGAGACATACTCATTGGCTGCTTTTTGGAAATGTTGGTTGAGCTGTTTCAGGAAGATTCCTTATTAAGTCTCAGTGCCGTTTTGTACCCAAAGAACTTCTGACTGCTGCTGTGGTCTGTCATTGACAAGAGGCACATCATGTTTGCTCTTCCCAAAAGCCTTTTCTGGTTTGTTTTTGGTCACTTCCAACAAAGGAACCTTTCAGAGTAGCAGCTGAGTGTCAGTGAGATCATCAGAGAGAAATTCCATCAGGGTAGCTCCATAATTGTAGCTGATTCAAGGGAAATCAGGCTTGACATTTTGTAGTCTTTTTTCTCTAATTCAGCTGCAACTTCTGATTTATGTTAACAATGGTGGGTCATGTGTGTGAGAGAATGACTAAGGAGTAAGTAGGACTGGTTAGTTTAAAAAGTTTGGTGGTGTGGTTTCCCAAGTTGCAGGTCAAAAAGCTCCTGTAAGTTGTAGGAGATTTCCGCTGGGTTACAGTCAAACAAAGTGTTCATGTACTGAACATGATGTGCAATACACCCACTCCTAAAATTGCTGTGAAAGCATTTAGCAGAGGATTTGCATGGGAAAAAAAGAGAACAGCAATAAGGTCCCTGAGGGTGAAGTTTGCTGACATTTTCTGGTGACAAAATGGCATCAGAAGGAGTTCTTTTAGAAAGCTGCAGAGACCAGGAGGAAGTTGGGCTTCACAGCAACTCTACTGTACAATAGGCAGGACTGCGAGCATCACCTATTATCAAGGTTGTCAATACTTCCCATTATAAGACCCTAGACTCACCTGCTTATGACCCTGCCAAAATTTAATCATTTGGACTCAAATTTTCCATGTCAAGTGATTACTTCAGGCTACATTGTTTTGGAGATTTCTAGCCTAAATTTTCGTGTAAACGAGGCTAGGGAGAACTTTGTTGTTTTGTCTCTGTTAAAATTACTTTAGTGAATTTGACTTTGAAATGCTTTAGTTCCTCAGACGTTTTATTGCAGGGACTTGAAATTTAGTAGGAGGACTGCCTTTTTGCCTGGCATTGTGCCTATTGTGGGTGACATTTGGACAGATTTCCAGGGAGGAAGCAAATAAAATGCCTTTGGTAAACTGCGGTTTGCACTTGTTCATGACCGTCTTGATAGACCTCAGCAATTAAATTCTGAAAGATTCTGTCCTCCCTGAGCATGCGTGATTCCCTCACAACATCTAAGTGTGACTGGAGTGACTGAGCATGCTCTAGCTCAGGACCATGAAGAACTTTCTATGTACTGGGTGTTCACAAATGCACTGGGGCATGGTTCGACTGTGCACCAGAACTGAAAGCAGGGAGCCTTCATGGAGAAGGAATCCATATGATTTGAATGCAGAGGTGAGAAGAGCTGGGTTAGATGGAAGGAAAAGGAGTAGATTGGGACAAGGAGTTTTTAAGTCCCGGCTTGACGTAGTTATGGCTGGGATGATTTAGTTGGGGTTGATCCTGCTTTAGGCAGGGGGCTGGCCTAGACGACCTCCTGAGGTCCCTTCCAGTCCTAGAATTCTATGGTTCTTGTGAGGCTAGCAGGGGAGGGAGGAGGAAGTGGGAACTGGAGAGTGACAGACTGGAAGACAGTTAGGGCAATGCGGTGGGGAGAATTGCAAGTGTGTTGGCTGGAGGTAGGGTGGGAGCTGATGTTGGACATGGAGCAGGAAAGAATGGAAGATTTGGGCTGATTGGATAAAGAAATTTGTAATAGGAGCTAGGGAGAGAAGATGGGTGGACACTGAGATTGGATGAGGATCCCAGGGAGGGAAATAGGAGTCAGTATGTGTAAGGAGGGACAAATCAGATGACAAATGGGTTGTGAGAGACTGCGGCTGGCTGGATGAGGGGACTAGGGCTGAGATGAGAAGATTGAGGAATGAAGGCTGGAATTGGGTAGACAAGGAGAATGGTCCTGGGACAAGGAACCAAGGGTGGGGAACAGAAAGGACAGGGGCAGGATGGGCTGGAGGAAACAGGGCAGCAGGGGCCAACATTGGGGGAAATTGATAGAAGAGTCTGTGTTTGCTCTAGAATATTCTGTGGGACCTCAATTCATCCCCTTGTGCATATTCATTTAATGACATACTTCAGTTTTGTTTTTTCAAAGGATCCAAAATTTCCACCCACTATCCCAGAATTTTATTCTGAGATATTCTGCAAACCGTGCTTATGACAACGAGAACTTCATCCATGGTCTGATTGTAGAAGGACCTCAACACCTTCAATTTCTGCTGAATTCTGTAGAAGTGGAGGGTGCTCAGCATCTCTCAAGATTGGAGCTTCCCTGAGTAGTTGCAATGAAATTAGTAGAACTACTTAGTTGAATTAGGTATTCCTCCCAAATCAGAGTGGCAGAATCTGGCATCTGGCTTTTGAAGCCATATTATTACTTTCACCATTGAGATTGCCTTCCAGCTGGATAAAGATGATATAAGATAAAAGAACAAATTCTTTCTTCCTTTTCCCAGCCCTAAAGATTTGAGGCTAACTCACTCTTCACGTATCTGCTTATCTAGTAGTGTGTGTCCGTAATTCCCAGTGGGGAAAGACATCAAATGTAACTCGTACTAACATAAGTACAGACCAATTGTGCATTTAGCCCCATATCCTGTCTCTGACAATGGCCTATGCCAGCTGTTACAGAGAGAATAAACAGAACAGTGCAATTAGAGAGCTCAATCAACTTTGAGGGATTGGAGGTTTAGGGATATCTGGTGTATAGACAGGGTTGCATCTCTGACCATCTTGGCTAACACACAGAGCTGGACCTCTCTTCTATGAACTAATCTAATCAATTTTTGAAGTCAGTTATACTTATGGTCTTCAGAACATCCCCTGTCAATGAGTTCCACCAGCTGAGTATGGTTTGTGTAAAGAAATACACCCCCCACACCTTTTTTTTAAACTGCTGCCTATTAATTTAACCACATGACCCCTAGTTCTTGTGTTTTGTGAATGGGTAAATAATGCTTTCACTTTCGCTTGATACCATTCATGATTTTACAGACCTTTCTAAGTTGAACAGTCCCCCTTCTCTCAAGGCTTTTCAGACATAGCCCTTTGACTATTCTGGTGCCAATACAATAGCCTATGAATATTTAGACACATTTATTATGGACTCAGAGTTAAAGCATTCCTAGAAAAGCTGGAGTAAGGATCCCCCAAGGGGAATAGTCAGATTGAAAGGCTGCCCATATGCCATTTTAATCGATATGCTTCTCTAACTAAGTCACATAAACTTGAATGAGACAAAATGCCTATCAAATTTGCAACCTAAGGAGAAACTTATATAGATTCAGAAACGGAATGGTATCAAGGGTTTTCAGTTATATTACTTTTAACCTACTGTAGTAAGGCTGATTTTTGAAAAAAAATAGAACCTCACTGTCTGCACTTTTCAGCATTAGCCTTCTTGAAACCTAGGGGGACAAAATCCTTGTGATAAAATTTTAAAATGGAAAGTTTTCAGAAACCAGGGAGGGAAGTAATATTTGGGAGGGGGGAAGTGATGTGAGATTTCTTCTGACAAGAAGATAGACAGAAAAGATTTATGCAGTGCATGGAGCTAAACTGAATGCATTTGATAGCTGACCTGGAATGAGTCACTCGCTCTTTATTTGCAGTAAAAGCTACTTTAATGATTTTAACATTTACGTATTAAATTTTCCGCTTGATCTATAATTCAAAACTCTATGTCAAACCTTTGAAGGGTAGGATGCACGTGTATTTTAACAGGAAAGCAGATTGCCAGATTTTCCAGCACAGACTGTGAAGAAGAGTCTAACCCATAGCTCTTCTGGAAGAAGATTTTAAAACAGTGACCTCTGATTCTGACTGTGTTGCTGGCACTGCTGTTCATAATAGGCAGGAAGAACCCTGGACTTCCCACATGGGATCCAACTAGGCAGTCCAGTATCCTACTTCTAGTGGTGAGCATTACTTGTTATTGTTATGGCAGAAACCACCAGAATGTCCACTTACAAATTCCTTTTTCTTCATTCATGAACAAGATTTTAGCCTTTGAAGAAATATTGTGTTGGTTTTCCATTGCAATTTCTTGGTGGAGCTGTGGGTTTTCTGTTTAAATTTGCTCTTTACCATAAGGTCAATTCAAGGGGCAGAGTTGATCTCTGGGACTGGGGCTTTGGTATTTAGGTAAAGTTCTGAAAGAAAAGATTGTCTCCATGAGAGTTGAAGTCACTTATATGCACCAAACTCAAAGCCACTGTGGAAATCTGAGTTGCAGGCCCTGGACATATGCTACCACTGATCAGTGCAGTAATAATAATTCAGAGAGAGAGGAAAAAAAGTGACACTGATGCATATCTGAAATGAACTGTGAAATTCACCATCAGAGAAAGGAGGTTCTTTTTTGACATAAGGGTAATTTTTATCAGACAGCATGAAATTTTGAACATAGTAAACAATATTTTATCTTGTAGGGAAGTTGGTGAAAAATCAAAAATTTTGGGGATTTAATCATGCAAGCTGGAAGTATAAAGATCCAAAGTTTTCCTGCAAGAAAAAACATTGTTATGATGCAGGGATTAAATTTTACATCATTTTTGAATTTTCATTTATCGTGCTGCCAGGTAGGCTGAATGGTTTTGTACATGAGTGCTTCAGACCAGCTTTGAAAATGGACCTCCCAGCTAGCCACAGCAGAAGAAACTGAGAGAACTATGCTTCTGTCTGGACTAAAGTTCTAGGATAAACTATGATGAGGAGCAAACATTTGTGGTGTGTCCATACTGACATTTACAATTGTATTAGCAATCAACTGGAGTTACAACTGCAGCCTACAGAGGTAACCTGCTCCCTTGTCTGTCTGTGGGCATGTATGTATGTCTATAAGAACACACGTGTGTGTGTTCTCATAGACTTATTTTCTTAAGGTTTTGCTGATATGTTTATTATAATAGGTTATAACAGGTTTATATTAAAGTAGTCTCACAATTTGGCTGTAATGCAAGGGACCTACAGGCCACATCTATATATTGAACAAAGCAAAACTAGAAGGCTTATGCCTGGGCCTTTCACCCAGATAACACAGTTGGCTTACTTATGTCTGGGACCTTTCACCTAGATAGCAAAGTCAGTATGCGTATAGACAGGATCTTTCACCCAGATAAAGCAATCTTCACTGGCACAGGAGCTTCTGAGAATACCCCTCAAACTTAACAGGTATCCCACAACTTGGAAAAATCAAAACTAACTGATTACAACCAGACCAAATAACCGTGTAGGACAGAAATAGTAAATGTGAGACTTAAGCACAAAAGGGGCCATGATAACGAACTGACATAAGTTAAGATCAATGATATATTGACCTATAGTAAAAAGACATTTCACCATCAGTATGGGGAGGAAATACAAATAAGGAGAGAGGGAAAAATCCCCTACTGAATATGCATTAACATAATGTCAATGTAACATATTATAAATGTGTGTTTACACCCCAACCTAGGGGCAGTAGGAGAAGATGACGTAGTTTTTGGGAAGTGCCAGAATGATAGTCACCAGTGTGATGGGGAAGGTGATGAAGAAGATGATGGATAACATTTCAGGTTGTTCTGTAAGGAATGCTGTGAATATATGGAAATATACATGTAAATTCCCTATCTATCTTGTAAAGTTGGGGTGTTTGTGACTGTGCTAAATGTTTTAAGAAACTATATTTGTAAATATTTGAGTTCCTATATTGTGAGTGTTGCAAGTGTGCATATTAGGACTCCCAACTATAGAACTGATTCTGGGACCTGTCAAACCTAAAGATGGTAACCAGAAATGCATATGATATCTCTAATTATGCACGATCTAAAAGTCAGCCAACACAGTACAACTGAAATCTCCTGTGTATGCCTTACCCATGTAAAATAACTGAGTAGCTTTCCCTTTATTTGTGATCATCTCAATTCTTCAAAACCTGATAGTATAAGGGCTTTTCAAATGGGAAAACAGGATTTGTACATCCACTGAAAGTGGACTCTGGTGTTCCATCCCTGAAGCAGATGCAGCTTTCAAACTGTGTTGACTAGGCATTGAATTAACTGAACACTGCTTGGGTGCTGGCAAATAATACATACTTGCTCTTTTCTGGATCTTAAATTAATTTATACTCCCAAAGAAGTTCAAGGGTGTTTGAGCTTTGTTAGTTAAGCCGACTTTCCAGATAAATGGCTTTGCAATACATATTCTTGGGTTTACCATATCCAGCAAACTTTTGTTTATAGCCTGCAAAAACTGACACCATATTTATATTGTCTGTACTGTCAGAACACACCATCCTTCATCAAACCTGGCTGTCTCTGCTTCTGAGACAGTTACTTTTTTTTAAACTTCACCCCAGTCTTCTCAATGTCTTTATCTTACCTGCTTGAGAAAGACTTATCTTTTACACACATTTTTTCCCACTATCTTTCTAATGTATTTCCCGTCACAGTAAAAGTTAGGTGCCAATTATAGAACAGCGTAACTATTAGTCTGTAGGAGTTCCTGTTCTCTCATACCCATTGATTCAAGCACTATTTTTAATTAGATTGCTGGAGGATAAGCAAATTTAACAATCTATCATTTTCCCAAGATGATTTATACTGATGAAGAAAGTATTCAGGCAAAAGTGAATAAAGCAAATTTTTTTTGAAAAGTGCATGGGAGTAAGAAGGCTGTTTTCTACTTCATTTGTTAAATGGCTAGTCTGATAAATTAAAAAAAAAATCAGTTTCTTCTTACACTGAGATGAGAAAACGGGGGTACAGTTGACTATCAAGGATTTGCCTTTCCCTGCTTTAAAACACAGTGCACCCTTCTTTGCTGATATTCAAGAGGTCTGTGCACAACTGACATGGGACACAACATGTATTGTTAAAGATTTTAGTGTCACGCTTTCACCGGAAATGGATAATTTAACTGCCATATCTTTTACAAACCATTTGAGGGAATGCCAATCAAAATGAAGTTAATACCAATTAGAGAGAAAAAATTCACATTTCATTGTGATGAGGCACAATAAGTATCGCAGGGCAAGACATAATTACCTCAGTAAAATATAGGTGAAAATGGCTGGGGAGGGGAAATTGAAAATTTCACCGTTTCTGATCATGTGGTTGTCTTGTTACCCTGACTCATTAGTGACAGACAATATCCTGACTCTAATTGAGAAAGCATTCCCTTTTCCCCTGCAAAAGTAAGAAAGTGTAGACAGTCTGAAGGAAATTATTAGTATAAAAATACTTCAGTGCTAATGACAATAATAAGAAAACTAGCAATTCAGCATTGCAGGATGCAGCTGAGGCAACACTGACAAAGGCAGATAATTAGCATGTGAGCTTCTATTAGACTAAGAAATTAAATTGAGTCACTGGATCAAAAGGATTTTTGAAATTTGAATGAAGCTTATTTATACAGTGAATCAGGCTGAACTGTAAATGACCTAATCAATAAGATGGGGAAATTCTCTTAATCTCACACACACACACACAAGCCCTGATTTAAAGGTGCATCAACAATTGCAGGAAGAGTAACATGGTGATAGTCAGCCTGCTTGGGCCATACTAAAGCAAACCATCAATGCTCTACTGTTGACCCTGGGTACTCCTCTCTACTGCTGGAGTTGCATATCTTAAACTGATGTTTTTGACACAGAGCAGGCCTAGCCTAAATAATTAAATTACTGGAAGGAAAAACAATATATTGAGAAAGGAGACCAAGCTGATAGGTTGAGCTGGTCAGCAAAACCAGTCACATTTCTTCTGCTCCCTCTGGCCTCCGAAAAATAATCCCACACAATGTCATGTTGCACCTCTAACTGATCGGCCCCATCCCCGTGGCCTTTATAAGGAATGAAAACACCTTTTGGGGCAACAAGTCCAGTCTCCTACTATTGTAGGCCACTTTTTCATAGAAATCCTATATATAAAATTATCTCCATCTTAAAATTAGTTATGGTGTTGGCCGGGCTGTCTCGGGGGAGGGATGGGGCAAATCTCAGGGCCACTCCCTGACTCATGTCACAGGCATAGGTCCTGAGCAATCCCCCTGCACCACAGGGCCTGCCCCGCAACCGACCACACCGGGGATTGTCTGTGGTAGGGTGCAGTGGTTGTGGTAGGTGACAGCAGCAGCAGCACCTCCCCTCACTCTTCCCCCACACGCACACCCTGTGGTGCAAAAGGCAGCCTGCTCTGTTCCACTCCGCTGCCCTCTTACGTGCCCTCCCAGCCCACTGAGCCCTGCTTCTCTGCAGGTGGCTGGGAGTGGAGATCACTTCACACTGCTGTGGAGAAGTGGGACTCAGCAAGCCGGTAGACCGTGGCAGAGCAGAGTGAAGCAGGCTGCCACTTGCACCATGTGGCCAGTGGGGAGGTGGGGAGTAGGGGAAGGGACCCCTGCTGCTGCTGCTACCTGCCACAGCCACCACACTCTGCCCTCCTCTTGTCCATATCATGGCTGAGGTGGCTGCTGTGGGGGTCCTCAAAAGCACAGGGGCCTGAGGTGGCCACCCGAGTTTGTCCTATGGATGGGATGGCTCTGGTTGTTGGACCCCCTACTTCTGTTGCAAAGCTCTTCCAGAACCTCCCTCCTCAGATGGTTAGAAACCTTTTCTAGATATCCAGTCTAAATGTCTTCATGGCTTGTTCATATCCATTTGTTCTTGGGCCAATGTGGTCTTTTAGTTTAAACAGCTGTTCTTCCTCTTTGGTGTTTACATGAGAAGATGGGGAAGGAAAAGTGAGTCCACTTGTTTGAACACCAAAAATGGTTTGATTCAGCTGAAGCTTTTTTTTTATGAGGGGACGAAGGGGGAAATTTTAGGGTGTGTGTATAGATCCATAAGGAGTGATTAATTCTAATAGTGAATAGATCACATCTTGCCAATTTTTTTCTTGGAGAAACACTATGGAAATTCAGGAAGTTGCACCAGCACTTAATTTGACTTACACTCTTCAAAGAATATTTATGGTTTCAGCAAACACTGTTATTTTTAAAGCTTTGTGTCTAGTTGCTATTTAAGCAAATAATTGGTTTCTCCTTCTTTACAATAAATATTGTTTTATCCCAGACTTTGTAGAATGGGATAAACATTCTACAAATATCCATGACATAGCTTGGAATTTAAGCTCTTTTGAGCCCCTCTTCTGGTCAGGAACAGTTACTTGCTTTGTGCATAATGGGGCCCTGATCTTGACTGGGGCCTCTAGTGGTTAGTGCACTTACTATAACCAAAATTGGCCAGTACTTTATGAATAAATAATATAGGGAATAAAAATGCTGGCTTTCTCACGCCTCCATTTTGTCCGTGTGACTGAGCAACTGGAATATGTAATTAGGTCTAAATTTGGTTTACGCTCCAAGTCCATGTAACCTCTGGTTGAATGAGCTGGAACTTTCAATGGGAAGCCTAACATGAGTAATGTATTGTAAATTTGGCCTTGCATATCAGCATTAGAAGAGAAAGACTAAGCCGTAGGTGTAGTCTCCTACTTCGTGATTGACTTCTTCACTGCAATCTAGTAAAATGAGGAGTTTAGCTCTGTGTCTGGATAGAAATTAATTTACATAAATTGAAAACCTAGTCTTTTTCTGAGAACACGAAGGAATAGCTTTCTCCATATTTCTTGTAAATGGAATCCCACATGGGGGAATCTGATATTTCAGCATGAATATTGCATTATACTTAACTGATTTATATTTATAAAGCTAATTTCCACTTCTTAATGTAATTCAAACAAAAATTTATCTTGATGAAGGCTGTTTAAAAGATGGATTGAGAAAGTCAATATAGTCAAAATGAATAGATTTCCCTGGCCTGATAGCCCAATGTTATGTGGTTTTTCCCTATTCTCTTATGTTATTTTGTTCAGTGTTGCAACATAGATTAGTGATTTTCCTCTTGACTAGGAAAAAAACACACATTTATGTGACAGCTTTTTCTGACCTTCATGCATATTATATTATAGAGCTGGCCTGCTAAGAACTCGGGTGTCTGGGAGATTTTACCTTTCACATTACCACTCTATTGAGATTGGAACACGCTGAGATTGAGGGCTTTTTACAGTATAACATAAATTGCCTCTTCACTGGAGTATATTCTCTGGAGTCAGCCTAGTGTCATATTGTATTATATGGGGTCAGATTATTCCCCGGTATAATCTGAAGTAAGTGAAGTTACAACAGGGATCTGTGAAGCTTTATGAGGGTTCATTTTTTTTCATTAATTCCTCCGTTTCTAAATGGAACTGTTAACACACTAATTTTCTGAGATTAAATTTTGGAAATTGATAACTGACTCATGTTGTTTTTGGAGTAGTTGTTGAATATGGAGGTGAATTAGAAGAGCTCATAAAGAGTTTCCCTTTATAGCTGAGCTGAAATCCTCCAGAAGCTTGGAGAAAGATAGTTCAGACTAAGCTGGCAGACTTTAGTCTTATTTGTGATGCAGGAACATGTTGGTATTGACTGGCAGAGGGTGGAAGGAGAACAGTGAGTTTATCTGTGTCAGGTAAATGCCCATAAATTTAACAAAGGGTGGTATGGAAGATATCTACTAAAAGACAGTAGTCTGCTGGTCATCACAATCCATTGAGAAATAAATGAAAAGGTATTTAATATATCAGTGTAGTTATGTATCTGTGCTGAATGGTTACGTACCTGTACTGAGAATGATATTCTTAAGGCAAGGTAGATAACCAGGAAGTGACATATCTCAGGCAGTTCTTTCTATGTGTGTGTGTACATGGGGTAACAGATGCTTTTCTCTCTGGTTATGTGTATGTTGTGCACTTTGTCTTTCAATGGATGGCTATTGGCATACAAAGTCAAACAGCAGGCATAAGATTGCTAAATGTGCAAAAGAATAATTCAGTTTATGAATAAAATCAAGGGATTAATCTAGTATATCAGGTGAAGGAAGGAAACCCACAGCATCTACTTAGGTGACTAGCTGTGTCAGTGTGTTTTGTCTCATGAGACAGGAATCACAACCTAATTGGTTGGAAAGCACTACTGAGCAATATGAATGTGTCTTGTTAATAAAGCATAGGCTTTATAATAGCAGTTCCCAACCTTTTCCAGATGGGGACCCATTCTGACAATTCAGGAGGACTTGGTGACCCAAGGCAATTGAAAAATGGGGGCTGGGGTGGTGGGAGAAAGTGGTGTTGTAAATAGCTAATTTTGCACCCGAGGGAAGAGTAGAAAATTGTATCCCCTCATGTTTATATATTCATAGTAGTTATTTCATGGAAAAAGGAAAATACATTAATATAATAACACTACATTTATTATAGTTATTTTATTATAGCTGATCTAAGCTGTGGTGGGGGAAAGACCCTCATCCCCAAGCCCACAGCATAAATCCCATGCTTGAGGGCTGTGGAAGGGGGTCACACTCAAGGGCTGTGGGGGTTGGGATCTGTGGGGAGTCACACTTGGGGCAGGGGGAGTCACACTTAGGGGCTGGGGGGAGATACAAACAAAAATGAAAACAGGCAAATCAGCTACATACAACAGAAGGGGGAGCACGGGGGGAAGGAAGGCAGGGGAGGGCCAAAAATACTGCAAGAGTCTACTGAGTGGCTTGCCTGGGATGGCTAGGAATATCAAAGGTGGAGAAGCTGTCTTTGTAACGTGTAATTGCTTCTCTATTGATAGCTACAGCTGCTGGATGTGGCAGCATTACGGAGCTGCAAATGGCTTCTTTAAGAGCCACGTGCAGCTCTGAGCTGCTGGTAACTCTTAACAAATCTAATCATGACCCATGTTTGGGTCTCTACCCCTAGGTTGGGTATCCCTGCTCTGTAATGTGTCATATGATTTTATTTTATACGTAACCATTTGTGTTCAATACCTCTACATGCTACCACTCTAATCCCTGTACTTCGCTATATAAACTTTGTTGTTTTCACTAAAAACATATCTAAGTGCTGTGTGTTAACTGGAGCTGTGGTCTGAGGTAGATCTGGGGAAGCAGAGGTGTACTGTTTCTTTGGGAGCAGTGCGTCTGTGAATATTGGAACATAAGAACATAAGAATGGCCATACTGGGTCAGACCAAAGGTCCATCAAGCCCAGCATCCCATCTGCCGATGGTGGCCAATGCCAGGTGCCCCAGAGAAGGAGAACAGAAGACAAGTGATTTATCTCCTGCCATCCATCTCCTGCCCTTGTTATGAAGGCTAGGGCACCATACTTTATCCCTGGCTAATAGCCATTTATGGACCTGACCTGCAAAAATTTATCAAGCTCTTTTTTAAACCCTAATAGAGTCCTGGCCTTCACAGCCTCCTCGGGCAAGGAGTTCCACAGGTTGACTGTGCGCTGTGTGAAGAAAAATTTCCTTTTATTAGTTTTGAACCTACTACCCATCAATTTCATTTGGTGTCCCCTAGTTCTTGTATTATGGGAAAAGGTAAATAATTTTTCTATATTCACTTTCTCCACACCATTCATGATTTTATATACGTCTATCATATCGCCCCTCAATCGCCTCTTTTCCAAACTGAAAAGTCCCAGTCTCTCTAGCCTCTCCCCATATGGGACCCTTTCCAAGCCCCTAATCATCTTAGTCGCCCTTTTCTGAACCTTTTCTAATGCCAATATATCTTTTTTGAGGTGAGGAGACCACATCTGCACGCAGTACTCGAGATGTGGGCGTACCATAGTTTTATATAGGGGAAGTATGATATCTTTTGTCTTATTATCGATCCCTTTTTTAATAATTCCTAACATCCTATTTGCCTTACTAACTGCCGCTGCACACTGCGTGGATGTCTTCAGAGAACTATCCACTATAACTCCAAGATCCCTTTCCTGATCTGTCGTAGCTAAATTTGACCCCATCATGTAGTACGTGTAATTTGGGTTATTTTTTCCAACATGCATTACCTTACACTTACCCACATTAAATTTCATTTGCCATTTTGCTGCCCAATCACTCAGTTTGCTGAGATCTTTTTGTAGTTCTTCACAATCCCTTTTGCTTTTGACTGTCCTGAACAACTTGGTGTCATCTGCAAACTTTGCCACCTCACTGCTTACCTCATTTTCTAGATCATTGATGAACAAGTTGAACAGGATCGGTCCCAGGACTGAGCCCTGGGGAACACCACTAGTTACCCGCCTCCATTGTGAAAATTTACCATTTATTCCAACCCTTTGTTTTCTGTCTTTTAACCAATTCCCGATCCATGAAAGGACCTTTCCTCCTATCCCATGACCACCTAATTTACATAAAAGCCTTTGGTGTGGGACCGTGTCAAAGGCTTTCTGGAAATCTAGGTATATTATGTCCACTGGGTGCCCCTTGTCCGCATGTTTATTAACCCCTTCAAAGAATTCTAATAGATTAGACAGACACGACTTCCCTCTGCAGAAACCATGCTGACTTTTGCCCAACAATTCGTGCTCTTCTATATGCCTTGCAATTTTACTCTTTACTAGTGTTTCTACTAATTTACCTGGTACTGATGTTAAACTTATCGGTCTATAATTGCCAGGATCTCCTCTAGAGCCTTTTTTAAATATTGGTGTTATATTGGCCGTCTTCCAGTCATTTGGTACCAAAGTGGATTTAAAGGATAGGTTACAAACCACTGTTAATAACTCCGCAATTTCACATTTGAGTTCTTTCAGAACCCTTGGGTGAATGCCATCTGGTCCTGGAGACTTGTTACTATTCAGCTTATCAATTAATTCCAAAACCTCCTCTAATGTCACTTCAATCTGAGTGAGTTCCTCAGATTTGTCGCCTAAAAAGGCTGGCTCAGATTTAGGAACCTCTGTAACATCTTCAGCCGTGAAGACTGAAGCAAAGAAATCATTTAATCGCTCCGCAATGGCACTGTCTTCCTTGATCGCTCCTTTTATATCTTTATCATCCAAGGGCCCCACTGCTTTTTTAGCAGGCTTCCTGCTTCTAATGTATTTAAAAAACATTTTACTATTGTTTTTTGAATTTTTGGCTAGCTGTTCCTCAAACTCTTTTTTGGCTTTTCTTACTACATTATGACAGTTAATTTGGGAGTGTTTATGTTCCTTTCTATTTTCCTCACTAGGATTTGACTTCCACTTTTTAAAAGCTGCCCTTTTCTCTCTCACTGCCTTTTGGAAGTGTCCAGGGGCACAGAGCCTGGACGGTGTAGGGATGTGCTCAGGGTTGGAATATGCCCAATGCTGATCTGGAGGCAGGGTGTGCTATGCAGACCTAAAGGAGAATGCTTTTGTGGTCCTGGCAGAGTTGACCCACAGCAGACACAGATATGGCTTTTTTTTTTTTTTTTTTTTTGCTAAGGGCACGTGGTAGCAAGGTGCCTTGCAACCCTGGGTACCCCTAGAACCATTACAACCAGTTCAGCAGCAAAATGGTAAATTGCAAGTGTGACCTCCCATACAAACTCTGCTGTAATGCTTCCAGGGCTACCCAGGGTTGTGAGTCACTTTGCTACCACCTGCCCCTTAACAAGAAAAATCCATATCTGTGCCTGCTGTGGGCATGATACGGATAGAACAACTTCATTGTGTGCTACAGTAATATGGGACAGTTCCAGTTCCTTACAGTGGTATTAGGTCATTCTTCCAAAAATTGAGAGAAGCAGTTCAGACCATTCATTTCAGGTGAGTCATATATATGCAGATGCCACAGTATTGCAAAATATAGCACACCATTTTCATTACAAAATCTTGAAAGCAAGCTATAGTTCTTCCTTGGTCTGGCATGAAGAATGACCTCTATGTACCACAGTTTATACACATGTACAGTTCCCAAAGGTGTGGAATGCATTAATGTTTGTAAAGTGGCTGTGCTCCCAAACTAACTCCTTTGCCTTCTCAAAGAAGTTCAGTTTTATCTTTCCAGGCCAGTTTTGCATGTTCCTCTTTTTGTCCATCATCTCTCTAAGGGAGAACTTGGTAGATCAGTAAGTGCACAAACCACTACTGCTTGTTGCTAAAATTAGCCAAACTATCAGGCCATCTGATGAAGATTATACTCCAAAAAATCTGTTAGTCTATAACGTGCCACAGAACTTCTCGCTGTTTTTGCGGATACAGACTAACTCAAAAAAATGAGTATAATCACTTCCCTCGGTCTTCTAGTAACACTTCTATTAATGCAGATATTACACCATTAGCTTTCTTGGCCACAAGGGCACACTGTTGACTCATATGCAGCTTCTCATCCACTGTAATCCCCAGGTCCTTTCCTGCAGAGCTGCTTCTTAGTCGGTCCCCAGCCTGTAGCAGTACATGGGATTCTTCTTTCCTAAGTGCAGGATTCTGCACTTGTTGAATCTCATCAGATATATTTTTTGGCCCAATGATCCAAATTGTTTAGGTCACTCTGTACCCTACCCCTACCCTACAGCACATCAACCTCTTCCCCTCCCCACTCTGTGCAATCCATCCCACCATTCAGCTCAGTCCTCTTGATACGAGCTGCCAACTCGACCTAGAGACATTGATTCACTATCCATAAAGTTCCATGATCTAGCCAGCTTTGATCCACCTTGTAATTAGTTCATTCATTCCATACGTCTTTAACTTGCTGCCAAGAATACTGTTAATGACCTTTTCAAAGGCTTTACTAAAGTAAGGGAGTATATCATTTCCATCACTTTCCTTATATTTGGAGAATCAGTTAGCTCATCATAGAAGGCTTTTAGATTTTATTTGTCTGTAGTTCCCTGGATTCTAAAAGATGGGCACTACATTTGCCTTTCACTAGTTGTCTGGGACTTCCCATGATTGCCACAAGTTTTCAAAGGTAACGGCCAATGGCTCTGCAGTCAAGACAGTCAACGCCCTCGTCGTTCTTGGATGTATTGCGTCCAAGCCCATGGACTTCTGCATGTCTAACTTTACTAAACAGTTTTTAACCTGTTCTTTCATCGGTGAGGGCTGCTTACCTCTTCCCCCTACTGAGCTGCTCAGTGCTGCAGTCTGTGAGCTGATCTCTGTGAAAACCAAAGCCAAAAGAACACTGAGCACTTCATTTTGGGTGGAATAAGGGGCTTTGGTTGCCTTGAAACAATCTTTTGTTGGTTTGGATAGAGAATTGAAAAATTAATTATTCATACAGCTCTAATAACACATCTCACCGTGGATCACCCACTTCTCCTTCAGTATACAGAGCCCTTCTATAGGACCTAGCCAGATGCCACAGCACATCTTCTTCATTTGAGCTGTAATGTGTACTTCACAGACGTCACAGAATCCAATCTATAGTAAGCCAGAGGGGATTCAGCATCAACGGGTGGCCTTTAGTGAGGGGGAAAAAAAAAGCCAATAGTCAGACTAGTGCGCCTACTTTGCAGAGGATAGTAAAGTGACGACTGAAGAATCCAAAGTTTGGATTAGGAAAGTACTCCATGTTGATTAGGTAGTTTTGTGTCTTGAGTCTGCTTGGTCTACACAGCAGGGAAGAAGTAGCTTGGAGCCTCTGACTTTGGCCAAGTTGCTAATATCTGGCCAGAGACTGAGATTTCATTGTCTATCATTTTGGTATCATAATGCACAGTGCACAGCTTTTTGAGATGAAATCAAACAAACATTTGGTACTATAGCAGTTGTTCAGTGTATTCTCTGCAGCTTATGTTCTCGTTAGAGCATTCTATGGATTTGCTTCTGCTTACTTCATAGGACTTATTTGTTCTTCCTTTTCATCTTTCTTTCCTGATCCAGTTCACTTGTCCAGCACTATCCCTCTCTCTGTCTGTGCAGATTTACCACTATTAGTGTGGGAACCTTCACTGCTTAAGCAAGTGCCATCTGAAATAGTCTCTTTTCAGCTCATCGGTGTTTGGCATTTTTTATTTTATAGGCAATATCACCTTCAAATATCTCCTCTTATAAGAGCTATAGCTCTTAGTTTCTTTCTTTCTCTCTATTATCCTTATAATTATACCATTTAATTTGTGTAAATCATTTTAGAAGGGTTCTTGTGTGGTATAACAATAGCTGTATTGTGTCTCAACAGCATTTTAAAAACAATTTAAATGAATAGATCAGAATTCATGCTGTACTTCAAAAAGGTTTTAAAAACTTCAACAAATGAACAGCAATAGAGTTGGGGAAAGTTTTAAATGTTTCAAAAGGTTTAAATGTTTCAAAAGGTTTAACTGCTTAAAACCAGCATGTGCCTTTTTAACTATTTCACATTACTTCTGTGCTCAGGCTAACTCTTTAGATCAGAGATATTTCCAAAGGCCAAGTGAGGAAGCATGGACTTGTGGTTAAGGCTCTAAACTGGGGGGTAAGGTAATCTGGTTTAAATTTCCAAATTTGCTGTAGACATTCTGTGTGAGCTTGGGTAAGTCACTTAATCTCTCTCTCTACCTCATTGCCCTATGAAGAGAAAAGAATTATTATTGGCATTGACTGGAAAACAAAAAACCCCGTTAGTGAGCAAAACTGAGATTTCAAAATTTGTTTCTGTTCTGATGTAGAAAGGCACCATACTTTTTGGGAGCAGTAGAACCACTTATACACACTCAGACTAACCCAACAGCTCAGTGTGTGTGAGACACTCTTGTTTCAAGCATCTTCTCTGCTTGATTTGAGCCCGAAACTTGAACCTTGTTATCCCATGTGAGCACACTAACCTCCAGGATATTGGCTACTCCAGGTGGGTCCTCCTTTCTGGCTTTGACCAGAAATTCCATCCTGTGCACAAGAAACCTTCTTGATCAAACTTTATTGAAAACAGAGTAACTATTTCTGGGAAAAGTTTCAATGAAGTTTCATCTTTTAAAAAATGTTGAGAAGTTCACAACCAGCTTTAACTATGATCTTGTCTATTTAGACTGCCAGCTCTTTGGGGCATGAACTGTATAGTATTCAGTGCAATGGAGCCCCAATATCTGTATAATATAAATAATAGGAAAGAGCTGGAGAAAGGGCAGCTAACAAAACAAGGTTGAAACTGAGATGTGAATATTGAAGCTGAAGGAATAATGCACAATGAACAATTTTTTAACAAATGTACCCTAGTTTTCATTCCATAAAATTACCCATTATCTATCTGGTGATTGGAAGAAGGGCTTTGAAAAACTGGAGGGGTCCTTTTGGAAGGTCCCGTCTCCATGGGCGGCATGCGATTTGGAAAGCTGCACTTTCGAATTGCCACGGCTGCCATTATGCTAATGAGGCACTGCATATTCATTGCAGCACCTCATTAGCATCTTTCGAACCTCCTCATTAACATGCCACTTTTGAAAGGGAAGGGCACGTGTAGACCCAGGGAGTATGAAACACAAATCTTCCAATGGGATATACAATGTTAAATTAGTTTGAAGCAACTATTTCATTTAATATTTGCTTTTCAGGAGCATTTGTGACTGTGATGAAGTATTGACAACTACATTGACAGGTGACAGTATAAAACTGACATTATAAAATTCTGTAGTATTGTAGTATTGACAACTATATTGACAGTATAAAATTCTGTCATCCTGAATATCTTCAAAAATGTTAGAGATGTTGTATGTCAGGATGTCAACTGCTGACTTTAATACTAAGAGCCTCAGCCCCATCTGAAAAGTCCACTTAGAAGCCTGCACCTCAGACTTCTATTTGGATGGTTGTTTCCTTTACTCTTGACTTTGGTTTCAACAAGATGAGAGCAGTCAGAAGCTATCACAAAGAAACCTGAAACCAGAACACCCCATCTGTAATGGGCTGTCTTGATTTTCCTTCCATTCCATTCCACATCCATAGGCCTAGTGAACCAAAGGTTTATGAAGCAAATTAAGCTGACACAATCCACCTAATGGCTCCCTAAACTAATAATGAACCATCTTCCTTGGTAAACATTCAGGTTTATTACCACTTTCCAAAGTGTATAAAATGATTTTGTCTTTAAGGTCAAATTCTTTGACATTTGATTCCTGCTGTTTGTACTTCCTGCAATAGTTTACCTGGATTCACAGAATGATAATTTATCTTATCATTTCACAACTCTAGCTTCCTTAAATTAAATACATCTCTCTCTTATCTGGCACAAAAGTCACACTTTTGATCTGATTATCTCATTGGAATTACCACCCAATGCCATCTATCTCCCAAAATACTTGCTGATCACTATTTAATTTCTTCCACTCAGTCTCCTTCAAAGTTTAAAAAAGCAAAACAAATCAAAGAATAAAACAAGCGCAAACAAAAAAACCAACCTTCCACTTAAATGGTTTCCTATTGCACCAATCATTCTAGCTGATTGAAACAACGAGCAGTCCTGTGGCACCTAATAGACTAATAGATATTTTGGACCATAAGCTTTCATGGGCAAAGACCTGCTCCATCAGATGCAGATTTTTTTTTTTAAATTATAATGAGAAAGTGGTCGCATTCTATAATAATGCATCTGATGAAGTGGTCACATTCTGTAATAATGCCTCTGACAAATCAGGTCTTTTCTTACAAAATCTTATGCTCCAACATACCTGTTAGTCTGTGAGGTGCCACAGGACTTCACTGTTTTTTGCAGGTACAGACTAGCACTGCTACCCCTCTGATGCTTGCTTAGCAGGTTGATAACTTTTTAGCCCAGCTAGAAGAGTCCGTGATTTCTCTCAGGTTTTTAGTCACTCAATAGTGCACTTGAATTCTGATAACACTAGTGGAATGCTACATACTGTGAAATGCATTCCAGGGTTCATGCCAGAATGGCAAAATCTCCAAATAAGTTTTTTCCATGTTGAAAAATCACTGACTGACATCAGGCCTGTTTCTGTTTCAAGCTTTACAAAAAATGTTTCCACTGACATTTACTTTATATTTATTTTCCCATGACTACCTAAGCTAATATATATGGAAATGTTTCACCCTGTTTTCATTTTCAGAATAGAATATACCTATCACCCACATTCATTCACTTTTCAACATTTAAGGCTTCTCAATTCCATTAACTTTGTAGACTTAAAAAAAATTATAAAGAGAAAGAGGTCACATTCTGTAATAATCTGCTTCTTATATTTTGCACTTGTATAAATTTACCCTAGTGGCTAGAGTAGCAGTTACAGACGCAGGTGACCTGGGTTCTAGGTCTAGCTCTGCCATTGGCCTACTAGACGATATTAAACCAGTTGTATTGCCTCAGTTTCGCAAACTATAAATTGTGGATAACAATGTAGAACTATTTGTAAAGTCCTTTGAGAGCCACTGATGAAGAGCTGGATTTTTATATTTATACAAATAATGCACATAATTGATAACTAGATGCCCTGCCATGGCCTCAAATATTAAAAACAGTGCTTTATAATTTAGCATTTATTTAATACTGAGATGAGGATACTGAGACACAGATTGGGTTGCTTAACCGAGCCTCACAGAAGTATAGTGGGCAGTAATGGGAGTAAATCATCCATTAGAACATGGTGCTTCTGAATGTTTCTCATACCAGGCTCTGAGAGTATAAATTATATTCTCATTACTTTGTTTTCTTTTATTTGCTTAGACTAGGACATGGAATAATTGAAATAAATTCAGAACTGCAAGTGTGAACCTAGTTTCTGGCATAGCAGATGCACATGTAAGTCCATGACTTTTTCAAAATTTGAACCAAGTCTGCAATCTTGAATGTCGCCTGTTTGAATAAATGTTTCCCTTCTTGCCCTCCAAAACAGTTCATGCACAATTTCTGCCAACAATGGTTGGTTGATCTCTCATGCAATCACTTTCTGTAAGAGGCATTAATTTCAAGAATGATCTAAAAATTATTCTCTCAATTGTAACAAATGCATATAACTGGTGAACAAAACTTTGGCAGTGAGGTTGGGATACATATTTCACTAATTCATGTGGCTGATACAAAGCTCCAAAACATTAAAACTGACTACCATGATTTTCTTTTTCAATTATATTACATCGATCATATTGATTATTTAATACAGAGCATAAACTCATAGAATACTAGAACTGGAAGGGATCTCAAGAGGTCATCGAGTCCAGTCCCCTGCCTTTATGACAGGACCAAGCACTGTCTAGAGTCTCTAGACCAGGGATTGGCAGCCTTTCTAAGGCAGAGTGACCTCTAAACAATATGAATCCCAATTTTCAAACTTGGGAGACTACATTAGTGCACCAAATTATTATTATTTATTATTTTGCCATTCTCAAAATGTATTAGATGTTTTAAAAAGTAAAAATATGAACCCTGCCTTGAAGAGGAAGAGCCACTGACAACGTCTGAAGTTTGGTGCTTAAGTGTTGAGCTAAATTCCCAAATACCTGACTTGTGTGTTCAGACTTAGCTACCAGATTTGACAATTGGGTTCACAAAGGTATCCCCTGGTGACTTTCTATCATCAATATTCTGTAGTTTAGGCTCTGCTTTCAAGGGTTCTGCTTGTGTCTTTGAAAGTCTGTAACTTGGGTGTCTTGCTGAAACATGGTTTGAGTGAGGATATGGCTTTGTAAGGGTCAGTGTCACATATGACTTAATTTAGTGCAGTGGATTTCAAACAGTGTTTCTCACAAGCCGATTGAAGAAAATTGCTGGTGCCCCCTGACCCAACATATCTTTTGACTGGAGTGTGAACTCTAGGGTGGGGCAAATGGAATTTGGAATGTGGGAGACTGCTGCAGATTGAGGTGGAAGCTGGGGTAGGACTCTGAGATGGGGATGAGGGCTTTAGGGTACAAGAAGGGGCCCTGGGTTTGGGGGGGCCCAGGGATGAGGTGCAGGATTGGGGTACATTGTTAGGGTGTACTCCCAGCTTTCTTCGAGATACCACTGACTTCCTCAGGAAACTACAATCCATAGGTGACCTTCCTGAAAACACCATCCTGGCCACCATGGATGTAGAGGCCCTTTACACCAATATCCCACATGAAGATGGACTCCAAGCTGTTAGGAACATTAGCCCTTATGAGACCGAAGCACAAATGGTGGCGGAGATTTGTGACTTTGTCCTCACCCACAACTATTTCAGATCTGGGGACAAGTTATACCTTCAGATCAGTGGCACTGCTATTGGCACCCGCATGGCCCTACAGTATGCCAACATTTTTATGGCTGACCTGGAACAACGCTTTCTCAGTTCTCATCCCCTAGCGCCTCTCCTCTACCTGAGCTACATTGATGACATCTTCATCATGTGGACCCATGGGAAGGAGGCTCTTGAAGAGTTCCACTGTGATTTCAACAATTTCCACCCCACCATCAACCTTAGCCTGGACCAGTCCACACAAGAAATTCACTTCCTAGACACTACTGTGCAGATAAGTGACGGTCACATAAATACCACCTCTACTGAAAACCCACGGACTGTTATGCTTATCTACACGCCTCCAGCTTCCATCCAGGGCATACTACACAATCCATTGTTTACAGCCAGGCACTGCATTGTTTACAGCCAGCAACCGTATTTGCTCTGATCCATCAGACAGAGACAAACATCTACAAGACCTTTACCAAACTTTCCTCAAACTACAATACCCACCTAAGGAATTGAGGAAACAGACTGATAGAGCCGGATGGGTACCCAGAAGCCACCTGCTACAAGACAGGCCTCGCAAGGAAAACAAGAGAACACCACTGACCATCACATACAGCCCCCACCTAAGGTCTCTCCAGCGCATCATCAGTGATCTGAAACCCATCCTGAACAACGATCTTTCACTCTCACAGACCTTGGGAGGCAGGCCTGTCCTCACCTACAGACAGAACCCCACCAACCTTAAACAAATCCTCACCAGCCACTACAAATCACAAACTGGTGACTCTACGCCTGGAACCAGCCCCTGCAACAGTCCTTGCTGCCAACTCTGCTCACATATCTACACCAGTGACATCATCACAGGACCTAACATCAACCATATCATCAGGGGCTCCTTTACCTGCATATCTACTAATATAATATATGCCATCATGTGCCAGCAATGTCCCACTGCAATTTACATTGGCCAAATTGGACAGTCTTTCCATAAAAGAATAAATGGACGTAAATCAGACATCAGGAACAGTAATGTACAGAAGCCTGTGGGTGAACACTTCAATCTCCCTGGACACTCAGTGGCAGATTTAAGGGTGACAGTCCTGAAACAAAGAAATTTCAAAAATCAAATGGAGAGAGAAATTTCTGAGCTGCAATTTATTTGCAAATTTGACTCCATTAACCAAGGATTAAACAGAGACTGGGAGTGGCTCACAGTTTACAAAGGCAGCTTCTCTGCCCTGGGTGTTAATATCTCCCCATTAGACTCTGACAAAAGCTCAGATCCCCCTGTCTGATCTAACTTGTTTTTTCCTCTTTTGATAAGTACTATTGATAGTGGGCCATTTCCACCTTGCTGAATAGACTTGTCAGCTCTGGCCCTCCCTTTTACTGGGACCCCATTCTTTAAATACCCCTCTGAAACCACCCCCCACTCATGCATCTGGTGAAGTGGGTCTTTGCCCACAAGAGCTTATGCTCCAAAATATCTGTTAGTTTATAAGGTGCCACAAGATTTCTTGTTGTTCTCAGCTTACTTCTGGTGGCTCCCATTGCAGTGGAGATGCTAAAAGCAAGCTTTCTGCCTGTTCCAGCACCACAGACATGCCTTGGCCTGGAAGCAGCGAGCAGGAGTTCTGGTTCCTAGGTGGAGATAGGCAAGTGGCTCTGTGTGGCTGTTGCCTGCAGGCACTGCATTCCCCAGCTCCTATTGGGCAGTTCGAAGCCAAGAGGAGTGCAGAGCCAGTGCTTGGGGTGGGGGCAGCACAGAGAGTCTTGTGCTCACCCCACCCTGCGTGGACATCATGCTACACCTGAAGGAAGCCAGCAGCATTTGTGGGGCCAGAGCAGGTAGGAAACCAGCATTAGCGATTATCTGCTGGTCACCTGGTCACCCTACATCAAGGTGATCCAGTGCCTAACATTTCATAACCCACTACTGGGTTGCATCCCACAGTTTGACAACCACCAATTTAATATACTTCTCTCAACTATGTCTAACAAAAGTCTTGAGACAGATAAATAATATCCTTCTTAATGGCTCTAATTTACTGGGAATCGGTAAGATACTTAAGCACTCTGGCCATGATCTTGCAAGGTTCTGAGCACTCTGGCCTCCATTCCTGCAAAGCGCCTAGATATGGGTTTAATTTCAAGTATTTGCATAATTCCATTGAGGTCAATGAAATTAAGAATACATAGGCTGAACATCTCTCATCCGGCAACATCCAAAATCCATCATGATTTTAATCAGCCAGACAACCATTTATCACGGTCGTGGTCAAGCTTCCTTTGGTCCCATTAAGTTTGTTTACGGCCACCAGTCCTTAACATCAACCATATCATCAGGGGCTCCTTTACCTGCACATCTACTAATATAATATATGCCATCATGTGCCAGCAATGCCCCAGTGCAATTTACATTGGCCAAACTGGACAGTCTCTACATAAAAGAATAAATGGACATAAATCAGACATCAGGAACAGTAATGTACAGAAGCCTGTGGGAGAACACTTCAGTCTCCCTGGACACTCAATAACAGATTTAAAAGTAGCAGTCCTAAAACAAAGAAATTTCAAAAATCAAATGGAGTGGCAATTTATTTGCAAATTTGACTCCATCAACCAAGAATTAAACAGAGACTGGGAGTGGCTGGCCCCTTACAAAATCAGCTTCTCTGCCCTGGGGGTTAACAGCTCCACGTTAGACTCTGACAATGGGCCGTTCCCCCTTGTCTTGTCTGACTTGTTTTTTCCTCTTTTGATACATACTACTGATAATGGGCCATTTACAACTTGATTGAATAGACCTTGTCAGCTGTGGCCTTCCCTTTTACTGGCACCTCACTCTTTCAACATCCCCTTGAACCTTCCCCTCCTCCCCACCCACCACTCATACATCTGATGAAGTGAGTCTTTGCCCACGAAAGCTTATGCTCCAAAATATCTGTTAGTCTATAAGGTGCCACAGGACTTCTTGTTGTTCTCGAAGATACAGACTAACACGGCTACCTCTCTAATACTAGCCACCAGTCCTGGCACTCAGTGTTCTTTGCTGTTGTTTAGCTGTAACTTACCCCTAAATGTCTTCTAAAAGCCAAATGTGCGTTGGAAGTGTTGGCAATGCTGCTAGACAATACTGACCACCAGCAAATTCTCTCATTCAGCGCCAGTCAGGTCTCAAGGGTGCTGGACTACAGAAGTTCTACCTGCACTTAAAATTAAGCATATGCCAAAGTGCTTTGCTGGATTGATGGCCAAAGTGTTCAGATCAAGTCCACTGTGCACATGAGAATCTTACTGGTTCCAGGAAATGGGGTGCTCCACACCTGCATGAAGCTTTTTCTCAAAGCTAAGTGGGTTGATGCAGGTTGAGTATGATTTATTTGGAATCTTCTGTAAAAACAAAACCAAACTAAATTAAAATTTCTATATGAAACTTTGGGCATATAAATGATGCCAATATATGCTGAATAATGAAATCTGAAAGCCCTTTCATTTTAACAAACTACTTTCCCCTGTCCCACCTCTTCCCCAAATTGTAACACCGCTACATTAAAGGAAGCCCCCTTGGCTTTATAACTCACTGCAATGAAAGAGTTTTAGCAGTTGGTTTAATATAATATTTTTATTGGTGATCCACATTATTACTAGATAATTTTGTAAAATGGCAGTTTGTCAGGCTTATCATATAGGACTAATTCTGGACAATTTTCAACTTCCATGGTTTTTCTTGTTTGAAACATTAGTCTTTAAATAACAGGGATCAGCAAAATAGTTTATTAGGTGAGCTTTCATGGGACAGACCCACTTCTTCAGACCGTAGCCAGATAGTGTATAGACTAGCACGGCTTCCTCTCTGTTACTAAATAACAGGGAATGTGTGTATTTTATGGCCTGCAGATGGCAATGTTACACTGGTATTAAAATGAGTGGAAACTACATATTCCATACCAATTCAAGGTTGACTTTCTCAAAATATTGTACAGGTAAATATCAGAAATGTAGGTTTTATATTAGAAAATGGGTTTGGCTAGCAATATGTTCGATCGTTATGTTTGCTGTCAGGTAGGCTTCTTGAGGAAAATGTGTTTCATGTTTCTGCTATGATTTTCTTGCATTAGACTCAAAAGCAACAAAAAAGTAAGGTAAACTGTGCAAAGAGAGTATTCATAAAAATTCAGACAAAATCATACATTCATTTCATTGGCATTTTCAGTCCCATGTACTTACTTTTTATGAACATTCTGTGCAAAGCAATTTATGTTTGCATGGACAGTTTCATAAGTACTCAATAGTATAGGACCATATCTACAAAGGTATTCAGGTGGCCAAATCCCATTGAATCTATACTTCAGTAGGGAAATTTTGTTCTTAAGTAACCTTTAAAAAGTATTCCCAAGGTTTCCACTGCAATTTTGTTTGTTAAATAACAATCTCTTGGAATGGTATTTTTAGAGTGATCAAGTAATCAACCATGGGATAAGATGGAAAATGGATCATTAATTGGTTAAAAAGGGTGGGAAGTTTTCACAGTGGAAAGAGGTAAATAGCTGTGTCCCCCAAGCATCTGTACCGGGATCAGTGCTGTTTGAATATATTCATATATAATTTGGAAAAAGGAGTGAACATGGAGATGGCAACATTTACAGAAAATAAAACAAATTTCTCAAAATAATACTCCAAAGCCAGCTATGAAAAGGTACAAAGTAATCTCACAAACTTGGATGTCAGGGTAAGAGGGTGGTGGGTTAAATTCAGAGTTGATAAAGGTATAATAATGCACAGAAGAAAACCTAATCTCAACTCTACCTACAGAATGATGGGGTCCAAATGAGCAGTTACCACTCAGGAAAGAGATCTTAGAATCATTGTGGATAGTTCCCTGAAAACATCTGCTTAATGAGTGGTGTCAGTCTAAAAAGCTAACAATATTATGAATTTTTAGGAAAGGGATAGATAGTAAGAGAAAATCTGTCATAATGTTGTGAAATAAATCCATGCTATGTCCACACCTTGAATACTGCAGACTCGTAGATAAGGGAGAAGCAGTAGATGTGGTATACCTAGACTTTAGTAAAGCATTTGATACGGTCTCGCATAATATTCTTAACGACAAACTAGGCAAGTCCAACTTAAATCGCGCTGCAATAAGGTGGGTGCATAACTGGCTGGCTAATCGCACCCAGAGAGTAGTTGTTAATGGTGCTCAATCCAGCTGGAAAAGCATAACAAGTGGGGTTCCGCAGGCCTCTTCTGGTCCTAGTGTTCTATGATTCTATGAATTCTGGTTGCTCCATCTCGAAAAAGATACATTAAAAATAGAAAATACAGAAAAGCACAACAAAAATTCATAGAGGATATGGAACATCCTTTATATGAGGATAGATTAATAATTCCTTTGTTTTTAACCTTAGAAGAGAGATCACTAAGTGCAGTGTTGGAGAGAGATGCTGGAGGTCTGAAAAATCAGGACTGGTGAAAGCAGTTAAGGAAGTTTTATTTATCCCTTCACATAACACAAGAACCAGGGGTCACCCAATGAAAGTAAGAGGCAACAAATTTGAACCAAACATAAGAAAGTACTTCTTTGCGCAATACAGACTGAGCCCAAGGAACTTTCTGGGCAGAAGGACGCATCTACACTAGCAAGCTCTTTTGAAAGAAGGGGGCTCCTTTGAAAGATCCCGTGGAACGTCTATACACAAAGCCTTCTTTTGAAAGTAAATCAAAAGACTGCAGACCTCCTTTTGAAAGTGTTCTTCCACTCTTGTTTTAGGAAAAGAGCCTTCTTTTGAAAGCTTTGTTAGAAAATGTGTGTAGATGGTCCTCGGGCCCTACTTTTGAAAGAGCAGTCCTCATGGCCCCTGATTTTTCGATCTCTGGTCTGTTCTTTCAAACAAGCGGGGGCTGTGTGAATACTCTCTTTCAAAAGAGCAGATCACTCTTTTGATCTGCTTTTTTGTGTGAGCACACTTTTTCGAAAGAAGTTTTTTCGAAGAAATCTTCCAGACGGGCTTCTTTCAAAAGGTCTCTGTAGTGGAGACATAGCTGACATGTTTTGAAGGACCCAAGTATAGCTAGGTTCAACAAAGAATTAAATAATCTCCTGGAGGATATATCTATCAATAGCTGTTCACCAAGTCGATTTGTGAAGTAACCTTATGCTCTGGGCACCTCCTAACCCTCTCACTGCCAGAAACTAGGAGAGGAAGGTGGGAGAGGGGGGTAAATCATCATTCTATTCATTCCCGGTGAAATGTCTGGTATTAGTCATGGTCTGAAGACCAGATGCTGAGTTATATGGACCATTGGTCTGACTTAGCACACTCATTCTAATGTTCCTATAACTTCAGATAGTTTTCACTGGAAAAAAAAAATTAAAAGGTAGTAATTTTTTTTAAAAATGTGGTTATGCAAAGATATGACTAACAAACACTTCTTTGTGACTCATCTGTTCTGCACTACATTATAAATATTTATTTCAATCTATCAAGGGCAAAATAGTGAGTAATTGGGTATAGTAGGTACAGAGCTAACAGCTAACCTGGATGGGGAAACAGAATGGAAATTCTCTCAGCTGTCTCACAAAACATACAGTGGGAAACTTAACAAACAGAAAAATGTCTTACAATAGGATAACCAGGGACAGAAGGAGTTGTAGCATCTTTATCTTCCCTCTTGGGCATTAAATTGTTTCCGTGACAGCTCTGCTGTTGAAAAAGCTCCATAGTACATGCAGATATTACCCCAATAAATACAAATCTGGACATATGAATTTGATGGGCCTGATGGTTGGAATGGAAAGTACATCTATTAAATATTCAGCAAGTAGGATTGGAAAGAAATTTGGAAACTAATGTTAAAATAAATTCCAAGTTACTTTCTCAGATTGGTGAGAACTAACTTGTAATGTACAGGCACAGAGAAGCCTCAGGGGATTCAAAGTGTAAGAACTGCAACCCTGTGGGAGAAAAGGTCCCTGTGACTGGCATATAGAACCTATGTAGGGTTGACTGGACTGTCTGAGAGAGATTTAACAATCTCCATAGACAGAGAAATACCTGTTTTCCTTAATTTATAGGGCTAGTTTGCTATGGATCACCAATGAGCTGACTAGAAGATGTGTTAGGTTCTTGTCCCAAATTCAGACTATAGAAGTAGAAAAAATAGGGAGTTCACTGTCTTGGGATGTATGTTTAGGAGACACACTGAGAATAAAACCAAAATTTCAAGAACTTTATTAAGATAAATGAGAGCATAATTAACCTATAAACTGCAAGGTCACAAAGTAATACAGTTCTGTGGTCATTGGTGGTAACATCCTTTTTCTAAAAGGGTACTTAAACTAGCAGGCTCACGTCTTTCCTTGGAGACCTGGAAGTAGAAGACAGAAGACCAGCCTCATCTCTGGCAATGCCCACTGAATTCAATGGTTCAGGCTGCTAAATTGGCAGAGATTAGTTTCAAGTGTTGAGTAGCTAAGCTATCTTGCAGAAGCTGAGCTAAAAACAAGAGCAACTACTCTTTATGTTGCCTTGCCCTCTTAAAGGGCCCTGGCACTGCCCTGAATATTCATATCCATGCCCAACCTTCTAGATACCAATCTCACTTCCTTGTCCATCTAAATCTTTGAGTACACATCCTGTACAGGTGGTCCCCAACTTATGAACACATCAACTTATGACCATTCGTACTTATGACCACCCTCCCATTAACCCCATACTGCGGTACTGTATAATATTTTTGAGTTAAGAACCATGTGCATTTAGTTTTTCAAAGAGTGTGGGCAGCGTAGAATGAGAACTACAGCTCAGTCATGGCGGCAGCCAACATGTTGTCCCCCAACCACTTCTTTGGTTTGTTTTGGTGCTCGGTAGCAAGTTGTGTCTGCGGTCAGCAGTGTGTTTACATTTCATTCCCTCGTATATTTTGCCCTTACAGTATTTTCTGTGGTTGCTTGGGGCCATCACAGCAAGTAACAGGAAAAGTGCTAGTGATAAGGGTGGTGAAAAAAGAAAGAGAAAAGCTATTGATTTAGAATAGAAAACGATAGTGAGGCAATATGAAGGGGATCAAACAGTGTTGTTCATGGCGCATAATTTAGACCTATCCAAATCCACCATAAGCACCATTATAAAGGATAGCGGTCACATTCGTGAAGCAGTGAAAGGGTCAGCACTTATGAAATCAACAAATTATAACAAAGAAAAGAACAGGTCCCATCCATGACATAGAAAAACTTTTAGTGCTTTGGATGGAAGATCGAATTAAAAAATGCATACCATTAAGCCTCAAGATGATACGGGCTAAGGCTCATAGTCTTTTTGAAGACTTAAAGAAAAAGGAAGGGTATGACTACGGCCAAACTTTCAGTGCCAGTCATGGTTGATGCAACTGTTTCAAGAATTGTGCGAACTTATATAATGTGAAAGTAAGTGGGGAGGCAGACAGTACTGATTCAAAAGCAGTAGAAACTTTCATAGAAGAATTGGATAAGCTGATAAAAGAGAGAAATTATTTGCCAGAACAGATCTTTAATGTCAATGAGACAGGTCTTTTTAGGAATGAAATGCCCAACCATACCTACATACATAAGGAGGCAAAAACTATGCCTGGTTTTAAGGCTTTCAAAGACTGTCTAACAGTCTTGTTAGGAGGGAATGTTTTTGGGTATAAACAGAAACTGTTCTTGATTTATCACTCTGAAAACCCTAGAGCCTTCAAGAATATCAGCAAGGCTATTTTACCAGTCCATTATTGCGCTAATAAGAAAGCATGGATGACGCTTGTACTTTTTGAAGATTGGTTCATGAACTGTTTCATCCCTGAGGTCAAGGCATATTTTCTGGAGACAGGAATTCCTTTCAAAATTTTGCTTATTTTGTATTGTAAGGAATGTGCCAGCAGGAACTCAATGCTGCTGAAGGCTGGGAGGAATGAGTCTCCCAGAGATCATTTGCATGAGAATGCAAAGGTGTACGTATTTAATACCTTGCAAACAAAGACTGATGGGTAGCAAGGAAGCAATGTGATTTTGTCTATTGTAAACACGTTGTAAAATCACAATTTATGCTAACACTCAGTATAAGAATTGTGAAGTCTCACCAATGCTCCAAGTCATTGTGGGGGACAGGGCAGTCGTCATAACTGCATGAGACATGGATTACATAGGGCTCCCTGGTTTAAAGCATTGTCAGAAGGGGAGGGATAGTGGTTGAGTTAGCTAGCTGAGTGCCTTGGCCCTGCACCTTGGCCATATAGCTATAACCCAGGTTTGACTAGTCCTTTACATCTGTTAAAAGATAGAGCTGGATACTAGTGGTTTTTATGAGACTCCACTTTAGTAGATATTAAGAGCTGAAACCACAGAGAGGCAGTCAAGGCCTTTAACAGCTGAAACTGCAGAGTGGCAGCTGAGGCCACTAAGAGCTGAAATCACAGGGTTTTGCCTCAGGCCAAACACACAGCAGATGGACAGATGGCGTGACTGGTGAGCGGCCAGTAGGAGGAGCAGCAGCGGATGGATGGCATGACTGGCAGATGGCATGACTGGTGGATGGCTGGTAGGAGGACCAGCAGTGGACGGCTGGTAAGAGGAGCAGCAGACGGTGGGACCAGGGGACGGCCGGTAGGAAGAGCAGCGGTAGACGGACGGCGCCACTGGTGGATGGCCAGTAGGAGCAAGCAGAATGCTGGACGAGCACAAAGGTGGTATTGTCTCAGGTTCCATGAGGGAATGCATCAGCGTGAGGTGTCAGTGCCTGCACGGACTGGACCAAGTTGTAAGTGGGGCATTTGAATTCTGGGTGCGGAGAAAGTTGGGTGAGTGGATTGGATGTGTACTGTATTGGACTGGTGAGTCTGAGAGGCCAAGGACATTGCTCAATCCATTTGAGCTGGGACAGTTACTTGAGGACTGGTTATGAACTCTGGGTGTGGTGTTTTCCCAAGCTTATGCTAATCGACCTTTCTGCCTCTTTTATTAAATGTTCTTTTCTGCAGTCAGACTCTGTGCTTGCAGGTGTGGAAGCATTGCCTCTCCGAGGTGCCCAGGTGTGTGTGAATTTCCCAGGCTACTGGGTGGGGGCTTGAGCCGGTTCTGTGTGAGATGGATGAAAAGGAACCCCTAGATGTTGAACCCGGCCTGGCTGCTGCCAACTCCTTCAGGCAGCAGGGTTACAGTACAATGCTCCAGGTCACCCTCAACACTTGTATAACTTGCATCCCAATGTTAAAGTGGTGTTTCTGCCTCCCAACACTACATCTATTCTCCAACCCATGGGCTAGGGGGCCATACTGCTTTCAAAGCCGGTTATCTTCTCAACACATTTGCAAATGCAATAGCTGCCACAGAATGTGAAAATGCCAAAATATTATTATTTTGGAAGGACATTCTGCTTAGCATAAAGAACATTGCTGCAGGGTGGGAGGAAGTCACTCAACAATGTATGAATGGCATATGGAAGAAAATCTAAAAAGATATGTCAACAGTTTCAAAGTCTTTGAAAAAGAAAAGTCACTAGAAGAAATTTCCAATAAAATTGTACTGCTGGTGAAAGAAGTGGATCTGGAAGTGGATAATGAAGACTTGCACCAGCTGGTGGAGGCTGTCAGGAAGGACCTGAGCAATGAAGATTTAATGGAGCTGAAGGCAGAGAGGGTAGCAGAGGAAGAGAGAAAAAAGTGCAAGAAGAAGCAGCAGCCCCCAAAAATTTGTGATGAAAGAAATGGCTGCAGCCTTCAACAAAATAAATGACGGAAAGCAAATTTTGGAAAAAATGGACCCTAATCTTGCAAGATTCTCAAAAGTGGATCATTTAATTCAGGATGCCCTAGCTCGCTGTAAAGAAATTTCTAATGTGAAATTAAAAATGAACGGTCCAGTCCAAAATGGATATTTTTTTGAAGAAAGCCCCCAGCACTGCTGCCTCCCCCACTGTACCAATGCCTTCTACAAGCAAAGGTACAGCTGAAGTAGAAGATGAATCTGCTGTTGATGATCTTGTTCCTGTAGTATTGTCACTTACCTCCTCCAGTTCCTCATCCAATTAATTCAGTTCATTCACCTTCATAATTATCAATCCAAGTGCGCACAACAATGCCAGGAATAAAGATAAACTTCATGTACATTAGTAACATTTACATTATTTTATTTACAATATTTACAACACATTATTTACATTTTTGTATTGTGTTTTATATTTCATGTTCCTGTTTGTCAATTTCAGTTTGCTGTTGCTGCAGTTGTGGGGGTTTTTTTGTGTGTTTCTGCTCTCAGTATTTCTTTTTTTTCATTGTTGATTATTTTTTGTATGTGCTTTGTTATGTTTGGCATGCTAGTGAATGAATATTATAAACATTACTGGTGGAGGTCAGTTGATAGCTACCTGTATAAGGGTATTTCCAACTTATGACCAAATGGAGTTATGACCTCGTGTTCGGAACATAACCCGTTCATAAGTCAGGGACTATCTGTATCGGCTAAGACATTATGACCTTTTACTGTCCTATCCATACCTATCCAAGGATCAGTTCTAGAGCCAGTACTGTTCAACTTCTTTATTAATGATCTGGATGAGGGGATGGATCGCACCTTCAGCTAATTTGCAGGTGACACTAAAGTAGGGGGTCAGACGGATATATTGGTGGGTACGGATAGGGTCCAGACTGACCTAGACAAATTGGAGGATGGGGCCAAAAGAAATTTGATGAGGTTCAACACGGACAAGTGCAGATCCCTGCATTTTGCATGGAAGAATCCCAAGCATTGTTACAGGCTGGGGACTGGCTAGCTAAGTAGCAGTCCAGCAAGAAAGGACCTGGGGATTACAGTGGATAAGAGACTGGATGTGAGTCAATAGTGTGCCCTTGTAGCCAAGAAGGGTAATAGCATATTGGAGTGCATTAGGAGAAGCATTTCCAGCAGATCTAGAGAAGCTATTATTCCCCTCTACTTGGGTCTGGTGAGGCCTCATCTGGAATATTGCATCCAGTTCTGGGCTCCACTATACAAAGGATGTGGATACATTGGAGAGGGTTCAGTGGAGGGCAATGAAAATGATTAGGAGTCTGGAGCACATGATCTATAAGGAGAAGCTGAGAGATTGAGCTTATTTAATTGCAGAAGAGAAGACTGAGGGGCAATTTGATAGCAGTCTTCAACTTTTTGAAAGGGGGCTTTAAAGAGGTTGGAAAGAGACTGTTCTCAATGGTGACAGATGACAGAACAGGGAGCAATGGTCTGAAGTTAGAGAGGGAGAAGTGTAGGTTGGCTATTAGGAAAAACTCTTTCACCAGGAGGGTGGTGAAGGACTGGAATGCGCTACCAAGAGAAGTCGTGGAATCTCCATCCTAAGAGGTTTTCTAAGTCCCAGCTTCACATAGTCATGGCTGGCATGATTTACTTGGAGTTGATCCTGCTTTAGGCAGAGGGCTGGACTAGATGACCTCCTGAGGTCCCTTCTAGCCCTAGAATTCTATGATTCTACATATTAATATAGATCATAGTTTCCCAAACTGGGTGTGTGTGAAGAAATTCCTGAGGGGGTATGAGGCGACCCAGCCCCACATCCCTGTCATTCTGCCCACCCCAAGAAAGGAGCGGCCCTTGCTTCCAGCTCTCAGCCCCTGCTATTTCATACGCGTGACCTGGTACAAATGCTGTAAAAAGCAGACAGCTGGCAAAGGCCCATGTAGATCTAGCTGCCTCCTGCAAAGGTGAGTGAGTGTGGGTTGTGGGGGGACAAGGAGGATGGGGTTTGATGTGGGGCTAGCACTGCCAGTCTTTGGGGGAGGGGAGGGGCTCAGGCAGGCAGCTCACGGGTTGCTGAAGTGTCTGGCCCACAGCTTGGATGGGCAGCGTGGCCGGCTGGCCGGCCTCAGAAGCACTGGGGCTCATGTGGGTGGCTTGGGCAGCTGGCCCCAGAAGCACCAGCGCTTGGGGGATGGGCACAGCATAGGTGGCTGGCTCCAGGAGTGCGGACTTTGGTGGACTTTCACCTTGACTATTCAGTCATCCCTTAGCCACTTAGCTAAGTCTCTATTCAAGTTCTGAAAGAAGCCTTTTCAAATAATATAAACAAAAGCTCGCTGATGGAGGAGGGCCAAAGGGGCAATAGCACTGGGGTCTGGTGGACATAAGGGAGCCCTTTTAAATAGAGCTGCTATAGGAGTGGGGTAAGACTACAGGGATCTCTGCAGCTTGAATTCCCAGAGCTGCAGGGCAGGAGGGCTTGTAACCATTTGAGTCAAAGATGGGGGCACTGGGGAGCCAGGCTGGGAAGAGATGGAGGGAGCTGAGCTCTGGTAGAGCGGGGCATGGGACTGTGAAGAGAGAGGGCTGAGGAATTGGGCTGGGAATGAAAAATAGTGGGGGGCAGAGGTAGGCAGGAATGGCTTGGACAAAGGAGCCAAGGGAGGGATACAGGATCGCTGGGGAGTAAGGGTGAGCTGAAGGAATAGAAAGGGGAAGGAGCCAAGCTGGGCACAGGACTGCTGGGGGCAGAGTGGGCTGGGGGACAGAGAGGGGAAGGAGGGCTGGAGGGACACCTCCAGGCAGGTAGGGGAGGGGGTTGCTACTGACCAGCATGTCTTCTGATTGAGGGGTGGTGCTAGGGGTTTCCATGGGCTGGGGATGACTTGTGGCTCTGTCAGAGGGAGGGGACAGGAGGTCCCTTGATTGTGCTGCCCTGGGGCCCAAAATTCCTGTCAGCAAGCCTGTCTATGCATATTAACCAGTTGGAAGTGGAGACCACATGGTGTTGGGCCTGCAACCTAAAAATGATTTTCCAGATCTGTCAAATTCTTTAAGCTTTGAGCATCCCTCGAACTTTAATATTGAGTAGGATCGTGTCTCTGCAAAGTAAGTCTATCGGATTCCAGTTATCCAAATAACTTCACAGCAAATAGCTCTTCACAGCAGAGAAGTGCAGTGGATATTTATAGCCTGATGTAGACGATAAAGGACAAATACATCACTGCCTGGATAAAAGTGGAGGTTTTTAAATCTGTTGCTTTCCTCTTTTAATGATGTACAAAGTTGTGCCCAGAGTCACTTCCCAGCAGTAAGTAAAGATAGTATTTTATCTGTTTCAAAACAGGGTAGGCTAAGCTTACTCAGCCTCCACTCAGGAGTCCAGAAAGAGAACAGGATTCCCTTTTAACTCAATCAGAATATAACCACATTTTCAACACTGAGCGAGTTAATCAGACTCTTTTGTAACCTGCAGAAGCAAGTGTTAGAGCTGAGAATAAAAGGAATATGTTTTGGAGTCTTGGTGGCAGCTGAAAAGTTAGTGCCACAGTTAACAGGAGTGCTCACATTTGCATGAATGCACTTGTGGATGAGCTACTGGTGACCTTTTGAAAGTTACCAGGGAATACAAACTTTGTACCCTGACAAGAGCGAGGTATGTATGTTAGGCTCCCCTCCCCTGCCACCCCCCAAAATCCTATGTGTGGTGCAGTCACAGCATATAATCTGAAAGTCACAACTATTGCAAAGTGGCCTCCGAGTTGGGGTATATTGATCCTCGGGGTATCTACCTTGAGACAAATTGAATCAGATTTGCAGAGGTTATCAGTACCTAGAACTCTAGTGGAAGTCGCTCTTTGTTCAGCACCTTTGAAAACTGTCCCAAATGAGAAACAGTTATGTTCTAAATGTTAATGAGTGCCATGTGCCTTGAAGGAGTCTCTTTCCACCACAAGGGTCCAGAGGGATTTAATTTCAGTCTCTATTCCTTCCTTAGTTCTCCTCGGCTACGTCTACACTTGCTCTGTTCTTCGTACAGGCATGGTAAACAGGCTGCTTGGAGATTGCTAATGAAGTGCTGTGATGCATATGCAGCATTTCATTAGGCTAATTCTGCTCCGCGGCAACTTCAAAGTGTCAGACTTCGAAGTGCTGGAATGCCGTGTAGCCACGAGCACTTCAAAATTGTGAGGAGTAAAGGCAATTTGAAGTGCCTGCAGCGAAACGGCATGCTGGCACTTAGAAGTCTGACACTTGAAAGTTGTCTGGGGTGCATATGCATCACAGCACTTCATTAATAAGCGCCCAGCAGCCTGATTATCATGCCCCCTTTGAAGAAGGGGGCAAGTGTAGATGTAGTCCTTGCTAGCACTCTGAAGCAACGTTCCAGCTTATATTTTCCATCCACATGCACATTTTTTCCATCCATGTGCAGAATAAATTTTTTGATGTGCACCACCAGTAGAAACGAAAACTTAGCTGGAAGTGTTCTGCTAATCATCTGGGCAGTATTTGAATTTCCCCTGAGCTGCCACATAAGCACACAGCTTACCAGGAACACTGTGCTGGAGGAAGGAGATAAATCACCACCGCAGGGACTGTCCAGCAACTCCTGGAGCTATTTAGCCACATGAGGCAAATTACCCCCTGCAACTGAGAGGAGGTGCTTGGGGGTTGGAGGTACCTTTTGTTGTTTCACTTGGTTTGAGTGCCCACCACCCAATATGGTGTTGTAGCTAAAAGCTGCATTTCATTTTTAGTTAGTGTGTATTAGGTTTTCTTCCAATCAAAATATGCTCTGCCAGTCAGAATAGCTCACTAAAATGAGAGCTCAAAAAAGAACTGAAAGACAAAGAAACTATATTTTGTCCCCCTCTCAAACATTAACCTGCAATCGCATACTGTACTAAGAAGAATTTCTTGTCAGTGTGTGTGCATATGTGTATGTATATATAAGATTGAACAGAGTAGATTGAGGTAGCATTTGAACTGCTGCATCAACACAGAGTACTAAGGAATCCCATTCTGGAACACTATATTTTTAGAATTTCTTTGTCTTTGAAGTGAGTTTCCTCTTAAAAATCACAGAAAAAACCCTAATCTCATAATGCTTGTGGCACAGCTGGTGAGTCTGTGATTAAAAACTGGATTCCAGACACTATTAAACATTTCTCTCTCTCTCATATATTGTTTTGTTCTGATCTAAGTAGTTTCTCAAAGAATGTACCAAAGCAGGAACTGTCAACTTTGAGTGCTGGTTTTACACTGTTTTATCTCCATTCACTTGAGTGGATTTACTCCTGATTTACACCAGTATCTCGTGAAGCATTTGGCCACCTTTCATTCCTCTCTCTGCATCTTCTATTGTTCTTATGGAAACATGTATACAAATTAGAGTGTGAAGTTTCTACTTAGAATAATTCTTTGCTTTGCTTTTGCTTTTGTATTTTCTCACATCCTTTGATGGAGTAACTAGTGAGTGAAACTTACTAAATGGAAAAAGTTTTCAAAAATCCACTAAACACTACTTAGTTCTCTGCTGTGCTCTGACCATTATTATTATTAGTGTAGTGTGTGTGTTTCCAGAATAACCTACCATGTGGAAACAAAAAAGCACATTCTTATTCACATTTCAACAAAACAGACAGACAAAGGATACAGTAAGGGTTATGGTGATCAGTGATAAGTCAGTGTTTGAGGCTTGTAAGATCTCAGCTTGTAAGAGCTCATCTTTATTGTGTGTCCAATTCCAAGAGGCTGTGTAACCAAAACTTCACAGAGACTGCCATATGCTCTGTCTGAGAAGCTCAGCGCTTAAAGTTACAGTCACTGAAACTTCATCTTCCTCTCCAAGTGAAAACTAATATTAATATCATGTATGATTAAAAATGTTTATCAACAGCCTAAGAATGATTATCAGTGTTCAATTAGTCTTAGAAGTGCCCTGTGATGTTGGTGGGACCTGAAGGGCTCCCTGGAGCATCGTTCTACTGTTGTCTGAAGACAGCAGGTCCATGCGTTCTGAGATTCATTGTTGCAGCCTGCTGTGGTGGTTGCTTGACTGAGACATTCTCTTGGACAACAGCTGACTCAATGCTTCTTATCTACTTCTGCTCTGGGATCTGTAGGTGTCACCTGTCCCTTCCACATAGTGTCTGTCTGAGCTGACAACTTTAGACAAGTGCAGGGCAACTGCTTATGACACCACCACTGTTTGCGACTATTATTTCCCTGCACAGAGACACACAGCATCAGTCTCATGAACTTGTGGCAACTCCTGTGGCTCCAAATCATATTGATTTTTTTTTGTTGTTTTTGTTTTTTGCCTTGTCTGCCTTTTTTGTCTGCCCTGCTAGTTTGACATCAGTTTCTGATGGTGCAGACATTCTAGCTTGCAGTTTTCTGTTTTCTGTTGAACAAAATACCAGCAGGTGACAACCCATGTTTCATTTATATTAGTCTGCAATTTAACAGTGCTAAATATAGATTGGACTGACTACTTTTTCAGTAGGCGTTTTATTATTTGTCCACCATTTTCCACCACATTGGATTGAAGCTAATGGGGATTAGCTGTTGTATGTCTAACCTTGTGCTTTGCTGCAAATTGCACAAAATCAGGCCCACTAAACTGTGGCACACTGTCAGATATCACTTTGGCAAGTATACCACCTCTAGCAAAAATAGATTAGATGTGCACAATCACCTGTTTAGTTGTATTATTTTCTAGTAAGGCTATCTCAGGAAACTGAGAATAATAGTCTAGGACACGTACGTAATTCACCAACCCCCTTCCATTGTAAACACATCTATCCCCAAAACAAAGTAGGCACAATTTTTTCTGTGCTCTCCACATGGTGTCTATTGCAGGAGTTGGCTTGTACTTTGGCTTGTACTTGTTGGCATATGTCAGAGTTTCTCAACCATTTTTTTTATAAAGTACCTCTTTTTAAAAAATAAAATGAGTACCCTCAGTACCTACGGTTTTCAGACACATTTTTTTCTACTGTTGCAATGCATTTGTTTAAGCAACTTAATTGTAATTGGTTGGTTGGAAGAAATTGCCTGTAGGCGTTAAACTTGCCATCTTACATATGATTGTTCAAATAGGATAAATAAAAAAAACAAGATGAACATAAAATAAGTCCAATTTCTTATTCAATAAAAGTTGAGGGAAAAAATGAGCTAATGTACACTCTGGAAGAGTTCTGAGTACACATATGCCTGGTTGAGAATCACTGGCATAGGTGACAAGAGTTTAACATAGTTCTCAGTGTGACTGCTCATTTGAGGCCCGAATAAAATGTTCCTGGCCCTCCTCTTAGATTTTTTTAAAATCCCTAAATGAACTTCATACATCCCTTTAAATATTGTTTTCTATAATATTTTGTGGTGGATTCTTCATCACTGGCTACTTTAAAATCAAGATTAGAATTGTATAGAGACCCTACTCCAGTGATTGTCAACGTGCCTAAAAGTTGCATCTCTTATGTCCTTGTAAAAGACCTGGCGTATTTTTGACATTGGAGAAACAGGGACAAAAAAAAAAAAAAAGCAAGTTAGAACATCTCACAGGGATACCAGTTACTTAGATATCCCACCAATGGCAAGCAATTACGCTACTTTTGGGGATCTAAGAATCATAGTTCTGCATCATCATGGGCTTAATCAAGTCTTATGGTTTCCTGACAGCAGGCACCCTTGATGAAAGACATATGTGTTCTGCTCGCTCTCTAGTTTGTCTGCGTCTGTGGAATAGCAGCTAAAGCTTGTCTGTATGACCTCTCTTAGCTTGATGAGCCCATTAAGGGAACCTATAAAAAGCCCTACTTGGGTTCAACTTGTGAAAGACAAGGGGCTTCAAGAGGGTCCTGGCTGATTAAGAAACAACTTGTAGTCCTGAGTGTAAACACAAACCTATATTATTATGTTATGTAGCAAAAATAACGCTAGGATTCTGAGTGCAAGACTCCACACAGGAGATTCAAAAAGCTAAAGGTATACCAGTCATGTTGGCACAGCCTTATAGTACAGTACTATGCATTATGCCATATCTGAATAAGAGTAATACAGCAAAGCTTGCAAATAACAAGGAAAATGGAAATGAGACTAATGTGATGGAATTTGCTTTGATAATGCTATCTTAACTGTAGAAATTTCCCGACCTTCATGTGCCTGCCTTTACACCCTTCATGCTGTCTTGTTTTTGTTTTTTGTTTTTCTGTTTTTCAAACTTTAACTGTCAAGAATGAGTACTTTTTCTGTTTATATTTCCTTCGCTATATGCAAAGATGGAAAAGATCTGAGTGAAATCTGGAGACAATTACTCCTATTCATGCTCTGTGCTTCAAAAGAGTATATGCATGCTGCTCTATTTTCTATCCCATTAACTTGCATTCTTAAAGCTGAATCTCTCTTCATTTTTTTTTCTGTTTACAATTCCACTCACTTCCTTTGCACATTTGCTCTTTTCTCATTGATATTTGAAAATCCTCCCAATGTAATACAATTAGTAGATTTAATTTAATTTGCTGTTAACTCTCACTTCTAGATCTCAGTGAGGTTCTTAATGCAATTGACTGTGATACCAATCTTTGCAGTAACCCACTAGATGCTTTACCCATAAGTGAATATTGTCTCTTTTGAAATGTTGAGATTTAAAAGCTTGTGTTCAGGCCAATGAATGTTCTTATCAAAGGCTACTTTCTCATTGTTTTTCCGCTTTTGTTGGGACTGTGTTTTAAGGTTGTACTTGATATCTGCAGATGAAAAGATCTGTATGAGAACTGGGAGGTTCTCTCCACAGTTGCATGTTGCTTCTCCCACAGCTCTGACCTGGAGTTCCTCTAATTACTTCAGTTGGGTGCCTCTCCACAGGAAAGAGTAACAGCAAATTGTTTTTTTAACTAGGATGTGTACAAATGGTAGGGTGACCATATTTTCCTATGCTAAATGTGGGACATCGGACAGGGTGGGAGAGGAGGCCTCCCCAGCTGCGACTGCCAAGCAAATGCAACTCCCTGGCTGCCCCAGTGCCATGGGGTGTTGGAATGGGGCTGACACTCCATGGGGGAGCTCCCCAGTTGCAAGGGTGGTTGCCCTGAGGAAGTGGGGGAGGGGTTCACTGGCTCTCCCACACTACTGGACACCAGGACTGTTGCAGGGATGCTTCCTAGCTCCAGCAGTGGCTACGCTGTGGGAGCTGCCACCCTGTGGGGGGAGACCTCCCAGCCTGTCCCACACCTCTGGGCACTGTGAATGGGGCTGCTGTCCCCCTATGGGCCTCCACAGCTGCCCCACACTGCTGGGGACCAGGAATGGGGCTGCTGCCATGCCAGAAAGGGCCTCCCTGGCTGTGGAGGATGGCTGTCCCATGCTTTGGGGCACTGGCAATGGAGCTGCCACTCCACAGAGGAGCTCCATGGCTGTGTGGGCTCCCTAGAAGCAGAGGCATCTGGCCCATGGAGGGCAAAGGGGGTGGCTACATGAACACTGTCCTGCAGCAGGGATTGGACAACCTCCCCACAGTGGTCTCCCAGCCTGCAGGGGCAGCTGCCCCCGGGAGGGGCAGCCCAGCATTTTGGGGCACCGGGTCCCCCTTAAAATCTTAGAGAGGGGACAAAACTCTACTCCCCTCACAACATACCCTGCCTTACCTCTATGGCATGGCCCCTGGCTCCCTCTCCTGCTGCTGCCTGTACTGACCAGTCAGTATGTGCTACGTGTGCTTTCTGGCCATCTCCTGATCAATTTTACCTGCAGCTGTGCTGACTAGGGGAAAGGGCAGCTAAACAGTGGGAGTAAATATGTGGGACAACTCGCTTTTTTGTTTAAAAAAAATGTGGGACACCTGTCTAAAATATCGGACTATCCTGATGAAAATGGGACGGATGGTCACGTTAATAAATGTAGACTTACGGGATACTACACAACTAATTATAACAGCTCATGTGTCCAGGTGTAGTTAACTATTTCACTTCGCCACTAGAATAGAGTCAAGATGGCTTTTGTCGTGCAAACTAGACTCAACTTCAAGGAATTAAATGGTAACTCAGGCAAATAAAAAAGCACCTTTTACACCAAATTACAGACTCCAAATGTCTTTAAATGCAATTTCTTCTGTGAATTCATCATTATGATCTACCCTCCCCCACTCCAACCCCCGTCCAAAAAACCTGAAAGGTTTAAATGTGCATAGTAACTATATCAAGTGAGTTTACTAAGGATTCAGAATCATTCTCATGCATGGAGTCCTCTCACATGTATTAATCATGTGAACATTTAATATGTTGGGCTGCAGTAGAGTGAATATCTTGCAACATTTGTTCATTTGAAATTCTTCAGGGTGGGCTTTTTTTTTTTTTGGTTGCATTTTTAATGGTACAGAATAGTGTTCCACATGCCACTCTTCTGCAGTGATATTTTAATGACTGCCTCTATATGGGTCTTCTGACTCTGATCCACTAACACACTGCTCAGCTGGAGATGAATGACTGTTTGCATATACTTGCATCTGCTTACTCCAGGGATTCTCAAACTTCATTGCACCCAGACTGCTTCTGCCAACAAGATCCCAAGAGGTGGGGACTGAAGCCTGAGCTTGCTTGAACCTCATTGGCCTGGGTGAAGGGGATGATGCTAAAGCCCAAGCTCCGCTCCCCAGGGAGTGGGAGGGGTGTGGCAGAACTGTAGCCCAAATGTATGTGTGGGACCTCAGATTTGCTCTTGGGAAGTGGGGCTCGGTCTTAAGCCTGGGCCCTGCCCAGTCTAAGCCAGTCTGATGACTCCTTTAAAATGGGCTTGTGACCCACTTTGGGGTACTGACCCACAGTCTGGGAACTCCTGGCTTACTCTGGGTCTGAATTTGGCCATAAGAAGCGTTCAATTCTTTCAGTGGTGTTATAATGCATAGTCATATGACACTGGAGCACTTTGGAACATTAAGCATGGAGTTAGCTAATGTGGTGCATGTTATGTATGGATAGAACTATTGGCATATGTAACAAAAGTGTAATAAATTTTTGTAATGACTTTTGCTTAAATGTGTATGGTGCCAACTTTCCATGGCATCAATTTTACTTTTCTTCCCTAAACAAGATTATTTATTTATTTAGAAATTTTTCAGCACTGTAATTTAGATTAAGCACCTAAAGGCAAGCCATTAAGTATTGGGCAAAAAAAAAAAGGACATCTGAATAATAGATGTGGCTCATCTTGGGACAGCTCTTATTGCTAGTCCTAATTTTTGGTTGGTTGGTTTTGACTGTTGAAATGCTGCATGCATTTTTAATTCAGAGGTTATCTTGGGATAATTGAATCCTGTGGCTGAGAGAAGACAGGCATTGAATTTTGGGTGGACTTTCTGCATGACTTTGGCCGTTCATGGTAGGAATTTAAATATCCCTTTAAAAATGGTATTCAGCCTGGATTTTTATTCTCTGATGCTGATGCCTTAAGGCCTGATCCAAAGCCCATTCACTTCAATGGGAGCCTTTCTGTTGGCTTCAGTGGCCTTTGGCTCAGGCTTTTAACCCCTTTCTCCTCTCTTTCCACCATTCCTCTGTTTTACAACTTGCTTCATGGGAAACAACCAGTTTTTCTCTGAATATGCACCTCAGGAGCAATAAGGCTGAAATGTAATGCGAACAGCCTCTCTCTGAGAATTGTGGCCTAAGTGCAAACTAGAAAATTAGGTTTTGACCCAAAAAGCCAATGCAATTCCATTTTATCTGAACCTTTATTCTTCTTGATTTTCAGAGCAACATGGGATTTGAGGATTTTGTCTTGGAACTGTTTGTGAAGTCCACATAATAGCACAAAAACTGTTGGACTATAACCCCTTTCTTTTATTGGCTCTTGCTATTTTCCAGTTGGCAAACAATCTGAACCTTGAATAAATGCTGCATATAGCTGCTGTAATCATTGTGTTTACATAGCTCTTTTTCTTTAAAGAAATTATTGCACTTTGCAATCTAGAGCTTGACAAGCTGTATACCTGCATTTGAGAAGATGTTGCACTTGAAGTGTTTGAGTGTGCAAAAACTTTAATTGGCATAATGTTTATTTGTACAGGGAAAGTGGATTAGAAGCACTCAGAGCTTTACCAGCATACTTGAATATAAAATAATCACAAGAATAATTACCCATGACTACATGATCAAATTTAGAATTATGATCTCCTTGGGAGAGAGAGATTCTGGAAGAAGAACCTAGCAAGTAAAGGAACCAGCTTTCTAACAAAATAAAGTTACTAAAATGCAAATTAAAATCCCAAATAAATCCTGAGATTTTCTTTTATTCATTTCTACTAATTAACAATGTACTGCAGGAGAGGATAAATATTATTTTTAGCAGAGAAAAACTGAAGTGTGAAAAATTTCCTTCTTCAGCTTTTTCTTTTAAAAATAAGCAAACTGTTTGGCATGTGTGTGTCTAGTTTTCTTTTGTCATTCTTTGCACTGGCTAGGAGTTGCTTTGGATGTTCTTTTTGATCAGTATATGTTGCTAGAAAATAAGTCTGTACTTGCTTAAAATGCTGCTGGTCACAGTGTAATGAAGGGTACAGTACACTCAAGTATATTGGTAAAAGAGAGCTCCACAGTCATGTCAGCAGGCAGTCAGGGTCACAAGAGAATTCTGGACACATTCTCTTACATTTTATTTGTGATGTTCTGTTTGGCTTCTGTGTTAGATCTGCTACCTGGAGCCTGCCTCTGCTGCCTCTGATGTTCTTTGGTATTGGTGGTAGGATAAGTCTGTGCTACTTCTTTTGTACCATTTTGGATCCCCTTGAGGCACAGAGCCAGTGTCCTGCTTGATTTTTGGAAAAAATTCTCACCACCTCTTACTCCTGACAGTAACCTTTCATGGTAGTTATGGTATATAACATTTAATGTTGTCAAGGATATAGCTATTGTCTTGGCAGATTTCTACCCACCTCCTATTTCAAATCCAAGAATCTCCCCTGATTGCCATGGTGGTGACTATTTGGTAATTTCATCACATATCTCCTTCAGTAGTAGTTTTTTCACATTAAATTCTCAAAGTTAATTTTCTCTGTTTTAGAACCTGGGACTCAGGTTCTGCACAAGCTCCTTGGCTTTAGAAAGAGCTCTCCTAATCTGAAGGTGATGGGCTGCTGTGAGCTAGATTGCCTGGATTCGGAGAAAGCTGTTGGCTGAAGGGAATGATTGTGGGTAGGTCTTTTATCTACATTCAGAATCAAGATGAAGGGCTCTTTTTAGTACCACCAAATTACTTATTCTGTCCTCTTCAGGTGTCAGGTTCTAAAACTATTGTGTGTCTTGAACCCACAATATTCCCTCAATTTTAAATGTATAGAACAGCTCAGAATTCTGATTACTGTTATTGTAATGAATATTCTGTGTTATCTAAGTAAAAGCCTAAAGCAAACAATCAGAATTGTGGCTTTAAATTCCATTTTATTGCTGTGTTCTCATAGCTGGCCAATGTTTGATGGGTTTGCTTTTTTATTGATGGATTCCAGGGTAAAATATTTATTGAGAGAAAAGCAAAACATCCCAGAAAGACACACTGTCAACACTTACGTCAAAGCAATTATATCATGTTGCCTAATGGTCTTGACTCTCTCCCTGTTGAGGTTTAAAATCTAGAGGGGTCTTTCGTCATCACTAATCCCCTCCAATCCATTTAATGTCATTCTGCTCCTGTAACTTGTACCTTCAGGATCCTCACCATCTTTTTTCATCACCTCTGTCAGCCCCATAAAATTCATGCTTTCTAGACCATTCTTTAGAAACTTTGATATTTGCCTCATAGGAACAGCTTTTATTACTGAAACCCTTTGGCCTCCTCAAAAATATCCTAACAACCAAATCCCTGGGCCTGGAATTTATCTCCTGGGTACCTGGTATCACTTGAAAACCTCAACATCCCTATAAATCCATTCCATAAATAACAAGGTAGTTGAAAGATCTGGGTAAGTATAAGTAATGTGAATTAAAGCTCACTGAAATGAATGAGAATCTTTTCATTAGCTTTAGACTAGGTCTTTGCAAACAAACATCTGGAAATTTATTTAAAAGAAGAGCATTTCAAAGAGAGCCAAGAAAAGCAAAGTCTTAATACTTGGTCCTGTAGCTTATAGCCTTAAAACATAAAGTGTGAGGATTCCTGTTTTTTAGAACATTAGCTACAGTCATTCCAGGCATTAATTTATCATTTCAAGTTTTTGCTCCATTTTGAGTTTTAATGTCATGTGAGTTCTCAAATTTCTGGACACTTAAAAACATTTGCCTTTGACTTTGTGATTAGATTGTCATGGGATTCTAGCCCAATTTTTCTTTTCCACAAATACTCTTCTGCGAGTTGTCACAGCATTCTATCTAGAGTGTACTCGGTTTGATAGGTCCTGTACCTTTTTGTTGTGATGTGGTCGGTATGTTCAAATATAGCCTCTAATGTTCCTCCAGATAATCCTTGGCAACAAAGTGTAGGAAGTATTCCCTGGACTAATCTTACATTGACTACTATGGCAATTTGGAAGTGAAGTGGAGTGTTTTTAAAAAGGTGGTAAAATCAGAGAATTGGCTTATCTTTGAAACTCCTCCTCCAGACAATGGAATCTCATTTTTTTTAATAATTTCTATTAAATATAAATGTGGAATAGAAAAATTTGATATTGTTTTCATTCTTTCCTACCTGATAGGATGATCCATATCACATGAACCTTCCCAATTTTATGTACTTTATATTTTAGAAAGCTTGTCTGTTTGATCAAAAACTGCTAAACACACAGAGATAAGACCACCAAATTTGGTATACTGCTTCCTCTCTTGTAACTTGAAGCAATTTAAGAATTTTATTGTGCCAGGAAATTGGGTTACATCTGGAATGGTATTGCCTCTCATAAAATCAAACAGAAAAGAGAAAATCACCAAATCAAGTATAGTTCTCAGAATTAACATAACGGAGCCAATGTTGAAGGAAACTGAACCAAGATGAGCCAGAAGAATAGGATGGATCTGGAATAGGATTGCTTCCCAGTAAACCTTACAGAAAATTGATAAAAGAGAGAAATGTGCACTATCTGGGCTTTGGCATATCTAAATCACTGCTTCAGGTTTGAAAACTAGAAGAAAACATTACTGGAAACCAAATTGACTATGAAGGCACTCATTACCGAATATGATCATTATCCATGTGAATTGTGGATCCTTAGGTGGTTGATAAGGCTTATCCTTGAACTACATGCTCTATTACAGAGAGGACAGATGTTTCCAGGTATTGCAGGAGACTGTTGATCGTGCTGAAGGCCAGTCTCTCCTTCCTCCTGAACCTCTTGTCCTTCCTAGCTTGTTGGCAGCAAGTTCAAAATACAGGGGATCATCACGAAGGACTTCTCTCCATTTTGAGTGAGTCTCCCAAGTGTCGGTTACCTTTCAGGAAGTCCTTAATGCTTCTCTTGCTCAAGATGTTGCAGAGGCAGCGTTGGTAATTCCTCTCAAAGACTTTCAAGTGATGTCTGTAAATTGTCCGGGTTCCAAACCTATACAACAATTTTGGGAGAATAGTGGCTTGATAAACAAACTTGTTTGTTTGAATGTCATGATCTTCAGAAACCCTGTGCTATAAACAAGCAAAGGCTGCACTGGCACAGCTCAGATGTTGTTGAACTTCTGCATCAATATCTGCCTTGGATAAGGGATGATTTCTAAGGTAGAGGAAATGGTTAACATTCTCCAGTACTACTTCATTACTTTTAATAGATCTAAGATGTGGTTCCTCATTTGGAGAGGGCTGATGGAGCACTTCGGTCATCTTGATGTTGAGCATGAGACCAAGGCTTGTAAGAATCATGAAACACTTTCAGGATAGTTTTGAAGATTTTTCTCAGAGTGGGCAAAAATTATATGGTCTTCAGCATACTGAAGTTCCTTGACAGATATGGTGGAAATCTTACTCTTAGCTTTCAGCCTGCTAAGCGTGAACAGCTTGCCATCTATTCTACAAATTATTTCAATGCCAGCTGTGAGCTTAGCAATAATTAGGTAAAGAATGATGGCAATAAAACTCACAAACATGGTTGAGGTGAAGATGCAGCCCTTCTTGACTCCTGATTGTCTTTTGAAAGATTCACTCTGGGATCCAATACTATTCAGAACAGTCACTTTTATGTTGTCATGAACCAACTTAAATGTATTAATCTGGACACCCAATGTCCTAATTTTAAAAGTGCATTTCAAAATGCATGGTGATTTAGTGAATCAAAAGCTTTAGTTAGATCAATGAAAGCCATATACAGTGGTCAGTATTGCTCACAACACTTCCCTTATAGCTGCTGTGTTGTGAAGATCATATAAGCAGTTGTGAGACATGGTCAGAAACCACTCAGTTCCTCTGGTAAAATTTTTTCTGTCAAGAGCAGAAGGCGAGTTGCAAGAATCTGTGCCACAAGTTTACCTGATGGAGCAAGGAGGGAGACACCAGGTGAAACGAGGGATGCCCTGGTTGTCATTCTCTTCAAGAAAGGGGATAAAGCAGACTGCAGAAACTATTGTGATATCTCCTCTTTTATCCAGAATTTAAGGATGAGCAGTTAAACTGCCAAACTAGCTCTGGTCCACCATCTTGAAAGATTTTAGTGGGGATCCTATCTGGATGTTCTGCCTTGTTCTTCATCTGCTTAGTGGTATTATGTACCTGTTGCAAACTGGGCTTTCTCCAGGTTTATCCCAAGGAGATCATTAGAGGCTTTGCTAAAGGACTTCATCTGCAACTGTGGAGTTACAGTTAGAGAGTTTCAAAATGTTCTTTTCAGCAAAAAATGATGGCTTTGTTGTCCTTCAGAAGTGTGGTTCCACCCTTACAGTGAAGGGGATTCATGCCATAACAAGTTGACCCATAGACAGCCTTAATGGCACTGAAGAAACCACATGTGTTGTAGATACTCGTGAGATGTTGGAGTTCTTGGGCTTTCTCAGTCCACCATTTGTTTTAAAGTTCTCTTTGCCTTGGCATGGGCTTCTCTCATTCTGCCAAGTTCGAAATCACATTCTTTTCCTATTGATGAGTTGTTGATTTTAGCATCATTTTCATCAAACCAGTCTTGATTTCTGTTTGAGAGTTCCAGGTTAGAGTTCTGTTTGTTTGTAATCTTAGGGTACTTAGGCAGGTTATTCTCTGGCTATCCAGACTTTCATTTAAAGGGGATTCACACTATTTCTTTAGATGCTTTTGACTAGCTGGGGGGAAATATTGCTTTTCAAAGTTTCTACTTTTGACCCTGGTTTTATGGGTTTCCAGTGTACAAGCAAATTTTAGGAGCTCCTTCAGTTCAAAATTCATTGATTTTTATATTGTACTGATATTTACATTTCTAAAGGAAATTGCAACTATGGGTCTCACATCACTTAACTGACTTTAGACTGATTTGAGCTGCACACCAGTGATGTGGAAGAATTCCTCTTACACACTTATTATCCAGGCCTTGAGTTCAGGCATGCAAAAGTAACAGCTCTCACTTACTCCCCATATAGATACATTAGAGAGGGGTAAGCAAGGAACAGAGGCCATAACGTATGCTGAGTGATACTGTCAGGAATCAGTTACTCATAGACAGACAGGAGCAATTGCGTGCTAGTGGCTGTGAGTGATCTAAGTTGGGGACAAAGGCAGTAGGACATTACAGGGGCAGGTGATGACACAGCCCCCCACTGGTCTGCATAACACCCTGGAATGTCAGCTTAGGTTAGGGCACTCACCTGTAGCATGTGGGAGACTTAAAATCAAGTCCCTGCTCCAATGAATATAAAAATGTAGAGACTGAGACCTCCTTTCCAGAGTAGCCAGTTGTCAGGTTAATTTCCTACAATACTGGAAATACAAAAAGCAAATCCCTCCTTATCACATGGACGATGAGTGGGGGAGGGATAGGAATGGAATTTGGTCTTCCAGATTTCAGTGAGTACCTGATTGGTATGCAAAGAGCTCTTCACTCTTCCTCTGGTGTTGTACAAATGTCGTCCTGTCAGACGGCAAATTCATTAAGCAAATTCTCCCCTGTGGCAACTTTGAAGTTTTAAACTTTGCAGTACCGGCATGCGTCTAGCTGCAATGCACCCACCGGTACTTCGAAGTGCCGGGGCAACTTTGAAGTCCCCTTACTCCTCAAAATTTTGAAGTTGCCCCGGCACTTCGAAGTACTGGGTGCACCGTGGCTAGACACGTGCTGGTGCTTCAAAATTTAAAACTTCGAAGTTGCCACTGGGTAGAATTTGCTTAATGAAGTGCTGGCTATGCACGGCAGCACTTTATTAGTAAACTCCCAACACCCTAATTACCACCCTTCCTTTGTCCATGTAGACAAGTCCTTGGTCTTCACAACATTCTCTGGCAAGGAGTTCCACAGGTTAACTCTACATTGTGTAAAAAATATTTCCTATTATGTGTTTTAAATCTTCTGCCTATTAATTTCATTTGGTGACCCCTAGTTCCTGTGTTGTGAGAAGGAGTAAATAACAATTCGTTATATATTTTCTCCACACCAGTCGTGATTTTATATACCTCTATCATATTCCCCCTTAATCGTCTTTTTTCCAAGCTAAAAAGTCCCAGTCTTATTAATCTCTCCCCATATGGCAGACATTGCTTACCCTTAATCATTTTTGTTGCTTTTTTCTGAACCTTTTCCAATTCCAATACATCCTTTTTTGAGATGGGGCGACCACCTCTGTACACAGTATTCCAGATGTGGGCATACCATGGATTAATATAAAGGTAATATGACATTTTCTGTCTTCTTATCTATTTCTTTCTTAATGATGCCCAACATTTTGTTGGCTTTTTTGACTGCCACTGCACACTGAGTGGATGTCTCCAGAGAACTATCCACAATGATTCCAAGATCTCTTTTTCGAGTGGGAACAGCTAAATCAGACCCTATCATTTTATATGTATACTTGGGATTATATTTTCCAAAGTGCATTAATTTGCATTTATCAACATTGAATTTCATCTGCCATTTTGTTGCCCAATCACTCAATTTATTAAGATCCCTTTGTAGCTCTTCACAGTCTGCTTGGCATTTAACTATTTGGAGTAGTTTTGTATCATCTGCAAATTTTGCCACCTCACTGTTTATCCCTTTTCCCAGATCATTTATAAATATGTGGAGTAGGACTTGTTCCAGTACAGACCCCTTGGGGACACCACTATTTACCTCTCTTCATTCTGAAAACTGGCCATTTGTTCCTACCCTTTGTTTCCAATCTTTTAACCAGTTACCAATCCAAGAGAGGACCTTCCCTCTTATCCCATGATAGTTAACTTTGCTTAAGAGCTTTTGGTGAGTGACCTTGTCAAAGGCTTTCTGAAAATGTAAGTACACTATATCTACAGGATCCCCCTTGTCCACATGCTTGCTGACCCTTTCAAAAAACTGTAATAGATTGGTGAGGCATGACTTCCCTTTACAAAGGAGGATTTTAAGAGGGAGTCTCAGTCAAGGTGAGGGCCCGAGTTGACAAGGTCTAGTCAGAAATGGAGGATGTGGCCCATTATCAGCAGTTAATGTGCAGTTGTGAACATCAAGAGAGGAGAAATCAAGTCAGTTCAATCAGGAGGAATGTGGCCCATTATCAGTAGCAAATGTGGAGGTGTGAACATCAAGAGCAGAGATTGCTTTTGTAATGGGCCAACCACTCCCAGTCTCTGTTCAGCCCTTGGTTTGAATAGACTTTGTCAACTCTGGCCCTCCCCTTGACTGAGACTTTAAATCCTCCTCTGAACACCCCCCACCCCACCAGTCCCCACTCATGCATCTGATGAAGCGGTTCTTTGCACACAAAAGCTAATGCTCCAAAATACCTGTTAGTCTATAAGGTACCACAGGACTTCTTGTTTGTTTTGATAATTACCATATATAGGTCAATCTGAAAATAAAATTTGTAATGGTGTCTTACCTTGAAGCTTTCATGTATAGCCAAGAGAACAGGGCCTTGAAATGAACCTAAGAAATTTTGCTTTTATTTCTGGCTGCACCACAGACCTGCTGTGGGACCTTAGCCAAGTCACTTTACTTCTCTGTGCTTGTTTCCTCTTCCATCTGCCTGGTCTATTTAGGTCAAGCTTCTTTTGAAATAGGGTTGCCTCTTAATATATGCACTGCTTCTATCACAGTGGGCCTCAGACTCATTATAGGACTTAAAGAAACTATTGCAGTCCATAGTGAATGTAGACTGATTTATAATGAAAGCAGTAAAGATAACATTCTTGCATTTCAAGCTTATTCAAAAGAAGGCCTTATTACTAAAGAGTCTGTATTGCATTTAAGGCAACTTTTGCTGACTTTCAATGTTAGAAGCTTTTTCCATTCTGTCTCCCTCCATTCTGTTCTTATTTCTTCCCTGCTGTTGGCTTTATTTTTCCATTTGAAATAATAGTGTATTCATTTTTCAAGGGCTACAGTTACACTAGCAAATTTTGTTGACAAAACTCGGGGAGCATCTACACACATTGGCCGTTTCTACACAGGCCACTTTCTTTGAAAGTGGCATGGTAATACATGGCCTGAAATATGCTAATGAGGTGCAGATGCAAATTCCCCATGCCTCATTAGCATGCAGTCATGTGATTTGGAGTCCAGAAGACCATTCTTCTGGACTCCAAAACGCCATTTAGAAGCATGGCCCCCAGGGGATCTTCTGGAAAGACGTCCTTCTTCTGGAGGCCCCTTCTTCCCAAAAATTTTTGGGAAGAAGGGGCCTCTGGAAGAAGGACTTCCTCCTGGAAGCTTCCTTGGGGCCACACTTCTACACGGCGTTTTGGAGTCCGGAAGAACAATCTTCTGGACTCCAAATCACATGACCGTAGGCTAATGAGGTGCAGGGAATTTGCGTCCATGCCTCATTAGCATATTTCAGGCTGTGTATTACCATGCCACTTTCAAAGAAAGTGGCCTATGTAGAAACGGCCAGTGTGTTTTGTTGACAGAAACTGACAAAAGAGGTGTGTAGATGCTCAGGTGGGCCCTTTCGCTGACAGAGGGATCAAAAGATTGAGCTGCTTTTATGTGTAGATGTGATCTGTTACCAGAGGTTTTGTCAGAACATCTCTTCCAACAGTAACTTCTGTAGACAGATCTCCGTAGTGTAACTGTAGCTAATAGGTACAGATCTCAAAATCATGATCAGAATTTTTTAAACTTTTAAAAAGAGCAAAATTTAAAATACCCACTTTTTTCTTTGTTTAGAAAAGAGTCATGCATTCTAAAGCAAAAATAATAAATGCTACTCTCCCCACTCACCAAATAAAACTTTTTGTGTTGGTCTCTTAAGAAAATGCTTGAGTCAAAGAACTTCATGGAGATATATTATTACTTTCCTATGCAGGTGTCCATCCCTGAGCAAATTATTTCTCCACACTATAGAAGTGAAATTAACTAACAGTTTGTATAGTTCTCAGGGTTCCTGGAGTTCTAGTAATGACTCTATTTGTAGAGAACTGTGCCTGTCACATGTATTAGACAAGCCTGGACAGACGGATTGTGTAGTTCCTTGGCACTTATTACTGTTATCAATGCCCATGGACCAATTTCTTCAGTAACTGCTGAGAAAGCAGCTGCTGGGATTCTAAGTGTAAGGTGCGGAGTCAAATGAAGGCTGAAGGTCTTACAGTTTCAACCCCCTTTCACCAATTTTAAGTGACCCCCCCCACAAATTAATGTCATTCACAAAAATTGGATAAGACACCATAGTTAAGGCTGAATTGAGATTTGCAGTTCATACAAGGGTAAAATTCTATTTCTTGCTTTAATGGTTGGAAATTAGTCTCCAGCTTTGGTTCCCTAGCTCTGTAGAGAGCTATTCAACTGTCCATCTCTCCTTATAAAACATCTCTCCTTATAAAACTACCTTTGCAGAGGAAATGTGTTAAAGTGCATCTTTAAAATATTCCCTATCAATCTTACATGTCAGAGTTCTGTTTTTTCTCTTATTAAATGACATAACATCTCTGAGAGCTTTAAAGTAAGTGAGATCTTTCTTTGGATGCCAAGAGAAGGCAGTGCAATCCTATTTGCTGATACTATAAGGCACAACTACCTCACTGCGAATCCACTGACCCCAGTGAAGGGCCCCTATCTGCGGCTTACAAAGTGGGAAGGGGGAGAGGTAAATGCAGTGGTGGAACTGAGGGAGGACGGATGTTGGTAATGGGCCTCTGGCGAAGAGGTGAGTTGAGCATCAGCACTCCCGACTGAGGTGCTGCTCCTCATTGCTCCAGTGACCTGGCCACAGTGGGCTGCCTGATTTCCTGCTTGCATATGCAATCTTTCTTTCCCTTGCCAGCTGCCATTGGCATAGATGTACAACCCCTCCTTGAAGGGATTGTTTGGGAAACAATGAATTTATCCTGTGTCTCAGAGGGATAATGACATTTTTCCCTGTAATGTTTCATACGTGCTGTGTAAGAGTTAGATTGTATTGACCAGTAATGTTAACATCACCTTGACAAGGGCCATGTAAGTACCTGGATCAGTAGGTACAGGATGAACCTCTCTAATATGGAACACTCTCGTCCAGCAACATCCGTAATCTGGCGTGATTTTAGTTCACTGGACAACTGCTTATTATGAGTATGACCAAGCTTTCCATGGTCCTATGAAGTTTATTTACAGCAACCAGTCCTGGCTCTGTGTTCTGTGCTGTAATTTACCCCTACATGTCTTCTAAGAGCTCACTAAGTAGCGGAAGTGTTGGTAACATGTTAGATAATATTGACCTCCTGTGATCTGTCAAATTCTCTCATTTTGCACCAGTCAGGTACCAAGGGTGCTGCATAAGAGAGGTTCAACCTGTGGAAACAAGACAGCATATTCTTTGGGTGCTCTGGGACTGGAGCAACCACAGGAAAAAATTAGTGCATGAGGAGCACTCATCACGACCAAGATCCCCCATATGCCTCCGCACCCTGTGCTGCTCACCCACTGGCAGCTTTGCTTACCAGATCCTCCTCTGCCTTTTCAGGGATTCTGGAGCATAACAGCTCATTTGCAGCAACCAGGAGGCTCCAAGAGGGAATACAAGGAATCAGGACAGGGTGTCCTTGGGGGAAGGAGGGGGGAGGGGATGGAACAAAAGTGAGGTGAGGGCTTGGGGAATGGGGTGGAGTTGAGGGGAAAGATGAGCCTGAGATGGAGGAGGTTGACCATACCCTTGATGGAGGGGAAGTTGGCGCCTCTGCAAGGCAAGGTAGATGGAACTCTAAGGTCAGTTATCTTTAAAGGATCAGGCCCATTATTACTGTGTAAATTACCCAACACTGTATTGGCTGTATGTCACCTGTATTTGGGAGAGAGAAAAAAGCAGATGTAGGAAGGATAACAAAGAATTCTTAACTCTTGTGCTATATGTATACTGAAATTAGACACCCGCAGTTGGCCTGTGCCAGTTAACTTGGGCTTCAGGAGTTTTGGCAAAAGGGTTGTTTAATTGAAGTGCTGCTGTTTTAGCTTGGGCTGCAGTCCAAGCTCAGGGACCCTCACACCTTGCAGTGTCCTAGAGCACAGGCTCTAGCCCAAGCCAGAAGTCTAAAACACAACAAAACAGCCACTGAGCCTGAGGAAGTTGGCACGAGCCAGCCACAGCTTTTTAATTGCAGCATAGACAAACCCTGGGCTATCATTCTCCTCTCTCATCAGCTCTCTTGCTGCTCTGGATTAAATTGCTTATTGCTAACATGAATCTGATTCCAGTTAAACCCAGGCAAGCTGAGGCAAACTCCTATAACTGAATCCAACATGTGCCCTTGTCCCGTAATTTAGTTTTCCTTTTCCCTTTGGCACTAAATATAATATTGTTCTAAAAGGTTGCCACTTTTTGTGCTTTAAATCAAAAACACAGCAGGTAATATTCGAACCAAGTATAGAAGCAAACAAAATACAAAGGTTAAGTTTGAGGCTATTCATAACAAGAGTTTATGTAATCCTTTGCAGAAGTTATAAGCACAACGTATAATAATGAAGAATATCTCTAATTTGCCCGGTTCTGAGACTTTGGTTGGATTTGGCTTTGTTTGAAAGCCCTCACTAATAAGTACCTGGGGGTGTGGGGAGGGGGGTGTTTTATTTAAATAGTGGACATTAAGAACATTTTGAAAGTGTGTGTGTGTGTGTGTGTGTGTGTGTGTGTGTGTGTGTTCATAACACATTTTACACTTAGAGATGTAAAATGATTTTTCCATCATGAAAGAAACCTTAATAGGTAGGGCCCAGTGCTTAATATGTGTCAGGGCTGAACTTTGGAACCACTGGACATGGCAGCTCAGAGCCCTGGCACTTCTGGGCTTGATGCATCACTTGTGAATGTAAAAAAAAAACCCCACATCTTTCATAACAAGTTAAGCCCTGTATTTGGCCCTGTATTTGTCCAATTTCTTGAATGTCTCTGTGCAGCTCTTAATGACCAGTTGGGTGAGTCTACCCTAGAAACTAGCTTAGAAGTTAGGCACTACTTCGAAGTAGCCAGCAGAGAGTTTACACACATTTTTTCCCTTAACTTCTAGGTAGAGAGCCCAACTTCGAAGTCCTTACTTCATTCCTGGGAATGCAGTAGTGGCCTACTTCAAAGTTTAACTTTGAAGTAGGGCGTGTGTAGGCGCTCAACTTTGAAGTTGCTTTCTTCGGAGTAAGAAACTTCAAAGTTACTTTTGTAGTGTAGGCACAGCCAATTATGTTTCAAAAGAGACAGCTACACAAAACTTCAAGGCTAAGGCTACACAGAGCCATAGTGCTGGCAGCTTGATGCAAATGAGCAGTCTCAAAAATGCAAATGGTGCCCACTTGCATATTTGCGTGGCTAATTTTTATATTTGCACAAGATCACCTTATGCTTGGAAAATATCAGGGATAAGGGGCTGCCGACAAAGGGGATTTTTGCCATTAGAGCCGTGTCTACATGACTTGCTTTCTGCTCGCAGGGTGATCTGTCATGAATATATGAGTTAGGTCCATGGATATGCAAATGAGCGCCTGTTTGCATTTTCAAGACTGCTCATTTGCATCAAGCTGCTGGCACTACAGCTCAGTGTAGAGCTAGCTCAAACGTGAACATGTTATTCAGGTTAAAAGTTTATACTTCAAACTTTACTGGCTCTCTAAAGATGTTCAACTAGTATACATTTGAATTAGTGTGACCCTTATTCACACCAGTTGAAGATTTCTGAATAGGGTGTGACATTTAAAAGAGTATTGTCAAAGGGAATGTCAAGATTAGTCCTGTTGAGAGCTCTGGGTACTGCTGTCTTGCAGGCTAGGCCCTAATCTGAGGTGGCTGAGCATGTGCTCAATTCTTGACTGAACTGGGACCTTAGTTTGAGTGAGCAAAACAGTTCAGCACTTGTTTAAATCCCACCGATAATGTGGAGTCAGGATAGATGCTGAAGTGTTTTACCAAATCAAGCTCTACAAATCAAAATCTGAAATACTTATCAGCATTAAGGGCTGGATCCTCTGTTCTAAGTACCTTGAATGTGCTGGAACTATGGTCTGATTTTCTCTACTGGACTGACAAACAAGATTCCCAGTGTTATGTAGATGTGGACTATACTACTTGACGTCAGTACCTATTACTCCTGTACAATACAAAAGAAGAGTGGAATATCTTATTAACGTTATGTGTAGTCCTTGTCTCACCCTTAACGTGCGTGGTCAAGCTTGTTAGTGTGAACCGATATCCACACAGCACTTTGATGAAAGTATGGCAGATATAGTGTCAGACTAGCCCTGAAAGGAGCTGAAGGTAAAGCTGAAGGAATGGACCCATTGACATGGTGTCCCTCTTTTTTGCAGTTTTGTTAAAGATGAATACAGTACTTATTTTAGCATTTATAAATAGTGCCGATTCAGAGTCTTTATTTCCTGACACTAAACATGGAGTTACTAATTAGCACTACGTTTTTATGCAGCTAATGCTTCTGTACACTAAATTTCCGGTTGCCTTAGTGTCACTGCTTCAGTCAGTTATGGCATGTTTGAATTTGTCAATCTGTGTGGCAAGAGATTCAGGCCAGGTTGTGCTACACCTGTGTCTACTTTCTGGGGTAGCGTGGATTCAACACAGCCATGGTTTGTTTAAATTTTCTATTGGAAATTGCATTTCTATTTGCTGTCTGAAACCAAAACACTTGTATTCAGATTTCTTTTTCCATAGATTTCACAGAAAGCAGACCATTCTTTTTCTAGAGGGTTATTTAGCCACAACTCCACTTAATGTTGAGGTGTCTGTGTGTGTTTTATTTACAATGGCTAGTGCCACAGGACCCAGATCAGAAGCAAGATGCTACTGCAATAGAAATAAATTATGAAGATGGAAAATCAAAAGTAGTCCTGTTTAATTTTGGAAGTGTTGTTTTTTTTTTTTTGTGTTATGTGTATAAATCTGCCTCCCACACACGTGAAGAGCAGTGCATGCATTCCTCATCAGGAAGAAGCTCTCTGGCTCTATAAAGTGGCATTTTCCTGTACTAAAGATTTGTTTTTTGTTTAAGGCTTGGAGAGATGTTTATTGCTGTGCTGTGGTGTACTATGCCTTCTCTGTCAGGAAAAAAATGAATATAGAACTCCATGTTCATTGGGTATCTTATCATGCCTTTTTATCTTTCACTTTCAAAACAAACAAACAAATCCCGTATTATAAAACCAGAGATGAGTTTGGAGGTAAGTACTGCTTCATTTTGAGAGGCAAGAAGGGATGGGTGGAAGCTTGCTTTGAAGTTGCAAGTTCTGCCATAAACGGTGATGTGACAAGTGGGAAGAGAGTCTGATATCAAAGAAAAAATGCTAAGATTGAAAGCCTCATCCCAGACACATGCCTACAGTATGGTAATGTTACTTGAAGTAAAAGTCAAGCCAGTAATACAAAGGTATCATAAGTGATGTTAGGAGAGATCGAAGGGCACAGCAGTAGTCCAGCTTGAACATATACTTAACGCCTCCGGTCATATGCTTTGGAACTAATTAATTTTAAGCATACGCATACAGTGGACAGTCAAATTATAAGGTTTAAATTTTGCACAACAACTGGGCATAACGGCAAATATTTAATGTGGTCCACTCCACCACTCCCCCCCAGAAATATACAGGATCCAATTAAAAATAGAAATAAATCAAATTCTGCTTTTATCCTGAATTGCACATTCCACCCACTTTCACATATAGAACAACCATCCTGAACCAGGAATGGAAATTATGTGCAAAAGGACCTGTCTTGCACTAGATTTATGTGCATCGCCTAGCATCTCATCATCCCTGTCTTGGCGTAGTAGCCTCTATCATTCCATCCTACAAAAAATTTATGCAATGCCATGAAAGTGAAAGGGACACAGTAGATACACAAGCAGCAGTTCCTGCCCAAAGAATTATAGTCTAAATTAAATTCGAGTGACCTGCCTGATCCCAATTGATTTGTTCATTATAGCTCTTCTCTGTTTCTGAATTTTCTTGCCATGGGATGACGATTAAGAGAGAGAACTTCACCTGACAGATGTTAGTCTCGCCACTTAGTGCTGTAAGCCGGAAGGCACATGCATGCAATAGGGATAAGGGGAATGACAAGGACTTGTAGAGAGCAGTATGTAGAAATAGCCTGTGGATTGCTTATGAACCGTGTGCTACAGTTAATGGGTGAAATGTCATGAATACTGTAATTAGACATTTAAGTTATCACCTATAGTGGTGCTCTCAGGGCTTTCTTCCAGAGGATAAGATCTTTGCCCAGCCAGGCCTGCTGCTGTGTGTGTGTTGGGTGTGGGGCCGGGGAGGGGGACAGCAGGGAGATCGCACAGGCAGGCCCAGCCGTACCAAAAGGCCCTGAGTGCCAGCCGCTGCTGCTGCTGCTGCTACTTTGGCAGCAGTGGCAGGCAGAGCTCCAGGCCCCTTTGAAGTGCGGAGGCAGTGCTGCTACACTACTTTGCGTGGCTCTGAGGGAAGGAGGTGGGGGCCCATCACTGTGATTTGAGTGGTGCAGTAGGCTGACTGCCCTAGGCCCCACTCTTTCTGGGGGCACAGAGCTGAGCTCCCCCTTCCCCTCACCTTTCCCCGGCTCCTGTGGTGGCTGTTGTTCCCACTGGTTCCAGCCCTTTGCCTGGATCACTATAGCCCATTTTCTCTCCCTTCCCCTGGAGTGCCTCCGTGTCCAGGCCACTTCTCCCAGTAGCTAAAATAGAGCTGTGGGGGTGGGACGGGGAGTGATGGGGGACCTAGTCTGACTCTGTACTCCAGGTCCCAGCCAAGGGACCCTTTATATAGCAGCTGTCAGCGATGCCCATTCTACTACTGCTCTAATTCCCTGGGCCACTTCCCCACAGCCTTGTGCTGTTTTCGCCCTTACTATAGGGCTGTCTTATTTGCCATGAGTTGTCCACACTGAGCTGTCCATGGCGCTGCAACTCTTCTTGCCCACCAGTCTTCACTCCTTGAGCTCCACAGAGCAACTATCTACTACTGTGTTCAGCATCTTTTACATGTCCTTCCTGACTCTGCTTGGCTACTCCCCCTGAAGCTACTCTAGCCTGCTTGGAGGACCTCTCTGCTGACTTTTCTTTTTTTCTGGGTTGGGGTATGGAAGGACAGCAAGGCCTCCAGCAGGGGGCTTCAGAGCCGAGTTCACTCCATCATGGTCACTCTTTATATTTTGCCCTTTGAAGCATTTTCTGTTTTGTTTTGGTGGCTTTGAATTTAATAGCCTGCTAGCCGCAAGTGCTTTGTTATTTGCTGGCTAACTACTCTTTGCTGGCTAGAAAAGACAATTGCCCTGTCCCTCATTTTCCCATACACTATTTTTGGGATTTAAAAAAATACAACCATCTTTTTCTTGTAACTTTGTAAGAAATAATCTTCACATATAAAACAATAAGATGGGTTATCCTTCTTGGTTCATATGGTTACCCCATGGCATCTCATTTAGACAGGAGATAATTCATACCCTAATCTTTGTAGTTTTTTGGTGCCTGCATCAAATCCCTGCATCCCATTGCCTTCATGTGGTGCTCAATGGACTCTGAGGTCAGCCAGTGCTGATCGTTAGGGGAATGAAACAACATTTGCTGTAATTTTTCTGGGCACAATAAAACTAAAGGCCTAGAAAGCCAAAAATGTTCTGATTATAATAGGATGCAGAAGGGAATTGCATCTGAATTGCTGTGTCAGAAGCTGGTACCTGAATTGCATGTCCCCAAAATGTGTGCATACCACACTTGTTAATTGCAGCATTGTAGTCTTGTTGGTCCCAGCACATGAGGGATAAAGCTGATGAGGCAATATATCTGACTGGACCAATTTCTGTTGGTGGAAGAGAGACACTTGCAGGCTTCCCGGAGCTTTTCTTCAGGTTAATGGCATGCATTCTCTTTGCTCTTCAGTCAGGTGGTTTGCTGGCACAACTACCTTGTTGTGTATACTTTTTTTTTTCCCCAGCTGTGCTTTAGTTGCAGCTCTTTGAAAACATTCCACCGTTTTAAGTTGGCTCTTGATACAAGAAAGGTCAGAGCAGATCTAATTATCCCTTCTGACCTTAAAATCTATCCAAGTAGAGGTGACTCTCTTCCAGGGACTAATCAAATAATAATAATAATAACAACAACAAAAACTACCCTGGCCCTTTTGTGCATGTCATTCACATTTTTTTTTTTTCATTTCAGACATTTTCCACAGTTATCTCCTATGCTATTTTCAGGCAGCTGATCATTGCATAATTTACATTTAATACACACATGGAAAAAAATATCATCAGTGGGAGTCTACCTTTATTTCCATGGTTTCCTGAATAGGCTGGGAGTCTGGAACAGGGAACTGATTGCAAGAAAATAAGGATATGAAGGGAGACTGTAGAGTTAGGACTCTGTAAATAAACAGTGATTACAGAATTTGAGGGGGAAAATCCTGGAAAAAAAATTAAAATGCGACCCAAGCTCCTTTAACATACTGATATTTACACATTGGGGGCCCATTCCTGCTCTCAGTCAAGTTGTGTAGGCTTCAGAGCAGCATGGAGAGCTCTTGAATGGTTCAGAGGGCTCTCCTGGTGCAATCCATGACAATGCATTGTGGCTTTTTGTCTCCTGCTAATGCCTAGACCACATAGGCTGCGTCTACATTACGAGATACATTTGAATTTAAGGCACTTAGCTTGATATTACCATGTGACTGTCTTCACTGTAAATACCATTAGCTCAATTTAGGGAGCACTAATATGGATATCACAATATCATCGGTAGCTGATGGGTATAGCGTCAAGCTCAAATTCAAAATTTTCATTCAAGGCCAGTGTGGGAAGCATCAGGTGTTAAAATCGAATTTATTAGCTTCCAGAGGTGTCCTGTATGTGACCCACAATGCCCCTCAGTGCTTCACTCTGGCTGCTGCTCTCTAGGTGTGCAGGAATTAGGTAACAGGAAGACAATGAATTTCAAATCGGGACCAGGAAGTCTGTGGCTGTGGGCTCATGTTTGTATGAGAAGCTGAGAAACATTTTTCTTTCTTTGCTATTAGCACTGTGAGCGCATCTGTCCATTACAAATAGCCCCATCACGGAGTTTGCGGTTCTATCTACACACTTAGGATTTTTTCTGCGTTGCCTGGTGCCAGCCACTGCCCCGCCATACCACATAGCATCAAGGCTGTTATGGGGTTCCTGCTTGTATAAGAGGCCGAGAAACTTCTTTTCAGTGGTTTACATTTGTGCACGAATCCCCCCACCCCACAGGAACCACACAGTTGGTGTCTTTCCTGTGCTCAGCCACATTATATGGGTGGCCCCCGACCCAATAAAAGGACGTGTCTGCCATTTGGTGCTGAGCAGGCTTCCAGGAAGCACCATGTCCTAGGCTAAAGCGTGGTTAGGGCTCCAAGGCTGGGAAAGATTTTGGGGCTTGCAGCCACTGGGGGGAAGTCTCCACCGGTGTCTGTGATATTTGGAAAGGGACTACTTCAACTGGCCCCCCACCAAAAATATATCTGGGGCCTTTCTGCCTCCAGGTGGAAGTCTCCCCCGGCAGCTAAGATATTTGGGGGCTTACAGCCACTGGCAGGGAGTCTCCCCTGGTGGCTAAGATATTTGAGGGGACTAATTCAACTGGCACCCCACTGACCCCCCCATGTCCCTAGCAAGAGACCCTCTGGGCTTACTGCAGCCAGGGGGAAGACTCCCCTGGCGGCTAAGATACTTGGGGTGGGGGGCACTACTTCAACTACTTCAACATTTCAAATGGCTCTTTGCAGCTGCAGACCACAGCCCTCCTTCCGCACCATGACAAAAATAGTTTTGGGAGCTTGCTGTCCACTTCAGACACCTACTGCTTTGAGATTTCTGTTTATAAGATATTTTCTCTAACATTTCCTATCTGTCTTCATGCTTTGACCCCCCCAAAAAAACAGGGTGGAGGGCCAGTAGAGATTCCTGTTTCCATTATATGTTCAGTGTATGAGATTTCACTGCCATCCCTCATGTTGGCAAAGTCTGTGTAGTGGAGAGGGAAGACAAAGCTCTTTTTTCTTAGAATTGTCTATCTTCATTCTTCTAATTTTGAGAATACAGTCTGTCCTTGTGTTTATTTCAGGGACCAGATGAAATCATGGGAGGGAGACAGTCAATGGATGGCCAATTGAGAATTAAGTTACAGAAGAAAGAGATTTCTGTTAATTTTTTGCCATCTCTGTGGATGTCCTACTTTTCCTCCCTTCCAATGGGAAAAATGGAAGTTCACATTTTCTTCCTTCCCCTTCTGTGCTAAGCAGTGTAGGAATATATGTCAAAGACCAGCGAGCATACCCAGAATCCTATGGGGAGGAGGGAACTGTGGGATGGGTTCCCACAATGCACTACTGCAACAGTCAATGTTTGACTCTTGTGTGGCAGCAATAAGTCGACTTTGTGAGGAGCACATGGAGAGGTAGGGATGGTCAAAACTGAATTTATGAAGTCCAGATTTACAAAATGGATATTAATGAATTTTATTTTATCTAGCAGTGTATATGCAGCCATAGTGGAACTTGAGCCTATTACTGCTTGCTAATGGTCATATTTGTTTAGCTTTGGCAGTATAGGCTCATACTTTCAGCTCTGGAGGTTCTGGGTTCATTCCATTTAGGTTATTCACTTGGGTTCCTGTCTGACATCACCCCTTACACAACCATATTACCTGCTGCCTTCATTCAATCTCTACATGGGACTTAAGTGTTGCAGTGGGCCATATGTTGTTGCTCTATGAAATGCTTGAATCTCACCCTGAGGATGTAAGTTGGGCAACGTTCAGGAAGGAGATCTGGGTATTCAGACAATGACACAGGAGTCTGCCTTATTCCAGGACAATATTGCATTTGTCAAAAGGGAGAATCCAGGGCAATGTAATGGTCCATACTGACAAATTCTTTGAGAGTAAAACTTGGCCCTATGTAGGCAGCCTGGAGGCAATGTGATAAGTAAATCAAGTGGGATGTACAATGTGGATTTTTCCCTCTTTCTGTCCACTTGAAAGATCTTGTGATGGTGGTCAGGTTCCTGGTCAGTCTTCTGGATTTTGTTCTTTCACCCTATTTTGCTCAACTGAGTGTTTTGTTTCTGTTGTAATTGCTTTGTCCTGTATTTCTTGAGCTGTTCTGTCCTGGGAGACTGTCACTGTTTTACTGAGTTTTGAATGGGACGGGGCTGCTGGTTCAGCCAAATCAAGTTTTATTGATGTCCTTCAAATAGCTTAATAGGTCTGAAGCTCTCCTGATCTTTCTTCCACATAGGGCTGAATGACACTACAGATTAATTGTGGAGTATTAGGTGTTCTCCTTTGGTTCACTTTGGGGGAGGGATAGCTCAGCGGTTAGAGCATTGGCCTTGTAAACCCAGGGTTCTGAATTCAGTCCTTCAGGGGGGCCTTTCAAGGTTCTAGGGCAGGTTAGATTTAAAAAAAAAAAATCTGTCAGGGATGGTGATAGGTCCTGCCCAACAACCTCTCAAGGTCCCTTCCAGTTCTCTGAGATACATATACATTTTGATGATTTTATAGTAAAGAGGAATACAAAACTGGAAATGTGCTGAGCTGAGTATACTCATGTCCTTAGTTTTTCTCCAAGTTAAATACTTCATTTCTTCCTCCTACTAGGCACTTACTGTCCCCTAAATCACAAGACTTAACTCTGTAGTGTTCCTTTATCTTCTCATATCACTTGTCATAGCCAATGCTAGTTGCCCAGACTGAGCTGCCAATGGTGCCAAGCCAAAGCACATCCAGAGATCTCCAGTCCAATGTGGCTGCACAGACATGGATGAAAGATCTATGGAGATTTAAGGTTACATATTATTAGCCTAGAACCACAATGACTATTCCTGTCTGACTGTTACTGTCTCGTCTGTTGCCTTAGGCAAAGATGCTCTAAGCTCGCTACTACTTTTAAAATGGTTTGTCTCTAGTTTGGTATCATTATTTGTTTCATTAATTCATTGTGACTAAAAGGTAACTTTCACAAGACACTGAAGTTTTTCTGCTGTGAGTGGCATTTTACAAGGCTTGAAGTGTCAGCTAACAACTCATTTTGCGATTACTGCATGCATAATTACACCAGGCTGCAAGAGCCCAGGACTCAACATTGTCTCCTAGTTTGCATTTACTATTCTCTTATTTTGAGTGGCATTCAAACTTCTTGCTTTTTCTTAAAGTACAAGAGCTTTCCTTTCTGAGAGGAATGTCCTCTGATGCTTTGCAAACTGATATCTAGTCTCAGAGGTATAGCCCTGCTAGCTTCACACAAAAAACCAAATAATAAACAAACAACCCAGCAATCCTGCAGCACCTTAATGACTAACAATTTTATTTATTAGGTCATGAGCTTTTGTGGGTAAGACACACTTCTTCAGATCTGGAGCAAAAATAAAAATCCAGGGACTATATGGTGAGGAGGGGGTTGGATTTGGGCAGGGGGCAGGAAGAAAGGGAAAAAAGAGTGTGGGGGAAGGGTGGGTGGAGGCTGCCTGTCATTAATAGGACCTGTTGAAAGAGTAACCACTTACCTTAATTTACTCCTTCCAGAGGTCCTATTAATGATGGGTGTGTTCCACCCACTCTTTTCCCTTCTTCCTCCTCCCCTCCAGCCCTTCAACCCCCCTCACACGTGCACACACCCTGGATTTTTATTTTGGATCCAGATCAGCTGAAGTAGGTCTTATCCACAAAACTCATTGGCCATGGCCTCACTAGCCTCTACTTTTGTAAGGGCTATGGTAATGTGGCACTTCGTAATATGCTAATGAGGTGCTCCATGAATATGAAGCACCTCATTAGCATAATGGCAGCCACACATACTTCGAAACTGCCAGTTTTGAAATGTATGTGCCCATGTACCCAGGGGCCTTTTGAAACAACCCACCCCCCTATTTCAAAAGCCCCTTCTTCCCAAAACCAGATGGGTTTGAAGATTTAATCCTTTGCTACTACAACTTTTTTTAAATATTGCATCTCACTCAGTTGCCTTTATCAAACTAAAATGGATCACTTTGCTTTTTAGCGACACTTAATAAGTCACTTCTGTTTACTGAAATAAGCCTCTTAAATCAATTAATGACATCACTCTTATACAGAGAGAGTTATGTGAGGATCTATGATATATACCAGTAGGAAAAGGAGTATAGTTTTATAAGCGAATTTGAGATGATTTTATATTCTGCATGACTATACTGAGACTTGCACTGAGAGGCAGACCAACTGGGCAGCCTGACAAGTTAGGAAATCTGAAGAGAAGAAACTTCACCTCATCTGAGGAGACTATAACTTTTATTGACTATTTTAAAAGGGCCTCCCCCATCCTGTATCTTTTTTCTACAGTACAATTTGTCAAGTTTCACAGCAAGAATGGTGGGTTGTTCTTCTACGTGTTGTCTTACGATAGCTAACCTTCACTCATTTGTGTCTAGCCCTAAAAGTAAAGCACAGAGGATTGCAATCTGTTTAAACAATGCTGGATAAAAGTGGGAACAAGCTGGAAAAAGTGAAAGTTTTGGCTAGAGAAGCAAGAACTGGTTTGGAAAATGTAAAAACATCCCCAAACCACTGTCACAGGCTATGCTGAATCTTTGAAGGGTAGGAAATACTGAGAATGAAATAAAACTAACTTCAAGTGCTGTCCTCTGTGCTTGCATAGTGAGTACAAGAGGAAAAGTATCCATGAAAATGGCAGTGGGTGAGAGTATTCCTGCTTGGACTGGAAGCAGTTTTTAGCTTCTAATAACTTCTCCAAACAAATTCCCAATTCTCGGATGAGTCAGATTGTGGCCAAATTGTCAAGTGGATCACGAGTGATCTGCTTTCTTGACAGAGACTGGCTGAACTGCCTGGCTGCTCTCTTGACAAAATGTCCAACCAGAAACATAGCAGTTTGGGCTGTCCGGTATCCTGGAAGCCCCATTTGTCGACAGAGGGGCGCCCTGGAACATCCAGGCTGGTTTTCTGTTGACAGATCTCTATAGACAGAGGCATTATGCCTCATGGGGAGTGGGATACAGCTGTCGACAAAAGTGCTGTGTCCTCTCCATTTACTGTCGACAGAACATATTGGTAATCTGGATGCTCCCTGGGTTTTGTTGACAAAACCCTCTAGTGTTGACATAGCCAGTGGGAAGAGTTTAGCATTTTGAAAGATTTTAGCAGTCAGCAAAATTAGAAAATGTGGGGGAGGAGAGAGGGGTACTACTGGAACTAGTAGAATCTTTCAAAACAGATCTAAATCCCCCCCCCCCGATTATGTGTATATAATGAGGTTTCATGACGACAAAAGTGGGTAGGTGACAAATTATTTGCTCAAGAAAAGCTTTCCCTTACTCAACCTTCCAATATTTAATTGTACCTAATTATAGTATTACTTTGGCCTTGCATATTCTATCCTCTTTCAACCAAGTTTCTGGAAGTCATTTGCAAATGAAGAATTATTATCCTCACATAGCAGACAGGGCAGTTAAAGCATTTTAGTGGCTTGTGTGAGTTGTAGGGTGACCATTTTTGGCGGGACAGCCCCATACTACAGGTGCCAGAAAGGTGTTGTTCCTTTTTTTAAAAAGGGGCTACTTGCCCCGTATTTGGCCCCCTGGTGGCACGCTGCAACTGCTGGCCAGAAAGCATGTTGGGAGGGAGTGGCTGCCTCCTTCCCAGCTCCCTGTGGCACAGAGAAGCCGGAAGTCCAGCCCCACAGCTCCAGCAAGGGAGGGAGAGAGTCCCAGTCATTGCACAGTGCTGGCCCATGGGAACAGGGCACCCCAGCAGCTTTCTGCAGCTCTGCGCCAGCCACCCGGCAGCACTGCAAGCTGCTCAGGGCTCAAAGAAACCAGTGGCTAGCCCAATGCAGAGTGAGGACACATGCTGTCTGGGGGGTCCCAGGGTGGCCCTCCAGGCACATAGGTGGAGCAAGGGCACCCAGGGCCCTGCATGTGTGCCCTGCTGGGGCTGGGGCCTTTCCTGCAGGGGCAGCTGCAAGGTGCAACATGCCCAGTGCTCCCTGCTCCTTGGGACCACTCTTCCCAGTCAGGGCTGCACTGCCACGAGCCTCCCAGGAGCAGTGACATGCTTTCTGCCCGTGTGCTCTGAGCTCCGTATGGGGCCCGGCCCCCGGAGTGTGGAGTGAGTGCCCCTTGCCTGGCTGCGGTCTCTTGATTTCTCCAAGCCCCTGGGGCGCAGTTGCCCATGGCCTCGTCCCTGCAGCATGGCAGTCCCCATCCACATGTACGAGGCTCAAGCTGGTTGGATGGAGGGGACCAGGGTGGGGGTGTGTCTGGGGCAGCCCAGTTCCAGGCAGATCGACAGGGGCATAGCTGAGTGACACTGAACTAGCCTGTAACCCTGGGCAGGATGGAGCTTGCCTCAAGCCCCCAGCACCTCTACATCCAGCACCCTGCAGGGTGAGGGGAGTGGCAGCACTCAGCTGCTCATTCCCTAACCTGACCCAGGAGGCAGCCACTGGTAATTCCTGGGTTGGTCCCTCACCCTGAGGGTTTGCTTCTCAGCAGGCCAACTTGGGACCTGAGCCTGGATTCCCAGCCTCCACCACTTCTATGGGGAGCCAGGGTCCTCCTGCACTTTGCTGAGGCCAGGGCAGAACAGTGATGCCACTGCCACTTCCTTCCTAGGTCCTGGAGGCATGGGGCAGCCAGGGACATCCACTAGAGCAGCAGTCCTTGTCAGCCACAACCAGAGAGCTGCCCCCAGCCCCCATATCTTTCTGTCCTGTATTTGGGGTAGGGAGATATGGTCACCCTAGTGAGTTGGTGATAGAATTGGAGATAATCAGTTCCCTGATTTAACTGTTAAATATGCTCCCCTTTAACAGTGCCTGATGGTGCTGATGTGTTAACTTATGAAAAAACGTTAGCTTTAAAAGAAAAAAAGTATATCTTATGTAGCACTGGACAATTGTCATTTATGCTCTTAGTTACAGACTAGTAGGTTTCTTTACCAATTTACCTCTTTAACTAGTTTACCATGGTTTTTCTAAATGTTTCTCTTTAGAGCAAAGCAAATGCTTGCATAGTGCTGCAAGCTGACTCTACAGCTATGTCTACACAGGCAGCCTCTGTCAACAGAGGTCACTGTTGAGAGAAAAACCTCAGCAATACCTCTGTTGATGGAGCACATCTACACATAAAAGCAGCTTGAAAGAGCAAGTCGCTCTCTAGACAGAGAGCAGAATGGCTGACTGGAAGCTCTGCAAGCAGGATTGCCCAGGGAACTGGAAGCCCCCTCTATTGACAGAACTGTCTACAGTCTTGGTGACAAACTCTCAACAGAGCTGAATGGTAACAGAGAGGGAGCCGTGCTAGTCTATACATTATCGAAACAAAAGCAGTCAAGTAGCACTTTAAAGTGCTTTTTGTCTCAACAGAGCTCTTTAACTATGTAGATGCTCCACAAGTTTTGTTGACAAAGGCTGCCTGTGTAGCTGTAACCTTGGGGTATGTCTACACAACACCTTTATTTGAAGTAAACTATTCTGGAAGAGCTATTCCATAATAGCTTGTTTGAAAATAATGCTGCTACACACAAAATGCATTTAGAAAGAGCACTTTAAATATTTCAAAATACATCTACACACATGAATGATATATTGAAATAGGGCCATTGGATGCACTGTGGCTTATTTTGAGATAGGGGTTGTTTAGAAAGGGAATAGAGCCTATTCTCTTTCAAAATTGGTGCTATTCTGTGCAGAATGAGGTTTACCAATTTTGAAATAAGTCAACTGATATTTCAAAATTATTTCAATATAGTGGCTGTGTTGTTTAGATGCAAGCATAGTTATTTTGAAATAATGGCTGTTACTTGAAAATAAGTTTGCTGTGTAGATCTACCCTAATTCTCTTGTCCATTACAGCTATTTTTTTCTGGGTGTAGTTTCTCTGAAGTCAATGGAATTACTTCCAAATTCTAATTCTGATAGGAAAACCAAGCCTGTTATCCATATTGCTGTTAAAATTAACTAAATTAGTGTCCCTTTTAACCTGTTCCATTTTAAGAATAAAGGCAGTAAATGGAAACATTTTACCATTCACAATATGGAGGATATCTGATTATTAAGCTTTTGTGGCTGATGAGCTGTAAGTCATACTATGAAAAATATATTGTCTGGAAATCATTCCACTGAATATTTTATTTTACTGGCAGTGTGCAGCAAAAAGAATTGAATCTTTAATCAATTTAATATTCTGTAACATGCTCTTGGTTATAATATATTAAATAGTAGGGATGAGGGAGGGAAGTGATATATAAATTTCCAGGATGCCATCAGAGATCAATAATTAGTTATTCAGTAAAATCAAATATGTGAAGTTTGGAGCCATTTTGTTTTATGAACTGATCCTTTCCCCACACATCCTCAAATACGACCATATAGGAGAGATTATTTCTCAGTATCAGGAGGGCTGACAGTTTCAACTTCTCTGCAGCCAACCATCTTCGCAAAAGAAGGTCAACAGGAGAGTTTCTCCCATCAACCTCCCTTACTCTTCACAAAATCAAGGAATATGGTATTCGACTGCCGACCCCAGATAGTTTGATTTTGCATATCTATACCAGGTACATGAAACCGAACGCTAGAAGACTGACTCTGACTGGGTCAATTTGCTGCTTAGGCTAGACACACCCTTAGAATCTCTGGACTCCGGGGCAATTTCCCGTTTTGCCCCCTATCTCCCCAGTCAATGGGCCTTCTCAGCATTATCTATGGAGTGTAGATATTCTCTGCTCCTCTGAGTACAGGAGAAAACAGCATTATAAAGGAAAGAGTGGGTTGAACAATATTTCTAATGGAGAAAATGGGTATGGGCAAGGCCAACTGTTAAAATACTGATGGGTCTTTATAATTTGCAGAGAGAAACAAAACTAAAGGTTTAAAGTGATGTTTCTATACTTCCTATCCCCTGTTAGCTTAGTTTCCAGTGCAGAGTTATTTCTTACCTGGCAATCATGGCTTTCAAGGCCAGAAGGGACATAGTTTGACTTCCTGCCTAACAAAGGGCATGGAATTTTGCCCAGTGTAATTCCTACATCAAGCCCATAAGTCTGAATGAAATCATGTATCTTAAATATTTTCTAGTGACTTGTGAATTAATGACTATCCTTAGTATAGTGTCTTTCAATGCTTTTTGTTACTTGAAAACGATGATGCTACATGCTCTACTTGAGGTTATTCAAGTTACTTATTTAAGCCCTGAGTCTTATAAATCTTCCCCTTCCCTGGAATATCCTGTATTTGTGTGTTTTTAGTTAAGTCTCATATCATTCTCGCTCCTTCTCGGTTTGGTCTCTGTTTTATGTATTACATATCTTTCCACAGTAACTTTATTGCACTGTAATGTTATCATTTTTAAAGGTTCATGGATAAAGAGTTAATTAAATGGACCCCACCAAGTCCCTTTTTATAGCTCCTTATATGGTTTTAGTAAATATCGGAAATTTCAGAGGTAGAAATCTCTGGGTTTGCACCCAGGGAAGCTTTAGAGAATAGACTTTAATGAGATATTCACCAAACACACTTGAAATTTTCCGCTCTTTTCATGTTGTGAATTGCTAGCAGAGAAGTTTGGGGGCACTATTGGTCTCCCACACTCTCAATGGGGACTGTTCAAAGGGTTTAGTGCTTCAGAAGATGCCAACTGAGTGACCCTTTTAAGTTTAGATTTAGGATTTGCTCCTCCTGAACACAATGGAAAAAGCATGCTTGAATCAAATAGAAGCAGGATCAGATCTTAATATCTCCCCAGAATTGTTCTTTTTACAGATTTGGTTTTTTTTTTTAAATTATTTTTTGGAATTGGTTGGGTTAGAGCACATTTATGGACATCCTGATATTAAACCAACCTACTTTGGGGAGCACCCTGAGCCTTGACTAAAGTGCATAATAGTGGGATAAGACTCTGCCCAGGACAGTGGTGTTTTGAAATACTTATATAAGAGGGGTAGCCGAGTTAGTCTGTATCTTCAAAAGCAACACGAAATCCTGTGGTACCTTATAGACTAACAGATATTTTGGAGCATAAGTTTTCATGGGCAAAGACCTGCTTCATCAGATGCATTAGTAGGGGTTCAAGAGGACGATCTAAATTTATAAGCTTATGAAAAGGAGGGAGTCCCAGTCAAGAGGAGGGCCAGAGTTGTCAAGGTCAGTTCAGTCTTGGAGGATGTTGCCCGTTATCAGCAGCTAATGTGGAGCTGTGAACATCAAGAGAGGGGAAACTGCCCTTCTAAAGGGCCAGCCACTCCAAGTCTCTGTTCAATCCTTGGTTGATGGTGTCAAATTTGCACCTGAATTGCAGCTTCAATTTTTCCTCTCTTGATGTTCATGTTTCCACATTAGCTGCTGATAGTGGGCCACATCCTCTGAGACTGAACTGACCTTGTCAATTCACGAGTCTATAAATTTAGACCCTCCTCTGGAACCACCACTCATGCATCTGACAAAGCAAGTGTTTGCTCATGAAAGCTTACGCTCCAAAATATGTTAGTCTATAAGGTGCCACAGGACTTCTTGAAATGCTTGGATCTCCTTGAAATAGGCTCATGATACTGAGGGCTGTACGTGTGAAATATAAATTTATTTCTTAAAATGCAGCCCAGGAGGATGCATATGTGTTGTTTGGAAAGGTATAACTTGATGCAATCCAGTGTAATGCAGAAACATAAAGCCATCAGATTTCCTATGAAGGCCAAAAAGACCTTCAGGCATCTATGGCAGATGTTATCCCCTGATTTTTCTGGCCTTCTTTTTACTGTGGAATTACATGATATCTGCTTTGCTGCTCTGCTGACTTTTAGACTAGCTGAGTGAGCTGGCTCTTCAAACAAAGCATTGATGCAGCAAATAAGGTTATTCAAGCAGGCTGTTCTGTGTGTAATACAGGAGCCCTATTGAAAATGGTTAAGCTTTTGAGATACATTTAAATGTGCAATGACAAATGGAAACATCATATAGTATAGTTCAAATAATGCAAAGGATCAGTTGTGAGCAGCCTCCTGGGGGGAGGGGGGAGTCTAACTTGCATTCTGACTAATGGAGTAGCTTTGAGTGCATTACATTGCCTTGTTACATCTTTGTCAGCTCAACCACACAAAGGGCTGAACTTCATTGGAAAGAAAACAGATGCTGCCTCTGAATTACACTCTTCACTAAATAAACCAGCATGTATCTTTTTATGTGTCGGGGATTTTTATCTCTAGGACATAATCGCCCCTGTGTGTCAGGGGAAACAAGCCTCTGGCTGAGGTAAAATCTATACAGGAACATGGGCAAACTAAAAGCTTATAGGCCGCCATTTTGTGGCCCCATCCATGGCCATTTTGGGGCAGTTAGTTTCCCCGGTAACTTGAATCCACAGAGCTAGGATCCAAACAGGGCTCTCTGATGGGTCTAAGGGAGCGGGCTTCTGCCAGCTTCTGGAAGTTTCGACCAAGAGAGAGGACCTAGTTGAAAACCGTGGACAAAATCATGAATATTAAAATCAGCTAATGAATCATGCATGAGAACACTGAATATAAGGCAGCGCAGTACAGCACTCAGAGGAGTCGAGTCGGTCAGTCAGTCTGGGGCGGGGTTTGTCTACCTGAGAAGATCACAGAAGCCTTTTCGAAGAGCTCCAGTCTTTTCGAAGAGCTCCGGTCTTTTCGAAGAGCTCCTGATATTCAAAGAGCTTGTAAATCACTGCCAGCACTGCCTAGCAGGGTCCGCCCACTGTGGTAATAGTGTACTGGCTTTTGCCTCAGCAGCCCTGAGGTGGATTAGACAAGTGGCGAACTGGCCTCGTCCATAGGACGTGGTACTGCGTACTTGTCTGGTGAAACCCAGGGCCTGTCAGCCAAAGGCGGCAAGCGGGCTCTGAGGCGGATCGGCTGGGTGGCGAACTGGCCTCACCCCTAGGGTGAGGTACTGCGTACCCAGCCGTTGAAACCCAGAGCCTGCCATCGTCAGCGATATCCCCGCTTCTGCCACGCCATTGCACTCAAGCCGCGCACCAATCATCTCACCGGACTGGACAACCAATCAGACGTGACCTTCAACCCGGACTAGACACCTGATTCGTCAGACACATAAAACCAATACAGCCTACGGCTCAGCCGGGCTTCACATACAGACTCATACATATACTAAGAGACATTGGTAGGCACCAGGACCCCTTACGGGGGAGTGAGGGAACGTAACCTTCGCTGTGTCTTCCCTCGACGGCGGGAGGGCAGTGCCTGGGGGCCTGACCCCATACGGCCGGGCCTAACTAGCCTACGCTATATTTCAAAGCCACACTTGGTTAAAATCGTTATATTGGTAAATTGTTATATTAGTAGTTATATAGATTGTTAGTATTAGATTGTTAACTGCATAGACTACTTAATGATAAGACTGTTTTAAATGAATAGATAACAAATATTTCCCCTTCACTGCTCCCTTGTATATTCCTCCCGAGTGGGCAAAAGCCCCGGGAAAAGACTGGGGTTATGGAGCCGACTGTGGATAAAAGAGACCCGGCGGCTTCCACCTCTGGTCACTTGGACCGGGGTAGCGTCCCGGTCCAGATTCCCCTCCCTTTCTCCCACTTCCACCCTAACTGTCATACCTTCTTTTCGAGGATACTTCTGGATTCCAAGATGGATTACATGCTTATAGTAGTAAGTTGAATATAGTTAAAATTAGAGTTTAAGAATTGGTTTAGTTGTATAGTTAAAATTAGAGTTTATGAACTGGTTTATGTGTTTACTTTACTGTTGTTGTTGTATTGTTGCATGTTGTTATTTGTGTTAATAAAGTTCTTGTTAAAGATACTCTGAACCGGTGTTGGTGTCTTCCCTCTCTGATTGGGTACCTGCCTGCCAGGGGAGGGTGGACCTTAGGTGGAGTTCCATTGCTCCTTTAAGTGACTGTGTTGCTCCTCCTGCCAGTGGGTGGTGGGATGACCCCCCTTTTCTTCGAGGACCCTGGGTTCTGGCCCCGGCTCGCCCGCGCTGTAATTGGCTACTAAGTCGTGGGGGGAACCACCGAGCGCTGTCATTATGGAACAATCCAGACTTTGCAATGCAAATACTACCTAAAATGACAGGACAAGCTCAGCTTGGGGGTGGGGAAACAAATTACTATATTTAAATATAATGGATTTTTTTTTAATTGGGAGAGGAAAAGAAATTTTCTTAAATCCCCAAGTGAAGAAATAAAAATAGGCCATGTCTTCAGTTGGCCTAAATCAACATAACTTCATTAAAATGATATACTAGCTGAGGGTCTGGCTGGTGAACATCAGTAGAAATAAGATCTAAACTTTTTTTTAGCAATAATGATATAGGTAGAGATTTAACTCAAACTCATGTACTCCAGGTGGAGTATAGCTCATGTACAAGTCTCCTCCAGTTCAGTCTGTCTCAGCACAAAACTTCTAGCTGATTCCAGGAGTACCCCCAGTTATTGCTCTTCAGGCTCAGTAGATCTTCTCCAGGTTGTCTGAGGTCTTCCTTTTTTGGATTTTTGTTGTAGGTTTCATTTGAGAGCTTGGTGGACTATGCTGGATGATGGTTTTCTGAGAGAGTGGTGTAGATATCCCCACTTTCTGCGCTTGATTTGAATGGCAACTGGTTCTTGTCCTGCCCCATTCCAAAGCTAATCATTTGTGACCAAGTCTTGCCATTTGATGTGGAGGATGTACCTCAGGCATCTCATTATGAAACCCATGCATAAAATTGCAAATGTGTGACACATTGAAAATGCATTGTTGTAAGTGTACATACATACCCAATATTATAAGGGGAGCCTAGCTTTGAATTTTCATGAGATCCTGTTGTGAGGAGATATTATTGTCTCCATATACAGAGATCAGCATTTTAAAAAGTGTGTTTTTGGCATCACTCACATAATGGTAAATATTGATAGTCTGTCCACATTAAGAAAAGCTCAGTATTGCTAATATTGGATGAAGGCCTATAATTTAAGGGAAAAGGCAGCAATTTTAAAGTGATTACATTCTAAGTATGGTGAAATAAGTGCACTATCTCAGATAACATTGTTGGTTACTTGATATTGTGATGGCTTAATTATCATGTCATTCATAAATTCAACCTGCAGATTATTGGCTTTTCTTTGTACTTTTTGAATACCTTTTCTAAACACCTCTGATGATGATACAACATGGAACATTTGTTAAAACTGTAGATATTGTGACCAAAGCCTCAGCTGATATAAGCTGGCATAGCTCTGTTAAACTCAGTGGAGCTATTCTGTTTTTTTAAGCACCAGTTAGGTTGTTTCAGATAACTAATCAGGACCATAGCCAAAGTACATTCCTGCTGTCATCTTGTGATGAGATGGGTGACACCCAATCTGCTTGTTAGATTTTTTTTTTTTTGGTTCGTCGTTATAGCCTGGTAAGAACCTGGACAAATAGATACATTAATAAAAAGCACTTTTAATGAACACAATGTTTAAATCTGAGCCTAGATTTCAGAATAGCTATTGGGCTGAATACCAATCAGGCATTCCTATAAACTGTCCTACAGAGTGAGGTGCATTTATGTGGAAGAAAAGTAGGTGTTTTTATGTGACGTAGTGAATGAGTTTGCCAAAACAGTATGCATCACTCATTCCCATGATTTTTGCTTGTTATTCTTTAAATAATGGCTGTTCTTAGGTTTCTGCAAACATTGGATCATAAATTTGCAGGCCTTACTCAGCTGAAATGCTTACTGACCTCATTGTCTCCAGGAAAAGAGATGCTGAAGAAATAGAATGTTCTTCCCCTCCCAAAAAATAGCAACATTTCATGATGAGTTTTCATACCAAATCAGAGATGGAAGTTGAAATATTCAAAAATTCATATGACAAATATTTGAGAGTGTTGAAATATGAAACATATTCTTGATCAAAGCAATTTGCCATTACCAAATGACATTGTTTTGAAACTACAGGGCTATAAATACTAATAATACAGTATTTCTTAGTTTGGATTCAATAGTTTGAAAGGATTTTTAAAATCATAGGAATCTACTTTTTGACAAAAGCACATTCTGTAAAGCACAAAATTCAAACAGCTCCATCTATGAGTAATGATAGCAGGACTGGAGCTTCCAAAACCAGTTCAGAAAGGACATATGTACATAACTTTGAGCACACATATAGTTCCTTGGCTTCAAGGTCTTTTTGTCCTAAGATTTACAGCCCACTGTGTTGATGCAGTACTGTGATACTGGGATTAGACTCTGTGTAGCAAATGAAATTGCCTGGTGTTAATCTACTCTGAATTTTATAATTCTAATTTTTATTAAGATTGAATCATAGAATACTAGAACTGGAAGGGACTTCAAGAGGTCATCAAGTCCAGTCCTGACCCTCACAGCAGGACAAAGCACCACCTATATCCGTGTTAGATATTGATCTAACCTGTTCTTAAATATCTCCAATAATGGAGATTCGACAACCACTCTAGGCAATTTATTCCAGTAATTAACCACCTGACAGTTAGGAAAAAATTCCTAATGTCCAATCTAAACCTTCTGTGCTGAAGTTTATGCCAATTGCTTCTTGTCCTATTTTCAGAGGCTATGGAGAATATTTTTTTCTCTTTCCTTGCTATAACACCCTTTTAGATACTTGAAAGCTAATATGTGCCTTCTCAACCTTCTATTTTCCAAGCTAAACAAACCCAATTCTTTTAATCTTCTTCTCTCATATGTGATATTTTCTAGATCTTTAATTGTTTTAGTTGCTCTTCGCTGCACCCTTTCCAACGTCTCCACATCCTTCCTATATTGGCGGCCCAGAGCTGGATACAGTACTCCAGTTGATGCCAGTGCAGAACAGAATGGAAGAATTACTTCTTGTGTCTTACTCCGAACACTCCTGTTTCGGTCACTCCTCACAAAGCCTAAATAGGATCAAGGGAGGAACATCTTCAGGGGCGTTTTTGTCTCCTGAGGTCTGATTAATTTTGTCCATTTTCTTCTCCTGTTATAAGTCTTGTCATATGAATAAGAATGTATTATAAAAGGGGAACATTAGATGTAATAATTCTCTGACAACTTATTCTTGTGACAGAGCGTAATGAAACCTGACAATGGTGTAAATTTATCACATTCTTGTGACAATCTTTATAGTGTGATGTTATGCTTTTATTTAAGACTTCTAAGTCACATTATTCTGTTTAATTCCAATCATTGATTAAAGGAATCATTTCCCTTGAGAGAATTGTAGAAGTTCTCATAGATCATCAATTCCACTTACACAGGCAGCAGACTGGCTTTAGTATTTTCTTCCTCTCCAACACCAATATTCTTCTCTTTGAATCTTTCATTATCACCCATGTCTCACATCTGTACAACATGGTGATGAATACACGTTTTCAAGATGCTCAGCTTTGTTCCTAAGCTAATCACTTTGCTTTTCCATATCTTATCCATTGCCTTTAAACTCGTTCTTGCCTTCACCATTATAGTGGCTGTCAAAACAAAAAGCAGTCAAGTAGCACTTTAAAGACTAGCAAAATAGTTTATTAGGTGAGCTTTCATGGGACAGACCCACTGCCTGAAGAAGTGGGTCTGTCCCACGAAAGCTCACCTAATAAACTATTTTGCTGGTCTTTAAAGTGCTACTTGACTGCTTTTTGTTTTGATAGTGTATAGACTAGCACAGCTTCCTCTCTGTTACTATTATAGTGGCTATTTTCTTCTTACAGTATAGATCATAAATCATGTTGCTCCCCAGACATGCAAACTTCTCTACATTCTCTAGTTCAATCCCATCTACACTGATCTTCCTTCCTATTTCCTTATCTCCAAATACCATTATTTTTGTTTTATCGATGTTCATCACCAGTTCGTACCACTTCCCTTTGTTGTTTAGCACCTGCACTATTCTTGCTAGCTTCTCTTCTTCTTCCTCAATGATAACTATATTATCTGTGATTCTCAAGATAATTCTCATCCTATGCACTGATATGCCTCCTACCTTTTCCTTGATCTTGTCCATCACTCCCTCTCTAGGTGCATGATGAAGATACTCGGTGATATCAGATCTCCTTGACTCATACCTCAACTCATTCTAAACCAACTTCCCAACTCTTCTCATATTCTCACTGCTGCCTCTGCATTGTGGTTGAGATCCTTCAACAACCATATCAGTCTGCTATCCACTCTGTACAACTCCAACACCACCCACATCACTTTCTGATCTATACTGTCAAATGCCTTCTGAAAATCGACAAAGCAATTGTAGATTCTTGTCCTTCTTTCATCTAGCTTTCTCTGTTATCAATCTTAATGCCAATATCTGCTGTATGTTACTTTTATCTTTTATGAATCCTGCTTGCTCATCCACAAGATGTTCTATCTGTGATCTCAGTTTCTCCATCAGTATCCTCAGCTCCTTGCCTACATGGCTCATTAGGGCAATTGTTCTGTAGTTCTTGCACTCCAAGGTGCTTCCTTTCTTGTTTATTGCCACTAGCACAGATCTTGTCCCTTCCTTAGGTGCCTTCCCTTCTTTCCATGCTCTATTACATAGTTGGTGTATTTCCTGAATTTTACTTCCTCTGCTGTATTTGATCATCTCTCCCATGCTCTTATCATTTTCAGGGCTCTTGCTGATCTTTAGACGTTTCACTGCTCTTTGCACTTCCTCCCTCGAAATTTCGGTCTCACTCTGGATGCTTGGCAGTGATATCTCTTTCAGGTCTTTGATAAGTCCCTCTGAGATGCTCAAATCCAACTGTGCTTTGAACAGATGGGTGCAATATCTCATCCATCGCTGCACAACTTTCTTTCTTGTTCATGAGCACCTCATTCTTCTTGTCTTTGATTGCCATTTACATCATCTGCCACTGCCTATAGATTATTCGTAATAATCTTATTCACCTTCCTGGTCTTACAATTATGGCAATACCTCTCTATATTTTTACAGTGCTCCTCTAACCATTTTGCCTTATCCTTTCTGGCTGCTTTCCTTAACTTATTGCATTTCAATCTGTACCGCTGTTCTGCCCTCTCAGAAACATCCCTGCTGATCTTCACCACACTCTTTTCTTTGATCATCTTCAGTGTCTCCTGCTTAATCCACTTCTTACTTATCTTCTTTTCTGGAACAGTCTGTTCAGTTACCTATTCTATCACTATGGCTATCCCTTGGACTCTTTTATCTAGGTCTTCCTCTGTGCCTGCATTCCTGGTTTTCTCTATGGCTGGGTCTACATGAGCCCCTTCCTTTCGAAAGGGGCATGTTAATGAGCGGGTTTGAAAGATGCTAATGAGGTGCTGCCATGAATATGCAGCACATCATTAGCAGAATGGCAGCCGTGGTGATTCAAAAGTGCAGCTTTTGAATTGCGTGCCGCCCATGGGAATAAGGGGACTTCGAAGTAGGCAGGGTCCTTTCGAAAAGGAGCCCTGTTGGAACGAGCTGCGCGGCAGCGAGGCGCATCAATTTCGAAGTGCCATGGCCACTCGCATGCTAATGAGGGGCGGAATATGCATTTCAGAGCTTCATTAGTAAACTTCGAAATGGCCATTTGTGTGGCCATTTCAAAGTTTGGGGCTAGTGTAGACGTAGCCCTGGTGGGTAATTCAGGTTTATGAATATTTGGCAAAGATCTTGTAGTTTTTGTTCTCTGTCAGTAGGATCACAGCAAATGCGATTGTACCTAAGGGCTTGACTGTAAACAATGGATCTAGTTACATGTGCAGGATGGAAGCTAGAAGCATGTAGGTTAGTACAGCTATCAGTGGGTTTCCGGTAGAGTGTGGTACCAATTAGGCCATCCTTGATTTGTACTGTAGTGTCTAGGAAATGTATCTCTCATGTGGAGTAATCTAGGCATAAATTGATGGTGGGGTGCAGATTGTTAAAGTCCCTGTAATAGCCATTACCATACCACTGAGGCCCTTTACATGCAGTATTCCTCCCTTTGTCACACACTTCACTGTGTGCTTTCTGTGTGATTGCTGCAGAGAGGAGTAAATGCACATTGAAAAGTGGGAATGGTCTGTTGTAATCCGAGATGGAATAAATTTGTATGCACTTAGTAAAAACAATTCACAATAATCACATTCAGTATTAACTCATGTAGTTACATATACCTATTTGCTGCTATTTGAAAATGAGGACAGATAGGGCATGTCTACACTACTGAGTTATTCTGGAATACCTTTTCCAGAATATTGCTTCCAGAATATTGGAATACCTTTTCCAGAATATTTCCAGAATAAGCTTCCCCATCTTTGATATTCGTAGTGATCTCAGACAAGTCACTTCATAGACACTTGCAGTAAGTATTCCTTCCTACCCTTCATCCCTGCCCTAGCAGATTTGTCAATTTTCATTTCTTTTTTTCCACGTGTTACATATTTGTCATTCCAGTTCATTTTCAGCACTAATTCCAGATCTGAAGAAGTGGGTCTGCTGCACAAAAGCTCATCACCTAATACATTTTTGTTAGTCTTTGAAGTGCTACATGGCTGCATTTTTGTTTTATTCTGGAGTTGTTGTTCTAAAATAAGCTGTTCCAGAATAACATGTCTACACTACAGGGAAGCCCCCAAGAATAAACAAAATTTATTCTGAAATAATGTGTCCACAAACACTAGAGCCTCTTTCAGATTGCTTCCAGAGACTCTAATCCAAAATGCAATGCCTATGCAGCAGCTTTGTTTTGAAATCAGCTGTTCCAGAATAGCTTATTTCAAAACAGTCCCTATTCCCCGTATATACAGCCCCTATTTTGAAATACCTATTTTGAAATAGGTACTATTGCTTGTGGAATTAGGTTTCACAATTTCAAAATAAGACAACTGCAATTTTGAAATTATTTTGAAATGGTGATTGTGTTGTGTAGATGCTCACAAAATTATTTCAAAATAGCAGCCATTATTTTGAAATAACCTTGCTGGGTAGACATACCCGTGGACACCTGAACTTCCAGGTTATGTCTATACTAGAGCAATATGTCAACAGAAGTTTCTGTTGGAAATATCTTCTGACAAAACTTCCGTTGACAGATCATGGTCAGACTGCCAAGAGGATCCAAAGAGCATGACTGCCTGGCTGCTCTCTCTCGACACAATGGCCAGCCAGAAGCACAGCAGACAGGGTTGCCCAGTGTCCCAGAAGCCCTGTCTGTTGACAGAGGGCCCCTGGAATCTGCAGACCAGTTTTCTATTGATTTTACTATTGACAGAACACCTTGGGAATGTGGATGCACCATGGGTTTTGTTGACAACACTCTAGTGAAGACATAGCCCTATTGAGGCAGTGACTGTCTTAAATTTTTAAAATTTTAATGCTTTCCTTTGCTAACAGAGGCTATTGTCCAGCAAAAAAATTTATAAAGGTATTTTGTGTGTGTGTGTGTGTGTGTTTATTTCGGAGTCTCTGACTCTTTGCAATACTGCCTATTATATACACTGAGGAAATAATGTCCCAGTAGTTCAAAGCTCCAAAATTTGAAGCTCCTCTAATGCTCTAAAAGTTAAGACTTGTGCTCACATTGGGTATGAGGGCTAGCTAATCTGAATGGCTATGTTGTAACAATAATAAAAAGAATGGGACTCATATTGCTGCAGGAATCACCACGCTGTTGCAAGTCACTGAACACCGCAGCTTTGAAATGGGCAACACTCAGGAAATTTGAAATTGAAGAAATATACTATGTTGAGGAGAGTGAAACAATTATTCTTGTCTTAATGTAAAAATATCACAGATTCCTTTGTTATAGGCTAAAATGTGGAATATTTAATAAAAATGGTGAAAGAACCCAAGTACACTATAAATTTTTGAAAAGTACACTATAAATTCCATACTTGTAGATAAGAAATGTGACCTATTACTATTTCACTTGCCATGATGAGTGACAAGAATTCCCAGATTCACATCAGGTCTCGAGTACTTTATTCCAAGAGCACTTATCCACAAATGCTGTCTATAAAATGTATTATGTACATCTGTTAAATTCTCTGACAGTTAATATGTTCTCACTTGCATTGGAGATTGGCAATGTTTGCTGCTGCTTGGAAATTAACTTAAATTTTCTCTCTTTTCTGTGGTGGGGGAGGGGGTGGAAATTTATAATTTTATCAGTATCCTTCCCCTTCAATTTATTCCGCTTCCCAGATGGAATGCATATCCCTGCTTTGGCACCAGCCTGCATTACAACTGAATACAACAACGAAAAGGGCCACTTTTCAATGGTTATGCAAGCTCTAATGGATGACAGAATGGTTTATTGATGACTCTGTGTGCTGGTTGAGGAGGCGCATGCCACAACTGTCTTGAACACAGAACTATTCAAAATCTGTGTATAGGAATTTTCTTTGGTAATTAGTGGAATACCACTAGCAATGTGGAAATATCACCAGTGATTCTGGTGAGCTAACCTGGCTCTTTCTACACTTCATGAAGCCATGCATTGGCCACCTTGGCAGTGTCAAGACAAAATTTCAGCTACTGGATCAGTAGGCGCAGAATGACTGTGGAACCATATTTTCAGTCGATTAAGAGTCAGGGGTATTGTCTCCTTTCTAAATTAGATCTCAGTAAGTAAAAATCCCTGTGGTTATAGATCTGTATTGGGTACTTCATAAGTTATGGAGGCAAAGGGAGAGAAGCTACTGCTAGGGTGGAGGGGTAAAATGGGATTATTGCTCAATTTGAACTCTCAGATTCCAGAGCTATTAGAGCGCAAATTAGACCTGTATGTTTGAGAGAGGGCTCATCTACACTGCAAATTTACATTAGCGTAGTTATGCCTCACAGGAGTATGCCAGCCTAATCCTCCTGGAACAGCAGATCTGGCTCCCAGGTCTTCCTGTAGCATTAGGCTGACAGAAGAATTTGTTTCTCAACCTAGCTACCTCTTCTCAGGGAAGTGGATTAACTACATGGAAGGAAGGACCCCCTCCGATCACTCTTGTGAGTGTTTACACTGAAGCACTGCTGTGGTGTAGTGGTGCTGCTGCTGTTTTTTATGTGTAGACATACACAGAGGTTTTAAGGTTCATTTTCAAAATCTGCCACAGTAATGTTCTGTCTTGAAAGACATTATGTGCTATTTTTGTTTCCTGCTGGCATCTGTACTATTATGCCTGCTGCAGAGCTGAAATACTGCTGGGCCTGGAGCTTCTTCTGCCGCTACAAACTCTGTGGTGCTTGATGTACTTCTGTAAATACGGCTGGATGTTTTCCTGCAGCCATGAATTCTGCATTGGTTGGTGTGCATTTGGAAGTACAGCTTAATTTCTTCGCTGCCGTTAAGTATTCTGTAATATATTGTAAAAGCCTAGAAACAAAACTTTGAGTGGAAAAAGACAGTGCACAAAATCAAAGCACAAACAAAAACATACACTGTGATAACAAACTTCAGACATTGCCTTTCTGATAGGAATTTTAACATTTATGTTGTTTAACCCAGCCCTGAGATGTGGCTGAAGCCTTCTCCTTTACCACCTCAGAGGACTTGGTTATTGGCTCACCTGAAAAGATACCCGGAGCTTCCACGCAATGAAACCCCTCCCACGGCCAAGAACACGAAGGGCTTGTGCCTTGGAGACATATTCAATACCTAGGAGCCTAATACGGAAGAGAGTCAAGAGGAGACATAAAATAACTATCATAATTGCAGAGTAATAAAAACCATATTCAGGCCTTCATTAGGTATGGGGATCTCAGGACAGAGGACAGTAGAAAAAGACAAAATTACCACAGAAACTTTACTCCTCCCAACACTTTTGTTAATACATGCTACCCTGTTTCCTCCCAGTACTTGCATAGGCAAATAGTGAGTTTAGGCTCCAGTTTTGTTGCTGTCTTGAAACACAATATTAAAAATAAACCACCAAGATTGTTGGTACAAGTAATTGCATCAAGTGGTGGCTCGTGACTGTTTTTTGGCAGGTGAAGTACAAATCCCAAATAATTTATTAGCAGCCCCATCCATTATATAAATGAATAGCTTTTAAAAGCTTTCTTATTTATAGTGAAGTAGCAGCAGGTAGACCTGGTAGCCAGATTCTCCACTACTCCTGCCACGGACTGGCTTGTGGGACAAAACATGACACAGGCCAAGGACTTGTTGATGGCACTTCACAAGCAAGGCCTACTCTCAAGGTGAGGAGGCTAGAAATGCCCAGGCTGCTTCCCCACGCCCTGAAAAACTCCCTGTATAAAGTATCTCCTGGGTGTGGTAAATTTCCACAGGGACTTCCTGAGACATCATAATTAGCTATACTAAGATTTGAGCCTCATGGAGTACTACATTCTCTGAACTTTCTGGCAGGGGTTTGCTACTGGAGAGGACGGGTTGTAACACTTCAAGCAAAGCACAAATGGTCCTTAAATTTGCATATATTCATCAAAAACAATGAGGAGCCCTATGGCAACTTATAGATTAAAATATTTATTTGGACTTTTGTGGGTAAAAACACCTTCTCAGGTGCATGATTGATAATTTCAGAGATAGTGAATATACATACACACACACACATGCAGTAAGGTTTCATAGTATGTGAACCTAGAGTATGCGACCCCACTCTTACACAGCTGACCCTGAGTCCTATAGTAAACCCTGGAAAACCGTGATTTCCAGTTGTGCTTAACTTGCTCCCCTCCAGCCCCGGCTCAACCCCGCAGTTTTCAGACTGAAGAAAGGTAACTCCTGGGACCAATCCTATTAAACCTAGTTATAGATGATCTGGAGAAAGGGGTGTAAAAAGTGAAAGGGAGGGCCCTGACTTCCCTCACTCACAGAGCTCACACAGAGATTGCTACCCATTGTTAGAGCCACTATACCACACTGCCCTGTGGAAGGGGCCTCATTGACTCCGGCTGCTAGGCCACACTGCCCTGTGAGAAGGAGATTGTAGTCCTAAACTGCGGGCCCAGGCTCCCTGGCCTGGTATGAGGTGAGGGAGACATAAACCCCCATTTTTTCCCCCACTGGGGGTGTTCACCCCTTGACAAACGTGAGTAGTGAAACATGGGAATCTTGAGTCCCAGCTGATTGTCTCTGCGTTTGAAATGTAACTTACCTGTCTCTCTGTTACTTTGCATATTTCTATTATGGCAAATAAGCTATACTTCTAAATGTCATTAGTAATAAAATTCTGAAGATGTAACATATTAAAGTGTAATGTAGTGTAATTTAATTACCAAATTGCTCTTTAACTCATTGTTTTATAAGCTGTGTTTTGTAGTGTTGGCTGGGACCAAACCTCGGAGCACTTTTCTGTACAAATGAGTATGTCTCGTTAAAGGGCCTGGCATAAAATAAGTACTGTCCCAAGCCTCCACCCACAATTCTCATTTGATTCTATCCACTCCTAGGAGTGGACAGGCAGCTGTTCCTATAACCTTTCGGTTAATCCAGAAATACCCAAGCAATACCTGAAATCTAATGAAAGCACGTCCTGAAGTTTTCATCAGAACAAAACAGCAGAAATGTAGCACTTTAAAGGCTAACAAAATGATTTATTTGGTGATGACCTTTAATGGGACAGATCCACTTCATCAGATCAAAGTTTTCATGCCACTCAGATGAGGGTTCAGATGATTTGGATAAGTTTCTGATAAGCATCTACAATATTTAGGAGCTTGCTTTAACCATTCATCAATCCTCTTCAAGATTGTCCATCACTAGTGCTTACTGTCTGTTACCTATTTTCTTCTTCCTCCTTTCTCTTTTTTTTTAACCCTCCATTTAATGTTAGATGCATCAGTAGATATGATTTTCTCATTGCTGTCTCCTTCCTCATTCTAAACTCTCCCTCAGGGCTTCTGCATTTCTTCTTCATCTCTGAACTGACTTATTGTTTACAGACCATGATCTTCCAGTATCCTCTGTTCCTTGTCCACTGCATCTTCCGCCATGGATTAAATTCCTGTCACAAAGCTAGTAGGTAAAGTGAGAAATGGTTTAACTCATGTCTGGCTGTTAAATGAAATGGTACTAAAATGGAGTTTACTCATTGTCCATTGACAAGTTTATGATCTTTTAAAATTAATTATATGGAAGTTAAACCTGAGAGGCATTTATTTTATTTAGAGCTCTGAAGTCTTCTGACATTTAATGATACATTTGTGAATGTAATTATATTGTTTGTTCTTGTGTTTTGTTATCCAATGGAATTTTTCTTCCAACCATAATACATGCTCTTTATTTTCATTTGTCCTTCTACCTAGGTGTCCTGACTTCAGAAAGCCACTGTACTTAAAAACAGCTACCAGAATTCTAAAATTGCCTGTTGCCTTGGTAATCCCAATGCATGGGTACTTGCTGATTATCTGTATTTGAGAGCTGCATTGTTCACAGTATGCCGCCTCTGCTATGTTTAATGTGAGATAATGGCAGCCCGAAAAATTCCTTTTATTCCCAGCTTTTCCATTTTGTACAGGAGCGCTTTTTCAGTCAGCAACTTTTATGATAAACTGTGAACTTCTGAGTAGGTGGCTATTACTTTTGACCCCACTTCTGCCAACCCAAATGACCTAGGATCGCACCATTGAAGAACTGAGGAGAATGAATTAGAAGCTTGCAAATGAGACTGGTGGGATGGACTTATCATATACATAATAAAACTCCTTTCTTTGTGTGTGTGTGTGTGTGTGTGTGTGTGTGTGTACAAATTAAATAAGAAAGGGAGACTTCTAGTTTTGGGTCACACAATATATAATTTGCAACAATGGATGACTTTTGGGCACTGCTTATAATACATGTCTGGTATCTAGAGTGACTAATTTCTTCTAAATAGATGGATGCCATCTTGAATATTATCATAAGGACTCTGCCACAAAGTCCTCACTTTCCAGAGGTTTTTTGTTTCAGGTATGTAGGCTCATTTTTCAGTGTTTAATATGTGCACACTTTAGTGCACAACCTGTGCAGAAAAAGAGCTCTTGTGGCTCCTGGCTAGGCGCAGTGCATAGCATGGCACAATGTGTGAGATGTTCAGAATGATGGCCACAACAGTTTGAAGCTGAATGTGTGGTCCACGCTAGCTTTGCTTATGGCATCTGCATGGATAAACAGTGAAAAGATGTGTGAAATTGCTGCTGTTGCTTTCCAGCTGGTGAGGATGAGATAAGGGCTCTGCCACTGACAGGGCCCTGGTTTGGGATGCAATTGAGTTGGGTGGGCCTACGTCCACCTCAGCAATCCCAACTCTGGGGTGCCAATGCTCCCACTCTGAAGGCCAGGAGACCTGTGCTATGCTGCGTGACCTCTTAAATGAGCCAGTGCACGACTGTGGTCTTCATCCCTGTCTTACTCAGAGGCCAGGAAACCTAGATTGCTGCTGAACTGGCTCTGGCTGATGGTGAGGACAAAGCCTCTGGTTGCTAACAACCCACCCAACCTGAAGGCTAGGGTACCTGGACTATTAAACTCTGACTTCAGTAGAGATATCTAAATCACCTTTTGTAGGCGAGATTCCAGAACACTTCAGTGAAGAGGCATGTCCCCCCACCACTCATCCACTGATGCTGAGCGGTGACAGTAAGTTACATTAGTGGGAACTATATTTGAGTGCAGGCTGTTAGAGTTCAGTTGGTGTAAGCTACTTTATGTTGACATAAATCTGTATTTTAGGCAAGGCTGCCTTCTGTAAACTATAGAACATAACCCAGACAGAGAATTTCTTTCATTGTTTGCACGAGGGAACATAAAGCACATGAACTTTTGATTTTTTAATAGCTTTGTTAATTTTTCCCCTCTTCTTGAAAATTGTACAAACAGTGGTGTGACAGTTAGTACCTTTGGGGTGCAGTCTGGAGCTGGGGTACCACTGAGCTAGGATTCACCAGTCTGAGATCCCTCTTTCTGCCCTGAGGTGACAAGCTGAAGATCTACTCCTGCATTCAACATAGGCAGGGACATACCCAGCTGCAGCTGAATTCAGACTCTGGGCAGACTCTTCATGAAATAATAATAGAAAGGCTATAGCCAAAATACCCCACACTCAAGCCCTGGAGCTGTTTTGCCCTGGTCAAAAACCTATCCAGTATGAATATAGTACCCGGTTTGCCCCTCCATTGATGTGGAAGGACAATGAACACCAGCCCTTGCTACCCGACTGGAGATTTTCCCAAGATACTTCACTCAACAGTCCACTGTCTAAAATAAAACATAAAACATGTTTATTAATTACAGAGATTTTAAGTGATGGCAAACTGTGGAAAACAGGTTACTGAGGAAATTACGCAAACTGTCTTACACACTAGATAAGATTTGTATGAAGCAGTGTCTCATCCAATTAGTGCAAGCTGGTTAGCTTTTTCATGCACTGGCTGGCTTCCTCCTTGCCCATGTAAAGCCAGAACTTCCTCCACTTCAATCTCTGTTGTTCAGGTGTTTCTTGTATGGGTAGTGAAGCTAAGTGATTATTATCATTTCCCCATCTTTAATAATCTCTCCATAAGATGGGACTCCCTTTGTTCCAAACCTAGTTGGTAGAAAACCACTGTATCACATGGTCTGGTCACATGCCCTCGCATGCCTTGCAGAGTCATAGCAGCCATTATTCTTAGGTTTACCGTGGAGCTCATGGATGTAATGGATTTTGTGACTTTCCACAATCTCTGTCACTACTACAGCGGCCAATCTGGCTAACCCAAGGACAGCTCAAGCAGCTGACTCCGAGACCAGGTGTTCAGAAGGTGCTGGGACAGCCACATCAGCCACTGCTGGGCCCCTCTGCAACCAGTAGTGCCCCCTTGCAGCTGGTGCTCTTGGCCTTGGGGCATTCCCCCTACACCACCTAGGAGCAACCTCCCAAGACACAATCAGGGTATTTATAATGTAAATCATGGAGAGGTGACAGGCCATGAATTTTTGTTTATTGCCTGTGACCTTACCATGTGTTTTACTAAAAATACCTGTGACCAAATCATAGCCTTACCCTAGGCTGTCTGGAGCATTCTCAGAAATGCCCCCCCACATGGGGAGATACGCTTCTCCTAATACCTATTGTTTTCTTTAATGACCATTCCTTTGATAGGTCCTTGTCAATCAGCTTTCTAGACTAAGCAAGATGCTTTTAGTGGGGTCGCTCAGGTGTAACTGCATTTGAAAAACAAGTGTAAGCAATATCTTAATTCCACATTTAAAAAAAAACACATCCATATAAGTAGGATAATCATGTGCAAGTCATAACTTCTCCAATGATCCCTCAGAAGATATCTTCTGTTCAAGATACATCATGGCTATATCATAATTATGTTAGTACTACCCCTGTGATGCTTCTAGAGCACAGCGTGTCACAAATATTTTCCTAAATTTTGTAATCAAGTGCTGGGAATAGAGCATTGTGGTAGATGGATTTCCTTTTAGAAACATAAACAATGTTAAATGAGATGAAATTATTCGACCAATTAGTTTTCACTTTTTGATCCAAGCTCAGTAATTAAATGGATTGCTTTTGCTTTAAATTAATGAGAATTATGTACCCCAATCCCTTAGCAACTTTGAAAATGCAATCCTTAATTTGTTCTCTCTGTGAGATAGTCTAGTTGTGCTTACACTGGTTTTTGTATTTCCAGTGTCAGGGTTTTTCTTTTGAAATCAAAGTGTGTAACTCAAATTGTTCTTGTTTTATCTTTTGATATTCAATTTTAAGACTTTTGTCCTTATGTGTGTGGTGTTTGGAGCAGGAAGGAGGAAATGGCAATCAAAATGGATTTGGAGCCAAATTATTTAGCTTTTAGACAAGCACTCTAGACTTCCATCACTGCTCTTTGCTGAGCAATCTCTGTGTGTCTCTCTTTCTCTTCCACTCTGTTAAAATGCAAATACTTTTCAGCTTTTCTCACTGACAGACTGGGATATTCCCTGAGGAAAGTTGTGTGGGCTAAAAAGGGACATAACTAAGATTTGGAAGAGGCAGGGGTGGGAAAAGAGAGAAACTGTCAAAGACTGGTATTTCAAATGAAGGATTTTCCTTCTTAATATCAAACTACTCGAGGCTTAATAAAAAAGTTGAAGACCAAATATTTGATGTAAATATATGTTGGGAATTGTGGATAGTAGATTTATAGGTAAGAGAATGGCAAATGTTACAAACTTTTCAAACTGTTTTGGGACATTTAAAAATAGGTCAGATCTTGCTGTTTTTCCCATGTAACTTGGATTTTTTGCATTTATAAATGCCTTCAGAATAAAAGTATTTCCTATAATGGAAATACAAGGAAATACATGGATTTCCTATTATGTGGAAAAAATGCTTCTTTCAGTGAAAAAGCAAGGAAATAACAACCTTTTTTGAATATTGGTCTCAGTTCCGCAAAAGAACTTGCTTAAATTGAAGTGCGTGCTTCATTTCCCTTAGTTTCACCAACAAACTGTGTTCTTTTGCTCTGAGTACATGTTAAAAACACTTCAATATTTAATAATAAACTGTCCCCTTTCATAACTATTCCACTTTGAGAAATATACATATGTTGTAGAATCGGTTGTGAGCAGCAGAGATACCTGTCAGCTTTTTAAAAAAGCTCATGTTTGGTCTGTTGCATTGTAGATTCAGAATTATTATACCTTTTTAAATCAAAACAAAAAATCAGTAAAGTAGCACTTTAAAGACTAACAAAATAATTTATTAGGTGGGCTTTTGTGGGACAGACTCACTTTTTCAGAGCACTTCTTTTTAAATCAATTCACCGTGGGGTAGTCTGGGAATGCTTCTCGGGCCTCTAGCTGTCACTTCTTTCAGGACAGGGACCCACATGCCCATACCATTCCAACTCATTGCTCTGTTTTGCTTTTAATACAATGGAAGTTGAAAAACCAGCTTTGCAAAGGTAAGTAGAATAAAGGAGAATGATCATGTCACACCATCCTAATTTCTTCCTTTGATGGTGTTTCTGTCTTAACTGACAAAGGGAAAGTTGTAGGTATCTGGGCTATGTCTACAATACAGCAACCATACAACAGAAAGGTAGCTGTGTTAGTCTGTAGCTTTGAGAACAACAAGAAGTCTTGTGGCACCTTAAGAAGTTATTGTTGGAAGAGATATTTTGGCAAAACTTCTGTTGACAGATCACGTCCACAAACAAAAGCAGATTGAAAGAATAATCTCCTCTGTCAACAGAGCAGCCAGACTGCCCGGCCACTCTCTTGACAGAACAGCCAGTTAGAAATTCAGCAAATGGCTGCCCGGTGAACTGGAAGCCCTGTCTGTAGATAGAGTGCCCCCAGAGCAACTACAGGGCTTTTTTGTCAACAGAAACTTTCCACATCACTGTTGTTCCTCATCACAAAGAGGTAGGATGCTGTCTGTGGAAGTTTGTGTAGACACTCCGAGTTTTGTTGACAAAATCCCAGTTTCGTGGATGAAATTCTCTAGTGTAGATATAGTACATCTAGTGTAGATGTAGCTCTTGACTTTAGTAAGGCTTTCAGTGTTGTACCATATGACATTTTCATAAGGGAATTACTAGGAAAGGAACAGGTAAGCATGTAGAAAATATGATGTTGCCACTATAGAAACCTAAGGTACCCCCACATCTTGAATGAGCCTTGCAGATCTGGTTCCTGCAGAGGGGTATGGAACATCTTCCACATGAGGAAAGATTAACGACTGGAATTTTTCAGGTTGGAATAGAGATGACTAATGTGAGGTATGATAGAGTTCTATAAATCATAATTGGTGCAGGGAAAGTAAATAAGATATTATTATTTATTCCTTATAACACAAGAACTAGAGGTCACCAAATGAAATTGACAGACAGTAGGTTTAAAGTAAAGCAAACTTATTTCATTGCACAACATACAGTCAGCCCGTGGAACTCCTTGCCAAAGGATGTTGTGAAACCCATGACCATAACAGGGTTCAAAAGAGAACTAGATAAATTCATGGAGATTAGATTAATCAATGGCAATGAGCCAGGATGGCAAGAATGCAAAGCATGGCTTTGAAGCATTTTTAGCTTCTATCTTCTTCAAACTAGAAATAATTGACAGTGGATGGATCACTTAATGATTACCTGTTCTGTTCATTCCCTGTGAATCACCTGACATTGCCTGCTCTCAGAAGACAGACACTGGGCTAGATGGACTACTGTCTGATCTGATTTGGCAGTTTCTATCTTCTTACAAGCAAACTATGGAAATGTGGTTTAGATGAAATTACCACAGGATGGGTGTATGTCTGGTTGAAAAAGCATACTTGTAGTAATTTACTGCTAGGCTGGGATGGCACATGAAGTGGGGTCTCACAGGGGCTGGTCCTGGGTCCGGTGGAGCTATTCAGTATTTTCATTATTGACTTGGATTATAGAGTGGATGGTTCCTTTGAGGAAAAAAAAATGTGGATGACCTCTGGTTTGGGGCCGGGTAAACTATTTGGAAGACAAGATTAGAATTGAAATGACCTCAACAATTTGGAGAATATATGCAAAGTACTATACTTAGGAAGGGAAAACCAAATGCACAAAAACAAGTGGGAAATAATTGTCTAGTTACTATACTGGGCTGTACTACTGGGAGTAGCATAATAACAGAGAGGTAGGCGTGTTAGTTTGTATTCTAATAAAACAAACAAACCAGCAATCATGTAGCATTTTAAAGACTAACACAATGATTTATTAGGTGGTGAGCTTTCAAGGGACAGACCCACTTCTTCAGCATGTATAAGATACCAGATGCAATTAACTTCTCCTCAGCACTGGTGATGCATTAGCTGGGTATTGTCTACAATTTCAAGCACCCCACACAAAGTTGTGATAAAATTAGAGAGACAAGAAGACAGCAACCAAATAGCCAAAGGTTAGAAAATCTGGTCTCTAAGGTACGGTCTGAAAAAGAACTGGCTCTGGGTTGTCTTGAGAACAGACTAGGGAAGGAAAGAACCCAGTGAGTTTTTAAATGTCATAAGGCTGTTTATTAAGAGGACTGTGATCAGTTTTTCATCACATTCACTGTGGGCAGCACAGAAAGCAATTTTGTCTTAATCTGAAGACAGGAAGGTTTAGGTTCGATATTAAAAAGAAATTCTATATATAATGGGTGGTTAAACACTGGAATTGGTTACTAACAGAGCTTATCGTGTTCTTGTCACTGCCAATTTTTAAGGGGTTAGACAACACCTGTCAAGCCAAATATGGTTAAAATGTACTTGGGCCTACCTCAGTGCAGAGTGGTGGACTAAATGACCTTCTGAAGTCCCTTTCAGCCTTTCTTTGTCTCTTTGGGCCGTTGGTACCCATTCGATCCATTCTATGCAGACCATCCCATGTATGGTACTTCTATGGAACTTCAGTGTCAGGGGCTGCAGTAATCTCCTGCTGCTGTTTATTTCCTGGAGGAGCTATGGTGACACTCTCTCACATGCCCCTGAATAAAGTTCTTCACCCACAATGATATCTACACTGTTGATTGATTTAATGCAATGTTGTCCCTGAAGATACTCCATGTTCCTGCAATTTCTGTCATGTGGAATGGATTGGTGTGCTTTCACATAATGACTATGAAAGTTGCCTTCCATTATTCAGAGCATGTGAGAGGTGAATGTACTTCAGTTATTTACTGTGAAGTTTGATATTACTGAAATTTGTCCAATTCATCCTGGCTACGATCCATTACAAACTCTGTTAAATGGGTATTTTTCTGTATTTACAGTCAAGCTTCTTGTTGCATCTCCAAATCTTACAATAACCAAGACAGCACATCAAGGCTGCATATCTACAGCAATTATCAGAGCTTATGAAGCAAGTTACAACACCTGAGATACACAATTAGGCCCAGATCCACAATAAAGGAGACATTACTAAAGAGTGAGTCTTTAATTTTGTTTTATTTGGTTCTGCATTTGTGATAGACATCAGGAGTTCAGTCTGTAAAGCTTAAAAAACAGAAGGTTAAGTCATAACTTGATTACATAACTTCATTACAGCAGACAAAGATTCAATTTTTGGAAGCTAGACAAATTCTGACTAGAAGTATGCTGCACATTTTTAATAGTGAGAGTAACTAACTATTGGAATAATTTACCAAGGATTGTGATGTATTCTCCATAACTGGCCATTTTTAAAGCAAAACTAAATATTTTTCTAGGAATTGTTTTGGGTAGTTGTGTGGCCTTGGACTCTAATCTATTTTTTCTGGTTTTTCATTTTTACAAGAAAGCAAAAATTTGGCCACTTAACCAAGAAATTAGTTATTTGCCCAGCTCTAGTTAGGAAGGCTGCTGAGCCTGTTGAAAGCATTTTCCAAAATCTTTCTCATTCCAAACTCCACCTCCCATGTTAACTTTAGAGGGGAGGGCTGCTTATATATGTTTGTAGCTATGGGCATGTAGCTCAGATTCAACAAAACTCCAAGAGAATGCGAGTAAAACCACAACACTGTTATTTGTTTTGAGGTGGGAATATTTAGTTACTTCCCCCCTTTAATCCAAATATCTAGCATATAATAATATAGAATAGTCATGAATATGGGCAGTCGGTATAAATGTCCCCAGGGGAGGCTAAGGATCCTCTCATCTAGGCCACAGCCCTGCCCATACTCTGCCATGGGGCTCTGCTGTTGCCCCATCTCTCCCATGAAGCCATCAGGGGTCCAGTTCCAGTTGGTGTCATGGAGCTCAGGGCTCACGCCGCCAAACAGGTGCTGGGGTGGCCAGAGGCAGTTTGGGTGTTGGGCCAACTGACCTCCCCAAAGAGGGAGTTCACCAGCCACCCATAGTCATAAAAAAAAAAAAAAACCCCAAAAACCCCTAAATATTCTATAGAGTTCTAGTCATTTGTTTTTCCTCTAGATCACTGAAGTAATTGATGATGATTAAAAAAATTTAATATCTGCAGTAAATGATGGTGCATGTTAATGATGTCCAGTTTAACTAGGGCATTAGTGTGGGAAACCAAGGGCTAAAGTAGACTGGATCCAACAGGATCATGGCCATCCTTGCATTCAGCATGAGCTAAGCTATGTGAAACTTGAAAGACCTGACGGATTCACTTCTCAGGGTCATTATGTTACCTTCTATGTTTGTTTTCTGATTACATGGGTTTGCAATTACTTGAGCTTTATTTCAAATATGTGCCAAGAATAAAATCAAACTTAGTCAGAACCTAGTTCTATTTTCCATGCATAAAATCAAAATATGAAACTGTAAATTTCTGAGCAAAACAGTTTGCATTAAAGTTGTAGCCTGTGCTGGAACTGAAAGGAAAGTTAGATTTTGGAACTGGGGTTTCATAAATATTCAACCATCACTAGTTACTTGCCTTTTATCGTCTTGTCTGTTGACAACTGAGACTTAACAGGAACAAGTGTTTATAGACTGGCTGCGCTAACATTTACCAATTGTTTGTGTTAACTCAGGTTAATTGGCAATTAATTCAATTTACAACCCAACCCAAATATCTAGACAAACCTTTATTCTGGCATCTTTTTGATGTCTCTGGACGTTCTGTGTTCCTGTTTCTTCCTTTTGCCTATTCACCCTTAGTCTTTTCTATAGTTTTCAAAATCCAAGCAACCAAGATGCCATCAGCGTTTAATTCTGTGCAGTCCTTTCCCATGGTGCTCTAGGATAGAGGGGGCTTTTAAATATAATAATCAGCTACTTCTTTTCTGTGCTGAGGGACCATACAATCCATTGCTTACTAGCATCCATCTGTTGCACAGCATTTAGCATCTGACATTGGGGTGGGCTTATGAATAGAGCACTGAGAGCAATTAGCATTTGAATTAAAGCTACCTGTGGATAACAACAGGTGATTACCCTATTTAACAGCTGCTAAGTGGTGTTATTTGCCAGCTATAGACCACAGGCTGAGTGAATTGTATGCATACAAATACGAGTTACTGTGCATACAAATACAGTGAAATTAACTGGATTTTTTTAAATTGCAATTATGATATATGAGCATTAATTCTAAGCATGCAGTCACTGGCAGCATATTAGCTGTGTGACATTTGGGGAACAACATATTCAGCATTAGTTTTTAAACATTAGGCAATCTAGCATTTTATTCTTCAAGTCAAAGCTTGATGTCAGCAATCATTTTAAAAGGGTTTCAGCTTAGTATGAACTGGAAAACCTACAAGAACAAAGTGCTTAGAAGCAAAGCAAAGACAAATAACCTCTGCAATGTAGGCTTATCAATTGTGAGCCTTTTAAAAGTGTGAGAGGGCTAGCCGTGTTAGTAGTTTTGCTAAAAACAAGCAGTCCTGAAGCACCTTAAAGACTGACAAATTTTATTTATTATAAATTTATAAATAAATTTGTTAGTCATTAAGTTGCTACTGGACTGCTTGTTTCTTTAAAAGTATGTTATTGTTACTGTTGTAGTTCTCCAAGCTGCTCCTTGGGGTTTGTTGCAAGGGGTTGCATGTTTTTAACTTCCCTGTATAAGGAGGCTCTTTTTTGAACATTTACTTAGCATGTGGATGTGCAACTTCCTTTTGAATATATGCAGGCTTTTCCCATTGGTTAGGCATACAGGGCGATCCTTGAGCATTTACCTCCTTGGTTTCAGTAGCAACTTATTCCTTTGATTGAAGTTGTCTTTGTAAATTCATTTGTCACATGACTTTCCAGGATGTTTTTTAAAAGGTTTTCAAAACAGATCCTATTCCCAAATCTACTGTATGTAACTGGTTGTTTCCTTAAATACTGGCTTATGTTTTTAAAGACTTCTTAGAATTATAAAGATCAGAATCATCAGACACTCCTAGATGAATATGATTTGCTGAGAAAGAGTTAACACAGCTTCTTTGAATGGAAACCATGAATATTGGAACTGAGGTGTCAACAAGTGTGTGGATAAGGGTTACTCAGTTTTTATAGTCTAAGTGGACTTTCAGGTAGCCTTTGACCAAGTGCTACACCACAAGAAGCAAAGCAAGCTGTCATAACATAAGAGGGAAAGTTCTGTCATGGGTCAGTAACTGGTTACAAATGGGAAAGAAAGAGTAGAAATAAATAAATCAGTTTTCCCAGTCCAAAGAGATTATTAGGGGCATTCCTCAAGGATCTGTATCAGGATCAGTGCTGTTCAATATATTCTTACATCGCTTGAGAAAAGGAGTAAACAGTGAGGTGGCAAAGGTGACCAGCAGTCTGGAGCAGTTCAGCCAGAGTTCCTTGCACTAGTTTATATTGGAGTACAGGTTATTGGGTTAGATGGCTCATTGGTCTGTAACATACTGAAAAACAATGTAATAAATTGTATTTATCTTGCATCTTTGATCAATGTATCTATATTCTATTCTATTCCATTCCCATCCCTACCTTTGATTAATGTATCTATATTCTATTCTATTCCATTCCCATCCCCACCCGCCCCGAAAAAAGAGAGGTTGATGTGCTAGAAAAACAATAATCTATTCTTGACCAATGGCACCTTTCAGATCCAATATCTCACCAGTCATGGGCCTTGACATAATTGATTAAATTTTATCGGAAAGCTGAGTCTGTCTCTGTTGTCTTTCCAGGAGAATAACATATTTGTTTATACAGAGAATGAGATACTCAAATTTTATATTCACTCTATTTTAGAGAAGCCATTTCAGATCATTTTGTAGAGGTGTATGTATGTGGCTTTAATACTGTGCCTGTTAATAGCTGTTCTGGATGTTGCAGTTCATACAAACTATGTGTTCATGTCAAATACAAGCATGTATTTTATAGCTGATTCACAAATTTGCTTTTTACTTAATCATTACAATAGAAAATAACCTGCTGTGCAGTTTAATGCCTATGTTTTGATTTGCTTAGCAGTTTGTTTTTTTGCAGTGAAACATCAATTCATCATAAATAGAGCATAAAATGCAAATACATTCTTATTAGCATCACTAACATATTAATAATATATGGAAAACATATGGTATTTTTGACAGTTTTAGTGCTTCAGTTCATTTTTGTGTTTATTGTGGCATGAAAACCTAACAAAGCATTAATAGTAACTCCCTCATTTAATTAAGCTCCTCCATTGTACTGCCAGACCTATTGATAGAATAGCCATTTAATAACACTGTAATGAACATTCAAGTGTTACAGCTTTGGAGGTTTAATGTGGTGGTATAATACAACATTATTTTTCTCCTAATTGTTCTTGTTACATTTAATACCCATCTCATTTATGCTTACCTGTATCGAACATTAAAGGGAGAAGAATACAAAAGCTTTGCCTCTTTAAAATGCAAAACAGTCATGTTAAAATAATCAGCTCCCTAACTATAAAGTAATAAGCCTTCACACCATTTTTCATACAGTACAGCTACAGAAGAATTTCTATTGAAACTAGAATAAAGATTAATAACCCCCAGCAAATGCTTCATGCTAAAAGAATGTGACACTTTCTTTTTAGAACAGGGTCAGACTGGATACTCTAGGATATCTGATCTGGTTATATGGATTATGCAAAAGTATTAGATGAGATCTTTCCTTAATACAAAATATGGGCCCACCAAATATACTTGCATAATCTCAGAAAACTCTGTCAAGATAAATCAAATTTTTACTGAGACCTTAAAAAAATGGGGAAGCAATTAGGACCTGAAGAGGAAAATAGGATAATTGGGTACGTGGAGAAATAAAACCTGTGCAATAAATGTTATACATAGAAATCTTCTGTATAATAGCTTACCAAAAAATAGTGTTTCTGATTTTATATTTTAAGTTATAACCCTAAATTGCAAACAAACAAAAACCACAACGTTTATCCTATAAAACATGGAAATATTCACTCAGTGCATGAGAGCTTAATTACAGGTTGAACTGCTCTAATCTGGCACCGTTGGATAACTGATCCTCTGGATAACCAAAATCATGCTGGATTACAGATGTTGCCAGCTGAGACAGTGCCATACTAGAGAGGTTCAGCCTGTACTTTCTCAGTGCAATGTCTCTTCTCCCTGATTAAAGGGTTTGTTTCCAGGGAAAGGTAATGGGGACACCTGTGGTGTGATTTCTGAAGGCCATGAATTTCATGCATTTATTGTTCCCTATAGACTCTGCTAGTGACAGAAAAGGTCTCTAGTGTACTTAACATAGTGCTACTTTGGAGCAGTTCTATGTATATATAAAAAGAGGGAGCCTTGAAAACTCCTGATTTTTGGATATCAGCACAGAACACAAATTCCTAAAAATAAACTGTGGGAAAAAATGAAGTTAATAAATCATCCAGAACAGAAGCCCAGAATATATACAACCCTATGGTTGTCATTCCCATATCAGTTCACATGTGAATCCCAACTATTAAAATGATAAAGGCCAAACAATTCTCGTAAACTTTCCTATAAGCACAGTGCATGTAATGTATATATTAAAGCCAGAAAAGAAGGGCATATAAGGAAAAATACGTAAATAAAGCTGTAAGAATGTAAGTCTGACTCGGTAATTTATGTATCCCATCCAAAGCTGGGTCTATATCTGTTTGTGTAGTGTAGGCCCGTATCTTTGAAATGGGCTTATTATCAAATAGACTTAGGGTTAATAACAAGCTAAATATGCATATGTATTTTGCTATATTGACCATTTAAATTTGAATAGTGAATGCACCTGAAATTTCAGGTTTTCATTACCAAACAGAGGGCCATGGGCTGTGCTTAACACAGCCTCAGTCTTAGTGGTCTTGACACAATGTCCTTCCTATGAATTTCTGACAGATGGACCATAGGCTGTCTTTAGTCCCATTAAGTTTTTGTGTGGGGAGATGTGAGTATTTTCTATTGGCTGTGCATCTAGAAGTCTCAGGTTCTTGTTGGAGGCTGGTGGTAGTAATTTCTGATGCTCATTCAAGCTTATTGTCAAATAAGTTTTAGAGAGTAGCTCTTTGGTCATACCACTAGGATAGCTTTTAAAAGTAAGTCCATTATATACTTGTTCTCACAAGGTGCTGAGCTCATGGAACCTGATTCTTCAGAACACTTTTTGACATAAGAAATTTAATGACTACAGTGGGATTACTCATGTTAATATTTACGCAAGTGCTTCAGTCTTTTGCTGCATTGGACTCAGTACGTTTAACATTCTGCAGGATTGAACCCCAGATCTGCCAATTGCGGTGCAAGGGCTGCAAAGAGGGCAATTGCCCCAGGCCTGGCATTTCAAATCACTGTGGGGTGGTGTGTGCGGCTCCGAGGATGGCTCAGAGGGAGTGTGGGGGTGGCTGAGGGCTGACTGCCCAAGCTCCACCCTTGACCCCACCCCTTCCAGGGGTAGAGAGACAGGTCCCTCTCTCACCTTGCCCCTGAGCCCATGGTGCCTAGACACTGTTGAACTGAATTACTACAATGGCAAGAGTTGGTAGAGACATTTTTTGATAAGCTAATAATGTAACTGAAACAATCTCATGAAACTAGTCTTCTTGTGATCACTTGATCATTTCCCACTGCAAGACTGAAATGAATGGATGTGATCAACAATAATCGGAAATCAATGGTTATTGATCAAGTTCTGTTGACTTTGATGATCAAGTTCCTGTTGATCTCAGTGATGCAGGATCAGAACCCCAATAATTAAAGTCCTACTTTGTTAAATTAGTTTGGCCTTACCTCATTTTGTTAGCTACCTATGAAACATTTCCCCTTGATACATGTGCATAATTTAATTTTACCTATACATGAATATTAGTGAGAAAACAGTGTTGTAAACCATATATAAGTATTTAAGGTAGGGGTGGGAGCATAAACAAACGCAAGACCTATCATTCTTTGATCAGCATATTTAAAAATACAATTATACTGTAATGAGATTTATACAGCCTGTGCTGCTCAATCAGCCCTACGTTGCAGCTAGATCTGCAGTAGGTATCTAGCCTGAGGAAGGCATGAAAATGGAAGAACTGTCTCAGTTTGTGGCTCACTGAGAAGACCTTCTGTCAGGGATAATCTAGATGGTGTTTGGTTCTGCCATGAATGCAGGGAATTCAATCTGATGACTGCCCATGGTCCCTTCCTGTTCTAGTGTTCTATGATTCTAAGAAAAGCATGTTCTTTTTCTTGGTAAGAAAAGCCTGGCTGCAGTTAGGATGCTGACTTGGGCTGTTGCTGCTCAAGGTCCCCCCTAAGCAAAAGAGGTCTGAAGTGAGATTACCATCTGAGTTAATTTGCATTGCCCTATCTGTGGTTTTGAGAGAGATTGGTACTGTCAGAAGCTTCTTGATGGAAAATTGGCCTGTAGCAAGGGGTCCGTCCATCTGAGTATTAGCTAGGAAAGGGAGTAGCTAGTTGAAGGGCTGTGTCCAGCCATTGGGATGGATGGCTTTCCTTTTTACTTAGTTTGTTTTGAAATTTGGATACTCTAGAAGGTGGAGATTAGAACCTTGGTGTGATTTGAACCAGAGGGCGAAGTCACTGAAACAGTAAACTGACCAACTTGGAGATGTTTGAAGACTGAGGGAAAAAGAAGCAGAATAACTGTCATGGTTACCTCGTAGGGTGCCGTAGTGGCCAGCCCTGCCACATAGACAAAAATCATTAACATCAATGCAATTATTTTCTGACTTGTCTGAATCGGTTACATTGCTCATGAGCAGTATGTATTTTTCTCAGTTAATACTATTATGGGGGATGGGAGGGCTGTGTGTGAGAGGTGGGGGGTTGTCTTTTCTACACAGAACTCTGACACATACACTCCTTGAGTCCATTGTTTTGATCAAATCTAATCCAAACTGCATGCAGAGTACACTTGGTGTTCATGGTTAAAAACTCCCAGCACCATTAAACCTGTAGATTTGTGGTTCACTGACTACCAGGATGAATTATTTTCAGTTAATTTGGCATATCTTCAAAGGAACAGATGGCTTCACCTTTACTGCAAAAACAATAACAAATAAACAACAAAACCAAAAAAATCATCTATGAATCTCCCTGGAAACTCTTAAGACATACAAGAGATCATCGTATAGTTGCTACTGGATTATCTTAAAAAAAGGAGTGTTTAACAAGAAAATAATGTGTATCATTTACTAAGCAAGTTATCATATATATGGAGCCTCTGGCTGCATAATAAAGCTTTTGTGAATGAAGTTTCTAATAGGACCTCCCCCTAGAGTCTAGCAGCTGGGAAAACAGAAATTAGGGAAATGTGTTGTTGAGTGAATTGAAGAAAGCAAAACTTAAAAAACAAACAAACAAACAAACAAACTATAAACAGAGCACAAGGGGGAAAACAGGGAATAAGCTCAGCGAAAGCATGAGTAATATGACTGGGAACATGCATCTTTCATATATTTAATTGTCAAAGTTCAAATAGGGAAACAAAATTTACCCAAACGCTACTGGTCAAAACTATTCCCATTGAAATGTTTTCTGTGGAAAATTACTTTTACACCTTCCACATGCTAGTAGCGCTTGCTATAGATAGGTGTTTTATTTTGCTCTTAGTATATTTTTGGGGGAGTATATTATTGAAGTTCCTGCTTAGTTAATATTTTAGGGTCTGTCTACACAGCAGCCTTATTCCAAAATAAACTGCTACACACACACATGCATTTTGAAATAGCACTTAGGTGCTGTGTTTATATAATGTATTTTGAACTAGCTATTTTGAAATACAGCCGTTGGATGCACTATGGCTTATTTCAAAAGAGGCTCTATTTCCTGTCTCAACAGCACCTATTTCAAAATAGCTACTTTGACATAGGCACTATTCCTGGTGAAATGAGGTTCATCAATTTCAAAATAAGTCAACTGCTATTTCAATTTTATTTCAACGTACCAGTTGCATTGTGTAGACACTAGCATAGTTATTTTGTAATAATGGGATGGTACAAGTTATTTTCTCTGTAAACAATAAAAAGGAGGGTTTTAGCTATCCCAGAGAATTGAGAATTAGAGGCAAAGTAATAATCATTATGTATAACGTTTTAGTGTAACACTGTTCTACGAGTTGTGTCTGGCTTATATCACACAGGTAATATTTCCTGTTGAGAGAAAGAGACCTTTGACTGTCCCCTGTCCCACATAGGACAATGTGAGTTTGGCACTACTCTGAGGGGGGTTTTGGTGTGCACAGTGTATGGGGACTAATACTTCCTTTAGGAAGCTTTTCCATAATTACTCTCCAAGCCAAATCCAATAGTCATAACTTAGCCAAAGTCCCATTAACTTCCATTTGATTTCCTCCTCACTCCCTCAAAATAAAAACCATGTAAAGTCCCCAGGATATGGTGTTCTGTTTGGGAAACTGAAAATTGTCTTGGAAGTGCAGCTCCTCAGATAACTTTTGTACTTACATAGCTTCTGTAAGAGCAATGCCAAGTCTGATTTTTCATCTTCTGATAACACTGAGTTCTGATTTATTGTTGTGACAGTGGCCTATGAAGGACATATCTGCATATATAAATAGTTAATATATGAGGTGCCAGTAAATAGTGTTCGAAAATATGCAGCATGCTTCCTGGTTTTGAGCCTAAACAAACACACTTGGCACTGTGAATGACTTCTTGTCAGCAGTTCTTTATCTGGAGCCCTTAAATTATTGTCAGAGAACTCTTAGTTAATTTGTGTCACAGATCATGCTCAGTGTTATGGAGAGTTAAGCAGACAACGTCACTATCAAAAGACGAACTGGGCTTGTAAACCTCCACTCTGACCTGTGTTTTAATTAGATGACCAAAACACAGGTGACAGAAATCTCGACTAGGCACCCACTCTAAGAGGGTCTGACTCAGCCCCCATCAGAGGGAGTACTGGGTATGGACTTTCTGAGGCACCCTGCAGCTGGGCACCAACTTCTGGGGGAAAGCAGTTATCCAGGGAGAGCCGAGACAACTGTTGGGCTTAAGCAGAAACAGCATGTAAGAAATGGGAGAAGTCTGCGAACCTGAAAAGCTAGTAAGTAAATAGTGGCAGAATGGACAGAACAGGGGAAGCAGATGCTACTTCTTTGTATAGGGGCTGGGGCTGGAACACAGGATAGATGTGTCAACTCTTCTCCCCTATATCTCAGCAATGTGAAGAGGAGGTGGCATTTAGAAGATGGACTGTGAGGTCCAGAGGCAGGAAAGGCTAAGACTGGTGGGATCATGACAATGGACTGTGTGTTAAGCTCTGTTGCAAGAGGAAGGGACAACAGAAAATGGAGGTGAAGTGGTAGACTACGATGTATAGTGTCTAGCCATTTACTACGTCGCCATGGAGAGAGCGATTTTACTTCCTATGGGTGTAAACAGGAAGTTATTGTAAAGTGAAGGAGACAATGATGCTAGCCTTCATTCTAAAGTGCCTGGAGACCTACTGATGAACACACTACATAAGAGCTAAGTATTATTAATTATTACTGCTCCAGTGGTGTTCGCGTTGCTCTTACTCAAACTCAAGTCCAATGTGAAATACGTCAGCATCATGTTTTACTGCCTGTGATGCAACTATTGGAAAGCTGCAACAACACTGTTTTGGAATGAATGTGTACACTGAGTCAATCCAGCCAGGGTACTGCAAACTTTCGTGTGTGTGTTGCACTGAGGGAGTCAGACATTTAAGATATCGTTTGTCTTAAATACTTGGAGGGAGGTGGACTGGTGCTTAAACTCCAGTGCAGTGTGTCATTCTAGTAGTACCCACAACTACTGATATTTTTAATGTCTGCATTTTCATTATAAACTCATATATTCAATGATTTATAACCCACTAATAAAACTTTGCTGTGGGTTGAATGTTGGTAACCAGGGCTGTTTGTTTAAAATTGAAACAGTTCAGGGGAAAGCAACTGCAGGCTGCTTATTCCAATGGTGAAATAATTTTAAAATAGTGCTGGGCAAATAACTGATCTTTTGATTTGGTGGCTGAACCAAACTGTGCCTCTCCTGTCCCAGGTGTCATTGTGAGTAGATTGAAATTTTTCATTTCACCAGAAGTAAAACAGTTGGTGTTTTACAGTTAAGTCTAGCTAAATTGTCATCCCAAAATAAAAAGTCAAAATGTTTCATTTAGAAAATATCAAAATGAAACATTTTGACTTTTAAAAAAAGTAGTTTACCAAACCAAAAAAATATAAATATTAAGTCTGTTCTGGTATGGCTATGATCTGAAGTAGTGGGTCTGTCCGACAAAAGCTCATCACCTAATACATTATTTTGTTAGTCTTTAAAGTGCTACTGGACTGCTTTTTTGTTTTGATAGTATATAGACTAGCATGGCTTTCTCTTTGTTACTAGTTAATCAAAACTATTTGCCAGATTTGTTCCATGTTCCCCAGTGTTAGCCGGTGGCCAGGTAATGTGCGGTGAGGTACTCCCCTGGGTCCTAAACAACCCAGTTTTTTTACTGTTAGAGCAGGCAGATCCTAGCACTCTCACCCACGGCCAGGCTGTAGTAACCAAACGGTTAAAGTTCTTTTGTTGTGCCGGCTGTGTTGCAGTGACAAAAGGGTTAACAGCAGGGTCAGGCTCAGAGCTTAACTAGTTACAAGTTTATTTAAGCTACAGTTATAAGCGTGTGGTTACAAAAGGCTATTGTTTACTTCTTATATGCTAGCAAAGTACAGGTGTTAACAAGTTACGTTACAATCCAATACAAAGATATCTGCTACCATCTAACACAATGATATCTTGACATTAGTTACAGAGCTCTAATTCTTTAGCTGTGCACAAAAAAGTCAGAGACCTAGCATGGGTGTATCTTACCTTCTCTGCGTCTCTCGATGCCAGCGTAGCCAAGCCGGATCGGTCACTCAGTTCCGCGGAAAGACGAATACGAGGTTGGGCGTCCCCAGTAGTGGACCTCGGGAGGCAATCACCTGACCCGACCAGCAGGTAGTTGGTGGAATGCACTCAAAGTTAGAGTTCTGCTGGACCCATCTTTTATACCCCTTTTGGGTTATGTATTCTCTTTCTTATCTATGGTGCCAGATCATACTGGTCTGTCTTTGTGACTCCAGTTTGTTACAAGGGCATTTCTTACTTAGTTTGCACTTGTAAGACAAAAGATAAGCAATTTAGGAGTACAGGACATTCTTTTGTGTGGCCGGGGCACGTCCCCTTCTGGGTGATTGTGTGTGTGCATCATATAGATCAATGCCAGCTGGGGTGATTTCTGAGGGTCCCCCCCCGACCTCATGTTGACAGTCTGGCCTGTTAGCCTTCTAGCTGTACTTTCTGCTTCTCAGGGTCACGATAAGCTAGCATATCTGGGCCTCAATGAGGGCATCAAAGACTGTGCTGTCAGCAGTCATTTCCGTGCCCTGTGTGCTCCTCGGTGGGTGGGGGGGCAACGAGCAAGCTGGCTTGTAAGGGGGAGACTTTGTCTGGCTACACCCAGCTGACCCAAAATTGAATTTTTTGGTAAATAGTTTATTCGCTGAAAAAGTTTACCTAGTTCTGTTCCAAAGCAATTTGAAATTTGACCAAGTGACCTTGTATAATCTATGAGGTTTGGAGTCAGATCATGATCTTCTGACTCATACCAAGTAAAACTTCTCTCTAGGAGCTATTCTACTGAAATCAGCAAAGCACCTGAATTCAGAATTTACATGTTGGTTTAGTCTGATGCTTATATGGGGCTATAATGGGATGGCCTTCCCCTTTATGGGTCTGAGGCCTTGGTCAGGCTAGCCCTATTAATTAGCAGGGTCAGGTGAGAAAAAAAAATCACCCATTCCTTATAACAGCCAACACATGTCTCAGGTGAGTGTTGAAGGAAGAGTGAAGCAGCAGGAAGGGAGAGTTTCCTGTAGTGGGTCCCTGAGGAAAAATATTTCAGGCGAGAAACTCTGGCAGTTGTGATTTGTGTAGAAAACCCCACTTGGACATTTTGTTTTCTCCCTTCACGAGTCTGGATGTTTAGATGATAAACAGAGCCCAGAACCAAGGGTTAAAGACTATGTTGGTGTGGCTGATATCCAAGATTCATTAGGAGCCCAGTCTTATTACAGGTCCCCATCACTGGAGAATCTGAGCACCTCACAATCTTTATAATAGAGTTCTCTTCACAACACCCTTTTTGAAGCGGGGAAATTGTATTATCCCCATTTTTACAAATGGGCCTCCAGCAGCAAAGTGAGTTGCCTAAACCTGTAGAAGAATTCTTAGGGGGCCAGGAAACTGAACTCATATTTCCAATGCTGTAGGTTACTGCCTTAACCACCAGTGTGCCCTTCCTCAGCTGTATTATAGGCAGAGTCAAAATGCCAGAACCAAACACTCTCAATCTTCTGATATGGTGGTCTGTTGGCATTTGGACTCATGATAAGTAACAGTAATTGTTTGTTTAAATCTCTTGTACCATTCAGCACAGAACATCCTGCTATACCCAGCTTTCAATACAGCTCCAATGTTGCATTGCACAACACAATCGTGATTCAACATTGAAATCACAGTAGCATTGTGCAGCCCTAATAAGGGCCTGGGGTTCCATTGCTACCATCAGTTAAGTCAACCAGATCTCTAATAGATGTATCTTGCATGCCATTGCCCTCAAGGGTGGCAGGTTTGTATAATTTATCTGGTGTCCAGAATGGTTTGAAATCCTGCCCTTCCCCCACTTACCTTTTTAAGAGTTTCTCTTTCTCTCTAAAAATAACATAAACCTGGACTGGAAATAGTTCCTCTCTCCCCACCAGCACATAACACCAGTGCTCCCTACACTCAGGCCGCTTCCCCAGCTGGGCTGCGCTGAGGAGCCAGCAGCTGTGTTCTTCTCCCCTTCCTTGTGCACCCCCTGGGCTGCGTGAGATGAAGGAAAAGCAGTCCAGTGTAGAAGTGAGCAGCAATGCCAGCTGCTTTGCACATCCAGGTGGGTCAGTTTTCCCCTGTGGTTGCAGATGGGGTGCAAGGAGTAGGAGTGAAGGGTTGCAATGCAGAGGGCACAGTGCAGGGGTTGGGGCAAAGGGAGCATAGTGCAGGGTGGGACGTGCAGGGATTTGGCAGAGCGGAGTGTAGGAGCCTAAGGAGGGCACCACCATCACAGGGGCACTAAAATGCAAATTCGCCCCAGGTGCCATTTTCCTTAAGGCCAGCACTGTGCAGGAAGCTGGTCAGGTGCAAGGTCTAGCCTCTCCTTTTGCTGTTCGCACTGAGGGGCAGGGCTGGGAGAGGACGGCTGCCAGTCAGGTTCCATCCTTCCCCCCTCCTCCCTCCTGCTGAACAGGTAGAGATGCCAGGGACAACCTGCTGTGAGCCTGCTGCCTTAATCATTGATCTTTGGACAGAACTTTGCAGCTGTGCATGAAGCAGCTTTCGAACTCTGAGCGTCCTGGGTCTCCGAACAGTGCTGGATCTGAGCCATAAGCTGTGAATATTCATGGTGCTGGGGCACGAGCAGCCTGTGCAACTCCCTGCCTATGAATGCCCTAATCCTTCACTGTGGTGCACCGTTATGGATCACAATGTAGAGTCAGAACTTAGGCGGCCAAGTGTTATCTCCAGGATGAATACATCCAGGTGCAATTAAAAATAGTTATGGAATGATAACATTGTGTCAGCTACCTTCAGGAAATGCAAATGGTTTAAATAAAAGTAAATGGGGAGGGGGCAAAGTAACAGATTTTATTTTAAAAGAATTCAGTCTAGTATATGCTTTGCATGAATGTGTTTTTATTGATCGTTGTTTTACCATAGTGTAAACGAAAGAAGCAAACACTGTTGATTGAAGACTCAAGAAAGGTAGAACTCAATAATACCATCATCTGCTTTCCATTCTTCAGCTCTTTGCTCTTATCTGACAGATTTTTTTTTTAAACAAGGAGAACAGTTTCATGACCAGATTGTGTGTTGTACAGTAATAGCTTATAGTTGGGTAAGAGTTACCTTTCAATTAACTATTCATTCCCTGAAAGATGCATTGTATTTCCTTACATGTACTTTTAAAATTACTTTATTTCTAAAAAAGGAGAGTGAGAGGCAGTCCCAACTGATTACTAATAATTAATGAATTCCAATTCTGAAAACATAAATGAGGGTGTAATTTCTCTCCATTCCCCGCCTCCTTAGAGCTGTAAGTAGAGTGTATATGTCTTTGTTATATGATGCAGTGGTTGCCATGGCAATATTTTTTAATTTTAGTGAAAAGCCATGCAGTCAAAGACATAAATAGCCAGAAAGTTTGGCACGATAACTTGAACAATAACGCTATGATTCTATGACTTCTGAAGAAATTGTTATGGGCTTTTTTTAAAAATGGAGACTCTACACACCATTCATTCTTTGAGCAGAAGTGTTTCATTTTTCATTGCAGGGACGGGGGAGGAACTCAAATTTTGTAACTGCCTCAGCTACCAGGTGATATTATTATTATTATTAGGCAGTCCTTCATGTTTTCATAAGCTTGCTTCCCTGATAGACCATGATCCAGACTTTTATGTGGGAGTCACAGTGAATCTAGCCTATGTGAAATACTTTTCTGTACCTGTTCTATCTTTCAATACTTTTTTTTTCCAACTTTCTCTTTCCCCCCAGCTTAGGCCTTCATGGGTTACACCACAATCTTCCCCCTTAACTGGGCACCGTAAGGATTTCTGGGGGGAAGGAACAAGCCCACAATTCTGGCATAGTTCCTGGAATGATGGAAGCAATTAGAGCAAACCCTACACAGTGTCGATCTTGTATTTTGCCAGTGCTGAGTGGAAGCTAAACCTCAAGTAGCATGCTCTGTTCTAAAACCTAGAATGTTCTATACCTGACAATTCAGAGTGGTTGTGTTTTGGTCAGGTCAGAAGAAGTCATTGTGATGCTATGTCCTCCATATTTTTATGAAAATACACATTCATATTCAAAAACATAACCTAAATATGCTTAGTGCAAAATGTGGCAGGTGACTTCTCTTTGAAAAGCTTCTAATCTGCTGAATTTATATAGTCTGTTTGTGTGCAAGTATCAGTCTTGTATGTGAAGTTAAAAATAGGAAGGGGAAACCTTATAAATTTAGGTCTTCAAGCAAAAGTTGTTAGTGGTACTTAAGGAATTTAATGACCTTGTGCTCACAACAGTGATTTGTGTATGATTTTATTTTTCCTGTAAGCCCAAACTGCATTTGGTCCTACAAAGACACGTGACCATGATACCTGGTGCCGGAATCCTTCTTGAACTTAGAATATTTACAGAATGGAGGGGTCAGGGAAGAACAGAACAAAGGGTTCCTGTCCTGGGAAAATTCTGTTTAAGGAATGGGAAGCCATGGTTGTCTTCTGATGGCTTTTGAAACGGTCTTCCACCTCTGATAGAATGCACAAGAATGCCTGAGGAAAAAAGACCTAATGAAGCCCAGGTCAGAGAAAGCGGAAAAAAAAAATCAAATCTGCTCTTTTTAGAAATGCACCTGAAATAAGTACTAAGGTAAAAAAAAATACATTTTGTAACAACTTCTCTTAGGCTTAGCTGATGTGTTTTGTTTCTTATTAGTAACTTACTTTTAGCTGTCTGTTTCCACTGGCAATCACTTAAATCCTACTTTTTTATAATTAAAAACACTTTTGTTTATTATCAAACCCAAGGCAAATAATTAAAGTTACCCGGGGTGGGGGGAGCAGTAGCTGTGCATGTCTCCTTAACTGATAGAGAGCAGACTTATGAGGCTTTTTCTGTGTAATTTTTTTCTCAAGAGTACGATGGATTTATTTGGGATTTTGGTCCTGTTTGGGTCTGTGCTCCTGCATGCTGACAGCTCCACATAACTGAGACTTCACAGAGCTGAATTGCTACCAGTTTCTGTGTTATGCTGCTGGGGGCTGTTCCTTTGATGGGGGAAACCAGGTGGTGGGGTGCCCCAGAAAGTATGCGGGTGAGCTCAGTGGTATGGTCAGTACATCGGCTGATAAAGATCTCTTTGAGACTGCAGTCTAGCCCATCAATTATCGATTGCTCTGACTTCTTGGCTGCGTCTACACGTGCACGCTACTTCGAAGTAGCGGCAGTAACTTCGAAATAGCGCCCGTCACGTCTACACGTGTTGGGCGCTATTTCGAAGTTGAAATCGACGTTAGGCGGCGAGACGTCGAAGTCACTAACCCCATGAGCGGATGGGAATAGCGCCCTACTTCGAAGTTCAACGTCGAAGTAGGGACGTGTAGACGATCCGCGTCCCGCAACATCGAAATAGCGGGGTCCTCCATGGCGGCCATCAGCTGGGGGGTTGAGAGATACTCTCTCTCCAGCCCTTGCGGGGCTCTGTGGTCACCGTGGGCAGCAGCCCTTAGCCCAGGGCTTCTGGCTGCTGCTGCTGCAGCTGGGGGTCCGTGCTGCATATACAGGGTCTGCAACTAGTTGTTGGCTCTGTGTATCTTGCACTGTTTAATGAAAGTGTGTCTGGGAGGGGCCCTTTAAGGGAGCGACTTGCTGTTGAGTCCGCCCCGTGACCCTGTCTGCAGCTGTGCCTGGCTCCCTTATTTCGATGTGTGCTACTTTGGCGTGTAGACGTTCCCTCGCTGTGCCTATTTCGATGTTGGGCTGAGCAACGTCGAAGTTGAACATCGACGTTGCCAGCCCTGGAGGACGTGTAGACGTTATTCGTCGAAATAGCCTATTTCGATGTCGCAACATCGAAATAAGCTATTTCGAAGTTGGGTGCACGTGTAGACGTAGCCCTTGTGTAACATAGGCTTAATCCAGCGATTTCTGCATCCCACCCATAACTTCTGTTAAGATCTACAGTTGGGTTCTTTGTTTAAAAAAGTACATTAAGGTATCTTTGTTTTTGGCTGACTGGTTTTAAGAGCTGTGAGAATGTGGAAGGTTTGTCTTGAGAAAGTTTGATTTAAGAATCTAAAGACCCCAAAACTGGGGGAGAAGGATAATTTTTAATCCCTCCTCTGCTGTTTACCTCTGCTGTGCTGCTAAGTCCAGCAAAACAACAGAGGCACTCTACCTGTGAGATTCAGGAATACAGAAGTCAAGTGGCTAATGGACAAAGGCGTGTTGAGTCTATCCCAAAAAAAATGACAACCAGCCAGTTGCTGGAGTGAGTTCTCATAGCCTGCAGAGACCTGCATCTCACAGTTCACCTCATGATATAAAGGGGTGTTGTGCTATTAAAATTGATTGAACTATTCCCGTTTACATCAGCTGAGAAGTCTCCAGGGGACAAAGGATAAAGGCTGGACGAAATGGAATAAGCCTTTTCATCTTGAAAACATGTGTTTCTGTGCAAGCTGTTTAAACTGGTCAGTGTGCAATTTACCTTCTGCCCTCACAAAACCTGTTTCCATGTCAGTTATAAGAGAAGAGTTTACAGGGGCGGGGAAATAAGCAAATAAATCCACTCACTACTTCACCACAATCCATGAGCAAATAACACATTCCTTACAACGGGCCAGAGCCGTTTATAAACCCAGTAATCCCAGGGTTTGTGTTGCAGTTTATGATCATTGTAACATTTCTCATTTGAGAGAGAACACGCACCTACGCCAAGGCTTCATAACAAGTCATATGTATTTGCCAGTCCATAGCCATCTTTATTGCTCTTGCAATCTCTTTTTTTAAGTTTTTTTTTAAATATCATCATTTCAATTCTCTTTTAATGTTCATGGCACTACAATAAAATAAAAAGGATCTTTGTGGTGCTGCTGTGGTAGTGAACAGGAAAAGGTAAAACTCCCTTACCATTTATGCACTTCTTTGCACTGTAAACATTCCACCTGGCCTTGGTCTTCAAACTGCTCACTTTCACTTTGGCTGCAGTGTGACTGTGCTCTGCAGACTACATTTTGTAGGCCTGGGGGCCTTCACGAAGAGCTTATTGTGTTAGGTGCTGTACAAACATAGCAAGAGATGGCCTGTGCCCCAAAGAGATTTATTATAGTCTAAATAGTCAAGGAAAAAGACAGGAATGGAACAGGCACAGGAGATAAAGATGAACAGATTTTTTTCAGGTGAGTAATCTGACCAAAAATGAGGATTGTTAACCAGAAACTGTTCACAAACTTCACCTAATTTCAGCCAGTCATGAAAGAGGAGAAGGAGGAGGAGAAGGAGCCAAAGCTACAACTGTTGCTTCCTTTTGTCTCAGATATCTGTTATTTCTTCATCTCTACAAAGATCATTATGCAACCATTCAATAGCTAAGCCAGGAACAGCATCTGAGTCTCCTGCCTCCTGGCCAGTTATCTATCTACTAGTCCAAACTGCTTCACCATTGCATAACTGCCCCTCAAACGCGTTACTGCCTGAGTAAATACTAATATTTTCTCCATTATTGATGTGACCCTGCACATGAAAAAATATTTTTAAATGTCAGAGGCACTGCTCTCATAACAAAGAGCTAAAACATTCCAACTTCACACATGCTTAACTCACCGAAGTTAACGTAAGAGTGGAACCTGAACCTCACACAGCAAGGTGAATATTCAGAAGATAAAAAGCAAATACGCTGAAGAACACTGCCTGCAAGGGCTGGTTATGACTGAGACACTCTATCCTACTTCTAAGCAGTCACTTGATAAGCATCGTGGAAGAGCCAAACATGACCATCATTGAAGCCATTATTATTCAACAAGTTTGTTGGGCTAGTCACATGGTTTGGATGTCTGATCAGAGCCTCCCAAAACAGATTCTATTTTACAAGTTGGAGGACAGACAGAGGAGCATTGGGGGCCAGCAGAAGTGGTATAAGGACATGCTGATGGCACACCTGAAAAAGTGCAGCAGTGGTGTCGACACTTGGGAGAACCTTGCCCAAGACCATCCCCAGTGGAGAATGGTAATGTGTGAGGGGGTGGCACAATGTGAGAGGTCCTGCTGTAGTGCTGGTGAAGAGAGGCGAAGAGGAAAAGAGTGTTAAAACCTACCCTGAGACCCTCCAACAGCTACTAACGCTGCCTCTTCTGTGATAAGATCTGCGGCTCCAGAATTGGGCTTATCAGCCATCAATGGACTCACAAATAGGAGGGTGACATGGAGATAACCTACTCATTATCGAGTGACTACCAAGAACAGGCCCAGATAATTAATGACCAAAGATTTCACCATTTGTGTTGCATTTAGTGATCTGCATAATTACAACATGGTTGTCATCTCCTCTAACTCCTTCCAAGATTTTTTTTAAATTAAGTTTGCAAAACACTGAACAATGACATTGCATATATGCAGCAATTTTCATACACAAATCTCTCAGTGTATTATATACGTTCATTAACTGATCCTCAAAACATCCCTATAAGGTCAGCTAGTATTATATTATCTCAGTTTATAAACAATGCACAGGGAAGGTAAAGGAATCAACCCAGTGTGTGAGGGACCAATCCTGCATTAGCCTCTGTTGAAAACAGACCCTCTGCCTGTGCAGGGTCCTAATGATTTTTGCATGAGCCTGTGCTAGTAGATCAAGAAGATAGAGGACTAGGGCCTGAGTCAGTGACAGAAAAAGGAAGAGAAAGCAGGAGTCCTGGTTCCCAGATCTTTGTTCTAGCTATTAGACATCACTATCCAAAACAAAACACACCATTTGTCTCTGGCCTTCAACAAAGCAAAGAAAAGATTTTGGAACCATGTCCCCAAAAGAGAATGAAAATCTGTCATGAAGTGAACTTTTCAGACCATTAAGAAAATGTTGCTGCTTAATGGCATTATTTATATTGTCTCTCTGGAGCTTTCTCCTGAGACATCCACATTCTCCAAGCTCTGTGTTCAGATGAGTATGACTAATCGTAAGTGCAAAAAATAGCTTGCAAGGGCTGGCTGCAGCAGCAAGCAACCAGCACTTAATCTGGGCTCAACTGGGGTTTTTCAGACATAGTCCTTTATTGAGGGGCATCACAGAAGAGGATCACCTTTGTGGGAGGTGGAGAAGGTGTGTGTGCTCCTGAGCTGGGCACTTTGTCTTGTAGACCTGCAGGGAAGGACAGCACAGAATGATCCCAGAGTACCCTGGGCACTCTCAAACCTGTATGGCAGAGCTCTGCTGGCCATTGTGGAGCAGAGGCAGGTCATAGTCCTTCATCACCTGTCTAGTACTGCTTTTGACTCTTTATGCTCTTGCAGTGGAATCCTGGTCCCCTTAAGGTCAATGGTTTTATCATTGACTCTAAAGGAGACAAGCTTTCACTCTCTGAGCATAAGATCTCTGGCTATACATGGTCCCTGAACAAGGGCACAAGAGAAGGGTAAGGATGACCCTTGTATTTGCGTAACTGACAGTTACTGCCAACCCTTGATTCTGATACACAATTTACTTGTGTGCAGTTTCAAACAAATGGTATGTTCACTGAGGGAGAAAATGTTGGAAGTCTTTCAGTAGAGACAAAATATACAGGATCACTGTACGAGTGATACATTACTCGAACATCTTGTCATGTACAGTGTGCACTTCAGGCCTCATTTCACCATTCTCATTGACTCTCCGGATTTGTGTTTTTCAAGTACAGTTAACTAAATAGCTGCAGCTTCCCATCTGCCATCAACTTACAGAAGCTAAATCACTCCTTACCTCTGTGCATTTGACTTCTTCCTTTAAAAAGAAAAAAAAAGTTTAGTTAGCTAGGAGGATGCAAAAAGCACAGAGAAGTTCCATATTAAAGCTGATTTTGCAGATCTGATTATAACATGTTTTGAATTTTAAATAAGTACGTTCACGTCCACAACATAAGGTATACAATGCTATGTCTAGACTGCAGGTTTCTGTCGACAGAGAACGTGCCCAGACTGCAAATCTCTCGGAAGAGATCTGCCAGTCAGGAACATTCTGTGGACGTCCCTGTACATCTCATTCCACGAGAAAGAAGAGATGTCTCAACAGAGGGTTTTTTTCCAACATTTGGCCCCATGTGGACAGGCCAAATGTTGAAAAAAGCCTCTCCTGACAGAAATGTCAGCAAAAGACACGCAAATGCATTGCTCAACTTGTGTATCTTTTGCCAACAGTTTTCAGCAATCTAGACTTAGTGTTATAGACCGTCAAGCTATGTGACAAAGTAACTCTTCACCAAAGACACATGTTCTCCACTGAGGAATCCTAAATATGCAGCTGAACACGCTCCAGGCGAGAGGCAAGTTAACAACGATGTCAAAAGTTTGGTTGGTGCGATTTCTCGGCAGTCTGATATTGATGGACATCAAAATGTTTTAAAGTTACAGAAGCACAGGGAAAAAGATGACAAAGTGAAGCATACAGAATAATAAACCTAACAGGAGTCAGCCCCTGAATGTCAGAAGAGCAAAGCCTATGATTTATATTGCCTTTGTTATACTGTGTAATAATTCTTACTGAAACCTGTGTGCATTGAATATCCAGATTTTCTTTTTTGTGGTAATTAGCTCATGTCAAAGAGACAATTTAAGAATCTCCAAAAGGCATGTACAAATGGGGTTAATGAAGTTCTAATTAAAAAAATCTAAATAGATTAATAGAAGTTACAAACTTTGAATAGGCATTAAATGGAACCCTTTCACTCTTTATATTTAAACCATGCACTGGTTATACTTGTGTAAACAGACCAGTAGTGGTGTTATAGATACTTTATACTCTCTGGTACTTTCTATTGTGTCATCTCTGAGTTGTCTTTGGAATGTTACAATAACAAGTAAAGTTTTTTAAGTTAGAATATTGCAGATCAGCTTTAAATGTTAAATTATTGTAAGAGTAATTTAATGTTTATGGCCAAATCTTATGATTATCACTCAGGTAAAACCACTAAAATCTGTAGCGTATTAGAAACAAGTAATATCCCTGTAACTTTTCTGTGAGTCCTCTAGTGGTGCTAACCAGGCTTTATTGTAGAAGCCACCAAAAACTAACCAGATCCACAGTATGAATAAGCTAGGCCTTGCATGGTTATGTGTATTGAGTAAAATGTAATTACCTGGAATTCTATTGTGTCCATGTGGCTTCTTCATATTTTAGTTTTCAAAGAGACATGAAAGTCGTCATGTTGCACTTCAGGAAGACTGAAGGTCCTATACTAAAGGTCATACATTATACCTCTTTCCTTCATGCAAGTTTAAGTAAAGTGTTTTTGCATGTGGACTCTAAGGATATTAAGACTTCAGTGGAGTTACTCTGACATGAAACAGAGCAATACATTAATGAATCAAGCCTTGACATTCTTAAAAAAAAGCTTCCAGTCATTCAACTCAGTGCAGTGAATGGGTAACGTTAGTGAGAGAGTTTCTCATGTTTTTTGTCATTTTTGGAAGCCAAATTGTGGTTATTACTTTACAAGTGATTCCTTGTGGGAATAAGACTTTCTACCACCTTCTGCATCATACCATGGGAAAAGAATGTCCCACCAGCCAATAGGGACTCAAGGACCCAGAAGTGGTATTGGTATGAAATAGCACCTAACAGAAATATTAAATAGCTCAAGTATAACAAGTTCCAAATCCAAATGTGGTAGAATAAAGATGCTTAGTGATCCTTGTACACATCTACTTAAATTATTTTTAAAATACGTAGGAAAATCGTTGCATCTCCTTTGCTCTTATGTTGTAGACCTATGTTTTTGGAGCAAAAGGCTTGATGGTTTTTTCCATATCTGGCATATACCTTGTGTGGTTAGCTGATGGCTGTAATGTCTTCTGAATTCATGGAACTAGGGATGGCTGCATCTTCATATATGTGTAATCAGGATGCCATTTGTCAATGCTTAGTATCCCAGCAATCAAGCCTTATGGCGCAGGGTGGGTGAGGATGCGTGCATGTATGTGTGTGTGTATATATATATATATATAGTGTGTGTGTGTGTGTGTGTGTGTGTGTGTGTGTGTGTGTATATATATATAATATATATACACACACACACACACACATATATACACCTATATCATCTTAGGTCGTTTATTGAAATACATTCATCCATGTATAGTCACATTCAGGAGTTACAATTCTATCTTTATGTGTGACATTCAGGTCTTGCTGATAGACTATTAGCTGCCTGTAGAAAAACAGAATCAAATAAATGGAAGGACAAAAAACTGCATGAACTCTGGGACATGTTTTTATAAGAATTTTCACTGGAGATGTGACTAGCAATATGTTTTTGTTGTTCAACTCAGTACATAAACACCACATTTGCTAATTGCTCTAATTACTTACTTCAATCAAACAGTCCTCTTAAGTAAAATAACATGTTGATTAACTAAAGCATTGTGTGGAATAACTGACTGCTGTGACTCATCAAATCATCTTATGACACTCTGATATTTAAGCACAAGATGTACGTCATAAGATTTGGTATGTAGTGCTCAGGGTAGGGAAATGCTTAAAGGCTAGAGTCTGCTCTGGGAACATGTGAAACTTACAGCTGCATAAAGTGTCTGAGTTATTGCCTGTTGGCGTAAAGGGAAAGATTCTCATTGATGTAAGAGGGTGTTGGGTGAGGTCCGTAATGCATTCTTTGGAAGCTGAAGTTTTGAGGCTTGGAATGGCTTTGGTACTTTTTTAAAGCAGGTGGTTAATGGGAGAGGCTGATGGTGGAAAGAATAAAGGGAAAGGCAAGGGATCTATGGAAGTGAATGGGAGAACACTCATAAGGCTAAAAGATGGAGCGAGGGGGGAAGATAAAGAAACATGCTCTCACAGTTATTTGAGCAGAGGTGTGTTGACTTGTCTATGTAGTAATACATGGTACTTATGGGTAGTCTTTCCAAAGCACTGTGTTACACATTAGCACTCTCAAGAGATAGGAGTACCCTCATGTCAAACAGTGCAAAGGTGGGACATACATAATGTGACCATCTCCAAATTGTAACACTGTAGGATGACTGACTGGGAGGGGAGGGCTGCAAAGTGGATAGTTGCTCCTGGAACCAACAATTCAAAAGGGCCCAGGGCTCCAGTTACTGTCACTACTGCAGGATCCGGGCCCTTTTGATAGCCATGACAATGCTGCCGCAATGTGCTCTGGGTGGCTGTGTGGGCTGCCTGGGATAGGGTGGTGGGGGTGAAGGTGAGTGCAGCATGCTCTGGGCAGCATTGAGTGCTGGCTGCCCCAAGCTTCATCCTTCTGGGAGTGTGGCATCAGCCCCCCCCCGCCCCGCCCCATCTTGCCCAGAGATATGGCGGGGGTGTTGGCCCCTCTGTACCAATGTTATTATGGATAACATTTGGACCAGAGAAATTATTGGACAATAGATAGGGAAGTCTTGGAGTTACCACTGAGGATTCTTCCCAGGTGGCTGGCTGAAGGTGGTTGCTCAGAGTTTAACTGCCGTATTTTGGATTGGAAAGAATTTCCTCTGAGTCACACTGAAGGAGATCCTGATGGTTTTTGTCTTACTCTGCAGCATGTGGAATCAGTCACTTGCAAGCTAGGGTAAGTGGTGGATTCTCTGTAACTTGACAATGTTAAGCCACGATCAGATTTCTGTAACTTGGCCAGAGGTAGGGGGTCTATGTTAATGGTCATGTGAGGCTGTGTCATCTCAGATTAAATGACCAGGATAGTCCTTTCTGACCTTTAAAGTCTGAGTAGGGGCATGCCTAAGACTGCATCACTTAGTTCTTGAGCCCTTTGGAGCCAGAGCCCATGGTTTCTTTGTATAGCCTATACCTATGTCGTGGGCTCCCCGGCTCTATTACAATACAAATAAACAATAAAAAGCACCAAGGTGATGTTGCAGCTGAGGTTAAAACCCCTCATCAATAAGCCATTTGGTTGTGAAAGACCCAAATATTGTGTGGTTTGCTGCAGCAGTGCTAGGAGCTCACAAAGAGACCACCTCTTCTGAGCTGTATGTAGTGAGTTTAATGGTGTAACACCAATCTGGATATATATTAAACAGAGCCCCATTGACTGCTGCTGCATAAGAATCACAGGGAGACCTGAAATCAATGTTTTCCAAATGGAAAAGAGCAAACCCATTAGGGAAAGAACAGGTATTTTCTAGCTTATTTGAAAGGTAACACAAATAATCTAGAGGGGGAAAACATCTTAAAAATAAAATAAAAAAGCATTTGCCAGTAACCTTTTCACTCTAAACTTACCTTGCTTTTTGAGGGTTTTAGACCAGACACTGTAGACCCTTAGCATTATTTTAAGAAGGCTTTTGTGCCTGCGTAACTAAACACGCTTAGAAATGGATTAGTTTAGAACTGCAAGATACACAAACCATCTGTATATCACAACAGCAACCAAAGGCACTTAGGTTTCACAGAGGGACACTACAATGACATTGGGAATGCATGATACAATGGTGTAATGAAACAGAAATCAATGTTAAAACGAATGTAGCACCACTGAGGAGTACACACAGATCAATACTCTTGTAAGCCATAGAGTATAATCCTGCTATATAGGTCTTGCTAGATAGTACAGTCAATTCTGCCAAGACTCATTTTTTTACATTTGCCGAATGCACCCTTGACTTATTTGTCCCAGAGGTTATATTAAAGCGTCCTCCTTTTGGAATTTAAAGGTTCAAAGCTCTGTCTTCCCATCTATAAGATGAGGTATGCATTGCTAAATATGCAGTCTGTAATGGTAAATTCTCAGTTCTTAGGCATCTAGAATGGGAAGGTAGAGGGGGAAGTCAAATACGTCTGGGTTTTCATTAAAAGTTTGTGAATGTTACCTTCCTGTGTTGTTTGTAGGTGCACATCTACAAATGAGCAGGCAGGAAACTTTCTGTTGAAACAGAGTTGAGATGAAAGAAGCTATAATCCCTGAAAGTGGAATGTTTGGACAAATGTGTCACCCTTAGACACTGTTTCCTTTGAGGGGAGAGAAGAAACAGAGCATTTTAATCATGAAATTTCAACATAATGAAAATGAGCTCAGAGAAATCAAAATGCCTTGTTTTGGTTGACCCACATTTTTGAGGGGGTGTTGTGGGCTCTTTTGTGGGAATTTGGGGGTTTTATACAATTATGGAAATGTAGGCCTGAGAAATCATTAAACTCCAGGCCCCCCACACTGTGGCAGGACTAAGTGAACTTAGATCATCCCTGACAGGTATTTGTCCCACTTACTTTTGAAAACTTCCAAAGATGGAGGCTCTCAACCTTTCTTGAGAGTTTACTTTAGATCTTAACTAACTTTACAAGTTAGAAAGATTTTCCTAATCTCTAATCTAAATATCCCTTGCTGCAGATTAACCCCTTTACTTTTTTGGCCTGCTGTCAGTGGACACAAACATTTGATCACCACCTTCTTTGTAATAGCCCTCATCATGTAGGAAGGCTGCTATCCTCACATCTCACCTCCATCCTCTCTTCTCTTTAAACTGAGTAGGTACGTCTACACGTGTATGCTACATCAAAATAGCTTATTTCGATGTAGAGAAATTGAAATAAGCTATTTCGATGAATAGCGTCTACACGTACTCCAGGGCTGGTGGCATCGACGTTCAACGTCGACGTTGGGCAGCATTATTTCGAAGTAGGCGCTGCAGGGGAGCATCTACACACCAAAGTGGCCCACATTGAAATAAGGGTGCCAGGAACAGCTGCAGAGAGGGTCACAGGGTGGACTAACACTTCCGGTGAAACAGCTAGCCGCTCCCTTAAAGGGCCCCTCCCAGACACACTCAGCCTGCACAGCACACGGTCTGCAGAGCCACAGGCACGCACACCCTGTCGAGGCAGTATGGACACCCAGCAGCAGCAGCAGCAGCAGCCAGAGGTCCACATACCCGCCCCTGCAGGAGCAGTGCTTGCCCTGCTCAATGCTATGCAGGAGACAGCTGACCACCTTCTATTCACGGAAGAGGAGCTGCCCCCAGGGGAGGAGGAAGCAGCCCCAGACCTTGCTGCCCTCCGACCTCCCCCACCGCACACGCCGCCGGCTGTGGAGCTACCCCACGAGCACAGACTGGTGGGAGCGGCTGGTGCTCGGCGAGTGGGACAACAAGCGCTGGCTCCAGAACTTCTGCATGAGCCGGCAGACATTCCTGGAGCTCTGCCAGTGGCTCACCCCTGCACTGAGACACCAGGACACCTCCATGCGGCATGCCCTCACGGTCGAGAAACGGGTCGGCATCGCTGTCTGGAAGCTGGCCACTCCAGACAGCTACCGATCCGTGGGGCAGCAGTTTGGCATGGGCAAGGCCACCGTCGGGGCTGTCCTCATGGAGGTAAAAGGACCTGGCGGGGAGCCTGTGGGAGGGAGCCCTGGGGTGGAGGGCAGCCCTTGGGAGGGGAGCCCTGGGGTGGAGGGCAGCCCTGTGGGGGGGAGCCCTGAGGTGGAAGGCAGCCCTGGGGGGGGGAACCCTGGGGTGGAGGGCAGCCCTGGTGGGGGGGAGCCCTGAGGTGGAAGGCAGCCCTGGGGGAGGGAGCCCTGGCGGGGGGGAGGCTTGGGGTGGAGGGCAGCTCTGGGGGAGGGAGCCCTGGGGTGGAGGGCCAGACACACCCAGCACACCCCTCACTGGTGCTCTCCCATGTCCTTCCCCTGCAGGTCATCCGTGCCATCAATGCCCTGCTCCTCCACAGGCTCGTGCGGCTTGGGGACCCAGATGCCGCCATTGCGGGGTTTGCCAGCCTGAGCTTCCCAAATTGCTTTGAGGCTCTGGATGGGACCCATATCCCCATCTGTGCTCCGGAGCACAGCAGAGGATGCTTCCTCAACAGGAAGGGCTACCTTTTGGTGGTCCTCCAGGCCTTGGTGGACTGCCGGGGCCGCTTCCTGGACATTTATGTTAGCTGGCCTGGCAGCACCCACGATGCCCAGGTGTTCAGGAATTCGGGCCTGTGCCGTCGGCTGGAGGCGGCGACCTACATCCCCCAGCGGGAGATCCCTGTGGGGGACACCACCATGCCCCTCTGCATCGTCCAAGATGCAGCATACCCCCTCCGGCCCTGGCTCATGCACCCATACACGGGCCATCTGTCAGCCATCCAGGAGCGCTTCAACGCGCACCTGAACCATGCGCGCCAGGTGGTCAAGAGCACTTTTGGCCGCCTCAAAGGGTGCTGGAGGTCTCTCCTCACCCAATTGGATGCAGGCCCCACCAACATCCCCCAGGTTGTGGGCGCGTGCAGCGCACTCCACAATCTGGTGGAGAGCAAGTGGGAGGCATTCTTCCAGGGCTGGGCTGTGGAGGCTGGCAGGGCCGATGTGCAGCCACCCGCTGCCCCCAGTCGCCAGGTGGACCACGAGGGGATCCGGGTCTGGGAGGCCCTGCAGACCCATTTCGACCAGGCCGCGGGGTGAATGCTGGCAGGCCACCCACTGCACCCACCATCCTCCACAACACTCCCTGCCCCCACGCCCACACCACAGAGCACCCAAGAGCACACCCCCCCCTACTTTTCTTGCAAATAAAAATGGACCTGTTGTTTTTGAAACCAAAAAACAGTGAATTCTCTTATTAAATTAAATATATTTAATTTTTAATATATAAATATTTATATTTATTTTAATATTTAAACCGTATATGCTGGTTCGCCTGGCCCCCACCCAGCCTTGGCCAGGGCTCAGGCCGAGGCGAGGGTCGTGCCCTCCAACCCCGGGCGCCGGACAGGAGAGGGTGCGGGGCTGAGGATGTGGCCCCCCCTCCCCCTTTGTACATATCCCCCATTATTTGTATACAGTTTGTGTTGGACCCCTGTTCTTTTATGGTACCTGCCCCCCCATGTAAATAGTTCCCTCCTTTTGTTCTACTATATATATATATATATATATATATATATATATATATATATAATTTAATAAGAGAATTCACTGTTTTTTGGTTCTTGTGCAGGAAGATATTCAACGTTGGAGTAGGGCGCTATTCCCATCCCCTGATGGGGATAGCAACTTCGACGTCTCGCCGCCTTACGTCGATTTCAACTTCGTGTACACGTGGCGGGTGCTATTTCAAAGTTGGCGCGGCTACTTCGAAGTAGCTGGCACGTGTAGACGTGGCTAATATGTCCAGTTTTTAATCATTTATCTTTTTCCCCTCACAGGTTGTTTCTAAACATGTCATTTTTGCTGCTTTTCCCCTTGTGTTTTCCATTTTGTCCACATCTTTCCAAAATTGTGGTACCCAGGATTTGAAAAAGTACTCTAGAGGGTGCCTCACCAGTTCTGAGTAGAACATGACAATTGCTAGAGCCCTGCAAATCCACAGGTACCCACAGTCCTGAGTATGTATGCAGATATCCACAGCCCATTTTTGCAGATACAGATGCGGATGTGGGTACAAATTTTGTACCTGTGCAGGGCTCCAATACTTGCCTCTAACATCTTATGTACCACATGTCTGTCAATACACCTGCGAATCATATTAGTTTTTTTTGCAGCTGCATCACATTGCCTCATTTGGTGGTACAATGTAACTCTAGAGCCTTTTTACTGAGATCTTTATTACCCATTTTGTAGTGTGCATTTGATATATAATTTTTTGTTTCCTGAGTGATGTATTTTTCACTTGTCTTTATTGAATTTTATGTTGCTGAATTCAGACTAATTTTCCAATTTGTAAAGGTCATTTTGAATTTTAAATCTGTCCTCCAAAGTGCTTGCAACCCTTCCCAGTTTGGAGTCCTCTACAAATGTTTATGAACGTGCTCTCTACTTCATTAACCAAGTCATTAATTAAAGTATTAACCAAGGAATGACCCCATGAGTGACTCCATGAGACTCACCTTACCAGTTTGATGTCAAACCACTGAGTAAGGTCTTTCAAGTTGCACACCCAGCTTATTATAACTTCATCTAAATCACATGTCCCTAGCTTTCTTATAAGAATATCATGCAGAACTGTGTCAAAATGCTCACTAAAATCAAGCTATATCACAGCTAGTTCTTCCTCTCTCCTCTCCCCCATTTAACAGGTTGGTAATTTTGTCAAAAATAGGAAATCAAGTTTTCTGAAGAAAAACAGTAAGTGAAGACAAGCCCTTGGTGCTCATTGCTCCTTTCCAGCATGTTCCTCCTGCTGGATATTTAAGCATCAGTAGACACCCTGTTAGCCCCTGTATCCTAAAATTTTCTTCATCATGTGTCCAGATGGTGATTCTGTTTTAGCGTCTCTACTGCTTTTCAGATGTCTTGGGAACTCCACTGCAGTATGCTACCCAGAGCTCATACTACTTGCTCAAGCATGTACAATGCTGCTATCTGGTTGGCTGTTGCAAGTTTCTTTCTGACTTTGGAGTTGCAGTTTGTGGGCCAGAGGCTCAGTGAAATCTACAATGGCATTATGTCCTGCAGATGGGGAGCTCCAGCTGTGAGCCCTTCATGACAGCGAGTATATTAACATGGTGATGATGCATTGCATTAGCAGAAGGAGGGTAGAATAGATACCAACAGCCAATTGAAATACTGTGCTGGTTGTAGATTGACCTAATTTTGTAATGTAGACAAGTCTCAAAAGTTACGTCTGCTACTTTCCCTGGCTTTTAAGGCCAGAACGGCCTATTGTGATCCAGTGTTTCCTCTATTTTTTTCCATCCATGGTCAGAATAAATTTTATATGTACCAAGGAATATGTGGATGCGCACCACCAATAGAATCACATATTGACAGCTGTGGGTTCTCTCCTAATCAAATGAATTTCTTCTGGGTGGCTGCCCAAGTGCTCACCTTACAGGAACACTGTTACCTAGTAACTTCTGCATCAGGCTCATAACTTCTTATTGAGTTACGGTGCATCTTTCAATCAAGATTCAAAGGGTGTCTAAAAGGCTTTGTATAGTGAGGATGAATCCCGCTTGTGCCTTGCCAAACTGTTCAATGGTTACCCAAGCTAGCAAAATTTAGCCTTTATTTTTGGCCTGAGTCTGTATAGCTTCCTATATGTGAAATTCCTTGTCTTTTGAGTGTGCGCAGAGTTCTGCATTGCTGTGGTGGAACCACATAGTTTTGTAGCACCTGTAATGACATTTTTCATTATTGTTAGCAATCCTTCAAGACCTCATTCTCACATTTCATGCCATGCCATTCCTTTTCTCCCAGGCTCCTATGTGCTTCAGCTTCACTCAGCATTAGCTCTGCTGTCTCAACCAATTTTGATACCACTGGCTCACTATGATAACTCTCTGTTTCACTGATACTTACCAATAATTATCCTTCTCTTCCTCTTCCAAGGCCATGATTGGACCTGTCTACTACAATTCAGCTAGCTGGGTGGTGAAATGGAGGGCAGGAATTGAATTGTCATACCACCACTTTTTGGGACGTGGTTTCCCTGCTGGCACAGTATTCTGTGAAACCCTCAAGCCACTGTTTGTTTCAGAATTCTTTCTTTCTTTCTTCTCCAGTGCATAGCCAGAAAACCTGTTCAGGGGTCACTTTGTTACAGTATTAATTTGACATCTATGCTGGTGCTATGGTAATAGATGAACAACTGTAAGTAATGACTAGTTTTTCTTCTAAAGAGAAGCGATGCAAAATAGTACACAAAGTACAATGTTAGCAGCATAGTTCATTAGTGTAAGCTGTCACTCCTGGCTGAACTTCTGTAGAAATTATTGCAAGTTAGATAACATTCCTCTCTGTATACTTAATTGATTGAAAGGGCAATTTATCAAGGCTCAGCATTACAGTGACTGCTGTGCTTGGGTCTGGGAGGTAATGAGTTGTGCCCACATCTCATTCTCCTTTCTCATGTGACCATGAGAGATCATAAAATGAGGTGAGCCTTTGACATCTCACGCAGAGACAGCTCCTCCAGCTGCTGAAGAGGGACACTTCAGTACAGTTTAGAATCAGCCAGATCATTTGACACCTCCCCTCCCCCCCAGCCAGACGTGGAATGCATTAACCAGAAGCGCTTTCAGGAAGCTGGAGAAAGACCATGGAAGCAAAGCTTGTGAGTGAGGAAAGGGGAGGAGAAGGAAAGAAAGCAACATTAGAAAATGGAGTGGAGGAAGGGGAAAGGTGGGGATGTGCTAAGAAAACACAAAGGGCTTTAATATTATTCATCATTTCCAAAAGTACCCGATACTTCAAAGATGGGCTACTGTTGCTGCTGTTGTCCATGGCGTCAGTTTCATTTTGTGATACAAAACCACAGGTCATTATCTTCACTGACTACAGTAGCCCATCTTTATCTTTGTCTTGCTTATCATAATACGCTGCAAACTAATACCATCTCCCTGGGTTTCCTTTTTATGAAACAACCCTGCTATTCATTTCAACCACATCACTGTCCATCATATCACCTTAACATAAGAATAACAATATTTGTTTGGCATGACAAGGATACTTGAATATAAGCCACCATGTAACAATAGTAATTAATGTTCATAAATGTATGTGAACAAAGAACTAGATGCAATGATGCTCTTACAGTAAATACCTAAGTCCTTTATTGAATATTTATGGGATAATCTCTGTACATATGTGCAATAAATGGCTGTTTAGAAAAAGTGTCAGAATGCAGTTATGTGGTTCACTTACCACAAGATGGCAATAGTGATCTTCTGCAGTATTCGACAGTACCCATAGGGTCCATTTGATTTTGTGCGACATACTAGACCCCTCTGTGAATGTGCTGGAGTGTTCCAGAACTGCTTTTCATTCCATTCCTTGTTTCCGAATTGTTTTGAGCTGCTGCTAATCATACAACTTTTTTTTTTTTTTTTTAATTTGGAACTGCAGCTTTCTGGATGTGTCTAAACAATCATTAGCAGCCAGGGTGTAATACTGTTTCATTAAACATGCTAAGTTTCAGAGAAAACATATGATCTCTGGAAGTGGAATGCTACAAGAACATGTTTAGTTTGTTAATATTGAAACTGAACATCAGCCATTTATAATTTACCCCCAGTATACTCACCAGTCATTGTCATGTTATCTTTCAGTGACATTAGCATCTGACATGGATCCTGGCCTGCAATGCAGTCTGAACAGTCACATTATCTAACTTTTCAAAATATTAAATCAGCAGGAATTTTGACCTAGTAAGGGCTACAGCATTGAACCCTATGAAATGTGCACTGAGTGCTGTGAACTCTAATGGGTGTAGAGCACTTCAGTAGGGGTGCAAGAAAACATCTATGAATATCCTCTGTAATATTTAAAGGCCAAATTGTTATCCCTTTATTTGATTGGTGAGCAGAAACTTACATAAGTAGTACTAAAGGCTTTATTGGGATAATTCCTGCTAGTTGCCATTACAATGAGATACAGGAATTGACAACAGGGACCAAACGAATCTGTTGATTCTGTTTTTCCTTTCCATTTTCATGTGAAGAAGTGGGTTTTACACACACAAATTCATGACCTAATAAATTTGTTAGTCTTTAAGGCTACAGGTACACTATAGCCATAAGTCAAAATTACTTATGAAATTTACACAAGGTAGATTGTATAAATTTTTTCATGTTAACTTATTTTGACCTTCATGCAATCCAAACAAAACTGAAGTTCAAAATAAGTGGCTATTTTAAAGTTTCCGCTACCCCTCCTAGGATGGGGGTAGTGGAATGGAATACCGTGTTCGAAATAGCCATGCTATTTAAAGTGCAGTGTTTAGCTGCAGTGTTGCTGTTTCGGGATACATTTGTATTCTGAAATAGAAACTATATTGTAGCCATAACCGAAGGTGCCACAGGCCTGCTTGTAATCAGAGAGAATGGGAGACAGAGAACTTCAAGATTTCATATGTGAACACTTGAACAAATAAATTAGATCCTATATCATACAAATATTTAATCATGTGCAGTGGGTGTAGCACCACTGAAGATAGTTATGTTATGCATGGAGTGTTGAAGTCGGTGGCAGTGCTCACTTGTCATATTAAGCCTGTGTGTGTACATTTTTGTGGGAGGAGCATTTTAAAATGTTTCTCATGGAAGTATTTGTACTCAGAAGTAGGCAGTGTTACCTTTCTGGCCCATGACAGCTAGCTAACATTGCTCAAATTGTACATAACGAGTATTCATAGATCTGAAATGATTAGGGCTGGAAGAGTTCTCAGAAGGTCGTCTAGTCCAACTCAGCTAAATCATCCCAGTCAAGCCTGGCCCTAAAAACCTCTAAGGACAGAGATTCCACCAACTCCCTAAGTAACCCATTCCGGTGCTTCACCACTCTCCTAGTGAAATAGTTTTTCCTTAAGATCCAATCTAGACCTCCCCCATTGCTTCTTGTGCTGTCATCTGCCATCGCTGAATAGCCTGGCTCAATCTTCTTTAGAATCCCCATTCAGGTTTTGAAAGCTGCTATTAAAGGTTCTCTCTCTCTCTTCTCTAAAGTAGACTAGCTAAGTCCTGTTCTCTCGGCCTATCCTTATAAGTCATGCCTCTCAGCCCCTAATAATTTTTGTTGTCCTCCGCTGGACTCTCTCCAATTTATCCATATCCTCTCTGTATTAGGGGATACAAAACTGGACAAAACATTCTAGATTTTGGCCACACCAGTGCCGAATAGAGAATAATCACTTCCCTTTATCTGCTCGTAGTGCTCCTACTAATGTACCCCAATATGGGGATAACCTCTTTGGCAGCAAGGACACTGACACTAATTACATCCCTGCATATTCAAGCAATGTTTTTATACCCTTCTGTAATGACCTTGTCCTGCAGCAGCACCCCCTCTAGGTGGTGTGGGCCAACACAGCCTGTCTCTCTGTGTCCGGCTGGCCCTGGGCCTTGTCCACTTTAAGAGACAGCTGGAGGTGAGCGAACAGCTTGGGAGCCTGGCCCTCAATCCAGGGCAGGGCAGCCACCAAACAAACAGTTGGAAGCCCACCCTTCGTTCAGGGCATGGCAGCAGTCACACAAACAGTTTGGAAGCCTGGCCTCTGGCTCAGGGCAGGACTGCAGGTAAGCAGGCAGTTTGGGAAGCCCAGCCCTCAGTCCAGGGCAGGGCAGCAGCCAAACAACAGTTTGGAGACCCCAGCCCTCAGTTCAGAGCGGGACAGCAGTCACACAGTTTGGAAGCCCAGCCCTTGGTTCAGGGCAGGGCTGCAGGTAAGCGACCAGCCTGGGGAGCCCAGCCATCAGTCCAGAGCAGGGCAGCAGACACATTGCTATCCCCTAAATAGAGTGGCTTCAGAGAGGCGAGGGGGGGTTGCCCCTCCAGGGAGGTGGGGTAGGGGGCTGCAGGCCCTCCCACTCCACTGCGACCCGGCCTGGGGCCCTACTGATTGCTCACACCCAGAGCTTGGCAGTGGGGATCCAGACCGCAACACACCACCATGGGCTCAGGGGGAGTGTTCCCCGGGCCCCTTCCTACCTCGGACTCCATTGGCATGGGGTCTCAGGTGGCTTGGTCTGCCGGCCCAGGCTGGTAGGTTTCATCCAGGTAGATTGCCCTTGGTGGCTCTGGCCAGTCGGACATCTCTATGTTGTTTGGGTAGTCCACCGGTGGCAGGACCGTGGGGTCCAGATGGTCAGAGGCCTCAGCACTGCAGGCATCAGGCAGGACTATGGGACCTTGTTCTTCTAGAACCCCCCAATAACCAGCCCCGGGTGGTCTCTCTGATCCTGGTGGGCCCTCCACTGGCATGAGGGCCCTGGTAGATCCAGGAAGTCGGGGTAGTAGCCCAATGTCAAGCTTATCTGTGGCTGCCCAGGCTGGTCTGGGCAGCTGGGGGGGCCACTCTTGATAGTGGGTTGGTCAGTGGCGGATCCCCCGCTCCTGGCGCCCAGGAGCCTGGTCAGGGCCCTCCGCCCTGCTTGGAGGCCCCGCCTTTAATGGGCCTTGAGCCCTGCCCCTGGCCCTTCTGGCTTTAGGCGCTGCCCTCTGAGGAGCAGGGCACATGTGTTCTGGCTCTGGGCCCGCCCACCAGGGTCGCTGAGTGGCCTCTTCCCCCTCTGAGTCAGAGGGAGGCCACAGCACCTCACTACACCTTCCTAGTCATCTGTCCAAATTTCTACTTTTTGTAAGCTTCTATTTTGTGGGGATTTTTATGCTCACTGAAGATTTCTCTGTTAATCCAAGCTGCCGTATCTGCTCTTTCTGCATGTCAGGATGTTTTGTTCCTGTGCCTTCAATAAGGCTTCTCTAAAGTACAGGCTGCTTTCCTGGACTCTTTTCTCCCTCATATTAGTCTCTCAAGGAGATCCTGACCATCAGTTCCCCAAGGGAGTCAAAATCTTATTTTCTGCAGTCCAGGGTCAGTATTCTTTTGCCCTTCTTTTTTCCTTTGTCATTATCCTGAACTCAATTATCTTATGGTCACTCATGCCCAGGTTGCCACCTGGTTCTACTTTCCCCACCAATTCTTCCCTTTTAGTGAGCGGCAGTTCAAGACAGGCAGACCCTAGCTGGTTCATCCAGCATTTGCACCAGGAACTTCCTGGATTGTCTGTGCACTGCTGGGTTGCTATCCCAGCAGATGTCAGCATGACTGAAGTCCCCCATGAGAAGCAGGGCTTGTAATCTGGAAACTTCTGCTTTAGTTGTTGGAAGACAGCCTTGTCTGCCTCATCCTCCTGGTCTAGTGATCTATATCAGATGCTCACCACGACATCATCCTTGTTTCTCTCACTTCCTAACTTAACCTAAAGATTCAGAACAGGCTTTTCTCTTATTTCACGCCGTAGCTCTGAGTTGCACTGTATGTAAGAGCACTATCTTTTTTTGTGGTGATTGTGATCAATTCAGATTTTTTTTCCCAAAAGTTGTGACAATTTTCAATAATTTCAAAAAAATTATTAGGTGCTATTTTTCATAAGTGGACAGAGACTAAACCATGTAATTACTGTTTTCTGGAAATCATTTATTCAATATTAGTGCAGATATGCGCCACTATTGAAATGTAGCATCTTCTGGGTTATGATGTAGTGCACAGAACTTTTTAGTGGTGTACAGCAGGCGCTCTCAAACGTTATTGCACCAGGACCCCATTCTGACAACAAAGCTACTATAAGACCCCACGAGTGGGGAGTGGAAACTGGGCCCTTCCATCCCAGGTCAGGGTTTGAGGGTGCAACATTGGCCTCAACAAACCCACTTCCAACTTACAATTTGAGACTTGCTGTGTACAGTAACACTTTGGAAATGGAAGCCCATTGATAGTTATCCAAAGGATATTGCAGGGAGAATTTTAGGGAAGGCAAATGCAATTACGGAAACAGGCATCTGGCTTGAACGTTAGGAGTAACTACCTCAGGACTTACCTGCCTTCAGAGAGCTTCAGCAGTGGTGGTAGAGCTCTTCAGTGACTACACTACCTAGTTGCACTGGTGCAGCACTTCAGTGAATATACTACCCATGCCAACAGGAGGGGAGGTTCCCATTGGAGTAGCTATGTCAATGGGAGAATTCTCCCGTCAATCTAATGCAGTCTATGCTGTAAGTTAGGCCAATTTAACTATGATGCTTCGAGGTTCGCAGTGGTATAGTTACACAAACCTTATTCCTGTTGTAGATAGTACACAGTGTCCCACCCTGAAATGGCTGAAGGCAGAAGCAAGTCTGCTCTTCACTGGGAGTGGTGCCAAGCTTCTAGGAAGAAATTTAGATAATTAGGTTATTTTGACTATGTCAATCAGGAATGTGGGATGCCCCCCCACCCCAGCTTTCCCCAGCAATGTAATTAAGCCAGCTTGGGTCCTGCTATAGACAGCATTAGGCCAGTGGAAAAGTTCTTCCACTAGTCTCACTAACACCTTCTAGTTAGGTGGAGAATACATCCTATTAGTGTTGTAGTGTCTATGTGTGAAGTGCTGCAGAAGCACCACTGGACAAGATTAGCTGTGCCACTCTAGCACTTTAAGCAAAGATGAGCCCTGGAATTGTTAACCACAAAAACTCAGGGCTCTTCTTCTATATCTCCTATGAAGAAGAGATGCAGGGAAAATAAAGGAGGACCTAGAATTTATTTTACATGATACTTTCTTAAAAACAAATGGAACTATCTTTGTCCCTGGCAGTAAAATGCATTCAGAGTGAGTTCTGAACCAATGCAACATACAACCACACTACCTTTAAAATAACCTTTCTATTGCACAGGAAGTTAGGTAGTTAAAATTGGATTTGCTGCTCCTCATGCTCTTGATCTTCTAGTCCAAGGTGTAGTGGAGGGTGGAAGAAAAGAGGCAATAGACCGAGTGGCAATAACCTTCTCTCTGTTCATCAGTCTCAAGGCATCAGCTTCTGTAAGTTTGGATTATGCTCCTTTGTAGGGAGGTAAAAAATTGTTATTCTAGTACTTATTCTAAGATAAGATAGTTCTCCAACTCTCATGGTTGCAAAGAAAAGCTTCTAAGTTTGAAAGGAGTGTTACAAAGGCAGCTCTGCCTGCCTTTTTAGAAAGTCTGACACAATACTTCTGAGGTGTTTATTGTTCCATTCGTTTCAAGGGCAGCTAACTCATGTGATGACAATGTTGGCATTTAAAGTATCATCACCAGGCCTGCTAGCAATTTGCAAGGGGTGAGGGCCCTAGCCACCACCACCACTACTCCTTTGGCAGGGGCAGCAGCACAAGCTCTGGGTTCCTCTGAAATGCTGCAGCAGCACTGCTTTGCCGCTCCTTGAGGATCTGAGGGAATGGAGAGGGGCCAGCATCATGATCCCAGTGTCACAAAGGGCTGCCTGCCATTGGCCATGCCCCTTCAGCCCTTGGCCCCTCCCTTCTGTGGTGGCTGTTAGCCCCGCCAGTCATCACTGACTACATCACTATCAAAACAAAAAAGCAGTCCAGTAGCACTTTAAAGACTAACAAAATAATTTATTAGGTGATGAGTTTTCATGGAACAGACCCACTTCTTCAGACCATAGCCATACCAGAACAGACTCAATAGTTAAGGCACAGAGAACCAAAAATAGTAATCAAGGTTGACAAATCAGAAAAATATTATCAAGGTGAGCAAATCAGAGAGCAGAGGGGCGGGGGGGTGGTCAAGAATTAAAGCCAAGCATACAAAAGAGCCCCTGTAATGAGCTAGAAAATTCCCGTCCTGGTTCAAACCAGGTGTTAACATGTCAAATTTGAATATAAAAGAGAGTTCAGAAGCCTCTCTTTCCAAACTGTTGTGAAAATTCCTCTTTGGTAAAATGCAGACTTTCAGGTCATTAACAGAATGGCTCACTCCGTTAAAGTGCTGGCTGACAGGGTTGTGAATCAGGAGTGTTTTTATGTCTGTTTTATATCCATTAATTCTTTGTCTAAGAGAGTTTGAAGTCTGTCCAATATGCAAAGCATCTGGGCATTGTTGGCACATGATGGCATGTATGATTTTAGTTGAGGAACATCAGAATGTGCCTGTGATTCTGTGAATAACCAGGTTAGGTCCAGTGATGGATTGAATAGATAGGTGGACAAAGTTGGCAATGGGCCTTATGCAAGGAAAAGTTCCAGGACTGGTGTTCCTGCGGTATAGACTGTGGCTGTTGGTGAGAATCTTCATGAGGTTGGGAGGTTGTCTGTAGGAGAGAACAGGCCTGTCACCTATGGCCTTCTGGAGTGTGGCATCCTGATTAAGGATAGGTTTGTAGGTCTTTAATTATGCGTTGCAGTGGTTTGAGTTGGGGGCTGTAGGTGATGACTACTGGTGTTCTGTTATTGGCTTTTTTGGGCCTATGCTGGAGTAGCTGGTCTCTGGGTATTCATCTGGCCCTGTCATATGGTTTTTCATTTCTCCTGGTGAGTAATTCAGGTTTATGAATATTAGGTAGAGATCTTGTAGTTTTCCGTCTCTGTTGGTAGGATCAGAGCAAATGCGATTGTACCTAAGGGAGTGACTGTAAACAATGGATCTAGTTGTGTGTGCAGGATGGAAGCTAGAAGTGTGTAGGTACATATAGCGATCAGTGGGTTTACGGTAGAGTGCGGTACTGATCAGGTCATCTTTGATTTGTTCTATAGTATTCAGGAAATGTATCTCTCGCGTGGAGTAGTTGAGGCATAAATTGATGGTGGGGTGCAGATTGTTAAGGTCTCTGTGAAATTCTTCTAGAGTCTCTATACCATAGGGCCAAATCATAAAGATGTCATCAATGTATCATAAGTAGTGGAGGGGTAATAAGGGACTAGACCTGAGGAATCATTTTTCCAGATCAGCCATATATATATATATATATATATATATATATATAAATATAAGAATATTGTGGGGCCATGCGGATGCTCATAGCAGTTCCACTAATCTGGAGGTATAAAATGTTCCCACATCAGAATAAGTGTGGGTGAGAACAAAGTTACAGAGGTCAGCCACCAGATTGGCTGTGGTGACATCAGGGATGGTATTTCTGATTGCTTGTAATCCATTTTCGTGTGGAACATTAGTGTACAGAGCCTCTACATCCATGGTGGCAAGGATGGTGTTGTCAGGAGCTTTTCTGATGTTTGTAATTTCCTCACGAAGCCAGTGGTATCTCGGAGATAACTGGGAGTGTTGGTGGCATAGGGTTTGAGGAGGGAGTCCACATAACTGGATAGTCTGGTGGTAAGGGTGCCAGTACCCAAAATGATAGGGCATCCGGGGTTTCCAGGTTTGTGGATTTTGGGAAGTAAATAGAATAATCCAGGTTGGGGCTTAGATGGTGTGTCTGAGTGAATAAGGTCCTGAGTAGCAGCAGGGAGTTCCTTAAGGAGTTGTAAATTCTTTTGGAATTCCAAAGTGGGATCAGCAGAGAGAGATCTGTAAAATGTGGTGTTGGAGAGTTGTCTGGCTGCCTCCTGTTCATAGTCTGACTTAATCATGATTACAACAGCACCCCCTTTGTCAGCTGGTTTGACTATAATGTCTGGGTTATTTTTGAGACTCTGGACAGCATAGCATTCAGCATAGCTGAGATTGTGTCTCATTTGGTATTGTTTGTGTATAATGTCAGTCTGAGCACGGTCGTGGAAGCATTGTACGTAGAAATCCAGACTTTCACTATGACTGTCAGGGGGAATCCACACAGAGTTTTTCTTCTTTTGGTGTTGGTGGAGGGGGAGGGGGGGCCGTCGAGAGAGTCAGACTGTTGTTCATAGGTGTGCTGGAAGAATTCCTTTAGACGGAGGCGGTGAGAGAAGGCTTCAAGGTCACCACAGAATTGTATTAAGTTTGTGGAAGAAGTGGGGCAGAAGGAAAGACCCCAGGATAAAAGAGACTCTTCTGCTGGGTTGAGTTGGTATCTGGAAAGGTTAACAATATTGTTAGTTGAGCTGTCGTTGTTGTACTTGTAGTATCCTGAAGTATGAAGTAATTTAGAAAATCTATTGTCTTTTCTTTTTTGTAGGAAGTGGAAGTGTGTTTTGTAAATTTATTGTCTAGTATAAGTAAAGCCTTGTTCTGTGGGCTCTTGTGTGGATGCCTGATTATTGATGAGAATTTCAAGTTCAGAGAGTTCATTTTTAATCATCTTTTGTTTATTGTAAATGATTTTGTTTAAGTGTTTCCTCAGTTTCTTAGAAAGCGTGTGGCATAGATGCTCACTTTAGTTGGTGTAGTATGTTGATTGTAATGGGTTTTTCACTGTCAGTCCCTTGGGTACAATGTCCATTTTCTTGCATTTGGAGAGAAAGATGATTTCTCTCTGGATCTGGGAGAGTATTTTCATGTAGTTGAATGATCTCCAGTCCAAACAGCTAAATGTAGTGCCTTGCATGTTGAATAGTAACAGAGAGAGCGCCATGCTAGTCTATATACTATCAAAACAAAAAAGCAGTCCAGTAGCACTTTAAAGACTAACAAAATAACTTATCAGGTGATGAGCTTTCGTGGGACAGACCACGTCACTGTTCATCAAAGCATGCAGGAAGGGAACATTAGCGCCATATTATGAAAACCCTTTCTTTAGTTGATGTGGAAGTTTTATTTGGAGGAAAAAACCCAAACCTTTAAGATGCATACTCCTTTAACGATATATGGCAGGATTACATTGTGTACATGATTCAGTTTCTTCTCCCCAAAGCATAGCCTGTCTTTCAAAGAGTTGTGAAACATTGCCCTGGCCTAACACATCTAGTTTTTGAAGTTCTCCTTCCTTAATCCTATTTATTTGGTATTCATTTGTCCTTGGTTAACATAACCTATTACCATAGGCTATGTCTGCACTAGAGCAACCTGTCAACAGAAGTCACTGTCAGAAGAAATCTAACAGCAAGACTTCTGTTGACAGATTATGCCTACACATAAAAACCCATCAAAAGAGCAATCCACTCTGTCGACAGCGAGCAGCCGGACTGCCCAACCCTCTCTTGAGAGAACAGCTGACAAGAAGTTTTGCAAACAGGGCTGCTCAGTGAACCAGAAGCCTAGGCTGTCAGCGGAGGGCCCTGAAGTGTCTACACTGCACTTTTGACAACAGAACTCTGTCGACAGAAGTGTTCACCCTCAACGTGGAGAGGGATAACACTGTCAGGGAAAGTGCTCTGTTTTGTCAAGATTCTGTTGACAGAATGCCATTTGTGTGTAGACACTGAGTTTTGTCAACAAAAACCCAGTTTTGTCAATAAAACTCCGAAGTGTAGACATGGCCATAATGTACAATAGGGAAATACTATTTTCCGTTTTTTCAGTAGGGAATGGAGGCACACAGACTAAATGGCTTGCCCAAGTTTTAACTTAGACTTTTACTACTGGGGCTTCTTGAGCTCCCTGTTCTGTCTCTGTGGAGCTTGAGAAGAAGCAATGTGCCATGTGGCTATTGTCTCTTTATGAGCTTGCTGTGAATTGTTGCCCTTGTAATCTCTGAGTGATACCGTGGTGATAGAGTGGCTACATCACGCACCTGACATTTAATTACTTGTTTAAGCTGTCTGAAGGCATACACCAGAAGACTCAGAGAAGTCTGTGTACAGAGTGGGAAACTAAAGCAAAATCTTTTCAGTGCCTATTGAACTATCCTTCCACACTTGTATTCTGTATCTGCACTGGCTCCATCACCTCCAGGACCAGAAAGAAATTACAAAATTTAAGCTTCTATCTAAAACTCTGACAGGAACTGAGGCCTTGATCTGACAGTGTGTTCCACACTGGAGAATGTTTGTGCAGGAATCTGCTTGTGTTAGGATCCACTGTCTAAAGGACCAGATTCACCTTGTCAGCCAGTAGGGAGAGCTGCTCTTTATTTAAGTAATCTTTGTGTCACCTTCTGGAGTGCAGTGGGCCTGACAGCTACCACAGGCCGGGGGCAAGATGTGTTGGAGAGGGCCCTCATGTGGAAAGGGTGGGGCCAATGACAGTCAGTCCTTAGTGCTAGAGTATAGCGCTGCTCCCCACCACCCAGTACTCAGAAATCAGGTGAAGCGACACTCCTGTGGCATTTCAGAGTGGCCTGGAGGTCCCGGCCATCTCCATTGGCACTGAGGTGGCAGCAGAGAAGTCTGGGCCTATGTGCAATTACCTCCCCCCTCCCCCGTCTGTCTTTGAGAGACTGTGTGGGATTCCGAAGATCCTAAAGGGCAAGGATGAGCTCTGGGCCCTTTTGAAACACCATGGAAGCACCTCTCTGCATGGTTCTGATGGCTGGGTTGGGGGTAGGGGTGGCCCAGTGCCATGCTCTGAGTGGTGCTAAGAATTGTAATGCCCTAAGATCCAGCCCTTCTGCCCAAGACCTCCCACCATATCTTGTCCCTAGGGCTGTGGTGGCTCTCAGCCCTGCTGAGAAAGTCAGTCTCTTTTTATAAATTGGGCAGACTCCCTCCCACAATTTGGTGCTAGGGGGTAGGGTGCGCTCACTGACTCAGGATACTCTAGTACTTGGAGCTGCAATGTGTGAGCACTCTCCTCCACTTCTAGCTGCTTGATGCACCTCTGCTGGGTTCTTAATCAGTGTCAACACTGTCTTTGACTGCTGCTATATAGTCCATGCCTCAGTCTCCTCACTGGCCTTGATTGTTGTATGGGATGCCTCATTCTGTCACATGCCCATTCTTCTTCCGTCTCAGGTCCAGTTGGGTCAGTTGCATTACAGTGTCAGAGCAGCAGGGCTGATGCTTGGACAAACTTATGAGTAAAGCTCTCTGTTCCTGATCTGAAGCTTTCTTTGTATGCAACATTCCTCTGTCTGCATAACTTCTCAAGATCTTTTGGATTAACACCCACCTTTGACTGTGAACATAAGAACATAAGAATGGCCATACTGGGTCAGACCAAAGGTCCATCTAGCCCAGTATCCTGTCTGCCGACAGTAGCCAATGCCAGGTGCCCCAATGTGATTCAATCATAGTGGCTAATCTTTAACCCTTAACTTCTAACAGAGCTGAGATGATCTATGAGCCCAGCTGACCCTTGCATGTGAGTCCTGCCAAGACTATCCCAATTGTTCTATTGCCTGGAACAGTTCATGACCACAAATGCCAGCCTCAGGGCAGACTGCCAAAGGCCACCAGGCATTCCAAATTGCTTGAATGTTCTGTAACTTAAATTTTTGCCAAGCCAGTAACAACCGTGAACTTCTAAAGCAATACAACAGTTTTGCCATGGGGTCACAGGCAGTCCACTGAGCACAACAATCTTGCCACCCAGGAAAGCTGAACTTAGTGATAGTTTGCTGCCCACCAGAGAGCACAGAAGATTCAGGGTGCCTCTATTCCTAACATTAGTCACTTATCCCAGGTTAATTCTTGTAGCTAATCCTACAGAAACCTAACAAAGGATTTATTAAGTAGAAAAAGAAATGCTGTTTACCAGTAAAAGCAGTCAGACATATGACTGCAAAAGTTGAAAGCATTGTAGTAATCTGTCAGGACACTGAATGCCTTTTAGGACTAACCCACGATGACCTTAGGGCTCTCTGCTTTTTTGGTATCTCCAGTCCTGTGAGAGTCCAAACAGCAAAAGAGAGTTAAAAACCATCATCCATCTTTATTTACTTTTTCCAGAATTCACGATGATGGGATGAACCTCTTTGCACCAAGCCTTTTCATGAGCATGAAGGGACATATAGCCAAGTCTTTGGACTGTGATGTTCCTTAATGGCCCATTTAGTTTTGATAGTAGGAATTTCTTGATCTCATTTCTTTTTGAGCAGGAGATGATGCCTCTGGACAGGTTAACCATTTTAGAGCAGCCTTTCTTTACAAATGTAATGCAAAAACTTAACTATTACTTAGAGCCTGTGTAAAGATAAGTAAAATTAATTCATGCAGTTATTTACAAGCATTTAATAAAGTCTAAAGACCTTGCACATGTGGTGTACCCATCTTAAGACACTAGCACATGGGGGAAACAGGATGATTTCCAGCAATGAAATTGTCAGTGCTCAACTTAGGTCCAAAGCCTTGGGAAAAGCTGGCATTGCTAAAGTCATAATCATGCCTCATGCTTCTATAACATCTTCCACTTAGGGATCTCAGATCTTGTTGCCTAGATGGGTAATTGCTGTTGGCCCCATTTTGTAGACAGAGAAATAGAGACATGGAATGTGATTTGTCCAAGATAACACATGGCAGAGAATAGAGCCTAAGCCTCTGGAGTCCCTGTCTCTTTCTCTAATCACTGGACACAGCATTCCCTCCATGACATAAGAAACCAGTCAGGTCCCACCAGAACCCAGTGTAATGCAGTACATGACCCTTCCCTTTCTTCATGTCTCTACAGTGCTGGGTTTCTCCTTGCATGGATGTTTCACCCACAATGGAAAAGCTTGCGAATATCTTTGTTGCTGATCTATTCTTAACAAAGCATTTCTCAGGGGGAAGGCAACAAGGCACTCACACTATCAGTTTCACTCCCACACTGTCTTTGCCTCTCTGCTAGAGCTGGATTGGAAATTTTGGATAAAGATTTTTTTAGTTTTTGCCAGAAAACACACTGATCTGTCAAACTGAAATTGTTAGTGGGGAAGGGTCAGTTTTGACAAATTTCCTGGTTCGAAACTAGTTGGCTTCTTTTAATTTTCAGCACATCCCTTTTGACACTCTCAGAATGAAGAGTTGTGGATTTTCAAATTGCAATTTTTATTTTTTTGTTTAGAAGTTCAGCTTGCTGAATAATTTAAAAAAGAGAAGAGGGGAGGAGGGAAAAGTCAAAAACTAAAATGGTTTGATTGAGCTGCACCAATATTTTGGTTTTTTTGTTTTCTCTCTTTAGCCGCGTCTACACGTGCCGACTACTTCGAAGTAGCCACGCCAACTTCGAAATAGCGCCCACCATGACTACATGTGGCAGGCGCTATTTCGAAGCTGACATCGACGTAAGCCGGTGAGACATTGAAGTCGCTATCCCCATGAGGAGATAGCCGATGCGCGTCCTGCAACATCAAAATAGCGGGTTCCACCATGGCGGCCATCAGCTGAGGGGTTGAGAGACGCTGTCTCCAGCCCCTGAGCTCAATGGTCGCCATGTGCAGTGGCCCCTTAAAGGTCCCCGCCCCCTGCCTTCCTGTGCAGGAAGCTGAGAGAGCATGCAGGCGGCAGCACAGCCACGTGGCCAGCCAGCACGTCTCACAGCAGCCCAGAGACACTGCCCCTGCAGCGATGGCAGCCAGCCAGCCCCCCAAGCACCCCCAGGGCACCCCCCGCAACGGGAGCCAGGGCTCCCAGGCTGGCAGCCAGCTGGTGAAGAGACAGCAGGGCCCCTCCTGGACGGAGGCCGAGCTCCAGGACTTGCTGGGGCTCTGGAGCGAGGAGGGGGTGCTCCAGGTAATGGGGAGCAAGAGGCGGAAAGTGGATGCATTCGCTCAGCTGGCTGAGGGCCTGGCCGCCTGGGGTCACCCTGCCCGCACTCCTGACCACATCAGGAGTAAGGTTAAGGAGCTGTGGCAGGGTTCCGCCCAGGCCCGGGATGCGGCCAGCCGATCTGGGGCCGCCCCCGTCACTTGCCCCTTTTGCAGAGAGCTCAGGACCATCCTGGGCCCCCGGCACACCTCCTCCCCTCCGGCCACTCTTGACACCTCGGCCGACGAGCCCCAGCAGGCCCCGGAGGTGGAGTCCACCCCAGAGGCAAGCCCTGCACCCCAGGGGCCCTCCCAGGAGCCCACCCCTGGGACACTGGAGGAGTAGGAGGAGGGGGGATCCTCCTCCAGCGATGGGCGGCTCCAGATCGTCCTGCCGTCCCAGAGCTCCAGCAGGGCGTCCGCCCACCGGGTGTCCCCCGACTGTGGGAGCGGACTGTCAGGTATGTACCCCGCCGGTGCACACCCCCAGGGTTGAGGGGTGGGGGCAACAGACATGACCAGGGCCCTCCACATGCCCAGATGACCAGGGCCCCAAGGACAGCAGTGGCATGTCCCTCAGAAGAGTGCATCAGCCCCTGCCCCCCGACAGCATGACAGTGCCATGCCCCATCCCTGGGGATGGGGGGAGTGGAACGTAGAGTCCCCCAGGGGGAGGGGGTGGGACACCCATCATCATCATCAGCATCTCCCGGGGACGGGGATGGGGAACCAGCAGCAGAGGGGTGGGGGAACAAGGGCCACGGGTCGGGGCCCACACTAATGGCTGTCTCCACTCTTCTTCCCCCTGTGTTCCGCAGCTGCACCATCGGAGGGACCGGAGAGCGCCGTCGAGGTGTCAGTGGTCCCGGAGAGCCCACCGGGGCCATCACTCCAGGCCAGCCCCTTGGCAGAGCACCGACCAGCCCCAGGGCGGGGCGACGGCAGACCCAGCACCATCCGAGGACTGTGACGGACCCCCCAGCAGCTGGCGATCCTCCGGCGGCAGCTGGATGTCTCACAGCAGCGCCTGCAGGTGGAGGAGCGGCGGCTCCAACTGCAGGAGCGGGCGCTGGCCTGGTGCCAGGAGGCATGGGGGGCCTTTATGCGCACATTTGAGCGCATCGCGGACTACCTGGCCCCCCATGCCGCACCGGCCGCTGCTCTGCCCGCCCTGCTCCACCCACTGCTCCACCCACTGTCCCACCACGGCCGCCACCGAGGGGCCGTCCGCCGAGGGGGACCTGGGGCCTGCTGACACCCGCTGGCCATATCTGCCGGTCTGCCTGGCCCCCGGCCAGGGCTGAGGCCGAGGCGCAGGTCGCAGCCGCCCACCCCCAGCGCTGGACATTAGGGGGTGTGGGGCCCAGGACGTGCCCCCCCCTCCCCCTTTGTACATATCCCCTTTTACTTGTGTTTTGTGTATAGTTTGTATTAGACCCCTGTTATGATGTTATGATACCTGCCCCCCCATGTAAATAGTTCTTCCCTTCCTTGTCTTCCCCGTTTTTTTGCTTATCATCATTATAATATATATAATATTTATGTTTGTTGTAAATAATATTATAATAATAAGAATTCAACGTTTGGTGGTTTCACAAACAACAGGTATATTTTTATTTGCAAGAAAAGTGTGTGGGGGGGTGCTCTTGGGTGCTCTGTGGTGTGGGTGTAGGGGCAGGGGGTGTTGTGGAAGATGGCGGGGTGCAGTGGGGGGCCTGCCAGCGTTCACCCTGCGGCCTCATCGAAATGGGCCCTCAGGGCCTCCCAGACCCGGATCCCCTTGGGGTCCACCTGGTGACTGGGGGCAGCGGGTGGCTGCACGTCCGCCCTGCCATCCTCCACAGCCCAGCCCTGAAAGAATGCCTCCCCCTTGCTCTCCACCAGGTTGTGGAGGGCGCTGCATGCTCCCACAATCTGGGGGATGTTGGTGGGGCCCGCATCAAGGCGGGTGAGGAGACACCTCCAGTGCCCCTTGAGGTGGCCAAATGTGCGCTCAACCACCTGGCACGCGTGGTTCAGGCGCATGTTGAAGCGCTCCTGGCTGGCTGACAGATGGCCTGTGTAAGGGTGCATGAGCCAGGGCCAGAGGGGGTACGCCGCATCTGTGACGACGCAGGGGGCATGGTGGTATCCCCCACAGGGATCTCCCACTGGGGGATGTAGGTCCCCGCCTCCAGCCGGCGGCACAGGCCTGAATTCCAGAATACCTGGGCATCGTGGGTGCTGCCAGGCCAGCCAACATATATGTCTAGGAAGCAGCCCCGGCTGTCCACCAAGGCCTGGAGGACCACTGAACGGTAGCTCTTCCTGTTCAAGAAGAGTCCTCCACTGTGCTCCAGGGCACGGATGGGGATATGGGTCCCATCCAGAGCCCCGAAGCAATTTGGGAACCCCAGGGTGGCAAACCCCGCGATGGCGGCATCCGGGTCCCCAGGCCGCATGACCCTGTGGAGGAGCAGGGCGTTGATGGCACGGATGACCTGCAGGGGAAGGACATGGGAGAGCACCAATGAGGAGGGGTGTGCAGGGTGTGTCTGGCCCTCCCCCTCCCCAGGTCTCCCCTCCCCTCCCCTGCCAGGGCTCCCCTCCACCCCCAGGGCTGCCTCCCCCTCCCCATGGGTCCTCTTACCTCCATGAGGACAGCCCCGACGGTGGCCTTGCTGACGCCAAAGTGCTGGCCCATGGATCGTTAGCTGTCTGGAGTGGCCAGCTTCCAGACAGCAATGCCGACCCATTTCTCCATGCTGATGGCACGCCGCATGGCGGTGTCCTGGTGCCTCAGTGCAGGGGTGAGCCACTGGCAGAGCTCCAGAAATGTCTGCTGGCTCATCCGAAAGTTCTGGAGCCAGTGGTCGTTGTCCCACTCTCCGAGCACCAGCCGCTCCCACCAGTTGGTGCTCGTGGGGTAGCTCCACAGCCAGCGGTGTGTGTGGTGGGGGGGGCGGGGGGCTGCAGGGGCTGGGGTTGCTTCTTCCTCCCCTGGGGGCAGCTCTTCTTCTGTGGCTAGAATGTGATCAGCTGCCTGGTGCATGGCATTGAGCAGGGCGAGCACTGCTCCTGCAGGGGTGGCTGGGTGGTCCTCTGGCGGCTGCTGCTGCTGCTGCTGGGGGTCCATAACTGCATCGCCAAGGTGTGCGTGCCTATGGCTCTGCAAACCGCGTGCTGTGCAGGCTGTGTGTGTCTGGGAGGGGCCCTTTAAGGGAGCAGCTAGCTGTTGCCCCGGAAGTGCTAGTCCGCCCTGTGACCCAGTCTGCAGCTGTTCCTGGCACCCTTATTTCGATGTGTGCTACTTTGGTGTGTAGACGCTCCCCCGCAGCGCCTACTTCGATGTAGTGCTGCCCAACGTCGACGTTGAACGTCGACGGCACCAGCCCTGGAGGACGCGTAGACATTATTGATCGAAATAGCTTATTTCGATGTCGCTGCATCGAAATAAACTATTTCGATGTAGCATACATGTGTAGACGTAGCCTTTTTGGCAAACCATCTTTTTACATATCTCAAAAATCAGGAGAAGGAGGAAACCATTTCCAACTGAAGCCTATCAAATTGGATGTTCTGAATGCAGCACTCCTCTCAGGTACAAAGAGGGCCTATAAGAAATAAAGATGAAGACTATCAATGCTGTTTTGCAGATTAATCAGCAAGAGGCATTCATGCAGAACTCGGTTTTTCCCACCTATCTATTTTGTCTGACTGCTTTTTGGGACAGGGATTATTTTCTCTTGCTGTCTACCACAATGGAACTCGAAGCTGGTGGAGCTCTCAGTGCTACAGTACCATATATAACTGAGTGTACTATAGGCTCAGAAGTAAGCAAAGGGAAGTTGAAATTTGGAATTAGAAGGTTGTAAAAAAATATTCAGAGGGAACCAAAAGGTAAACTGAGCCTACTCATCAGTAGTAAATACATAAAAAGATTTTGTAGTGGTACAATAAAGAGTGCAGAGGAGCCTCATAAAAACCAGATACAAGTGAACAATTCATTAGTTCCTGTCACAACTAAAATAAGCTCTATGGAAACCACTTTGTAATGGTAAAGTAAAGCTACTGAGAAATTTTGAAAAATCAGATACATCACTGAACAATGTTTTTGATTATAGCCACCTCAAATTTCCTGGTGCTCCCAAACATTTTATTTTACAGTTTTCCCTGAAGTTATGAAATCAGCAGAATCCTAGCTAGTTTAGTCACAGTCTGGCTAAATATATGATCTAAGGAAAATGAGATTATGTAGCAGTTCATAATGTTAACTTGCTGTGCCTGAAGACAAATGATAGCCTTTTTTGGAAAGGGGTCATGAGCGATGGAATTTGATGTGGATATTGAGATGTAATTGAAAAGGGAGTCTGAAATAATTTACAATCAAAAGTTGACCCGCAGCGCTTTACATACTATAACTTGATGGAAAGGGTCCTCTAGATATGAATGTATTTCTATGGACACTGTCTTACAGACAGTTCAGCATAAGAACTTATGACAGAAGGTATGGTTAACACAATCCTAGAGCAATGCAAACACTTGCCATTTACTTTAATAATAATAATTGTAATAGTGCCTTACTCTTATATAATTCTTTTCATCAGTAGTTCTCAGAGTGCTTACAAAAAAGTGCCACTGTCCTAAGGTAAAAGATGAGGAAACTGTGGCATAAAAGGATAACATGATTTTGCTCTAGTTTACCTAGTGCTGTAACAAGGGTGTGGTGAGTGGAGCAGGAGTGTAAGCTATTAAAAGTTATTGTATTTAAGAATTGAAGTGGGAGAAAGTTATCAATTGTGTATTAGCAACGAAGGGTCCTATGGCACCTTATAGACTAACAGAAAAGTTTTGAGCACGAGCTTTCGTGAGCACAGACTCACTTCATCAGATGCTGGTCTTGGAAATCTGCAGGGCCAGGTATAAATAAGCCAGAGCTAGGGTGGGGATAACAAGGTTAGCTCAGTCAGCAAGGGTGAGGCTTACTACCAGCAGTTGATCTGGAGGTGTGAAAACCAAGGGAGGGGAAGCTGCTTCTGTATTTAGCCAGCCATTCGCAGTGTTTGTTTAAGCCTGAGCTGAGGGTGTTGAATTTGCAGATGAATTGTAGCTCAGAAATTTCTCTTTGGAGTCTGGTCCTGAAATTTCTTTGCTGTAGAATAGCTACTTTTAAGTCTGTTACTGTGTGGCCTGGGAGATTGAAGTGCTCTCCTACGGGTTTTTGTATATTGCCATTTCTGATATCTGATTTGTGTGCGTTTATTCTTTTACGTAGAGACTGTCCAGTTGGTCCGATGTATATAGCAGAGGGGCATTGCTGGCACATGATGACATAAATTATATTGGTAGATGTGCAGCTGAATGAACTCACGATGTTCTGGTTGATCTGGTTAGGTCTTGTAATGGTGTTGCTGGTGTAGATATGTGGGCGGAGCTGGCAACGAGGTTTGTTGCATGGATGGGTCCCTGAGTTAGAGTGACTGTGGTGCGGTGTATAGTTGCTGGTTAGGATTTGCTTCAGGTTGGCAGGTTGTCTGTGGGCAAGGACTGGTCTGCCTCCCAAGGCCTGTGAAAGTGGGGGATCATTGTCCATGATGGGTTGTAAATCCCTGATGGTGCGCTGTAGAGGTTATAGCTGAGGACTGTAGGTGATGGCTAGTGGTGTTCTGTTGGTTTCTCTCTTGGGAGTTGTGTATTGTTGTTGTGTTTTGTTGTTTGATGGTAGGTAGACATTCTTTTGTTAAAATGGATTGGTGAAAACAAACCTAGTGGGTCTGAGGATCTGGCTCTCCCAGACTCTAAGCTTCATGTTGAATGAAGTCAGTAGACAGCAAAGGCTCTCTCCATCTGTTGCTGCCACTGTTGCTCTGGATATACTTGAACTTTACCTGTTTATAGAAACTGGCAATGAATTTTTAAACCAAGAGAGTGGGAAGTATAACTGTCTTGTCATTAATTCATTGAAGCTAATCTCTTTTTTCAGATGGTTGTTGTTTACACTGAACCCATAACATCCCTTCCCCCATTCACCAACAAATTTCCTATACTTAAGCCCCTGGATGTTGCAAATAAGATTTTTATACAAACTGATTAAAGTTCTTAGTTTGATTTATTTCTCCAAGCAAAAAGTCTGGTAGTTTGCCTTGAAGTTATAAGAAAAAACATACCCTGTCAAATCCTATATATTCCTTTTTATGTATTTTGTCATTTCCCCTCTATTAACTCTGTCCTAAGGTTGTAAAGAAGACAGCAGCACTCTAACTTCTGTTTGCATACTGTACTTCAGCTTTTATTTTTTTTTGGTTGCAGCTTGTTAAATTTATTGACTGTAAGTCCCCTGAGCTATTTAAGAGTATGTCTTATGCTGTACAGCTTTTGAAAGATGCTACCGCTAGCCTATCTAGATGTGTTTATACTTTCTTATTTTTTACCAGATTCAATTTGTCTTACATATTCATTGTTTTGCTTTGTTCAGTACCAAGAAACCATTTCTTCATTATAACTGTTGTGGGTAATTTTTACTGCAGACATTAAGGATAACATTTTTCATCGATACGTAAGGGATTTGGATGCTGAGGAGAAGAGGGAACTGGGATGAAATCATGGGAGATGGATATCAAAATCCCTTAAGCAAATGCTTTCACCTCTTAGTGAAAGAAAAATAATTTGAGACTCATTCAATTTGTGCTAAAAAACATACTGATGAGCTCTTATGGCCTCACAAAATTAGTGAGGAATCCAGACTTTCCCATCCGTTGTTGCACAGTTGTCCTGAGAGTCTGTTTTATGCTTTAGATATCTCTTTTCCCTGACCCTCCCCCATGTGGTTCTGAAGATAACTTTGGAAATGGGTTTCAGATGCAAACTGATGTAAAGTTATCTGAAACAATCTTCTCACTGGAGCATCCTGTCTTTCATTTCAGTGGCATATAAACTTAAATATAACAAGTTGAAGATTCAGATTCCTAACTTACTAACCATTTTAGCACATACATCCAGTTTCTCTGCATATACCAACATCTCTCTTGACAAAAGTCCCATGTTCCACCAACCTGTGTGCCAAAACAACTCTTCCCTTTAAAAGCTTCTACAGTGAAATTCTGCACTTTCAGTAAAATAAACAGGAAAGATTCAATATTTTTTTATTTTTGTTCATTTTAATGTAATAGTCTAAATTTAATGACATGCCACAGAATCCAGGGACTTTGTGGAAAAAAAATTAGGACTGTGTTGCTTGATGCTTTAAATATATTGCAAAAAGAGAATTCACCAAAAGCTGTAAATATGTATTGATTTTGCTTTACTGCAAATTCCCGCAATGAAATAGGAAACAAGTGATCTTCTCACTCAATACTACGTGCAAGATTTATTTTCTAAATGAAGTTTCTGGGCTTGCGAAGTACAGTATAATATGGGAAGTAAATCCATTCTTCCTTAAATTCATGTTGTTGATGAAAAGCTCAGAACTGGCTTGTTGAAACTAAGATTCTGGGGATTTTTGTCATGGACTTCAGTAGGGCCAGGATTTCACCATTTTAATTAGCATTGCATCAGGATTAATCATTGCAGTTTATGGATAGCAATTAATACTTCGAATTAATCTCTTCCCCATCGTAAATAAGCAATCTATTTATATAATTTGTCAGACTGATTTAGCCTTGTTTTCATAACTAGTAACATGCTTAAAGAAAATGGAGAGAGCCAGCAGGGGCCCTACAGAGGGAGAGGTATGTTGGGGAATGATGGGGGTGGCGGCCTCCTCCTTGCCGGCTCCGTGAGGTGCAGGGAGCCCACCCTTGTGGCTGCTGTATCTCGGGGAGCCAGAAGGAGCACTGGCACTGCTGTCACTTCCTTCCTGGCTCTCGGAGGTTCAGGGAAGCCGGGAGGAGCACAGGCAGTGCTGCTGCCTCCTTCCTGGTGCCCTGAGGTGTGGGACAGTGGGGGAGGTCAGCTGGGGTAGCAGCTGCAGCTGGGGAGCTGCCACGCCTCATATCACCATGTCTTCTATTCGGGATAAGCAGATATGGTCACCCTATATTTAGCTTAAATGAAGCTGTGTTTAGTTTGATAACTTCAGTTTGCTATAACCGAAATCATTAAAACAGATCAGTAATTTACAACCTAGGAAACATCACAGACTTGCATGAAACCCCTGTTTATCCTTGGGAATTGCCAAATGCAACACAACTTGCTTAGCTTCTTTGGATACCAGGTATTTTCATTTGCCCCAACCGAGCATACGTAAAGCCATACAAATAGTGTCACTGAATGAGGCTTTGATTAGAAGGCAGTGATGTGATCTCATTCAAATAGTAGTAGTTGGTGTCTTTCACATTTCACATTTTAAATGAACCAAGCAAGCTAATACAAAAAATCTAGTCAGTTGGAGGATAGCACACTTTAATAAAGAAGGGAGCTTGTCAGGTCTTGGCCAGTCAGCTATGTTGCAAACACATCAGATGTCCTTTTTTTGAGATGCAAGAAGGAACATGTTTGATATTTTTCCACTTTCCTGCCCCATTCTTCTGTGAATCCATATGAGACAAGTGCTAATTCTCTTCAGTTCCTACAGTGAGTAACTTAAACTAACTGAAATGTGCCCATTCTCTCTCTCTCTCTTTTTTTTTTGCATGTCATCAGCAAACCACAAGCCTATATTTTCAAAAAAAGTCGCCACTAATGTTGGGTGCATCTATAAGTCAAGACATGATAGTGATGCACAATAAATGAAAAAGATAGAGAATGTGTAAATTGGGTGTTTATATTTATCCTTTTGCATAGGGAAAGAAGAAGGTGAGATTCAATGAATTTAAAAGGTGTCAAGTTAAAAACAAATGAAAGGAAATGTCTTTCTCAACTACACCTCTTAGACACATGGAACAGGCTTTAAGCAATCATGGGATAAGAAGGAAAATCATCTTATGTAACTAGTTAAGACAATTGATAAAGGGTAGTAATAAACACCCCCAAATGTCAGTTTCACATTGGAGAGAAGTAAATAGCGGTGTTCGTACTGGGACCGCTGCTGTTCATAATATACATAAATTTATCTGGAAAAAGGGGTAAACAGTAAGGTGTCAAAGTTAGCAGATGATACAAAATTAGAATAGTTAAGTTCAAAAGCTGACTGTGAATAATTAAGGCAGATTGCATTTACTGTTGATAAACTAAAATTAATGCATACTTGAGAAAATAATCACAACTGTACGTAAAAAAAAGATGAAGTTTAACTAGCTGTTACCACTCAAGAAAATTCTTGGAGCACTGTGGCTAGTTCTCAGAAAAGGTCTGCTTAATGTGCAGCAGACATGGACAAAGAAAACAAAACCCCCCCAAAATGAATAGAATTAGGAAACTTTGGAAAAGGGCTGGAGAAGACAAAGAGGTGATGTGATGTTTATAAAACCATGAATGGTGTGGAGAAAGTGAATAAGGAAGTATTACTTACTCCCTTCACATAACACAAGGACCAGGAGTTACCCGATGAAATTAATAGGCAGCAAACTTTAAAAGACAAAAGGAAATACTACTTCACATGACGAAGTGGGTCTTTGCCCATGAAAGCTTACTATCTGTTAGTCTATAAGGTGCCACAGGACTTCTTGTTGTTGTTACTTCACACCTTGTACTGTCAATCTGTGAAAATCATTTCCAGAGGGTCTTGGGAAAGCTAAAGGTATAACTGGGTTCAGAGAAGAGTAAGTTCTTGGACGATAGAGCCGTGAATGTCCATTAGACAAGACGAGCAGAGATGAAAACCAAGGGTGATGCACTGGGTATCCCTAAGCCTCTGCATGCTAGGGGATGGATCACTTGAAAATTGCCCTGTCTTTTCATTGCCTCGCTGCACACGGTGTTGACCACTCTTGGAAGACAGGATTCTGGGTTAGATGGCCCCTTGACTGAGCCAATATGGCCATTCTTATGTTCTGACATAGGGATGAGACTGAGAGCAAGAGTTTAGCACCAGAGTTGGAGGGGAAACAATTTTTCTGTTCCATGAGTATTTTCAATTGCAGTGCTTTTCCCCATCTCACATTGGCATTGGGTTTCTTTTCCATGAATTGAAAAAATAACTTTTTGTTTGTTTGCATTTTAGGTCAATTAAAAAGTTTTATTTGAGAGTTTTGAAAGTTTTTTCTTTGGATTTATACTTTTTACTAACAGCTTAAAATTTGGAACAAAAAGTTGTTTTGGACAGAACCAGATTTTTTTTTCATTTAATAAGTGTAAAAACCAAGTATTTTCCATATTCCAAAACTTTTTTTCTAGACTTTCTTTTTTCTAGTTGGGAAATTCATTGAATCTCACTCAGTTTTCTTAAGAATGCTGGTTTTAATAAGTTGGCAACTGGCAGGAAATCAGGCAGACAGAGTGACCCGCCATCCTCTTTACCTGAAAAAAGCTTTGATGCACCACTTTCCAGTGGGATGTATCAATTCCATTGAACTAGCATTTTCTACCAGAGAATGTTTTCACTGGGAAAAATTTCAACCAGTAACTGAAAACTGGGAATTATAATGGAAAGAGTTTGGCAGCCTCAGTGGGTAGTGTGAGCAGCTGCGCCTATAGTAACAGTAACAGTGATGGCAGTGTGAAAACTTTTCGTGATGGCATCCTCATTAAACTTGTCATGTATGTCGTTAGAAGTTTGCAGAATCCATGTTATTCCCATACTCAGTTGGATCGGTGTAATGTGACAAATTCAATTATTTTCCCAAATACTGTCTGTACTGTTCCTTCTGCTTCACATATGGCGCAGTGAAATGGAGCCAGTAGAAGGAAACACTGCATCCTATGTCAATCTGTCTGGAAAAGTATGGGGCATCAGTGTCATACTCAAGTCCAGTGAAGACTGGGCAATTCACTGGAGTTGCCTGAGTGGTTGTGCAGTAAGAAGCCTGTGTATTGTCTGAAGCACATTTGCTGCAGGTTACAGTACGTGGCTGTAGATCAATTGACACTCATATCTGTAATCAACAGAATCAACATGCTGTGTGCCAGTAGAGCCCACTTGGTAAACATACACTCCAGTAATAATGTTGCAAGGATTAATTAATTAGTTACTTTTTCATCTTCAGAGTGCTTTACAAACATTATCATATTTCCAAGACCAGCATCTGATGAAGTGAGTCTGTGTTCACGAAAGCTCATGCTCAAAACTTTTCTGTTAGTCTATAAGGTGCCACAGGACCCTTCGTTGCTGTTACAGACGCAGACTAACACAGCTACCCCTCTGATAATTATCATATTGGCATTCAGTATACAGGAGCCTGTGCTTTCTGCTATAACAGAGAGAGTGTGGTTAGTAACAGTCTTCCCCATTCCTGGGCTGTTGGAATTACTTAACAGAACACAAGGTACACCAAAGGTATTGCTAAAAAAAGTCCTAACATGGGCGCCTCAACCACCACCACCATCACTAAGCTGGTAAGTGAACAAGAGGAAATATAATTATGTATCCTTTGCTGGTGAATATTAGCAGAACTCCACTAACTGTAGTAAAACCATCAAAACAAAAAGGTCTGGCTATGGTCTGAAGAAGTGGGTCTGTCCCACGAAAGCTCACCTAATAAACTATTTTGCTAGTCTTTAAAGTGCTACTTGACTGCTTTTTGTTTTGATAGTGTATAGACTAGCACGACTTACTCTCTGTAGTAAAACCAAGCTGACTTATTCCAGCACACAGAATCCAAACCATATGCATTTTTTTCTTCCTATCTATCTGGATCAAAGTCCTTACTAAAGGCCCTGTGGTTATCATTGGGATGTTTTTGGGGTCCTCCCCAGAAAAGATCAGGAGACTGTATTTTCTACAAGGTTAACTGATGGAGTAACCAGGGGTACATGCCAAGCAAACACAGTTGTTTAACGTTTGGTTGTCCTGAATAAAGATCCACAGAAGATACACATGCACAGTGGGTTTTCATAGTAGGATCAGAATGTACATAAGACCTCTCTTGTGCCAAGTTGATGAATTGGACATGCCATTTCTAAGAGATGTGATATAGAAAAATTACATGTATATCATGACTGGAAAATTCTTTTCTCTTTTCTCTTTTCTTAGATGAGCTCTGTCAAGGGAGCTTAGTATTCGAGCAATCAAGAATCTGTTTATAAGATTTACAGCCCAGGGCTGCATCTGAGAAATTAGACTGAATTATCAAATATATCTTTTGGGTGAGTTTGGAAACTTGTAAAATGCTGTGTGGGACACTGTCCAGCCAAAATAATGACTCTTCCTAAACCCTCATGCAGGGATCTGCAGACACAAACTGCCACTCACAAAAGCACAGAGCCCATCAACAGTCCACCCTTCCAGCACATAGACAACACGTGAATACAAATCTGTGCTAATGCATTCACTTTCGCACAGTTTTTAATTATCATACGTGCTTCTGTGTTGCTTTTAATCCATGCAATTGCTTTAGTGTTCCTTCTAAATTCCGTGCGGGTGTATCTAGAATTTCTAAAATCTATATAGACTCCAGTATACTAAGGCTAGAACAAAGTCTCTTGTTTCTACCAACCCATCTGTATTTGATTTCCCCCTTTCTCCTCTGCCCCCACTTAATATTTTCCACCTTTATAGTTCTGCACAGCACAATTCCATATAAAGTGCTCAGCACAACTGCCCTCGGTCTACTATTTGGAAGAACTAGTCTGATTAAAGAATTTAACATGGCCATGGGTTTTGTCTCCCTAGAAACAGTTCAGAATTTAATTTATTTGCATTAAAGACCTTTGAGTTTAACATGCTGACATAGGGTTGAAGAGATTATAGTGTTTTTCTAAAGATATCAAGCCAATGGTGAACAACAAATTGCCATGCAGGATATATTTTAATTAATCCAGTTGACAGAGATATAATTATCACCATCTTTAGGTTCATAGATTTTAAATCCAGAGGGGATGATTATGATTAGTCAGACCTGCTGCATAACACACAGGTCAGAAAACTTCACCTAGTGCATTAAAAAGTCTGTTAGCTGTCATGTTGTGGGAATGTGCAGGTGTTGATTAATCAAATATACAAATATACTTTGTCATAGGAATAAGGGGATTTTGAAGTTTGCAGGGTCCTTTAGAAAAGGACCCCCCTGTAGATGAGTCACATGCAAGTGAAACACTGCACTTTCGAAGTGCCACGGCTGGCAGCATGCTAATTTCAGTGCCTCATTAGTATTCTCCGATTTGGCCGTTAGCACGGCCATTTCAAAGTTTTCCCCTCGTGTAGCCATAGCCTACATATCGCAGTGGGGAATTCAGGGTGTATTCCAAGATCACTAAAAATATGCTTAACATTAAAACTATACCAAACATAATTTAATCTTTCTTTAATTCAGAAGGCACTTCAGGATCTCATAGTGCCTCAGGGTCATCATTTTTGACAGAAATTATCATTGAAGATGTAGGATATTGGGCTGAACATATCATGATCCTGTGAAATACCCTGGAAGCTGCTTTTTGAATAAATCTCTGATTTTAGGCCACTTAGTTGTCTTCTGCCTCTTTTTGCATAAAAGTAAAGTGCAGAATATGCACTTCTATAATGTGCTGGGCATTAGACTAGTCCCAGATACTAGACTGAAAATTTGTATTGGGAGAGATCAGAATTGCTGGTTAAGTGAGCTTTCTGGTTAATTAAGTGCCTGAAAACAGAGTTTTTACTGTAATTACTGCAGACTTCTGTGTGAGAAGAGCCTTCAGAAAGCTATTCAGGCTTGAATTAAAGACTTCAGAATCCACCTTATCCCTCCATAAGTTTTCTAACCAGTTAAATGCCCTCATGATTAAAAATGTGAACTTTATTTCTATTTATTGTGCTTATATGAGTACATCCCTGAGACATTTTCATTGTCAGCTTTGACGACAGAACTAAAAATTCTCAGGCACAAATTTTATTGTTCTGGAGCTAAATATTTATTTAGTATAAATGGAGAAACCCTCTTAGATCACTGATTGATTATTTGCCCTCTAGTCCTGGATCCCTCCATCATCTTCTCAAAAAACCTGAAAAAGCCAGGTCAGTCTCAACCTCCACACAGCCTTATGCATTGTCTAAGCATGTTAAGTTTGGGGTGAGGAAAGTAGGAAAACATTGCTTTGCAAACCTAACCCCAAAATAATGCAACTACCTCCTGACGCTACAAAAGAGCTAAAGAACAACGTTTTTCTTTGTTGCATAATATCACCTCTTCCTCCTTTCCTCAGTGGCCTTCTAGTATTCATCTGGAGCCTGAATCCAAGTTTGGGGATGGGCTTTAAAGTGGCTACGTTATGTGGATAAGGAGCACCTAGCAGAAGCAACAAGGCAGTGGCAGTTCTTTTAGGGAAGGTCTACAGTGCAATAAAAGATGCAGTGCATACATGCAGCTGGCCCAAGTCAGGGGCTAGCAGGGCACAGGCTGTGGGGCTAAAATGGCAGAGTAGCACTAAGAGTAGAGCCCAGTCTCTGAAATCCCATGAGTGGGGAGTGGGTCTCAGTGCCACAGGATTTTACCTGCAGTGTGGATGCATGCTGCCTTCTGAGACTACTCTTTGTCCTACCTCTTATTCATGGCCATGCCTATACCTGCAACCTAACCCAGAATAAAGCCCAAATTCTTTCTGGCTCTACTGTTTTAAATAGTGCCATTAACTTAAATGGGAGCATTTATCGAACAAAAGTACTGTACAATGAGCAAGGTTAGTTTCTAAATAGCAAATGCAAGAATGTGCTTGCATTTATAACAGCTTGTCTCTTTTCTCTTTTCTACCTGACAGGGAAGCAGTAAGTCTGTAAATGTATGCCATGTGTGTTTTTCCTTATAGCAATATGAGTTTTGTTTAGTATGATGAGGTAATAACATCTTTGCAAAATATATTTATTCACATTTTAAAAAATGAGGATTAAGCAGAAATGCATCAAAATGTTGCTCAATACACAGTGTTTTATTTAAGGGAACTAGCAGTTCATAAGAAAAGATAAATGCAAGCTCTATGACAGCCCTTAAAGAAAATTAAATTTATAGTTGAGCTTCTGAGTGTTCTGAATTACCAGGAGTTTCCTGGAAGTTACTACTTGAAATGAGTTTTGGGAAATCAGGTTAGTATTGACTTAGTCTGTAATGGCTGGGTGTTGCATTTTTGTTGTTTGTTTGTTGTTATAGAAGATTGATTAAATTATTTTGAACAAGTTCCAAGTTTACATCCTTATCTGAGATTGTTTGTGAGCAGAACACTAACACACTTTCTAAAAAAGTATTTCAGAGAGTAAATAATCCCTGATGCCCGAAGCTTGTTGTTGTGCTCATTATAAATGACAAATACCTTGAATTTGTTTCCTGGTCTTTAATATACATCTCTTTTTTTGTTTATACCAGCCATTTTCCTGGGCTGAATGACCCCAGAGGATAATTGCTCAGATTTCTGTAAGATACAATAAGAGGTAATTTTGGCTGTAGTGTAATGAAAGAAATTGTTGGAGATAGATAAATTGAGAGTAATGAGTACTGGGGAACTGTGCTTCAGAGATTGATTTCAACATTCATCTACTGCCCTTCTACCTGACTGACTCTTCTTATTTGTTTGTGCTATAATAGCACCTAGAGACCACAATTAGGACCAGGGCCACATTGTGGCATGGACTACAACCAAATAGTAAAGGGCCCTCTCTGTGCTCCAAAGAGCTTACAGGAAAAATGAACAAGACAGGGAAAGAGTGAGAGAAGAAGCAAGGAGCTGAAGAGATTTTTAGCAAGGTCAGCCATCAGGGCAGTGGCTGAACAGGTACCAGAACCCAGTTCTTCTTAGCTCCAGTTAACTGCTGTATCCAGATAACCGTGCTGTTTTCTTGATTAATTGGCTTGCAGTAGCTCTCCAAAGCCCCAGTCTGAGTCAGGTTCTCATGGTGCTTGCTGTTGTATGTGCCTATAGGGAGAAATGGGCCACTCCCCACAGTTTATGATTTTACAAAGCAATGATCGAAATGCAAGCCAAGCAATTTGGACAATGATGGGCACATATGTGATCAGCATCATGTATTTGTATTATGAAGAGAAGGAGGAGGCAATGGCAAAACAGTGTGAGTGAAGGGCAGCCAGGGCACTCCATGTGGGAAGCAGAGAAAGAATAGGGGAGGAGAAGAGGAGGAAGGGTGGAAAGAAGTCACAAGGATGAAAGAATGAGGCTGGTAGCAGAGGGAGTGTTTATCTCCAAATCATGACAAGCATTCTGCTGCCCCTCTAAAGGGATGAGAAAGGCTCAATAGGAGTTGCTAGTGGTGCTGTGGGATGTCTCTGCTGTTCCTGGTATTTGAGTCAAGCCTTGAGATCTTACTCTGCTTCTGTGTGGCTGGGAAGAAAGGGTCTGTGAAGTGTGGTATTTTCTGTCACATGCAGAAGGAAGGTTTCCCTGCTGGAGTGTGGTTCTATGGGGCCTGAGGTTCCTAGCTGTGCCTCACTGTACAATACTGTTGCTGCTCCCATCAGTTAGGAAGTCTTTATTTGTGACTGGGGCTTGTGTCGTGCTTAGGAGGTGACCTGCTGCTTTGTCAGACTGTGAGGCTTGGGCAGGGTAAGGGAGTAGGTTGCCAAGAACTGATCGGCTACATCTACACTAGAGGGTTTTATCAACAAAAACAGGTGTTTTGTCGGCAAAACTCATGGAGTGTCCACACTAAAAATGCATTCTGTCGACAGAATTCAGCACATTTATTGACTGCCTTCTGCCTCTCCCCCATGAAGCAGTACGTCTTTCTCGACAGGATCTGCTGACAAAAAAAACCCCAAGTGGACACACAGGGGGTGGGTGTGGGGGCTCCGTTGACAGACGGCTTCTGGGTCACTGGGCTGGCCTGTCTGCCGTGCATCTGGTATGCCATTCTCTCAAGAGAGTAGCCAGGCAGTCTGGCCACACTCTGTCTACAGGATGCATCAACAGAGTGATCCACTTTGGTGTGTGGCTGTGATCTGTTGACAGAAGTTTTGTCAGAAGATCTCTTATGACAGCAACTTCTGTCAACAAATCATTCTAGTGTAGACATGGTTCTTCTGATTCTGATTGACCTTTGCTCATACCAGATTGGGCATCCATCTAGGGACTAGGGTTTTAATGAGACTGGAAGCCTATAGGGCTCTGGTTAAATGTGTAATGGGAGCACACCTTAGCTATGCTATGCTTATAGCGGTGAATACACTATGTTCAGTACTTATTGCTCTCGTCTTGTTTTAGTGCAAGCAATGGAGGAGGGGAAATTTTGTTTTCTAACATTTTCAGGTTTGTAGGTGATCCCCTTTAGATCTTCACATTAGACACAAATCCTCCTGAGTCTGCTTCCAAAGCTGATTGAAGCATAAGGAGCAATTTAGTTGAGTTAACGTGGCGAAAAGCAGCAAACCTGTATCAGGTTTTCTGTTGAGCTTTTTATTTATTTATCTTAAGTGTCTGTCTCAGGTAGAAAGAAAATCATGTAATTTTGTGCCTTAAGTTTGAGCTGTAATGTCACTTTTTTGAATTATGCAGGTTTTTTGAACTGGTGTCAGGAGGAGGAGGAATATTTTCGTGGTGAATGTGCTGATTTTCTCTGAATTAATCTGAATACATTATTGATAGACTGACTGTAGTATGCCTATGCTGAGACTGGCATCAGGCTTAAGGTGCTATGCTGTACACAAACAAGGTGGATATGGATATTTCTGTCTTTATTTTTTTTCCAAAGGTGGCTGGGAACCCAGCCATGGCAGCTGAGACTAGACAATTAATATAAACTGAATCTCAGTGAAAGAAAAAGAGTGTATTTCAGCATCTTAAAAATTAATCACATTAATTGCAATTAATCTATTTGATGCAAAAAAAAATGGGATAGACACTTCTTTTCTTATTTGTATGACATTAGTGCCTAGAAGCCTGTAGACGTCTATTTATTTGATACAAACTCCACACAATAAGTGTGCCCATTTAAAGCTCCGGGTAACCTTGACATACAATGAATATACAAGAATATAAGAGTTACAAAGTAATGATCAATCAAAGTAGCTGCACTTTTTCTTCCTATATTCCACCCACACATTATTTGATCAATACAGCTCACATAGCAAGCGACAGTAGCTTCCTGGAAAGCTTACAGTCTAAATAGACAAAGGGTAAGAGAAAGGGATGGTACATACAAGCAGAAGATTGGGAGCAAGTGGCTATGGAAATATTGAGTCCATTTTTGTGGAGTGGGAGGGGCCCCCTTCTATTCCAACCAGCTGTACTATAAAATGTTCTCACAGGACACAGGTGCTGAGTTTCTAATCTACAGAGGGGGTGCTCCTTTGGCTTTGCAAAGTTCTTCTCCCACCCCCAATCTACTTCTTTTCACTCCTGCTCCACCCTATGCCACCTCATTCCTTCCCTCCTAGGCATGCTGCCCCCTCACTGTTCTCTCCTCACCCAGCATTTCCTGACACTAAAAAACATTGGATCCACATCAGGCAGAAGGTGTGAACGGAAAGCTCTGATCAGTAAGGCCTGCCTGGGGAGGTGCAGAGGAGGAGGTGGTTCTGGTAGATGGGCTGCTGGTGGTTGTTCAGCATGCACCATTCCCCTTCACCATGTCTTCTTTACCCTCCCCAGGCCTGCTGCTTGCCTCTCATTTGTCCTTATCCTCTTCTTCCTCCCACCTCACCTCCCCATGGGGTCTCCAAAAGTAGGGCATTCACCTCAATTCCTCTTACCTGAGGAATGGCTCTGAGTGCCAAAGTACCTTGCTCTGGGTCCACAAGACTGTCCCAAAATACTCAACGGGAGTCTCTGGCCTAGCTGAAAACTGAACCCAGCTTTCCCATGTCCCCATCCTAGTGCCTTAATCCCATCACAGTCTTTAGATCATACTTCCATGCTGCCCTTTGCATTACTGCAAACAGTGGGACAGCAGTTCCAGGAGCTGAATTTTGAGAACTCTTCATTCACAGCTGGTTGAGCATTCATTACGACAAATAGAATTCCTTTTGCTTTAGGTACAAATACAGTTTCATTGCCTGTATTAAGGGTGAAGTGTGGTCAATAAATAGCCTAATTTCTTTGCCTTACATATTGTGCTCTGATGGTCTTTGTACATACCCAGTGAATTTTTATGGCTATGGGGGTTATATAATGGTATATATCTATGACCCAAGGGTTGCATAATTGCTTTCCCTGATTTAACTATGTTTTGCACTTCATGGCTTCATTTTCTTTTCACACAGTTCTGACTTAATTAGAATCATTGAGCTGACTTGAGCCACATATTTTCTACCAGGAGGAGAACAAGTTCCTGTTTATTGAGCTCTCTTGGCACCTACCTTTCATCAGGGGTATGAAGCTGGTGACCAATATGGGGAGAATTAAGAATACAGAGTGCCAGAATTTTAACATTTCCTGAGCTTTAGACTATTGAGCTCTCAAGATTAGAATGACCCTAGGCCTTCTTGCATTCTGAAATAAATTCAAAACCCATTTCTTAGCTTTCCCCCAAATGATTTATTTGCATATACATAGATATAACATACCCCAGTCACTGATACAGCAAGCAAGCCATAGAATCAGTTCAACATTTTCTGTTGAGAAGTTTTTTGATGGAAAATTGTGTTGTTAAATTAATTTAGCTGCAAAAACTCAGTATTTCTTCAAAATGTGGTTTGTAAAAATTTTCTAGAGTGGGAAGGACTCCTTAGTATTCCTACTAGCTGTACTATAAAATATGCTCACTGGGAAGGCAGCAAAAATAATTTAATTTTTTAATATTTTTAACACAACTTTTAGGTGCTGAGATATTCTGGAATGTGGGGTTGAAGGAGTTCATACACTCCCACCAAAAGGTTTTAATTGTGTTATGGAATGCTAATGGGCATATAAATATCTGAATAAATGTATGGAAACAACTTCACACACTACATTCCTTTTTTATTATTTGATGTCTGCCAATTGTGTATAAACCATGCAGGAAGACACAAGGCTACCTCAAAGGAACTGAAGATCCAAGTTACTATTGTGCACCCATGTGATCTTTATTCATATAAGGTATTCAGTAGTTCTTGCCTTGGGAAATATTTATCCTTTTCTTACTCCACCAGGGCTACTCTAGAAAGCAACAGTTTGCCAGATCAGACTCTTTCAAAGGTGGGCACTTGTCATCTACATACTTTTATTGATTAGACTCTTGTTGATCATGGATTTTTGATAGCTGTAAAAGATAGATAATTACACATTGTTTCAAGGTAACTGAAGTCTTTCTCTTAGAGTACTGTTTGTTACAGGAGAAGACCAATGAAGCAAGAGGGAAGGAAGAAAGGAGAACATACACACACTGTAGAAGGAAGCACCCAACAAAGCCTATTCTTTAAGGATTACCACCACTATTTGCATCCCAAAGACTCTACAGAAGATTTTCATATACACCCAAACTGTACACCAACTCCTCTTGTGATTTGCTATCTCTGACTCCAAACTACTTGGCACTTACGTCACCCTCTAGTCCTCACCAAATAAAGGCATCAGACTCTTGAATATCATATGGTCCTTTAATCTGAGAAAGGTCCACAGGTTCCCAGGCAAAAGAGTAAATACCACATATTTTACTGTCTCTGGAAGTGCCTAATTGTGAGCTTCTTATGCTGATACAACACATACAGCATCAAACACCCACATATACCACATAAATACCACTTTGCCCTCATTTGATATCAGCAGGATATAAATGATGGTAATTTAGTTTCTAGTAAAGCTATAGCTTTGTCCTGCACAGAAAAAGAGTGGGTATATTTTAGCTGACAGATGTATACTATGCTGGTGTTCTCTCTCTCTCTCCCTTGCCATTTAAGCTACAGCTACATGTGCACACTACATCGAAATAGCTTATTTCTATGTAGTGACATCGAAATAGGCTATTTCGATGAATAGCGTCTACACGTCCTCCAGGGCTGGCAACGTCGATGTTCAACGTTGACGTTGCGCAGCACCACATCGAAATAGGCGCTGCGAGGGAACATCTACACGCCAAAGTAGCACACATCGAAATAAGGGTGCCAGGCACAGCTGCACACAGGGTCACAGGGCAGACTAGCGCTTCCGGGGCAACAGCTAGCCGCTCCCTTAAAGGGCCCCTCCCAGACACACGCAGCCTGCACAGCACACGGTCTGCAGAGCCATAGGCATGCACACCTCGAGCGACGCAGTCATGATGGACCCCCAGCAGCAGCAGCAGCAGCCAGAGGTCCACCCAGCCGCCCCTGCAGGAGCAGTGCTTGCCCTGCTCCATGCCATGCAGGAGGCAGCTTAGCACCTCCTTGCCACAGAGGAGGAGCTGCCCGCAGGGGAGGAGGACGCAACCCCCAACCCTGCAGTACCCCCCCCCCCCACCTCATACGTCACCGGCTGTTGAGCTACCCCACGAGCACTGACCGGTGGGAGCGGCTGGTGCTCGGAGAGTGGGACGACGACCGCTGGCTCAGGAACTTTCGTGTGAGCCAGCAGACATTTCTGGAGCTATGCCAGTGGCTCACCCCCACACTCGGGCACCAGGACACCGCCATGCGGCATGCCCTCAGTGTGGAGAAACGGGTCGGCATTGCTGTCTGGAAGCTGGCCACTCCAGACAGCTACCGATCTGTGGGCCAGCAGTTTGGCGTCGGCAAGGCCACCGTCGGGGCTGTCCTCATGGAGGTAAGAGGACCCACGGGGGAAGGGGGAGGCAGCTCTGAGAGGGCAGGGGAGGCGAGGGAGGCCCTGTCAGGGGAGGGCCACACACACCCTGCTCACCCCTCATTGGTGCTCTCCCATGTGCTTCCCCTGCAGGTCATCCACGCCATCAACGCCATGCTCCTCCACAGGCTCGTAAGGCTTGGGGACCCGGATACCGCCATTGTGGGCTTTGCCACCCTGGGCTTCCCCAGTTGCTTCGGGGCTCTGGATGGCACTCACATCCCCATCCGTGCCCCGGAGCACAGTGGAGGACGCTACATAAACAGGAAGGGCTACCACTCAGTGGTCCTCCAGGCCTTGGTGGACAGCCGGGGCCATTTCCTGGACATTTATGTGGGCTGGCCTGGCAGCACCCACGACGCCCGGGTATTCCAGAACTCGGGCCTGTGCCGCCGGCTGGAGGTGGGGACCTACACCCCCCAGCGGGAGATCCCTGTGCGGGACACCACCATGCCCCTCTGCGTCATCGCAGATGCAGCATACCCCCTCTGGCCCTGGCTCATGCACCCGTACACGGGCCATCTGTCTTCCAGCCAGGAGCGCTTCAGCCAGCGCCTGAACCATGCGTGTCAGGTGGTGGAGCGCTCAGTTGGCCGCCTCAAAGGGTGCTGGAGGTGTCTCCTCACCCACCTGGATGCGGGCCTCACCAACATCCCCCAGATTGTGGGTGCGTGCAGCGCCCTACACAACCTGGTGGAGAGCAAGGGGGAGGCCTTCTTTCAGGGCTGGGCTGTGGAGGCCGGCAGGGCCAATGTGCAGCCACCCGCTGCCCCCAGTCGCCATGTGGACCCCAAAGGGACCCGGGTCCGGGAGGCCCTGAGGGCCCAGTTCGATGAGGCCATGGGGTGAACACTGGCAGGCCCCCCACTGCACCCCCCGATCCTCCACAACACTCCCTGCCCCTACGCCCACACCACAGAGCACCCAAGTACACACACCCCCACACACACTTTTCTTGTAAAAATAAAAGCAGACAGTTGTTTGTCAAATCAAACATCTTTTGAACTCTTATTATTAGGGAAATTCTAACATATATGTATATATTATAAAAACAGGGATAACATGAAAGGGGAAGACAAGGAAGGGGAGAACTATTTACATGGGGGGGTAAGGATCAGCATTGGAAAACAGGTCACAAATACAAACTATTTACAGCAAAAAAATAACTTAAAAGTGGGGGGAATATATACAAAGGGGGGGCACGTCCTGGGCCCCACGCCCCTACAGTCCAGCACTGGGGGTGGGCGGCCGGGATCCCCGCCTCGGCCGCAGCCCTGTCCAGGGCTGGCTGGGGACTGGGCGGACCGGGAGATACGGCCAGCGAGTGTCAGCTGGCCCCAGGTCTCCCTCGGCGGAATGGCCCTCGGTGGCGGGCGGCGGACGGCGCAGCGGGTGGAGCAGGCAGGGTGGGCGCAGTGGCGGCCGGCGTGGCATGGGGGGCCAGGTAGTCCACAATGCGGTTGAAAGTCTGCATGTAGGCCCCCCATGCCTCCTGGCGCCAGGCCAGCGCCCACTCCTGCAGGTGGAGGCGGCGTTGCTCCACCCGCAGCCGCTGCTTGGTGACCTCCACCTGCCGGCGGTGGAGGGCCAGCAGCTGGGGGTCTGTCGCTGGTGGCTGCTGGTGCTGGGTCCGCCGTCTTGCCCGCCATGGGACCGGTCAGTCCTCCACCGAGGGGCTGGCCTGGAGTGATGGCCCCGGAGGGCTTTCCGGGACCACTGAAGCCTCGCCGGCACTCTCCGGTCCTTCCGATGGTGCAGCTGCGGAACACAGGAGGCGGGGAAGAAGAGTGGAGACAGCCGTTAGTGTGGGCCCCGAGCCATGGCCCTTGTCCCCCCACCCCTCTGCTGCAGGTTCCCCATCCCCGTCCCCGGGAGATGCTGCTGTGATGGGGTTCAGGGGTCCCCCTGCACTGCACCCCGTCCGCTGGCAGGAGTGACTCTCATTCAGCAGGTATGACAGGAGAGGTTTATTAGGCAACAGATGCCCAGTTTCTCCCAGAAGCAACAGCACAGCAGTCAGAGATGGTCCTTCCAACCTGTCCTGGGGAGAAGACCCCCAGGGGTGCCCCTCTGGGGTGTAGCTTTCCCCCTCCTCAGGCTGCCTGCCTTCTAGCTCTCCCTTCCCCTAGCCTCTAACTCCCGCCCCCAGTTCAAACCCAGCTCGGCTCCTCCCTCCTCTTTGCTCAGGGCAGAGGTGTAACCTGCCAGTTGTAGCCCCAGGATCATCCTTAGCCACTGGGAGCTATTCAGCTTGTTTCTCATATCTAGCCTGAGTCTCACATTTGCACTCCCCCCACTCCATCACATGCTGCTGCTGCTGCTGCTGCTGGGTGTCCCACCCCCTCCCCCCGGGGGACCCTAGAGGTTCCGCTCCCTCCAGCCCTGGGGATGGGGCATGGCACTGTTGTGCTGTGGGGGGGGGAAAGGGGTTGATGGACTCTTCTGAGGGACATGCCACTGCTGTCCTTGAGGCCATGGTCATCTGGGCATGTGGAGGGCCCTGGTCATATCTATTACCCCTGCCCCTCAACCCCAGGGGTGTGCACCAGGGGGGGTACATACCTGATGGTCCACTCCCAAGGTCGGGGGACACCCAGTGGACAGACACCTGGCTGGAGCTCCGGGACAGCATCATTATTTGGAGCCTGATGTCACTGGAGGAGGAGTCCCCCTCCTCCTCCTCCTGCTCCGGTGCCCCGGGGGTGGGCTCCTGGGGGGGTCCCCGGGGTGCAGGGCTTGCCTCCGGGGTGGACTCTGCCTCCGGGGCCTGCTGGGGCTCCTCAGCGAGGTGTCAAGAGTGGCCAGAGGGGAGGAGGTGTGCCGGGGGCCCAGGATGTCCCTGAGCTCCCTGTAAAAGGGGCAAGTGATGGGGGCAGCCCCAGATCGGCTGGCTGCATCCCGGGCCCGGGCGTAACCCTGCCACAGCTCCTTCACTTTACTCCAGACATGATCCAGAGTGCGGGCAGGGTGACCCCGGGTGGCCAGGCCCTCGGCCAGCCGAGCGAACGCATCCGCATTCCACCTCTTGCTCCCCATTACCTGGAGCACCTCCTCCTTGCTCCAGAGCCCCAGCAGGTCCCGAAGCTTGGCCTCCGTCCAGGAGGGGCCCCGCTGCCACTTCCCAGGCTGGCTGCTGGGCTGTGAGCCCTGGCTCCCCTTGGGGGGGGTCCCCTGGGGGAGCTGGGGGGGGCTGCCGGGCGGCCATCAAGTCGGCTGGGGGTGTGGGTGGCTGCGGGGGAGCGTGCAGGCTAGCCGCGTGTTACTGCTGCTGCCTGCATGCTCTCTCAGCTTCCTGCACAGGAAGGGAGGGGGCGGGGACCTTTAAGGGGCCGCTCCACGCAGCCACCATTGAGCTCAGGGGCTGGAGAGAGTGTCTCTCAACCCCTCAGCTGATGGCCGCCACAGAGGACCCTGCAATTTCGATGTTGCGGGACGCGCAACGACTACACGTTCCCTACTTTGACGTTGAATGTCGAAGTAGGGCAGTATTCCCATCCCCTCATGGGGTTAGCGGCTTCGACATCTCGCCGCCTAACGTCGATGTTAACTTCGAAATAGCGCCCAACACGTGTAGCCGTGACGGGCGCTATTTCGAAGTTGGTGCCGCTACTTCGAAGTAGCGTGCATGTGTAGACGTGACTTTAGTGATTCATTCCGTAAACTTTCCACACAGCATCTTACTGATCTATCTCCCCAGTCTAAAACCAATGATCATAGCCAAAGCCATTCCTTAGCCTTCTCTCTTCCCTTATCATTTTTCCTTTCCATGGGGGAAGACTTCTCCAGTTGGTCATCCTTTTCGTTTGTTTGTTTTACAACCAATAACAGGCCAGGTACTCACAATCTGGAGCTTGCTTTGTTGCAAGTAATACTGTAATTTAGCTGACATACAAAAACAAATATGAGCATTGGTGATGTCACATGTTCTTGTGAAAAGCAATTAATGAGGGGCAGGATGAACTTTTGGAGCCAAACAACATTTCTGAACTTGGACAAAGGATCACTACAGCTGTTTGGATTATTCATGCATTTAATGCCAGAAGGGTCTTGAGTGATCATGTTATCTGATCCCCTGAATAATGCAGGCCACAGAATTTCACCCAGTGACTCCTGACCTCAGCATGTGGCTGTGCTACAGTTTGTCTTTTAGAAACAGAGGAAGAAGCCTGTGCATGACTTCTTTCAAAAAGCGGGGCTGGGGGGGGACTGTTGCACTGCATCCACCACACAGTTCTTGATGGATAAAAATGCTCAGGGCCAATAGCATGAAATCCATGACAACTGGGAGTGTCTTGTCTGTTGCAGCCTTCATGACTTCACAGCTGTTGTAGCATTACCTTTGCTATCTTCCGCCTATTCTGCCATTGAGGACTTTTAGGATTGTTCTTTGTTTGGACCCTCCCATTGGACCTTGTCTGAGGGTTGCCAACCCACAAAAATTTCATTTATGGACAAAATGGGAAAAATTTACAGACACACATTTTTTATGGACATAATTTTTATACTACATTAAGACTTCTCATAGATTTTTGACATTGTAAACTTTAACGGTAAATAATATTAACTTACATAAATGGCCAATGTGCTGACGCTAACTCAGCGGGATAATGTAGATGGTAACATCACTTGGATCACTTGATTTATGTTACTTCACCTCAACCATTGAGCTAAATAAACAACTAAAACATCCCATTTCTACTGCTCCACAGTAAAATGGCTGAAGCAGTGCAGAAAAAATTTAATTGCTGAAGAATAATTGCCATTTTAAAAAAGTTTATTGCGTTTCTGCAAAATTTACAGAGACCTAAATTTTTTGTACAGACTTTATGGACACGTCCAATTTCAGCTAATTTTTTTACAGACTGTCAGTAAATTTACTGACAGTTGGCAGCCTTGCCTTGACCCTGCCAGGAGTACGAGACTCCCTTCAACATCATTCTTAGGTTCACTGGAACACATAAACCTTCTCACCCCAACAAAGTGACAATCCAGACAGTAGGCTTTTAGAAAAAGAATCTAGCTTTGAACTACAACCCATTCTACTTGAAAAGGGACTTGCTGATGGGATAACCCTAACTCTGGTTGCCAAGGGTTTAAATTGTCGATTACAATGTTCATACGTTATGAGTATTTTTTTGAGTTCCAAAGCACTTACCAAGTCATTATCTTCATTGTCAATCCCCCTTTCATGTGGCTACATCACATCTTTGTTACAGTACAAAACAGAAAAAGGCCTCTAAAAATCCTTGGTGAACCTAAAGAAGAAGGTGGTGTTGGTTGTGTTTTATTTAATTTTGGCAGTTAAGGGGCCAGCCAGAAAATCTGGGAAATGATTTTTCTGCTTTTTTTCCCTACCTGGAGAAAAAGGCATTACATATTAATCTCAACAATATTGCCATATGTAGCTCTTTATAATGACCACTGAATTTTCTACATTAAACGTCAGGGTGATCTAACTGAAAAATCTGTTGATCAAGTTGATGGGGATTATATTATAGATTTTAAGCCTGAGGTTTTCCAAGTGGTGTAAGGAATCATGACTGTGTATGGTAGGATTTTAAGAAGGGCTTAAGTGAGCTAGGCACTGAAGATAAGGTTTTTCATAGGTTTTTCAAATTACAGTCACTGAACTCCCATTGACTTTCGTTGTGGGTTAGGTGCCTAACTTCCAGATGTGCCTTTGAAATTCTCCCCCTGAACTCTTGTTGAATCTGGCCACATTTTTGAAAAATATGTCTTGTGTTAGGCTCCTAAATAATTTTTAGGTGACAGAGGCTTGTGCTTCTCAGTCATGTACACCCGGTTGAAAACCATACATCTTTCACTCACCACATGGATTTTGGAAAAGGAATACCTTTACATTTTTTCCCTAAGCATCTTTGAAAATCTCCTTAGCCCACTCTTTGAAAATTCCATCCTTAAAATAGCTGCCAGTACAATCAGCAATTCAGTATGGCTTGCAAAAGTCAATAACATTTCGGCAGAGTACTGTCTCAGGCCCTTTGAGAAATCCCAGCTTATGATATTTGTGAGAGGTGTAAGATTAACTCCACTGAGTCATGTGGCTCTCCTCAATGAAGTAGACTGAGTGCTTGGGTTAAAAGAGGACGATAATACCTTATGTCTTAACCTTAGGGGATCTGTAGACTGACTCCTGTAAGAAGGAAAAAATTGATTTTATTTGATAGTTATGGAAGTGTCAGACCTATTGAACAATGGGAATAATTGTGTAGGTATTTGAAGTAGAAAGTAATGTATGATTAAGGGCAACTAAACTTGTTAGCTTTCTTGTTTCTCTGTCTGCAGGGTTCCTCTTAGTTTAGAGTACTTCAAGGGCTAGGCTGACTTTAGAAATAAAAACGGTTAAAAAAGTCTTCAACATGCAGTGGATGAATTTTTTTTATCCCACCTTAGTTAAAAGTCCACACTAGTGCATTATAAACATTTAACCCCTTGAGAATCTGCAGCCTCTTTGGGGCAGGCACTTTCTCTTTTGTTTGTTGTACAGTATCTAAAACTCTGGGAGTCCAGTCTCAGTTGGGGTCTTTAGAATCATTGTAATATAACATAAGGAACACAAAGTTGTCTGAGGAAAGTGACAAATTCTTATTGGGCTGCTGTTTTGGACCCAGCCTTCTTGCTGACATGTCACTGGTTCCTGCTTTGTTCCTGATCATAGTCCCTGATCACTGATTTTAGTTGTAACTCAGATCCTTACCTCGATTCCTGACTCTGACCAGCTCTGACCCCAAGGCCTGACAACTCAAGTGCTGGCTGGCTGTGCAAACCAGCACTTCAATATTTTGCAAGTCTGTCATCAGCTAATTGTGTAAACCTCCCAATTTTCTGTTTATACATGCACAAAATGGGGGTACCCCAAACCTCCCTCACAAAAGTTACGCTTAGGCTTAGTTTGTTTTATGTTTGGAAGTGTTTTGAGCTTGTCAGCTGAAGAGACACTTTGGCTTATTAATATTCATTTGCATCTGTTTGTTGTATCTTTTAAAATTTTAACTGCTTATTCAGTTCCATTAACATTGTGTGTGTGAGGAGGGAGGGTTAAAATTAACATGTGCAAAGTAGACACACACAGCATGAAGCTATAATCCCCAGTTTAGGACTATTTGCTCCTCTCCACATTGTGCGATGAGAGAGTGTGTGTGAAACCACATGTGAAATGATATCATTTGAACCAGGCACAAGTGTTGGCTGGCATGAGGACTATCTCCTCCCTCACCATGTGACTGCTCATAAGCCTCTTTATTGTGACAAAAATTGCGAAGGGGAAGAAGGAGCATTTAGGAGGCTTCGTTATATAGCCAACTGCCAGCTTTCAGACAGCAACCCTGTAGCATTAACTGCACCCCAGAGGGAGAGGCAGAACAAAGCCATAGTAATGGAATAAGTTCCAATTATTAGCCAGCTGTGCTATTTGGGAGGACTAGACAAATAACAATAGAGAATGCATATATCTGTGGGGCAGATGCTAGATATTTCCATGTGCCTGTAGGCTCTGAACAAAAAATGCACCACGTCTAATACTTTTATATGTGTCCCTAATCACATGATAGTCAAATATTGAACATATTTCTTGCATTCTGAGATACAATGAATTTTGTCTTCTTCCTGTCAGGGATTTGTTCATCCCCTGGGCATCATTGCCCCCGTGGGTCAGGGGAGGCAAGCCTTTGGCCATTAAACATCAATGTAGGTACAGGTAGAATCTAAAGATACATAGGCTGCCATTTAGCAGCCCCCTGCAACGGGCACTCTGTGTCAGTTGGTTTCCCCGGTAACCTGAACTCATAAATAATTCATGACCTGGGATTCAAAATCCAGGCCTCTGATTGGGCACAAGTGGAGAGTTGCTAGAAACTTCCACTGCCTGGAGGACCTGGTTGAAAAACATGGACAAAATCATGAATATTAAAATCAAATAATGAATTATGTATGAAATCAAGGGATAAAAGCAGACGCAGCACAGCGCCCAGGGTTCAGTCAGTCTCGGCAGCCGCTCCAGCGGTGAAGTCTTTGTGAAGAGCTCCTGTTTTTTCGAAGAGCTCCTGACTTTGAAAGAGCTGAAATCACAGAGGCCATGTCTACACATGCCCCAAACTTCGAAATGGCCATGCAAATGGCCATTTCAAAGTTTACTAATGAAGCGCTGAAATGCATATTCAGCGCTTCATTAGCATGCGGGCGGCAGCAGCGCTTCGAAATTGATGCGCCTTGCAGCCGCGCGGCGCGTCCAGACGGGGCTCCTTTTCGAAAGGAAGCCATCTACTTCGAAGTCCCCTTATTCCCATGAGCTCATGGGAATAAGGGGACTTCGAAATAGGCGGGGCCCTTTCGAAAAGGAGCCCCGTCTGGACGCGCCGCGCGGCTGCAAGGCGCATCAATTTCAAAGCGCTGCTGCCGCCCGCATGCTAATGAAGCGCTGAATATGCATTTCAGCGCTTCATTAGTAAACTTCGAAATGGCCATTTGCATGACCATTTCGAAGTTTGGGGCACGTGTAGACGTAGCCCGAGGCTGCTGCCCTTTAGGGGGCACCGCCTAGAGCTGAAATCACTGCAGTACCTGCCTCTGTGGCTGAAGCTGTGCTGAATGACTGGAGCTGGAGCTCACCTCAGGGGTAGCTGAGCTCTGAAGCGGTGCTGTCGTTCAAGCGCCTCCCCGAGCCCCAGCACCGCACTTGCATCTAGGAGCGGCAAGTGGGCCTTCAGGCGTACTCACCGGGTGGCGAACTGGCCTGAGGCTTCTGCCGCGGGTACTGCGTACCCGGCGAGGAAACTGGAGGCCCACCAACGTCATCTCCTCGACGCCGCTCCTACGGCCATAACATCGCCTGGCAGTGCCTACCTGGACCATCTCATCTGCGGTAACACCACCTCCACCATTCTAACTAACCTATCTGACCACCGGCCACTTCTTCACTAATTATTCCAAACACCGGACTTGACTATTCACTTAAATATGACTACTGGACTTGTCCACTAACTCTAGATAAAGACTACCGGAGGTGTCACCTTTAATTTAACTGTGTATAGGCCGGGCCTAAAGGCCCAGGCCAGACTTTCCCATGTAACATAAATGTGAATACCAATGTGGTGTTAAGTATGTTAGTGTTGTTAGTATTAGGATAGATAATTAGTATAGCCAATTAATATATAGATAAGTAAGATATTGATTACCCTATCCTACCCCTATTGTTTAAATTTGCAAGCTATCTCAGTACCGGGTGGGGAGTAGCGCCCCCACCCAGACTCTCTTTGGAGATAGGCTGGTAACCTCCGGGAACTCCGGGCACCAGCCGCGGTAGCCTGAGAATCTAAACATTCATTTCCATTTATCCACTCTCTTTAATTAATGTATAATTGTATATAGGGGTATAGTATAATAGAGTAAAGTCTAGTTAATATAGTATAGTATAATACAATATAAATGAACATATAAGTTTCATTAATAGATAGTTATACTTAATAAACATAGTAAGTTTGTCTCCCCTAACATCCCGTCTCGAATTCTTCCATTCGCTTTTGCTATCTCCATCTCCGTCAGTTCCTTCCCCCTGGGTGGCCCTTGGGCAGGGTCAGGTGCATCCTCCCGGGTTGGCGCTCTCGCCTAACATCGCACTTGGTGTCGCGGCTGGGTCTGGCCGGGTCCTCGGACCCCTTTGGAAGGGTGGGGTCTTGCCTTCCGGTCAGCTACCCAGGGCCGGTCGGGAGCTGCCCAGAGCGGGCGGAGAGGCACCTAATCCCGACATTTCCACAGAAGGGGAAAAACATATAACTTACTCTGGGAGCATATACAATCCAAGTGCAACATTATATACCTTTAGATTATATGTGCTCTCTCACACAGATGCCTACAATTGTTTTCAGTTAAAAGTGCAGTAGGGTCTCAACATTCACAAGGGTTCCATGTTGAGAACCCTTGCGAATGTTGAATTTTGTGAATATGGCAGCTGCTCCCTGCCTGGAGCCTGACTGCTGGTGCTCCTGCCTGGAGCCCCAGCAAGGCAGCGGCTGCTGGCAGTCCTGGCCTGGAGCCCTGGAGAAGCGGTGGCTGCCAGCACTCCCTGGCCCAGAGCCCTGGAGAAGCAACAGCTTCCAGTGCACCCTGCCCCGGGGCCCTGGGGAAGCGGCAGCTCGCGAATAATTGAATTCATGAACCTTAAGTTGGCGAATGTTGAGACCCTACTGTACCATCTGCCTTTCCCAGAAAGCCTTCTATTTAAAGCACTTGCATTTGATTTATAAACACAGACAAAAATAATCATAAGCACATTTTGACATGAAATGATGCTGAAGAAAACCCTGGATATCTTTAACAAACCCTGCATCAGCATTGACATTCTAACGTATTATTCAAACATGAATTAATTGGTGTTGCCAGTTATGTCACACATCTTATATTATGAGACAAAATAAACACGCTTTTCAGTGGGTTGAAGATCAGAGCTGTATGTTAAATTGGGAGGAAGAAGAGAAAGATCCGACATTAGCATTGCCTGGTTACTACGGCTATGATTGCACTACAGCAATCTGCCGACAGAAGTTGCTGTTGGAAGAGATTTCCTGATAAAACTGCTGGTGACAGAGTGCAGCCTCACATGAAAGCTCTGACAAGTGGCCAGACTGCCCAGATGCTGTCTCAACAAAACAGGCACCTAGAAGCACAGTAGACAGGGCTGCCCGTCATTCTGGATACCCTTTGTCGAAACAAGCCCCCCTCCCTCCGAGCATTCTCGCAGCTTTTTTGGTGACAGCCTCTGTTGACAGCAGCATTATGCCTCATGGCGGAGAGGCAGAAGGCTGCCAGTGAAAGTGCTGAGTTTTGTTGACGAAATGCATTTTGTGTGTGAACGTTCCACCAGTTTTGTTGACAAAACTGGAGTGGTGTTGGCAAAACTCGCTGGTGTAACCATACCCATAGTGACATTTGTTTAAATCAGAATGACACTACTTATTTATTTCCTCTGTGATATTAAATACCACGGCAATAGTCTGGAAAGAGGCATTCCACTGTGCTGTGCAAACACAAACAGCCACAACAAAAATTCCCTGTCCCAAATTTGGCAACATTAGAAAAGACAAAACATTCATTTTATGGATCTCCCAAGTGTGTTCATTTTCTAGCGTTTCTGATGTAGGAAAATGTTATATTTTCCTAATGTTTGTGACATTTAACATTGGACAAAGCAATTAGGAAATAAAACAGTTTCCCAAGTGATATAAATAAGTCAGAGTGTTTTGGCTGTTTCATAATGAGAAGAGGGTACAGCTGAAGTCCTATTTTGCCCTCTTTTTGATAATTTATTTTCTAGCTTTTCCGAACACCAATTATCTTCCAAAGCTGCCTCCAATAATACAAAAAGTTATGAACTGAAGCTTTGCCCTCCCCCTCCTCTTTCCTCCAGAACGTGTGCTGAGAGACTGAATGCCACCCCCCGAAGGAAACAAATGTCAGAAAAACCTTTGAGGAAAAAATGTTATAAGAAATCTTGAGTCACTGCTCTTGTTAGGAGCCTTCAGTAACCCAGAAATCCTGTCGAACTCAAGAGAGTGCTCTGCTACTGTGGCAGGTCTTCCTAGGCTCTCCTCAGAAAACTCCCTGACAGATCTTTTAGGGGGGAAACAAGGCAATTAAGAAACTGACTTTAGTCTGGGAGCTGTTAACTTGAGTACTAAGCACAGAGGATCAGGTAACTTGTAAATGTCAAGCTCAAACCAGATATTTATTTAGTTTAACCTGACACATTTTAGTTTCCATGTAAGGAGTGAGAAAATATTCCTTCTTGCTTGAGATATTTAAAACTGCAGTAAATTGGACAAAGCACTAGAAAATGTCCTCTTTAACTAGTTTTCCTACACAGGAAAAAAGGGTGTGGCTACAGTTACACTAGAGAGTTGACATCACTGGTGGAATATCCACACACAAAATGAGTTTTGTCAACAAAACTCAGCTTTCATTGGTAGAGTTCTTAACACTGCTTTCGACAGATTCTGTTGACAAAAAAGCTGTGAGGATGCTCTGGGATGGGGTGGGGAGGAGGGTGTGCCTTTTCTCAACAGACAGGGCATCCACAATAATGGGCAGCCCCATCTGCTGTGCTTTTTGGTGACTGTTTTGTCAAGAGAGTAGCCAGGCAGTCTGTCTGCTCTGTCAACAGAGCACAGTGCTCGCTCAATTTGCTTTTATGTGTGGCTGCACTCTGTCAACAGAAATTTTGTCAGGAAATCTCTTTCAACAGCGACTTCTAACTACAGGGTGGTGTATTGTAACTGTAGCCTGTGTGCATGTGAAGTAAAGTATCCACCCCCAGGTTGCTATGCTCCTTATTTTACAATTAAATCAGCTTGTGGAATGTTGGAGAATAATTGACTAAACGAACTTGACTAATACATCCAGGAATGATGCTGTAGGATGCTTTTTTTTAAAAATCATCAATCTTTCCTGAACAACAACAAAGGACTTGTTTAGTGGGGGACAAGAAGATTTGGTCTTGTACTCTTCAAGCCATCTCATCCATCCTTTAATCTTAAATTGGCTTCATATATGAAGCTTCAAAGGAGTCCAAAGAGTCTGGAGAAAACAGTGGGACCATCACATTCTGGACCAGAACATTTCCCCACATGATGAGCACAAAGAGCTGACCACAGAAGTGTGCTGTATTTTGTTCACTGTCAGGCATGAACAGGAGAACCACTGGAAAACAGCTGTGAAAACAGCCATTATTCCCAAATAATCTTCAGTTAAGTGGGAATGTCTAAGACATGATTTTGAAAAACCTTTGGGAATTTAACACCTTAATCTCTGGCAGCCAAACTGCTAAATCAGAAAAGAAATGTGTGTAATTGCTCTTTAAATTCCATTTTCCCATAAAAAACAATGCTATAAAATGAATGGTATTTGGCAATCTGAGGCTGTGTGACCTACGCTTTCTATGAACAAAAGAGGGAAAAAATGCACAAGAGTTCCATCTATTCATGAAATAACTATTGAATTTGTATTTGTATGTCCATTATACAGAATAGTCTGCCTCCTGACTTACTGAGCCAATGACATCTTATTTATTTAAGTTCTGTGTTTTGCTTTTTAGTGTATGAAAGGCTTGGGGAAAAATAGGATCCAAGAATGTGGACATTTCACAGTAAATAAATTGCACTAATACAAAAATATAAGGAGGAGCACTCAGCAGTTTTTCTAGGACAAATTCTGTTCTAGAACTCTGCACCCTGTCTTTAAACACTCATGAAACAATAAAAGTTACATTTTGGTAAATGAAATAATACAAAATCTAATAGACTTTCCACTGAGGGATGTATTTACTCACTGATCCCCATGGAAAAGGTTTACATGCACAATCAGATGTTCTTTTGCAGAATATTTCCATTGCTCTGTATCATGCAGATACTCAGCAGTGAAACCCCCAAACTGTAATGTGTTTATGAAGATCAAGGCTTGGGTGTGAGTAAGGAAACAGAACTGCAACAAATCACATACACCTGTGGGGAAAGGAATGCAGAAAAGGCGTCCTCTGAAACAAGGTTCCTCAAAATCTGCAGAGCTGTGTGGAATATGTGTAGGACCTCCAAAGCTCTGCAGAGCCTGGTGGAATCCTGAGCAAAGCTTTAGCCTTTTTGTTTCCACTGGAGCCTACAGAAGCAGTCCCATGTTGAAAGCCAAAGTTAAAACTAATACCTGGTGTGGAGCAATGGAGGACCATAACAGTCATATTTCTATTGGGAAGAACAGGAATTTGCTTCCTCCCCATTCACACTGGCTGCCTCCTTCAGTTTGCAAACTTTAGCCCGCAGCACTGAGCAGGAAGAATTGGCTCTTCTCTCTCCCCAGCAAGAGGTGCAGTGCTGCTGTCTCTCTGCATCACACAGCTGACTTCTACCAGCTTTTTTCATGGTCAGTTTCCATAGACTTTTTCTTTTGATGTGATTCAGTTCATAGTGATGAAACAATAACCTGCTTCTGCACCACCATTGCTAGCAGCAGACGTCAGCCCCACCAGCAGCCTTCAAAAGCTCTAGTGATATTGGGGGATAAGGTATGAAGATCATGACAAAATTCTTTTAAAATGCAGACATGAAAGAGACTCAGGATCTAAGGAAGAGAGATTTTAAATAGACAATTGAGTGGTGAGGAACAGACTGGAAATGGAGGAAGATACAGGTCAAATCAGTCAGGGGTATTTTAAAGGTGGCAGTGGTGCCGAGGAAGTTTCCAGGGGAGAAATTCTAGAAGCTGAGAAAGTTCAAGAGGATAGGAAACTGGCTCAAGGAATGAAAACAGGTCTTCTGTGAAGTCACTGGGACTTCACCCCATATGCTGGGAAGAGGCCTTGTCCTTAAAAGCATATTTCAGAAATTTAGTTTCAGCTAAATTGATTGGAACCCTTCTATCTGAGAATTCATTTGCGTTTTACTGGTCTCATTGCAGTGGTAACCAGCATTACATTTTGTGCTCATACACTTAGATGTGACCAGGTAGATCTTGCCCAACACGCTCAAAGTCTACCTTGAAATTTGCTACTGCTTTGCTTTGTTTCCAAGAAGTGTGTAGCTCTGGTTTCACCTTTCCACACACACAAACACCCACCCTCCCCATCACATCAATTTCATTGGCTGCGCACACTACAATTGTGTGAGACCCATCAGGCTGGTGAATAAAGGGGAATAATGACTTCCTAGGTCTGCTTGCAATGTTCCTATTAATGCAATATGCCATTGATGATCACATTCAGTGCATTTTGAGACTGTACCATTTGCATTTATTGGTGTTTTTAAACATAACTTTACAATAGAGGAATCCCCTGTACCCTGTTTAATACTGGGGGAGGGGGGAAAAACACCCTTGGTGCTCTTTTAGAACGTTGAGAGAAACCTGCCACTATGCATCATGCTATTACCTCTGTGTGAATGTCATCTTAAGGCCTTCATCCTGCCAACATTTGATTAGTTCCATTCAGTTCCTTTGTTCACGTGCTTAAGTATTTCAAGATTGGGACTTGAAATTCGGGATAGATTCGCTTAAAACATATGACACCCCAAATCAAATAAGCAAACAGCAAAAAAATGAAATGTTTCCAATGAAATCCTAAATAAAGCTTACCTCATTTTATATTTGATGGTGGCATATTTTATTGAGTTTCGTGACCCTGGATTGGATTTCGAAGAAGCCTGGGTTAATTTATGTTTTAGCTCAGATATCATATAATGTTCATCATTTCAGATAGCTGCCAACACAAATGTGAAGTGCCCTGTTTCAACTGGGCATTGCTTTGAGAACTTTGGAGTTTGTGGGTTCATTTGAAGTAGAATTTCAAAGCATATCTCAAGGGAATTCAAACCCTCTGTGAGAGTGAACCATCAAAAATGATTGTAAGAATTCCAGCAGAGCATATCAGCTAGGTTTTGCAGCATTATTGTTTGGTGTTCTTGGTATGCTTTTGCTGTTCCACAGGAAGGGAGGTACCTCTTTTGTGCTCAGGTTGGCCAGTGTGCTCTTTAAAACATTTTGTTACATGAAGTGGGAATAATGTGTGCATCAGAGAACCACGGGGACTTATCAAAGTACGTTTTTCCTCTTCTGTGGATTTCTTTGTCGAAATGGATGCTATGGGATTTGGACCTTTAATGTACTTTGAACGTATGTCTTTTATTCAGTTCATTAAAATTTACCTTTGACATGCAGTGATTTATAGTCTAAGGATCTCTGGGCAGACTGAGTCCAATTCTATTCAGACTTTCACCTGAGCAACCTCACTGGAATTACTTTATACTGCACTTCTTAGCAAAAATAGCTCTAAAAATCACTTGGAAGTTGGATTTCACCCTTTACTCACAAAATCACACTCTCTGAACAGACTGCAGAATAGTAAGAGAGGTCAGTTTCAGCCCTGAGCCCTGGACCACAATGCAGGAATGTTGCATGCACCTCTGTCTCCACAGACATGCTGCAAATGCTGTTTCAGTACATGGGCTGGAATAAAGACTGCAATGGCTCCATAGACACCAAATTCCTACCAACATGGATTCGTGGACCCTTCTTTTGCCTGACTTGGTCAATCTCCCACTGTGGCATTCAATATGAGCTGTGTGGGACTGGCAAGGAGACTTAACCCATAGATTATAAAACCATAAGAACAGCCATATTGATTCAGACCAAAGGTCCATCTAGCCTAGTGTTCTGACAGTGGCTAATGCCAGGTGCCCCAGAGGGACAGAACAGGAAATCATCAGGTGATCCATCCTCTGTTGTCCATTCGGACGAACTGGTGAGGGTCGCCATCCCAGCACATTCTGGTTAGTAATCATTGATAGACCTGTCCTTCATGAGCGTATCTAGCTCTGTTTTTTTTTTTTAACCTGATTTTAGTCTTGGCCCTCACAACATCCTACGGCAAAGCATTCAGCAGGTTCACTGAGCAGTGTACCTTCATTTTCTTTGTTTTTAAACTTGATACCTATTAATTTCATTGGGTGATCCCCAGCTCTTGTGTTATGGGAAGGAGTAAATAACTCTTTATTCACTTTCTGTGCACCAGTCATGATTTTATAGACCTCTGGCATACCCATCTTAGTTGTCTGTGAAATGAAAAGTCCCAGTCTTTATTAAGCTCTCTTCATACAGCAGCTGTTCCACACTCTTAATCATTTTTGTTGCCCTTTTCTGAACCTTTTGCAGTGCCAATATATTTGAGGCAACCACATCTGCACGCAAGATTCAAGATGTAGGTGTAACATGGATTTATATAGAGGCAATAAGATATTTGCTGTTTCATTCTCTATCACTTAATTATTCCCAAAATTCTGTTTGCTTTTTTGACTGCCACTGCACTTTGTGTTTGTGTATGTTTTCAGGGAACTATCCACAATCACTCCAAATCTCTCTTGAGTGGTAACATCTAATTTAGTCCCCATAATTTTGTATATGTAGTTAGGATTGTTTAACAATATGCATTCATTTGCATGTATCAACATTTAATTTCATCTGCCTACTCACCCAGCTTGCTTTGAAACTCTTCATTTTGATTTGGACTTAACCAGTCTGAGCAGTTCTGTAACATCTGCGAATTTTACCACTTCACTGTTTTTACCCTTTGTCCAGACCCTTACAGGGAGAGCTCAGTAGCTCTCTGTCCATTGTACCAGTAGGAGCCCTCTGTCAGTCGGCTTAGACGTCCTTGCACTAGGCCTCTGCTCTGCAGACAGATTTCATCCCTAGTAATCAGATTTTTATAATGGAGCTATAGACATCCTCAAAGAATGGCCTATACCCTCAGCTGGTATAAATTAACAAAGCTCCTTTGCCTTAAATGAAGCTATGTAGATTTACAGCAGCTGAGGTTTCAGCTCATTGTTTGGTAAATTGATACTTAATTTGGTTCAAATGAGCATTCTCTTTATAAGCTGCCCCTTTTGTTTTAATTAACATTGTCCTTAATAATTCCTGTTAAGTTCTTCCACTCCCAAGGATCAGAGATGGCTGACTCACTTCCCCCAGGGGACAGATAAATAATACTCAACATCTTGTGAGTTGATCACTTCCTGTATAAATACATCCGTATACAACCCAAACTACTCAACAATGATGACAACTATAAGTAAAATCCAGTACCGCCTTCTACTGTCACTCAGACTAATTTGGCCTTCACAAAATTATTTTTTTATGTACTGCTTACAGAATTAGCATTTTGTTTGGGCTTAACAGAAACACTAGACATTCTCAATATGAATAGAAATTCATTGTTGAAGGAAAGACCACAGGGAGATCATGTCTGTCTTAGAAGGGTAAAGAAAACAAAACAAAACAAAACACTTGCCTGCTTTTAATGCTGTCAATTGTCCTCTCTCTCCTTGACTTCTTTGTAACACTACAGTCTTTTAATTTCAAATTCACTTACAAAAAAGCCTCTGAGAAAAGGCAAAGCTTGCATATGGATGCTCAGTAGGTACCTATTTTCCTTCTTAATTCACACATTTAAGAAGGTTCTGCAAGTATTTCTGATTTGTTTTCTAAACAATAGTGATTTCAACTCTTTTTACGGGTTTATACTACAACTGTATGCTTTTTATTGGACAGGACTTGCTACTGAAGTCAAGGGTGCTGAACTGTGGGTTCTCCCAGGCTTGAAATGATTTCCATCATGTACGCACTTTACATTCATTTGAGTCATTTGTTGTCAGCACCCTCACAATAAAAATTGTTGCAGCACCCCCAACTAAAGTATTCATTGTGATGGTCTGATATATTACGTGGTACAGGCTGAACCTCTCTATTCTGGCACTTTCAGGACCTGACTAGTGTGGGACGAGAGAATCTGCCTGATCATGGGAAGTCAATATTGTTTAGCAGCATTACCAAAACATCCATTGCTTACTGGGCACTTAGGAGACATGTAGGGGTAAATTACAGTTAAATAACAGCACAGAATGCTGAAAGCCAGGACTGGTAGCTATAAACAAACTTTATGGGACCATGGGAAACTTGGCCACACCCCTGATAAGTGACCATCCTACTAACTAAAATCATGCTGGACTACAGATATTGCCAGATGAGAGAGTTCTGGATTAGAGAGGTTTAACCTGAATTTGGATGATCCTCGACCTCCACACACTATTGTAACATCCTGAAATAATTAAATGTAATGTTGAATCTAAGTCAGTTATTTTTCACTTTAAAGAATTGCTAAGATCTTACCCTAACACTGTCATGGTTTAATAGGTGATGGTGCTTTTTAAAAAAAGTACATGAAGAATGTAATTAATTCGATTAATTTAGATTTAAATTAAATTTAAATTTATAGATCATATATGTCTAGTTAAAAACAGAAGTATAAATTCACAGTCATTTTCAGCCATACCTATGTGGTATTGTGCACCTCTTAAGACAAATGTGAAGAGAGAATTGTATAGATCTCCTGAGCTATGGAATGGATTTGAGCAGAAGGTCAGATCTTAGCTGATTCACTTCAGATAGATAGATTCATTAAATTCAATGAAACTTTGCTGATTATCATCAATGGAGGATCTGTCTCTTGAATATTTAGCAGAAAGAGACTATAGTGTTGTGAAGATTCTCAGTGTATTCATTCTGGAAATTGGAGGTCTATTTCAACAAGCTGTCATGCCCCCTGTCACCCTATTATACTGATCCTACAGCTAAATGGCTGTTTTACTGACAGTAAACTAAATATTGAATGCCCTTCCAGAGCTTTGTCTTTTTATTTCTGAGCTTTTCAGCAAAACAGATAAAGTGCCTAATTATTTGAATAATCAAGGCAATGACTACTTGATTGCTAACATCAAAGAGGGAGCCATAATTTCCTAGCTGAAATATGTGGTTTAATATTGCATTATTTATAATGCAAAGTAGGTGACAGTTTCCTAAGAAATGCTTTTGTTAATGTTGCTTCTGCTTTGGCATACTGGTTCTTTGAACATGTTGCAGCAGATTAATTTTGAACATAGTGCTGCACCTGGGGATGAATTTGGGCCTATATATTTCATTATCTAAAACTTTCATCAATAGTTCCTGACAAACTGCGGGATAGACTCTCTGAAATGAATGTCCATCTCACTTTGGAATTTTCCATATCACATGAAGCAACCCCAGAACTGGCCATGCAGGTCGACAGTGTCAATAAAGAAGCCAAACTTTAAATATGCATTAAGACTGAGTTGGCCTGGTGACTGGGTTATCCATCACTGTTGGATGTGTTTTCAGGTCATGGTCAAGACACATTAGCAGACCAATATGGTAGAAATGCATTGCCACTACATAACTATTTCCATTTTGGCTACCCTTTGTCCTGTGCCCAGTAGGACATGTTCCTTTCTAGGAGCATGATGCCTTCCCTCCTCCCCAACCCTTATACCTATCATTCACCAATTCTGAAGTTAGGATTGGCTCAGGTTATACTAAAATAAGTCCATGGAATTTGAACTCCTCATTTGCTTTTAGAAATTGTTTGTCTTCTTTACCCCCAATCTGTTCAGACTAGGGCCATTGGCAGGAATGGGGGGAGGCAGAGAGGGAAGTTGCTCAGGGGCCCAGAGGGTCTGGGGCTCCACTATGGTCACTACCATGGGAGCACCCAGAGCCTCAGACCCTTGAAATCACTGCTGGAGTCCTACGGTGTACCATCCAGACAGTGCTGAAGTGCAGGGTGGTGCAGCCTAGCCCCAATCCCTGTCCCTTTTGCCTGATGCCCTGCTCCATCCATGGGGCACCTGAGCCAATGCCCACTTCCACCTTGCCTATGGCTCAGTAAAATCTGTCACCAGCCCTAGATCAGATAAACCGTAGGCAAAGGACTTCCCATAAAGAGCAGGTGCTAGCTGAAGAGATACTTTGACGTTAAACTCATGAACATTTTGCTTTCCTTGCAGTTGCCCATGTAAAGAAAGAACCTTAAATTCATTCATTTGTATTTATCTATGGCTACATCTACACTTGCCCTTTTCTTTGAAGGGGGCATGGTAACCAGGGTGATGGGAAATTACCAATGAAGTGCTGCAATGCATAGGCAGCACTTTTTTAGGCAAATTCTTCCCCATGGCAAATTCGAAGTGTCAGACTGTGAAGTGCCGGCATGATGTGTAGCTGCAGGCATTTCGAAGTGCTGCACTACTTCAAAGTGCCTTCACTCCCCACTTTGACACTCGAAGATGCCACAGGGGAGGGTTTGCCTAATGAAGTGCCGCATATGTATCTTAGTAATCTCCCATCATCCTGATTACCATGCCCCCTTCAAAGAAGGGGACAAATGTAGACATAGCCAAGATGTGTATTGTAAGGCAGGTGGGAGGGTAAACATAAGTCTCAGATGACTTGTTACATGGGTACTAGGTAAAGAGAACACACGTATGTAGTAACCTCTATGTCTCCACACAAGGGGTTTGCAAATATTTATCTATAGTCCCCATTTCTGTAGTATGTGAGTGCCTATAATCTTTAACATACTTATCCTTACAGCACCTCTGTGAGGTAGCAAAGTGTCATTATTTGTGTTTTACACAGCAACAAGTGAAAGACAGAATTGTTAATTGTATGTTCCATGTCACTGTAATAGTAAAAACAATCGTGGTCCTGTGACTGACGGAAAATACTCTGAAATCCAATGGGAAGTGAAAACCTCATTCTTAAAGTAACGTGATGCTTCTCATTTGTATTGCATCAGTGCCTGGAGGTCACAATCGGGGATTGGGCACCATGGTGATAGGCATTATACCCACATGTAACAAAAAGCCAACCACTGACCTGAAGCGATCATGGTCTGTAATGATGGTGAGACTATTGTAATTAGTATAATAAGATATTAATTGTCCATGTGGCAGAGCAACCAAAAGACAAATATCATTGCAGGCTGCATAACCAATAACAGTTGTTTCCTTGAAGATTAGGAGGGTAAAATGAGAGTCTCTGTGGGCTCCCTGTGTGTTCTCCTCAGGTCATAGTCAAGACACGTGAGTAGGCCAATATAGTATTTGTACATTGCCACCACCTAATTATTCCCATTTTGACTAACCTTTGAGTTCTGGATACCACTTTCCTAAAGGTATATTGTTGCACTCCTTTGGACTCCCTACATTTCAACAAAAATGACCAGGGCCTGGAAGAAGTGGCTTATAAAAGAAAATGCAGAAAGCTATTTAGGCATTGTGTGGTTAAGAGATTGTTTGGGGTAGCTGTAGGAACCTACAAATATTTGACAGGCATAAACAGTAAGGATAAGGAAGAATTATTCAAGATGTTTCATTGTGTAAGTAATAATTGGACAAAATAAATAAAAGAAATTTATCACATTATAAAATAGTCTCCAAGGGTACATTTAGGCATGAAAAAAAAACAACAACAAAATTATTTGGCAGTGATTCTCAGAGCCCAAGTCAGCTGAGGTTGGGTCTCAGTGCCAGGCTCGCTGATGGGGTGTATGGGAGGGCGGAAAAAAAGCCGACTGACTGAGGCTAACCGTATAGGGCTAAAAATACCCGTGTAGACCTTCACTCTCAGGCTAGAGCCTGGGCCCTGAACAACAGTGATGACAGCTGCCACAGACCCCAGTGCAATGTGGGAGAGCGGTCTGGCTCTGTGCATGGGGCCAAGGGAAGAAGGAGTTGAGGTTTCGGTCATTCAGCCCTCAGCACCATCCAAACTCTGGCTGGGACTCGCTGTTTTTACAGCGTAGACCTACCTCAAGGGGGATGGAGAAATCTGCATCACAGGGCATTTAAAACTAAATGGGACCAAGTACTGTAAAATGCACAGTGAGTAGTATGCACTGGCAGGGAAATGAAGTGGTGAACTAGATACTTTCCATCTCTACATTCTTCAGTTCTCAGACTGATGGTTCATTGTGATTCCTCTTCATCCAAACTTATCTGAGATTGATGGGACACCAAATAGTGTCATAATTGCAGAACTTCTAAGAAGTCTGTCTCCCCATCAGTCTGTCAGTGCTGTTGAATGCTGTATTTCAAGCCCCAAAGCACTGCTAGCCAAAAGTAAGGTGGTTGCATCCTCTGGTCCTGTTTGTAAGTAGCTAGAAATTAGCTGTGATAGCAATGGGTATCAAAACACCATCTGCTTTTCCGAAGTGAAGCTGTGGTATGTGTTCCTTTTTTATTTTTTTGGTTAATATTCTGGTTTCCTAACTGAACAGGAAGGTTCCCTTTAACTTTGTAGATAGGAGATTAGTTCATGCTGCTAATAATTGTGTTCAATGTCTTGTCAGGAGTCCTCAAAATTACAAGCATCTGTCTAATTATTAACATACAGAAATGTGTTTTCATTATTGAAGATCATAACAAAATGATTTGTGGTGTTCTCTACCTGTCTTGAAAGGGATGGGAATAGTAAAAGAAACACTTAATTGACATTGTAATATCTCAAGATCACTGTCTCTTAAAAAGTCTGAGATTTGGAGAATGAGAATGAAGCATAAATCCCCCAAAAGACTTTCATGAGGATAACTGATGATTATTAGGACAGAAGTTCTAGCTTTACATTTTAAATCTGTCTCTGTCAGCTGAAAGGGGAAGGACGTAAGCCTACAACTACAGATAGCAGAGTCACTCACCATCTGGCTGATTACTTCTGTAGAGGAAAGTTACCGTAGCAGGTTTAGTTCTAAACTGATCTCACATATAGCCCGGTTTTAAATTGCATTTTCTCCCCCATCGGCATCTGACTTGTTTCACTTCAAGTGCACAAGATCGAAAAGGGCAAAGTAGACTATGTAAGAATTACAAGAAATTGCTCCTGCCAATCTCAAGGGAAAATGTTTTATAATTCCTCACTTACAGATTTATTGCAGTAGGTGATTATGCCACAAATAGCAAGATAGAACTAGGATGAAGAAAATGAGTGAAATAGACTTTCTGTGAGTGGCATACAGCAAGAGACAAGATTGACAAGATACAGGACTGATTTCTAATGGCAGGAGACTGTTTTCATTCTTTTCCAATTTACTGGTGCATAAAGTTCATTAGTGTTTAGCACTATTAAGAAGCCCAGGAATTCCTGGGTTAGTATCCATCTTACTGATCTTTATTTTTCTCTTTATGTTGGAACCTGCTCTCTAGTTTGTTCCTGCTAGAATATTGCTTTTAAACAAGGGCTGGATCCAAAGCCTGGTTAAAGCCATTAATGTCACTGCAGACTTCATCTGTCTCTGGATCAAGCTGTATAACTCTTTTACCCTATTGTTAGAACTAAATCTATGTCTGAGCTTTATGCTACCTGACAATGGCAGTGTGTGTTGGGGAAAGAGGGTAACTTCCCAAGGGCCCAGTGATTCAAGAGGAGCCGTGGCTCCCACACACTGCCATGGCTGCTATTGAAGTAACAGTGCTGTGTGGAGCCCTGGGCCCTTTAAATTATGGCCAGAGCTCCAGGCGGCATACTCTAGGCAGTGCTGAGGCCTGGCATGGATAGGTGTAGTGTGGTCTGCCCAGACTCCACCCCCTACTGGGACAGTGAACTCATGGCCCCCCCCACCCTGTCCAGGGGCTCAGCAATTCTGTCAGACCCCATGTACTTATGGATGGATATAGAGTGTGTTCACATTACAAGTCCTCTATGCCTGGGTATGAATAGCGGTATAGATGGGAAGCACTGCTTAGCAAATAAAGGAAACATATGTCAGAGCTGTGGGGTAGATAGCTTACATGGCTCTCTGTGCCCAAGCTGTACTTGCCTTGCTTATACTGCAACTTTTAGCAGTGCTGTATCTTGCTGCCACCCCTTGCTGAAGCCTGTCACTACACAGTGGTGCCGACAGATGCTGTATGCTAGTGGCAAGGTGGGAGTGGGGCCTGGCTTCCCACATGCAGAAGGGGCCTGGCCAAGGGCAGATGGGATGTGACCTAGGGCAGTCAGCCCTGGCTCCTCACATGCTCCTTCAGAGCTTTGTGTGGAGCAGCAACACAGCACTCTGCGATATTTCAAATGAGCCCAAAGCTGCAGCCATTGGTGCTATTTCTTTGGCAGCAGCAGCATCCAGAGTGACAGGCCCCTTTGATATGACAGGACTGGGGGGAATTACCCCTTCTTGCAGATTCCTATTGATGGGACTGGCTATACTCTCTGTCTGGATACAGTCTTATTTTCATTATGGCATGTGATGCAGCTGGAGAAACCAAGGCTTAAGATATATCTCAATACCATGTTGTAGTAACTGGTGTTTGTTGTCCTTTCATGGTCAGAGTTCATACGTAACCCTAACTTTGCAAGCACCGACACTATGCAACCACTATTTTGACATAGTGGATAGTTTAATTCAAATTTGGTAAACCTCATTTTATGAGGAGCAAGTGCCCTCTAGACAGTTTACATTTGTGCTTGTAAATAGGCATTTGCATGTGGTTGCCAGTAGTATAATTATGTACATGCAAATAGGTGATCATTAAAATATATGGATTCTTGAAATTTGATTGTAGGGTCTGGTACTTGACTGCATTAGGGCACATTTATACTACCTTGTCTAACCTAAAGTGCCCATGTAGCCAGCCATGAAACAATCATCTGGAAGACTAAGTAACATAGAAGTAGCAGTGTTAGTCTGTGCTCCAACAAAACAAAGAAGCAGAAATGTAGCTCTTTCAAGACTAGCAAAATGATTTCTATGGTGATGAGCTTTTGTGGGACAGACCCATGTCTTAAGATCAATTTCATTTCTAATATAGGCTGACATTATAAGTACAGAGGACCAAAAAGGAAAGAAAAAAAATTGCAATTTTTTTCCTTTTTGGTCTTCTGTACTTATAAATGTCAGTCTGTATTGGAAATGAAATTGATCTGAGGAAGTGGGTCTGTCCCACGAAAGCTCATCACCGAATAAATCATTTTGTTAGTCTTCAAAGTGCTGCATTTATGCTGCTTTGTTTTATCTGGACAACTGTCCATTTGTGGGCTGCTCAATTCAGGAAGGACATTGACAAATTGGAAATGGTTCAGCGAAGAGCCACAAAAATAAAGGATTAGAAAATGCCTTACAGAGATGGATTCAAAGAGGTTAGGGAATGATTTATTTGCAGTCTGTAAACACCTCAATGGGGAACAAATATTTGATAATGACTCTTCAATCTTGCAAAGAAAGGAATAATACTGTGTGATGGCTGGACATTGAAACTAGACAAATGCAGCTTGAAAATCAAACATAAATGTTTTCCCAGTGATTCACAACTGAGAAGATTTACTGAGGATTTTGTTGGCTTCTCCATCATTGACAATTTTTGAATAAAGATTGCATGTGTTCCTAAAAAGTATGCTCTTGGAATTCTTTTGGGAAGCTTTGTGGCTAGTGTTATATGTCTGTTCAGACTACATAAGATGACAATGGACCCTTCTGGTCTTGAAATCTATGAATCTGGGGGTGAGGGGAATGTAATCTCTATGTAGGTGTCTCCTCTGAAGGCCCAGAGCTAGTGTAACTGCTTCTGTATCACCTTCTGTCCTGCTGTCAACTTCTGAGGTGTGACTGTGAAAAAGCAGCACCATCAGGGCTAGTGTACTCTATTGGCACTTCACTGCTGTATTGGTCCTGTGTAGTATAATTTAGAATTGACATCTGGTTGTTTAAATTAATCCAGGGGAGTGAACTGGGGCAAAAATGGCTCAATATTAGGGAGCACAAAAGTGCTTTCAAATTATTTTTGGATCTCCCCCTTGAGTTCTGTCCTTTATTGTAAGCTAAGCCTTTTTCTTTCAGACTGTTATTGACTTCTGTGAACTTTAGACGTCAACTTAAATTACGACTGCATTGATATAGATGAGCAGCAATTCTGAGCATGGGCTGGGCTCGAACACGTGAGAAGTAAGCTTGTTTTAAAAGTACAGTTACTATCCTAATTTGCAGGTACTCGAGGTCTATGCTTCTCAGCCTTTTTGAAGCCAGGGACTGGTTTGCTGCCTCTCCATCGACCGTTCTTTCAGAAACAATGCTGTAGATACCATTCTCCTTGCCTATATCATTTTACATGCTGCCTGCTGAAGTCCTATGCTTTTAATTTCTCTCCTTTAAACTGCATGTAGAGAGAGCAAATGTAGTGGAGAGGATTGCTGCTTGCTGCTGTTGTCTAGAAGAAACCCACAGAAAATGAGTGACTATGAACCAACTCAAAATGAGGTAGACTCTTCAGAGAGCTTGCAGAAGCCAGGCAGATGGAAATTAACAGAAACTTTTTCCACTAAATCTAATATTGAGGAACCTGAAGTAAAACAGAACTAATTGTGTGGTTAATCAAATTTAATTGTATTCTCTATTTTGAGACAAAGGATGGAGAATTGACTGGGACACAGAGGTGAATAACAATAATTAATAATCGTAATAAAGTTACTCCCTGGATGGTAAACTATGATAAAAAAAAAAACTTTGTAACCATACGCTTCACTCTCAAGGGAAATAAAAACAAGGTCAAGAAAACATAATGGGCTGAATCCTAAACTGGTGTAAATTGACATAGCTCCATTAAAGTTAATGCAGATTATACACTAATGCCGCTGACTTGCACCAGCTGCTGATCTAGCTCCATGTTTAAACACACTGGATTTGTAGATGTGTTTTTTTCGCTGTATCTAGCATTGGAAATATACAAAGTGCTAATGACAGCCCTAAGTATTAATTGTATGCTTCTGCTGCATTTTAACATAGCTCACTGTAGATACAATATAATCAATAACACCAGTTGCTTTAACTTACATTGTGGCAAATATAATAAGTATTTTTGCTCATTTATTTGTCATGAATAAAAGGCACATCCTGGATGATTAATGATATACGTGGGTCGGTCATTAACAGCTCATTTTATTTTGCTGGCTTGTTGGAGTTCTTCAGATAATTGACATTGCAAGTCATCTCTCTATCTGGCACTTACCATTTCAGAAAATATTGAATATTTCTGAAGATTATTGGCTAAAGTTAGGAGTGGTGGTGAAAAGATGAAGCCCAGAAGCGTGATGGAGAGAGAACAAGCTTAGAAACCAAAGGTGTGCCAACCTTTGATTTAAACATGCAGTGTGGCTCAAATGCTAGTCAAACGATTTCTTACAGAATTTGCAAAAAGGAGAGGGAAACGTTCTCAGTATATTTTGATATCCCTGCTTTCAATTCACGCTGGATACAGGAAGTGGAGTGTGCATGTGAAAATTGGTATTGTTTTTAAAAGCTAACATACAAGTTTACCAAATCAAAGAATATTTAATTCATTAGATATTCCCTAGCGAGAAAGAGTAGACAGTGGTGAACGTTGTTTTACAACAGAAACTCAAAGGTAATTAATTGATGTTGGGTATCGGATCTGACTGGCTACATCTGCACAAGAAGCCTCTGTGGGACAGAAGTTACTGTTGGAAGGGATTTCCTGGCAAAACTTCTGTCAACAGATTGTGTTTACACATAAAAGTAGACTGAAAGAGCAGTCCATTCTGTCGACAGAGAACAGCCAGACTGCCCGGTTCTCTCTTGACAGATTGACCAACCGGAAGCTCAGCAAACAGAGCTGCCCGGTGAACCAGAAGCTCTCTTTGTCGACCAAAGGACCCCAGAGTGTGTACGCGACTGTTTTGTTGACAGAACACTGTTGATAGAAGCATTATACCTGAATGGGCAGAGGTATAATGCTGCCAGTGGATGTGGCAGGATTTTGTTGACAAACTCTTGACAAACTGCATTTTCAATGTAGACGCTTCATATTTTTTCCTGACGAAAGCCCAGTTTTACTGGGAAAAGCCTCTCATGTAGATGTAGCCATGGTATCATGGAGTGTCAGATTTGCCTATCTGACTTCAAGGGCCTCCACATGCCATTTAGCCCACTTGATGTTTGAGGTCAAAGTTGAAATTTATTTTATCTTAACCAGTTATTTTTTCTTTAGAAAACAGTGGGAACAATGAGTAGTGGTATGTCTCATTGAGGGGCAAATAATCACATCAGTGTTCCTTTACCTGCACAGGCTGCCAAACTATATCCTGGCAGATTTCTAGGTATTGGTTTTAACCCAGAGTACTTAACACTCTTTTCATCCTATCTACCTTCTTGGCACCCTCTCTTTTTGCATATTTATCAGGATATCACAGGATGCTAGAACTATAACTGAATGAGGGCTATCAGCAGGGTGTGTTTTGGTAATGGGTCCTCAGCTATTTTTGTCATATTCACTAGAATTCAATAAGTCCATGCCTATTTAAACCAGGTGCTGGCCCTGTACATTAAATAAAACAACTTGTAATGGACTTGAAATATGGGAGAAATAAATAAATAAAAATATCTGGCCAGATATTTGTGGGTTGCTTTGGTGACCAGTGTTTTTTATCAAGAACTATAGAAACTGAAATATGAATAAAATATCCAGGTTTGATGATGAGATACCAAGTTGGAGATAAAGAAAATACAATTTTACTTCAACTGGTAAATCTTCTGGTAGTCAAGCTAACATCTCATCAGCACCTCTTATTTTAATTACCCTTCCTGCTTCTTACTTTCAGAGAATTCTGCCCAGGAAATATCTCTGGGTGATGTCTCTTTTAAGCTGTGTCTACACGTGCACGCTACTTCGAAGTAGCGGCACTAACTTCGAAATAGCGCCCGTCACGGCTACACGTGTTGGGCGCTATTTCGATGTTAACATCGCCGTTAGGCGGCGAGACATCGAAGCTGCTAACCCTATGAGGGGATGGGAATAGCGCCCTACTTCAAAGTTGAACGTCGAAGTAGGGCACGTGTAGACGATCCGCGTCCCGCAACATCGAAATAGCGGGGTCCGCCATGGTGGCCATCAGCTGAGGGGTTGAGAGATGCTCTCTCCAGCCCCTGCGGGGCTTTATGGTCACCGTGTGCAGCAGCCCTTAGCCCAGGGCTTCTGGCTGCTGCTGCTGCAGCTGGGGATCCATGCTGCATGCACAGGGTCTGCAACCAGTTGTCGGCTCTGTGGATCTTGTATTGTTTAGTGCAACTGTGTCTGGGAGGGGCCCTTTAAGGGAGCGGCTTGCTGTTGAGTCCGCCCTGTGACCCTGTCTGCAGCTGTGCCTGGCACCTTTATTTCGATGTGTGCTACTTTGGCGTGTAGACGTTCCCTCGCAGCACCTATTTCGATGTGGTGCTGCGCAACGTCGATGTTGAACGTCGACATTGCCAGCCCTGGGGGACGTGTAGACGTTATCGAAATAAGCTACTTCGATGTAGGCTTCACGTGTAGACGTAGCTTTAGTGAGAGATACTTCATGTGATAAGACCAAAAATAGACACCTATCAAATTATTATTCAATTAAAGCCTAGTGGAAGTGGCACAGAAACATCTTATTTTCCTTGCTATCTCCAGACAATAATTTTATGGCCCTCTGTAACATACATAGTTGAAATCAGCATTAATGCCTTAGGGTCTAGCTGTCATCTTCCCAGAAGTAATTGCTGTCTAACTACCATAGGTTTGAGGCTGTTTTGGAGTAGAAGAGATTCTGCTTGGGGGCATTTTGACATGCTGATATTCCGTTGGAGTGACAGATGTTTAGGCTGGAACTGTCTAAGGTTTCTAAGTCTCTGACACATGTTTCAATAAGTAAGTACTAAATGATTTGCTGTGTCCTTAAAGTTCAGGTTAGAAGGCCTCCCTGGTAGAAATAAGTCAATGCAACACAGAAATAAGGGCACTTTTTTCATGCCAGAATTTTCACATAGTAGAAGAAGCTATAGGGATCCAGCACCAATGTTTATGTATGAGATAGACAAAGAGATTACATGAAATATATGAGTTGCCATTCTGTTATATCAACTTTTCATTCCTCAGAACAATGCTTGATTAGGGTGGGGAAATTTGTTCCCAAGAATATAAGGGATTTTACTATGTGAAATGGTATGATGGTTCTCATGGACCCAACTTTGCTTTGAGAGCCTATTTGTGAAATTAGTTTGTTTTTTGGCATAAACTCAACTAACTCCTCTGGAAAAGTGATGATGTTATGTCTCGGCATGAAATTCACTCTTATGAAAAAGACCAGCATAAGGCTTATGCATAATTTAAGCCTTCAATGGGCTTACGTGGAACATAAGTGGCGCATATGCCTCATGCTAGGTCGCTATACAGAACTGAAATTTCCCCTGGGAGGATAAGTTTATGGAATTTCTTTCCCATTAGAATGACTCTTGACTGTTTTGTGACGCAGGAGTTTAATTCCTCATTGGCCTTGTCTACACTAGCCCCAAACTTCGAAATGGCCATGCAAATGGCCGTTTCAAAGTTTACTAATGAAGCACTGAAATACATATTCAGAGCTTCATTAGCATGTGGGCGGCCATGGCACTTTGAAATTGACACGGCTCGCCACCGCATGGCTCGTCCCGATGGGGCTCCTTTTCAAAAGGACCCCTGCTACTTTGAAGTCCCCTTATTCCTATGAGCAGATGGGAATAAGTGGACTTTGAAGTAGGCGGTGTCCTTTCGAAAAGGAGCCCCGTCTGGACAAGCCGCGTGGCAGCGAGCCGCGTCAATTTCGAAGGGCCGTGGCCACGCGCATGCTAATGAGGCGCTGAATATGTATTTCAGCGCTTCATTAGTAAACTTCGAAATGGCCATTTGCATGGCCATTTCGAAGTTTTTGGCTAGTGTAGACATAGCCATTCAGACAATATATAATAGGCCAAAAAAGAGTGTGGTGACATTGATTGAACAATGTTTTATATTATTTATTTAGAAAGTATTTTAATTTCTTACTGTAAATAAATGAAATTTTGTCTTTATTTTAAGAAACAGACTTTGGATCAACTATTTGAACTCTAAAATTACATATTAGGTAAGATGTGTAGCAATATAAATGTTTTTTCTTTTTTAAAAAAATCAGGAAAGCACTTATAATTGAATGGATGCGAAAAGCTCAGCTGGATCATTTGCCATGAACCTAGTACACAATCAGCAACATAAATACTCCTGTTCATGTATGACAAAAAGAAAATCAGGAAATTAAAACATAAAAGCAGGACAGGGGAAAGAAAGGATTTGTAATATATGGTTGTGAATCTATGTTGTGGACCCTGATCCTGAAAATGGCTCTCTATGGACAGATCTTGTGTCTGCGCAGCATCCCACTGACTTCGGGGCAGTTCTCTGCATCCAGAAAGGCCCATACGACAAACAGCATATAATTACAAAGGCCCTGTCTATCTTTTTTCTGCAAAACCATTAAGCACGTGTTTGGCTTTTTGGCAGATGGAAGAATAAGCATGGGGTTGTTTCTTGTTGATGTGTGTGCACCAATAGAGTTGGGATCAGGTTATACCTTTCTCCTAACACTCATCTGCTGCCTTGTTAGTAGCTGTAATGTGACCCCACCAAGTCATGACTGCTAGAGGCTTCAATCTGTGCGCAAACAAAGGATGTCTACATTACCATCAAAAAAACCTGCAGCACTAAAACTGAGATGGGGTCAACTGGTTTGGACTCTCATGGGTCAGCTGGAGGGGTTATAAAACCACAGTGTAGACATTTGGGTGCATGTTGGTTTTTTGGCTCCAAGTCTGAATCAGCCTGAGCATTGAAATTGCTATTTTAATCACTGGAGTCCAAGCCGTATAAGCCTGAATGCACAGACCCAGGTTTTGAGAGTTTTTACCTCAAGGTTGACAGACAGTGACTCCTGTACAGTAAAACCCTGACTTATGCAGGGGTTGCATTCCTGCAACCTTCGTGTAACACAAATTTTCGTGCAAGGTGGGGTTGGGAGGGAAGCTGGGAGCCAGGCTGTCACTTGGTTCTTGGCTCCCCACTGCTTGAGGGACCTGGGAAACTGAACAGCCTGTCAGGGCTTGTTCAGTTTAATGGCTGCTTAATCCTGCCTTGCCCCAGTCAGTCTCTTAGGGATGCCTTGTGTCTCCCTGCAAAAGTTATGGCATTTTCTTCTATATCCCCTGGCAACCTCAATGTCTGTCTTAAATAGCTTGTCTTTTTAAAAAACAATGTGGTTTATTTTTTAAAATATACTTTCAAAGCAATAATAAATTGCTCATAGTAACCTGGTGAATTGTGTATTACCTGATGAAAAGGCTGTAGTTACTCAAATAAAAAATATGCTTACAAATGAAATGTCGTGCGGGGGCCAACTATGGGTCAAATTTGGGATCAAATTTGAGGTAAAAATCTCTAAAGATGTCTGAGATGATAAAATATGTACTTTTTAATGCATAATTTTGTCCATATTTAAAATAGAGAGGCTGTGTGGCCTAGCTGACAGGTCATTGCACTAGGAGTCAGGAGGCCTGACTATGCCTTGGCAAGTCTATTTCCCACTCTCACACTGATCAGCTGTGTGACTTTTGAGAAACTCCATCCTTTTTAGTTCTGTCTTTTCTCTTGAGCATGTTTGGGGCAGGATTGTCTCCTATTATATGTTTGTAGCCCCACTGTATAATCTCAGCTAAAGTCTTTAAGCACAACTGTAATAAAAATAACACTCTGATGCATTGTCATAATCTTGAAAACTAGAGCTGTAGTAACTCTTTAAGAGAACGATAGCTTTTCAGTTTCTTTAGGGTGATGGAATAACTGGTACATAGTAAATAATTTGGTAGAATGGGGTGATTTTCTAAAGTTCAGACTTTTTTTTGTTAAGGCAGAAATTGGAATGGAGAGACATTAGCTTTGCAGAAATTTTAAATGGTTGAAGACAGGCATTCTCTCTTTTGGCATTTTCTCTGACTTCAGCACAAAATACACTATACTGTCTGGGTTTTTTTCCCTTAATTTCTCACAAGTCATTTTGAAGATTTCTACTGTATGAAAAAAAAAGGTTGTCTTGTAGCATTTTAAAGACTAAAATATAATTTATTAGGCGATGGGCTTTCGTGGGACAGATCCATTTCTTCAGCTCTAGAAAAATTCTGTCAGAATTTTTCCAGGTCTGAAGAAGTGGGTCTGTCCCACAAAAGCCCATCACCTAATAAATTACATTGTTAGTCTTTAAGGTGCTACTGGACTGCTTTTTTATTTTGTGAAGATACAGACTAACATGGCTACCTCTTTGTGTCTATTGTATGAGTTTTTCTAAGAATTTTTATCTCTGAAAATGTAGGGTATTAGAGGAACTGCAGATTATTCTAAGGCAGAAAAAAATCAGATCAGATTCTTCACATAACACGGATAGCTGGAAGCTGATAAAAATGCTGTATGGGCGATTAAGTATACATTCCAAAGACTATTGTCAGTCATGAGGCAAGGATTAGGTTACAAAAGTAGACTTTAATCCTAACTATTTAAGGAAAGATCCACAAGTTCCCTACTCCCAGATGGAAAAAGGAACTCAGCGTCAGGTTCTGGGCAATATTGAATCCATTAAAGTCCATCTGTGATGAAAAGTGAGTGACTCTATATGTCATTTGGGCAAAATTTACTTTTTGACCATGAGGTGAGAATAAATTATGGTGTGCACTGTTTGTATTAGCTGATAGCTTCTTAAGACTTTTTACAGTGTAACTAAAATTGAATTAAGGTCGAAGCTAAGACCCTTCTCACCTATGCTGGCATCAATAAGGACTAAGATTTCAGAGATTTCAATGAAGTTGCAACAGTGTGAAACCTGAATAAGGAAGAGGAGTTTCAAGACTAATACATCCACTATTCTGACTTTTTCTGTTGTTCTCCACTGTAAATTGGAGAGGGCTAGTATGGCCACAGCCACGGTCTTTCTATTTTAGTGACAGAATTAACCTAACTTCAAAAAGGTACTCATTGTGCCAGTCTGCTTAACACATAATTTTACATCCCTTCTCCCTCAGGTGTCAGTAAATCTTGCAGAATGAGCAGTCTAAGGGAATGTGAATGGCACTAGCCTAATAATAATAATTCTCAATTATTTCTCTATTTAAATAATTAATAAATAATATGTCTTATCAAGTCGATATTTCAACTCAACGGCATTATCTCAATTTCCCAAGCCTTTAGGATAGCACTTTTTCTTTCTCCCCCTTTCCCTTAGGGGACTTCATTCCTTGAATTTGGGAAGCGGGAGACTAAACTGACAGATGGTGTCAGTGAAAGAGCAGTGATGAGTTATCAAAATCTGGTATTATGGCTGCTGTGTTGGCTTTAATGTAGATACTGAAATGACTATTAGCTTTCAATTAAGAATGCATGAAACTATGTCCTGACATGATATATTACACTAGAGTAATTTAATATCCTACTGAAAACAATAAGAGGCTGAAATGAAAGCCACTTCGTCTGGAGTTTCTTTTCTAGGTACCGTGCAGGAGTAGGCAGTATATTTTTTTAAACTACCCACATGTGTCCAATGCCAGGGTGGTTGCTGGTTCTTTTTTTTTTGTCTATTGCCCTGCCACACATAAGGATCTCTTTGTTCAGTAGCATCAATATTTCTTGTGAGTAACTGATCACATCCCTAATCCTATTAGTACCAATGATTAGGACAGATGGAAAACAGCCAAGCTACTTTAAGCAAACTTGTATTACTTTTTAAATTCATGCAGCATCTAAGATTAAAGTGTTAAAGAATACCTGCTATCTGTTCATCGACCAAAAAACCTTAAATTGAATTAAAGTAACCGTAACAGGTCCTGGTCACAAAACTCAAAGGGAGTGGAATACCCAGGAAAAGTTTAGTTGCGGGAATTAGACATATACAGTGGGGGTAGGGAATGCAATGTGTGCATGAAACGTGCAAATGCACTGCCCACCCCATGCCCAATTTCTCTTCCTCCAGCTGTGCTGTGCAGGCGAGTCTGCAGGGCATGATGTGGGAGCCCAATGCATCCTGGAAGCTGCAGTTCCTTTGCCAGCTCTCTACTACTCCCAGGATGCTTTGGGAAGGGAAGCAGGGAAAGGACTATATTTCCCAGCATATCCTTGGCCACTAGCAACAGGAAAGGGAGGGTGGATGAATATTTTGGAATATTGTTTTCACTTATGATTTTTCCATGCATTAACAGTTCTGAACAGTCTCAATTCAGAATTATTTAACTACTTTGTTTTGAAATTGTAGTCAAAACAAAACACTGACAGTTCTCAGAATGAAATGTTTCATCCCTGTTTGAGCTGAATCAAAACATTTTGTTTTAAGTCAGGTTAACATTAAACTTCATTTCCATACAATGACACACTGCCTCCTAGAAATGGTAGTTCTGGGTATCTCCCATGGGCTGGCTCTCTTGTTGGAATCTGTGATGATATTTTGCAGCCACAAGACTTCCGTGATGTAGCGTGAGAATAAATTGTATGGTGTGGGGTGCATGACTTGGGGTATAATCTGGTTTATGGTGGAGAATGAAGCACCTAGAAATAAAAGTCTTATGAGGCAATGCACCACAACTGGGGAATGCAATTTAATATTAAAATGTTTGAAACAAAATATTCAAGGTCAGTTTAATAAACCTGAAATATTTCAGTTTGGGTCAAAACATTTCACCAGAACATTGACATTTTTATGGAAACTTCTTTTTTGATTAAAATAATCATTTTGACAAACAATTCCAAACCAGCTGTACTCAAAATGCTGTTTCAGTTCCATGTTTTTGTTTGTAATACATGTATACAGCCACAGGAGATAACAGAATATGCAAATGTTAATTAGGGTAATTTGTTAACACATTAAAAACCACAAAGCCAAGCAAAGTTGCTCAGGTAAACATAGTTTATAACTAAGTACCCAATTTGTTCCAAAATCATGCTGCTGATAACTTTTCCCCCCGACCTACTGATTCACTGCTCTTTGAAAAGGACTTTGTTAATTCTTGTTGCTATGGTTATGGCAGTCTTTGTGTGGAGGTATAAGCATCAGAGGGCAGAGTGAAAACAACTACAGTGCAGTTAGCTATTAAAATGTCTGATCATTTGTAGTGTCACCTTTATACTCTGCAAAAGTGGCAAGCGTAGAGATAAATTTTCCAGTAGCAAGAGTTATCAAGTGATTATGTATAGGAGCTTAGCTCTACTTTCAGGAAGATGCTTGATGAGAGGACAATATATATGGAGGAGGGAATCGAGTCAAGCACTTTCTCGTCTCTCTTTACTTCATCTTTGAATAGCAAGGAAGAGTAGAACCATGGCACCACATCCTGCTGTACTCACTGTGAACTGATTTAAAGTCAAAGTTGAAGTATCACTGTGCTGAGCACTCCCTAGGAAAACAGGGATTCTAGGGTTTCTGCTATCACAGCATAGTCCTCCTACTCTGATCCCCATGCAAGTTTCTGCATTTAAGATGCAATCAAAATGATATTCTAGTTATGTTTCTCTACCAGGGGAACATGTACGCTTGGGGGTACACCAAGGTCTTCTAAGGGGTACATCAACCTATCTAGATATTAGTTTAGTTTTACAATAGGCTACATTAAAAAAACACTAGTAAAGTCAGTACAATCTTTGAAAGTTCATTCAGACAATGACTTGTTTCTACTGCTTCATATGTCTTATGTTGAAATATAAATGTAGGTACAATATTTCGATTTTAATTCATTTATGTGATAATAAGATGGTATAAAGTCAAAAAGTTTTCATTAGTTGTCTTTTGTAATATTTTTGCATATTTTTGTACATAAGTGGTTTTTAAGTGAGGTGTAACTTAGGCTGCATCTACACTAAGAGATAAATTTGTATTTAAGGCCGTTAGTTTGATATTACCATGTGACTCTCCGGTGGCTAAGATAGCTGGGGGGAGGACCACTTCAGCTGGCCCCCCACTGAACCTTCCCACATCCTTAGCAAGGGACCAGTGATGCTTGCAGCCACTGAGGGGAAGTGTCCCCTGGTGGATAAGATACTCAGGGTCTTGGTGGTGCAGCTAAGATAGATGCGGGGCCTACTTCAGCTACTTCAAACATTCCAACTGGGTCTGCAGCTGCAGACCACAGCAGCCTCCCACCCCTGCCAAAAATATTTTTGGTTTTCGGAAGTTTGCTGTCCATTGCAGACACCTGCTGGTTTGATGTATCTGTTGTAAAATCTTTTTGCAAACATCTATCTGTCTTCATGCTTAGACCTGGGGGCAGGGGAGGGCTAGTTGAGATTCCTATTCCCATTATAAGTTCAGCGTATGAGATTACATTGCCATCGCCCATGTTCACAATGTGTGTGTAGTGAAGAGGAAAGTCAAAAATCTTTTTTCTTAGACTTTTCTATCCTCTTTCCTTTACTTTGAGAATGCAGTCTGGGTCACTGTATTATTTTCAGGGATCAGATGCAATCATGGGAGAAGGGGACACACCGTGGATGGCCAGTTGAGAATACAGCCTAAGCATAGAAGCCTTATAGTACACTGGAAAGCCAAAGGCTCTCCCCTCAGCAACTCTCTTTTTTGAAAAACTTTCCTATCTTCTATTTCTTCAAGCTTTTCAGGGTCCCTGTATTATTTTGGGGGATTGGATGCAATCACAGGAGAGGGGACAGTCAGATGATGGCCAGTTCAGAATTCAGCTACAGAAGAAAGACATTTCTGTAAACTTTTTTGCCATCTCTGTGGATAAGAACATAAGAACGGCCATACTGGGTCAGACCAAAGGTCCATCCAGGCCAGTAGCCTGTCTGCCGACAGTAGCCAATGCCAGGTGCCCCAGAGCGGGGTGGACCGAAGACAATGATCAAGCTATTTGTCTCCTGCCACAGTCTGCCTTAGTGCCATCTGCAAACTTTGCCACCTCACCCCCTTCTCCAGATGATGTATGAATAAGTTCAACAGGATTGGTCCTAGGACTGACCCTTGGGGGACACCACTAGTCACCCCACTCCATTCAGAAAAAATACCATTTATGCCTACCCTTTGTTTCCTGTCTTTTAACCAGGTGTCCCCCAAGGGTCAATCCTCAGCTGTGAAGACTGAAGCAAAGAAATCATTTAGTCTCTCTGCAATGGCTTTATCATCCTTGATTGCTCCTTTTGTATTTGTATCGTCTAGGGGACCCCTTGGCTTTTAGCAGGCTTCCTGCTTCTAATGTATTTAAAAAAACATTTTGTTATTACTTTTTGAGCTTTTGGCTAGCTGTTCCTCAAAATCTTTTTCGGCTTTCCTTATTACAGTTTTACACTTAATTTGGTAGTGTTTATGTTCCTTCCTATTTACCTCACTAGGATTTGCCTCCCACTTTTTGAAAGATGCCTTTTTATGCCTTGCTGCTTGTTTTACATGGGTGTTAACCCATGGTGGCTCTTTTCTTGGATTCTTAGTATGTTTTTTAATTTGGGGTACACATTTAAGCTGGGACTCTATTATAGTGTCTTTGAGAAGCTTCCATGCAGCTTGCAGGGTTTTTGTTCTAGTCACTCTGGCTTTTAATTTCTGTTTAACTAACCTCCTCATTTTTGCATAATTCCCTCTTATGAAATTAAATGCTGGGGTGTCAAACTGCTGAGGTGTTCTTCCCACCACAGGAATATTAAATGTTGTTACATTATAATCACCATTCCGAAGCGGTCCTGTAATAGTGACTTCGTGGACCAGATCCTGCGTTCCACACAGTACTAAATCGTGAATTGCCCCTCCCCTTGTGGTTCCCATGCCAGCTGCTCCAAGAAGCAGTCATTAACGGTGTTGAGAAATCTTATTTCTGCATCTCGTCCTGATGTGACATGTACCCAGTCAATATGGGGATAATTGAAATCCCCCATTCCTATTGAGTGTTTTATTTTGGTAGCCTCTCTGATCTCCCTTAACATTTCAACACCACTATCATTGTCCTGATCAGGCGGTTGATAATATATCCCTACTGCTATATTCTTAGAAGAGCTTGGAATTAGTATTCATAGTGATTCTAGGGAACATTTTGATTCATTTAAAATTCTTATTTAATATGATTCTATGTTATGTCTCACATACAGTGCCACTCTGCCACCCACATGGCCCATTCTATCCTTCCGATATATTTTATATCCTGCTATGATAGTGTCCCATACATTGTCTTCATTCCACCAGGTTTCCATGAAGGTTGTTATGTCAATTTCCTCCTTTAATACAATTTAATACAATACAATTTAATACAATTTCCTCCTTTAATACAATTAATTCACCCATTTTATTAGTCAGACTTCTAGCATTTGTGTGGAAGCATTTTAAAGATTTGCCTCTGCTTATTTGTCTTCCCATCTCAGATATATGAGATTCTTTTATACGTGATTTTTTGTCTGATCTAGACCATTATTTGATATCTCCCTTCCTCTCTTTTTTACTAAAGCCTAGAGTCTCTCTATCGATGGATTCTCCTCTAAGAGGAGTTTCTGTCCGATTCACGTGTTCCTCTGCACTAGTCGGCTTTCCCCGATCTCTTAGTTTAAAAACTACTCTATGACCTTTTTCAATGTTTAGTGCCAGCAGTCTGGATCCCCTTTGATTTAGGTGGAGCCCATCCTTCCTGTATAGGCTCCCCCTCTCTCAAAAGTGTCCCCAGTTACTAATAAATTTAAACCCTTCTCCCTACACCATCGTCTCATCCACACATTGAGACTTTGAAGTTCTGCCTGCCTACCTGGCCCTGTGCGTGGAACAGGAAGTCCTGGATTTCAGTCTCTTTCCGAACAACCTAAATTTGGCCTCCAGGATGTCTCTCTTACTCTTTCCTATGTCGTTGGTACCAACATGTACCATGACCACCGGCTCCTCCCCAGCACTACACATTAGTCTATCTTGATGCCTTGAGAGATCCACGGCCTTCGCACAAGGCAGGCAAGTCACCATACGGTTCTCCCGGTCATCGCAAACCCAGCTATCTATGTTTCTAACAATTGAATCATCCACTACTAACACCTGCCTTTTCCTAACAACTGGCATTCCCTCCCCCAGAGAGGTATTCTCAGTGTGAGAGAGTATTGTAATGTCCTTTGGAAGGAGGGTCCCAACTATGGGATGGTTTCCCTGAGCTTCCAATGGCTGCTCTCTTCCCCTGAGCCCTTCATCCTCCTTAAGAGCACTGGGGCTCTCAGACTGGATGTGGGACAGTACTACAGTGTCCCAGAAAGCCTCGTCCACATACCTCTCTGCCTCCCTGAGCTTCTCTATTTCAGCCACGCTGGCCTCCAAAGCCCAAACTTGGTCTCTGAGGGTCAGGAGCTTCTTGCAATGAGCGCACACATATGCCACCCACCCACAGGGCAGGTAGTCGTACATGTTACACTCTGTGCAATAAACAGGATAGCCCCCACTCTGCTGTTGGGCTTCTGACTGCATTTTCTTTAGAGAATAATCTGAATATAAGTGGGGTTTTTATTTAAAGGCTTGGGATATACGTTGTACGTCAGAAGGAAATGACACCCTCTAAACTCCTCTCTCAAAACTCCCTCCTGTTTGCAAAAGCCCTGTTCACAAGCTCCCCGGTCACTAGCTAGCAGGGTTTATAAAGCTCTGGCCTTCATGATAGCCCCGCCCTCTGGCTACAGCTCGACCAATGAGCAGAGAGTTTTAGATTTCAATCCCAACTATGACTCGCTGCTTCCAACTGCCACTCTGAGCACACAGACTTTCAAACAAACAAACAAACAAACAAACAGCTCAGCACTCAAAAACCTCCAAACAAACAGACAGACAAGCCCAAAACACCCACACACTCCAGACAGCCGCTTATCTCAAGGTACCGGAAATTGCCCCTCCTTCACCAGGAGAGCCTTTCTCAAAACTCCCTACTGTTTGCAACTACTCTGCCTTACTTTTGCTTCCTTCCAATGGGAAAAATGGATGGTTGCTTACCAAAGGAGGGGAATGAAAATTCGATGTGGAGAGATAATCTTAAAGACCAGTGAATGTACCCAGAATGATACGGGGATGAGGGAACTGTGGGATAGGTTCCCACAATGCACGACTGCAACAGTCGATGTTTGCCAATTGAGCGTGGCAGCAATAAGTTGACTATGTGAGGAACATTTGGGGAGATGAGGATGGTCAAATTCAAACTTATAAATTCAAAAATTACAAAATCAATATCAATAAATTTGAATTTCTTTCATAGTGTAGATGCAGCCTTGGTATGCAAAACAAATCTGACTCCTAAAAAGGGTACAGTTATCTGGAAAGGTTGAATGTCACTTGTTTCAAGACCTCAGATTACTTGGACCATGTTTCTCAGCTGGTGGTACGTATATGCTTAGAAGTATGCAAGAGAAGTCTGGGGTATTTATAATTTTTTTTAAAAAGTTTGAGAAACACTGCTTTAGTTCTTCATAGGCTTCCGCTGAAAGGTGGAGGATCAGTGAGGCTACTCATGGGCTTGAAGCTAAGGAGGTGCCAAATGTTTTGCTGGATTGATCCAGGAAGCTGAGATACTTGCAGCAGCAAAGCATTGTGATGAGACAAAAACTTTTAGGGTGCCTCTGCTCACAGATGTGCCTGTCCATTTACCCTGCTCTTCTTGCCAACAAACTAAACATAAGGGAGCTTGCGTCAGAGAATAATCAGCCTAATGATCTGCAGAAATACTGAGGTTAGTGTTATCACTATATATTAAAAGAATATTTTCCCACTAAATGATCTTTTGTTGTTTCATGACCACCTAAATGACTAAAGGGTGATAATAACACTCTCATTATGTTGGGATCATATTTGCATCCCTAATGAAAGAGCTCCTAACGGGCACACACATTAAAAAAAACAAAACAAAACACCCAAACTAATACCAATGCAAGTGTCTGAATTACTTAAAATGGTTTGGTTGATTAGATAAAAATGCAAACACAAACCACACACAAAGTTAAGGTTTTCTTTTATCTTGATTTGAAATATGCCATAAGCTTTTTGGTTTTTTTTTCTGTAACAAGGGAACATAAGAAGACACAATTATATCAGTATAATCTATGTTATAATAAGTTTTGGAAAAGAAAATTACAGTTTAGCTTCCTGGCCAGCAACCTGTTGAGAATAGTTTACTTATGTATAGGTTTTATTAGCAAATCTACATTATTTCCTTTTCTGGTAAACACAATTAGCAAAATGATATTTGTGACTATCAACTGTGTGATCTGCAAGTATCTGTAGCTGACAGCAGTCTAAAAATAAAGACCTGTGTACTTACAAAACCTTTTTCTAATTTAAGCATTTTCATGGGCACTTCAACAGCACAAAGAAAACAAAAGTTTGATTTTTTCATCACGTTTGACCACATCTATTATATGTAGCCAATAGCTGCTCTGAATTACATCAGCTTGTTCCTATGAAATATATAAATCATTTGATGTATACTGTTAGTATACTCAGTCATATACAAAACACACCAGCATTTCTTCTCAAAAAGGCACATACTGCAAGGCTACATCTATACTTGCATTCCTCTTTTGAAAGAAGAATGCAAATGAGGGAAATCAAAAATGCAAATGAAGCACTGATTTACATATCTCATGCTTTATTTGCATAATCTCTTTTCGGAAGAGATACTTTTGAAAGAAAAGAAGCAGTGTAGACATGGCTCTTTTGATAATAAACTCCATCTTCAAAAGAACCCATCTTCCTGAAACAAAATAGGAAGAAGGGTTATGTTATATCAAGGCTATATGTTATACCAAGGATGGGTTTGAATAATGATTTGAGCAGGATGATATAAAAATTGCAAATACAAATTTGGCTTTAGCCTACATTTAAAATTAAAATGCCTAAAGGTGATCTGCCAATGCAGTTTTAGGCAGTGTACATTTAAACTGTCTATTCTCATTTCATGGCAGAACAAGGATCAAAGGTCTGAAGTTAGAGGAAGAGGTGTAGGTTGGTTATTAGGAAAAAATATTTCACCAGGAGGCTGGTGAAGCACTGGAATGCATCACCAAGACAGGTGGTAGAATCCCCATCCCTAGAGGCTTTTAAATCCCAGCTTGACATAGTCATGACTGGGATGATTTATTTGGGGTTAATCCTGCTTTAGGCCAGGGGCTGGACTAGATGACCTCCAAAGGTCCCTTCCAGCCCTATGATTCTATGATCACTCTATGGTTACCTGATCTGTTCATTCTTTCTGACTTACCTGGCATTGGCCCCTGACAGAAGACTGGATACTGAGCTAGATGAACCATTGGTCTGACCCAGTATGGCCATTCTTGTGCCCTTATTACTGGATTAGATCTTTGATTTTTTGCCTGGCTGCCACCTGACATTCAAGACATAGTTACAATTTGTATTTCAGTGGTGGATGAAATGATTCCAGTGTATGTATATGTTATACATTGTTTTGAGATAATTTGAGATGAAAGGCACTATTTGAAAGCGAAATAGCCATTACAGAAGGATTGAACAGCCACTATGGAATGCACAGAAGCAATTGTGGAGCAGGACGGGCAAGAGAGGTATAAAGGATTATTTGGTCAGGATCACTGTGACAATAAACTAGTCCCATACAAGTAAAAACAAGGGCTGAAATCCTGGCCCCATTGAAGTCAATAACAAAACTCCCCATGATTTGAATGACATCACAGATTTCACCCAAACAGGCAACAAAGGTCGTAATATAATAAATAATCCCTGTTCAGATAAGGGGTTCTGTTTAATTTGAAATTTGACTTCAATATGGCATAAAAATGAGTTTTATGGAATAGTTGACCATGCTCACACAGTAAGAAAATAAAGCTATTGCATATCTTATTTAACTGAAAATACACAGGCTAGCATGTCCTATTGTCCCAGTAGGAAAAAGTCTTTCTGGTTCTTGATGGTTGTAAATTTCCTTTCTGGATGTTTTTATATTTCTATGTTTTAAGGTTCCATAAAATCAGTTGAAATAGGTCATCCTAAAGTAGAAGAAAGAGGAACGGGAAACAATTAACAGCATTTGTTGAGTATTTTGATTTCATTGAAGCTTACGATCCATACTGATCTTCATTTTTGTTCTCATTTCCTGGATTCTGAAAGGTTGACATCTTTACAATGTTCTACATTGTCTTCATGCTGTTTGTAACATTTTACAGTACAGTTTAAGCTGTATTTTCTTTTTGGTCAAATTCCTCCACTGTGTTATCTTTGTGTGTTTTTGCCTAGAGCAGTTCTTTGATAAGACTCTGTGCTAAAATTAATATTAGGAAAACCATATGCTATAATGGATTGGCGGTTGTGACCATTATGCCACTAACTTCTGCAAGAGGATCTCAGAACTACTTACATGCTTCAAAGCTTGCTCTGAATACTGTTACTACTGCCTCCATTTTCCTACTGGTAAGCTATAGATGTGACGTGATGGGTGATCACTCATTGCCAAGTATGATCATCTTCTACGAGAATTGTGGATTTTCATGTGGCTGGTAAGACCATCCTTGAACAACAAATTTTATTACAGTGAGGACAGATGTTCCCAGGTATGGCAGGAGACTGTTGATCATGACTGGAAGCCAGTCTCTCCTTCCCTCTGTGCCTCTTGTCCACCAACAACTGAGGACAAGTTCAAAATGCAGGAGACCATTGTGTAGGTCTTCTCTTTATTTTGAGCAATCCTGGATGAGTATCTCCCGAGTCTCAATGTCAATTTTGCACTTCTTTAAGTTATTATTCTGCAAGTCTTTATAATTCTTCCATTGACTGCCTCCAATATTATGGTACCCTTCTACTAGCTGATAGAACTGGACTTGTTTGGGAAGGTGATGATCTGACATCCAGACAACATAACCAGTCCAGTGGAACTTCTGATAGATAATCATTGCCTCAGTACTGGTGGCCTTTGCCTCTTACAGAACATTAATGTTGGTATGTCTGTCTTCCCGTTTGATCTTCAAGATCTTGTAGAAGCAGCATTAGTGATGCTTTGCAAGGACTTTCAAATGATGTCTATATGTTATCCAGGTTTCAGACCCATGCAACAATATTTAATGAATAATGGCTTGATAAAAATAAGCTTGGTGGCTGTTACAATGTTGTGGTCTTCAAAAACTCTGTGCCATAAATGAGTAAAGGCCACACTGGCACAGCTCTGACAGTGTTGGATTTATGTGTCAATGACTGATTTGGGTGGGAGATGCATCTGATGAAGTGGGTCTTTGCCCATGAAAGCGTATGTGCCGAAAAAACTGTTAGCCACAGGACTTGTTATTGTTTTTGTGACATTCTCTAGTACATCTTCATTATTTTTAATAGATGGTGGTACCTCATTTGGTGAGGGCTGATGGAGCACTTTGTTCTTGATGTCAAGAGTAAGATCAATACATGTTTAAGCATTGGCAAACATGAACAGGATAGTTTGAAGAATTTTCTCATAATGGGCAACTAATGCATTGTCATCATCCAATTGAAGTTTCTTGATAAATGTGGTGGAAATCTTACTCTTAGCTTTCAGCCTGCTAAGCCCATATAGCTTTCCATCCATTTTATAAATTATTTCACTGACAGCTGGGAGATTCCCAGCAATTAGATAAAGTACAACTGCAATAAAAAACACAAATATTGGGACAACAATGCAGCTCTGTTTGATTCCTGCTTGTATTTTGAAAGATTCTCTCTTGGAGACAGCACTACTCAGAACAGTTGCTTTTATGTTATCATGAAGCAATGTTAGGACATTGGAGCTGCGTCTACACGTGCACGCTACTTCGAAGTAGCGGCAGTAACTTCGAAATAGCGCCCGTCACGTCTACACGTGTTGGGCGCTATTTCGAAGTTGAAATCGACGTTAGGCGGCGAGACGTCGAAGTCGCTAACCCCATGAGGGGATGGGAATAGCGCCCTACTTCGATGTTCAACATCGAAGTAGGGACGTGTAGACGATCCGCGTCCCACAACATCGAAATAGCGGGGTCCTCCATGGCGGCCATCAGCTGGGGGGTTGAGAGATACTCTCTCTCCAGCCCTTGCGGGGCTCTGTGGTCACCGTGGGCAGCAGCCCTTAGCCCAGGGCTTCTGGCTTCTGCTGCTGCAGCTGGGGGTCCGTGCTGCATATACAGGGTCTGCAACTAGTTGTTGGCTCTGTGTATCTTGCACTGTTTAATGAAAGTGTGTCTGGGAGGGGCCCTTTAAGGGAGCGACTTGCTGTTGAGTCCGCCCCGTGACCCTGTCTGCAGCTGTGCCTGGCTCCCTTATTTCGATGTGTGCTACTTTGGCGTGTAGACGTTCCCTCGCTGTGCCTATTTCGATGTTGGGCTGAGCAACGTCGAAGTTGAACATCGACGTTGCCAGCCCTGGAGGACGTGTAGACGTTATTCATCGAAATAGCCTATTTCGATGTCGCAACATCGAAATAAGCTATTTCGAAGTTGGGTGCACGTGTAGACGTAGCCTGGATGTCCTGATAAACGTATCAGTCTTCGAAAGTACAGTCCAGAGAACATAGCAATTCATTGAATCAAATGCTTTAGATAAATGAATGCCATATACAGTGGTCAGTTTGCTTCCAACACTTTTATTGCAGCAGATGTGCTGGGAACATCATATCTACTGTTCCACAACATGGTCTGAAATCACTCTGTGAGTCTGGTTAAATTTCTCCTGACAGGGACAGAAGATGAGTTGCAGGGATCCATGCCAGAACTTTGCCTGCAGTGGCAAGGAGACTTACATGATAGTTTTCTCAGGCCTTTGTATCCCCTTTCTTGAAATGGATGACAATCAGGCCCCAACCCCCATTTCACTGGGTATCTCCTCCTTTATCCAGATTTTAAGGATGAGTGGGTAAAGCTGCCAAATTAGCTCTGGTCTACCATCTTAAAGATTTCAGCAGGGATCCCATCTGGATGTGCTGCCTTGTTCTTCATCTGCTTAATGGCACTTTGAACCTTATGCAAATTGGGGGGTTCTCTGGGAGAACTCTGGGAGGTCATTGAAGGATTTGCTAAAGTACTTTGTTGGCAATCAGAGAGTTACAGTTAAATAGAGCTTCAAAATGTACTTTCCAGCAAAAAAATGATGGCTTTGTTTTTTTCAGAAGTGTGGTTCCATTTTTAGAGTGATGAGGATTCCTGCCACAACAAACTGGTCCATTTGCAGCCTTAATGGCACTGAAGAAACCACATTTTGTGGATGTCTGCAAGATGTTGGAGTTCTTGCACTTTCTCATTTCCACTTTCCACCACACTTTTTACTTGTGCAAGAGATCATTTCCCCAAAACTGGATGATACATGTGCAGGATATCTTCTGAGGTGGAGAGACTGGTGCACAACGCTAACCACACTGTCCTTGATAGAAGGCTTGAAGCCAATGAAATGGACACCATGGTGATTTGAAATCCTCTATCTGATGTAGGCTTCATTCATCTTCACAGCCATTATAACAGTATGCCACCATTTCATCTTCATTGTGCACTTATCTTCCACCTGCCCTGTCATTGAAGACTTTGTCTGGAACTTTATCCTTGACCCTTCTGCCATAGGAGACCCTAAGGGAGTACATAACTCTAGACTGCATCACTCCTATGGTCATTGAAACAAACACTCTAGCATCTCCACCTTTACAAATTGGTGATCCATTGATAGGTAACCTGTAAATAATACTTATTCAGTTCTACTGCATAGAGTTGTTGTGAGGACTAATTTGATGTATTTAAAGTACTTTGAATATGAAAAGCACTAACATTCTGAGAGTGCTAATTATGACGACAATTACCCATCTACTAAGTGGCAGTAGAAGTCTGGGCCTTTGCAAGTCGGGTTCCCAGTAGAGGTCTATTGTATGGAATCTGGTATATGTTAACAAGAACTTTTATTCACCTTATACGCTAGTCCTGGAATAGAGATTGACCTGCCTGGCCTTTGCTAATCTTTTCTTTCACGAATTCTAGCCTATAACAATGCCTAGTTCCCAGAGAGCAACTTTACTTCAAGAATTTACTATAATCTGAGACTAAGGCCAAGAGCAAACAGTCTCCTGCTCTAAATATGCAGTACCCTGTCCCCAGAACCTTGCCATAACAAAATTAATGACATACATCATAGAATCATAGAACACTAGGACTGGAAGTGACCTTGAGAGGCCATCGAGTCCAGTCCCCTGCCCCAATGGCAGGACCAAGTACTATCTAAACCATCCCTGATAGACATCTGTCTAACCTGTTCTTAAATATCTCCAGAGATGGAGATTCCACAACCTCCCTTGGCAATTTATTCCACTGTTTGACCACCCTGACAGTTAGGAACTTCTCCCTAATGTCCAACCTAAACCTCCCTTGCTGCAGTTGAAGCCCGTTGCCTCTTGTTCTATCCTCAGAGGCCAAGAAGAACGAGTTTTCTCCTTCCTCCTTATGACTCCCTTTTAGATACCTGAAAACTGCTGTCATGTCTCCCCTAAATCTTCTCTTTTCCAAACTAAACAAGCCCAATTCTTTCAACCTTTTTTCATAGGTCACGTTCTCTAGACCTTTAATCATTCTTGTTGCTCTTTTCTGGACCCTTTCTAGTTTCTCCACATCTTTTTTGAACTGCGGTGCCCAGAACTGGACACAATACTCCAGCTGAGGCCTAACTAGTGCAGAGTAGAGCGGAAGAATGACTTCTCGTGTCTTGTTCACAACACACCTGTTAATGCATCCCAGAATCATGTTTGCTCTTTTTGCAACAGCATCACACTGTTGACTCATATTTAGCTTGTGGTCCACTATAATCCCTAGATCCCTTTCTGCTGTAGTCGTTCCTAGACAGTCTCTCCCCATTCTGTATGTGTGAAACTGATTGTTCCTTCCCAAGTGGAGCACTTTGCATTTGTCCTTATTAAACGTCATCCTGTTTACCTCAGACCATTTCTCCAATTTATCCAGATCATTTTGAATTATGACCCTATCCTCCAAAGCAGTTGCAACCCCTCCCAACTTGGTATCATCTGCAAACTTAATAAGCGCACTTTCTATGCCAATATCTAAATCATTGATGAAGACATTGAACAGAACCGGTCCTAACACAGACCCCTGCGCAACCCCACTTGTTATACTTTTCCAGCAGGATTAAGAACCATTAAGAACTACTCTCTTGGTACAGTTATCCAGCCAGTTATGCACCCACCTTATAGTAGCCTCATCTAAATTGTATTTGCCTAGTTTTTTGATAAGAATATTGTTAGCCGGTGTCCGAGTAATGTGCAGTGAGGTACCAGCTATGCCCTTGTTACCATCCGAGTCTTTAACTGCTACAGCGCTGGGCTCCTTCGCAGTGGGCAGCCTGGGTAAGGCTGACGGATGCCCCAGGGTCCTAAACACCCGAGTCTTTTACTGCTAGAGCAGGGAGCTCCTTTGCACTGGGCAGCCAGGATTGACTGACGGGCACCCCAGGAGTCTGCCCCGTGGAGGCGGCACGACTCTATGCTAGGCTCTTAGCACTCTCACCTATGGCCAGGATGTGGTAACCAAACGGTTAAAGTTCTTTTGACTGTGCCGGCTGTGTTGCAGTAACAAAGAGTGACAGCAGTCAGGCTTAGATCTTAACTAGTTACAAGTTTATTAAGCTACAGTTATAAGCGTGCGGTTACAAAAGGCCATTGTCTACTTCTTGTATGCTAGCAGAGTACAGGTGTTAACAGGTTACGTTACAATCCAATCCAACGACATCTTAATGCAACGACATCAATCTATAGAGCTCTAATTCTTTAACTGTGTACACCAAAAGGAGACCTTAATGTGGGTACATCTTACCCTCCTTGCGTCTCTCGATACCAGCATAGCCAAGCCAGGATCGGTCACTCAATTCCGCGGACAGACGAATACGGGGTTGGGCATCCCCAGTTGCGGACCTCGGGAGGCAATCACCTGACCCGACCAGCAGGTAGTTGGTGAAGATGCACTCAGAGTCAGAGTGCTGCTGGGCCCATCTTTATACCCCTTGGGTGACGTATTCTCTTTCTTATCTATGGTGTCAGATTGTACTGGTCTGTCTTTTGTGATGCCAGTTTTTACAAGGGCAATTCTTACTTAATTTGCACTTGTAAGACAGGAGATAAAGAATTTGGGAGTACAGGGCATTCTTTTACAAGGGCGGAGATTTCTCTTCTGGGATAACTGTGTGGGTGCATCACTCCATTAATGCCAGCCAAGGGCAGTTCTCTGAGGCCCTTCGCTAACGGTTAGCCTGCTAGCCCTCTATCCGTGTTTTCTGTTTCTCAGATGAGCCAGCACATCTGGGCCCCTTTAGGAAGGCATCAAAGACTGTGCTGTTTAACTGCTGTTCAGTGCCCTGTGTGCTCTGAGGCACCTTAGAGGGGAGGCAAAACCTGGTCTGTAGTGGGGAGATTTTGTCTGGCTACAAATATCATGACAGACTGTATCAAATGCTTTACTAAAGTCTAGATATACCACGTCTACCACTTCTCTCCTTATCCGCAAGCTCGTTATGCTATCAGACAAAGCTATCAGATTAGTTTGACAAGATTTATTCTTTACAAACCCATGCTGGCTGTTTCTTATTACGTTACCACCTTCCAAGTGCTTGCAGATGATTTCTTTAATTTCCTGCTCCATTATCTTTCCTGGCACTGAAATTAAGCTGACTGACCTGTAGTTTCCTGGGTTATTCTTATTCCCCTTTTTATAGATGGGCACTATATTTGCCCTTTTCCAGTCTTCTGGAATCTCTCCTGTCTCCCATGAATTTCCAAAGATGATAGATAAAGGCTCAGATACCTCCTCTATCAGCTCCTTGAGTATCATGCCTTCCTGAATAATAACCTACAGGCAAAAACAAACCAAAAACAAAAACTTGAAAACTATGTGTAACAGTGATACCCCACATAGCATTTATTTTAGGATTTGATCCAAAGACTGCCAAAGTCAGTGGAAATCTTCCAGTTGTCTTCATTGGGCTTTGGGGGTCAGGCCGTTTTGATTGAGAAATTTAATTTTTCTGTTTTCCTCTCTGTAAAATGTGCTTGACAGCTATGTTAACTAGTTCACATGGTTGTGTGGATCAACTTTTTAATGTTTGCAGAATGCTCTAAAGCAGGAAAATACTAAGCAAATATAAAAAAACCCCAAATTCTGCTCTTATTTAAATTATTATTTTAGTGGTGTTATGTCAGATTTAGTCTGGTGCAGTGTTCTCTGTAAGCTGAGTGCTTGGGCAGCCCCACAGAAGACTTTCAGATGCCATCCGGCTGATTAGCAGAGCACCCACAGTGTTCACAACCAGCAGCATGTGTTTCTACTAGTAGTGCACATTCATACATGGCTCCTTGCACATAAAAAAATTATTCCACCTATGGATGGAAACAAATTAGAGGGAACATTGCCCTGGGGTAACTCAAAGGAGATTTGGGCCTTAAAGAACTTTATGTTGCTCTTTGTTGACTAAATCTTGCTGTTAGATATCATGTCTCTTTAGATGAAGCTCCGAGTGTACATCCCAAGGAAGATTTGGGTCCTATATTGTCAAGAAGAAAAACAGAAGATTGTTATGTCGCAGGTTCTGTATATGCTGTATGATATGCCACTCTTTGAAAAACTGCCGTTTAGGCTTGGGAAAATGTCTCATTTGTTTGTGTTTGAATACATTTAATGTTTCCTCTTTCCTCCTTTGAAGTTGTATTTTGTTTTTTAGTTGGAATAATTATGCAAAATTTTCTCTGGCACAAAGAAAATTAGCATCTTTTCAAAAGTCTTATCGGTTGCTTTGGCAATGCAACCTTGTGTCTGGAAAATAGTCACATCATGGAAAATCTCAGAAGCATATAAGTTGAAACTACTAAAATGAGCACTAGGGAAAACAATGGAGAACCCCATCAAACAAAAGGCTGTATGCAAAAGTAATCTTGTAGCAATTGTGCAGTCATTGGAGACCTTCCAGTATGTAGGCTCTCTGCACTGTATTTTAAAATATTCATTAAAACAGCATGAAATACAGTTGCATCTTCAGAAGGGTCTCAATATGTGACACCTTAGCATTCCTTTACGATGTTCCAGCTTTATCATGCAACTAAACATACTGCAAAGGTTTCAGGATGTTTATGGTTCAGGTAGCAGAGATATGAGTGAATACCATGAGCAGCAATAGTAATTTTTTTCTAGTAACACTCCATAATATGTGGATATCCTAGCAAGTGATATTTAGCATCTGCATTTAATGGACTAAGGTGTAATGGAAAAGCACTATTGATATGTCTACTCCTTTTTAAAAATCAGTAGCTGGAGGCAAAGTGCGAAGGAGGGGCCTGGGCAAGTTCTAGGTAGACTTGGGTAGCTTCAGAAATAATACTTGTTTTTTCAGGTAGTACAGTCCTTGGTCAAAGTTAGAAGAATGCAACAATTTGTACAGTTCTGTACAGTATTCTTACGGTAACCATTACCTTTTGGGTTATGCTGGCACAGGCACCTAAGAGCAAAAGTAGAGAGGGGTTTTTCACATCTTTAACACTGAAAATGGGCACTCACAATGCCACTCCCACTTCATCCGAAAGTGGCATGATACACATCAGCCTTCCCCATGGAAATGTGTCAGGCAGAGGCTGTGCCCTCTTCAGCTGGGCTAGTGGTCCCACAGTGAACGGTGTGGTAAAGGCCACTTGGGCCTGATCTCATCCACTGCAACTAAAGCCATTATGCCTGAATCAGGACCATTGCCTATAGGAGCTGCCACTGTCGGCAGGGACAGAAGAGCTTCCCTTTAGTATGTTATTGCTGCAGCAGTTATTGCAAGTTTGTGGTGGTGCGAAAATGAACTTCAGCCTATTCTACATAATGAATGAGTGTCCAAAACCCCAGGAGCTATTGACTCTTTAAAATGTATGCAGCTTAAAAGCATCATCACAGAAAGGGGAAATATGCCCACTTAAAGATGAGATCCTAAGCAAAGCTAAGTGCTCCTCAACATGTGTTGACAACCCATCACTAAATAAGATACAGTTAGATTTCCCTTGGCCAGCATCATTGGGACCTGACCCATCCTGAGTATGCGAATTTGCCAGACCAGGGGAAGTCAACTTCCCTCCTGGCCTATGACCCAACTCCTGGACATCAGGTTTGGCTCCCTGCTACCCCCTCTGCCACTGGATTCCAGCCAGCCTCTGCTCCCAGCCACCAGGGCTCTCTGATCTTATGACATTTGTCGTCCTGATGGACCAAAGAGGTTCAATGTAGTTGAAAAAGGAAACTGAAAAGGCTTGAGGCCAGTCCTGGAGGATGCCATGATAGAGAGGAGGTATAATAGTAAGATAGATAATACTGAAACTTTTATATCACTGTATCTGTCCAAGGTATGCCCTCAGCTGTAATATTGTGTTTGCATCTGGTCTTGTTCTGTTACAAACATCTCTACGGTAGTAGGGGGTTTCAGGAAGAAGTTGAAAAGGGATAAGAACCGAAAAAGGCTTTTCTATGAAGAAGGATTAAAAAGATTGGGACTGTTAAGCTTAAAGACAAAATGAAAACAAGAGCAAATGATAAAAGTCTACAAATTAATGATATGGTACAGAGAGGTAAGCCAGAATTTTCTGTTTAGCCCTCTCCTTATAGATGAAATAAGCAATAAATTCAATAGACAGTGTTTCATTGTCTTTCAAGGGGCTTTGAATCAGGCCCCAGAAAGAGACTGAAGAAATAAATTTTTACACAAGGCATTATTAACCAGTGAAACTAAATATAATTGAGGCGGAGAGAATAGATGCATTAGAGCTTTATATGGATATGAAGAGTATCCACAATTAAGATGGATAACTTAAAAAATAACAACAACCAATAAAGCCCCATACTTCTGGTCATAAGGGAATCACCAACAAATGTGATTTAGCAAGCAGTTATCATGAGGTATTTTCTTACTTATCCACCACTGAGCTTCTTGCATCTTCCCTTCAAGCAACTGGTGCAGAGCTCTGTCAGAGTTAGGATATTGGAATTGAGGGACCGCTTATCTGTTCTAGTCTGGTAATTTCTTTCTTCCCATGTGTTACAAACTCCCCTTCCCCAAAGAGTAATTCTGTTAAATTTGAGAGAGACCAATCAGGTGGATTTAACACATTTATTGAATAATATAAAACAGTCCAAATATGTGATCCTAGACCACAGTACAGCAAGTAAAGAAAAAAAAAACATCTCTCGGTGATGGGTAACCTACTGAGGCATGCTAGTTGTGGGCATATAAATCATTCTGTCCAGAGTCCATCACTACTCCACCATACATAGAAGCTCATAACACAGCCCTATATACTAAATAACACACATTTACCCAGCATATCCAGACATGCCCAAGTACATCACAGGAGTGCCTAAGGGTGCAACCTGTAAAGGGTGCTTCAGTCCCCTAACCTGCTGATCTGGCAGAGTATTCCAATGATTCAGGCCTTAAATGGAAAAGGCTGGAAATCATATAGGTTTGTATAGTTCATTCATTTTGGAAAAGTTAATCATATCTGATCTTACTTCAGTGAAAAGAAATGAGTTGTTATGAATAATGAATCAGAAGAGTAGGTTACAATGGTGTATTTATTAGGCCATGAATTATTGATAGTGACTTGCCATTTATTGTGAAGCACCATTGCTGTTTCTGTTGCAGTTTTCATGTAATAATTTACATGCTAATTTTAGAGGCAACAGCACCAATTACAGCATGACTAGTACAAGACAGAACAAGTGGTGACTATTGGTTTTGTTAGCTTTTCAGTGTTACCTAGTATTAGGGAGACCATATTTCCCAAGCCCAAATGCAGGACACCATGGCAGGAGTGGCTCCCCAGCTGCCCCACCCCTCAGAGCACTGGGATTGGGGTTGCTGGCCCTGCAGGGGACCTCTCCAGCTGCCTCACGCCTCAGGGCTCCAAGAATGGGGCAGCAGCCATGCCGCTGTGGCTTCCCCAGCTACCGGGAGCTAAGAACCGGGCAGTAGCTATGCCAGCTGCGGGGATCTGGGAACGAAGTGGCAGCCATGCCGGGGCTCCTTCTGGCTCCCTCAGCTGCAGGGAGCCAGGAACTGAGCAGCAGCCATGCTGGTGCGGCTCCCAGCTTCCCTGAGCCATGGGGAGCTGGGAACCAGGCAACAGCAGTGCCCCGACAGCAGGGCCCCAACAGCAGGGCCCCAACAGCAGGGCCCCATGCTGGTTCTCTCTCCAGCCAGCACCTGCACAACGTGAAGGGGGCCTGAATACAGGGGCAGTTAGCAACTTTGTTAAATAAATCAGGATGCCTCCTTGACGCCCAAAATACGGGGCTGTCCTGGCCAAAATGGGATGGATGGTGTGGGGGGAAAAAGGAAAACTGCTGTAGGGGTTAAAATTTGTTACTTTTCCACAATAACCAGACCCCACTCTGTGAGAGAAAATTGAGGGGTCATCTGCACCTCTTTGAAGTTGTTACCTTGTCACTTAGAGACAATTTACCCTGAAGACTCCTTTGTTTTTGTCATCATGTACCTTTGTAGGGTAAACTGAAGTCAGCAGAGCTGGTGTTTGCAGACAGATCTCAGGATAACTTGGCTGAGACTTTGGTATGTTAAAAAAGACAACTAATTACCAAACTATCTAAACAAACTGTATAAAAAGGCCTAAAAACTAATTCTCAGGGCTCCCACTTCTCTGGAAGTTGGCAGCCTGCATATATGCAAATAAACTTTCCTTTTAGATCTCACTCTTGCCTCACTGCTTTGACCTCCAGCCTCGGACCTTTGGGGAGTACTGTTCCCCAGGGGAAAGTGGCTTTCCCAACAATGGTCACCCTCCCCAGTATTAGACTAGTGTACATAATAAATAATTCACTATTGCTGCACTTTGTGGGTATTTCTACCTATCTTATGGGCAATTGTACAGTATTTTGGGAGATGATGGTTCAGGAGCTTCTCCTTTCATTGAAACAGTAGAAACTCATGCTTTTAATATGGAAGATTCTGGCTTTAAATCCCATTGGTGATCCAAGCCTATAGGAGAAATATCTATACGGAGACCTACCAAAATACACCCAACAATAATTAAAATTGCAAAGACTAGAGGAAACTGATTTAAAGGCTCTGTTGAATGTGCAAAATTCTACATTAGTAACCTATTCAAATGGTTAAATATCCTCACTATGAAAGAATTGCAATCAATATCACAAGAAAGAGTATTTCTAAAAGGTGTTGGCAGTATTATTATTTGCATGAACTAGAATATCTATACATGGTAAAAATTAGAAGGCAGAACCCAAATAATTCAATCCACCTAAAACTAGTTCTGAATTTTCCCATGCACTCAGATCTAAAATATTTTAAAATTGCATAAAGTTTTACCAGCTTAATTTCATTGTCAAAGATACTTTATTATTTTAGGAAATACAAACCCATTTTTAAAAACTAAATAAAACCCCTAAAACCATTCTACAGTCTTGCCAGAACCTGCCACTGTGATATTAATTTCTCAGTATCTTCAGAACTGCCACAGCTGAACTTGAATGACACACAGATAAAAAGTAATTTACAAGAGAAAAATTAGAAGTGGACAATAAATGGATCCCTCAAGGGATGCCATGACCCATTAGCAGAGGAAAGAAGACCTTTGCTGAATAATAATTGGGAGTTATTACTAAGATAATTACAAAACCAATTCACTGCCAGAAGGCTGAGACCTTAGCTCCTCAATTTAGAAAGCAACAGCTCTTGATCTGCAAAGAAAAACTGCTCAGGGTTCACAAACACTATAACCTCAACATCTGCCTGTCATCTAAAGATAATGATTTGGTATTAATTAATTTGAGCAGTTGCTATAGAGTTAGACCACATCAGAAATTACCCTTAACATCACTTCACCCATTGTGTTAGTTACTATCCAGCTTGAACTAATAGTCAAAAATATTTTAAGGTAAGTTGCTGAGATAAGAGCAAGTCGCATCGCTGGGATGAGCCTATTTAATTCTACTGCTCATAGTGCATCTTTCCTTTAAGAAAGATTATAACTGATTATGTTGTACTTGCAACCTTTATGTCTTAATTAGTGCTCTTAGTCTTTTCAGTTTTGCAAAATGAATGTATTTCAAGGCTTTGCAAAACCTCAGCATATGTAGGCAAGTGTCACTTTTTTTTTTTGAATGCAGGTGATTGGATGTAGAGTTCTCAATGGGGAATTGTGAGTAACACTAGCAGTACTACTTGCTACCAGCACTACTGAGGTGAAATTCTGGTCCCACTGAAGTCAAAATTCCCATTATCTTTTAGGGGCCAGGATTTCTCCCCTGGTGCCAGCTGCCTTTTGAGAAGTGCTGCTGGAGTATGTTTATTATTGGTGCCGTTCCAAACATTAAATTCTAAGGCCAGTGGTTTTTTTTCTCCCCCTTAGAAAGTGGCCCGTGAATTTAGGTGTTCTAAATTTTGGGTGCCAGACACCTTGGCCTGGACATTCATAATGCTGAGTAACAAATACCTCCAGTTGATATCCATGGAAACAGCAGAGGCCTTTCACCCCAATCCCCCAAATCAGGTACAGAATATTTTCTCAGGCAGAACCCCTCAAATCTGAGGCATCCAAAATTACTGGTCATTCCAAAAATGTTGGCTTTCAACTATTACTTGTAAAGTTGACATAAAAAATGGTTGGAGTGAAGTTTTCAGGTAAGTTGTGAAAAGAGCAAACAAGCTGCTGAAACCGACGAGAAGGTTATTCTAGGTGACAGGTATTGTAACGCAGAAGACTCTTGAACTAACAATGGCAGTGTGTCTGGTAGAGCTGAAGTAACAGAGCTGTACATCTTGCAGAGATGGCTCAAGTTATGTCTGTAATGGAAGACAGGATCCATGAGCTAGGATTAAAACAAATCCATAGAGGTTTTTTAAAAAAAGAATTACACTTCTTCCTCCCATGGCCTCTGTGAGCATCTCATCTTTCATTGGTATAGCCCATTCCTGATACCCCTCCTGATTTTTGTGGGTCATATCAACTAAGTCTGAGGTTTCCGAGCTTAGTCGGTATGGCCCACAAAAGTTGGGTAGGGGAGGGTACGAAAGTTGCCCTGGAAGGGGTGAGATCAGACTGGTACATATGCTGATTCATTTAAAATTTCTCCATGCTGGAATATCCTCTATAGCAGTGTTTCTCAACCAGGGGTACATGTACCCTTGGGAGTACACCATGGTCTTCCAGAGGGTACATCAACTCATCTACGTATTTGCCTAGTTTCACAAGAGGCTACATAAAAAACACCAGGGAAAGTATTACAATCTAAAAAGTCATTCAGACAATGATCGGAGGGGTAGCCGTGTTAGTCTGGATCTGTAACAGCAACGAAGGGTCCTATGGCACCTTATAGACTAACAGAAAAGTTTTGAGCATGAGCTTTCGTAAGCTGTGATTCTACTGCTTCCTATGCCTTAAGATGAAATGTAAGTAGAATATTTCTATTCCAATTCATTTATTTGATAGTAAGATGGTAGAAAGTCAGCAAGTTTTCAGTAGTAGTCTTCTCTGATATTTGAGCATTTCTTTTTGTAAGTCAGTAGTTCTTAAGTGAGATGTAACTTGGTGGTATACAAAACAAATCTGACTCTGAAAAGGGTACAGTAATCTGGACAGGTTGAATGGCACTTGTTTCAACACCTCATATTACCTTAAAACTGTGTTTCTCAGTAAGAGGTACACATACCCTCATGGGGTACATGAGAGAAGTCTGGGGGGGTACTTACAATTTTTTTAAAAAGGGATACTTTATTAAAAAAAAGAGTTGAGAAACACTGCTCTGTAAAATATACAGTGGTAGTGCTACCTGTCATCCAATGGGGCAGCTTCCTCCTGCTCCTGCTGAGAGAGAGGGAATCTGGAAGTTTTAAAAAGTTCTTGAAATGAACAAGAACTGTGTGTGTTTTGCGGGGAGGGGCATTTCAAGACGAGGCTGGTGCATGGGAAACCCAGGCAGCTGCATTCTGTACATGCTTGAGTCTGGAAAGCTAAGAACAATGCTTTCCTAGCCAGTCATGACAGCTGAATCAGGAATGCTGTATTTGGTGCTAGCTTATTTGTTTGGTTTAATAAGAAAAAGGCTATAGTGACAGTATTTGGCAAAAAATTGCCATGATAACTTACTGTAGAGATCAAACAGAAGGCTCAGTAATTTATTACAGGATTTACTGTACTGCTTATTATTTCCCTGAGGGGCTGATAAATGCTAAAACTGGGGAAAATTAAAAACAGGGAATAAGGTAAAATGCTGAAAAAGATGTCTTTTGAGCGAAGAATTGCCAGCAATATGAAATGGAAACAATATAAATACTAAATGAGACATGGAGTAAAGCAAAACATGTGAAAAGGGCAAATATTTAAATAAGACAAAGAACTGGAGCCACAAATAATACTGGTAGTAAGAACTGAAGACAATAAACACTGCAAGTAATACCAAGGAAGAATAAGGATTAGCATGACACTGATTATAATAGAAGCGCTAATGCGCATTGTTACAAGCTCTGTCGTGGCAACTGTGCATTGACATTTATCGTATGATGCAAACTTTTCATTCAAGTCTTCTTGCCATGTCTTTTAGGCTCAGCTGGCCAAGTGGCTCATACCCCACAACTAATGCCTGCGGAATGCCCTGGATAATGCTGATCTGGTATAGTTTGGCTGTATGATAAGTGGTCTCACGTGAGGAGATTAGAGGTTCTCAATCCTAGGGACTGGTGTGCAGATGAACTTTGGGAGTGGGACTGTTGGAGCTGTAATTGTTGGGTGGATTGTCTTACTGAACTCTGACACTTTGATGAACACATGAACACAGCAACTTCAGGGAGACTGTAATGCTGAAATGTGGGGGAGGTGGTGGCAAAGGAGGCAGTTGCACAGGGTCCTGGCATTTCAAAGGGGTCTGAAGCTCCTGGCCTATTTGAAAGGTCACAGCAGTGCTGCTCTGCTGCTCCATTAGGCTCTGGTGGGGGCAGAGGGGTCCTCAGAGTTGTGGTCTGAGTGGCACTAAGGGCTGACGGCTCTAGGCCCTGGCCCTTCTACCCTTGGCCCTGCCCCTTTCAAGGACGTGGAGGTGGGTCCACCTCCCCCCTTGCTCTCAGGGGCCCACAGGGGTTGTTGGCCCCATTGCTTGGATATGGGGGCAATAGTTCTGATTCTGCTACAGGAGCCTCTCTTCCCCACCACACATCTTCTGTCAGAAATAGCCTTTCCATAGTCTCTTCACTTGGTCTTTGCTCAGGGGAGAGAATTTTCACTGAATACAGCCGTTGGCACTCAGATTCCAGTGAGAAATGTAGCAGAGATCACCAGAATGGGATGCTGCTCTGTCATCCTTAGCTGTGCTCCTGGGACTAATCATCACTTGGAAATCACGCGTGTACAAATATAGTTATGTGACAAATTGGTAAGCAGTAACAAGAGTGGCCTTGCCTTCTTAAAGAATAGTGATGCTACCTGACAAGGAGTGAAAACTTTCTTCCAACCCTGAAAGAAAGAGAGCTTGATAGATACGCAGATGCAGTATGTCAATGGAGTAAAGGAAATAATTGAGCCACAGACTTTAAGGCAAGAAGGTATCATTAAATAATCTCCTCTGACCTACTGTAATTAAGGCCCTTACATTTATCCAGTGACCCCTCTTCTGAGCCTAGTAACTTGTTGGCTACAGCATATCTTCCAAAAAGGCATCCAGCCTTGATAAAAATATACCAAGAAACAGCGACTCCACCTCTCACCATGGCTGTTAGTGACTGATAAAACCTTGTAACAGTTAAAAAAATGTCACTTATTTCTCATTTGACTTGGTCTGGCTTCAGCTTTCAGCTATTGGTTTTGTGCTAGGCCTTCTCCTGGTAGATAAGAGACCTTCACTTCCTGGTGGCAGGAAACATAGCTTTTGCAGGTGCAGCAGGAAGGCACTGGAAGTTATATCCCCTCAGCATGTGTGAGCCTGGCTACATGCAGGGAACAGACTTGCCTGCCTGGGTATGGGGCAAGGGCTTTTGCTGGGACCACTCCCCTGTCCCATTTCTGTCTGGCCCTGGCTGCAGTATCTGGTGAGTGTGGGCAGGTGTAAGGGGATGGCTGGTTACAAGTCATCTCTGTTGCCCACCCATGAACCCTTTATGTGGTCTCCTCAGTGTCCTCTCTCAAGTTGCCCCTTCAACTCTTTTTCCTGCCCCACTGCTCCTCTACCTCCCCAACCCTTGGCAGGGCATGTCCTGCTCCCAGAACTGTTTAGAGAACCAGCCTCTGATCAGACCTCTGATCTCCCTAAGGGCCTGGCTGGTAGGCTCCTCCATTCTCCCTCTGCCTCTGACTGAACCAGTGCGCCAGGAAAGCCTAGGTCCCCAGCCAAGAAGAACCAAGTCCTGCATGTGCCAAAGCCCCACACAGTGTTGGCACAGAGAAGCCTCTCTGTCCCTCTGTAGTGGTGGGGAGAGATTTCCAACTTGTTCACACCCCAAACCTGCAGGCTCCACTACAGTCCTTGTTTCAGGAGCTTAGCACCTTCTTCACTCACCCCCACTCCTTCCAGCTCCCAGGGATTCTCCATCCTCTAGGCACTCTCCTCTGCTGAGCCATATCTCTGGCTGGGTTTGCCAAAGCCTCTGCAGTCAGGCTCCCTGGGTTTCAGTGCACAGTGCATCTTTAGAGGTTAACCCCTTCTGTGCTGTAGCCAGGGGCACAAGGCAGCTGGATTATGTAGGTGGTCAGCAGGGGCCTGGAGATGTTAGCTACTTTTTGACACTTCAGACAGGAAGGAACAAGCTGCTTCCAGCCACATGGGAGCAATAGTGAGGAGGGGCTGGGGAGATTAGCTCTGCGGTATTCTCTCTCCCCTCCTCTGCTGCTGGAAGCAGCTGTCTGTTCTTCCCTCCTGCACAGTGCTGACAGGCTGTTGCTGACCACATTCCCCTGTGAAGCCTGGCAGGAATTGGGGAAAGTGAGATGTTACCCAACATGCCTGACTTCCCATGTTGCTCCAGGAACAAAGAGAGGCAGGCAAGGAAAGTACAGAGCACCAGCAGGAAGGGTTGGGTCAGTCAGTTCCCCATCCCTCCCTGTGAGAAAGGTGTACTTGATGCTCATTTGAATGTTTGTACACTTGAGTACCATTGTATACCTTGTATAACTACCCACAGGCAGACTCAAACCTGGGCACTCTGGAGCTTAGTGCAGATGCTGTTACAGCTTGAGCTAAAGGTCTGCTAGCTCTCAACTTAAGCTCTCAACTTAAGCTCAACTTAAGACACCTACTCTTTCTCTGTGAAGTGGTCTAGGTACCATTACATGTGGTAGTTAACCACACATAGGTGTGTGGGTTACACTTGAATATGGACAATTGTACCAGGTGTCCCATATTCAGCACAGAAAAATATGGTTACTGTAGAATGGGCCACTTTAGTAAATTAGGGGTTCTCCTGGTACCTTGTATATTCTCTCCAATAAGGTATTAAGACACTGTAATCAAGTAACCCTTCAATCTTAGTAATTAGCTAACCAGATCAAGTTCTCTAAGTCTCTCCCTGCATAACATTTTTCTCCAGCCCTAATAATTTTTGTGGCTGTTCACTCTCTCTAATTTTCAAAATTAATTTAAAAATGTGAACACCAGAACTGTGTTCCAGGATCAGTCTCACCAATACTGTATAGAGAGGTAAAATCTTCTCTCTGCTTCTCCTCCTGTTTGTACAGCCGAACCTGGATGGAATCCTTCCACTACTGAAATCCAGTGGGAGTTCTACTGACTCCAGTGGGAATAGGGATTAACCCATTGTGTATTAGCATATGTTATAAGAGAAGCAAAAAGAGAGAGTCTGCACCCACAGTGATGGTGTACTAGAATACAAGACTCACAACAGCAACAGGCAGGGAAAGCTTTTGAGTACACCCTCACCAACAATTACTAAATAATTTGCATCTTTGGAGCAGGGTATAGGTTTCATTTCTATAATCCAAATCTGGATTTCGAACAGGTCATATTTTTGAAGCAGCTGGAGGAATTTCAGTTCCTCTTCCTAGTAGAAAGATAAAAAACATTCATCCAGCTCCCAGTTTGTTTTTTGAGCACCCTCCTCCCCAACCCCCTTGTCCAGGTGGCAGGTGAATCACTGAGCAAATAATTTGTGGCCCAGCCCTAATCAGTTCCTGTGATGGGACAGAGCTAACTGAAAACAAAATTGGTCAAGTCCACAATCTCTATAACATTGGAGGCGAGTCCAATATCCATTCTGAACCAAAACTCAAAATGGATTTCTTCACCGCTGCAATTGGCTGTCATCAGATACTTATTTTGCTTGTGTAAGCATAGGCCCTGCTCTCCCAGTTAGATATCTTGGGGATTTTTGTAGGTACGGCATAGACTAGATGTCAGAACAGCTGGAAGCCGTTAAAGATTGGGAATGGAATGCCTAACAACACCTCTCTGATACTTAACAACAACTGAGTTACTGTTGGAAATACACATCTTCATTGTAAGGTAATAAAATTATTTTCACAAAGATAGGTATGGAAGAAAGTATAGCTAAAAAGGCAGCAGGAGCCTTGGCAATGTCAGGTTGCTGTGTGTAGATTTAATTCCTTCATATCTTAAAGTATTCAATAAAAACATAATCACCATGCCAACCCTAGGGTAACTGCCTCTTGTTGTTCATATGGTGCTTTGGAGAAAGCTAGTGCTTCTTTGAAGGAATGGCAACTCTATATGTCATTTGAATTTTTATGCTGTTACAGTATTAAAATACTGAAATACTGATTTCTTCTATTTGTTTGCATGGCAACCTGAGGGTTTTGTAATCAGTCTTTTCTGGAGAAACAAATGACAGTTTTCCCTAGTGGGCATATTAAATTTAATATTTCTAAATCAGTCTGAGCTGAAATCCTGCTCATGTGTTAATGGTTGTGAATAAAATTTTCACACTGTATTCTGATTAGTACATAGACATCATCTCTCCACTCTGACAGTATTAAGGAGAAAAAAATAAAGTGAAATCACATCAGCACATCCCTTAGGCCATTTTTCACATTACATTGACACCAAAAAGCCCTTAACATTTTTGTAAACCATGAGAAGGGCCACTGTGCAGAAGTTCAACCAGTGAAAGCTAACAGAACCATTTCACGTGTAGTAACTGTACACCTGAAAATCTTTTTTTTTTTCCGTATTGAGATAAGGCAGCTTAAAGCTACAACACTGCAGGGCTGCAGACATAGCTGCTGGGCCCCAAGCAAGGTAGGAGGAGGGACAGCTCTGTGCTCCTGGAAGGGGCCGGTCTCAGTAGTGGTGGTAACAGTGGAGAGCCCCAAGCCTCTTAAATTGCTGGGCCCCCAGGCAGCTGCCCCCCTTTGCCTCTCCCTTCTCCCTATCAGCCATCCTGCGTTTAACTGGTCTCTTGCTGGTCTCTCCTATATCCAAATCCATCGCATAGTAGTCAGTCTCTGAAAGAACTTTGTATGTCACATGCTTCCTGCAGCAGGGAGCATGGTCAGTGAAATGGGCATCCGGTGCTGATATAGGAAAAGAGTCCATCCAATGGACTGTCCAGCAGTTGTACATAGGCTGAGTGAAACATGTGCCTACTCCTCTTCAACTTACGAGACCCCACAGGAGTAACCTGTACCCAAGCACAACAGGGAAAGTGGTGTAAGAGCTGGCTATTCCATCACACCAGGGGCAATCTCTAGTTAAGGAGAGGCAGCCAGTCCCTGCTTCTGTTGTGTCACCTGAATGCTGCCAAGGGCATTGAGTGGAATAGTTTTGTTCCTACCTCTATCTATGAGACTTATATAAAATTAGTTCTGCTTAAATATATATATCTAAGCAAAACTATGTGTATGTGTGTGTAAATGTAGGCCCCTCTGTTTATAGGAGCCTCTGACTTTTACTGGGAGGATCCTTTATTCTGCAATCTGGCTCTAAAGACTACAACTCCCATGATGTCTGGGGGTTTTATTTATATATATGTATATGTGTACAGAGAGAGAAAGAGAGAACTTGGTATCTAATTGTATCTAGGTAGATATATGGTACTATATAGATACAGGAGCAAAACTATTCTGCTCAATACCCTTGGTACCATATACATAACACTTAAAAGGGATGGTAGTCTGATAGTAGGTTGCCTGTGATTAATCACTGCAGTTACTAAGCCTTATTGGATTTCTGACTAATGGGGTGATTTTTGTAATGGTACGCACTTCTGCAGCTCCTGGCATGAAACCAAAGATGATATCCAAATTAAAAATAATTTATTATTAAGATCCTTGTCACAACCCCCCATCCTCATAACTTTGTGCTAAAATCAATCTATCAGTAAGTTAAACATTCTACAGAACAAACAGGTCACACACTGGCTCTCTAAGCTCTGATTCTGGCACATCACCAGCAGGAAAGCTTTCCAAAATTGGTGACACTTTGCTGAAAACAAAAAAGCAGTAAAGCAGCACTTTAAAGACTAACAAAATAATTTATTATGTGAGCTTTCGATGCTCTGCGGCTGAGTGGTGAAAGTTCAGCCCTGGGAACCAACAGGAAATCTGACCCTGTCAGTAGCACACTTTCTTGATGGCACATAGAGCAAAAGGAGAGTGCTCAGCTTCTCCTAGTTGCTAGGAAACAGGTGACATTTACAGTATGAAAGCAATTGGTCTTTAGTACAATACTCAATTAGATGACAAGCACAGAGAATTAAACTGTGCTAACTACTTTCAAAAGGGAGATGTCAGTCCTTTTAACAGTGGCCATTTTAGGTTATTTGTAATTGGGAAGGCTTCACATTTCCAAAATGATAGCCTGTTTTTTTTCTATTGTAGTGTAACAGCAATATTAATTCTTGGTAAGGAGGTTGATTTCAGTCCAGATTTTCATATAGTGTAAAACTGCCTAGATTTTTTGACTTTACTGATTCTTTGCAAATTTATCCCAGCCGAGCATCTGGCCTATATTTTTTTAATAAGCTCTGGGATGCAAGAGGACTAGAAGGGAAGCACAACTCACCTTAACCTCAGAAATATCCATCTATTCTAGAGTCCACTTAGACTCCAGGAAACATTTAGTTTAGGCTGAGCATGCTCGGAAGCACCGCAAAAGTAACAGCATAGTAACTTCATGCTATTGTATCTGAATATTCACTCTCATGCTTTTAAACTGGTCCTTGCCTCTATGAAAAGATGGGTGATAGTTTGTATTGTGGAGCACTTAGTGTTGTTCTGGGACTGGGGCTCCTGTTCTATGCTGGGCACAGTACAAACGTAGAATAAGGAGATGGTCCCTGTTCTGAAAAACATACTACTTATTTAATAAATAATAGTGTGTAAATAAGAAAAGCATCAAGGGAGACAGGTAGGTAGGATGATTATTGGAATACTGAGGTTCCCTCTGAATAAGTGGATAGATGTAACATTGGCAGTAGGACATGTATGGACACTATAAATTGTAGAATTAAGGTACAGTGTTGGGTCATAAATTTATGAAGACCATGTGAATATGAAAGTTTCTTGTTTCTATACAAATTATGAGAGCTTGCTCTTTTGTATTTCTCTGCTTTTGTGGACTAAATTTGGTGTGTATACTTTTACATGAATAATTCAATATAGTAAAATTGATGGCATAGTTCTTTTGTTACAGCAGTTATGAAATGAGAAAACAAAATCTACATGGAAAAGTTATGAACAAACAACTTTTCTCTGCCAATAAAAAGGTGAAGTTGCCTGGCCATTTCCATTTATCTCCTGGGTCCTGTGTATTAGATCAGATCTTTTTTAATCAGTTGGTAAGATGTATCAAGATTGTTGTAAATATAAACATATTTATTAATTAATTTTCATACTTAAATGATAAGCTCTTCAGGTATCTGCCTGCCAGTTAACATACATGTATATTTAGCATTCAGATCACTTTCTGTTGTTTGGTTTGGAACACAGAGTAATGAGAAATATTTTTTTCTGTGGGGAAAAAACAATAAAATAATAATCTCATCATCATTGGCTTTGTGGGCATATTTCAAGATGTTTAAGGAACATGTTGGCGGGGAGGGTGTGTGTTTAATTTTTTTAAGTCTCTGGGTTTTCTATAGTTAAATATTTTCACTTTGCTCCAAATATGCCATTAATCATGATGTGAGTCTTTGCTCATAAAAGCTCATGCTCCAAAATATCTGTTAATTAATCATAAGGTATCTTTCAGATATGGTAAAAATGTGGAGGTACCGACACAGTATTTCTTGTAAACTCTTAATAGTATTATTTGTATTGTGGCAATGTCTACAAGGCCAGTTACAGGCAGAACCGCATCATGGCAGACAAAGTACTGAAAAGATGGTCCCTACTATGGTCCCATAGTCTATGATGCATCTATGTTCTACGCAGGTCTTTGGTAAGTTGTATACAACCCTGTATATTCACCTGAAGCCCAAGGTACAACAGAAGGTCTTCATTTTTGCTGCATGGGTTGGTGATCATAGATAAGGCTATGATTCAGTCATGGGTATTTTTAGTAAAAGTAAAGGACAGTCATGGGCAAAAAAGAACAGTTCACCAGTCCGTGGTTTGTACTATCAATAAGCCTGAATAAATCACAGTTGGGTCGATGTAGCTGAAAGAAGGATCCAGAGTGGGTCTGCTGCTGGGGAGTGGCAGCAGGAGAGGCAGCAGCACCAACTGCCTGAGCCTCTAGGTCAATGGCATGATTTGCTGGAGTTCCTGAGCTGCAGCTGCTTCAGCCACCCCTTGGACTGTTGAGGCTGGTCCAGAGAGTGTCACAACAGAAACTACTCAGGTGGTCCCTGGACTTCTGCCTGGGGTGTCTAAGCAGCAGCTCCTATAGCTGCCCTGGGCTTGCTGCTGGGGCTCTCAGCTGTGAAAACTCCAGCTACTCTTGGACTGATATCAGAGGCCTACAAGCTATGGCTGATCTAGTCACCTCCAGGACCACTGCTCAGGTGGTACCCAGTGCCAGCCATGCTGGCTGCTGATTGAGTGGTCCCTGGAGCCAGTTGCCTGGGGATGCCCAAGCAGTGGCCACTGTGGCTGGCCCACCTCAAGAAGCTGGCTGTGACCCACTCCAGCAGTGGCTTCTGTGACTGTCCTCTGGGCAGCCTGAGAGTTTGGGTGGCCCTGAGGTCTGCCACACTGGCTGCTGCACAAATCACAGAGGTCATGGAAAGCCATGGAACACAGGATTTCTGTGGTCTCCAGGACAGACACAAAGCCTTAATCATAGACAGTGGAGATTGCTCACCGAGGCACACCTTTCCCTTTTCCACCCTTGTATTCATGGAGGAAGGACAGGAATGAACATGCTGGCAGTGTGGTTGATGTATGGCAGGTGAGTGCACTGTATGGATCCACAGGGGAAATTAACAGTCTGCAGCCATGACTACCTAGACAGAGTAAACTTTTTCATATCCAGCATCCCCAGAACCGGGAGGTTGCTGGATATTCAAATATTCTGGATAATAGTGAGGTATACCTAGCAATGCATAACACTGAAGGAAAACAAGATTAGATCTTAAGAAACAAACAAAAATGTATGCAGAGTACTTTAGTTACCAACAACAGTTGTATTGTACACTGTAAACTCATACGGTATTTGCTATATTTATTTGCATTTATTTTCACTATACTTTACTTATGGAAAACCTAACTAAAATGTACTTATGGCTAAAAAAACTGTTTATTGAGAGTTCGGGGTGATATAATGCGAGATACAAAAGAGTTTATGGCACCACACAAACAACTATCATTCCATTACTTAGCAGTTACTACAGATCGTCAGTTAAGAGCATCTTCCTTGGCTTCTGTTCCTTTCAAGCATATTGTTGTTTTCTCCTAGCACATGACCTGATTTTTCCACTGTGTAATTTTTCCCAGGATTTGGCTTTTAGTGACTAATTACTGCAAATGCAGGCTCCAGGTGAGCAGAAGTTAATAAGTGCAGTACATTTGATATACATTGACTATTTTTGTCAATTAAGATAATTAATTTGTGGTGGAGGCATTAGGGTGAAATGAACAGGTTCAGAAAAAATAAATGTACACGAAATATATGTATACTCTTTTTATTTCACTAAAGCATTTGAAACTGTTGAAGCCTTACTTTAAAAAGCAGCTTGGTAAGAATCAACTGGAAACTGGTTGAGGGACTGAATAATAGTTAGCCCTCAGATAGTGCTTTTCATCTGTAGATCTTAAAGCACATTTAAAAGAATGAGTATCATTAGCACCAAAAATGATTAAGGGTTTGGAATGGGTGCTATATGAAGAAAGATTAAAATGACTGGTACTTTTCAGTTTGGCAAAAAGGAGAATAAGGTGGGATATGACTGAGGTATTTAAAATCCTGACTGTTGAGGAAAAAGTGAATGTGGAAAGACTATTTTCTTGATCCCATAACAAAAGAACTAGGAGTCACCAAATGAAATTAAGGGATGGCAGGTTCAAAACTAACAAAAGAACATTTTTCTTCACACAGCACATAGTAGGCCTGTGGAACTCCTCGCTAGAGGAGATTGTGAAGACTGAGACTTTAACAGAGTTCAAAAAAGAACTTAATAAATTCATAGAGGGTAGGTCCATCTATAGCTATTAGCCAGGTTAGGTGGGAATGGTATCTCCAGACTCTGTCAGAGATTGGAAATGGATGTCAGGAAAAGGATCACTTTCATGATTACCTGTTCTGTTTAGTCTGTCTTGGGCATCAGGCAGTGGCCTCTGTTGGAAGACAGGATACTGGGCTAGATGGACCTTTGGTCTGACACAGTATGGCCATTCTTATGTTCTTATTACCCTCATTTACAGCTGGGGAGACTCTGAAGCACAGAAGGTAAAGAGTTTTGCTTAAGGAAGGATAATAATCTATTGTGATGGGACGGGGACTCATCTGGAGCAATTGGTGTAGCCCCATTGACACCAAGCTGTTCTTGATGTCTGTGTTCTGTTCATGTCATAGCCAGGGTACACGAATAAAATGCCCAGTACACTGCTAAGTGGCTAGGCAGACAGGCACTGCACCAGAGTTCCTAGTAAAATGCTTGCTTGGGCAGCTACTCAGGCGGCATTCAAATGCCATACCATTGATTAGCAGAGTGGCCACAGTGCCCATAGCTGGTGGAATGTGTTTCTATTATTGGTGTAAATCTGCACCTGCTTTGCTGCACATAGCAAAATTTATTCTGTCCAGGGATGAAAAAAAGGGAACATTGTACTGCCCAACTTGAAATTTGGATCATCTTTGCACTGGTACATACCACTCTATTGTTTTCTTGCTATTCTCTTTGATGTAGGTTAGATCAGTTTAAATTAGAACCCGTCTTTCTGATTAGGTAGATATCTATTGGGGATGGTTTAGATGGTGCTTAGTGATGCCATGAGGGCAGGGGACTGGACTTGTTGACATCTTGAGGTCCCTTTCAGTTCTAGTGTTCTGTGATTCCTCATTATCGATAAACAATTATACATTGCAGTGGCACTTTATTTTTAATAACTGTCCTGTCAGAAGAAAGTTTATGGTTTGAAATAAAATTTTGTGACAAGAAATATAGTTCAAGCTTGATTACTTGGCATCCCTAGAGAATGGGGATTGTCAGATAATCAAAACTTCCAGCTGCTTGAGCACCAGCTCCGCTGCTGCTGATAGGGCACATGGACTAGCCTGGACACAAACCCTGGCTGGGCAGCTGACCTCAGGTGGAATGCTGGCTTTGGCCAGGATGCCGGCCGCACTGCTTCTGATGGGGCAACCACCCTGTGGCCACTGGCCAAGTGGCCTCATGGTCCACAGTGCCAGATAACAGAACTTGCTGGTTATCCAAAAACCAGATAACATGACTTTTGTTGTTCACTCTTTCTCATATCCTCTGCCCTGGGCAATAAAGTCATGTGCACTTTATGTTCTATTTCAGCAGGGCTTTGTTTAATATCTATTAATTGTTTTTTGTTTGTGTTAGAGACAACAGGCTGAAGAAGTGTACCTTGTTCTTACAGTGGCAGTAACCTCTGGGATGGTCCTTATTTGCAGTGTGTGTTTCCAAGGTCTTGAATTGGCCCCCATGAGCTTTCATTTGCACATTAGTTATGTGCTGCTTGTGGAAATGGGAAAAAAGGCACCTTGTATATTATTTTAGAAATATTGCCAACCTACAGGAGAAAAATGTAAGGCAGGTGCAATATTCCTTCTTTATCTCTGGCATGGTTAGTCATAAGGACATGCATATTGGAAATTGATGACTGGCAAGATAAATAATACTTATATTGAAACTGGAGTTGAAATGATTAGAAATATTCTGTTGTGACTCATGTAGTTACCTGTATGTCAATGTTGAACTAAAGTGGCATTGCATTTTACTGGAATATACCACAGATATTTCTGCTTACCCCAATCTGACAAAGTTCACTTCTCAAGAATTTGATAAACTTCTTGACTAAGTGTGAAGCATCTATGTTTTAATAGGGTATTGATTGTTTTTGTGTTAGCTTACTTATGGAAAGGTAGCATGATGAATTGGTAGTAAGCTGATTCTGAACCAAGAGATATACAGTAAATAAAACATCTGAATGCTTTATGTGGTTACCCAAAACCATTCTGCAGCTGGTACCCATAACCTGTCACTCTAAAAGAAACATTGGTGGCCAAATAATGCAGTCTTAGCTCCAACACTTTCTTTGCAGATGGACTTTCTTTTTCATTTCCATCACGAGAGTAAATGGCTGAAGTCCAATAGGATTCTCGTATTCAAAAGGACTGCAGGGCTGACATCATGCTTAAAAATTTACTTCAAAAGGCAAACTAATCCAAGCAGAGAAAAAAATAATTGACCTACACCTTTGCCCCAAACTTTTACAAGCCATTTCCGAATTCTGATTCAAAACATTTTGGAAGCATTCTCATACACTTCTACATAATTTGATTACTTCCTGGGGCTAGACTATATAGCTGTGAATATAAGAGTTTGAAGGAACCAAAGTTTGACGGTGTGTAGATTCAAGCACAAGGCCTTTATTATACACAGTTGGCAGAGTGTCACTGACAAACAACTGATTACAATGAATGATAGAGGGTGCCAGTGGGAGAAGGGAAGCAAAGGAGCTGGGCATTCCCCTGGACAGATGCTAGCAACAAGACATAGTGAGAGCAAGTAAGTCAATCATCTAGAAGATAGTGCTCTGCCCATGGCTCAGGTTTACATGTGAATACAAAGGTATTGTCTCTTAAGTTTCATCTTGTAGAACATAGGTTAAATTACAATTCCAAGTGTTTAGGAATGTCAAGTGGTACCTTCTGGTAGGTGTTTTCTGTAGGTAATTCCTATATGGTCTTGAGACATAAAGGAACAAATAAGCAATACATATATTGGTACAATTATAAATACTATCCTCCTGAGAAGGGTAGACACAATCACTCATGCTAACATGTTAGACCTTTCTTTGAACTGGGCTGAGGAATCTCTCTTTTTCAGCTAGTGAGCAGACTTTTGAGCACCTCTCCCATGAATTGCAATGCTATAATTCAATATAAGCCCCAATTACTGCTTTCACATCCAAGTTTTACTCTGAATTACCTCTTGCTTGATGCTGAGTAGCCACAACCAGCCTTTGTCTGTGAATCTGTTATATCTCGATCACTTACAATGAAAGTTTTGGGGGCTTGCTTTGTGTAACTTTACGTTAAAGATTTTTGAACAAAGACTGTGGCCAGAATCTAGCATTATACAATATCAGGAGTTTGGCCCTTCAAATTATATAATTTATCATTATTATTACAAGGGATTGAGATCAGAGCCTCATTATACCAGACACTGTATAAACAGAAAAATTAAAAATTCATATCTTGAAGTGCTTGCAGGGCAGGCAAGTTGGGAAGGAAACAGAAACACAGAGCGTGGAAGTGATTTAACTTAAATCACACAGCAGGTCTGTGCTAGACATGGGAATTAAACCCAGGTGTCCAGTCTGGAGTCATATCTGTTGTATTTTTCTGGATGATGACAGTCTATATTCTCCTGCATTTATTACTTATAACTTTGCCTTTAGTGATAATGCTCCCTTCAAGTGTAATTTAATATTCCTCGGGTCTGAAGTTTGAGAGTTTGTTTTCTTTTAGTGGCAGAACACGCTTTTACTGACAATATAAATCCTCGGTTTATTTTCTTCCTTTACAGCACAGTTCAATCACCATTAATTTAAAACTGATTGAAACTCTCCTGCCATCAAAAATGACTCTTTCGGCAGTTACAGTTGTTTGGAAAATGGATAATATAAAACTTGTTCAATTCAGGAAATACAAACAGCATAAGAGAATATTAACTGAGAGACATTGTGTCAACTTGATTGCCAGCTCAAGATCATAAGGTTTTCAGAATCCTGACAGGATAACATCAATAAGAAACAAACATTTTTGTTTTAGAAGGAATGATGATAAATTCAAACTTGACCAACTTGTTTGCACAAATGTAGTATACCCTATACATTTATAAGCAGAAAGAGTATCCTGAGAAAACTTAAAGAAATCCATGAGCCCACATTTTATTAAGATTATTGTAATTAAAGTGTGGCTATTATGACTAGCAAAATAGTTACCAAATGGTGTCCTGTTCAAAGACAGTCTTTGCTGTGAAGAATTTTCAGTCTAAGTAGACAAGAAAGACAAAAGTAGGAAGGAAAACAAAAGCAGAAGGAAGTACTGTGACTTCCCAAGCTCAAACAGGAGGCCAGTGTAATTCCTGGAATAGCACCCTGGTCACCTGAATCCCAAACTAGTGCACTAGCCCCTAGTTTAATAGTTTAGGCCCATGAGTTCCATGTCTGACCCTGGTATCTTCATGGTGTCTTCTGCATTTTGCCAGGTCCTTTTTATGAAAGCCATTTTGTTTCTCTTCTGCTGCTTTAAACACCCTGGAATCAAAGTGATGTGTTGCTATAAATATGGTCATTCAAAGTGTAATCTTTCTCTCCAAATTACAAAGTTCTCTCTCTAGAGAATTTTACCTTATTCTGAATTCCATACAGAAACTCTTTAGTTTAACAAAAATCTCAGCCCATTTTTGTTTCTCTGTTGTCCTGTCTTCCTCAGAAACTTATAAAGTAACATGATTTTGGTTAATTAACACTTCCTAAACTTGAACCATATGAGGCTTCATTTACATTTAAAAGATTTGTGAATGGACTTAGATGTATTGGCCAAAAAATAAAAAACAAAAAAAATCCTTCTTTTTTTTTTCTTTTTTCAGAATAGCTTATACTGGCTACATAAGTCTTAATCTCCACTACAGCGAAAGATCAACCTGCTTAGGGTCAGTCTTCTGGGGTTTGATTTCATGCATGCATGAAGTCAAGCTCTCAGAGGTCAAAGTTGACCCCTGTGCGCCTCGTGAGTGGCGAGGAATGAGGAAGGTCAAAGGGAGAAATGCTCCCATCAACCTTCCCCATTAAGACAGACAAGTTACCCGAGCTTAGATATGTCGATTTTAGCCATGCGTTTGGCATAGCTAAAATTGCGTATCTGCAGTCCACTTCCATTTCTAGTATAGACATAGCCTAAGTGAAATATGATACATTGGCAAAACAGACTTTTCTTTTTTCCAGCATAACTATGCCAGGATAAAATCACATCCCCAGCTGACATAGCTACACACACACACGCTCAGTGCAGACCAGGCCTTAGATTTTGAAACAGGGATAAATGAAAATGTAGTATAGGGGAAATAAGGCTGAAGTAAATTAGGTTACTTTGAATTTCACAAATGATAAGCAGTCTTTTACCACCTTAATGACTAGCAAATGTATTAGGCAATAAGATTTCGTGGGCAAAACCCTCTTCTTAAGATTATTCTTCAGTGTTACTGCAATCAGAATTTGGGCCACAATTAACTTCTATATACACATATGACAAAAGAAATCACAGTTGATTACAGTTGTTATATTCACGTTTGTATAGTACTAGTAGCTTCTGTGAAATAGGCTGGATAGGTGGGAAAGCCAAGTTCAGGGAAGATACATGGGTACTTCAGAGTAGGTGAGTATTCACTTCACACAACTTAAGTGGTAAAGCAAATATCATCCACTATTTTAGAAGAATGTTCAGAAATATGCAACATGGAATGTAAATCCAGAAGAATATATATATTTTATTCGTATATGAACCTAGAACTGCATTGACAGGAAGGGTGAAAGAGTTGTGAGAGCGTGAGAACACTTATATTAACCTATTAGCTTGCAGCCCCTTGAGGGTTTATTCATCATGATGTCTATCAAAGTGTCAGCCTTTCTATTACCTCTTCACGCAGCAGATGTCTGTCCATCATTGTCATACTCTTCTAGTGAGATTATCCATCATTTTTGGTGAAGCCAGGCCATCCATTTTCATAGCTGTCTATGTTAGTGAACCAAAAAAGGTGTTTTATGCAATAAAAAAATGATTGAATTGCACTCTTAATCATTTTCTTTTATTGCTTAATCCAAATGGCCATGAAAAGGCTATGCAATTTATTGCAGCTGCAGCATTATTCCCCAAGATATAGCTATACTTCCTTCTTTTCCAGAGTTTATTAATTTGGCTATAAATATTTTTTCAGACTAGAGTTTGTCATGCAGGACCAAATTTCCTCAGGAGTGAATGATTTAATTTGTTTGTAATCACAATTGATTCAGGGACTGATTGACTCAGAGGATTGGTATTGTGTAGCCTTGCAATTTTAGCGAGCCATTTTGAATGTAGCTTTGACTGATGGTGACTAATGGTGTAGACTATGTTGTGTTGGTCCAAAATCACAATGCTCAGTGCGTCTTGGTAGAGAGGTTAAGAAATAAATAAGCACAAGAATTAAATTATACTTTTACCTCTTCAAGTGGAACCGGGAGAACACTGCTGAAGTAGGGGGTCTAACAAATTGACAATCCGTTTTGGTCAATTTGACACTCATTGGATTTTTTTGAAATAGTTAACTTCATGGTTTTCAATGATGTTTACATGTGAAATCTGTGTTAGAACTGAGAGAGTTCATGCCCAAAAGCCTTATCTCTGCATGGATGCAAGCAAGGATGCTGGCTTCAGAGCTAAGTGAATCATAGAATTCTAGGGCTGGAAGGGACCTCAGGAGGTCATCCAGTCCAGCACCCTGCCTAAAGCAGGATCTACCCTGACTAAATCATCCCAGCCATGACTATGTCAAGCCAGGACTTAAAAACCTCTAGGGATGGAGATTCCACCACTTGTCTTGGTAATGCATTAGCATGCCAAACATATATATACATATATGGAGAGCAACAGCTCTTGGCTTGGAACTTAGCTCTGAAGCCAGCACTGCCACCAGTAGTAGTGCAGAAGTGAGGTTTGCAGAGTATGGGGGGATGTCAGGACCTGCCTTATGGGTGGGTGACCATCCAGGGCACTGTGGCCAGGGTGCCCCATGTTTCCTCCCTCTTCCCCACAGCCAACCCCAGGCCTCTTTAACTCTTGAGAAGTGGAACCAGCCAAGATGAGTATGGCCGTTCTTATGTTATCATTTCTGAAACAGTGATAACGGATAGATGAAGACAGCCCTGATGCAAAGAATATGCACTTTTAGTGTCTAAAGCTGTAAACATTTACTTTCAGGGATAGTGCTTCCTATTTTAAGAAGAATAATGTTTATAAAATTGATACTAAAAAGACATACCAAGGAAAATGGTGTAGGATTTTTGAACACAAAGGACACAATCCCATACCCATTGTAATCAGTGGAAAGACTTCCACTGACTTCAACAGCAAATGGAGCAGACCACAAGGTTTTGATTCAGTCAGATATTCAGTCATACAGATTTTTGTTTTTTAAAAAAGTGAGTAGTGTAATGTGCTTTATTTTTCTTTTTATATAATAAACTTCCTTTGAAATAGTAAAATGTGGCAACATGAAATTAAGCTAAACATTGTAGATTCTTTCTTTCTTTCTTTCTTTCTTGAAAAGATAACATTAAAAATGGCAGGGTTCCCTTGGAAAAGTGGTTTCTGCAATAATACTTTACTTTTAATACAAAGCTTTACTCCTTTCATTAATGTTCCAGTTCTGTAAACACTTACTACCTTATCATGGCTTTCTGTTTAACCCCAGGCATGTAACTGCATCTGTGAAAGCAGGCCACTTGGTCTGCACCGGGCCTATCTATAAGTCATTGTGCAATGAGTTTCATAAATAGTCACATTGATTTCAGTGGAAGTGCTGTAGTTAGAGTACTAGGCAGTACTTCAGACCTCAATCTTGCAAAGATTTATACATGGGCTTAAGTTTAAACATATGAATTGTCCCACTGAGTTTCATTATTGTCATACATTGTGCAGTTTAGAATAGAAGAAAGTGATCTGGGAATTGCGAGGGACAGGGAGAAAAACTGTTGAGAATAATGGAACATTCAGTTGGAGAAAAGGGAGATATCAAAAGGTTTAGTTAAGCTTTGGATCAGGTTAGGGAGTTATCTCAATTAAATTGTCAAACATTTTGAGGTTCTCCCCTCACTATTTAATATCAAGCAGTACGAATAAGAGTTCTGCAAATTCTTTGTATACTTGTTATTGGAAGATTCATTATATTTTAGACACTGTTATGAAAGTGTTCAGAACAATATATTTAATAGTTATTATTACATGCAATTTCCTGTCAGAGTATAACAGTGACTGATCTTTCATTTCACTTCTGCAAACCAAACTGATCATACCTTTAACCTTCACAGCAGCTTCAACAATATAAAACCATAAAATAAAGTGAATGGAAACACATTAGATGGACTTTTTAGGACTTTGGATATAAAGTAGTTGATTCTGATGTCATGAGATTTTAAAAAGAGTTCTCATAATTTCCATATAAAATAATATTTCTCACAAGAATTTCCATGAGTGTGATGTCAGGTGCAAAACCAAAAAGAACAAAAAAAAACCCCTACCGTGTGTTCATGTCTTGTTAAGGTTTTGATTAAACTTATGCAAAAAAATCAAATGATTGCTAGCTCTTGAGAAATAATAAAGAAAATGGTAAAGTGTGAAGTCTATATTTTAAAGATTCAAACGTTAGCGGGAGGTAACTCTCCAGTGGCAGGAGGTTGAAGTCAGATGCATTAAGATTGGAAATCAGATGAAATATTGTAAGAGTGATGATAATAGTCTTCCTACAGTTTACCTTGGCATGGATAAACTCATCTGGAGATTTTATATGGCAGTATGATGTCTTTCAAAAGAATGTGCTTTATTATTTGGGTAAATGCTCTTTCAGAATATGATGCAAAAGGTCTGAAACCCCTTGATGTTTGTGAGGTTTTGGGAATTCAAGCCAGAAAAATAAGGCATTGTATCCCTACCTGCCCTTAACTTTGGTGGCTTTAAATGCTATGCAGTTGTGTCTCATAGCCCTGTACATTAACATTAACAGCCAGAGTAGAAGCATGCAGGTCAAACCCTGACCTTTGCCCCTCACTTACTCTTCGCTGGGTGACCCCAACACCCTGTCTGTCCCTGTATGGTCCCCAAATGTTCTGCCCAAAGATCTTCAAACAATGTGTTTGAATCAAAATGCTGAACTAGTTACCAGCAAAGCTAAAACAAGTTTATTAAACAAAAAGTCATATGTTTGAGTAAGACCAAGCATAAGGCATTAAGAGAGAGAGGTCTACAAGCAAATCAAATAAAAAATAAGCTTCTAAGAGTAAAACCTGGTTTAGCAAGTAGGTCTGTTGTTCAAAGAAGGGTTTCTCTCCAAGTTTCTCTTTTTCCAGCACCACTCTGGAACAGGAGTCTTCAACTGCAGAGACAAAGGAACCAAGCAGTCTGAGCTCTGTTAACCTCAGATAAGGTAATCAACTGAGGGGTACTGTCTCTTTAAGGGATCAGCAAACACAGCCTGTGACATTGTTCACTGAGAGAACAGGAGGCTAGGGGGCAGAAGCAGAGGGTTTGCAGGAAATTCAGGACTGGGAAACTACTGGGGTCGCTCTGCAAAAAATTACGGGATGGTGGAGGCTAGTGTGGGATCTGCATGCACGTGTGCTGGCTGTTGGTGATGGGGCTCTGAGTCACAGGAGTGTGGTATCTAAAGCATCCTGAGTTTCTGGACAGGCAGTGTCACAACCCCCTTCCTGCAGGCAAATCCCCGAAACATCTCATCTTAATGGACTTTAGTTCATGTCTGTGGTAGTTAAGATATCCTTGAGCATTGATGACCCAGGCACTTCACTACAAATAGAACATATAAAAACCAAACTACAAAGTCACTTAATATTTACAGAGTTCAAGAAATAATTGCTTGGCTAATTTTGGATTGCCCGGAAGATGTCTTTGTATTGTATGTCAGTTGCCTGATAAGTGCTGAAGAAAAGCCTTCAAAAGTGTTGAGTGCATTCTCATGGTCATACTCCCAAGACCCTTATTTTTCAGTGATGTGCCTCAAGTGGTTTCAGGATAATTGTGCTAATCTAATAACAGAGTAAGTCAAATTCCATTGAAAACTTGAATAACAATTAGATTTTTTAGAATGCAAAATGAGGCTCTTTATGCATATACTTCACAGTTAAAAAATTTTAAGGGTTCTCTTGAAAAGCTTTAATATTCAGTAACAACCAATTGTTTCTTTTTAGGGTAACACTTAAATGTAAAATGATACTGATGATAATTTCTATTATTTTACAATCTTAGCTCAGATTCTTCCCATTTGCAATGAAGGGAGTATCTTTTTATCCAGCGGGAACCAATGTGCACTTTTTATCAATCCCTACTGAGTATCATGAATTCCCCCTTGAAAATACAAGGACATTACAATAGAAGAGGCCTTGTTTTCACTTTTTCATACACTGTTTTCTTTGTCTTCTCCTGCTGTAAGTGCTGCATATTATTACTATAAGTGGAGACTTGGAATATGGTCATATTAGTCTGGCTCAGCTCCTAGATAGCTTTCCTCTCCAGAGCATACTGTGGTCATTTGGTTTGCTCTTCATGTTGAGTGAAAGAATTATGTATCCATTTCCCCAGCATCCCCAAAATGAAAGGTCATGATGTCCCCTCCTCATTCATGAAACCCCAAAGTATTCAGAATCTGAAGTGGACTTGATTTGCTATGATTTCCCTTTTGCTCCAAATCACTTGTTTTTCTATAAATCGATTGCTAAAAAGTGTTGTGTTTTCTTTCCATTTCCTTGCATTTTGTCATGTTCAGCTTTACTTTTAGCTACCTGGCTTTCAACAGTGCCTACATGGGCCAAGATTTGATCAAATTTGCTACCCAAGTCTGTTACAGAATTCTGGTCTCATCAGAGCTTTTATTGATTTAATCCAGCCTGGCAAGAATATAATCTGGGCATGTTATGATTTGCCTCATGCTGTTTTCTAGACTCAATTTTGTTATTCTCTCATTCAGAATTCTAATCTTTTATTGTGAGTCCTTTCTGCGTCCCAACTACCAAACAGAGCTGGGGTTAGAGTGAGAAGTTGGTACAGATTTGAGATCTAGATGGTTTCCCAAAGATTCACAAGAGAAGGCTGAGCTATGAAGAAAGGGACATTGTGATTTCAGAGCTTCCTTTTGTATGTTCTGTATTCTCTCATGCTTTGTAAGATTAAGGATCAATTGGCATGAAGGTGCTAGACCATGTGCAAAGTGTGTGATGACGGCTTCACAGTAGCAAAGTCTGCCTGACAAACTGTAAACAAGAAGCATCATGCTTTGACTGGAGCTCTTAGAGAGGAGTGTGTTTAAGTGACTAGGTTATTTTAGGGGTCAGCACTAGTTCTTGGCCTAAGGAAAATGAGTAACTGGGGGCCAGGTTCTGTCTACGCTGGCATCTGAGCAACAAAACTTTTGTCATTCACCATTGCTTAGCCCTCCCCTCCCCATATGAAATACAAAAGTTTTGCTACAGCAAGAAACAGTGTAAACAGCATGTTGTTGACACTATCTTGTGCAAGCCTCACTCATAGGGGGCTGAAGTATTCTGTCTGCAAATGTGGACAGTGTTTACACTGCTAGACGTTTAGCTACGCAGCCCTCTCCCCACAGCCTTAGTGTTTAAAGTTGTGTAGTGAAGACAAAGCCTCTGTGCCCAGGTATTATGCCAGAGAGGCCAAGGGAGGAACCATGATGCAGCCTAATAAGGTTCTAGGGTTTGAAACATCCAAGGATTCAGAACACAGCAGCGTGGATTCCCCTCACAGCAGGTTTAGGGTGCAGTCAGGAGGTCACTAGGATCTCTGCTAGAATAGCTGCATTGATGGGATCTGATTGGTCGTGAAACTTTTTGAAGACCCTGTTATAAGGGTTCACGTTATAAACTGAAAGCTTGGAGCAGAGGTGCTAGTTTGTCTGAGGTAAAACTAGTTAGCAAGCATGAGTTTGAAACGGCTCATGAAAGAGCAGTATCCAACCCCATGTATGCTGCTAGGTCTGAATGCTGATGATCAGAAGAAACTGGAGCCCTGTCACAGTTTCAGGGCAATTGCATGTGTATCCCCACCTCCTACTCATGATCTGCGTTAGCAGTACACAGTCACTTCTCAATACCATCAGCTGCCTTTAGGCAGGGATTGTTGTCCTACTGCCTTCTGACTGGGGTATTCAAAGCTGCACAGCTCCATGGCTTGTGCTCTGATATTCCCAGGAAGGGCCATGCAGCCCTTCTTTTCTGAGGACTCTGAACAGCCAATGTCTACCGGTTACTACATAGGCTCTTCTTCTGTAAGCACATTTGTTCTAAAGGTAAAAGCATCACAGAGGAAGAGTATAAAATGTATAGAGAAAGGGTATAAAATAATTAACGTTTCTATATTCAGACTAAAATATAACCACAGCCTCCCCTAGTCTTCTGAGGCCACGTAGGTCAAAGAGTTTTCCAACCTATCCACAAAATCTGAGTCCCTGCAATGGAGAAAAGGCAGTATCTGTTTGTTGGATCAGAAAGAAGGCCTAGAGTCACTCTAAGTGTAATCTTTTAAAGCCAAAAGCCTTTTCTTTGACTATTGGCCAAAGAAGACCCAATTTGAGCCAGTATATACAAAACACAAGGATGGTACCTTTCTAGAGGTGGTGACAACCTGAGTAATTCACATTTATCAGCTCCCTAGCTGTGTCTACACTGCCATTCCTCTTTCAAAAGAGGTATGCAAATGAGGTAAATTGAAAATGCAAATGAGGTATAAATCTGCATATCTGACACCTCATTTGCAGCTTCTTTCGATAGAAGAAAACCAATGTAGTCACTGCTCTTTCAAAAGTAAGCCCCATCTTCAAAATAATCCTTCTTCCCATAAAAAAGGGAAGAAAGATTCTTTTGAAGATGGGGCTTACTTTCGAAAGAGCAGTGTCTACACTAGTTTTCTTTTGAAAGAAGCTATTTAGAAATAAGAATATGTAAATGAGTTGTGAGATATGCAAATTTTATCTCATTTGCATTTTGATTTACCTCATTTGCATGCCTCTTTCAAAAGAGGAATGCAAATGTAGACACAGCCCCTCTGTTTTCAGTTCATGACCCAGAGAGACATGCAAACTGTTTATAACCTTAATAAAATGTTTCCCCAAAGATACAGTTTGGGGGTGCAATATCTCTGAATCTGGTGGCCATGCTGTACTGAATGAGGCAGAATGGGCACTTGCTCAAGGCTAGTAGTCAGAAGGGGTCTTGTTTCCCCTGGAATACTGGCAGGTGACTGAAATGATGCCACAGATGGTCCAGCAGAGGTAGCCGTGATGGTGAGAGGTCTAAAGCTACAGAGTCTACAAAGGAAAAACTGCTCAAAAAGGAGAGACAGGTGAAGCTGCAGCTCAAGAATCAGTAAGAAACATGCAAAGCAGGGCAAGTGCAGAGAGGTTGAACAGGAGAAGAAGGCTGAGTCATGCCTATGGACCTAGAAGGAAGGACATAAGGATGTGCCTGATTGGAGGCTAACAGGTCAACAGATGTGAGTGTGATGAGTTGTGTTGCTTAGCCTGCAGCCTCTTGTCAGAAGCTGGGAATGGGTGACAGGGGAGGGATCACTTGACGATTACCTCTCCAGTTCACTCCCTCTAGGGTATCTAGCATTGGCCAATGTCAGGAGACAAGATCCTGGGATAGAGGGACCTTTGATCTGAGCTAGTATGGCCATTCTTATCAAGGTCTCTAGGCAAACTCTCAAGGTGCAGGCTGGCTCTCAGGAACTTCCACTGAATGGTGAAACGCAGTGTCCAGCTGCCTACTCCTCTCTGCTGACCACTGACACTGCAGACTCCTCAGAACATAAGCCCACTCCTCTGCCAGAGCTCCTCCCAGAAAAGATAAGGTTTCTATTTGTACAGTTTAACTCTCTCATGGGTAAGGTGAAATGTTTAACACATAGAGGTGGACTAGCTTTGCAATGAGTCTAGCACAATTGCTCTACACTTAAAAGATAAAGCACAATAAACAACAAACCACCCTAAATGCACTGTTCCTCAGTAGCTTACCCATCCCTTGTGAATCCTTGGCAGAATATCAAGATACAGGCAGCCAGTGTCCTCTGCCCCCTTGCCTGCCCTACCCTTGTAATGGCCTTTATCTTAATCTGGACTAGACTGGATCTCTCCCTCCTGTTCCCTCCTGGGAATCCCTTCACAGACTCCTGATGGGGTCATCATTTTTTTTGTTCCATCTTTTTGTGAATTTCCATTATTCTTTTATCTTACTCCCTTCAGACTGGAGGAGGAAATGTCTCCTACCAACTAGAGCAAACACATTGTCCCAAGGTGCTTCACTTTGAATAGGTGCTGACTCCAGAACATGCTAACTTGCAGTGGAGCCACATACACACAAACTTTTTCCCAAAATAGTAATTTCATGATTCAATTATATAAAATCCTTCACAGTTCAGAAGTGGTACAGATAGAACCCTCAAATGGTTACAGGGACAGTCATGTGCAGTAGAACCTTACAGTAACGAGTTATCAAAGACTCCATCATTGTCCCTGACAATGCTCCAGTCCCCAGGAAGAATGGAAGTTGAGAGGAAGCATAGAAGAGAAATAGCTGGAAAAAAAAAAAACAACTCATCAGGATGCACTTCCAAAGACAAGTATGAAACTTTTGAAAGATTAATGTATGCTTTGCTATGTTGGCACTGGTTTGCGTATTGTGTATCATCACAACCTGGCCCTAAAATGGCAAACATGTTGTGCAACTGATTTTTCTTTCCTCCTGCCTATTGAATATCTAAAGCCCATAAATCATCTTAATGGTGTTATCAATTTAATAAAAAGAAGGGTACACTAGAATATTAGGTAGGAATTTGTCAGCTGCAATTTGTGTCCAGCCCCCGCCAGTTGAGGAAAAAAAATTCAAGCATTTAGCATAAGATTTTTGTTATGTGTAATAACAGAACTGAAATAAACCTAAAAGGAAGGGTTATAAGAAAACAAATATAATGCTATAGATACCAGTTATGCAGATGGTAATTTTCAAAATGGATCTTGCAGCTTCTTTAACCCAGACCTTGGAACTTCCCCAAAACAATTGCTCATGAGTACCTTTTGGAAAAAACATCCAATCTTGATTAAAAAGTCATTAGGGAGGGAGACTATGCCACACTCCTTGGTAAATCGTTCCAGTGGCTACAGAATTCTCACTGTTAAACATGTACAAATTCTTGACTCCTCTCAATATTGTCTCATCCTCTAAAGAAAACCAATCCTTGTTTTTAAAGAATAAAAACAGTATTTTTTATCTAGTGCTCATAAAAGACAAGGGACTAAACTTCACTCGTCACTGAATTCAGTGGATTTACATAAGGGATGAATTTACCCTGAGGTGCCTGACTAATTTAAATTTCAATAAAACCCCCCAAAACATAAAACATTCTTCCCCTAAACAGAGAAATTTATTTTAATCTAGGATGCCATATATACAAAAAGCAGATTTTAAGTAAAATTCATTAGTAGGGGGCCTAAGAAGGAAGTAAACACATTTAATCATATGCATAATTTTAATGCCTCTGTGTCAACCTGTGATGATAATCCACCAAACATCAAAACATGTACATTTTCCGCCTTGTTTTGTGAATGACATTAATGAAGGGAGCAGAATTTGTTAGCTACTGTTTCCTAAACTGAGTTTGCTCCCAGGACTCATTCAATGGCTACATCTACACATGCCCCAAACTTCGAAATGGCCACACAAATGGCCATTTCAAAGTTTACTAATGAAGCACTGAAATACATATTCAGTGCTTCATTAGCATGCGGGTGGCAGCGGCACTTCAAAATTGACACGCCTTGCCGCCGCGCGGCGCGTCCAGATGGGGCTCCTTTTTGAAAGGACGCCGCCTACTTCGAAGTCCCCTTATTCCCATGAGCTCAAGGGAATAAGGGGACTTCGAAGTAGGTGGCGTCCTTTTGAAAAGGAGCCCCATCTGGACGCGGCGGCAAGGCGCGTCAATTTCGAAGTGCTGCTGCCGCCCGCATGCTAATGAAGCACTGAATATGCATTTCCATTATGGGCCTGTTTCAAAGCTCACTGAAATCAATGGGAGTCTAACCAACACAGGGCTAGATTCAAAACAGATCTCAATGGGAGCATTAGCTTGGGCTACCCCCTTGCCTCTTTCTGCTCATCAGTGTTCCAGGCTATTGACCCTTTGTCCCCTTTGCTTCCAAAGAGTACAATCCCTATTCCCAGTATTCTGACTACTTCCTATACAGATATACTAATGTGGAGGGAGAGCAGTTTTCCTGGACCTTTTGCAACACTTTGGCTATGTCTACACTAGCCAAAAACTTCGAAATGGCCATGCAAATGGCCATTTCGAAGTTTACTAATGAAGCGCTGAAATACATATTCAGCGCCTCATTAGCATGCAGGTGGCCACAGCACTTCAAAATTGACGCGGCTCGCCGCCGCATGGCTCATCCAGATGGGGCTCCTTTTCGAAAGGACCCCGGCTACTTCGAAGTCCCCTTACTCCTATGAGCAGATGGGAATAAGGAGACTTCGAAGTAGCCAGGGTCCTTTTGAAAAGGAGCCCTGTCTGGACGAGCCACGCGGTGGTGAGCCGCGTCAATTTCGAAGTGCCGCAGCCGCTCTCATGCTAATGAGGCGCTGAATATGTATTTCAGTGCTTCATTAGTAGACTTCGAAATGGCCATTTGCATGGCCATTTCAAAATTTTTGGCTAGTGTAGACATAGCCTTTATCTCAATTTACTCACCCATTGCAGCCAGAATCTAGTACTGATACAAGTAAATATGTGGCATTCCTGTAAACTCAAGGAATGGTTGTTACATCTCTCTGAAAGCACAATCAAGCCAGTTAAATGTTTGGTCCGACACTCAGGATTCAGTATCTTCTATAGGGAACAAGACCACTATGGGGCCTGACAATACAAAAGGGCCTGGAGATCTCAGCCACCCCCACTGCTACCATGACAGCAGCCACAGCTCCAGTCCCTTTAAATCACTGCAGGATTGCAGCAGGCGGGGCTGAGTTGGGGAAGATGTGCCATGGTCCTGGTGCCACTGAGGGCTGGCTTCCCCCAGCCCTACACCTTCTGGTGGCATGGAGAATCTCCCCACACCTTGTCCAGGAGCATGGTGATGCTGTCAGTCCTGCTGATACGGAGTTTCTCATCTGTGCATACTTAAGCAACCATTCATTCAATTTTAGTAACTTTTCTCTGACTGTTACCAACAGTGACATTTGAATTAGTCACTGTGACCGTAGGTGGTGATTTAAAATTATGTGTGTGGGAACATCACCTTTTTGAGTAAAATGTGAAAAGAGGCACATAAAAGTCACCGGGAACAAAAATGCTAAGAGTATCATTAGGAACAAAAATGATAAGAGTGCCTCTTCCAAAGCCCTTGAAATCAATGGACATTTCTTCTGTGTCTACACTGGAATAAAACATTAACAATTGGCCCAGGTCTGCTGACTAAGACTTGGGCGAAAGGGCTGTAAAACTGCAATCCAGCTGTTTAGGGTTGGTCTGGAGCCTGGGTCCCAGACAATGCTCAAAAAGCTGTCCTGAAATTTTATGGTACCTACAGCACGAACCCCATGAGTCCCAATCAGCTGAGCCTGGGTCAGCTGCAGGTGTTTTATTTAAGTGTAGGGATACCAACGATGACTTCAAGGGGCTCTGTTTCACACTTTCAGTTTGTAATGTTACCCCTGCGCTAGTCTCAGAATGGACATGCCTTTTCAAATGTTTTCCTAAGTGAAAATGAAGATGTCTCTATTGCAGACAAATCTTCATCTAACATCGTCCCAACTCTCACATTCTATTTTTCTCCCCAAAGGAACCTACTTTTGCTGCATTTTGATATTGGATTAGCTCCTTGTTTTCTACGTTACCTTTCCTGGCTATTCCCAGTTCTATTTTACTGTCCTACTTTTAAAAAAATTCACTGAATCATTTGACTGACTATGAAATCATTTTACCTGATACATGCTACATTACAGTTATAGCCTCCTACTTTACATTGTTCCTCTGTGTTTTGTAAATCATTGCTCTAGGGTGTGGAAGACGGATTCAATGTGCAGGGAGAAAGAGCTAGCCCAGACCTCTCTCATCACAGGAGGATGGATCCAGGTGAAAGGCTCCTTTCTATGGCCCCTGCAGGTCCAGAAGGCACAGCAGGTAGAGGGGCACCTGTCCCTCAGCTGGGTGAGGCATGGGCAGAGTAGGGTATGTGGCTGGTGCCCCTCCACCCCAGAATCCCCACACTGGTTGCCTCTGTGAACTGTTACCACCACTGTTACCACAATAGAAATAAAAACAGGAAGTCAGAACTTAAGCGCAGCATTGCCATACCATCTCATGCCATGCCACATGGTTTGAAAGTTTTCTTTGTCTAGATCATTTGCCCAAGCGAGGGGGTTGGTACATGTCCTACGAATGATGGACCTATGTGATGGTGAGCCAGTACAATATCCACAGACTCTAGAAGTGCCACAGCTTAGTCACAGGTGCACAGACAGGACAAGGTGAACCCACTGAGCTGACTAAGTAGGACGTATATGCTTCTGCTCGCTGATTCTAGCTTTTTTTGTCGCTCCGACCACTGAGGACTACATACTCTTCCACAGTGGTTCAAGTCCCATGCACAGTCTGGGTAGCAATCACTGAGTTAGGAAGTGACCCCCCGCTTCATCAAGCAAAGCAGCCTAATATGCACAGTGCATTGTGCTAGTCACAGAAGGTGGCATTTTAACCCTTGTAACATGCTATGTAACCACGTCTCCTGAGTGTGTTGTACTGTCCCAGCTGGTGGCACCAAGACCACTTACAGAGAGAATGAGCCTGCTCTACAGCCTAAGCTAAGAGGCAGTTGGCTATTAGTTTATCTGATGGAGCTCATGCACTGAACTCCGGAAGCACCAGGTTCAAGTCTCTCCACAGATGATCAGGATCTGTTGGCATTACACCTGTACCAGGAGCACAAGTGGATCTGCAAACAGGAATTTCATTTATACATGACCTTTCTGTGTCCTGCCCCTTGCATCCGGGTTCTGCAGCACAGAGAAGGGCAGGTTTTGCCTTTTAATTCCAATGGGCCAGACTGTGATGCATCAACTCATGGTCAATAATAACCTCCATCCTGAAGATTACCACGGAAGTCAATGGGACAAATTGTGGAGCTAAATGCTACTCGGTGTGACTCCCAATATTGCCATCTGTTCCACGCATCTGGTAAGTATTGAAAGACTGTGCTGTAGCCAAGGAACCAAACACAACTTACTGCACAGGGAAAAATCAAGTGTTAAAAATCAAAGTCAAGACTTTCTGCCTTGAACAAATGATACAGATAAAAACCAGCATATTTTATTCCAGATAATAAATAATCCAATGCCTTCATTAACCTTTTATTCTTTTTCTATTAGCAGTCTTGGCACCAGGACTCTGAGCTGAGCCCAGCAGGCTGCCCATGCAATGACATTTCAGAGACTGGCAAAGGAGGTGCACTCTGTCAGCATAACACTACCTTGAATTTTTCTCATTCGCAGTGGGAGGAAAGCCGGACAGTTCTTTTAGTCCTTTTGAAAGAAAGCTCAAGGGAGGTAAAAGGGAGTCTGTGAAAGAGAGATGCAAGAACTGTTTTAACTGTTAAAAACACACTGAAAGACTATAACAAAGATTTAATGGACCTTTTTATAAACCAGGAGGTGGGCACATCAGTTGAAGAGAGAAGGATCTATATATAATCTAACCAATATCTGAAATGGGCACTCAAAATCCAGGAGATCACCATTCAAGCACACTGGAAATAACAAATATTTCCACTTTATAAACAACATAGGAAAAGACTTCGGCCTGTATTGGCCTTTATATGGCCTACTTATCTACTTGATGGGGAGTATTTAACAGTGAGCAAACCATAAGAATCGTTCCAATAAGTTCTAAATATGCATGCTAAGTTACTAGGACTCCAGTAGTCAACAAAGCCAAAATGAGATGTGGAAAATAGGAATCCAGGAAAATTAAAATATGTGATCCATTAAAAATCATTTATAAGCTCAGTTCCAGGATTTGGCACTTCTGGGAATGTTTTAAAATGTGTATTTTGTTGCACCAAGAGGCCCTAATTAAGATTGTGGCTCTATCCTAAGAGATCATTCTTGCCTCTAGGAGCTTACCACCAAGATAAGAAAATGTGGAAGAAAGGAAATAGTATTGTACCCATTTTATAGAGGGCAAACTGAGGCAGAGAGCAATTAGGGAAACTTGCTAAGTGTCACACATGGAAGTTAGATCTTTGAGCCCTAGTCTCTCCTGTCTAACAGTGCATATAATTAGCAGAAAGACTGCATGGGTATGACCTGTTTAGTAAAGGAAGCTGGGCTGTTATGATTTGAGTCCTTCTGCAATAATTGTTGATGCATAAGTGTCAACAGAGTTTACAGTGCAGATACTTCAAAACTTCTGCCAGTACATTACCTTGACTTATCTCTTTTAATATTCTTTAACAATTTTCCATTCTGTCATGCAGAATGAGCCAAAGTCCATAGGTCTCTGGAGAAAAGTCAGTTTCTTCAGTCAGATGCAATGATCCAATGATCTATTTAAAAAAGGTTCTTTTCCCTGATGGCCATTTTGAAGTTTACTAATGAAGCACTGAAATACATAGTCAGCACCTCATTAGCATGTGGGTGGCTGCGGCACTTCAAAATTGATGCGGCTCGCCGCCGCACGGCTCATCCAGACAGGGCTCGTTTTCAAAAGGACCCTGGCTACTTTGAAGTTCCCTTATTCCTATGAGCAGATGGGAATAAGGGGACTTCAAAGTAGCCAGGGTCCTTTCGAAAAGCAGCCCTGTGTGGGCGAGCTGCAGGCAGTGAGCTGCATCAATTTCGAAGTGCTGCAGCTGCCCACATGCTAATGAGGCGCTGAATATGTATTCAGCGTTTCATTAGTAAACTTCTAAATGGCCATTTGTGCGGCCATTTCGAAGTTGTTGGCTAGTGTAGACATGGCCGCAGTGTTCTGTGCTGTTATTTAACTGTAATTTACCCCTAATATCTACTAAGAGCCTAGTAAGCAGTGGAAGTGTTGTTAATGTGCTAGAAAATATTGACCACCCATCAGCTGGAAAATTGTCTTGTCTGGCACCAGTCAAATTCCAAGGGTGCCAGATGAGAGGGGTTCAATCTGTAATGTTCCCTTTTGGCACAGATAAATCAATGGTTAAGGTTTGAAAACTAGAAAAAAATGTTATCGAAAACCAAATAGACTATAGCTCTTTTTTGTTAAAACTTAGTAAATAATAGTTATAGGGATTAAGAAAAAATACACTTGTTTGAATTCCCATTTAAAAGTACTAAAAATAATTAAACAGAAACATTTAACAAATAGGAAATAAAAATAAATTCATAAAATAACAATGTGCTTTTCAAAGTACAATAATTTAAATAAAGCATGCATGGTTTCCTTTTATTAAAAAAATAACAAACAAAGGATTTGAGTCATGTCAGGTAAATCTGCTAGTCTTAACATCAAACTGCAACAGCTTTATCTTCGGTGCAAAGTAAGTGATTTTAATAGACTAAATTGTGTTCCCATTGCATGTTTTCATTTTAATTGATAGGCAATAATATGTCTGCTTTCCTCCTTTCTCATAACAGGATTGCTAAAGCAGACACAAGTTATGTTCTGTTCTCTTGATTAGCAAATCTGTTGCCTCTGGCATTAATTAATTGCTTTCTTATAAAGTTGAGATGAACTGTTTCGTGTAAATATTCTAACTTAGTTACTTCATGTTCTAGGTGAATTTTGTATGTGTGTTTGTCAAAAGGTGTTAAAGAAATTTGATGTTCTTTGCCTACGGTGTTCCAAATATTTCTGAAGATTTGTGTTTAAGGGATTCTATATCACTTCAGTTATGTTTACCACCTAGCTGGAGCTATTATGTGAATATCAGTTAAGTGAGTCCACTCAGGACAGAGGCTGTAATGAGGGAGGGATGGAAAATTCAGCATCCATGTTTGAAACACATTGGTCTGAAAGTAAACCACCAAAAACTATATTTATGCATCTTGATGACAGTCTTGATTATTTTAAGAGATTCTTTGACTCCATTTACTTCTGAATGATGAGGATAAGACCACTGGAAAGGCAGGTAGATAAGAATACCTTAGCTATGATTGTGGCAAGTACTATTCAAAGATGTAAGAGGAAGGAAAAAGAGTTACATTGTGCTGATGTGAGTTGACTGAGCCTGACTGCGTTGTAGTATGATACTCTATTCACATTTAATACACAGGGCATGAAAAAATATTAGATTAAAATATTCTTTATCTATGTTACACTGTATTTCATTTAATGTTAGTCCTGAAACCCTTACCTTGCCAGGCATCAAACAAATTTAGAATTATGCCAGGAGATCCTGATCAGCAGAGCAGTTCTGTTAAGCCTGTTTTTTAATAAATGATTAGCTATCAAGATCTCTGTTGAAGGATAATGGTTAAAATACCTTTCCCATGTGGCTCTCTTTACCATGGGTTCTGCCACTGTTCTTGTGAGGGAAAGGGATACAAAAGCAGTAAGGTTACTTGCAACCCCCTCTAATATAGGCATAAGTGTCCACTAGCTTTAGTTTCATGACAACCCATGAGTTATTTGTTCTTCTGGGGACGTTTTGAATTTGCCAGTTGTGTCCGACCCACTTTTCTATTGCTCTTTATCCTTTAGATAGGAATCCTAACAAGAAATCTGCAAAGTTCAATGCGAACTCTTTGTATCAAGAAGGACCAGCAACTTGGGGAGGGGGGGATGACCACTTAGGAGAGGGATGACCCCTTCCCACTTCTCTGCTTAGCCTCTTAGTGAGCATTGAGACTGGGAAATACAACTTTACTTCGTGCTGAGGAGCTGCATCCACACTGGATGATGCAGAGTGGATCTACTGACTTACCACATCTTGTAGATGTCCAGAAAATCCCAGCAACTGTTTTGCATTTTCCAGGCTGTAATAACCATACCAGGAATCCCTCCTAGAAGAGTAGTATGACAGCCTTGTTTTCTGTTATCTGTATAAGGCTCACCATGTACCAACCAAAATAGAATCAGTGCCACGAGGTGACCAAATTGATGATTAACACTGTTTTCAAAAGGCAGTTAGCTCTGCTAGAAGACTGGTGTGCAGAGCACACAGCTTATCATCCTGTCTTTTGTTCACTTCTAGTCCCCTGACAGTCTTACTGCTTTAACTTACATTGTAAGCTCTATGGGACAGAGAGCATGGCCATCTTTTTGTTCTCTGTGAAAAGCATCTAGCGCATATGGGATCCTGGTCCTTGCCTAAGTCAAGGGGAGATGAGAATCAGGCTGCAGCCTGCTTCTTGGCTCCCCTAGGCTGGCAAGAGCCAGGAAACTGGCCAGGGCTGTGAATGGAGGGGAGCCATGAGCCAGGCTGCTGCCTGGTTCCCAGCTCCCTGCCACTCCGGGGACTGGGAAACTGCTTCTCTCAGGGGTGGCAAGAGTCAGGCTGCTACCCCTGACAGGAGCACTTTCCCTCTCTTTTCAGGGGCAGCAGTCATGTTAATCTGAGATATACGCAACTTGGTTGTGCTTATCTTGAGGGGTTACTGTAATAGCAAGCAGATTTTGCCATTTTGGAGTGTGGAATAGACAACCCTACAGAGAACAGAATGTTCTGAGTATGAATGGAGAACTCTAGGTTTCAAGTTGAGACAACACGCGGGCACTTGTGCAAACCACGGAGATTTGATGGGAATGCAAGTGACCACAGTTAAGAGTGAAGGCAGCACTGAAACCTTGATCCAAACACACTGAAGCCAGTGTAAATACTCTTATTGGCATTTATAGGCTTTGGATCAGAACTAGATAAGTCTGGAGATTTTACCCAAGGAAGTAGATGGTATTTCTGAAAGTAGCTGAATAACTTCTTAACTTACAGAAAATCAACATCATTAATTTGTAACAGTATATTGTAGGGTTTATGAAATAATACACACTTGCACACATGCCCTGCTCGGTGCTTATAGACTTGTCGGACGGGACCATCATGATTATCTTATCTGAACTCTTGCATATTTCAGGGTCCAGAATACTGGCCATCTGCTTTTCTAATAGACCCATAACCTCTTGCTGAGATACTGAAGTCCTCAAATAATGACTTAAAGCTGTGGTTTTCACCATTGCCTTACAGACTTTAAATTACAGATAATCCACCATTTAATCCCACATGTGGCTAATTTCCTATGCTGCAGAGGAAGGATTGAAAAAAAACCACACAGGGTTTCTGCCCATCTGACCCACAGGAAAATTTCTGAGCCCAAATATGATCAATTAGATCCTGTATATTTCAGCAAGACTGACCAACCAACCAGACACCTGGGAAAATCTCTTAGTAGCAATTTAGAACCCCCACCTCTAGTGTCCCATCATTGGTAATATTTGCAAATAGCAATCACAGATCAGCTAGATGCTTTTGTAGGCAGTTTTGTCATACCAACCTCTCCATAAACATATTAAGTTCAATCTTGAAGCCAGTTAGGTTTTTGCCCCCTTGAAATGCTGTTCCAGAATTTGACTCCTCTGATGGCTAGCTACCTTCATCTAATTTCAAACGTGAATGTGTGACCAGTTTATGTACCTTAGATCTTGTGTCCACATTGTTGCTTAACTTAAGTACTTTCCCTCCCACATATTTATTTCTGTAATGTATTTACAGAGAGCAGTCTTTTGGTCACGGTAAACATGCACAGCTCTTTGAGTCTCCTTCCATAAGGTAAATTTTCCATTCCTCTGAGAACCCTAGCAGACCTTCTCTGCACCTGTTCCAGTTTGAATTTGTCTTTCTTATACAGACCACAACGGGACACGGTATTCCAGATGATGTTTTAAAAGAGTCTTGTTAAAGGGTATTAAATCTTCTTTGTCTCTACTGGTAATACCTTGTCTGATGTATCCTAAGATTTCACAAGCCTTTTTTATGGCCGCATTACATAGTCATCACTTCTCTTGTTTTCTATTTATTTCAAGGACACAGAACCTATTACTATTGGTTTTAAGTTGGTTGCGAGGACCAGCTCTGTTTTGCTTGTGACAGTCCTCCTTTTTTCATTTTCTGACTTCCAAGAGAGAGCAGGTCTTGTTCCCATCATGCATTCTTGTAGCTTTTCTGAACCCTCATAACCATCTCTTTGAGGTGCTTGTTCATACAGCTTGCTCTGAGGCTCTTCCCTCTGAATTTTTCCCTGGGCTTGGGATGCAGGTTTCAGGTAATTTCAAGAATCATTTGGAAAGGGACGTACATAATCCCAAGCCTTCTGCAGATGCAGATCCTTGAGGTCTTCAGACCTGGTCACTTCCCAAACTTAACTTTTCTTTAAAGTTTGGCCTTTGAAATCAAGGCCCCTCAGTGCAGATCTGTTTTTGTTTAGTCTCCCATTCAGTTTAAGCTAAACTACCTTATGATCACTCAAACAAAGGTTGTCTCCTACAACCAGTTCTTCTATAAATTCCTCACTACTCACCAATGGCACATCTATCATAGTATCACCTCTTGTAGGTTTGATTAATTTGGTGAAGAAATCTGTCCACTATTACCAGTAGCATGGCAACAAATTTTGGAGTGGGAATGGCAAGCTCTCCACCCACCTCTGTCCATGCCCCTCACAGCCCCTTAGATCTGGGGCCCGCAGTCAGGGCCCCTCACATAGGGCTGGTGTCAGAACCTCAGGACCAGCAGCTGGGTGGGACCCAGCATGACGGACGGGTGACAGTGCCAGCAGCCAAGTAGGACCCAGGGATGGCAGCTTAGCCCCTTGTGCACAGGGACAGCAGCCAAGCAGGACCCAGGGCTGGAAGTGGATCCCCTAGAGAACAGTGGGCCTTGCAGTTAGGGCAATATTGTCTTTCAAGCCACAATAAAGACCCTGTTGTAAATACAGAAATCATTTAAATAATTATGTGAATCTTTAATTAGTCAAAAACCTCTGCTGAGCTCTTAAAGACAAAGCGAAAATAATAAGGGTAGTTTTTGTGTTTTGCTAGCCCAAAAAACCACCATCGATTTGCAATTTGAATGACCTTAATTTTATATGAAAAAAATAACAAAAGAAGAATGGCATGAAAGTGGTATCTCCAGGAGAGTACACAGAATATGTTCATGAACTATAGTAGGCTGCATCTGAATGCACAGTAGCATCTACCATTGTTGTGGGGAGGCAGGAGGGTTCTCTCCCGTTAAAGCTACTATGTGCAGAAAGAAAGTCCTGTGGGACTGAAGTTAGAGCATACACATCATCCAGTGTGCAGAACAAATGCAGTGCATTCCATAGACATTCAAACTGCTGAGGAGAAAGGCAATATGCAGTTTAGGAAAGAAATGTATCAGCTAATCATTTCCATTTCAAAATGATTCTTGACTCAGCAGGCATAGTATGGCATGTTGCTAAACAGAGCTTTTCTTTTGTTTTCTCCACTTCTTACTAGCTTAAAAAAAGTTTGATGCTAAAATGTGGAAGAAAAGATGCGTTGGTTGCTTTCATTTCCCTTGTTTTCAAGATCTGCTCTAAATATTTTATAGCTGTGCTAGTGCAGACCTATGGGCTACCTCCAGGCTTAGGTTTGCTGGGAAGATTTCTGTGCACTCATACACAAGATAGTTGTTGTAAGAAAAGTAATAAGGCCAAAGGTTTTTGTGGGGAATAGTTTTCTAAGAAGATGATCAATTCGTCTAGCCCTTTGTAATGCAAAAGGCAGAGATCAGCCGCACTATTTTGTAGAAAATATCTGGTTATCTATGAAGTAGCTTAGCTACATGTTGACATAGGTTGTCTTTATTCCTACCACAGACTTTTGTCCACAGTTAAGGAGCTAAGTCAAGTAAACTTTGTTCTGCCATTTGTAAATTCTCTCTCAGCAGACCTATCTCCCTATAGCCTTGCTTACACTAAAAAAACCCAGCTCTTTGAGTGTCCTCTCACGAGGTAAGTTTTCCATTCCTTTGGTCACCCTGGTAACCTTTCTCTGCACCTATTCCATTTTGAACTAATCTTTGTTATACAGACCACAGCTGGACACAATATTCCAGATGAGGTCTCACCAGTGCCTTGTAAAATGATGCTAAACCTTCCCTGTCTCTACTGGAAATACCTTGTCTGATGCATCCTAAGATTGCATTAGCCTTTTTATGGAACATTTCATTGGGTAGTTCATAGTCATCACTTCCTTCCTTCTTTTGTTTTAATTTCATGGATATAGAACCTATGACTATTGATTGAAGTATTACCTGTCTTTCTCATGCGTGGGATAGTCTCAAAGCTGACAGACAGTGCTGTCTTAACCATCTGCTCTGTCAACAGCTCCAGTGAGGGGCTGCACTGAATTATTTAGTATTTTAAGCAAATAAAAAGTTTGAGATGGATTAAGATTCATAAGGACCTCTGGGAGTGTTCAAAATCTGCCAAATATGTCATCTGGCACTCTGAGTTTGCCATCATTTGATCAACTCTCTTCCCTACAGATGACACATGAATGTCTGCAGTAGTGAACATTATCTTGGTCTCTTTCTGAGTAAAGTTAATAAATCAATAAAAATAAGAGGGATTTTTTTTCTCTGGTGCAGCTGCAAACTTGGCCAAAGTCCTCTGATTTGTTACATGTAAAATGCATGCGGAAAAAAATGATTGACTCTGCAAAGAGAGACTTCAATTGACACAGAAAATTCAGCTCCTGGAAAGTAACCCCTTGAAAAGGTTATAAAGTCCTTCTTCACAGAAGAAACTTTTATGGAAACCTTCCCTACATTCTGAGAAATACATCCAGTCCTTCAGCATTACAGGATAATATTTATCAGTGGATGTGCATATATGCACACCTTCTGAGGTTGGGATTTTTTTTCAAGATCCTAAAATGAGCTAAGTTTTCAAGTTCCGATTACTTCAAAACACCAATGACTTTCAATGAGATTTGTGCCCATAATTCACAGAGGTGCTTTTGAAAATCCCATTGTCAATGCATTATATCCTAACAGGCAGTATAGTTTGCAAAAAACTAACCCGAAAACCAAAAGTCAGCACTCATGCTCTTAAAGTGACAATTGGTGGATATGAGAATCCAGTGCTAACATTTAATTAAAGAGGGCAGTGTAAGGCTTTTGACTCTCAAAATGTGGCAAAATCATCATTTTTGTACATGTACAATGCAGTTATTTTTAAAAGTATAACCTTACACTTGCCCCATATTTACTGCTACTTGTTCCCTTTAGGGAGTCCAGTAATTGAGTTTTTCCTGCAATATACACTTTTAATTTTGTGCTAACTCAGAAATAAGTGAATGAGTGACAGAGGAATATGGTTGTGCTTGAAGAATGCAATATTATTAATTTCCCCAAAGCACCTGTCTGCGGTGCTAGGGATGGCTAAATAATTAAGATGGAAAGACAGAGAATGCTCACACCTGTTGTAACTAATTTGCCAAGTAGGCTTCATTTATGAGAAACTGATTTCTTGGGGAAATGAGCACCCATCACAAAAACGGGTTATTTTTCTAGTTTCAAGTCAAATGTTCAGTAAAATATTTTTAATTAGCTCAGTGCACAGCATTTTAGGGGTCCTTGAAATGCAACTGTTCAGAATTTATTCAGAAAGGAAATAAAACTGTTAAGTTTAATAAATATTTTACTTATAAATTATGACTTCCATAGCAGACTTCTCTAAATGATTCCACCCAACAAAACCACATACAAGAAAATATGTAATTTCTCTGAAGCTATTGTTTAGGTTCTATTGCAGCAAATGTTCATGTATAGACAGCTGCATATAAAATATAGTTTATAACACTATGGCTACATCTACATGGGGACGATACATCGAAATAGCTTATTTCAATGTAGCGAAATCGAAATAAGCTATTTCGATGTGTAGTGTCCACACATCCTCCAGGGCTGGTGATGTCGACATTCAACGTTGACGTAGGAAAGTGCTACATTGAAATAGGCCCTGCAGGGGAACATCTACACACAAAAGCAGCCCTGATCAGAATAAGGGGGCTAGGAAAGCCTGTGGACAGGGTCACAGGGCAGACTAGCCCTTCTGGGACAACAGCAAGCCGCTCCCTTAAAGGGCCCCTCCCAGACACACTCGGCCTGCACAGCACGACATCCACAGAGCCAACAACCAGTTGCAGACCCCATGCATGCAGCATGGACCCCCAGCTGCAGCAGCAGCAGCAGCAGCAGCAGCCAGAAGCCCTGGGCTAAGGGCTGCTGCATGCAGCAACCATGGAGCCCTGCAGGGGCTGGACAGAGAGTCTCTCAACCCCTCAGCTGATGGCTGCCATGGAGGACCCCGCTATTTCAATTTAGCGGGACGCAGATTGTCTACACACGCCCTACTTTGACGTTGCATGTCGAAGTAGGGTGCTATTCCCATTTTCTGATGGGGATAGCAATTTCAACGTCTCACTGCCTTACGTCGATTTCAACTTTGAAATAGCACACAGTGCGTGTAGACCCGCCACACGCTATTTCGAAGCTAGGGCTGGCTATTTCGAAATAGCGGGCTAGTGTAGACGTACCCTATAAATACCTTTTAATTATCTTGACGTTCCGATGCACTTGACACTGTGTTTATGTATACAGATCTGCTATAGTTAAAATCATGTTGTCCATCATTTCATCTTCCTCCCACCAACTTCCTGGAATGCAACAGCTATTTAACAGCCATCAGTAATACAACACTAAAGTTTAGGAAGACAGTAAGGAACTGATGCATCATGGGAGCTTCAACACTCTGAGTGCCTCATAGAAGAAATAGCTCAACAAGAGAGCCTGTCCTATGGGGGACAGCAAAGGCATCCCATTTCAAAACTACAATTCCCATAAGACAAGGAGTCACAATGGAAAACTGCAGCTTAACATGTAAATGACTCAAAATGAAGTGATTTGGGTCATTGCAACAAACTGAAACCAAAACATTTGAATGTGATGAGTATCTGCATGTTTTGGTCAAAAGTATCAAAATGAAACATTCTGCAATGTCCATTTATTTTGATTTTCCATTTTGTGGAGATTTTCAACATTTAAACTTTTGCTCATTGATTTGGGACAAATATTGACATGCTGGAATTGTCTTCTTCTGCCCATATTTGCACTGTTTCAGTTTTGGATCTATACGCAATATATTCTCAACCTCCCTCATGCTGGGTGTATAATTCCAGAATGCCCTGGCCTGCACAATGAGCAATCTCTAATGGCATCAGTCAGCTTCCCATACCCACTGCTAGTAGCAATAATCTTAATTTTAAATGAATATTGAGGACCCACTGAAAGGAGATGAAAAAAGAAGTAAAGTTCTGAAGCTCAACAGTATCATGAGTTTTCCACATTCTCTGGATGCCTCTTAGTTTAGAGAGAAAAGCCACAGACTGGGAGCAGGAGTGAAAGCTGTTGATGCCAAGAATCTCAGAGGCATGTCCTGAGACTAAATTATTTAATGGTATAATTTTGTCCTTGCCATGAGCATCCAGGTTGAGGCAGCATGTTATGGATCTGATTTTTTTTCTCTGCCTTGTTCTTGTGCAGTCATTCACATCAGTGCAAAAAGTATGTAAAATGCAATCTAATAAAAATGAGGGACATTCTACACCTGCTTAGAAGACATGAAAATATGAATAAAATACAGGGCAGGGGAGAATCAGGCTCTTGGTACTGGTGCATATTTCAATTGCATGCTTAGTGAACTAGAATAAGCAATGTGTGCCCAGCTGGAGGTGACATTTTCTGCTTATGCAAAGATGAGGGTGGAAAGTTAAGTCAATGGGAAAAGCAATGGGCAATAATAGTCATCATGATTTGGACGAACTAGGAGCATCCCAATGAATGGTTTATGCAATTCAATGCAGAGGAAATTAAGGTAATGAGGCTAGGGCAAAACACATGAAAATGGAATGTGTTCTTTATGACTGCAATATGCAACAAAACACTGAGCAGAAGGATTGGAAAGTTATGGTGGGTAACACTCTACAACCTCCAGCACAGAATGTAACAACAGTAAAATAAAGATCTCATCTACATAATTATGGGTATTGAGAGAAAGTCACAGGGAAGAATTTTGGCATTTGTGGAGGGTGCATTTGGATACACAGCATGATTCTGGTCTTCCAAAATAAATGAATAACAAGAAGGTGCAGGTTTGTGTTACAAAAAAAACTGATCTGAGATTCCATGGGCCTTTTCATTCAAAAAGTGAGACTGATCAGGCCTGAATCATTCTATATCACACTGATTTCATACTAGTATGAGCAAACTGTTTTCAGAAGAGTTAGAGTCCAACTAATGTAGAGAAAAACACCCAGGCTATGTCTGCACTAGAAGTATCTGTCTACAGAAGTTACTGTTGGGAGTGATATTCCGACAAAAGTTCTGTGAACAGATAGTGTCTAAATGTAAAAGAGGATGGACAAAATGCCACCCCCCCTTATTAAGGGTCTTGTGCAACTTTCACAATGACAGTGAATTAAAAAGCATGGCAATTTTAATTATTCACAAGAACAAGGTTCCTCAGATCTTTTACTTCAGTTTGAATCTTACAATTTAAGAAATCATTTTCTAAAATTGCTTTTTGTACAGGAAAAAATGACAATGATTAGTCCAGCTATACTCTAGCCTCATGCTGTGTGAACCACTTAGTGGGTCAAATTACAATTAATAACTCAATTTTATTCTCATTTAATAGCTTAACACTCAGCATAATAGTTCTGATAACCTTTAGAATTTACACAACGAATTTTGCTGTCTCAATTGTTGTTGTGGTTAATAATTTTTTAAGTCCTACTGACTAGTTCTGTTTCTTTCTTCTGTTTTCCACAGTTGGAAATTTTTAGCTCCCTGTCCACACAACTTAATTTCACAGTTTGAGATTAACAATTGCTTGAAAAAAAGTTGAAATTCATGAGGATAGTGGGAGTGTTGGGTGAATCAATATATTATACTTGCAAAAAAAAATTTTTTTTGTCCTTAGCTGAATAATGTGGCTCTAAAGTTTCTCACTTCAGAGTGCCATCCTCCACATCAAATGGCAAGACTTTCTTACAAATGAGGAGCTTAGGAACAGAGCAGGACAGGGGCCACTTGATGTTCAAATGCAGAGAAGGAAGTGGGGATGGCTCGGCCACCTTCTCAGAAAACCATCAACTAGCATAATCCGTCAAGCTTTCAACTGGAACCTTTGAGGAATACACAAAAGAGAAAGACCTCAGACAACATGGAGAAGGTGTACTGAGTTTGAAGGACAGCAACTGAGGTACTCCTGGAGTCAGCTTGAAGTTTTGTTGTGAGACAGAGTGAAGTGGAGGAGATCTGTAGATGACCTATGCTCTACTCAGAGTACGAGAGTGTAAGTCAAATCAGATAAAGCTCCACTCAAGCCCACAGACTCTACAAATCTTTTTGTTTTAATGGATTAATTGTAGAGTTACACCATTGTAAATAACAGCAAATTGGTATTAGTCTGTAAATGTCTTTGGGCACTAATTGCATCATCATATGCCATATGTTTGTAAATTGCCAAGCAAACTGTTGGAGCTTCTCAGGTAACAGTTTCTAAAAAGAGGAATACATGTACAAGGAGCTAATTCTATTATGTAAAATAAGACCTGACATATTTGTGATACAGGATTGTCTGCATTGATTGATAGGTAAAGACGGGTACAACTGGCATTGTGGACAAAAAGGGTGAGAAGAGAAATTCAGCATCTCAAGTTCGTCCCTAATTTGGAAAATATCTGAGCTTTGTCTGCTCAAAAGTGTCATTTCAGTCTCAAAATATGAAGAGCTAAAAAGGTGAGAGAATATTTATCAAAGTGAACATTTTTTCAATTTAAAAAGAAAATTCTGAATTATATTCAACCCCTATGTCACTGTGCTATCCTGCGTCACTTTAATTTTGTATTTGCTACTTGACTTCCATTTCTCTTTATAAAATTATGGATTTCACCCCAACTAATTGCATGCAAATGTGGTTCTGGAGACATGAAGAGTGATGTAATCACATAATAGTCATTGCTATGCACAACTAAAATAATCTTACTGGGAATTTAGATCTAGAGGTGTTGCTTTCGGGTCCTGGGGCTAAAGCTGAATGGAAAACGAGCCATTTCTGAAGTGTCCCCGAAATCACTGGATATTTCATTCCTTCTTCCATACAAGTGTATACAAACTCCAGAACAATAACAAGGGGCTAGTCCTAAATTATTGTTGTTCTCTTCTTATTATTAATGTAGAACTTTTTTATTTTCCAAGCATATATTCTATTCCCTTCTAACCTCTGATTTTGATGGCTTTGAATTAGATAATTCAAGATTCATGAGCATTTTGCTAAATGGACATCAATGCTTCTTTTACCTTAATCAGTTTCACTCCAGGATACTGGATCACCGGCTTGATTAAAGTAATGATGACTTCTTTTCGCATTTGCACTTAATTGTGGAAAAAGGGCATGGGGTGGGAGCTAAGTTTATCATTGGAAGGAGGGGGGAATAGTAATCAGTGCCAGTATTATGCTGAGATCTGACGTGCTGCATATTTGATTTCCTGACTGCAACTGGCTGATTTTTTTTAAAGTCTGATTATATGAAACCTGTGTAAGACTCAATCTCTTTGCAACCATTCATAAGGAATAGAAGATGAACTTTAGGCGTGGGTGAGCAAACCAGCTAGCTCTTTCCTTAGGATGGTAAAACAAACAGGTCTAATATGAGAATAACAATGCTAACGTAAAGCCAATGGATCTCAGTCATTAGCAGATGGGATTGAACCTGGGATCTGAGAGCTAAAGCTATGAGACACTGTCACCTGAGGTAACATCCATCTGCCTCTTAGCTGAGGCTATAGAGAAGATTTCACTCTCCTGTCTTAGAGATTTTTGGTTAACACTAGAAGGACTTGATTGAAATTCTGTCGTTCAGATAAAGCTGTATCAAACTCCTGTTACAGAGTAGGAGAATGATGTGAGAAAACCATCTCAGATGTGAAAAAGCAATAGAAAATGGGTTTATTATGCCATGGAATTTTTTTCTCAAAAAAAATCAAAGACTGGAAACATTTGGCTGAAAACTGAAAGTTTCCATTCTGAAATGCTACTATAGTGCCTCATGGGAGTTATGACTATGCTTCTGTTCTCATTTATTGGCTGGCCTTCCTAATCTTCCTACATGTACTACAATTTTTATCATACTGCACAGTATATCCTTTAATTAATCCATTGTGGTGCATAATGGGTGTTGCTGGGCATGGTGCATCTTGGAAGATAAAAGAGAGCAGGACACAACCCAAAGAAGAGAATGGGGGGCTGGAAATACCCAATTTAAATCTTCCATGAGTCACCACATCTGTGTTTCCAAATCAAAACTTTATGGTTTTATGGTGTTCAGTTCTTCAACAAGTCATATTTTCTGTGGAAAGAACAAACTTTATATCACAAAACTTGATTGTTGAAAACCCAAGTTTAGATGGAACATTTTGACCAACCCTAATAGAACCCTATTTCATTAAGTGCTATATGGATTTACATTAATAAATAATAGTGGTAGTTATGAAAAGCAGAAATTTAAGTGAAGGCAGGTGTTTAAAACACTTGATAGTGTGATCGAGTTTTATGTTTTCCCATAAACTTTTATACATGAACTAATGAAGGCATATGCTCAGTCAAATAACAGAATTTATGGAATTAGTTCAGCATAGTACTACTGACAGGAATCTGTTTACTGGTGCAAGGCAGCTCAGATTAAAAATGTATACCTACATCAATTAGTCTAGCTGTCTTTCAGTTACCATGACAGCTTCTCAGATGAGAGACAGAAACACAAATTAGTGAGTTTATAAAATATAAAGTAAAGATTACTATGTTTTCAATGTTTATTTGGAAAAAAATAAGAGTTTAGTACACTAGGATTAGGGTTGCAGATTGCTTGAGAATCCACATACTAATGGAAGAGCTGTAGAATTTTCTGAAAAAATATTTTTTCACTATGAAATGTTGATTTGTCAAAACTATAATTGTTTCTCAGAGTAGAAATATTGTTATCAATCTCTTAATTAGAAAAGCTTCTGAAAATGACTAAATGTCCCATTTAAATATTTTCAAAATGAAAACTTCAGATTCAAAAGGATTGTTGGCTCAACATTTTAGTTAATTTATACATATTTTAAAGGTCAACATTGAAACAAACCATTTAAAATTACCCAGTCTTCAATTTTTTTGTCCTATCAATTTTGCGAGGGTAGGTTTTATTAAAGATTTCAAATATTCATTCCAGTTCAGTATGGGAAAAACCTCAGAATCCGAAAAAATCACAGAATGGGAAAAATTTTTAAACTGGCTCTAATGATGAATTTCAAGAAGACTTGGATGCAAGTTTGAATCGATAAAATCACATTTTGGGTGGTGTATTTGCCAAAAAAACAAAAGCAAGCACTTTGGCACTGATTACTCAAGAATTTTAAATCAAAAAGACATTTTAGTAATTAAGTGATAAGTTAACTTTTACTATCACTGTCAACTAGCACAGCCAGTGCTGTAGCATCTGATTGATATAAAGTTTGATTGGCAAATTGAAATGGTATAAACCAGTGTGTATGATACTATATTTCTCCTAATGTTCTTGAATGGCAGTTTTAATTAGATATATTTTCTCTGGATGTAAGATTTTACTGGATTCTAACTCCATTGAAGTAATTGAAGAAAAATCTTCATTAGAATACATCATTTTATTTAAAAACTCTAGAATGTGGGCTAAATTTTCTAGCAGAGCAACACTGTGGTATATGAGTTATGTTGTGGTAATCCGCATATGAGTCTGTTTCATTTCCTAATAAAGGGGGCTTTGTTCTTCATATCAAACAGTGACAAGTCATAGGGAGGTCCTCACTTCAGTCCTCAATGTGTTGGCCATGATGGCACTCACCACAGCGACAGATGAAACAGAAATGCAGAGGCTAGTATGCGCAGTGTTCCTATTTTTTTTTAAAAAAAATACAGGGCCAAAATATAATGGGCATAAACTGACGTATCTCCAATGTACAAATTATCAATTGACACATGTAAGGACCTGACCAAACACTATGTATCTTATGTAGATTATGAAGACATCAGATAACTTTGCCCTATGTGTTTATTAGTCAAGGAGAAATCAGCACAGCAAGTTTATACATTATCAGTCTCTGGGAAACAGTCCTGAAACAGTTCAGTCTGTCCTAAAACGTGATCTTAATTTGACTTATATTTATAGTCTACTTATGTATGACAAATAGACATTATCTAGTTTCATTTTTTTTCAGGGTACCAAGTTATCTGCATTAATCATGTGCAATAACATTCTAGATGTTAGAAAACCACACTGTAAGTAGTATTAGACTGTACAGACATGAACTGTTTTGTACTTCTGGTACTCAATTCATGATTTATATACAGCATTCCTTAACAGAACATTGATCTCGTGACACAGTACCAAGAACAAAATTTAGCCTAAATACAAACCATCATGAAGTATATATGATGTTGAATATTTTATTTGAATGATCAAAGCAGCAGGGGCCTGTAAACAAGAGTAGAGAGTAGAAGCTGTAGTAGACAAAAGCAAGTTTCAGATGCTTTCCCCTGCTGAAACCTTGATATGGCATTCTTGGCTACACTTGGTCTGAATGAAAAACTTCTTTTCACAATGTTCCTTTTCTCCATTCTCTTCTGCCAGGTCTCTCTAGCAGAATTCATTGGAAAATGGGGTGTAGCGGAGGCAGTGTTCTCTCTAACTTTTCCTTTCCCTGTGTGGAATTAATTGTACATGTTACCCATTATGTCCATATTGGTGCACATAACAAAATTTGTGGCAGGCTGGGGCTGAAGAATTTGCAGTGTGGGAGGAGGCTCAGGTCTGGGCCCTGAAGGTTAATAATAGTAGTAATAGATGAAGATACACCTATCTCACAGAGCTGGAAAGGGTCTTCAGAGGTCATTGAGTCCAATCCTCTGTCCTCACAGCAGGGCTGATCACAACCCCTGACAGATTTTTCTTTTTAATCTATTTGCCCCACATCCCTAAGTACCTCCCTTGAGGACTGAGCACACAAATCTGAGTTTAGCAGGCCAGTGCTCAAACCACTGAGCTGTCCCCTCCTCCCCCACAGAAAGAAGTGCTCCAGTCGAGGTTGGTGTGCGAGGGTTGATGGCTCCATCTAAGACTTTGGCTGGAGATTAACCCGGGGCCATGGCGGGGAGAGAGGACTCCCCCATAGCTCTTTCACCCCATAACAGCACTTAGCCTTGGGCAGAAGCTGCGGTAGGGCCTGAGTCAGGGATGGGGTGCCTGTTTCCCAGCCATGACAAGTCCAGAGCTGTGCTGGATCACAGCTGCGGGAGGGGTGTCCAGCATCTGATGAAGTGAGTCTGTACTCAGGAAGGCTCATGCTCAAAACTTTTCTGTTAGTCTATAAGGTGCCACAGGACCCTTCGTTGCTGTTACAGATCCAGACTAACACAGCTACCCCTCTGATACTTCTCCCCTAACTGTGACGGATATAGACTAGGTTGGAGCAAGGGAAAGGATGCCTGTCCCTCAGCCACACCAGGTATGACGATGGGCTGGGAGGATGAAGGCGTGCCTGCTCCCTAGCCACAGCTGGTCCGGGGCTTGGGGAAAAGCATCTCTACCTGCCATAGCCCCAAATGTCTGTGTGGCAATCAATAGGCATCTGCTCAAAGAGAACTGAGGTTGTGGGGACAATGAAAAAAAATTGATTTTTTTCCCACCAAAGTAAAAAAAGGGATCACAAATGCTGACAAACCGCCTTGTGGGAGTTGTAGTATGGATGCTTCTTGTTCCAATTACCCTGTGTATGCTAAGGTCTCTGATCAGACTATATATACACTCATCCCTGGCTGTAGGAGCACAACTGGTTCTTAACTGCTTGTAGGTGAAAACTTATAAGAGGGACACTAAATTCTTATTAAAATACACGTAAAAGTCTCTGATTGGTTCTAAGCTCTCTGAGTGGCAGCAGGTGGCACTGCTTTTGAAAGGTAAGTGAATCTGGGGTTGGGAGGGGGTTAAAGGCTGGGGGCAGTTTGAGGTCATTGTCAGGGATTTTTATCCCTAGGGCATTATCGTCCCCGTGGGCCAGGGGAAACAAGCCTTTGGCCATTAAACATCAATGCAGGTACAGGTAGAATCTAAAGATACATAGGCTGCCATTTAGCAGCCCCCTGTAATGGTCACTCTGTGTCAGTTGGTTTCTCCGGTAACCTGAACTCATAAATAATTCATGATCATGGATTTGAAATCCAGGCTCCTGATTGGGCGCAGGTGGACAGTTTCTGGAAACTTCCCCAGTCCAGAGGACCTGTTTGAGAACAGGTGCTCAGAACTTTCATATGATAATTACCTCATGAATCATGTATGAACTCTGTCTATATAAGTCAGGCTGGTCCTGGCATTCAGGGCCCTTGGGTACTGCGGGCAAGGATTCGGCAGACCCTACACGGGAGAGCATGGCCAATAGGCGTCTGCTGATCCCGAGGCCAGGCGCAGAGCTGAGGAAGAGCTGAAACCACAGCGGCGTCTGCCCTTTAGGGGGCACCACCTAGAGCTGAAATCACTGCAGCACCTGCCTCTGTGGCTGAAGCTGAGCTGAATGACTGGAGCTGCAGCTCGCCTTAGGGGCAGCTGAGCTCTGAAGCGATGCCATCGTTCCAGCGCCTCCCCGAGCCCCAGCACCGCGCTTGCATCTAGGAGCAGCAAGTGGGCCTTCAGGCGTACTCACTGGGTGGCGAACTGGCCCGTGGCTTCTGCCACGGGTACTGCGTACCCGGTGAGGAAACCGGAGGCCCACCAACGTCATCTCATCGACGCCGCTCCTCCGGCCATAACATCGCCTGGCAGTGCCTACCCGGACCATCTCATCTGCGGTAACACCACCTCCACCATTCTAACTAACCTATCTGACCACTGACCACTTCATTACTAGATATTGTAAACACCAGACTTGACTATTTACTTGAATATGACTACTGGACTTGATCACTTACCTTAAACGATTACTGGACTTGACTACTCACTTTAAATAAACATTACTGGACTTATCACCTTTTATTTAACCTTTACATAGGCCGGGCCTAAAGGCCCAGGCCAGGTTTCCCCATATAATGTAAATATTAATGTTTATATTGAGTAAGTTTAATTATTAGATAATATTATTTGTATTAATAGTATTGTTAATAAATAAGTAGCATAGACAATTAGTATATAAACAATTAATTAGCATAAGATCATTGATCACCCATCCTATCCTTTTATTGCTGAGATTCCCAAGCTATCACCGTACCGGCTGGGAGTAGTGCCCCCACCTGGACTCTCTTCGGAGACTTAAAGTAGGCTGGTGACCACCGGGAGCTCCGGGCACCAGCCAGTTGGGGTCGGGGTATTTCCCCGGCCCCCAGTCAGGTGGGAAGTAGCGCCCCCGCCTGTACCCTTAAGGTAGCTTGGGAATCGAAACACCTAATCCCATTTGCCTTAATCGATGTATATTTGTATATATGTGTAAAGTCTAGTATAATATAGCATAATACAATATAGATAGATATATAGGCGATATTGATAGATAGCTGTTTATTTAATAAAGGTAGTACTTTATTTCACCATTGTTCCTTTGCCTTGGACTTTTGTTCTCCCCATCTCTGCTAGCACCTTCCCCCCGGCTGCTATTTGGGCGGGGTCATGTGTATCTTCCTGGGGCGGTGCTCTCACTTAACATCGCACGTGGGGTCGCGGCTGGGTTTGGCCGGGTCCTCGGACCCCTTTGGTAGGATAGGGTCTCGCCTTCTGGTCGGCTACCCAGGGCCGGTCGGGAGCTGCCCAGAGTGGGTGAAGAGGCGCCTAATTCCGACAGTCATGAGCGGGAGGAAGGGTTAAAACCTGCAGGTGGCTCAGGTGGAGGATGTGGTGGCAGCTTGTTCCTCCTGGCTGCATCAGAGGTACCTGGGGGGATGTGGGGGGGCCAAGGGGGGCTTGGAACAGGAAGGGGTGGGTGTTGGAAGCAGGCTGGAGGTGTTGTGTGGGGAGCTGAGGACTGGGGGAATGTTGGGACTGGGCGGGGCAGGGGGAGTACATGGGGAGTTGCCACAGGGGGAGTGTTCAGAGTGGGCCCTGCAGGGCTGTGGGTCTCCCCGTGCCCCGGCCAGGGACCCAGGGGCTGGCTCATATAAATGGGGGAAATTCACTTACGCAGTGAACAACAGTAAGTATATGTGTCCCTCATAATTAAAGTACTTGTCAAATGAGAGATGAATGTACTGTAATTCACTCTGGTGTACCCCTGACACAGGGGAGGCAGTGTCTTGTGGGTCTCCCTTGCAAAAGTGCTTCATAGGGAATATAGCCTTATCGATAAAGGAAAACGGAGACCAGAGGCGACTAACCAAGGCCATGTCAGTTTATCCATCTCTGACCATTTTTTAAAAAAGATTGGCTTGAGTTATCCCCCCTCCCCCCCTTCCCAAAAAACCCATGTGCCATGGGAAGTATTTTGGGGGAAGTTTTATGGCCCTTATTGTACGGGAGTAAGACTAGAACAGGGGTGAGCAACAATGGCAGCAGTTCACCAGGGTTAGTCCCTGGTTGACTGCCAGTACTATATTTACCTGCACCTCAGCAGGTATGGGCTATTGCAGCTCCCATTGGACAAGGATCGCTGTTACTGGCCAATGGGAACTTCAGGAAGTGCCACAGACCAGGATACTATTTCCTACAGCTCCCACTCACCAGGAACTATCATGTGAAATACAGTCATGGTGACCTACCAAAGGCTAACCCTGGGGAACCAGATCCAGCCCACCTTCTGGCTTTAGAATCCATAGACCACAACTCCCCTCAGTCACCATTTCATCATATTTCACTCAAGATATTTCCGGTGTTTGGACTAAATATTTCGTCTTTTGGCAATTTAAGTTTTTAATGAAAAAAAACTAAAATCTCCATGGAAAGTAAACACTTTTTTGTGGTTGTTTACTATTGCAAAGGAGGATAGTAGAAAGCAATTTGCCCTCCCAAAAGTTTTTAAAAGAAAATGTTCAGCTCACACTTCTGCCTTTGTAATTGTTCAACAGGGTATGTTTATGCTGTAGCTGGAATTGTCATACAAAGATGCACATAATTTTGTTTGGGTTGAAAATAGGCAGTGTATGAAATAGCCATCTGCTACAATCCAACTTGTGACCTAAGGGAAGTACAACGAGAAAACTCCCTCCTGCTGTAGTATAGACGTACCCACAGATGTTTGTTTCACTAGCCCTCTGTAACCCAGAAGTTAATTATGAGTACTCTGGTAAAACCCTGTTCTCTGTAAAGGGGTGACTTTTCCTTCAAATTACTAAAATTTTAGTATTTCACCTACTATACCAACTACCAGATAATTACAATCTTCTGTCTCATGAACCTGAAAGAGCAACACAACCAAATAATAGGAAAGAGATTATTCACTGAATGAGTCCATGTACATATCACACAGCTCTGACACACCACGGTAATGTTAACTTAGATTTAATTAACACATACCAATGCTTGCATCTCTCAGGAAACCTTGGAGACTATTATTGGAAGTCTAAAAATAGCCGCAGGTTCAGAACACCATTATTGTGAAGAATTACATTGATTTAACCTGTGAAGCACCAAAAAATGTCATTGTAAAATAAGTATAAGAATTAAATGTTCTCTTTCCAAACATAATTATAGATATATATAAACGAAGCAACCAGTTGTGAAGATAACACCTAAAATATCACTATACAAATATATTTAACGTGGGGTAGTTATCGTACTTAAAATGAATTGACTTGAGAAGTACTTACTGAAAAGAAAATAGGCTTCACAAATTGTTCAAGGAGAGCTGAATGTTCTTATTATGCATCCTTAATAAATACATAAATAAAGGTGCTCTCACTGTTTACCTGAGAGCCTGATTCTGTAAATATTGGGGCAGATCTTTTAACTCACCAAAGCACTGCTAAGCATAGCTGAGGTGGGTGGTTCATCAGGAGCTTTAAGCCATTTTCTCACCCCATCAGTTCCAGATCCCAGAACCACTGTCAAAACAAAAAGCAGTCAAATAGCACTTTAAAGACTAGAAAATAGTTTATTAGGTGAGCTTTCGTGGGACAGACCCACTTCTTCAGACCATAGCCAGACCAGAACAGACTCAATATTTAAGACACAGAGAACCAAAAACAGTAAGCAAGGAGGACAAATCAGAAAAAGATAATCAAGGTGAGCAAATCAGAGAGTGGAGGGGTGGGGGGGAAGATCAAGAATGAGATTGAGTCAAGTATGCAGAAGAGCCCCTATAGTGACTCAGAAAATTCCCATCATGACCTCAAGGTATGTGTGTTACTGAAAAGAAATTATCGCTCTGTTTTAGAAAGAGAAGTGGATGAACTGACATTTATATTCAAATTCGGAACATTAACACATGGTTTAAATTGTGATGGGAACTTTTCTGATTTGTCCTCCTTGCTTACTGTTTTTGGTTCTCTGTGTCTTAAATATTGAGTCTGTTCTGGTCTGGCTATGGTCTGAAGAAGTGGGTCTGTCCCACGAAAGCTCACCTAATAAACTATTTTGCTAGTCTTTAAAGTGCTACTTGACTGCTTTTTGTTTTGATAGTGTATAGACTAGCACGGCTTACTCTCTGTTACTATCCAGAACCACTGTGTGCCAGTTCTTGCCCTTGCTTTGAAACAAAGGAGTCTCAGGTCTAGTACATGTTGCACCAGGTGCCCACAAGGGTCATACCAACAACCAGAGATTGCCAAAGAATAAGGGTGACTCAGACACATTCATCAATGGGGGTAAGTATAGGAAGTGAAGCAGGAACTGCCAGCAGCCTTGGGACACCAGGATGGATCCCCTAGGCATAGAGAAAGCTGCCCTAGCCTTGAAACCTATTATAAGTTAGTTTGCTGTCCCAAAGCCATGCAAAACAGCCTTAATGGGGCTGCTCAGCCAACTGAAAATCTTCAGCATGTGTCCTCTCAGCAGCACGCGTTGCATCCTTTGCAGGATCCATTCATGAGAGAAGTTGCCATTTTTCAACCCAGATTTTGTAAATCTCTTCAGTGCTCATGAAGCAAACAATAATAGGAGGTAAAATGAGAATGTATAAGCTGGAGATTAGTGAATGGGAGTAAGAAGCTGTAGTGAACTACTCCATGTGACATGAGTGAGACTGTTCTTTGTACAAACTGGAAATGGTTCAGGGGAGCCACAGAATGGGTCAAGGTCTGGAAAAGCTGTCTTACAGTGAGAGACTAATGAAGCTCAGTCTATTTAGTTTAAGAGGTGACTTGGTAACAGTCCAGAAGTATCTTCCAGCAGATGAAGATTCTATTCTAGCAAATGATGGTATAATAAGATCCAGTGGATGAAAGATGCAGATTGAAAGATTAAATTCAGACTAGAAATGAGGTATATGTTTTAGTGAGGTAAATTAAGCACTGCAACATCTTACCTAGGCAAGTGGTTGAGTCTCTGTCATGTGAAGTTATTAAATGAAGATTGGATGCATTTCTATAAGTTGCACGTTAGCTTAGCCAGAAGTTGTGGGCTTGAGGCAAGAACCACGTGATGAATTTCTGTGGTTTTGAAGTCAGGCTAGTGTATTGTAATGGCCCTTCTGTTTTTTAAATCCATGGTATCCCTTTGTCAATGCAAAGGGTATATTGTTTAGTACCAGCGCAATCTGCCTCATGCTGGACAGAGCTCTCCTGAGAAAATCAGCCGGGGGTCCACAGAGTGCCTGGATCAATTATAGTGTTTGTGTTGTGGCAGTTATCCACTAAGATCACTAAGCCCTCTCACAAAGGTCACCACCACTCCAGATACATCTACACTGCACACTGGCAGCCAATCATCTGGGGTTTGATTTAGCACAACTAGTGGGAACATGCTAAGTCGAACTATCGTGGTGCTGCCATCAGCCCTGTAGTCCTGGCAGTTGCGAGCAGTAAGGGAAGTCACTGGGAGCATTTCTCCTGTTGACCTCCCACTACGTGGACAGCAGCAAAAATCAATTATAGATAAGTCTCCTCCAGCTATGTAATTCTTGTAGCTGGATTTCCATATCTATTGCATATCTATTTTACATCTTTAGTGTAAACCTGGCCTCAGACGTAAGAGTTATCAAGTGCTGTAACCTAGGGCTGATAATATGGACTTAAAACAGTGTAGGGGAGAAGGAAGGAATACGAAAGGAACACACATAGATGTACCGAGCCAAATTCTGCTTTCTCTGTAAATCCAGACTCCTTTGACTTGAGTGACATTATTTGGATTTTTGTCAACATACGGAAGCAGAATTCACAGAAAACAGGTCGTTACCCATTTTGGAATAAAAAGAGCTCCTGTTGTCTTAGATGAGCATGGTCATTATGGGACTTACCAGCCAACATAACCTGTATGAGGACGGTAAAGTTACAAAACAAAACAAAACAGAAAAACTTCATAAAGATTTTGAAATTCCCTAGGACCTTCTGACTTGCTGGTGCTTTGATTTGTTAAAGAAAACTATGCACTGTTTGAGTGGAAAGTTTACAAATCTAACTTGTAAAACTGCCCAGTGTTGCTCTGAAGCAAGGTTGAAGTCAAGCCACCGGGCAAGAGATTTGGACACATGCACCAGCCTTTCAAGTTGCAAAACTTTAGTTGTCTAGTGCTGCCTTTTGCTTTGTGTGTTTGACATCAATAGTGTGTAAGGAAACAATGACACACCAGTTTTTAAATGTGTCCAAGACTGCACCAGGAGCCAACTGACGGGCAGATAGCTCACATGCTAATTTCTAGTTCATAAAGGAATGATTTCAGTCTGAAGGTAACGCGTGTGTGTGTGTGAGAGAGACAGATCATTGATAATAGCACAACTAAAGTCTCCAGTTTAACATTGGAAATCTGTTAGTCTTTCAGGTGCCACAGGACTCCTTGTTATTTTTGACGATACACACTAACTTGACTGCCCCTCTGAAACTTGTACTAAGTACTGTAAAAGCACTTCAAACTGCTGCTTTTCCAAAAAGCATCTAAAAGACTCAGAGGAAAAGTGTGCATGAGGTATGGGGAGGGAATAGGAAGGAAGCTGAAGGAGAATGGACACTGAGGGTCATCAGTTTACAGCGTAAACCCAGTAATCATAAAAAATTGATAATTTTATCAGTTTGACTTCATCATATGCAAACTCCAAAAATTGAAGTACTTAATCATTTTCTCTATTGACTCCGCTCAGGCTACCAGATAAAATATAGCATACCTGATGGATTCCGCCCCCCATGTTTACTTTTAAAATGCATGCTTGTGTGCAAACAATAGACGCAAGATTTTCACCACTGTCTTAGAATGGCCCTGGAACACTAGCTGGGGGCAATACAAAGCAATGCATGAAGGTGAAATACAGGACTGAGGCATTGGTGGTCATGTAAAACTCTTTTTACTAGAGGTATCCATGATGATATTGATGGATTGTAACTCAGATAATTGAAACTGTGCAAACCTTTCATTAAAAAAATAAAGTCATGTGGTACTCAGCTCATCTGGGGTTCCCAATGTTTGGTTCACGTACCACATTCTAAATGTTGAAAAGAGATGTTTTTCTGTATCCTGATTAAAGATGGAGTCTTCCTGTAACCTGAGGAGTCAGTACATCAGGTCCGCTCACCAAAATCTATGCAAATCCACATTGACAATGTTCTCACAGCACCAGTAATTGCATTCTGCCCTTCTAAATTGCACTTCTATTTTTACTGAGTATGATATCATCTTTGTTTCCAGCCCTACAAGGCTTTGTAATTGCCATTTTACAACCCAGAGGTGATTCTGTGTAAGTCTCTATTATTGTTTATTAAACTACTATTGAATAATTTAGTTCAACTGGATCTACTAGAGCAAATGTCAACATTATACAGCATATTTTTCTGCAATTTTTTTCAGCTGTGGCTATACTGCAAACCTTGGGGCTCTAATGTGGTATTTCTAATAAATATTCCTGGAAGCAAGTCATAAAAGATTGCTGTGTAGTTCCTTGCACCGCCTGTTACTACCAAGTTAATAAAAACAGATGTCATGCTAACAATGAGCCAGCTAAACATGAGATGTTGTAGCTCATTATTCTTTGGAAGTCTTCTGTCATACTTGATGGCGGTTTGGGCCTACCTCTAACGTGTCTGGATAATGATCTGTGGCACAACAATGGTGGCATGTTTTATAAGGGACAAGCAAGGACCCAAGTAAAGCATCAAGATGAACTGGCTTTGATGTGTTGTCAAGGTAGATGAAACTAAGACCATGTCTGGGATAATGGAAAATGTGCAATTATCCTTGGGGATTTTGCTCAACATTGTTGGGAAGACATGTAATTGGATTTTTTGCTATGCCTCACTACACTTCTGGAACTATTCAGTTTAGATTTGATTACCAGATGATTACTAATAGTCCCCATTTCATTTCTTATTTTCTTGCATTTTTTAGTAGGCACATATTGTCAAGGCTGTCAAAAGTACCTCAGGTTTCCCCCCAGTGAGAAAAGGGCACTCACAGATACAAACAAGCAATGCCTTCGGCATCATGGGTGTCATGGAAAGCAGGGGTCCAAATGTTGCAGAAAGGATTATAATTCTTATGATTCACAATTTCATATATAGTATTGTCAGTTGGCAGGCCCAGAGTCTCTGGGACACCAAGAGATCAGGGCAGTGGAGGATTCCTCACTACTTATGTATCGGAGGGGTAGCCGTGTTAGTCTGGATCTGTAACAGCAATGAAGGGTCCTGTGGCACCTTGTAGACTAACAGAAAAGTTTTGAGCATGAGCTTTCGTGAGCACAGACTCACTTCATCAGATGTGAGTCTGTGTTCACGAAAGCTCATGCTCAAAACTTTTCTGTTAGTCTATAAGGTGCCACAGGACCCTTCGTTGCTGTCACTACTTATGGTGATCTGTGCAATACAGAACTGCCAGTAGCACTTCTACCACAGGAGTATACCCTGTTTCTATTCAATGAAAAGAAGGGTGTATTCAGGGACCCCTTGCTCCGTGTTGATCCTTGGCTATTGGATAGTCCCTGTGGGCCACTGGTGTTGTTTATAGCTGCCTTCATAATGTTCTAACCTATCCCAGTGCTTAGTTTTAGAAGCCCACAGTGATATTTTAAACCCATCTTTGTCTTTTGTCCTGTATCAAGCTCAACTTGACCAGAGCAAAGGCTCAGCCCTATAGGGCAAGTGTGAAGGGGTGAACTAAGCCTCAATGCTCCCTACAGGAGGCCAGAGGCCTTGTCACACCCCATCCCAGTGAGAGGAGCAGACAAGAGGTCCTCCAGGCAGGATGGAGTTGCTGTCTCTGTGGTGGCCAATCAGGACCCAGCAGGCTGGTATAAAAGAAGCTGCTGAGCTAAGGCCTGGCAGTTCCTCAGGGGAGCTTGACTCAGACAGATCTATACACTGACTGAGGGGGAACCAGGAGCACTACACACAGCTCTGACTGTGAGCTGAACTTATACTTGGGTATGGCCTAGGTCCAGTGGCCAGAGACTGATCACAAGCCTAATGCGAAAGACCAACAGCATTGTGGACAGAGCTAGTCAGATCCTAGCCCCAGAACCTTGCTACGTGACCAGGCAAAGACCTTACGTGACGCCCCTTGGCCAGGGAGGGCCACTCCTGAGTGTGTGGTTCCCATTACAGCAGGACACATTCCTTTCTATGAAAACAGATAAAACAAAAGGAAACAAGCTGAGCAAGTGTGCAGGGAAGGAACGATGAATGGATTAGTGGATGAAAGACAGTGGGAAAGGATTCACTGAGTCTTCAGGCAAGACTGAAGAGAAGGGGGTTGGCAGAGAAGGAAAAGACTATTCCAATTGCAAGGGCAGAAAGATGAGTAAAGAAGCAAAACTGCAGGTCAGAAGAGAGGAATGAGATAAGTGTAAGGAATATAATTTATGGGAAGCACAGCAAAGTTTAGATGGAACTAAGATCATGTGAGACCTTAAAACTGAGGACAAGGGCTTTAGTGCATTAAGAGGCAGGATGATTGCTGGACGTGTAGATGGACTAAATGGGGAGAAGGCGGAAGACTGATGTGTGTGTGTTGCTGAGCTTATTTATTTTTCAATTACCGTGCAGTGTCACTGAGGGGAGGGAAAGGTACAGCCTTACCCAGAAGAGAGAACAATACGCAAGATAAAATGTGAGTCAGATGCGGGCCTGGTCCCATCTTTGTAAAGCCAAGCACCCAACAGGACAGTGAATGCGTGGTGCCTCCTACAGCTTGTTATTTTGCAAAAATGACTGAAAATGCTTGCAAAACAGGGTAAGAGACAGTGACCAGTCCAGCTGTGCAAGATGGGGACAGCAAGGGGGTCTTGGCAGTTTCCTACGTGCCAGGACTGTGAATTTAATCCAAAGTCCATTACAAACAATGAGAATTTTTCTGGCCTCAAATAAAGTGAGTACCAGGCAGCTTGAATCTGTTCAGTAAGCAAAGCATATGAGCAGTGGCAAGGCACAGAGAGGAATGAATGCTGCATCCATGGCACAGCAGCTGAAATCCCCCTGCAACCTCTATGCTCCTTTAAATACAGCCTGTAGCATGATGCCACCTCGGGCTTCCATATAACATCCAAAGCATGGCCCTGAAAGGCCCAACACAACCCTGTCACCTTAGTACTGCGATGTTCTGAAGTAGGCTGGAATTTCCTTCCCCACTGCCACCATAGAAGGACTTCTTTAAATTGACTTCTGAGGAAAGATGGAGCGAGTTAATCAGGGAGAGCCTGACTAAACAACAGCCAAGTGGGGGCATGATGCGGCTGAATGTTTGAAGGAGGTAAACATAATAGCTGGAAAGGGATTACAGTATGTAGGGTGGCAAATGAATCTATAACGTAGAACAAAGGGATAAAGATTTTTAAAAGAAATATTTACACAGTATATCAGAATAAACTTTCTAACATTAAAATTTAGTAGACCTGCGGTCTGTATCTCAGAAGGCTTCTGAAGCTTTAGGTTTCAGATTTGTTCTTTATGGTAAGCTTCCTCTCTCCTGTGAGAACAATGAAATAAGGCTGGATATGTTTGCTACTGTTTGTGTGTTTAACACATCCTCATCATCATGGTATCAGAGTGCCAAATAGTCTTTAAAAGCCCACATTTTCTTCAGGCTGGATATGGTACTGCTCAAGGGGAGAGGAGGAAGCCACTGCAAGTCAAAGAATGAGAATGAAATAATAGTTCATTTTCCATGACCTATTTGTCTTATCCACTGAGGCTGAGAACAATGGCACTAGTTAATGCCAATTGCTGTGCTGCTTTTTCCCCTGCCAGAATCGAGTACTTGACTATGATGGACTATTAAAGTAATACTGAGGATACTGAACAAATATCAGTTTATAAAAACTTTCAGCTGTTACCAGCGTAGGCCAGATTTGAATGAGCAACTAAAATGTCATTATTTTTAATGATTATGATTTGCTTTTCTTATACATAGTGCCCTAGGGATGCATGGGAAATAAGACATCTATAAGCTTCATAAGGCTCTCTCATCCCAGTACTGATCTCCTCAGCCATTACTCACCCAGTTAATATTTAAATGTAATGGGTATAGAGACATTGTGACACCGTCTTTCACTTTGCACAAGGGCTAAGTGAATTGAGAGACGCTGCTGAGCCACTAACAGATCATTTTCTTACTTCAGCCACACTGATGATACCTCAGATCAGCAATGCAACACAAGCCATACAAAGCGCTGCTTCCTTTGGAAGGGTTGTGCTCATTATGTTGTGCTTTCTGTGGCCAAATGCAGAGACTGAACCAGCTATTTAACATGTAAAAATGTTTTCTAAAAAAGGCGAAAGGGCTGCAGTTCTCTATGTAAAGATGCAAAGTGCCTCATTTCCCATCAAAGTTAATGAGGATGCCAGTGAGGTTCAGTTCCCAGAGGACATTGTGGAGTCTGCCATACAAAAAAAGAAGAATCTATGAATAGTGATGAGCATCTCTCAGTGAAGTAAAATAAAGAGGTCATGATAAGACACATAGCTCATCTACAGACAGAAGAATGACCTTGGGAACATTGCGTGCTATCCAACTGGATGCAGGTGTACAATGTGTGGGTTGAGAAAACTTTGACACAGTCACTAAGGATGAAATATGCTTTGAGGTGTAGATCTGGCTGGGGCAGTGCCAGGCTATTGCCAGGGTGGAGGGTCTCACATACTTTGTGGCCCTATTGAGCATAAAGTGAAAGCTCATCTGCCAACCACCTGGTTAGGGGTTGTAGAATACTCTCCACTGCTCACTCTCTTCCCCCTACTCCTCTCTGCTCCCAAGCTTCTTGCTGCTTGTTCCTGCCTGATTTGGTGCATTGTGGGAATGCAGAAACAGTTGTCTTTGTAGCTCCAGTTGTGGGGAGAGGGACATTTTAACATACATGTAGTGGTATCCATGAGCCTTTTGAAGAAGTGTAGAATTGCAGAGTTTAATAACACTTTGCCTGTTCATTTTGCAGACATACCCCTGACCTGGCCCAGAATACCCACCTGGATAGCAGTCCTACAAGATGTGAGGACAGTTGCAGAACTTTCTACAGAAGGCCTGTTCCCCAGGGGATGGGCAATCCAACTGTCACTCTCAGGAAGGTACAGACTCAAAGACAATAGCTCATTTTACTAATCTGTCAAAAGGCAATGCCATGGCAGTGCAATGTGACTAGCAGCAGTGTCTTATCTTTTCCTCTAAATGGATAAACAGATAACTGATTAACTGACATGTTAGATCTACAGTCAATCTGAGGAAGTTTAATTAAGTAAACAGGAAGAAGTACTATCCTCAGGAGAAATTCTGTTGTCAGCAGGGACTCCTTACTGGGATAAACCTGCTGTACAGGGCCCAAGATTCCCAACCTTATTTTACTAATGCAAGAGGTTGTTATGAGATTCAGATAGCATCAAAGCCACTGGATGATTATTCACTCTGAACTAGTTAATCTATCTCTGCTTCAAGCATAGTAATGAGCAGTTTGATGTAGTGGTTTGCCTGCTTCACAATGCAAATGCAATGCAAACCCCTTACATTAATAGTGTTGCCCCGTGCCACTCATGAGATGACACAATTATCATTATTAGCATATGCTGCACCATGCATATCAGTATTCAGGAGTGACGTGCATGTGTATAGGAGAGGGAATATTTTCCATAGCTAGCCCACCAGTCTGCAACTAATCCTGTTAGATGCCAGTATGACAATAAAGCTCAGCACCTTCATATCACGATCCAAAAAACAGCTTCTTGGCCCTAGCTTAACCTTAGGCCCTATACATTTAGGCCTCAACTCTGAAAGCAATTGTGTGTATGATTAATGAGACTATTCACATGGATACAGTTAAACATTTGACTGAGGGTGTGTTTTTATGAACAGTGCACAGCAAGCTGGGAGACTGGCCCACTAATGGGAGCAGCTGACCTCCGGCCCAGCAATTTAATGGGAGCTCAGGACCCTTTGAATCACTTCTGGAGCCCTGTGTGGAGTGCTCCAGGTGATACTGAAGGCCTGGCTGGGAGAGGACAGCCCCTGACCCGGCCCCTTCTAACTGAGGCCCCGGCCCTTCTGGGTTGTAGAGCTGCCCCACCTTCCATCTTGCCCAGGAGTCCAGCAAATGCATTGGCTTCCCTACTGGGCTGTAACTCTATCTTACTGGCCTGCCATGCATTAATTGTCCATACAGACCCTGCTGGGGCATACTAAAAGTTCCCTAATGTGCTTGGATCTAGTCCACTTTTACTGTTCACCAGGCTAGTGAAAAGTAGATTTACACCCCAGCTTGCTGCACACTGTTTGTGTAGACAAGTGTAAGAGATGGGTGGCTGGGTTTCAGCCCCTTCATGTCTATCTTCACCTCAGAGGTGTAGCCTCAACTGGGCTGGATCTGAGAGGGGCAGGCCCTCCCAAATCTTAGCTGCAAGTGTTTAAAGTGAAGGGAGGTCATATGGTTGTGTTGGGGGAAGGGGCGGGGGAATTACTGTTGTCAGGGCACTGAGGGGCTTAGTCTTTTGTAAACCTGCTGCAGTCTCATAATGTACCACTTCTCTGCTAACACTGCTTGTAATTCACATACGTACCTCCAGTTAGTGAGTTACAGAGGAGGCCAAATTGTTCTGTTGTGCCCATGTGTATGGACTCCTTCTTTCAATCCCAGGCTCCAGTCTGTTCATCACTGGTATGTGCTCCAGGTCCATCCCGTGCTATTTAATCATTCTCCTCTTCTTCTCATTTTTTGTTAATAAGATAATAAGGCCACAGGGGACCACTGCCATCATCTAGTCTGATCTGCTGTAGGATATACACTAGGGGTCTGCAACCTGTGGCTCCAGAGCCACATGCGGCTCTTTAAGGACTTCTTTGTGGCTCACAGTGTTATAGTTACTAAGTAAAAAACCCCTCCTGATTATTTTCAATAAACGGTGAATGTTTAAAATCCCAACAATGAACTACTCATATCTAAATAGCAAACAATACGTGACCTTAAAACATTGGATAATTTCCCCCAGTGCATGGTGGATATGATAATGTACCTGTGTTTTGATTGTGTTGCTAATAAAGTCTCGATTTTGAAAAGGAAAAGGAAGTTTGCAGCATTGCTGCTGGGAAAGACAACACACATTTTAAGAAGAAAAACTGAAATTAAACTGGTATAATTAAAATTAGTTCAGGAGTGAATGGCTATGTCTACACGGGGATGCTACATCGAAATAGCTTATTTCGATATAGCGAAATTGAAATAAGCTATTCCGATGAATAGCATCTACACGTCCTTCAGGGCTGGTGCCGTCGACGTTCAACGTCGATGTTGGGCAGCACTACATCGAAGTAGGCGCTGCAGGGGAGCGTCTACACACCACAGCAGCCCAAATCGAAATAAGGGTGCCAGGAACAGCTGCAGACAGGGTCACAGGGCAGACTAGCACTTCCGGGGCAACAGCAAGCAGCTCCCTTAAAGGGCCCCTCCCAGACACATGCAGCCTGCACAGCACGCGGTCTGCAGAGCCACAAGCATGCACACCCCGTGAAAGCAGCAAGGACCCCCAGCAGCAACAGCAGCAGCAGCCAGAGGTCCACACAAACGCCCCTGGAGGAGCAGTGCTTGCCCTGCTCAGTGCCATGCAGGAGGCAGCTGACCATCTTTTATTTGAGGTAGATAAGCTGCCCCCAGGGGAGGAGGAAGCAGCCCCAGACCTTGCTGCCCTCCCAACGCCCCCCCCCCGCCACTGGCTGTGGAGATACCCCACGAGCACGGACTGGTGGGAGCGGCTGGTGCTCGGCGAGTGGGACAACAAGCGCTGGCTCCAGAATTTCTGGATGAGCCGGCAGACATTCCTGGAGCTCTGCCAGTGGCTCACCCCTGCCTTACAGCACCAGGACACCTCCATGCGATGTGCCCTCACTCTCGAGAAACGGGTCGACATCGCTGTCTGGAAGCTGGCCACTCCAGACAGCTACCGATCTGTAGGGCAGCAGTTCGGCATGGGCAAGGCCACCGTCGGGGCTGTCCTCATGGAGGTAAGAGTACCCGGGGGGGAGGAGCCCTGGGGGGGGAGGGCCAGACACACCCTGCACACCCCTGACCGTTGCTCTCTCATGTCCTTCCCCTACAGGTCGTCCACGCAATCAATGCCCTGCTCCTCCACAGGCTCGTGTGGCTTGGGGACCCGGATGCTGCCATCACGGGGTTTGCCAGCCTGGGCTTCCCAAACTGCTTAGGGCTCTGGATGGGACCCATATCCCCATCTGTGCCCCGGAGCACAGCGGAGGACGCTTCCTCAATTGGAAGGGATACCATTCCGTGGTCCTCCAGGCCTTGGTGGACAGCCGGGGCTACTTCCTGGACATTTATGTTGGCTGGCCTGGCAGCACCCACGACACCCGGGTCTTCAGAAATTCAGGCCTGTGCCGCTGGCTGGAGGTGGGGACCTACATCCCCCAGCGGGAGATCCCTGTGGGGGACACCACCATGCCCCTCTGCATCGTCGCAGACGCGGCGTACCCCCTCCGGCCCTGGCTCATGCACCCTTACACGGGCCATGTCACAGCCAGCCAGGCGCGGTTCAACACGTGCTTGAACCATGCGCGCCAGGTGGTCGAGAGCACCTTCGGCCACCTCAAAGGGTGCTGGAGGTGTCTCCTCACCCGCCTGGATGCAGGCCTCACCAACATCCCCCAGGTTGTGGGCACGTGCAGCGCACTCCACAACCTGGTGGAGAGCAAGGGAAAGGCCTTCTTCCAGGGCTGGGCTGTGGAGGCTGGCAGGGCCGACGTGCAGCCACCCACTGCCCCCAGTCGCCCGGTCGACCCTGAGGGGATCCGGGTCCGGGAGGCCCTGTGGGCCCATTTTGACCGGGTAGCGGGGTGCATGCAGGCAGGGCCAGCTGTGGGTGAGCCACCCACTGCACCCCCCCCACATCCTCCACAACACTCCTTGCCCCCACGCCCACACGACAGGGAACCTGAGAGCACACCCCCCACACAGTTTTCTTTGAAATAAATAGAAATGTTGTTTCAAACAAAACAGTGCAACCATATTATTATAACAGAAGAAAAGGGGGGAACTATTTACATGGGGGGCAGCTACTAAAACAGGGGTCCAACAAAAGCTATTTACAACAAATGGGGGAATATGTACAAAGGAGGGGGGGCCACATCCTCAGCCCCGCACCCTAATGTCCAGCGCCTAGTGTTGGGGGACGCGACCCACGCCTCGGCCGGAGCCCTGGTCAAGGCTGCATGGGGGGCCGGGAGAACCGGCAAATACAGCTGGCTGGTGTCCGCAGGCCCATGGTCCCCCTTGGAGGCAGGCCCGAAGGTGGCAGACGGTGGCGGGACGGCAGTTGGAGAGGTGGGTGGCATGGCACGGGGGGGGCAGGTGCTGCACAATACGGTCGAAGGTGTGCATGAAGGCCCCTCAAGCCTCCTGGCACCAGGTCAGAGCTCGCTCCTGGAGCTCCAGCCGCCGCTCCTCCACCCGCAGGCGCCACTCTGACACCTCCAGCTGACGCCGGAGGGTCGCGAGCAGCTGGAGATCTGTGGCCTTCCATGGGTGGCTCCTCCGTCAGCCTTGTCCTGGGGCTGGTCGTTGCTCTGTCGAGGGGCTGGCCTGCTGGGATGGCCCCAGTGGGCTCTCCGGGACCACAGACACCTCGCCGGTGCTCTCCAGGCCCTCTGATGGTGCAGCTACGGAACACAGGGAGGAACAAGGGTGGAGACAGCTGTTAGTGTGGGCCCTGACCCGTGGCCCTTGTCCCCCCACCACTCTGCTGCTGCTTCCCCTTTCCCGCCCCCCCCGGAGATGCAGCTGTTGATGATGGGTGTCCCAACTCCCCCCCGGGGACCCTAGGTTCCGCTCCCCTCATCCCCAGGGATGGGGCATGGTGCTATCCTGCTGGGGGGCAGGGGCTGATGCACTCTTCTGAGGGACATGCCACTGCTGTCCTTGGGGCCATGGTCATCTGGGCATGTGGAGGGCCCTGGTCATGTCTCTTGTCCCCGCTCCTTAACCCTGGGGGTGTGCACTGGGGCGGGTACATACCTGACAGTCTGCTCCCACGTTTGGGGGACACCCATTGGGCAGATGCCCTGCTGGAGTTGCAGGACGGAAGGGCGATGCGGAGCCCCCCCGTTGCTGGAGGAACCCCCTTCTTCTTCCTCCAGCATCCCGGGGTGGGCTTCTGGGTGGGGGGGGCCCTGGGGTGCAGGACTTGCCTCCGGGGCAGACTCCGTCTCCGGGGCCTGCTGGGGCTTGTTGGCCAAGGTGTCAAGAGTGGCCGGGGAGGGGGAGGTGTACCGGGGGCCCAGGATGGCCCTGAGCTCCCTGTAAAAGGGGCAAGTGGTGGGGGCGGCCCCAGATCGGCTGCCCGCGTCCTGGGCCTGGGCGTAAACCTGCCGCAGCTCCTTGACTTTACTCCTGACATAGTCAGGAGTGCAGGCAGGGTGACCCCGGGCAGCCAGGCCCTCGGCCAGCCGAGCGAACGCATCCGCGTTCTACCTCTTGCTCCCCATTACCTGGAGCACCTCCTCCTCGCCCCAGAGCCCCAGCAGGTCCCAGATCTCGGCCTCCATCCAGGAGGGGCCCCGCTGCCTCTTCCCCGGCTGGCTGCCAGCCTGGGAGCCCTGGCTCCCCTTGAGGGGCGTGCCCTGGGGGCACTTGGAGGGCTGGCTGGCTGCAATGGGGTGCAGGATTTTGCCTTCGGGCTGCGGAGGTCCACGCAGGCTCTTCCCGTGGCAGTGCTGCTGCCTGCATGGGCTCTCAGCTTCCTGCACAGGAAATAAGGGGGTGGGGAGATTTAAGGGGCTGCTGCACGTGGCCACCATAGAGCTCAGGGGCTGGAGAGAGCATTTCTCAACCCCTCAGCTGATGGCTGCCATGGAGGAGCCCGCTATTTCAATGTTGCGGGACGCGGATCGCCTACACGTGCCGTACTTCCACGTTCAACGTTGAAGTAGGGCGTTATTCCCATCTCCTGATGAGGATAGCGACTTCAATGTCTCGCCGCCTTACGTCAATTTCAACTTCGAAATAGCGCTCACCACGTGTAGACACGGCGGGCGCTATTTCGAAGTTGGCATGGCTACTTCGAAGTAGCTGGCTCGTGTAGACGCAGCTAATGTGAAGAAGATAATGGTACAAACACACACATACAAGGTGTGAGGAAATAGAATGTGAAAGAAGTTTGTGAACATCCTGAAGTAAACGTGTTGCATTACAACTCATTGTATGTGTGCTGATATTATTAAGCAGATCAGTCATAAGTTCTGCCTAACGGATCTCTAAGGTCTGAATAAAATATAGACCATTTTGATTAGAAAAACTGCACCAGGACGTCTCACAATAGACCAACAAAATACACAAAATCTCATTGAAGAAGTCTTGATCATGCAGAAGTCAATTAGTGTAATACAATTTCCTCTGACTTCTCAAAGGATACAACTTCTAGATTCGGACTATCACCCCAGCTTTATCACATGAACGACCCGAGCAAACTCTTCATTCATCTTATGCTTTTGACTTAAAAGTTTTCTCTGTGGCATGCAACACATTAACTTGTATGAGGTCAATTCTGCATTCCTTAATCAATTAGAAGTACTGTTGAACTAACTTCAGCAACAGAATAAATTGGTGCAGTCCCAAATGTGGTCTCTCTCTCTCTCTCTCTCTCTCTCACTCACACACACACACACACACACACACACACACAGAGTGCTAGTAATCAGAACTGATTGAATAACAGCAATCAAATTATTTGACTCAATGATTTCATGATAACTTAAAAATTAATTACTCAACCATTTTTGTTAAATACCCAGCTTGAATTAAAAAAAAAGGTTGTTCTGTTGCAATGGAGGCTGGGATCTAACCCATGGTCACAGAGCCTAATCTGCCAAACTCATAGTTTAACTTGACTTCAGTTGGGAAATTCAGGGCTGGATCAAGGCCTTAAGAAGAAAATGTTTTGACATTCACTACCATGTTATCTGTACTTTCTTGGCTTGAGAATGTCTGAAAAGTGCAGAGGCAGGAGGGGCTGAGACTGCAAAATAATAATAGCTAGAATTTCCAGGATTTTCCATCCCTAGATAGCAAAGCACTTTAGAAATGAGGTTGGTATAATTGTCCTAATTTTACAGATGGGAAAACTGAAGCATAGGATGGTGAAGTGACTTATCCAAGGGGACCCAGCAAAACAGTTGCAAAGCTTGGAATTGAGCTCAAGTGTCTGGAGTCCTAGTTTACAGCCCTGTTCTTGACATACTGGGACTGCCAATCTTGGTGTAGAAAGAAATGGTATGTAGAAGGCTTAAATTCTCACAGAATATTTCCTAGAGTCAGGACTCGGGGCTTCAGGCCTGCAGGAGTTGGGATGCTCAGGGCTTGTGCCAGGCAGGAGGCACCAGGGATTTGCAAAAACTTGTCAGAACTTGATTCCAGTTGAATTTAAGCCCTGAACACAAGAAAAGTATATGTAGTTAAATAGGAGTTATACTAGAAGTTGCATTTTAATGTTAAGAATACAAAGTCATCATTCCCACTCCCACTGCCGATCTACTTTACAAAATAGATCTTGATTGTTCTAACAAAACATTTGTCCCATTTGACCTGTGGTGATTGTGGTGCTTATGGTGAGAATAAAACTATCCTTTTATATGTCTCTTGTTCCTTAGCTTTTCTACACAGTGGACCTGAAGTCAAACAGTATGAAGCATGTAGGTCTGCTGACTTCAAAGAAGTCAGCAGCAATTTATACCAGCAGAGAACCTAACCCAAAAAGTTTCATCCACCTCACTGGTATAAATGGTTCAGGTGTGTGACAATAAGTGACTAGCCATACCTCCATTTATATCAGCTGTGTTCAAGTAGATACTGTATCATAAGCAGTTCATGAAAGAGGAAGTGTCATTCAGTGAGCAGAACTCAGTAGAAGCAGCAGTAATTTCAGGGATCTGTACTTAGAGTCGATTTTCTGCACAACCCTCGGCAATTCAGATTTCTGACAACCGTGTCCCCCCATCTATGAAAAAGGTAGAATACTCATATGCCCTATAGGAATTGGGAGGCTTATTTAATTAATTAGGCCATAGTGCTTTAAGATCCTCAAGTGACAAAGACTATAAAAGTGAAATGTGAAATTTTAGGAGTAAAAAATGTGAGTGTTTAACAACACAGACACATCAGAAGTAAGGGAACAATGTAGACTATGGTATGTGTACACTTACCCAGCATTCAACACACTGCAACAGATCTTTCAGGGTTCAATTTTGCCAGATATGTAGAGACACGGCAAAATCAATCTCTCTGGGTTTGGCCATCAACCCTAATACTCCATGCTATTGTGTGGAGTAAGGAACATTAGCGTGAGCCCAAAGAGTGCTGATCAATACTAGGGCAGAAAATTGATTCTGATAAGTCAATTCTATCTACGTATCTGGGATCAGCTTTGTACTCTAGTGTAGATCAGGTCTTGCAGGCTTTTATGCAGGAAAAAAAATGTAATCAGAATTTTGAATAAGACTATATGAATGGGCCACAAGAAAATCATATTTAGGGTTGTAAAATTTAATCATGTTAATAAACTCAGCTGGGGTAATATAAAAGATATACACATTTTGTACTGAGAAGTCAGAAATATTGAAGCCTTATATCAAACAAATCAGAATATATTTTTGACTCACCTGTTAATTATATTGGAGCTAATTATTAAAGTTCATGATAAGTGGTGCAGCAGAAACTGGTGTATCTGTCCTCTAAAAATGCAAATGTGCATTAAACATGTTTCTATAATATACTTCTGTTTAATTTTCAGATTATTGCCTCGCTTACATCCATTACCTTTTTCATTTTTTGCTGAGCTTTAATTAAAGTTGAAGTCTATCCTGATTTCCTGATTAACTATCATGAACACTTTAAAAGAAACAGTCATAATTTTAAAAGCCACTGGAGACCAAACTTAACTTGCTCCAAAACACGGTAAAATCAAGTCATCTATTTTCAAAAATGGGAGTTCTGATCATTTTCAAAGTGTAGATTAATTCCTTACTTATGCTTTGTAAATTTGGAGCTCTTCTTGAAAATTAATCAAGGGAATGGGTGGGTGTGGCAGCGGAAGGGGTAGTATAATTTGCAGCCAAAGTTGAACTCATCCAATGGTGCATAATATACGAAATAACAAGTTGTCCAAGCAAAGATGTTAGCCAGTATCTATGTTACAAACTTTTGTTTCAGATAGTTACCTCATCTCTCATACTTGAGACTGTTTCTAGTGCTTCATTTAGATTTAAGTTGCAATTAAAGGTCACCTACATGATTTTTTTTAAAAAGATGTATTTTTTCCCTTCTGTTGGACTGATTGAGTAACTCTGGGCTCTACCTAGATCTTCTTCTTGGAGGGCCATTGGTTGTATATAATTATTGCTTGTAACTTAACTGAAGAAGTAGCTGGTTGAAACATTAACAAATGCATCCTTTCCCTGCAAAAGTTAATTCACTGTTAAAGTTAAACCAATGTTTCCAAAGAAAGGGCAAAATTTTAGGTGTCTCTTTAAAAATCACTTCCTCTTTCAGTAGCTTAATTTTAATCCCTGTCTCATGTGGCACTAGCATTTCCCTAGTTCAATGAAAATTTGACTCAGCCATCAAGATCAGCCTGCAAGTTGGACAACAGGAGAGGACAGGACAGGTTTGGTGTAAGCAGACTTTGAGGCTGTCTTGGCTCCATCTCAAAAGTCATAGCAAATCCTTAAGGAGACAGGGATCCTCATTCTTCAAGGTAGTCAGGAAATGTTTATAGTGATTTTTACATATGGGTAAATTAAGGGGGCTGAGAGACTGAAGTAACACTATCAAATGTGAGTGTCAGAAGTTAGGCACCCACACACCAGCCTTTGCAAACACTTATGCTGTTATGTAAGTGACCAGCAATAACCACATATAGAAAGGTAAGCATGCACATATAGACATTTTTAAAATCAGGGCTTTAATCCACACTTGTGCCAAGAGGCTTATTTATTCAGAGTTGTTCAAATAACTTATTTTACTACCTAGATATGACCTTTAGTAGCTACCTGTCGGCTTGTACATTAGAAAATGCACGACTAAGGCCTGGTTTACCCTAGGGAACAAAGTCGATTGCAGATACGCAATTCTAGCTATGCTATTAATGCAGCTAGAATCGATGTATCAGAATCAACTTAGTAAAGATTGGGGATCTTTGAGTGCCCACTGCTATCCCTTATTCCACGTGATAGGGTGGAGTACCAGGGTCGACAGTTTAGCTCAGAGAGATTGATTTTGCTACATCTTCACACATGCAGCAAAATCAAACTCCAGAAGACTGTGGCACATTGAATGCCCAGTAAGTATAGACTTACCGTAAAGGACTAAACAAGGCTACAAAGTGAGTCAGTGGCTGAGCTAGGATTAGCACTCAGGAGTCTTGAGTCCCAGTCCTCTGCTCTAATGGCAGGACCACTTCAAGGGTGTATCTACACTGCACACTTCTTACGGTACTGCCAGCTCCATGCCCACCTGGGCATTAATAGCAGTGCAGTCAGTGAGATACTGCTTAGGTGAGAAGAATAAATCCAAGGGTACATACCCTACACAACTTCCCGAATGCTCAAGCAGTGTCCTGTCCTTTGTCTATTATGCTGTTTTTAGGAGTATAGCAACCCACTTCCCCAGTCTTTCCTTGGCACATGTAAAGAAATTTATGGGTGGGGTGGGAGGGATCAGGGAAAGGTTCAGAAAAGTCACTGAAGCTGCTTTGTTATTTATGAGTTGTATTATGAATTGTACAGAAATTGGAAGTTCCTTCCTGAAGAAAATTTAACATTCCCCTCCTCACAAAAATAATTGAATCATCAACAATTTCCACAGCAGAGAGATTAAAAAAATACTATTTTGGAAGAACCAACAAGGAATTCTTTAAAAAACTCTGGTCCTATCTCCTGTCTCCCTGAATTTCAGCTGCCTGTCTATAGAGGTGTAGAAAGCAGGGAAGTTTGGGAGTGGGGGCTTCTGGCTCTTTAAAATCTCTGGTTTCCACTGAACATTTTTGTTGGAATCAACTCATTCCCATGGAATATTTTGTTTTTGATGAATCTGCATTTTGTGACAGTAAAATGGTTGCTGTGTCCCATATTTTAGATAGAGCTATTGTTTTATTTGTTTGTTTGCCTGCATGTAATGCTTTTTTGTTAACAAATAGCTTAATCTGAATGGCAACTGTTCTCAAACCAGTCATAGCTGGAGATAGCCATGCATGCGTGGACCAGTAAGGACTTCTTGCATTCACAAACTGTGCACATAATACCTTTTGCTGGATTAAATTCTTCTTCTTCCTCCACACTCTGAACACCTGCAAATGCATAATTCAAACTCAGATTGTCTTGATGTCCCCATATTTGTCACTAGTAGTGCTGTAACTCCTCCTGATCCAGTTGTTGCCAACTACAACTGGCAGGAAATTTCCAGCATGAACCCTGGAACTTATGAATATATGAACCCTTACAAAATATGCCAAGAGTTTTTTATTAATAAATTCTTGGGAATTTCAGTTTTGGTGTCCTTAAAGGAGCTGAAACCAAGTAGAAAACCAAATTATGTTCATGTACTGCTAAAATATTTTTTCTCTTGTTATATTAGAGTATGTATATCCATCAGTATCTGGCATTAGCAAGAAATTAATAGGCAGGCAGTATAGTTCTTTAAAGAGTTCTATGTGTGCCTCAGAAGATACATGGAAAATAGTAGTTAACTTCTTGGAAACTTAATATAATCTGTAGGGTAGGACATTTCAGATACAGCCTCTGAATTACAAAATAGTGCTTCTACGCATTAAACACAAGCACATCCACAGTGGCTAACCTCAAGGTTAAACAATCTGCTGATGCTAAAGAAATGAAAGCAACAGTTATAAATTGCAACTTGAGATAAGCAATACTTCACAGGAAGTGAACGGATGACCCGGGCAATCATACATAACACAGAAATGGATCAATTACTGACTAATAATGAGGCTTCTCAAAACCTCTGTCTTCACCAATCCAAAAATGGATAATTTTTCACCAAAGTGATTTTATTGTACTGTGAGGTAGTGGAAAAATCAACTTCCAAATTAAATAGCTATTTATGTGTGGGCTTCAGAAACTTTGAAGGTTCAGTTTAGATGGAACCACTAATGATGATTAGCATGTCTTTGGGAAGTTTCTCTGAACTTATCATAACTGCCTAGCTCTATAAAATTGAACCCTGGTTTTACAAACTGTTATCAGACTTTACATACTCATTGTACAAAATCTCTTTTGTGTATCTGTTTGGGGCTCTGGAAATTTTAAGAGACAATGTCTCCCATAGTTTTGGCACTTCTGATTCCAGATAAAAATGGATGTGTAAAAGTAAGCAAAAAGCTGTAGAGAGGTAAATATTAAGGAGCCTTGAAAGGAAACATAAGCTATACCACTTTGGGCAGATGAACAGCAGGTTTGAATAGTCATAATTCCACTGAATTTACTTAGGGCTTGTCTCCACCAAGTATTGGGTTGACACTGCAGCAATTGATCCACGGTGGTTGATTTTATTGCATTTGCTTAGATGCAATAAATGGATCTCTGAGTATTCTCCTGTCAACTCTAGTACTCCACCAGGATGAGAAGAGTAACTACGGCCAAGGGGAGAGCAGCCCCCACCAGCTTTACCATGTGGAAGATACTGAATTGAATATGTTGACTTGAACTAAGGTATTTGCATAGCTGAAGTTCCATAGAGTAGATTGATGAAGGTTGGGGCGTGGGATGGTGAACACAGATGAGGCTTTAGTCAGGCTCTTTTAGACTTTTTTTGAATTTGGCCCAGAGTGGAAGTGTATAACTATAATGGTTCTGTTTTGCTCTTCAGTGATTCTAGGAATCCAGGTGGACTGGCTTTAACCAGGAACATTCGGAGAAACCTTAAAACTAGGGAGAGCTATAAACAGTAAAATACCTTCAACAACTCCACAGGGCCAGACAAGTGTAAATGGTTTGACACTGTGATTGGCTGATTTTTTTAAGTAAATTGGGAGTGTCATTGTTAGATTCATTTCAGTAGATTTGTTCTGTAAAAGTGTATTATTTTTCTTTTTTTATTGCAAAATGTTCTTGTGTCCAATTTAAAATAATGCTGAGAAATATGGAATGGCTCAATTCTTCATTTTAAACATTTTCCTAAGAGGTTTGTTGAATTAAGCTGTATTCTGCCCTCAGTCTGCACTGGGAGTCCCTCTGACGTCAAGCTGCATGTGCAGATCGAAGGTAGCTTATGGTCCTTGGAGACAAATGCTGGTTCCTTTTATATCCTGGAGTGTATAATCTACAGCAGCAACCCATTTTGCATATTGTGGCGTCAAAACTGATGTGTCCATCTTTCCTGAAATGTTTTCCCACAGGTTACTCCTAACATCCTCATCCCCCAAAGTATCTTACAGGGATTTATTTGAATGACTCTACATGCTCTGTTATTTAAGAGGGTATCCAGTTGATTAGAGATATAAGGTGCAGACAGTGGAGAAAAAGGACTGATTTGAGTTCTTCAGTCTGTTAATTAAAGACTATAAGAAAGTCTTTGATCTGCACAGACAAACTTTTTGAAGGTGGTCTCTAAGTAATTTATAAATAGCTGCTCCAAAGCTATAGACTTTACACATTTTTATCTTTGGAAGCCTTCCACTGGAGACTCTGGAGATTACATTACCATAGTTCACTGGGCTTCTCAATGAGTATGAGTCACTGAGTTTCTCAGTGAAACATCAGCATAGATCACATTGCTAGATCCTGATTTTCAGAGGATGAGTGTCAGCACCTTCTGAAAATTAGTCCTTCTTAAGACATCAGCAACTAAATTATTAATCCCTTTAGCAAATATTGTCCTGATCTGTGACCCTAAGTCTGAAACCCCCTGGCCTAGTTGTTCTTCTAGGAATTCATGGACCCTGTTCTCTTCAGATCTGGGACAGGTGTCATTCCTTCTTGCAGAGGGAGAGGCTTCCCCACTGGGGTTCCTCCTGTGGCCCTGTGCTCCCCCATTTTCCCCCTCTCCCATGCTCCTCTCACATACTGGGGCCCCGGAGCCCTGCACTTATCTGCGCCTCCCCCTTGCTCCTACCACCTTCAGAGTACACAAATCAACTGATTTCTTCTCCATCTCCTGCTTCTCCACCCCAGAGCTGTATCACCATAAATCAAGTGTTTGCAGCAATCCAACTTGGGGAGGGGGAGGAGGAGGGGAGGAGCAGGGATGGAGCTGGAATCAGGCAATTCTCACCTCCTCTAAAAGTGCTGGGAGTGAGCAAAGAGGTGTAGGAAGTGTGGGGCTTCAGTGCCTCAGTGCATGAGGCAAAAGGAGAAGAGGGGAAGTCAAGAGTGTCTGCATGTCACAGGTGGAGTTCCAGTGGGCTGTATAAGGCTCATGGGCCACACATTGTCCACAACTGCCCTAGGATCCAAGTTAACTTTAACTTTAACTTTTGCTGATATTTGAAAATAAGACTGAATGACTTTTTATAACAAATTAATTTCCACAGACACCCAGCACTTCCTATTAAAGAAAAAGCAAGATAAATTTTTTTAAAAAAGACTATCACTCTTTCTGGCATTAATCAAACTTGTAATTACCAGAAATCTTGTAGGAAAGTGTGTCTTAAGATTTCCAGCCTGATTTCATGAACAGTCAGGGGTCCAGATAAATTTAGATTAACTTCAGATAAGAACTTTGTGGACCAAATCTCCAGCAGCTTTGGGACTTGTCTATCAATACCACAGAACCACCATTTACTGTCCTGTAAGTTGCACTGTGAGGGTGTCTGTGCAAGCTACATTTGCTGTGATTAGTTGGGCTGAAAGAAGAACAACTGCACTAATATTCAAGCTGTTTGAACAAAAGTTTACTGCCCCCAAAAGAATCATTTAATTATAGCACACCATTTTCTTTTGATCTGCATATAAAAGAGTTAATTTGCCTAAGTAGGTACCGGGGGTGTGGGCTAGTGGGTAACAGTTTATATTAGAGATGTGTCAAATGGTTTGATAATAATTTTGAATGCAGTAAAGACCATAAACATGTAGCCTTGGTGCACAATAATTCTGTTCAATTAATACGTTTAGTTCCTTCACAGATAGTCTTTTAAAATTGCTCCACCGCCCATGCAGTGCTGTTGAGAGGCATGTTGTAAATATGTCTTCTTTTAGAAGTGAACTCCAGGGGCTTGAGTCTCCTGTTACATAGCTTTAAAACTGGGGTATCTTCACTGATTTCAATGGAATTACTCCTGGTTTACACTTGTGGAAGTGAACCCTGGGGTTTTGTTAGTTATTTCTTGAGATTTTCTGTGGATTCTTGCTAAATTAGGTGCAGCAACTACTAATTCTCTATTGCTCCCTTCCTGCAGCATTAGAGAGGGAATTTGATAATATTGTCTTTATACTATCTACCTTATAGCTTCCAACATTCATAGCACTAGTACAGCCATAGTTTTGGTGAACTATGGTGAACAAATTTGCTAGTGCAGTTGCACCTTTTCAGACACCAAGATGTACAAACTCTCAAATTCAGAGATGCAATCTATGGCTGGGTCTACACAGAGCTCTATGCAGAATTATGCAAAGTGAGCTTCTCAGGATTGCAAATGACTGCTTATTTGCACACTCCTAAAGTTCATTACCATAGCCAAGTGAGTTTGATGCCAGTAGAAGGGAGTGCCGGCACCGCAGAGGCCATGTGGACATGCCTCTGTGAGCTAAACCCCGCTCTCTTGCCAGTCCTTTATGCCTGTAATGTTTCGGTAGTGCTAAGCAGAGCTCTATGTAGACCCAGCCAATATGTTTTAAAACGACTATAGTACCCCGTAGTATGGGCCAGACAGAATACAGTAATAAAATTAAACTGTGATGTTTTGGATAACTTCATAATTGTTTTATAAGAGATCTTTATCTGGACATCATTTGTAGAAAACATCATTGACAGGAGCGTCTTTTATGTTTTTCTTTTGTTAACAATTAAAATAACATACACTTTTGCTTAAACTCAAATATTTATTCAATTAATAATGCTTGAAATTTACATGGCACTTTTCAATCATAGATATCAAATCACCTTAATAAATCAAGCAAGCTTTATTAGCCCCATTTTACAGGTGGGAGAAATAAGTGTACAGAGATCAAGCAACTTGCCAAGGTGATGTCGTGATTTTATAACATCTAAGGAAATTATCATCCCCGTGGGCCAGAGAATACATGCCTTTGGCTAGGTAAAATCAGTGCAGACAAATGAAAAATCTAAATGCTCACAGGCTGCCATTTAGCAGCATTACCAATGGTCACTTTTTGTCAGTTGATTTCCCCAGTAACCTGAATTCATGAATAATTCATAACCAGGTGTTCAAATTCCAGGCTCCTGATTGGGCAAAGGGGACAGTTTCTGGAATTTTCCTTCCCTCAGAGGACCTGGTTGAAAACCACACCTGCATGCAAATTTGATCATGAATATTTATACAGAATCATGAATTATGTATGAGGACTAAGAATATAAGCAGGTGCTGCGGAGCACTCTGTGGCCCTGGGAGGTGCAGACAAGGATTCTGCGGTCCTGTATAGTGAGGCGTGGCTGCAGGTGCGGCATCCGCCGAGTCCCTTAGGCCCGCCCACAGAGGCGAAGCAGCTGAATCACTCTGAGCTGAAAATCACCTCACCGCTGACATCCATCTGCGGCACTGACTGGACTTGGGCAGTATCTACGCTCTCTAGCGGCAGCTCCTCTCCACCTGCGGTGGCAGAGGCAAGCGGTCTCTGTGGGGCAGCAGCTGAGCGTCGAACTGGCCCGCCTTTGGCGGGTACTGCGCGCTCGGCTGCTTAACCCAGAGGCCGCCATCTTTCCATCATTCCCACCTCTCCACCTGCAGCACCGCCATATTGATTACTGGACTCTTCTACTTACCTGGACTTGACTCAACACTGGACTCGACTACAGCTCCTGGACATGTAACATACCCAGATTAACACTTTATATAGATTCACCACAAAACACCTGGGACATCGGGGCCCCCAAAGGGGGAGTAGGGGTCACACCCCTGCAGTGTGCCGGCCTGACGAGGTTGGCACAGAACCTGAGGGCCTGACCCTCAGTGCCGGGCCTTGGAGCCCAGGGTATACAAAGTACAGCACATTTAATTATTAATGCCTTAAATCATTAATGCCTTAAATGACTGCTTCTTGGAGCAGCTAGTACAGGAACCCACAAGGGGAGAGTCAATTCTCGATCTAGTCTTGACTGGAACGCAGGATCTGGTCCAAGAGGTAACTGTTACTGGACCGCTTGGAAATAGTGACCACACTATAATAACTTTTAATATTCCTGTGTTGGGAAGAACACCGCAGCGGTCAAACACTCTGGCATTTAATTTCAAAAAGGGGAATTACACTAAAATGAGGAAGCTAGTTAAACAGAAACTAAAAGGTAGAGTAATTAAACTAAAATCCCTGGAAGCTGCATGGAAACTGTTTAAAGACACCATACTAGAGGCCCAACTTAAATGTATACCCCTAATAAAAAAACACAGTAAGAGACCTAACAAAGAACCACCATGGCTAAACAGCCATGTTAAAAAGGCAGTGAGAGAGAAAAGGGCAGCTTTTAAAAAGTGGAAGTCAAATCCTAGTGAGGAAAATAGAAAGGAACATAAACACTCCCAAATTAAGTGTCATAATGTAGTAAGAAAAGCCAAAAAAGATTTTGAGGAACAGCTAGCCAAAAATTCGAAAAACGATAATAAAATGTTTTTTAAATACATTAGAAGCAGGAAGCCCGCTAAAAAAGCAGTGGGGCCCTTGGACGATAGATATAAAAGGAGCGATCAAGGAAGACAGTGCCATTGCAGAGCGATTAAATGATTTCTTTGCTTCAGTCTTCATGGCTGACGATGTTACAGAGGTTCCTAAATCTGAGCCAGCCTTTTTAGGTGACAAATCTGAGGAACTCACTCAGACTGAAGTGACATTAGAGGAGGTTTTGGAGTTAATTGATAAGCTGAATAGTAACAAGTCTCCAGGACCAGACGGTATTCACCCAAGGGTTCTGAAAGAACTCAAATGTGAAATTGCGGAGTTATTAACAGTGGTTTGTAACCTATCCTTTAAATCCACTTTGGTACCAAATGACTGGAAGACGGCCAATATAAAACCAATATTTAAAAAAGGCTCTAGAGGAGACCCTGGAAATTATAGATCGATAAGTTTAACATCAGTACCAGGCAAATTAGTAGAAACACTAGTAAAGAATAAAATTGCAAGGCACGTAGAAGAGCACAAATTGTTGGGCAAAAGTCAGCATGGTTTCTGCAGAGGGAAGTCATGTCTAACTAATCTATTAGAATTCTTTGAAGGGGTTAATAAACATGAGGACAAGGGGCACCCAGTGGACATAATATACCTAGATTTCCAGAAAGCCTTTGACACGGTCCCACACCAAAGGCTTTTATGTAAATTAGGTAGTCATGGGATAGGAGGAAAGATCCTTTCATGGATCGGGAATTGGTTAAAAGACAGAAAACAAAGGGTGGGAATAAATGGTAAATTTTCACAATGGAGGAGGGTAACTAGTGGTGTTCCCCAGGGCTCAGTCCTGGGACCGATCCTGTTCAACTTGTTCATCAATGATCTAGAAAATGAGGTAAGCAGTGAGGTGGCAAAGTTTGCAGATGACACCAAGTTGTTCAGGACAGTCAAAAGCAAAAGGGATTGTGAAGAACTACAAAAAGATCTCAGCAAACTGAGTGATTGGGCAGCAAAATGGCAAATGAAATTTAATGTGGATAAGTGTAAGGTAATGCATGTTGGAAAAAATAACCCAAATTACACGTACAACATGATGGGGTCAAATTTAGCTACGACAGATCAGGAAAGGGATCTTGGAGTTATAGTGGATAGTTCTCTGAAGACATCCATGCAGTGTGCAGCGGCAGTTAGTAAGGCAAATAGGATGTTAGGAATTATTAAAAAAGGGATCGATAATAAGACAAAAGATATCATACTTCCCCTATATAAAACTATGGTATGCCCACATCTTGAGTACTGTGTGCAGATGTGGTCTCCTCACCTCAAAAAAGATATATTGGCATTAGAAAAGGTTCAGAAAAGGGCGACTAAGATGATTAGGGGCTTGGAACGGGTCCCATATGGGGAGAGGCTAGAGAGACTGGGACTTTTCAGTTTGGAAAAGAGGCGATTGAGGGGCGATATGATAGAGGTATATAAAATCATGAATGGTGTGGAGAAAGTGAATAAAGAAAAATTATTTACCTTTTCCCATAATACAAGAACTAGGGGACACCAAATGAAATTAATGGGTAGTAGGTTCAAAACTAATAAAAGGAAATTTTTCTTCACACAGCGCACAGTCAACCTGTGGAACTCCTTGCCCGAGGAGGCTGTGAAGGCCAGGACTCTATTAGGGTTTAAAAAAGAGCTTGATAAATTTTTGCAGGTTAGGTCCATAAATGGCTATTAGCCAGGGATAAAGTATGGTGCCCTAGCCTTCAGAACAAGGGCAGGAGATGGATGGCAGGAGATAAATCACTTGATCATTGTCTTCTGTTCTCCTTCTCTGGGGCACCTGGCATTGGCCACCGTCGGCAGATGGGATGCTGGGCTGGATGGACCTTTGGTCTGACCCAGTATGGCCATTCTTATGTTCTTATGTTCTTAATTCTTGACAATTTTATATTATTAGTGTTATTATTATTATAGTATATATTAAGGTATTTAATATAACTTTTTAGGAAGGTATTAGTCCTCACCCTGTTTTACCTGTATATTCCTCCATTTATATATAACAGTGAGTGAAGGCTTGACCTCCTCACCTCCCATCAGCTGCCAACCTTTGAGCTACCTGAGGCAGAGCTAAGGCCACCCAGGAGCCCCCTTTAGTTAGAGCCTATTTAGGGGAAACGGAAGGCCTCCCACAAATAAGAGGAGTTAAACTTGACCGCCCCCAGGCCTTTACATTGGGGCAGGTGTAGCGCCCTGCCCCCGGTTAGAGGCGGGGGTTAGCACCACTCGCCCTACCTGTATTAGTTGGCAGCAGGGATATTTAAACCCTTCCCCTTTTACCTATCCCTTCCTACTAATAAATTTGTTTTTTGCCTTCCGGCTTAATAAAATTTACATCTACATCCAGGAATCGTCAAATCTTCACAATGTTACCAGTAAGTCTCTAGGTATCGTTAAAGTTGTAGTATAGTTTGTTGTTTTGTTAGTGTGCTTCCAACTAAAACCGTTATTTTGTTACCATTTCAATCCTTGTCTTTGGTCTCGCTCTTCCTTGCCAGCCACCCCCCGCTAGGAGGCTTGGGGGGGGTCTAGTGTGAACCGGGGTGGAGCTCTCCTGACTGGGTTTGCAGCAGGGAACTGACTGGGTCCTGGGATCTGTGCTCAGGAGGTGTCAAACAGACCTCCTTGGTGTAGGGCTTTGTTTAGTCTAACATCCTTTAGCTGTCCAGAAAAAAGCCCAGCAGGTGACACATCAAGTCTAGCAGAGTAAAGAATAGAACCCCCGCTCTTGAGTCAGTTCTGCACACCTATATAGGGGGTTGGTTTCCATAATCTCCCATGTCTGTGGATCTAATCTGTACAAAAGACGAGTCCCTGTGATATGCATTAAATGTTTGCAGGATTGGCATTTAGAGTTGAATTTCAATGAATACTTTTTATGTTAATATTACATTTTCTTTGAATGTTTATATTTATTTTAATATGCAGGCTATACAATTCTTGTTAACACTTCTCATACTCTCTTTCAGTTTCCCAAAGTGACACAGAAACAATACCTTCATATGGAGTCATATTACTATTTCTTTACATAAGGTACACAGCCTGTGTTTGGGAGAGACGTTTATTTGCAATCACATTGCTTAACCTGCTCATTTAGGGCTCAGTCTGGAGCACATTGAAGTCACTAGGGTCAGGATCAGGCTCTTGTCCTGCTGGTATTTATCCTAACCTAAAGATTCCAAGAAAACCTTTGAAAACCCATATTAACCATTTAAAAAGGATCTGATTAGAAGTATAAACACAGACAACCACACAGAGAAAAACAGAGTAGCAAAGACTCCACTCTGAAGAACGAAAGCAAAGCTTTCATGAAATTGAGACTATTTGCTTTTTATTGTTCTCATTCTTTATGAACTCCACATACATGTGCAGGACTCAAGAACAGTTGCAGCAATGGCTGTCCTAAACATTGGTAGAAAATATATTTATTTCTATTGTGAAAATTACTCTTAAAAAAATAAGCAGTCCAGTAGCATCTTCAGGATTGAAAATTTTATTTATTAGATAATATTAGTTAATATTTAATTGTTAATTTTAGTTAATGTTAATATTGTTAATAGTAATTATTTGTTAGTCTTTAAGGTGCTACAGTGCTGCTTTGGGTTTTTTTATGAAACTACAGACTAATTAGTCTTGAAAGTATTTCTTACTTGTGGTGGGTACTAGTACCTTATTTATGTGAATGCAAGATAGTTTTAATCATCTGGCATTCTAACTCAGGACTTCTTAGCCCTCCCAGCTCCTAGCCCTATAGTTTTCTAATTCCCTCCTTCCCCTTTCAAGCCCTGTTCGACTCACACCTTACTAAGTGCCACAATACAACCCTCTCCCCAGGCTAATTCCCTTGCTCTCTTCCCTGCTCCTAGTCGATTTCATCACTATCCCCAGTGCTGTAGTGATCCAAGCATTCCCCATGCTGCTCTCTGTCACCATAGTCAAGGTTATAATGGAAAGTGAGACAAGATGGGAATGCAGCACATGCATGTTTTCCATCAGCAGAGAGGAGACTTAGAATGGGATTCACCCTCCTGCTTCTGGACAGCCCCTCTTCGATCCACTTTTCCTGACTCCTTGAAATAGAAGGACTGGGGTAATGAAAGGGTTTGGCATCCAAGGGTGCTGGTTTTTAATTACAGTTTAAAGCAGGTTATTTGGTGTAAAATGATAGTAGGAGAAAAAAATTAAATAAGCAAAACCTCAAACTCACTGTGTCGGGGATGGGAAGGCACTCCTCTTGCGACGGCTCTTTGGTAAGAATCTTGCTGTCGGATGCCCTCTTCTTTCTTGTTACCACAGTCCAGATTTTCTGCGCTCCCCTGCCCCAGTCTCCCTTTCTCTATTGCAGGAGTACCCTGCTTCTTATCCACTTTCATGCAGTTGCCAAAGCCCAAGGGTGTCATGCCAGCCTCCCACACCATTTTCTAGCCTCATCACATGGCTGTCACTTGAGCAAGGAAATTTGCACCTGCCATTTACTAAATGTCCAAGTACTAGCATGAGTTTGTTTTTTTCCTACTATGCACCGATATCTTCATTAGCAATAAGAAAACCAGGACATGTTTAATCACTAATATTTTGCACACAATTCAATATCTTATGAGTCTTCATTCTGCAGCAGCAGGCAGGATTGAATTTAATTGCTCTGCTTATGATTTTTAACAGGGGATGTTGCTGGAACAAAATACTTATTTCCCTTTAATTTTTACAGGCAACACTATGACCATTCCTAGCTACAATATGTAATAAAGTAACTCCTCTTGGCCTAGAGTTGTTGCATTTCTCTCTGTCTCTGTTTGCAGGAACATTGCAGGCAATGCTGCTTGCAAAATGTAGGTGAGCAAACTTCATTGTCTGTCACTCTCCTTGTTAGGTGAGTGGGAAAATTAAATTGATTCTGTTACTCCTTCCTAACACACCAGTGGCACATTATATGCTGTGGCTGAATAGAGAAAGAATTTGACTGTGATTCTTTCCTCATACTCTTCTTGTCAAGCTAACAAAATCTTGCAGTGGAGCACGATTTTTTCAAGCACCCAACTTGCTTAGCTGCATTCTCATCTCAGATGCACAGCTCCCTTTGATGTTGGTCAGTAGGTGGGCTACACAGCGAAGACTGTGGGATTGTCTCAAAAAGGTGTTCATAAAATGCAACTATTTCTCAAGTTGGGTCAGCTGTCCTTCCTTTTCCCCTATGCATGAAGACACTCATTGCTCAGTGCTAAGCAAGGTAGATGCCACTAAGATTCCCTTTTACTAATAAGGCTACTTCCTGAGTGTAAGGTGGTGGAGACCATGTAGTAGGCAAATTATTCCATAGGATTTTCCACCTGGATGTCTGTCTTACTACAGCCTCCATGGCATGCTATTTAAGTTTTGAAAGTGGCCTTTCACATACAGGGTGTTGACATGCTCTTTTTAAATATAAAAAGAATATCCTGTTGTATTTAATACAAGCTTCAGATGTGAACTTAACCAAAAGTAATATCTTGCCCTTAACTGTAGCTATAGCTTCCAAATGTGTTGTGAAGGATGCATTTAATATTATAAATACTGCTTTAATTTGTTGTTTTATGAGGGAGATGAGAAAGAAACTTCATTAGCGTAAGTTTTGTTTCACCTGTTTACGTTTATATCAGATCCTTCGTGATAGTTTCTGAACACCTCATGCAATTATAAACACCTCTATCTCTCTATGTTCCTACCTGCTTATTTTTGCCCAAAGACAAAACAAAATATCCTTCTTTACCCTGCCCCTGTCTGAAGTCTTGGTACAAAGCAGTTTGTAACACATACACTATGCACATGTGTCAGAAAATCTTGTGATTCCTGGTGCCTTCTTTTTCTATCTTCAGCTCTAAGTGGGAAGCCATTTTCATCAACTCTCTGAAAGACTTCAAAGATAGAAGGGAAATTCATTCAAAATGGTTTCTTTCCACCAAAATCCTGGATTATTTTCCCATTTTTATCCCACACATTCACTGGTTCCAGGCCCTGGACAAGTAAGATTCCGTACTTGGCCAATAACAAGTTTACCTTGTGAATTTACTTGAGAGTAGGTTTGATCTACAAGGCAGGGAACTGCCTCACTGAAGAGAAAGAGATCATTGGCAGGTGGACAGAATACTGTTCTGAGCTGTACAATGATAAGGTCAATGGAGACCCAGAAATACTGAAATGTCCATATGTTACCGAAGAGGACAGCCTCCCAATCCTTCGGGAAGAAGTAGAGGCAGCAGTACGATCATTGAAGAAAGGAAAGTCAGCTGGAGTGGACAATATCCCAGCAGAATTGATACCAGCAGGGGGAGAAGCCATGATCAGTGCCCTTACCAACATATGCAATAAGATCTGGCAGACGGGAAAATGGCCTACGTCATGGACTCAGTCGCTAGCGATCGCACTTCCCAAAAAGGGCAACCTCCAACAGTGCCGAAACTATCGTACAATAAGCCCCATTAGCCACCCAAGTAAAGTCTTACTGAAAGTAATATTGAACAGGTTGAAGCCCCAAGCTGAGATGATTATTGCTGAGGAACAAGCCAGCTTTAGGGCAGGGCAGAGTACCACTGAACAAATATTCAACCTGAGAATTCTCTGACAGAAATATCTACAGCACCTGTACCATGTTTTTGTGGACTTCAAAAAGGCCTTTGACAGAGTTTGGCAGGCAGCATTATGGGCCACCATGAGAAAGTACAACATCAGCCCCAACCTTGTCCAAGTTGTTGAACACCTGTATGACAATGCCACCAGTGCAGTTTTCCACAACGGTACCATTGGAAGCTGGTTCAGAATGACAGTGGGTGTCCATCAGGGTTGTCTGCTCTCCCCCACGCTTTTCAACAACTTTCTGGAGTGCATCATGAATGATGCCGTGGAAGACCATGAGGGAACTGTCAGCATAGGGGGCAGAATAATCACCAACCTTTGCTTCGCTGACGATATAGACGGATTAGCTGGAGGAGAAGAGGAACTTGCCAGCTTTGTAGAATGGCTGGATACCACCTCAAAAGCCTATGGAATGGAGATAAATGCAGAAAAGACAAAACTGATGACCAATAACACCAATGGCATCGGTAGGGATATAATGGTGAATGGACAAGCTCTTCAATGTGTGTCCAGCTTCAAGTACTTAGGTGCAATCGTGTCAGATGAGGGGTCCAGACCAGAAGTCCTCTCCAGAATAGCGCAAACAACAGCAGTGCTTACAAAACTTAGACCCATCTGGAGGGACAAGAACACCAGTTTGAGATCGAAAGTAAGACTGATGCGTGCACTGGTCATCTCAGTATTCTTGTACGCTTGCAAAACGTGGACCCTTACAGAAGAATTGCAGAAAAAGATCCAAAGCATGGAGATGAGATGCTATAGGAGGCCTTTGGGCATCTCTTATTTTGAGCATGTCACGAACAAAGAAGTATGACATAGGATCAGGCATGTCATAGGCCCATATGACGACCTGCTCACTGTGGTGCAGAAGCTCAAGCTCAGATGATACAGCCACATCATCAGATCATCAGGCCTTTCAAAGACCATCTTGCCAGGCACAGTACCTGGTGGTAGAAGGAAAGGCAGGCAAAAGAGGAGATGGGAAGATAACACCAAAGAGTGGACAAACCTGAATGTGAGCGAGTCACAGAGAGCTGCACAGGACAGGATGAGGTGGAGTGAGTTGATCAGGAAGTCTGTGGTGCCCCAACGACCCTCTAAAGGGGATATGGAATAGAGATGAGAGAGATGAGATGAGGTTCGATCTATGCTTAATATATTAGTTTCCATAGTGCCACATGCATTTAATCACTTCACTGTAGCTAACTGAACAACCTAGAATGTTGGCTGGCATTAGCATCCAGTGTTGTTCAAGTGCATTTCATGAGCAGAAAATATTTTTCCACTTCTGGCTGCCATTTTTTCTTCAGGGAACAAACAGCTTCTCATATCTACAGGCCAATCTGGTATAACGTGCAAAATAGCATGCCTTGTTTCAGCAGCCCGAATGATAAAATATGTCAACATGGTATGCCTAGGGTATGGCCTGGGGCCACTCAGTAATTTAAAAAAAAAATCCATTGCATTAACAGCAGCTTTTAGTTCCCCTTTTTTATGCCTTTTTTCCTGCCAGTAATCTTAAGAGAGTTTAATTTATCAAAGGCTTGATTTAGCTTTACACTTACATACCAGGATTTGAACACATGCAATTATAACAGCAATGGCAAACTATTGTAACTTTCAGGAAATCTCAATAGGCTATCATTTCGCTGGGAGCATGCAAAATGGGTTTGCTTCTTGTCAGCATTTGCAGGCATGGATCAAACCTAATATCTCACCTTCACATTAGAATTTACACTTACGCCTGGTCTTGTCAAAGTAGGTTTACTTTAAGCTTTGCATCCCAAGACGTGTTGCTCTGAGCTACTTGTTGAATCTGGAGATAGCCTTGAAAATATTTGTTTGGATTATACTTCCTGGGGGTCTTTTTGCACTACTTTGAACCCTAAGAGATGTCTCTGTCCCTGCCTCTTTTTGTTGAATATATATTTAGATACTGTCTTTGGAAAGCTGTGCACCATTGGGTGCCTATCCAAAGCTCTGGTTGCCTTCAGGCTGGTCTTCATTGGGCATTAGTTCACATTATCAATGCTTGAATTTATGTGTCTGGACTTAGCCTACTGAGAGGGTCATGCTGAAGAACAAAATTCAAGCAGCACAGAGTGATAGGATTAGCAAGACAGTAGCACTGCTAACTCAAGCTTCAGCCTCTAGCCCCGATGGGCCACCCAGCTCAAATGTACATCTGCAGTTAACTGGGACCCGGGCTGGGGTGAGCTTTTTAATATACATTTTAAAACAACAGCATAGGAATTATAAAATGGAAATTGCAGCAGCGCCTCTCCTTCCTCTCTCTCCCCACCCCCACTTGTGTTTTACAGCACTCTTGGAAAGTCAGTGAGTTCTAGAAATTTTGTACCTTGTGGGTAGGGATGAAGCATTCCTAAAACAAAAAAGTCTCTTACAGAAAACACTCTGCCCAACTTCAAAAAGGGACTTAGTTATGTTTCTGGTGCCTGTGATATCAATGAGTGTTAAATTTCTAAAACATATAGTGAATCTCACCTTAGTTACTGAACACCAGTATTTAGATAACACTGGCATCCACAAGCCCCCATGTCCCTGCCTTCGTTCACCTCAGTTCCTTAAGAATCTAAATCCTTTCTGTAAAATTCCAAGTATGTATTGCTGGGCATGGGCCTGTTGCCCTTCGTAGCTCCTGGATGCCTGTTTCTCTCACCCAAGCCCTAGAGTAGGGGCAGGCACAATATAGCCCACAAGCCAGATCTAACCTGCCTAACACTTAGATCGAATCCCTCTCCTTAGCATCTTCTATTGGCTAGCCTTGGTGGCTCCCATTCAGATTTCTGACAATTTTGAATCCCATTCCCTGGTGACTAACTCAGAGTTTGTGGCCTCCACATATTGGCTAGGCACCTAAAAGGCTTCACAATGTTCAGCATTGCAATGCCTAAGTCCCCTTTGTTAATGTAGTCTCTGCTAGCTGTCTCATCTTGCTTATAATAGACAGATCTGTTGCTGGTGGCACTGTGGTGGCAGTGTGGCACAGGGTGGAGAGGGTTTCTCAGGGTGGCTACTCTCAAGCCATTTGCAAATTGTAAGTCCCTATTCCAGAAGAGACACACACGTATAGGTATGGTTGGCAAAAGGTCTTGGCAAAGAATCTCTGCTTTGGATTCACAGCTGTAGCAGTCAAATCAACAGCTCTGATTCCAATGGGATCACTCAAGGAGACATGGCCATGCTGAATTTAGCTTCTTGTAGTTTGAAAGCTTGTGCCTTCCACAAGAAGATGTCAGTCAAATATAAGATACTAGCTTGACTCTCCCCTATCCTAGGAGCAACATGTTAACAGCAGGACTGCTACAGTAAGTTTTCAGCCTGTTAAGGTTTTCCTTTCCTCATTCCCCTTCAAAATGACCTTTGCTTGTTTTAGAATTTAGCAGAGCTAAGCAGCCTTCTCTATATTATTTCTACCTGATCTCGCTTGTCTGGATGGCATTTGTCCATACAGTTGTTTTAATAGTGTTCTCAAACTGCTCTGGAAGGGCACCCAAAATTTTTTTGCTCACCTATTCTGCCATTGTTCAGGGTGTACAAGGTTTTTTTTTGCAAATTGAGGAGATAACCAGAGCTAAAAACATTGAACTTGACAGCTGTATGAGACTCACATCCTTTGTGACAAAGCACAGAGGGGGACACATATCACACCTTGACATGGGTTGCATAGAAACAAGTATGGAAAAAATGAAGACCATGAGTGGAAAATCAGGCTTACAGGGATGAAGCTCAAAGAGGTGCTATAAACCAGCAGCTCCCAGGCAAAAGCTGCTGGTGCTCAAACCAATCTCAGAATGAAACCCGCATGGCAGGTAGAAATGGATGGAGACCGTTAAGCATAGGGGAGGAACTTTCTTTCTTTGTGTGTGTGGGTGGGAAGTGAGATTAGTTATCAAGAAGGTAGGCAACTATAAATGCTAGAAGGACGTACTGCTGTAGACACCCAACTCTTTTTAAAGTATGCCGGCTACGTCTTCAGTCGTTGAGCAATGCCTGTCAGCTGTCCTTTGTGTAGGGCCACAGAATTGTTTTTTTTTTACAACTTTTGAATTTTACGTGCATCTAATCAGGTCAAGTAACCTGTCAAGACACAAAGGTATATGAAGTTAGAGGTTTTGGGGGAGGAGGACTTTTTCCCAGTATCTTTTGTGGTAACAACTTTTTAGTCAAATATGAGTAATAGAAGAGTGCAGGGCAAAGGTTCTTTTGACACTGTTATCTTTCCTATGAGTACTCTACTTCCGCTTTCTGTGCATCTGAACTGAAGATTAGTGTATCCTTTGTAAAACAACAGCTATGTCATTACCTTCACAGTCCACAGGGACTCCACCATTTCAGAGGGTATTATAGTACAAATTCAATCTAATTTCTAAAGCACTATAGTTTTTCCCAAGAGTAGCCACATAAAAGTTTATTTTCTTGCTGAAATGAAGACAAGGTTGCTTGATTTAATTCCTGATTTCATTTCAGTAGGTCAGTTTTACTGCAAGAAGGCTATTTCAATGTCCTATAAGAATCTACAAATCTACAAATAATTTGGGAGGGCAACATAATTAATGTAGTATTTAATCTACAGAAAGAAGGCAGTGTGGTGAAGTTTTGTTATTTGAATGTTTCAATAAATGTAATTCAAGCCTTTCCCAATTTTGTTTTCTTTCTTCCCTTTAGTTTAAATTATTCTATAAACAATCAACTAAATTGTCTGATATTACCCTAATGACAATTCAAGTCCATCTAGTTCTCAGAAGCTCAGTTATTTTTAATCCACTGTTATATGATTGCCTTTTTTAAGGCAGAATGTTTTAATGCATGAGCTGTTTATATGCTGTAGCTAGGAGAAAATTGTGGTTATTATTATAATACCTGCCCCCAGGCCAAGGGACAGGGGTGTCTCAGGAGCACAGGCCTGTGTGGCCTGCACATTGGGCCCTGCCACACAGGGACTCTGTGGTGCCTTGGGGACTAGGCTAACTCTTACAGCCCCCTCACACCTCTGCAATAGGCTAGCAGCCAAGGCCAGGGGGGAGGGCTGTTCAGCCACAGAGAGGTCCCTGCAGGGGTGGCAGGTGAGCTGGGCACATCCTGGCCCTCCCTGGGGCCCTCACAAACTTGTGGCTCATGGCACTGTCCAGGGGAGTGGGTGCTGAGTGTTTCCTGTGGGCATGCCCATGTGCTGGGAGCCGCATTCCTCTGTGTGTCTGGGGTCAGTCGGTGCCCTTGTGGCTAGCCTGCTTCCAGCCATCACAAGGCCTGGTGCCCTTCCCCCCACGACAGGAGGCCTGGTGCTTGTCCAGTGCCAGGCCCACAGCATGAGGTTCTGCTCAAGCTTGACTGGTGAGGCTCAACTCATGTCCCATCTGCGCCTGCCTCCTATGCCCTGGGGTGTGTAACATGTGGAACACTTACTGGAGGGACCCTCAAAGACCTCTGGGGATGTCCTGGAGGTGGCTTGCCTGGAGGGGCCCAAGCTCTGGCCGTGGTCTATGTTCACCTCCAGATCTGGTTGTGGGGGGTGGGTCCTGGGGTGCCTGGCTGCACAGGGGAGTGAGGAGAGAGACCTCCTGTGCAGTGCCCACAGGGTTAGGAAGAGGGGAGGCATTGTCGCCCCTCAGGAGGGGGGCCTTGTAGTAGCGGGGAGGTGGCAGGTATCTGCCCCTGACCTCCGTCTGGCATCTCAGGCCCAGGTGTATCCCTGCCTCAGCACCTTGACTTTGGCCTTGACCTGCTCTGTGATGCGGGTGGGGTGGCCCCATGCCACCAGGCAGCAGCCTTCTGGGCATAAGTGGGTGTGTCACACCTCTTTCTTGAGGGTCTCCTCATCAGCCCACAGGCTGATTAAGTCCTGTACCCCTGGCCTGGTCCAAGAGGGGGCTGCGAAATTTGTGCCCTGTGATGGGGCTCCTGGGACCCCTCCAGCTGCTCCCTAGACGGTCCCATGAGGGTTTATCCTGGCTGGCTCACTGCCATGCTGCTGGAAGGAGTGACTTGAGGCATGGAGTAGACAGCATGCTGCTGGGCTGCTTCCTCACTCTCAGCTTCCTGCCGCAGGGTTTCCAGGGTTCCCTGCACCTTTAAAAGTGGCCAGAGGCAGGGCCCATAGAGCTAGGATTGCTGTGGACAGGGTGTCCCCTCGGAGCAGCTGGCCTGCACCATGGGGAACTTTTCTGGCAACAGAAGACCCCTCCCCGGAACATCCACCCTGGCTTTCTGTCAACAGAGATCTGTTGAGAGAGGCATTCTGCCTCATGGGGGGATGGCAAATTGCTGTCAACAGAAATGCCACACTGTGTCAATTTACTCTAGACAGAGCACCTCGAGTGTAGACATAGCCAAAGTTGCCCAAAATTGCATTGTCCCTGCACAGTTATGGGACCAGAGGCATTGCCGTGGGAAAAGTAACTAAAGCCTGATGTTTCCAGCCATCGTAAGCATCCACAACCCCAGCAGAAGTCAAAGGGAGCTGCAGGCTCCTAGCATCTCCCTTTATAGGCAGAAAAATGCAGGGGATATTTCATACCCTGACTGTCCCCAAACAACATACCTTTATTATAATATTTATTACATATGTATTATTGTAACACTTCGAACCCTCGTCTTGGACCAGGACCCCATTGTGATAGATGTGTGAGCAACAAAAAGGTAGTTTCAGCTCTCAAGGAGTTTACAACAGGGGGCTGACAGACTTTCCAGAGAGAAGGAAAAGGGGTGGCCGTGGGTGACTGAATTGGTAAGCATGAGAGGCAGTGGTCTTAGCATAGCAGAGGCCCAGCCCACGTAATGTTATTTATAGGTGTTTTAGGAGGGTTCTGAGCAGCAGGCCCTGACAGTCACTGCGGCCTGGGGAAAAGGAGTGTGGGGGCCCCAGTCCAAGACTTGGAAGGGCTGAAGCCTCAGGCAGACGGGTCAGGGCTCAGGGAAGTCAGCCCTTAGCACCATATGGAGGACAGTACCAGGACTCCCCACACACCCCGCCTCCCCATCAACCCCAGCTCTCAGAGCAGTGCATAGTGGAGCTTTGGTGGCATTTCGGCCAGGGCTGAGAGGTCTGGGCCCCCTCAAAAGCTTGGACTCCTGTGCATTTGCCCTGCTCACCCCACCCCCATCAGCAGGCCTGGTTCAGAGAGATGACAATGAAAGCTAAAATAAAACTATTTATTCTTCAGCATTATTAAAGTGCACACAGAAAGCTCTATCGGAGATGCCAAATCATTAATAATGACCTTTAGCTTGAAAACATTTAAAGAATGGTTTATTTCCAGTCCAAGATTTAATGTGGAGTGAGTTTAACAATGTGGGAAAAAAGATAAATGGTTTATAACTGGCCCCAGTTTTTCTTATTCACGTCCAGGCCCAATATCATCATGTTTGTTTTTTTTCCCTTATGATTTTCAAGAAATCAGCATTCAGTCTGGTTATTCATCAGATTGGACTAGGAGCCAACACTTACCAAGAAACCATATATAATACAGCTAGCACCTGAGGCCAGATTCTGCACTCCAGAGTTTATTCTCTTCCTTTCTTTTGTATAAAAGGGTGAAAAAATGTTAGCATAAAGATGGCTACAATCGATGCCTGCCCTGGTAGGGGTGAACCAAGACAACTGACTCCTCACATGAAACCACTGCTTAGCGTGATGGTCATTAGAGCAATACACCTGAGGAGGGGTAACAGATCAGGACTCCTTTTGCCTCACCTGTGCAAAGGGGTGGCAGCAATGTCAGATCAGGTTTTTTTTTCATGTGCATCATATGATCTCCAAGTTAGGGACCATAGACATAGGATTATGGGCCTCAGGGTTAATCTATCCTTTCTCTCAGCAGTGGGTGGCCTGCTGGGAATGGCCTGCTTCTCAGCTGCGGACTAAAGCTAGCAAAGGAGTGGGAATCTTTTGGGGAAGGCGGTTTGGGGCTTTTGGCATACCTGACCTGTCAAAAATGTAGTTTCCTTTGCTTAGGCACATGTCAGAGTAATTTAATAGATGAGCTTGAATGCATATTTTCATATTTGTAGCTAAAAATTTTTCACTTTCTCACCAAACTTAAAGATTGTTGGTCTCAATGCACAGGCCAATACTTTGACAGAGTTTGTTGACAATGCAGTACCTTGGTTCTTCTTCATCTGAGCTTTCTGCTCATCTATATGCTAATTTAAAATGGATGTATGTATGGTTTGTCCCAATGCTTCTGCTCCTAATACCTTTACAGCACATAATTTAATACTGTAATGTGGGGACAAGCAGTAAAAGTTGGTGCTGTGTGGTGGTTTTCAAATCTGTTGATTATTGCCTTGAGGGGAGCACAATCAAGCATTCACTTCTCATCTGAAAGAACAGAAAGGTCAGTCTGTTCATTTTTTTTTTTTGTGCTTTCTAGCCGTATTCAAATGCCAAAGGGCATAAAAAGTAGCACTTCTGGGTGCAAATGCCTAACACAAGCAATACAAAGAAGAGAAGAGCAGATGAAGGACAACTCTATCAGCAAGGTTCTAGTTGTCACACTGTTAACTGAACTATTTGTGATTGAAATGCCAACATTTGCACGTAAAACTGACTCCCTAACATCCTTTGAGACTGTTGACTTAAAGACCTTCAGAGGAAAGGAAAAATGAATAGTCACATCTGTGTGAACGGAACCCACTTCAGTTATCATGAATTAATAATAATTAAATAAATTGGACAGTTCAGAAATGAAAAGCATTTGGAAGCACGTGCACACACATACATGGCTATTTGCCATTTAACTTGATTTTGTTTTGGCTGCTAGCGTTGCATAGAATAGGAGACAAATCTGGGATTTTGGGGAAGTTTTGTTGAAGGGGATTTTTCGTGTTATTACAATTTTAGGTTGTGCTTCTTTTGTACAGATGACCTAGTTTAGAATCATGAGAGAGTTAGTCTGTGCCCAGCAGGGGATTTTCAATGTTTATTTTTGTTATTATAAACATGATTTGATACAGAGGAGCAATCCATGGATAATTCCAAATGTTTCAAATGTTCTTTGTTCATAATTGTTAAGGTACATTTAACTCCCCCACCCCCATATTCCATTACTTACCCAGCCATTCTTTGTAATACCAATGTGGCAACTTGAAGGAGTTGGAGGATTGTCCCGATGTTTGCATATGTTTAAAATTGAAGACACACAAGAACTTCCTGTTACACTGTAGCAGTTGTATTGCAGATAAACTCAAAATATGTAGGTACCCTTAAAAACACAACTTTGATCCCTAGATCTCAAAGCACTACTCAAAGATGTTGAACTTCCATTATCCCCATTTTGTAGATTAATCCTCCTATTTCTCCTGGAGAGGTCACAAAGCTTTTTTTCTGATTCTTTTAACAATGGAGGGAAATGAAGCTGGGTCCCAGATGTTCCAAAGAATTTAGGCACCTAACTCCTATTGGAATCCATAGGAGCTAGGTACATAAGTACCTGGCTCAACCTAACTGGACCTCTCTCCCCTCTCTAGTTGCACAGTATGTCAGATGTCAGGATTGGGGTGGAACTGTGTTCCTGCAACCCCCACATAACTCAAATTTTTGCACAAGTTGGGGTGGGGAGTCAGGAACCAGGCTGCTGCTTGGTTCCCAGCTCCCCACCATTTGCGGGACCCAGGCTAAGAGCCCTCTTCTCCCTGCCTTCCCCCAGAGGCACTACTGTGAGGCTAACAGCCACATAGCTGGGGGAAGGCAGGGAGGAGCTCTGAGCCTGCCTAGCTGCCTGAAGCTGTGGACAGGTAGGTAGGCAGGCTGAGAGCCGAAGAGCAGCTTCAAGTTGTGCTTAATTCATGTTAAAGTGAGTTACAAGTAACTTGAGGCCATGTATTTTGAGGGTTTACTGCACTAGGTGTTGGTCTCAGTAGCCTGTCCATCCACTGACCTTACTGAGGAGATATGACTAGCTGCAGCACATACGGATCTTCCCTTCAAAAGTCTGTGGCTAGCAGTAATCACTATTGATCGTCTGCCCTTTTTAAGCCAAAGTAATGGCTAATCTTATTGGTAGGACTAAAGCATAGCCGATTTTAAAATGAGAAGCAGCCTGTATGAATGTCTGTTTTACCTAGAGACTTACCAACCCTGATGGAAGCCTAGAAATACCTAACTTCTTCAGACATACCAGCAAATGCCTCCGTCTGTGTCTCTCTATTCCCTCAGACAGCTGTTCAACCACAGCTTTTGCTCTGAAAACAGGATTATTTTTACCTCTTCTTAGTCCTTTTCATAGCAGGCTCCCTTCATTGGTGCTGCAGAGCAAAACATGTTTTGTAGCTTAACTGGAGCTCCAAGGGAGGATCTTCACAATTAATGTCTTGGCATTGTCTCTGGACCACCATGGAGAGTTTACTTCTGGTGCATGGCTTCTGATGGCGTAAAAAATGAATTAGATGTTGGCCAAATAAAGTAGACATTCTGTGAGGGTAGCAGCATCTGGAGACGTCAAGGGCTTACAAACACATCAAAACGTTAAAGAGGGCAGTCTTTAATGAGATTGCATATGCTTTGTTCCCCAGTCCCACAGGAGCAAGGCTGGGATCTCCCTCCAGCCTGCTCTAATCCTTTGTCTTTGGAGTGGTGCAGCCACCCCACTACCATGGTCATAAACAAAAAATGATCAGAAGGCAAAAATCAGCTTTGTAGTCTGCATTACACTAACATTGAACTGGATCAAGAAGGTTAGTTCATTTTGGAGTGGTGTTTTGGCCAGCTGCGATTCACCTCAGAGATTTTTAATCTGTACTGAAATGTTTGCAAATGATGGGAAGATACACAAGTATAATCATTTTAAAAACTTCAACTTACTTTAGCTTTAATTTATTTCTAGCAGCATAAAAATCTCAAGTAAAGCATACGTATCATAATGACCCATTATAAATGAAACCAAGCTTGAAATCTGCACAAAATGAAAAGAGCAATACATAACACAATTAAATGGTGATAGACAGAGGGATTTACAGATATTTTGACTACTCTTGCTTAGTCTGAAATCTCTGTCTACTCAGTCACTCAGGAAATTAAACTCAGTTAAGTTATCATTAAAAAACAGCAAAACCATTTCATTCTTGCCAGTAATAGTGCCAGAAGCAATGAGATGCTGATCATCTTTTACTGCAGCAGGAATTGTGGGTACTCAGCAACTCACAGAATTAGACCCTTTGTGCCTGTAATGTAATGAAACTACACCTACAATAGAGCAAAGAGAAGAAATCAATATTAAAAAACTCAACTGTCTGGAAAAGTTGAAAAGCTCAAAAAGTGATTTCCATCCCACTAGTTTAATCTGCCCATATACTGTAAATACCCATGTCTAAAGTTTTCATACAAAGCTAGGCTTGCAATGTTTTCGTGAAAGTTTAAAGTTCTCATGAAATGCTGCTATTAAGTTGGTGTGAAGTAGCTTATAGGCAGATGCCCTCTAAACTTATGCCATGTACTTAACAAATTCTCAGACATCAGGCTGCAAGAACTTGTACATTCCAAATTCAAACTGAGCCCAGATTGAGTCCCTAAATCTCACACAAACAAGCTCTTTCATGAGGAGTCATGCTTTCAGTGGAACTCTAAATGGACACAGGAGTACAGGTTTTCACAGCCCAATGTGACACTGGGGCCTTAGAAAGGCAGGTTCCTGTCCCAAAGAGCTTACAATAGGTCAGTGTGTAAGGGAAGCACAGAGTACATTGGCGGCTCTACCAGACTGCAAATCTACTATATAGTTCAGAGCCAGAGGGATAGCCCTATTAGTCTGTCATTGTCCTTTATGCCTACTGGCTTGTAGGGCAGCAACAAAGTTTCTCCTTCTGTCTGTCCCTGGCAAGCCTCTCAGTAGTGCCCCAAGTGTGAGTCATGTTCTTCATTTCTACTTCAACAGTCTGGTGCCATGTTGTCTTGTGTCATCCTCATATCCACTTCCCTTCAGGAGTCTAGTGCACAGCAGTCTTTGTAATGGAGCTTCCATCTTTCTTGAGCACATGCCCAATCCATCTCCAATGTCTCTTCAAAATGATAGTAGCCATGTCATTTTGCTTGCACCATGCATCAAGTCCTGATTTGAACTTACTCTTGGCCAAAAAATACAGAGGATCCTCTGAAGGCTTTGAGGGTGAAAGGTTGACAATTTATTTAGGTCATACTTTGTCATCTGCCAACATTTCAATCTGTATAATAATGTTGCTAAGAAACAGCTCTGACAAAAGTTCAGTTTGGTGTGTATGGTTTATTGTGATGACTTCCATACAGCTTTCAAACTCACGAAGATATTTCTGATCAAGCCAGAAAAACGTGTTAGCATGTAGCTTCACAAAAAGCAAGGAGTCCTGTAGCACCTTAAAAACCGACAGATTTATTTATTAGGCAATAAGCTTTTGTGGGTAAGAAGTAAAGAAGTGGGTCTTACCCATGAGAGCTCATTACCTAACATACCCGTCTTTACAGTTCTACAGGATTGCTTATATTTGAGAGAGTAACAGGGAGGTAGCTGTGTTAGTCTGTACTCCAGAGAGTTTATCCGTCTGTTTGATCAAGAACTCCTCCTAAACAACAAGATCTAGGATCACCAAATTCGGTATGCAGCTTCCTCTCATCACAGCTTAAATCAGTATAAGAATTTGATTTTTCTAGGAAAATGGGATGTGCCTAGAATGGGATTGCTGCTCATAATACCAAACACAAAAGAGACAGAATCACCAAATCAAGTAAACTGTTAGAAACAAACATACCAGAGCAAATGTTGAAAAGACTGAACCAAGATGTGCCAGAAAAATAGGATGAGTCTGAAATAGTACTGGTTCTCTATTAGCCTTACAGGAAATGAGAGAAAACAAAAGTAAAATTGAAGTAGTGCTCTGTTTTGGCACAACTGAGTCAATGCTTAAGGTCTGAAAACTTAGAAGAAAATGTTATTGGAAACCAAATTAAATGTAGCACTTTAAAATAGTAAATTATAAAAGTTTGTAGAGGTGCAGAATAAATACATGAATGATTTCCAATTTTAAAAAAATTACTGAAAAAACTAAACAGACATATTTTAACAATCCCTTTTTAAAATAAATCTGAAACAAAAAGTAACTCAACAATTAGACTTTGTTTTTTTTAAAAATTCAATCATTTAAATAAAACATGTACCTGTACATTTCCTTTTATTTTTAAAACACAAAACAAAACAAAACAAACACCTGAACTGAGTTAAAAGATGCAAGCAACACTGGATAAATCTGCTTGTAATAATATAAGTAGCTGGAAGCTGAGTGCAAAAAACTTTAACTCCTAAGAATCAGCAAATCAAATATTAAATTGCCAGTGAGTACAGATATATATGCTAGTGATCAAGTTCCATATTGCCTTTAATATAGACACGTAATCTATATTGTACTTGCCATATAATAGAAAATACATATTTTTAAAAGAATACTCATGTTTATAATTCAATGTATTTTAAAATTGTTACAGTTGGCAATGATTGTTGTGACTGCAGTTTATTTCTATGTGCAGACAAATGCCTTCAGAATCTAGGCTATTGACATGTATAAATTAACATTCTTGGTTTAGATTAAGGAATTTTTATTCTAGACCTTTGGTCTAGCCAAAGCAAGATTTTGGCTATGTCTACACTAGCCAAAAACTTCGAAATGGCCATGCAAATGACCGTTTCAAAGTTTACTAATGAAGCACTGAAATGCATATTCAGCACCTCATTAGCACGTAGGTGGCCATGGCACTTCAAAATTGATGCGGCTCACTGCCACATGGCTCATCCAGATGGGGCTCCTCTTCGAAAGGATGCCTCCTATTTCGAAGTCCCCTTATTCCCATCTGCTCATTGGAATAAGAGGACTTCGAAGTAGCTGGGGTCCTTTCGAAAAGGAGCCCTGTCTGGACGAGCTGCGTAGCAGTGAGCCGTGTCAATTTTGAAGTGCCGCAGCCACCCACATGCTAATGAGGCGCTGAATATGCATTTCAGCACTTCATTAGTAAACTTCGAAATGGCCATTTCGAAGTTTTTGGCTAGTGTAGATACGGCCACTGTCTTATATTTTCCAAAACTTTATATGCACTACAGCTATTCCAAGACTACACGGCTTCCATCAATTCAAGTATTCTCTAAACTAAAAACATTGTCTGATGAGACTAGAAGGGAGAATTGCCCTCTCTAGATCTTATCCCAACCTATTTGCTGGGTAACAATGTTACATTGAAAACAACAAGAAATTCTGTAGAACCTTAGAGCTAACATATTTATTCCAGCATAAGTAAAAACCCACTCCATCAGATGGAATGGAGTGGAAATAAAAAGACAGGTGTATATGTAAGAAAATGAATGCAAAGAAGTTATTATCCCTTGTAAATTAGAGTGATCAGTCAAAGTGATAGTGGCCATTTAAAGTAAATTATGGGGAGATGTAAATGTCTATCACTGTGCTTGCGTGCAGTAACTTATGTTACCTTGGAATCCATAGATTCAGCACAGGATAGCTGGGTATCACCATTCGTTCCATGACAACGTCATTGAATTTCAAGAGAGACCTAAAGTTCCAGGCTGATTAATAAAATCCGCCACTTATCTTTCTCATCTCTGCAACTAACCTTACAGGTGTCTGGCTGTAGAGGTAATGATGGGTATTTTGATGAGAAAGAAAGTACTGCTAAAAAACATTTTTTCTTTAGATTGTTCTTGTAACTGATTGCAGTTCCACTCAAGCATAGCAAGTTCTGCTCAGCAGTTAACTCAAAAAAATTTCAGGTGGCATTTTTGGTTTTTATTTGGGTAAAGGTAGAAATTAAAAATACAGAATGGTTCCTTTATAAATGATTTTGGATGAGAAGCAGCACCGGGATGAAGAAAACTGATCTAAAGTAGAAACACCTAGCAAGACCTATGTTTTGTACTTCAGGATATGTTGATTTGCCAACCAAAAATCCAAGTAGTATGCCACAAAACACATTATGACCGTTGGTACCACAGAGGCAGTTTCATTTTGGGCAGGAATTTTGTTTTTCTCTAGTTCACAGAAGAAATATATTGTTTGAGCCAACTTTATTAAAGTAAACAGATGAGCTGAACTACCAAACTGTTAGATTAATTGTGATTAGTCAATTCTGAAGTATGGATACTGTAATGAGGATTGTTAGGGTTCTGAAACAGTAATGAACAGTGCAGGCTTACCTTAATAATGATGTACAGTGACTGAACACATAACTTGGGTTCCTGTCTACTCTTTTAACTACCCACACCCCAGAGGTGTGTACAATATGCATAGACTAATCCAACTTTCAGTGATTGAATATTCCACTAGTAATGCTCTTTGCATCACCCTCATGATGAACAAATATTAAGTCATTTGCCAAATAGTCTTCCTGGTGGATAAAGTATAGTAAAGGAGCTGACAGTCAAACATAAATAGGTATAGTATCTATGTAATCTCTCTACACAAACAGGCATACCTGCCCAGTCCTTAATTTCAGATGTGTTCTTGAAATTGATAATCCAAGGGTAGAAAGAGCAGTCTCTCTCTGTTGGAAGAAACAACTAATTGGAATGCATATGCAAATGAAAAATGGATGGAATTTTTGCCAATCATCTACAATCTCTCCCCTTCAGGTTTGTACAAGAGTAAGTTTGCTTAATGTATACAGAAACAACAAGTCTTAAAATTTCAGATTTGATCAGGCAGAGACAAAAGGGAGAACAACTGGGGCATAAGCCTCCCATATACTCAGTGTAGGTGAATTCCTCTGGCCCCAAAGATGCAGCAGGGGCATGGAATATGCCCTTCCAAAACCGGTCACATTTTAATTTCTGTGCAGATACCTGGATTTGACTAGCGATTTGGGGTATCTAAATTATTAAGGCTTGATTAGTGGGACACCTGAAAGGGAGCTGATTCTCAGATGGTGGCTACCTAATACTTATAAAAACACTCAGGTACTTTTAATATGTCACTTGAAGAAAACCCAAAAATAAGGCCTCAAAACAAATTGCTGTCACTTTTGATAAATGTTGACTGATATACTGCAAACCTTTATTCCTATGATCTGCTGTTACTCAAGTAATTATATTGAAGCCAATGGAACTAATCAGAAAAGTATGGCTTCAAGAGACTCAACCTCATAGTTATTTAATATTTATTTTTATTGCAGTAGTACCAGAAGTTCCGATCAGGATAAGAGCCCATTGTGCCAGCCAAAGTACTAACATTAAATGCAGGACAGTCCCTGCTCTGGAGAGGTTACAATAGAATTGCTGTAATTTTGTGTATCTTTGAATCATCTTAAAGAGAATCCACTTAGTTTTCCTAGCCTTGCCTTTAAATTAAAATCTTCTTCCTACTTCCTTTAGTCCTTTCACCACCTCTCCATCAAGAGATCTCCCCATCTCCTCAAATATTTGAATTCTAGATTTTCATCTTTAATAAATTCCAATCGTATTGCTGCAAAATTGCCTTTCAAATGAGTCTGGTATGGTGCACAGAATACAACAAATGGACACTTCTATGAAAACAATTTGTAGTTGTATATGGGCATATTTTAAGTTGTCAAAACTTAGGAAACAGCTCCCTTGCAGCTGCTTCATTCTGTCTGTGTGAAGCTTCAAGAAGGAAGCACAGAAGTCATTATGCCTAGAAAATGTATTATTGTTAATATAGAAACCAAAAGCTATATTCGTCAGAAAAAAAAACATTCATATCTGTATAGAACATAGGCTGTATTTGGATTTTTTTTTTGGTCTGGGTAGTTTTAGCATGCCAAATATTTAATGCAATCTAGCATTATTAGGAGCAGTTGGAAGCAACAGGCAAAAGGCTATTGGAGCAGGTAGTTCTGCCAACAGCGAGAGATGAAAAATCATGACTGGGATTAAAAAAAATTAAAAATCATGCACCCATCTACATGGCTATTCAGCTGAAGATTTTACATGCACTCGCCTTACCCCAAAGATAGGGGAACTGCCATCCATCTCCCACAACTGACTTGGAAAGTATCTGGAGCCCTGGAACCACGACTTCACTATCTCCCACTGCTCTAGGACCTTCTCTCAAGTGCAGGACTATACATGAAGGCAGGGTATGTGTCTGTCCTTACCTTGAGATTCTCACACAACACTGCCCAGCCCTGGAAAACCACACAAGTGCAGAAGTTTTGTGTATCGTGACAGCAACTTCTGCAGCCTCCAAAATCTCTTGACTGAATACCATAATAATTTTACTGCTGCTTGTTTACTTATCTCTATCCCCAGGCTGAGGGTATGCATTCTATCGCATCCTCGTTCTCATCTTTAACCCCCCCTCTGCCGCCTTCCTGCCCCACGCCCCCCTGCCACCGCTATTGCCCTCCTCCACCTCTATCTCCCCATTTGTCTTTTCCAGTGGCTCTGCTGCTTCTCGCAGTCCCTGTATCCTGTCCTGTCCCCTGAATTGTAGCATTTTGCCTGGGTGCATGGTTTCACTTTAATTTATAATAATGGGAGGCAACAGCCAACTTTATTAAGCAAAGCCTTGCTTCTACGTACAGAAAGACTGTAGCGAAAAGGTGGCCAGATTGTTGGCTTTGGTTTCATTGACAGTAATAGGAAATGGGGTGCATTTGAATAGGGGAAATTTTGTTTTAATGAGAGAGGTCAAAGCACCTGAGGCATCATAAAATCATGAGAGTTGGTGATATTGGGCAAGGTCATCCATTTGCCTTGGATTCTCTACTCCCACTTCATAGAGTAACTTTCCCAGTATCATAATTAACTCACTATGATAAGGATGTGAGGATGATTGGCATGCAGAACTGACAAGTCATTCATTCTATTTACATAAGTAAATGACTATTTGTGACTTTGGCCAAAGCAGACATTCGTCTGCCAGCTCCTCTTCACAGGTCACTTTCTTGTGTCCTGTTCTCAAGAGATGTCTGCTTGGAGTTGTAAGTTATGCACATGCTAAACTGGACTCCTCAGTGTGACATCAAGATCAAGATGCCAATCCACTGATTAGGCTGTAATACCCAATTCTTCTTTGAAGATCTCATGGGATACCTGAGGCAGAGTAGTGTGATACGAATCTCTGAAAGAGACAGTAACCAAATGGAAGTAAGGTGGAAGGCTTCTCTCACATTAATGACAGAATCTGAAATTGTATCTTGCGCTTTTCACAAGCTCACCCATCCGAAGAAGGAAAGGTTATGGATCCTATCAGCCAATATAAGCTTGAAGTTGAAAAAGTTAAGCTTTGATCCTGCGTACAAAAAGGTCCAAGTTGATTTTATCATTCATGTACAAGTAAATATCAACTTAGTTCCAATCTACACGCCTGCTCAGAGGTTCAGAGGCTATAACAAAAAGGTCCTGGCTATAATAAAACAAAAAAATGATGACATATGAAAATGATATACCAAGTCAAACAAGAATGAGGCATAATTTGATTTTTTTTTATTTAACAAATGCTTTTCTAGACTTTTTCTTTGCAAATGCACCAAATTATTCAGAAATGTGCATAAAAGCAAGCTACAAACTTATCAAAGGCCAAAAAATTAACAGGTGTCTAAATCTGAGCCCTCACCCCACCCCACCCCGCATCCTTTGAGCATGAGGCCAAGGCCAAATGTCCTTCCTGCCCCCCCACCTCCGATTGGCCCTCCCAATTTAAGACCAATCACATGAGATAAAGCCTTTGAGAAGAAGATGTCAGAATTGTTGTGTAAAATGAGTTAGGGATGTTTGAAACTCTCCAATGGCCTTTTGTGTGTGTATGTCTGTGTTCTCCATTTTGTGTCACTGCCTCTCAGAGAGACACTAACGTGAAGAGGCTTATGGGTTAAATGAGTGCCGTGCCAAACTTGCTGTAAGCGTGGGATCCTAGAAATCATTTATTATCTGTGCAAGACTTCCAGAATGATAAAGATGTGGTACTAGAGTAAAGAGAAGATAAACTAGACGGATGAAAGCTTGATATGATTTCTGTGAACAGAAAAGCTTAAAAGAACAGAGCAGCCAAAGGAGGACCTTAGCAGAAAATCATTTTAAAAGCTGCATTTCCTACAGCGGACTATCTGCTCCTCACCCTTCCTGTGAAATATTAAGAGCGTCATTTTCCTTGACATGGTTATTATAAATTGATTTAATTACTTATTGCAGTAATTGTCAAGCCAGATAAATTGGACAGTTGATCTATTGACTATATACCAGTTATAGTCTTGATTTGACTGCAGGTTGAACCTCTCTCATCTGGCACCCTTGGGTCCTGACTGGTGCCAGATGAGAGAATTTGCTGGACCACAGGAGATCAATATTGTCCAGCAGCATTCCACAATGCTTCCACTGCTTACCGGGCACTTAACAGACACTTAGGGTTAAATTGAGAGCCAGGACAGGTGGCTATAAACCAACTTTATAGGATCACAGGAAACTTGGCCACACCCATGATAAGTGGTTGTCTGGCTAACTAAAATCATGCTGGATTACAGATGTTACTAGATCAGAGAGTTCTGAATTAGGGAGTTTCAACCTCTACTGTGCTGCATTATTGTAATTTAGATTATGAAAACAGTAAGTTAAATTAGCTATTGATATATTTTGTTTAAACTCGTTTATGTTTTATAACAGCTTGCTTAATTTTTAAGAAACACTGATCTAGTTTCTCTCTCAAAATGTTCAGGCAAATAAAATGAACTATGCAGAGGAAAGATATAAAATGATTAAAAATCCTCTCAGAGCCCATCATATACTGTAATTACTGAAAATAACACCCCACAGAATAACAGAATCTACAGAAACAATGAAGCCACTTTATAGCACTGAATTTGAGACACATAAACTCTCAATATCTTGTTTCATATTGCATTTGTAACCCATTTCATGTTGCATGATTTGCATGCATGATTTACCCCTGCCAGAAAGATTATAAATTTGCATGCTAGGATCTGTATATCTGTATTTATTCACACCATTTGTGAGAGAATATATAATGATGCCTCTAAGCTTATAAAAACTTCTTACTATTAAGAATAACTGAAACGTGCTAACATTAAGAAATTGAACTCTGTGACAACACTGAGTAGATCACTATTAAATAGTGTTACAGTAGGTAACAGCCTTAGACTGTTACCCCTAGTCCTTTGCTGAAGTTCTTCAGGGTGTGGGCAAAAGAGGTGATCTTTTAGTTTACAGAACCTAAAAAATTCCAAAACATTCTGGGAGGTTAGTTCAAAATGAATTCACAGATGGAATACCAGTAACATTTTACTTCAGACATTCTATTTGCTCTTTTGTTGCTAACAACAGAAACAGCACCCCATGCCCTGAGCCTCTCATGCCCACACCCAAGGCCTGTCCTACAGCTGAGCTTGCTTGCCAATTAACGTACCTCACTGGGAAGGATATAGGACTTTACATTGAAATTTGTTGTGTGCTCATTGCAATCATAGGCATAGAGCTGTTGATGTTGATGTTGGTGTTGCTCCATCAGGAGCAATGATGAGGGGTACCATAGAAAGAAGAACATATACTATCTCCAGTAACAAGTATGCAGATCATGTTTGTACTTACTGCCCTTTTTGCTCAACACAACCCTTTCCAAAGCCAAAGGAAAGTGAACCACCAATGCAAAGACCTAGATTCCCAAAGAGGCAGCATTAGGGTACAGGAAATACATATCTAATCCAAAATGACTGGGTTTTCATGGTTATTCACATCCAAATAAGGTGGAATAAAAAGGAGATAAGACATGGAATCTTTACAAGCAAAGATGGTTCTAAAATATTCAGTACCCATCAGGATGGCAGTACAGCAATATTTGCAGTAGTTGTGTGGCTTAATGAATCATTTTGACTTTCATGAGTATCTTGGCAGCTGTTTTCTCTCTATGCAGAAACTGGTGCAGAACACCATTTGGTTCCTTTACAAGGGTAAGGAACCTATGGCCAGATCTGGCCTGCGGCTTACATGAGACTTGGGGTCAGTGCACTTTCTCTCCTGAGAGGAGCATGAACCCACACTGATGCTCTAACCAGGGCTGGACCCAGCCCGTGGCCCCTTCCTGATAGGGAAACAAAGTGGTTCTGCTTGGGGAAGCACTACGTTCAGGAACTGCCCCCCATTACTCCCATTGGCTGAATCATGGCCAATGGGAGCAGTAGGGAGACAGTGCCTTCAGTGTGCCGAGCCACATGTGGCCCTCCACCCCTGAGCTGCAGCAGGTAAGCTCCCATGCTCCCATCCCCTGCCTCCCCCATTCAGATTCCACACCCAGCCCCTGCTTCTGCAAGAGAAAGCCCCCCGTCCCCACCTTCTAGACTCAAAAGCCACGCTCCTAGCTCAGTCTTGCACCCTCTCTAACACCCAGACAACTCACCCCCCCAGCCCATTCCTGCATCCTACCTCCTGCCCAGACCCAAAATCCCCACCCCAGCCTGCTCCCCGGCAGACCCTTCTCATGCACTGAACCCCTAATTTTTGGTCCCATCCTATATCTTAGGACAGACCCAAGAAATCTACTAGACTGGGGTAGAGTTTGAGGGTGGTGAGAGGGACATATTTTTTTTCTGCTTTTCAGTTGTGGGGGGCTACATCTGAGGCGTTTTTTTCCTCTCCTTGTTTGAAGGTCAGACTAGTACAGGGTTTTTTTTTTTTTCCTCACTTGTGTATGGCTCCTGACTGATTTTTATGTGGGTCAGTGGGTAGCCCGTGACCTAAAAAGGTTCTCCATTCCCGCTTTACAATACTACAGCAACACATCATAGACTTTCTAAAAAGGATAAATTGATTGTATTGTTCCCTGATGAGTGACTCTGCTTCCTTCTAATACAAAAGGATGAACATGTCTTCTCACAGAGCTGACAGGAGTACCACAAGGTCAACTATGACAACAAGTTAATAGCCTGATGGCAAAAGCCCTGCAGGCTAACCAAAATAAATTTCATTTTGTATGAGAGAAGCATCATCAAACACTGGTAGGCACTTTACAAAATAGCTTAATACTGTATGAGTCACAAGTAGCTGATAAATATATCTGGCTACCAGCAACGTAAGGTTGAAAACTGAGATCATTGTTGCAAAATACAGTACCCAGAGGAAACATACAGGTGCATCAAAGAGGACTAGTGTCTGGGGACTCCTGAGGGATTCTGCTGTGTGCTTGCAGCCAGCCAGAAGGCTATCTGATAAACCAGTGAAAACACTGAATCTTGACTGTTATCACAAAAAAAACAAACAGGCCTGTAGCACCTTAAAGACTAACAAAGTTACGGTGCCGCAGGACTGTTTGGTCTTTTTATGAAGCTACGGACTAACATGGATACCCTTCTGAGATGGATGGTTATGTCCACAGTGACTCAATAAATGGTGCATAGTAGATTAAAATAACAAGAAAGCAGGAAAAGAAAGTGGTGGAGAGTTATGTGAGCATCACTTAGCAAGGGTGACTCAGGCAGGCAAATTCTTCTAGACCACGTGTTTACAAAGTGAGGGGAGGGCTTCCTGGGGGCGTGACATTTTGTAAAGGAGGGCACAGCACAACCAGCTGTTGGGTGTCAGGCTCACCCATCTCATTAAGAAGGTTCAAATATGTCGCTGTTTTGATCTATGTGTGTTCATAAAATGTTTACATTCTACACTACATTATACTTATTTTCTTACACATGCTAAAAGGGTTTTTTTGTTTGTTTCCCTATGAAAAATGACAGAAATTTCTCTCAGTTTGGATTACATTAGACAGCTAATTGCAGGGATAAAAAGTGGAGCCCAGTATAAAAAGTTTGCTCGACCCTGTTTTAGAGAATTTGGAAAGATCACTGAAAGTAAAAACCTGAGCCCTCCTTGAGTCAGAACATAGTCAGAACTAGTGTACTTGGCCCCTTTGAAGGGGGCATGGCAATCAGCCTGAGAAGGGAACAGCAGCCAGGTGCGCTGATGCATGTGCAGCACCTTATTAGTCTAATTCTCACCACGGGAACTTCGAAGTCAGCAACTTCGAAGTGCCGGCAAGCTGTGTAGCCACAGGCATTTCAAAGTACCCATGCAACTTCAAAGTGCCCTTACTCCCAAAATTATTAGTCTTAAACATAACTCCAAATGGTGATTACCTGCTGCTCTTTCTCATTGTTCTGCCTGTTCTGAAGGATCAATTTCTTTCCTTTTGGGTGTGTCTACACATGCACAGTATTTCAAAAAGACCCGCCCTCTTTCGAAAGAGTGAAGGGAGCATCTACATGTTCCATGCACTCTTTTGATGTGAAATTGAAGGAACGCAGCCCAGCCATCGAAAGCTGGACCCTGATCTCGCCTGGGAAAAGCACCACCCATCGAAAAACAACATTGAAAGAAGGCACGTGTAGACGTGCCACGGCCTGCTCGTTCGAAAGCGGAGTCCTCTACGATGGCACCCAGTCCAAGCACGGAGACACCCTGCCCTACCAAGCAGAGCTCTATGACCCACGCATCTGGCTGCTCTTAAAGCTGTACCGACCCAGAAACCCTGTGGCAGGAAGCTGAGAGCAGGCAAGCTGTGAAAGCACAAGCTCCAGGCAGCACGCCCTCTCAGCCACACCTGACAACACAGACAGGCATATGGCCAGCACCCGGCAGCCCCCCGAGCCCCAGAGTCCCCCCTCAGAGACCCCACAGGGCTTCCAGGGGTCTGTCCCTATGAAAAAGAAAAGGGCCCCCTCCTGGATGGATCATGAACTGGGAGACCTCCAGGGCCTCTGGAGGGAAGAGGAGGTCCTCCGGGAGATGGGGGTAAAGCAGAAGAACACCGCTGCCTTCGCCCGCCTTGCCCGGGGACTGACCAACCAAGGCCACCTGGAGCAGACCCCAGAGCAAGTCTGGAGCAAAGTTAAAGAGCTCCGGCAGGGCTAAGCCTGGGTCTGGGATGAGGCTGGGTGCTCAGGGGCAGGCCTCTCCACCTGCCCCGACTATAGGGTGCTCCACAGCATCCTGGGGCCCTGGGACAGCTCCCCACCAAAAGCGGTCCTGGACAGCTCGGCAGACCAGCCTGAGCCAGAAGAGCTGCAGGAGGCAGGACCAGCCAGCCTGAGCCAGGGGGCAGACACCACCCGGGACTGGTCATCGACGTCCCCTTGTGGTCATCCAGCTAGGCCAAGGGGAGCTGGGCGTCCCCGGAGATCCTCAAGGTTCCCCCACAGTAAGTGCACAGCAGGGCCAGCACCCCTGCAGGCAGGGCAGGGGTGGCACCCCTGACAGTGGCCTGGGCACAGAGCCAGAGGCCCAGGGCCACACACCCCGGCCGGCCATATCCTGAAACATGCCAGCTGTACCTGCCAGTGCCACCTAGCACCTGGACCCATGGACAGTTCCAGGCACCCAGTTGCCCAGGGGGGATGCCTGTGGGCCAGCCCACACCCGGGGATGGTTCCACCTGTGGGGGGGGGGGCGGGGGGAGCCCGTGTGCACTTGATGCCACAGGGGTGCCATGTCCACCATGGCCAGGCCCTGGGAGGGTGGGGGGAGATGGGGCCCCAGGGGGACAGGGTCCTGTGGAGAATGGGGACGAGGTCCTGCTTGGAGACTGACATGCTATCCATCACCCCTTGCAGGTGCAGCAAGGACCCATGCAGTCCATCAGCATCAGTGGTCCTCGAGAGCCCCCCGGAGGCATCAGACAGGGGCCAGGCACCCTCAGCAGCAGCGTTACGCTGGGTGCACAGCCGCAGGTCACAGCGGTGCCCAGTGGATGACCCCGTCAACCTCTGCCAGACAGAGCTTATGGAGCACCAGCTCCAGCTGGAGGAGTCTAACCTGGCATGGTGGAGGGAGGCCTGGGACAGGTTCATGTCCTGCCTGGACACCATCCATGGGACTTTGGGCAATGTGGCCCGGCTCCTGGACTTCCGCACACACCCCCCACAGCTGCTCAATACCCTGAGCCCCTCACAGCCCCCCCCCACCCAAAAGGTCCCACCCAGGATCCCCTGTCCACCCCCCCCCACAGAGTCCTCCACCCCACCTCACACAGATTGCGCCCCCCCCCGCCGTCCCACCACACCCATACCTTCCAGTGCTCCCTGCTCCGTCCCGGCCCTGCTGTGGCACCCACTCCCGGGGCGGGGGGGAGTGGGATCTCAGGGCTGGCATGGCTCTTGGCCCAGTACTCCCTTGCCCAAGTGACCCTCCCAAGTCTGGCTCCCCTCCCCACCCCCTTCTGAGTTCAGGCCCCCTCTCCCAGTTCTAGCCCCCTCCCAACCCCACCTCCGAGTTCAAGCCCCCTGCCCCCTCTCCCAGTTCTAGCCCCTGCCCTATAGCCCCCACACAAATTGTACATAGTTATTGAACTTTTACACCACTGTTTTTTACAGTTTATTATTGATATAGGTTTATATTGTGCACCACTACCTGTGTCCCATGGGCCCATGGGGGGGGAGGCACAGCACAGTGGTGGTGGTGGTGCATGTGGTGGGGGTGTGGATGTATGGGGGGAGGTGTGGGCAGTGAGGCGTTCCGTGCGGCCCTGGGGCGAGACTTGCACGAGGGCCTCCCGGATCCAGACACCGTCGCGGTTCGCCTGGTGGCTGATGACAGCAGCCAGCTGCTTGACCCGCCATGGTGGCCTTCGCTGCCTCCCTGGATGTAGGCATCCCCCTTGGCCTCCACAATGTTGTGGAGGATGCAGCAGGCGCCCACCACTTGTGGGACATTGTGCATCCCCACCTTGAGGTGGGCAAGAAGGCACCACCACCACCCCTTGAGGTGCCCAAAGGCCCACTCAACCATGTGCTGGGCCTGGTTGAGGTGGGCGTTGAAGGCCTCCCTGCTGGGGTCAAGATGGCCAGTATAGGGCCACATCAGCCACAGCAGTAGGGGCTATGCCGCATCCGCAACTATGCATAGTGGTGTGGTAGTGTCCCCAGCTGGCATCCCCTGCTGGAGGATGAAGGTGCTGGCCTCCATATGCTGGCACAGGCCAGAGTTGTGGAAGACCGTGGCGTCATGGGTTAGCCCCGACCAGCCTACATAGACATCCACAAACAAGCCTTTGTGGTCCACCAGGGCCTGAAGGACCACCGAGTGGTAGCCCTTCTGGTTGATATAGCAGCCGGTGCTGTGTGGTGGGGCGCAGATGGGGATGTGCGTCCTGTCCAGGGCACCAAAGCGGTTTGGGAACCCCAACGAGGAGAAACCCTTGATGATGGAGTCCATATTCCCGATGCAGACGACCTGATGCAGAAGTATGGAGTTCAGGGCATGGACAACCTGCAGGGAGGGAGGCCATGCACTCTCGTGAGGGTGTGGCAGGGTGATCCCATCTGACGACCCTCTCCTGCCCCACCCCAGCCAGCGACACCCCCCCCAACCCCCCCCAGCCGGCAACCTCCAAGGGGTCCCTGTGTCCAAGGGCCCCGTTCCTGTGGTGGGAGTGTGTCCCGGGCCTGGCTTACCTCCATGTGCACTGCCCCAACAGTAGCCTTGCCCACCCCAAATGGGTGACCCACTGAGCGGTAGGAGTCCGGGGTGGACAGTTTCCACGCTGCAATGGTGACTCGCTTCTCAACGGGGGGCACAGCCCCCAACTCAAATCCTTACAATGCATCATTAAAAACCTTCAACCTATTCTAGATCATAAAACATTCCAGAAGGCCCTAGGTGACAGGGTCTGTCCTTTCCTACAGACAAGCTCCTAACATAAGGAAGATTCTCACCAGCAATCACAGACTACGCCACAGTAATACTAATCCTGGAACTTTTCCTTGCAACAAACCCTGCTGCCAACTTTGTCCACATATTTATTCTGGGGATACCATCACTGGACCTAACAATGTTAGTTACAAGATAACAGGTACATTCCCGTACCCTTCCAGCAGCATTATATATCTCATTAGCTGCGTCTACACGTGCACGCTACTTCGAAGTAGCGGCACCAACTTCGAAATAGCGCCCGTCGCGTCTACACGCATCGGGCGCTATTTCGAAGTTAACTTCGACGTTAGGTGGCGAGACGTCGAAGTCGCTAACCTCATGAGGAGATAGGAATAGCGCCCTACTTCGACGTTCAACGTCGAAGTAGGGACCGTGTAGACGATCCGCGTCCCGCAACGTCGAAATTGCTGGGTCCTCCATGGCAGCCATCAGCTGGGGGGTTGAGAGATGCTCTCTCTCCAGCCCCTGCGGGGCTCTATGGTCACCGTGGGCAGCAGCCCTTAGCCCAGGGCTTCTGGCTGCTTCTGCGGCAGCTGGGGATCTATGCTGCAGGCACAGGGTCTGCAACCAGTTGTCAGCTCTGTGTATCTTGTGTTGTTTAGTGCAACTGTGTCTGGGAGGGGCCCTTTAAGGGAGTGGCTTGCTGTTGAGTCCGCCCTGTGACCCTGTCTGCAGCTGTGCCTGGCATCCCTATTTCGATGTGTGCTACTTTGACGTGTAGACGTTCCCTCGCTGCGCCTATTTCGATGTTGGGCTGAGCAACGTCGAAGTTGAACATCGACGTTGCTGGCCCTGGCGGACGTGTAGACATTATTCATCGAAATAGACTATTTCGATGTCGCAACATCGAAATAAGCTATTTCGATGTTGGCTGCACGTGTAGATGTAGCCATTATGTGCCAACAATGCCCTGCCACTATGTACATTGGACAAAACCTTTGCCAAAGAATAAATGGACACAGAGCAGACATCAAGAAACTCCATACACATAAGCGAATAAGTGAATACTTTAGTGGACTGGGCCACTCTGTCAAAGACCTGAGAATTTGTGTCCTGGAACATAAAGAACTTAAAAACACATTAGAGCAAGTAATTTGTGAGTTGGAATTCATATTTAAACACAACACATTAATACATGGTATGAACAAAGATATTAATTATCTCACACAGTACAAGGATTGCTTCCCTTCCTTTGAAGTTCATAACTATGTCAGGCAGGACAATTAACATCCTCCCACCCCTCGTCCTCCTCCTATGTATTTGATTTGTCAGTTTTTATTGCAATTTTTTTGTCCTCTTTCCTTATAAATTTAGTCTGTATGGGAAATGAGATTGATCTGGTGAAGTGGGTCTGTCCCATGAAGTTTCATCTCCGAATAAATCATTCTGTTAGTCTTTAAAGGGCTAAATTTTTGCTGTTTTGTTTTTTTGGAGTACAGACTAACATGGCTACCTCCCTGTTCCTATATCAAAAGGTATTCAGCCAAATGAGATGTGTATAACATGGAAATGCTAATTTATTCAGATCTTCATGTGGACATCCTGGTTGTAGAATTAATCACAGATATTTTTCCCTAGCTCCATTTGAGAAAAAGTCAAAATCCTCTAGAATGATTCTCATTTCTGTCAGAGGCTTCTGCAAATATCAAGCTATTAAGCTGAGCGTGAATGCTACCTGCAAACTACAGCTGGTCCATCACAGAGTGGTTTATATCCATTTAGCAATAGGTGAAAGTATGTCATATAGGTTTCCATGCAGTGTTCTGGTTTTCCACTTATTACTGGATCCAGTTCAATGCCCTAGTCCTCATTCAGTAAACTGGCTTTGAAAGTGCCTTGCTCATGTCTCTTAAAGTATGATGCAAGAAATCTTTTTTTCACAAGTTGTTTCCTCAAAAAAAAAAAGATATATTGACTAATATATTTTTATCCTTCCTTAGTTGTCTCACCTTGAAGACCAATGGACTCCAACTCCAATGGAGATGGATCAGAGATGTTGTTCTTGGAGGACAGCAACAGAACTCTTAAATATTCTCTTTGCCTTATGAATACCTTATAGATTAATGCACTAATAATAAGCTAGTGGCAGTGTTATGTAGTTCAGTGCCAGATTAATCCAGCTGAAATAATCAAAACCCAAAATGAAACTCTAGTGATGAAATAAGGGAAATTAGAGTCTGAAAAGGCCCAGAGTGCTATTAAAAAGCCAGTATTTATCATCAGTTACCAGAGAGAAGATACTTCTTATTCTAAGTGCATGAAAGGGGGAATAAAAAGAAGTCACTGTCTTAGATAGCTCTGTGAACATGTTAAACTTAGTATAAAGATAATCATTGCATGAGGTCATTAGTCTAACAGAATTGTTCTCTACAGCTTATATGCTAGTTCTTCACCTTCAGGGAAAAATTCAAGTACAGATGTAGAATATAATAAAACCAAAGAATGGACTATCAATAGAAAGATATTAACAAAATCTACAGGTACTTCATCTCATGGGAAAGCACAGTCCTTCTCAAATAAAGTCAAACTTGAAGATGGGGAAGATGGCAATTAGCAAACTCAGATGTGCCATGTTGTCCTGGAAATCTTGCAAATCAATCAATATTAAGCTACTAGAGGTAAATGGAAGTGCATTAAAAATGAACACAATAAAATTCCAGTGCTTCAAAGCACCATGCCACTCGCAGGGGAAAGGAGACTTTCTCACAGGATTACAATATGTTATCATCTAACTAGCAGCCATGTTTAAAGGAGACAACATAAAAGGGATCAAAATGACACACTTCTTTGAATCTAATGGGCTTTTTCCTTTTATTTTGAAAGCCGAGGTACATGAAGAAAAAGACAAATGACATTGAGTTCTCACATGCTTGGAAGAGGTGGTTCACCAGAGTTTCAAAAAACTTTCTGTGCTCGAGAATGCTTAAGCAGTGCATTTATCAAAGTAACTCTGAATATAGGTTGGAGTCCGTGGCGTTTGCATCAAAGAGAATAGACACTTTTAAGCAGCTGGTGGAACGTGTTGCTTGTCTAAATGAAGATTCACTACAAAGCCCAAGAGAACGCTGCTGCTGCCTCCTATCTGAGTGCATCTGATTAACCATGTCCTTGACAGAAATTTGTCTCTGCAAGTGATTTTTTTAGCTTCCAGGAACTTACCCAAGCAAAGAAGTGAATCCAGAGGCTATCAGATAAGACAAAGCAACGTTAACTCACAGAATTTCCTTAAAGTCCAGCATTTTAAGGGAGACCTTTGGTATCACATAGGAAGAAAACCATAAATTTTGAGGACTGTACATCTCTCGCTCTTTGCCTGCATCAGTTTTCTCTCATCTTCTCTTGCATGAGGAGTCTTGTGTTGAAATACAACCTTAGAAAGCTAGCACATCTCCAAAACTTCATATGATTTATCCTTTCCATTTCTCTTTTAGCAAAGCTGATTGCAGATGCAGCCACCAAAGTACTCCTTCTCCTGGACAAGTAAGGATGCAAAAGTAGCATGCCATTTCTTTTCCAGCCCTAAGTATCCTCCATTTTTATTAAGGTAGTTATCTGAGCAAATTGGTGACAGACTGGCAGGGAAATATTGAGTCTGTGGCCTCTTGGGAACACAGTTCTTGTAGACAATAGATTTTTACCATTATTTTGCCCATTTCCTATATGGTGAAAATGTGCCTCCTGATTCCCAGACTGTGTCTAAAGACAATGGATTTCAGGAAGGAAGACTTTAATTAACTCAGGGAGCTGCCAAGTAAGGTCCCAGGAAAGCAAGATTAAGAGGAAAGATGCGGTTCAAGATTGAAAATAGCTGGCAGGTTTTCAAAGGGACAAAGGTCCAAGAGCAAACTATTTCACTGTGCAGGAAAGATAGGAAATATGGCAGGAAATGACCACAGCTTAACCAAGAGATCTTAAATAATCAAAAAATGAAAAAGGAGTTATATAACAAGTGGAAGCTAGATCAATGTACAAAAGAGGAATATAGGCAAACAACACAAGCACGTGGGGCAAAATTAGAAAGGCAGAGCACAAAATGAGCCATCTAGTTAGTGACGTAAAGGGTAACAAGAAAACATTCTACAAATATATTAGAAACAAGAGAAAGACCAAAGGCAGGGTGGGACTGTGGCTCTATGAAGAGGGAGGAACAATAACAGAATATGTGGAAATGGCTGAAATGCTTAATGACTTCTTTGTTTCAGGTTTCACCAAGGTTAGTGATGATTGGATGCCTAGTATAGTGAATGCTAGTGGATATGGGGTAGGTTTAGAACTAAATAAAAAAGAACAAGTTAAAATTACTTAGAGAAGTTAGATATGGTCAAGTTTCCAGGCCGTGACCAAATGAGCCCTAGAATGCTCAAAAAGATTCTAGAGGAGGTATCTGAGGCATTAGCTATTATCTTTGAAAAGTTATGGAAGATTAGAGAAATGTCAGGAGACTGGAACAGAGCGAATATAGAGCCCATCTATAAAAAAGGGAAATAAAAACAACTCAGGAAACTATAGACCAGTCAACTTAACTTCAGTGCCAGGAGAAAAAAGGGAACAAATAATTTAGGAGTTTATTTACAAACATTTGGAAGATAATAGGTAATCACCAGCATGGACCCGCGAAGAACAAATCTTGTCAAACCAATCTGATCACTTTCTTTGATAGGTTGACAACTCTTGTTGCAAATGGAGACGTGGTGGGCATGGTATACCTAGACTTTAGTAAAGCATTTGATATGGTCTCATATGATCTTCTTATCAATAAACTAGGGAAATACAACCAAGATGGGGCTACTACACAGTGGGAGCATAACTAACTGCATAACTGTTCTCGGAGGCCATGTCTACACATGCCACTTTCTCCGTGATTTGGGAAGAAGGGGGCCTCCAGAAGGAGGACTTCCTTCCAGAAGATCCCCCCGAGGGCCATGCTTCTACACGCCATTTTGGAGACTGGAAGAGCATCCTCCGGACTCAAATCACATGGACTTCTGCTAATGAGCCAACAGAAATTTACATGCATGCCTCATTAGCATATTTTGGGCTGTTTATTAGCTCTGAAAGTGGCATGTGTAGAAGCAGCCAGAAAGTGATTATGAGTGGTTCACTGTTATGGTGGAAGAGCATAACAAGTAGAGTTCCACAGGGGTCAGTTTTGGGACCAGTTCTGGTCAATGTCGTATTCAACGATTTAGATAATGACACTGAGAGTATGCTTATAAAGTATGCAGATGATATGAAGTAGAAGGGGTTGCAAGTGTTTTGGAGGATAGTCATAGTTCAAAATGAGCTAGACTAACTGGAGAAATGGTCTGAGGAAACTAGGATGACATTTAATAAGGACAAATGCAAAGTACTCCTCTTAGAAAGGAACAAGCAGTTTCACGTATACAAAATAGCAAGTGACCATCTAGGAAGGGGTACAGAAGAAAATGATCAGGGGAGCTATGGATCACAAGTTACATGTGCTGCAAAAAACAATCATAATTCTGGGATACATTAACAGGAGTTCTGTGAGCAACACACAAGACCTAATTCTTCTCTACTGTGCACTGAAAAGGCCTCAGCTGGAGTACAGTGTCCAATTACAGGCACCACATTTCAAGAAAGATGTGGCGAAATTGGAAAGTTTGAAGAAAAGAGCAGCAAAATGATTCAAGGTCTGGAAAACATGACCTATGAAGGAAGATTGAAGAATTGGGTTTGTTTAACTTGGAAAAAAGAAGACTGGGAGCGGATATGATAGCAATCTTCACGTGCCTAAAAGGGTTAGGGATAGGAGGAAGAAAGTAGGAGGAAGAAAAAAATATTCTACTTGCCTTCTGATGATAGGAGAAGAAAAAATGGGCTTAAATTGTGGCAAAGGAGGTGTAAGTTGGACCTTAGAAAAATTTCCTGTGAGGGTGGTTAAGCAGTGGAATAATTTGCCTTAGGAGGTTATGGAATCTCATCATTGGCACAGGATAGATGAACATTTAATAGGGTTGGTTTAGCTGGTGCTTGGTCTTGCCCTGACGGCAGGGGACTGGACTTGACCTGTCGAGGGCCTTTCCAGGTCTAGTATTCTACGATTCTATGTGCTCTGGTTTCCAAATTGCAATGATGTGAAGACAATGTTCAGGGATTGCCCATCATGATACACTATACAATAGTGTTATGTTGACCAATGTGACGCATTTGCACATTACCACAGGCTTACAGTCCTCTCAGGCAATAAGTCTTCTGTAGATCCCCATAATGCCAGAAACAGTTTATAAGGGGCACAAAAGCAAAGCTATCGGTGCATCAGCAAGATATTGCCAAGTCATTCAAGTGAACCTAATCCTGTCATGTTCAGCCTGTTCATAGTGCCCCCCCCACAGGGCGATCAAACTCACACTTCAAGCTATATGAAAAAAAAAAGAAACCATTCAGAAATTAGAAAAAAATGTCCTGGGTCTTTACAGGTACTGTGTCTATTACTAGGTATATGGAAAAAGCAGTACACTGTGGTCATTCACTCTACCAATCATTTAGAATCCTCACAAAGCGTTGTGTAGCGTTTCATCAGCTTCAGTAGGACTTATATGTTTGAGCAGGGGGTGAACAAAATTGCTGGCCTCCTGGGCAAGATGGCGGGGGTGGGGTATAGCAGCTCTGTGCTCCTGGAAGGGGGTAAGGCCTCAGGTAAAGGGGTGGGGATAGTTCAATCCCATCTACGCTGATCTTCCTTCCTATTTCCTTATCTCCAGATACCATTGTTTTTCTTTTATCAATGTTCATAATCAGGCCATATGTCGGAGTGGTGACATTTTGTACATGAAATTCTGGTTTCACAGTTTAAGCAATTTCTAAATTTAATCAAATTATAATAAAAAGAGTGACATAGTAATATGTATTAAAACAAAAAATGTTGCTATTGCCCCAAATAACTTTTCTTTCAGTTTTGCCATTTCACAAACATTCTTTCAATTTCATTTTTTTATCCTGACACAGGATACAATTTTTTTTTCAAAATCTCAAATTCTTTTAGAGAGTGGAAAAGTCATCTTCTAGGCACCCCTCTTCCAGAGGAATATTAGTCTGTACTGGGCTGTCCGGGGAGCCAATGGATCTATGTCTGATGCTGTTTTAATTCTCTCTGGCCAAACTCCATTAAATATTTTAGTGCCATACTTAACTGGTTCCATACAAGCGCTATTTTTGCTATAGAAACAGTGCTACTGTTCTGTTTAACAGATGCATTGAAATGATCCCTAATGCATGTCCCTAAGTGCTTTTTAATTTGAGAAAACTCTTTTGAAACGCATGTGTTAAGCTTCTGCAACAACTGGAATATCTGAATTTTGATCAAAGGTTTAGGTCTATAAAGCATGGCCCAAGTTGATCCTTGTAATAACAGAAGTCAGTGGAGTTATGCCTTGACTGAACCTGACACCATCAGTTTCTTCTTTCAGACTGTCATTTAGGCTGTCTACATTAATTCCTGCTATTTGTCTGAAATATAGCACTTTCAGAACTTAATTGGGATTGCGGTTAGTAAATTCCCTAAACACAGGAAGCGATTGCTCCTTATCTCATTACTGGCCCTTTGACATGTGCTTCTCAGATGTGGTTAAAAGACTGAGGACCAAAATATTAGTTTGGTAACCCCAATGTGGTCTAAGGCTATATCTACTCTAGAGCATAACATTGGTTTTAAGGGAGTTAGCTTGATTTCATAATGTGCCTGTCCTCACTACAAATATCGTTAGGTTCTTTTTAAGAGGTCTTCAGGTAAACGTTTCTACTCCAGCTTTTTCATGAGGAGTAACACCAAATTTGATTTTACAAGGTTGACTCACTACTACAGCGTTATTTAATTCATTTTTATTGGCCTTCACAAGTATCCCACATTGCCCCCAGTGTATCGATTCTGACCTTCACTTTTGCCTCTGCTGCTCTCCAGCTGAGAAGGAAGTTGGAATCAGGAAGCAGCCTAGGCTCCCCAGATGCCCCCCGCACAACATGTCTGCCCCTCCACCACATGACTGCCAGGATCTCTGGCTGCCCTAACCTCACACAATGCAGTTGCTCCCCCTCAACACATGGCTGCCAGGCCGTCCAGCTGCCCCAACACCATGATGTGGAGGACAGGTCAAAATGAAATGAATCCAAATAAACTGATCAAAATGAAGCACTTCAAGAATACCAAAAACAACTTTTCAAAAGCTCCAAATTGAAGCTTTTAGTAACAGAGAGTAAGCCGTGCTAGTCTATACACTATCAAAACAAAAAGCAGTCAAATAGCACTTTAAAGACTAGCAAAATAGTTTATTAGGTGAGCTTTCGTGGGACAGACCCACTTCTTCAGACCATAGCCAGACCAAAACAGACTCAATATTTAAGACACAGAGAACCAAAAACAGTAAGCAAGGAGGACAAATCAGAAAAAGATAATCAAGGTGAGCAAATCAGAGAGTGGAGGGGTGGGGGGGAAGATCAAGAATTAGATTGAGCCAAGTATGCAGACAAGCCCCTATAGTGACTCAGAAAGTTCCCATCACAATTTAAACCATGTGTTAATGTGCCGAATTTGAATATAAATGTCAGCTCGTCCACTTCTCTTTCTAAAACGGAGCGATAATTTCTCTTCAGTAACACACATACCTTGAGGTCATTGACAGAATGCCCCATTCCATTAAAATGTTGACTAACTGGTTTGTGGATCTGGAATGTTTTGATGTCTGTTTTGTGCCCGTTGACCCTTTGTCTAAGGGAGTTAGAAGTCTGTCCAATATACAAAGCATCTGGGCATTGTTGGCACATATGGGCTACGTCTACACGTGCAGCCAACATCGAAATAGCTTATTTCGATGTTGCGACATCGAAATAGTCTATTTCGATGAATAATGTCTACACGTCCTCCAGGGCCAGCAACGTCGATGTTCAACTTCGACGTTGCTCAGCCCAACATCGAAATAGGCGCAGCAAGGGAACGTCTACACGTCAAAGTAGCACACATCGAAATAGGGATGCCAGGCACAGCTGCAGACAGGGTCACAGGGCGGACTCAACAGCAAGCCGCTCCCTTAAAGGGCCCCTCCCAGACACAGTTGCACTAAACAACACAAGATACACAGAGCTGACAACTGGTTGCAGACCCTGTGCCTGCAGCATAGATCCCCAGCTGCCGCAGAAGCAGCCAGAAGCCCTGGGCTAAGGGCTGCTGCCCACGGTGACCATAGAGCCCCGCAGGGGCTGGAGAGAGAGCATCTCTGAACCCCCCAGCTGATGGCCGCCATGGAGGACCCAGCAATTTCGACGTTGCGGGACGCGGATCGTCTACACGGTCCCTACTTCGACGTTGAACGTCGAAGTAGGGCGCTATTCCTGTCTCCTCATGAGGTTAGCGACTTCGACGTCTCGCCGCCTAACGTCGAAGTTAACTTTGAAATAGCGCCCGACGCGTGTAGACGCGACGGGCGCTATTTCGAAGTTGGTGCCGCTACTTCGAAGTAGCGTGCACGTGTAGACGCAGCTATGATGTTAGTAGAAGAGCATGAGAAAGTGCCCGTGATTCTATGAGTAACCTGGTTGGTCCAGTGATGGTATTTCCAGAGAAGATATGTGGACAAAGCCGGCAGCGGGCTTTGTTGCAGGGAAAGGTTCCAGGACTGGTGTTCCTGGGGTATAGACTGTGGCTGTTAGTAAGGATCCTCATGAGGTTGGGAGGTTGTCTGTAGGAGAGAACAGGCACGTCACCAAGGGCCTTCTGGAGTGTAGCATCCTGATTAAGAATAGGTTGTAGGTCTTTAATAATTCGTTGCAGTGGTCTGAGTTAGGGGCTGTAGGTGATGGCCAGTGGTGTTCTGTTCTTGGCTTTTTTGGGCCGATCTTGGAGTAGCTGGTCTCTGAGTATGAGTCTGGCCCTGTTGATTTGTTTTTTTACTTCTCCTGGTGGGTAATTCAGCTTTATGAATATTTGGTAAAGTTCTTATAGTTTTTGGTCTCTGTCAGTTGGATCAGAGCAAATGCGATTGTACCTAAGAGCTTGACTGTAAACAATGGATCTAGTCACGTGTGTAGGATGGAAATTAGAAGGGTGTAGATAAGTATAGCGATCAGTAGGTTTTCGGTACAGTGTGGTACTGATCAGTCCATCCTTGATTAGTACTGTAGTGTCCAGGAAATGTATCTCTTGCATGTTGTAATCGAGGCATAAGTTGATGGTGGGGTGTAGATTGTTAAAGTCTCTGTGGAATTCTTCTAGAGCCTCTGTACCATGGGTCCAAATCATAAAGATGTCATCAATGTATCTGAAGAAGAGGAGTGGTAATAGGGGACGAGAGCTGAGGAATCGTTGTTCCAGGTCAGCCATAAATATATTAGCATATTGTGGGGCCATGCGGGTGCCCATAGCAGTTCCACTAATCTGGAGGTATAAATTGTCCCCAAAACGGAAATGACTGTGTGTGAGAACAAAGTTACAGAGGTCAGACACCAGATTGGCTGTGGTGGCATCAGGGATGGTGTTCCTGATTGCTTGTAATCCGTCTTTATGTGGAATATTAGTGTACAGAGCCTCTACATCCATTGTGGCAAGGATGGCGTTATCAGGAACTTTTCCGATGTTTTGTAATTTCCTCAGGAAGTCGGTGGTATCTTGGATATAGGTGGGAGCGTTGGTGGCATAGGGTTTGAGGAGGGAGTACACGTAATTGGATAGTCCAGAATGCCCAGATGCTTTGTATATTGGACAGACTTCTAACTCCCTTAGACAAAGGGTCAACGGGCACAAAACAGACATCAAAACACTCCAGATCCACAAACCAGTTAGTCAACGTTTTAATGGAATGGGGCATTCTGTCAATGACCTCAAGGTATGTGTGTTACTGGAGAGAAATTATCGCTCCGTTTTAGAAAGAGAAGTGGACGAGCTGACATTTATATTCAAATTCGGCACATTAACACATGGTTTAAATCATGATGGGAACTTTCTGAATCACTATAGGGGCTCGTCTGCATACTTGGCTCAATCTAATTCTTGATCTTCCCCCCAACCCCTCCACTCTCTGATTTGCTCACCTTGATTATCTTTTTCTGATTTGTCCTCCTTGCTTACTGTTTTTGGTTCTCTGTGTCTTAAATATTGAGTCTGTTCTGGTCTGGCTATGGTCTGAAGAAGTGGGTCTGTCCCACGAATGCTCACCTAATAAACTATTTTGCTAGTCTTTAAAGTGTTACTTGACTGCTTTTTTTTCAGATTTTTGTTTCTGCATTTTATATTTCTTTGGACTGGCCTGCTAATCTTCTACATTGCAGAAAAGTGGCATGAAAATGAATTTGGCATTTTTTTTCCAATGTAAGCAGGGATTGAGGGCCATGCATTCTGGGATGATGACATCAGATGCCCACAACCACTTGTGATGCATTTTTCCCCATAACACACAGGCAAAGAAACCCAGAATGCAAAGGGGGTGAGGAAATGTGGCACGGGTGCCCACAATGCACTGCTGACACAGTTGAACTTAGCAAAAGTTAAATGGGGACATACTACGTTGATTTTCTAAACAGGTATGGACACTCACCATTGACTTTATAAAATCTAGTGGCATAAAGTTGACTTTAATAAATTTGACTTTATTTCCTAGTGTAGACACCACCAGTGACAAAAAAAAAAAAAAAAAAAAAAAAAAGTACATTCTGAAGCTCTCTAGTCCAGCATTCTCATCTGGTAACATCTGTAGTCCATCATGACTTTTGTTAGCTGGATGTCTACTTATCATGGGTATGGCCAAGTTTCCTGTGATCTCATAGGCTACATCTACACTGCAGAGATCTTTCAAAAGAAGCCCTTCACAAAAATCTCTTCCAAAAGAACTTCTTTTGAAAGAATGTGTCCACACACAAAAAAGCAGATCAAAAGAGTGAGCTGTTCTTTCAAAAGAGAGCATCCACACAGCCCCTGAGCTTTCAAAAGAACTGTCCAGAGATTGAAAAATCAGGTGCCATGAGAACCACACTTTTGAAAGAAGAGCCCTGAAGAGTGTCTACACGTTTTCTTTCAAAAGAAGCTTTCAAAAGAAGGTGTTCTTCCTGAAATGGGAGTGGAAGAGTGCTTGCAAAAGGAACACTGCATTTTTTTGAAAGAAAGCTTTTAGCGTCTAGACGCTCTGCAGGATCTTTCAAAAGAGCCCCCTTTCTTCAAAAATGCTTTTGAAAGAACTTGCTAGTGTAGACTCAGCCATAAAGTTTGTTTACAGCCAGTCTGTCTCCCAGGCTGCGTCTACACAGGCATAAATCTTCGAAATAGCCATATTTCGAAGATTACTAATGAGGCACTGAATTGAATATTCAGCACTGCATTAGGACGCTTCCAGCCGCAGCGCTTTGAAAGCACTGCTTTCGAAAGTGTGTGGCGCGGCTCGGCACGGCTACACGGGACGTCTTTTTGAAAGGACCCGCACCTTTCGAAATCCCCTTATTCCGAGCAGGATCGGGATAAGGGGATTTTGAAAGGTGCGGGGTCCTTTCAAAAAGGAGCCCCATGTAGCCACACCGAGCCATGCGCTTTCGAAGCACCATGGCCGGAAGCGTCCTAATGCTAATGAGGCATTGAATATTCGATTCAGCACCTCATTAGTAATCTTTGAAATATGGCTAGTTTGAAGATTTGTGCCTGCGTAGGCACAGCCTCAGTGTTCTGCGCTGTTATTTAGCTGTAATTTACCCCAAAAAGTATTCTAAGAGCCCAGTAAGCAGTGGAAGTGTTGGTAATGCTGTTAGACAATATTGATCTCCCATGGGTAGATTGTCTGGTTTGGCAATGGTCAGGTCCGGAGGATGCTGGACTAGAGAGGTTCAACCTGTTTAAACAAGAAAAAAAATGATTAAAATATCCCGGACATCATTCATTCTAGTGCACTAAGTGACAGAAAGGAATGACAGAGAAAGGGAGGGAAAACAAAATCATGAATCAGAATTTTGAGGGTTTTAGTTTGATGAAAACCCAGAAAACTTCACAGAAGGGAAAGCTCTCATAAAAATATTCAGTTGAGTAAAAAAGTTATTGTGGGGTGAAAAATAGTTTACAGTTTTTATTTGAAACAATATTCATTACATTCTTCACAGATAAAGCTGAACTAGAAGAAAAGCTAAAGCTGAATTCATCAGGACTGCTTAGACAAAGCATGTGTAGCGGGGGTGGAGAAAGCAATTTGATAAAGCTTTGCTAATTCTAAAGGTGCAATTAGCTCACCTCGAATAAAAGGATTATCTTAACATACATTGATACAGTTTTGAGGCTATATACATAGCTGCTGCAGAAGTTAGTTTAACAAAGGAGGATCTAGAAAGAAGAAATAATAAATGCAGAGCAGCATTGAGTGTATTATATGGTTTGGCTCAGGCTAGATTGCTGAATTATGAGCTAATATTTTAATATTCAGGGATTTTGCAAAATATATTGGGAAACAAGAAACAGGACATGTAAGGAAATATCTAAATGGCAAAGATTTTCTGAGTGGAAGAGGAAATATGGAAGAATCAAAAGGAAAATGAACAAGACATTACACAATTTTTCATCTTTGAAATAATTATAAATAGAATTGGAATGATATCTTCTGTTTGTCAGCTTGCATTTGTCTTTGTTTGGTTGGCTTGATAATGTTTATGACTTGTGAGTCATTCAGCTTACAGCCGTGCTACTGTTTCGTATTGCTGTCATAATATGAGAAACTCTTGTTTTACAACTGATGGGGGACATAGAATACAGTGGTGTAAGCTGATATAGATTTGATGTTCTTTATGAAGTCTTTTAAGATGCGCTGATAAAAATAACATATGAGAGTTAGGTATCAATTATTATTATTGTTCAGTTCACATCTGCAGAGGATCTGTCTCATAATTTAGAGAGAAATGATGTTATAGAAGTGTGTTTAATGTCATCTATATGCACTAGCCAAGATGTTTCCCCTCTGTTTTCCATATGGAGAGATATACATATCTCATAAAACTGGAAGGGACCTCAAGAGGGCATTGAGTCCAGTCTCCTGCCCTCTCAGCAGGACCAAGCACCCTGAATTTTTCACTACAGTTAGTAATCACATCTCTTATGATGGAAAATGTCAATTACTAGCAACAAACAAGTCTTTGATCTATAAATTATCACAAACCAGGTTAAAACTGAATGGTTTGCTATGCAACTTTCTTTCAGGCTCAAGGCAAGGAATAAACCCCTTTATGGAGTGAGATACCTGGAAAGAGCAGAGACTACACAACTGGTTGGCATGCTCTGTGTGTTTGTAGTACACAGAGTCAGCCAGTAGACCATGAGAGAAGCAGTCATGAGCATGGCCCTAAGAAATAGCAGAGACAGAGATCCTTGGGGCACAGAATTTACTCCAGAGAGAGAGAGAGAGAGAGAGAGACTTTGAAATAGTGAGCAAGGAAATTGTCAGTCACAGAGTTTCTACTATGTTCAGAGTAACAAGACTACGTAACTGTTTTGCAAATAAACAGGGTAATAGCAAAGAATATACCTGCTTCCAGTCACTTCTCCTAACCAATCCACCCCCTCCCAGGGTAACTACGTGAGCCACAGGGGCAAAGCTTCCAACAAAATCACAGCTCAGATTTGATCAGTAACAACAGTGTGCACATCTGTGGCTTCTAGCACTACAGAGTCTCCAAGCACATAACAGACATTGATTAGGCTAAGGCTGCAAGTCTGTCATGGATCTTAGGGAAGTCACAGACTTGATGACTTCCGTAGCTGCAGAAGCCGCTGTGGCTGACCACAGGGACACTCCAGGATGGATTGTCCAGCAGGTCAATGCCAGTTCCCATCAGCCATGAGGTAAAACCGGGCCTGACCAGGCACCACTGAGTGGTGGTCTTGATGCCAGTTGCGCTGATGGCTGCCAGGGAGCTGCCAGAGCAGCAGTGGTGCCCTCTCTTCCCCCAGAAGCAGCAGCCTAGGTCATCTCCCCTTTCCCCCAGAACAGCAGCTATGACCTGGGCTGCCTCCCTCTCCCCCAGCAACAGCAGTGACCCAGCAGTCAATAGTGACTAAGGCTGCCCCCTCCCTGAGCACCAGTGGCAACCTGGGCTATTCTCCCCGCTTGTCTCTCCACCCAACAGCAGTGGCAGTGTTGGCTGGCGCCCTCAGAACAGCAGCAGCACATCAGGGCTTCCTAGAACAGCTGTACCCCATGAATCAGGGCAACTAAGATTCAGTTGGGGTACTTAAAATAAAAGTTATGTGCAGGTCATGCACAGTGAATTTTTCTTTGTTGTCCCGACCTCTCCATGACTGCTACTAATCCATATCCATCACTAAACCATAGCCTTAATTTAGATCCACAATATCCCAGTGAGCATTAGCACCTGCTTTTTGCAGATGAGAAAACTGAAGCACAGAGAGCATGAAGCTCCAATTCAGTAAAGACACTTAAGCACAAGGGGAGCATGAGCAGAGACACACAGCAAATTTGATTGCGACTTAGCTCTCTTATCTTCCAGGGATTTAAAGTTTTTGGGCTGCATGAAATTAGTATAGACCTGATCCATTAACCTTTGCTCATGCGAGTAGTCCTTCTGGCCATCAGTCTGGTTTACTCATGAGAGTAAAGCCTTCCTAAAACTGGATGATCCCAGCACAAGAGGTCTTCATATACGTTTTACAAGCACAGTTGAACTAAAAGGGACCTGAGCTTTCAGAAAATATGTCTGTGATTTATGAGGCTCATCCCTCCAGGATATATGAACTTGCAGATAGAAAGGATTTTTTTTCAACTCATGATTTTTTTTTCTTTCTGAGAATTAGATGAGATTTTTTTTATAACTCCCAAGGATTTAGATGATCATATGCCAATAAGTATAAATGAAATAGCTTCTGCAGCCATCCATGAGTGAATTTATGCATTTGTTTTGTTTGCACCCAGCCATTCTGTTACTGTATACCTGAAAGCAGTCACATTTTTCATAGTAAATTTAGTATTCCCTGTGCCAGCTGACTAATGGAACTGGTTATAAAATAACATATCGGTTGTCACTAATTGTCTATTTTGAAACTAAAAATGCTTTAGCACTTATATATAGTTTAAGACAATGTCTGAAGTTCAGTAGGTAGCTATTAGAGGTTGGTGAATAATTCATTGGATAAAAAATTGCTTTTTATTTTGCTTACAGATTATCTCCAAACACTGGTTAACAATTAGCCATTTCACAGCTTTGTTCATTATTCCCAAAATAATATTTGCAAATAATTCTTAATCACTGACAAACAATTTACTTTCCTGCATTTAAGATCTGTGTAAGGGTTAGTTTGGATTAGACACTTTGGTTGCACTGTACATTTCTGGTCTCTCAGAATCAAGTTTCAGGTGTGAATACTTTTATATAAACTTCGCCCTCCATGAATAAATTTCTTGTAGTCATTTAAAATTTGCTGCTTCTGTGGAGTTTCCTGATAGCAAACTTATCTAGTATAATATGTGCAACACACAAACACAAAATAAACAAAAGCACACTCAAAGTTAATTATTTTGAAAATTCAAATTTAATATTTACAGAAAAAATATCACATAGTAAAAGACATTAATATTCAGCTAATTTAAAGGTGAGAATCCAAGACAGAGTATCCAAGCCACAGGGCAGAGCCAGGATTAAAACTCACAAATGCTTTATTTCCAGTCCTCTTACTGAAATCAATATGGAGGGCTTCTCCTGAGTACAACTGACACTCAGCTATTCTTATATTATTGCTCCATACACAGTTACTATAGTCTGACTTGTATAATGACTAATTAATTCTCTGCAGATAGGCACAACTTTTCAGAAGAAGTCACATTGCTTGTCATTAATTTTACATCTCTTAAATACAAATATATTGCAAATGCCTTTTGGTCACAGATAACCTCAGCCTACGTTGTATTTCTTGAAAAGCAAAGAAATCACGATCTTTGACGTACTTGTGTCTACACCAATGTCTAGCCCACACCAAAATAATTAATTCCCATCTGCTTAATTCAGTGAGTGCATGTGTCAAACTGTATACATGACCCATTGGAAAAACATCATACACTGACGTAAGCAGAAAAATATCAGACTCTGGTATATAATATGCCAAGGAATAAAAAAGCTACTTACGAATATACATACACATAAAATGCCCTACTCCAGCTCACTTATATCAAGTTCCATTCTCCAGTCACATGTCACTGAACACATTAAACTGTTGACCCTTTAGCAGTTCCATCAAGATCACAAATATCCAGCTCATCTTCAGTATAGACAATCCCTGTTGATGTTACTTGGATGAGAATCTATCACACTTCCCCAGCGATGTGAAACACAGGCCAACTCTACACTAAAAGAAAAGGTTGAATTAAGACACACAACTTCAGCTACATTAATTATGTAGCTGGATTTTGTGTACCTTAATTTGACCTTCTGCCCTGTCTTCACTGCAGAAGGTCAATGAGAGTAAATGCTCTTGTCAACTTCCCTTGCTCTTCATGAGGAGCAGGGTACCGGTGTCAATGAGGTGCCCTGTGAGTTCCATTTAGCACATCCCTGCCAGACGTGCTAAATCCAATGCCGAAAGATGACCATGGTAGTGTTGATCTTCTCCGTAATGAAGATGTGCCCACAATGATACAACATGTAGCTGCAGAACACATTGATTGGGTATGATTGTGGCTTCATCATCTCTCCTGCTACCTCAGTGGGCTCCAAGCTTTTCATCTTCTGTCTGCCCCGTCAGCATCCTCCCTGCTCCCACTCCCGGGGAGATAGAGTCAGGCACTGGGGCTGGGAGCAGGGCCATGGCTCCAGGGGAGGACAGTGCAAATGGCAGGGCAGACAGGTTTAAGGTGGACAAAGATGGGGTCAGTCTGGGAACCAAGGCTGGGGTGCAGCAGGGTTAGGCCTGGAGCCAGAAGCAAGATCAGGGTATTTCAGGGGGCCAAGTCTAGGGGTGTTGCCGGGACTGGGGTTGGGCTTAGGGTTCTGGTTTGGGCGGTGGGGGTGGGGGTGGCAGGGGGGGCAATGCAGGGTTGGCTGGTTCTCTGTCCCTACCTGCAGCCCTCATGTGGACTGCCCTGAGCTTCACTGTCCACCCCAAGCATTCCTCCCCACCACTAGGGGGAAGGTGGTACAGTTTGAGGACCATGGCTCTAACTTCCTAATGCATGTATGAGGGTCATGAAATATGCTCAGTATACAAAACTCCACAATTGCTTTTGGTAAGCTTCAGCCTGAGCCTGAACCCAGTTAAGTCAATGACAAAAAAAACACATAGGCACTGTTCTAGTGCAGTATCAGGCCTTCTAGCCACAATGAGTAGACTGTTGGCTCTGGGCTTGTGTGGCTGGGGGTAGGGGAAGGGTCACTCAGGGAATGTTCTCTCGAGAAATATGCCAACCAATATTTGATCAAATGACAGCCACTGCAGGAATTTCTGTGATGGTGCACATCCATGCTCCATGAACAAGCCCTGCCCTTGCAACTGTTGAGTAAAATAGTGTGGCCTACTGGCTAGACTATTATACATGAGTGAGAAATACCCAAGTTCTGTTCTGAGATCTACTGTTCAGATGGTGTTCTTGGGCTGTAAGCATTTTGAAGCAGCGTCCGTTTTTCCGTATGTGTTTATCCAGCACCAGCACCCTACTTCACTCAGATGTCAAGCAGGCAGAACTACCAATACATTCGAAGGGCCTAATGATTTTTTGCAGAATTTGCCATATACCAGTGGATTGATTAAATCTGGTTGGTAAGAGCCAATAAAGGAATCTCCAGAAGAAAGAGACCTTATGCTTTCAGCTCACAGCGTTCCATTTATTACCCATCCTTATGAGTCTGTGGATATTTTTTATCTCCTTCATGTTGATGACAAGCCTTGGCAGTGGCACTGAATAATGATGAACTCTTGCATAGTGTAATGCCAGTAAGTCATTTTGTGAGGTTAAATAAAAAAGATCCTGTCTCAAACCTTCAGCCTTTACACCTTTGCTTACCAAACAGCTTGTTCTTTGTTTTTTCACACACCATATTGGTGCCCCCTGCAGACTTGGACATACCCCAGTACTTGTATCATTTTTTTCACCCCAAGAACTGCTTACCCATTTAATCTGGGCAGCGTACTCGGAGTGGTGTTATGCATAATGCATTGATTTAGGCCCTGGGGTGCAAGCATTAATCACATTGATGTGCCCACACAACGAGTCTATGCCAAAGCACTTCAATTTTATGCAGGATGACAACTCACAACGGCAGTGATAGCTGTCTCAGGCTTATTTAGCGCCATATAGTTTGATGTCAGAAATCACAGACTTAGCTAAAGAAGGTCAAAGGCAAAGGTGTCCCGTTCACTTTATTCTGTCCTCTGCAGGCCATTACCAGCTCCTCCTCCCCACCCTGGGATGTGCTTCTGCCCTCACTAGCTTCCCTATGTCTTTTCTTTTGGTTGTTTCACCTCCCATTCACTCCTCTGGTCCTTCCATTGCTCTCTCTTTGTCTCCTGCACTTGGCATGCTTCATCTGGGTCTAGCTCTATGAACTCTTCTTGTTGGCTATGCTGGCAAGGCTATTTCCTGTTCTCAGAGCCCTTCTGTGGTGTGTGACAAAGCTTATTTCTGAGCTCCCCACCCCCTATGATTAACGGGGCAGGGAGCTGGTTGATGGACAGGTCATATGGTATCTGCAGGTCCAGTCATTCCAGGTCACCGGCAGGAGGGTGGCAACTGCTGGACAAGGACATCAACTGTAACAGTCACATTAGATCAAAGACAAAGAGATGGTAAGAGAGATGTTGAAAGCCATGGAAAAGGAGTAAGGCTGCATTTACACTACCAGATAAAATCAAATTTATTTATATTGATTTTCTAATTCTGGAATTTATAAGATCGATTTTGACCATCCTCGCTTTACACTGTGCTCCCCACAAAGTCAAGTCATTGCTGCCACACACACATTGGCTAACATCTATTGCTGCAGTCATGCATTGTGGGAAGTTATCCCACAGTTCCCTCATCCCCATATCATTCTGCTTAAGAGCGCTGGTCTTGATGTCATCTCCCTCCATTGCATTTTCATCATTCTCCTCCCGATCTCTGAAAATATGTCAGTCCCTGGAAATAATGCAGAAGACACAAAGAAACAATTTTTGCTTTCCCCACACATCACATTGCCAACACGGGTGCAGCAACTTTATTCTCAACTGGCCATCCAACCCACCTCCCATCATTGCAGAAATGTGATCCCTGAAAATAATGCAGGGGTCCAGAACGTTTCTTACATTGAGAAGCATGTTGGAAGAAAGAATTTTTGGTTTCCCCCTACACTGTATTGGTGGTGGGGAGGGTCTTAAATGCTCAGTCCAAGACTGGGCAGAAAAAAAAGATTTGTTGGTTTTCCCCTGGTAGCAGCAAGCCGAGGCATGGGCCAAGGCGGGTCACTGGATGACCAGTTAAATGGCCTTCCCCTGTTGGCAGCAAGCCCCTTAGCCTTTGGGGGAGACTTTTCCCCAGCGGCAGCAGCAAGCCATGGGCTAAGGCGGGCGGGGGTGGCATGTCGCTAGATGACCAGTTGAAGTAATCCTCCCCCATCAGCAGCAAGCCCCTTAGCCACTGGGGGAGCCCCCCCATATCATAACTGCCAGGGGAGACTTCCCCACGGCAGCAGCAGCAAAGCACAGACTTTCTTTCCCGCATGACTGGCAGCATTTTCAGCACCAAATGACAGGCACATCTTCTTATTGGTTTGAGTTGGGGGCTACCCATGTGATACGGCTGAGCATGGGAAAGACCTAGACAGTGTGGCACCTGTGGGGGTGGGAAGAGGGTTCACCCACTAATGTGAAGGTCTGAGGAGAAGTTTCTTGGCCTGTTATGCATGCATAACCCTGAGCAAAGCCTTGTTGACACATGGCACAGCAGGGCAGGGGCTGGTGCCAGGCAGTGCAGAAAAAAAATAGCAAGTGTACAGACAGAGCTGCCATCTCCCTGATGGGGCTATTTGAATGTGTAGATGCACTCACACTGCTAACAGAATTTTAAAAAAAGCCATTTCTCAGGCTGTCATACTAACATGAGCCCACAGCTAAAGGATCTCTGCTGCTGCTTGGAAATTCAGGCTCTTCCTGTTACTGGAGAGCAGTGGCCAGAATGGAGCACTGACAGGAGCATTTTGGGTTACATACAGGACATCTCTGGAGGCTAATAAAATCACTTAAGATGTGGCACTTCCACACTTTGAACGTCTGAATTCGAGCTTGTCGCTCTACCCATCGGGTAACTGTGATTTTTGCAATCTCATGATTAGTGCACCCAAAATCGAACTAAGGGTTTTCACAGTGAAGATAGACACCTGGTAAATTCAGGCTAACTGAATTAAATTCAGTTTTATCTCGTAGTGTAGACGCAGCCCAACGCCCCCAACTTTAGTATCTAACTTTACCTTACAGCTTGGAAAAAATCTCCCACAGTATAATGCGTACAGATAGGCAGAGTTTTCACCTCATTGCAGAATGGCCACGTGGTTCGTGCATTCAGCTGGAATATAGAAGGCCCAGTTGAAAGTCCTCTTGTCATTTCAAAGCAGGAATCTGAGTATCCGACTTCCCAGGTGAGTGCCTTGGCCACTGGGCTGTTGGTTTTCTCGGTGGGATGCTGGCTCTGGTTTTGACCAGAAGTTCTATCCTTGAATTGAAAAACCCTTCCTGACCAAAACAAAAACAAAGCAAACAAACAAAAACCCTCCCACTTTCCTGAAAGATTTCTGACAACCTGTAGTCTTCTTTGTTCGGCATCCTTAGAGCTGCTCCATGGAGGGTGGGGGGACCAATCCAAGGGAACACAACTTTACACTACACCTGCCAATCTGGAAAGTTAGCTACAATGGAGTTACTCCAGAGAAAGCTATTCCAATAAAGTAAAATCTGTCCCTCGTGTAAACTTGGCTGATTTCTTTAGTTGAGATTTTAGGGTCATTCTCTACAGCTCAAATAGGGTTGTTGCCCTTGAAGATCCTGAGAAGCAACAGCACAGAGCTCAAAGTGGAAGAAGCCAATTAGTGTTTGAATGTGGGAGGAACTCCCTTTATTTCTCTTCCATTAGTTACACTGGGTCAAACAATGTAAGTACAAACACAGACTCCGGCGACCCCAGCACAATTATCCTTGGGATGAATTTGGCTCATTAAGGCTATGTCTACACGTGAAGCCAACATCGAAATAAGCTCGATGTAGCAACATTGAAATAGGTTATTTCGATGAATAACATCTACACGTCCTCCAGGGCTGGCAACGTCGATGTTCAACTTCGACGTTGCGCGGCACCACATCGAAATAGGCGCTGCGAGGGTACGTCTACACGCCAAAGTAGCACACATCGAAATAAGGGTGCCAGGCACAGCTGCAGACAGGGTCACAGGGCGGACTCAACAGCAAGCCGCTCCCTTAAAGGGCCCCTCCCAGACACAGTTGCACTAAACAACACGAGATACACAGAGCCGACAACTGGTTGCAGACCCTGTGCCTGCAGCATGGATCCCCAGCTGCCGCAGCAGCAGCCAGAAGCCCTGGGCTAAGGGCTGCTGCCCACGGTGACCATAGAGCCCCGCAGGGGCTGGAGAGAGAGCATCTCTCAACCCCCCAGCTGATGGCCACCATGGAGGACCCAGCAATTTCGACGTTGCGGGACGCGGATCGTCTACACGGTCCCTACTTCGACGTTGAACGTCGAAGTAGGGCGCTATTCCGATCCTCTCATGGGGTTAGCGACTTCGACGTCTCGCCGCCTAACGTCGAAGTTAACTTCGAAATAGTGCCCGACGCGTGTAGCCGCGATGGGCGCTATTTCGAAGTTAGTGCCGCTACTTCGAAGTAGCGTGCATGTGTAGACACAGCTTAAGAGTAACAAAAAGGGAAAGTACACATGGAACAAGAAAAACTGTTACATAAAAATTCTTGGGGTATGTTCCCTTTATTATTAATACAATTATGTCACAGTAAAACTGAGCAAAATTCAAACTGTCTTGCGGAAAATGTACAAAATCATGATATAATCATGGTGGGGTTGGAGCCCGAAGCTCTGATTTTATAGGCACAGTCCCAAAATTTGGGGCTTTGGCTTATATAGGCACCTATTACTACCTCCCCCACAACACTCACACCCACCTACCCACCCACCCACACAAACACTTTCCCTGTGTCTACACATGCACCTTCCTTTTGAAAGGGGCATATTAATGAGCCTGTTCAAAAGATGCTAATGAGGCACTGCAATGAATATGCAGCACATCATTAGGATAATGGTGGCTGCAGCAATTCAAAACTGCCGCTTTTCAAATGGCGCGCCGCCCGTGGAGACGGGACCTTCCAAAAGGATCCACCCAGTTTTCGAAAGCCTTTCTTCCTATCTGGCACTTTTGACTTGCTGCGGCCACCATTATGCTAATGAGGTGCTGCATATTCATTGCAGCACTTCATTAGCAACTTTCGAACAGGTTCATTAACATGCCCTTTTCGAAAGGAAGGGACACATGTAGACCCAGCCTTTCTGTTTTAATTTTTCACACTTGAGAGCTGGTCACCCTACCCACGCCCAACAGTGTGAGGCCTGCCAAGGGCCAGTATTTCATCTAATTTTGTCCATCCATGTGCACCAACACACATGCAGATGTACATGACCAATAGAAACACATGCTGCAAACTGTGTGCAGCTGTGGGTGCTTTGCTAATCAGTTGGGTAGCACCTGAATCTCTTCTTGGTGTCCACCCCAGTATACAGCTTACAGGGAACAGTGCCCAGGGCTAACGCTGATGCTAAAGTAGGCACAGAGAGCTGTTAAAGTCACAGAATCAGTGAAAAAATTGTACCCCTTGCAATTACCGAGCAACAGGCTAAGGCCAATCACTTCCTAACAAGCTGTTTACTGAAATCTAAAGTTTGCCTCCTCTTTGCTGTACATTAGCACTGCTATTAGCAACCAGCAAGGAGAATAGCAATCACATCAGATGAAAGCTGGAGTTGCTTCTTCATGTACTTTATTAAGCCACCTCAGTAAGGATGAGATCAATTGTTTTGCTTCATGAGGATTTTTTTTTATAGGCTGCATTGAACACAAAGAGTTTGAAACATAAGAATTGTTAACCTGGATCTGTGGTCTAATTCAGTAGCTTATTTTCAGCAGTGACCAGTATGCATACCAAAAGGTGGTAAAACACATCAATGTCACTGGTGAAAAGTATTATTTGAAGTAAGGTGGGATATGGCAGTATTATTAATGGAAGTTTGAAAAAAATTAACCAATTTTTTTCAGCTACTCCATATTTGCAAAATATCATAGCATGACCCTAAAAATAAAACCTTGGAGAACTAATAGAAAAAACTTTCTGATGTATATCCTGCTAAACACTACAGAATGGAAATAATTTGCTTTGGGTCAATTGCATTTATTTTTTCAAAAAGGTTAGAAGCCCGATGTTTTCTGGACTGTAACTAAAAAGATGATTTTTTTACAGGAATGAAAAAATAACCATGTTCATTTAAGAATAAGTTATGTATGTTATGCTCTTTTAAATATGCAATTTTTCCAACAGCTCCTTGGAACACTTTACTTTGTTGATACGATTCAAAAATGAATAAAAATGAAAATGTCACAATAAATAAAGGATCTTTGCCAGTCACTATTAATATTTAAGAACAATGTGTGAGGTTTTATTAACTTGAATAAGAACTTTTTTAGAAACTTCATTTACATAAATTAAATATTCCTTTGCTATTACAAATACTTTTTCTTTCTCTGCTTCAATAGCCTGATTTAAAAATAAAAAGGTGGAGGATATAAGAGGAGAGATTTCATGCAGACAAATTCTAATAGACCTTCCAGATATATAGCATCTTGTTAAAAATTCATGTAGGCCTGAACACTAGAAGGTCAGAAAATGTCTTTGAAATTCTGCCAGGGCTCTTTTTCATAAAGGAAGTTCCTCATTAAAAAGGACCTAATGCTTATCACTTTATACTCATAAGGCAGAAACTGACTATTAAGTGGTAGTGTCTATTAATCCATTTATTAAATATCAAAGACCATAGGTTTTCATCCTGTGTCCTTGCTTATTGATAAATTGCCTTAGACCCACACAGATAAAAGCGGAAAAAACAGTTTTTTCAAAGGTAGGACTCTCTCAGCTCATTCTTAAGGTAGGTTACTTATCGTCGCTCTTTATGCAAACATTAAGGGCATAATCTCAAGTGACCTCCAGTGGCACAAAGCAACCTCTGTCCCAGTATACCTGGCTTGGGGAGATCCCCTTGACTTATGGGAACCCTGGGGTGACAAAAACCCATCATAATGGTTTCTGCATAACACAGGCTTGGCTCCCTGGTGAAGGGAAGATCATACTGCGAGAAAAGAGTATAGCTATGTTCCAACCACTCAAGGACACCCCTAGTAGCATCTATGCTATGTTAGACTGGCATTTGCCAAGGTCCAGAGCCAGCCCCAGGACCAACCATCTTCAAAGCCTTAAATCTACCTTTGTGCTCCTCATTCCTAAGCAAAGTTAGGTATAACTCACATGGAGCCAAGAATCTGGGCCAGAGAATAAATTATAAACAAACACAATGTGGAGAATGGCAAACATATTGGACACCCAATTCAGAAAGATCTTATTATGCACTTACTGTGCACTGGTGTAATTGCTGATCCAAGGCACTAGCCTGTGAAGAACAACTTTTGTGATATCTACAATTAACAGGTTCAAATTTTCCTATTTCTTGTATCTTTCTCAAAAGTTCTTGTGTTGAAGCTGAAACTTGCCCAGAACAATGTCAGCCCAGAGCTTTTTAATTTATTTTTATGTTGGGAAGATTTAAGGAAACTGCCTACAGTCATTTTTGAGCTATTGGTGAAAGAGAAGTGCAGAGGGGAAACATTTTTTGGAAGGAAAGAAATTTCTATTTGCTAATAACACAGAAATGGATAGGGGAAAATATCTCACGGTTGGCATGTGGCCAGCCCTATAGAGTCTGCTAGCTAAGGCCAGAGAGAATTTCCTCGCAAATAAATACTTTATGAGCAATTTTTAAATAACTTTTCAGCAGGCTCATTTGGCCTCTGCTGAGACCAGGATAAAGATGAGAAATAGCAAGAAAAATCTTATTGATAGAGAGATGTATCTTTTAGATCATAGAACAGTCGCAGAGGTGATGGAAGTCCAATTCCCTGAGAAATTCAAAACTAGACTGGACAAATTTAGGAACAGATAGTTAAGAATACTCCCCTCATGAGCGAATTGCACTTATGTGCGAAAACTGCAGCAAACCCAGCACCCAACCACAAGAACATAAGTTCTTTTGAAATCTGTAAGCTTTACTATGGTTTTGTGAACAGACTCTCTTGGCACAGACTTATTTCCTAGCCCATGGTCTCTAAGAGCCCCTCACAGGTATCTGCAGCAGCCTAACTCTTCAGCCTAGATTCCAAGATTACTACTGTGTTCAGCTGGGCTTCAGACCATGATGAATCATTGAACCCCATTTCCATTTCTCTGGGGAGGATGCTCCCTCTTTGCACTTGAAAGGTGGGATCACAGCCTTCCACTATCCATTCAGAAGCTTTGGAGGGGAGGAGGCAGCAAGCTGCCTCCTTTCTCCCCCATCAGTAAGGCAGCAAGAGGTGAACCTTAATGTTACTGTTGCTGCCAGCCTGCTTTCTGCTAAGTCGGCTGTAGATGCAGCTCTAAATTGCTAGCACAACAAATAGGAACATTAGGAATTCTCTAAGAACCGCACTAGAACCTCCCAGAAACCATGAAGTTACTCTGATACTAAGTCACTCCCTACTACCTGAGCTGACGATTATGGAGCAGCTATGCTCACTTAACAAGCCACTGAAGTAGAGGCATTTCATCACTCTGCCTGCCAAGTCAGGGACATGCAGAAAAAGTATTTTCATGCCCTCCTCAGAAATCCAGAAGGAGGCAGTAGCTTCTACCAGGTAACCTCTCCGTGTATACTTGAGAGAGATTATCTGATGCCCATGAAGATCAGTAAATCCAATTTAGCACCACAAGAGTGAAGCCAAAAATACTATCCCACTAAAAAAAAAAATGCAGTGTCCCAGGACTGGAAGGAGAGTGTGTTTACTGTATAAATCCTAGTGGGGGAAAAGAACATAGTTTCTTTCTGTACCTGCAGTGCGTCAAGAAGAATGCAAGGCTTATCAAGGCTTGGTATTTTAACAGTTTAACCAACATGGTTTCTCTATAGCCATATTGAGAGACCTAGAGCTCTTCTGCAGCAAAGAGCAGCAGCTAGTAACTGTGAAACTACAGATCACATACTCACAGTCCATCTACATTTCAGTACAATAGCGTCACATGAAGTTGTCAAGAGGTAGACCACATCCTAATGCCATCCATTGTCTCCAGATAAAGAAAGCAGATCTCAGGAGGGGTAAAGAAAACTGAGGCCGCTGCTACACTACCATGGTCCTGTCAGAGCTGCCATGGAAATGAAGCAACTCAAAGCAAGCTAATGAGGCGCTAACATGAATATTTGGCACCTCATTAGCATAATGGCAGCTGTGCGACCAGACTTTGAATTGCAGATTGACAGTGAAGATGGGGGCAGCTTCAAAATAAATGCCCCACTTCGACATTCCCTTACTCTGATCTAGTTCTGCAGGAGTAAGGAAATGTTGAAGCGGGATGCTTATTTCAAAGCTGCCCCTATCTTCACAGTCAATCTGAAAATCAACATTTGTTTTCATGGCTGCCGTTATGCTAATGAGGTGCTGAATATGCATGTCAGTGCCTCATTAGCTTGCTTCAAATTGTCTCATTACCATGGCCCCCTCCAACAGGACCATGATATTGTAGCAGCAGCCTTAGTTAACAGCATTTCATCTGGCAAGCAACGACTTATCAATAACTGCAGTTGTTAAATTATTATTCTACGATGATTGTCTTCACTTTTCTGCTGTTTTGTGTACAGTAGGTCTGGTTTGTAATTGCTTCCATCTATTGTATAATTAATTTTGCTAGATGCAAATCAGTTAAGGTGGTTTGCTATGATTGGTTAGGTAATTCTGTTACAGTATTGGGTAGTAAAATTATACTAGAACAGCTGGTCAACGTATAGCTAAGCAGGACTCAAGTTCACCACTTAAACTGGGGTCCAAGGAGGAAAAAGCAGGAAGAAAAGAAGGATGGAAGAAGGAAGACCTTAAGGGAAAAAAACCTGGGAGGACTCACCCCTTAAGTCCAGAACTGCCAGACCCTGAGGTGCAGCAACCAGCATCCAGAGAGTGACATTGTCTGTCCCAACAGGGGAAGTCTGCCTGCTTATCAAGATTAGCGAGCATGATACTGTGAGCTTAGTGTGTATTCTGCTTTCTTGGTAATTGTAAATAAACGGAGAATAAGAATATTACTGTGTAAGGTTTTTTCCGGTGGCACAAAGCCTGTATAAATGGAGGGAATTATGCCCTAACTCCTAGGAATTGGGTAAGGGTGGGAGTTTAACAGGGTCACACCTTGAGCCCTGTGGTTTGGGCAAAGTTGCATGTGTCTCTGAAGTATGGAAGGGAAAAGAAATTTGCGCAGATAACAGTATGGTGCCATCTCTTGAGGAAGTACTTTACAGGATTCAGTTCATATGGTACATCAGCTCTCAACCTTGCAGGAACTGCACGGGCCTTTCTATGACTGGCTTCTACAAAAGCCCTATGGATTGTTAATATGAATGTTTAGAATAGGGGTAATGGAAAACAGGATCTTCCACCTGCTCAGGTCTAGGCCAGAGAAGTAGTCCTAGGAAGTGCTAACTGATAGCACTTGTTTTAATAGAATAGGATGAAATTACAGCATCCAGTGCCTACTTCTCTTGCAGAACATGTTTACGTGCTCAATGATCACTTACAAAGAAAGAAAGAAGTCATTTAAAGGCTGTTGTTATCAATATTTGCCATTCAATTGAAGAAGGAAGAACCTGTAGAGTGACACTGAGAGAATACAGAAGAAAACCTATGCCAATATTCTTGCAAATGAATTCTCAGAACCTGTTTCTGATGTTTGCCATCACTTTTATTGTGCACATTTCCTTCAACGAATCCTCAAATAATCTGTGAAGATGTGCTTTTTATTGTACACAGTGCCCATGTGGTGAGCTGATATTTTTACCCATGCTGATTCCATTCTTTCCACATGCGGTCCTGTTGACTTCAGTGGCATTATGTATGCAGTGAGTGACAGTATCAGAATGCAAGTATCAGAAACTAGCTATAAATTACTATTAGTTACCATTGAAACTGCTAATGCAACTCAGCACAACTATGCCCAGATCTAGGGGCCAGTAGTAGTATAATCTCATTCTTTAAACTCTAAGCATGGCAAAATATTTGCCGTAGGTTCCTCTGATAATTTTTTCAAAATGATTTATCCCATGGCCATTTCTCTCTGTTTTCTGAATTAAGTAGCATGACATCTTGCCACACAATTCTGTACTTTGGACACTAGTCAGAATATAGGAACTAGGTTCAACTGATTGTTCCACCACACTCTTTTCCTGCTTTGAGGAAACCTATATCACAAACCCAATGTGATTTACATGACTAACTCTTATTTTCAAGAATCATAGAACACTAGGACTGGAAGGGACCTCGAGAGGCCATTGAGTCCAGCCCCGCTGCCCCAATGGCAGGACCAAGTACTATCTAAACCATCCCTGATAGACATCTATCTAACCTGTTCTTAAATATCTCCAGCGATGGAGATTCCATAACCTCCCTTGGCAATTTATTCCACTGTTTGACAGCCCTGAAAGTTAGGAACTTTTTCCTAATGTCCAACCTAAACCTCCCTTGCTGCAGTTTAAGCCTGTTGCCTCTTGTTCTATCCTCAGAGGCCAAGAAGAACAAATTCTCTCCTTCCTCCTTATGACTCCCTTTTAGATACCTGAAAACCGCTATCATGTCTCCCCTCAATCTTCTCTTTTCCAAACTAGGAAAGAGGAGGAGGTTATATACACAGGAGGAATGAGAAGGCCCAGACCCTAAAGGTGTTTAGGTGTCTGTCTGCTTCCTTTGGTGGCAAGGATCACCCTTTAGGCACCACTGACATTTTCAAAATTGCTGCTCAGGTGCTGTCTAACCATAGCTACTAGGACATGGGCTACCCAGATGCGTGAACTGACTTTGATGCCTAACTCCAGAAGAGAATTTGCAGCTGAGGTTCCCAAGTGGCAGGAGGTATCTACCGCTGGCCTGCCAGCCAGGTGCAGCAAGTCAGATGCTTAAGCCCTTCTGCTCTCCTCAGGATTTCATTCACGGATAAGTTAGGCAGCTCCCTGCTCAGCTTTTTGGCGTCCGACTATCCCTGTCTAAAGGCTCTAACTCGCCCACGCTATGCCTACATGGCAATTGCGCTTTTGGGATACAAATGTATCCAGAAGTAGCAATGACACAGCTTTTCTCCAGGCTCAGAATAGCACTGCTGTTTTGAGCATGGGATTCCAGTTCTGGCACCCTCATCATATGAGGGGTAATGGAACTTTTGGAATAGCTGCTTATTCCAAAGTTCGGTGACATTTGGACTGCACCAAGTTCAGAATGTGGAATTTCAAAATAATTTACACAATTTGCTTAGCACAAATTGCATAAATTATTTTGAAAACAACTCTCCATATAGACACGTCCAAACTGTGGGAAGCCTGGGCACATATTATGAGCCAGGGATTCCACTTGGTGGCAGAAAGCCTTGTATATGACAACACTGCAATGAACTCCCACCCCCAACTGTCAACTGACTTGGGTTTCTGGAGGTTGGGTTGAGGTCTGAGCCCAAATGGCTACACCATGATTAAATAGCCCTTTGCGAGCCTGAGCCACCTAGCATGGGCAAGCAAGAGTGACTAATTGCAGTGTAGCCTTAACTCCTATGGGTTAGTAACAGAGAGGTAGCCATGTTAGTCTATACTCCAAAAAAACAAAGCAACAGAAATGTAGCACGTTAGAGACTAACAAAATGATTTATTCGGTGATGAGCTTTCATGGGACAGACCCACTTCTTCAGATCACTGATGGCCTCCTCCTCATTCATCCTGTGTATATAACCGCCTCCTCATTCCTGTCTGAGCCCCTCATGATACTGATAGGCTACGTCTACACGTGCAGCCAACATCGAAATAGCTTATTTCGATGTTGCGACATCGAAATAGTCTATTTCAATGAATAACGTCTACACGTCCTCCAGGGCCAGCAACGTCGATGTTCAACTTCGACGTTGCTCAGCCCAACATCGAAATAGGCGCAGCGAGGGAACGTCTACACGTCAAAGTAGCACACATCGAAATAGGGATGCCAGGCACAGCTGCAGACAGGGTCACAGGGCGGACTCAACAGCAAGCCGCTCCCTTAAAGGGCCCCTCCCAGACACAGTTGCACTAAACAACACAAGATACACAGAGCTGACAACTGGTTGCAGACCCTGTGCCTGCAGCATAGATCCCCAGCTGCCGCAGAAGCAGCCAGAAGCCCTGGGCTAAGGGCTGCTGCCCACGGTGACCATAGAGCCCCGCAGGGGCTGGAGGGAGAGCATCTCTCAACCCCCCAGCTGATGGCCGCTATGGAGGACCCAGCAATTTCGACGTTGCGGGACGCGGATCGTCTACACGGTCCCTACTTCGACGTTGAACGTCAAAGTAGGGCGCTATTCCTATCTCCTCATGAGGTTAGCGACTTCGACGTCTCGCCGCCTAACGTCGAAGTTAACTTCGAAATAGCGCCCGACGCATGTAGACGCGACGGGCGCTATTTCGAAGTTGGTGCCGCTACTTCGAAGTAGCATGCACGTGTAGACGCAGCTATAGTGATCTGAAGATCTTAAAAAATGGGTCTGTCCCGTGAAAGCACATCATCGAATAAATCATTTTGTTAGTGCTACGTTTCTGCTTTTTTCCTATGGGTTAGGTGTTGCAGTGCTAAGTGTTACAATACCTAAAAACCTGGGTCTTAGCCTCTCACTTTGCCATCTCAAAATGGGGATAACAATAAGTTCCTACCAAATGGGTGTTGTGAGGTGTTGTACTATCAATATTATGAGGGGCTCTGACAGGAATGAGGAGGGGGAGGTCATATACACACCCACCGTTGATCAATAGACTGCAAAGCTCTCCTCAATGGCCATCAGGTATGTACATACCTTGAAGCAATAATCAGAAGGGTCCACACTTCTCACCAGGCTGCAGTATGGATTTATTTCTGCTTTCTAAAATGCCATCATCACATTCCTATTGAAACGCAACAAAAGTCTCACTTTCTGCTTAGCCTATTCATCCTATTTAATGTAAAATTAAATTAGAAATTCTCCATGATCTAGTCCAACCAGATTTTCAATTAAACTAAGATGTCTTCTGAACTACCCCACAGCATGTTTTCTTATTTACAACATGCCAAAAAGAAGACCCCAAAACAATGCCATGTCAGTCGCCACAGACCAAGCATCATTCTTATGAATGAAGCTGCATGAATGTTTTTAAAGCATTGTCGTGTCAGAGCTGTTTTGATATTTGCCTTCATGAGTCAGATATCAATTCCTGATGATCAGAAGCTGAGCCGTATCTGCACGCACACACTATGCTCATGCTGTGTAAGTTTAAAAAATGCTGCATGTTTGCCTGCCTGTTTAGCTGGCAGTATTACTCACCAGGAGCACAAATGATTTAAAGCCCAGATGCTGAGCAATTTGAGATGCAGAAGCACCCTACAGTGAACAATTATTGCCTTGGAGGGTCTTATTATCCTCATCATGACATGAATTCTGTACAAAGTAAACACTCCTTTATTGTTATGTGCTTCCCAAACTACAGGCTTGCCGGGTGAGGTTTGAAGACAGAAGTTTCAGATCTCTAAATTTTTGTCTTTTCATTCCCACTTCCTACTAAAATAGCAGTTGATGCTGCTAGCCACGTGTGCATCACTGGCCTGGTAATGTAAGTCCGTCTGGCCTCATCATTCTCGACATACGCCCTCATTCTTAAAACAGAACAGGCAGTAATTGTTCTATATTATAAGTAGACTAGACAGATGAGTGTGGACTTTTTTAAACCCACCAAAGTTGTGAGGCATAGTGCAGAACAAGGAGAAACATAGCTCTTCATGAAAAGACAATACCTAGGCCTTTGCACACTCAGAAAACACCTTTCTGAAAAAAATATTATATTGACTTTGTTATTAATTATTATCATCATCATCCACCTGGAAGACCCCTCCCACAGGCTATTACACTACATGGAAGCAACTGAATTGTTGATTTGATTGGAACTGGCCCTCTACCCCCTGATTGCAGACTTTCTTAATTTGTGTGTTTGATTCTATTGATCGTACGCAGGGTGCTGATGAGGGAGGGTTGGACAAAGTGGGTAGTTGCAGCAGGGTCTGGCTATTTAAATGGGCCTGTGGATCTGGGCTGCCCATTGCCGCTATTGCAGCTGCAATAGTGGCTGGAGCGCCAGGCTCTTTAAATTACTGCTGGAGCCCCAAGCAGCACAGTCTTAGTGGCACTGAAGGCTGAGTTGGAGGAGACTAGTCTGTAGCCCTGCCCTTTCTGCCAGAGGCTCCACCCTTTCCAGGGTCTAGAGATGAGCCCCTCCCACATTGCCCAAGGCCCAGCAAAGTCTATCACCAGCCCTGATCCTGTAAAGTTCCCTAAGATTCAGCCCAGTAATGTGTGTGACATGTACTATTGCAACAAACCAGTTGGTGAACGAAATGTGGCATATCTTTGCTATGAATAAGCTTGAGAGCCCTTAAAAAGAAGGTTAAAATACAGAAGTTAGTGTGGAGGATATTCATCACCTTTGCTAAGTCACAAACACGCACTCCTAAACCTCATGGCTTATTCAACTTTATTGACGATGCTTTTTAATCTACGTTGTGTTTATGCTGCTTGAATCTGTCTGGTGCGCTAAAGTGCATTAGGGCAATCATATTTTTGAACTAGATGACTTATTCTAGACAGTGTGTGTCGTCCACAAACCGCTACATTTGAAGTAAACACAAAATGGCAGCTGTCTTCTCCAGACAGCAAATTTCTAGCTTTAAGGGGGAAAGACACAGAAAAGCAACCCAAACCTCAGGATCAGTTAATTCTCCAACAAATATGATGGTCAAGTATTTTATGCAAAGGAAGCACAGAAAGGCTCCTTGGCTTTCCAAGATCACACAGAGGAGTAAACTGAGGCACAGAATGATTCCTTGACATTCCCACAGGTACCCGGGACCTGCTCCAAATCCCAACAAAATGACTGTGGCTACGTCTACACGTGAAGCCAACATCGAAATAGCTTATTTCGATGTAGCAACATAGAAATAGGCTATTTCGATGAGTAACGTCTACACGTCCTCCAGGGCTGGCAACGTCGATGTTCAACTTCAACGTTGCGCGGCACCACATCGAAATAGGCGCTGCGAGGGAACGTCTACACGCCAAAGTAGCACACATCGAAATAAGGGTGCCAGGCACAGCTGCAGACAGGGTCACAGGGCGGACTCAACAGCAAGCTGCTCCCTTAAAGGGCCCCTCCCAGACACAGTTGCACTAAACAACACAAGATCCACAGAGCCGACAACTGGTTGCATACCCTGTGCCTGCAGCATGGATCCCCAGCTGCCGCAGCAGCAGCCAGAAGCCCTGGGCTAAGGGCTACTGCCCACGGTGACCACAGAGCCCCGCAGGGGCTGGAGAGAGAGCGTCTCTCAACCCCTCAGCTGATGGCCACCATGGCGGACCCCGCTATTTCGAAGTTGCGGGACACGCAACGACTACACGGTCCCTACTTCGACGTTGAACATCGAAGTAGGGCGCTATTCCGATCCCCTCATGGGGTTAGCGACTTCGACGTCTCGCCGCCTAACGTCGAAGTTAACTTCGAAATAGCGCCCGGCGCGTGTAGCCGCGACGGGCGCTATTTCGAAGTTAGTGCCGCTACTTCGAAGTAGTGTGCACGTGTAGACACAGCTTGTGTGTGTTTTGTTTTCCCCATAGTGAACCCAGGTATCCTGATGCCCATCTCCTGATCTAACCACTAGGAAGAACTGCCTTACTAAAAGAAGGCACCTTTCATTCTTTATTGTATGTATGCTGTACAAGGTCCTATCCAGGGCCTTGATTCACAGTGTCAAGTTATATAAATGGGTAACATTGCTGGTGAAAGTACTAAGCCTTTTCTTTAGAAAACAATGAGTGAAAATTAAATAGCTGCATGCATTCAAATTCAGATGCAGACCTTTGTTTGTGTAGTTTGTTTTATCAGAAATAACAGCATTAAATCCAAGTGCATACAATAATCTAATGATTATTATTTCTTATGGGCTTGAATGCCATTCACAGTCAATTTCAGGTTTAAAATATTTTCAGCATCACATTAACTGAATCCCAAAAGCAGGCATGTCAAATTTGCTTAGTATCAGCAAGATGACTAAAATGAAGCCACATAGAACATTTTATTACCTGAGCGAAGTGGATGATCTAATCTCTCTGTGCAGATTCCTCATTGCAGGGGAGAAGAAAGAACAGTGTGCAGAATGTCCCTCTGCTTCTGCAGCTGCTGCTGTGTTACTGCATGTCCTGTGTGCCAAGCTTTACAAATGCCTAAGGTGCACCATGCCAGCACTGAAACTATTTTTGTTACCAGCTATGACAACACAGATGAGAAACATAGGCACTTTTAGAAATTTACCATTAGCTACTTTGCTTTTTCATGCTGTACTTCAGTAGGAGGGAAAATATGAAGGCCCACTGGAGCAGCAGAGTGGTAGCGGAATAGGGAGAACAGAGGACTTTGAGTTTTGGCTGAAGTTTTCCAATGGCTCTGTCATACAGGCTAATGGGGTGGGACGTTTCCCTACAGGATAGGGCCCCACCATCCATTTCTCAGTGAACAATGTAGAAAAATATATTTATATTTGTGATCTTAGTGTGCACTTAGGGGTGTAGGAATGTTTGTCACAATTCCAGTGTGGGTTTAGGGTGTATAGTGGAGTCTGCTTTAATCTCACAAGCGCACTTTTCAATTGAGTAATCTGTTGCTCAATTGCCTAAGGGATGGCTTCCCTGTAGGATGCCTGTGGAATGTTATTTCTGTTTACACTTCCATGTTCATCTGCCCCCTTCCCCCACCATATCTTGTGTGACCAGGTATTAGACTCCCTTTGCACAGCTGCTGAATTCCAGAGTGGTGCAATATGGAGCTGTTTGGCACCTTGTACTCTACTCTGATCAATTTACTTACAGTTAACATTTAACTTACACGATGGTTTACTTCCCCATTAAATTTAACCTGATGCATCCCTAACTATCTGCTGCTGCTATTGCTGTTGATTTATCATCAGTTCAGACTTATTGGTATAGGCATTGATTTTTCTTCAGCTCTTCTCTGTCTTTTATACCCTAATTTTCCATTAATCCTCATTCATTAGTGTTTTCTGTCCATTAGAACCTGCAGTCCTTTTTTATGGGTCACTTTTAGTATCATATGATAAAGAAGACTACTCTATGAACAGAATGTTGGGAAATATTGAAAAAAGGATAGAACATAAGATTGAACATGTCCTATTGCCTCTATATAAATCCATGGTATGCCCACATCATGAATACTGTGTGCAGATGAGGTCACTCCATCTCAAAAAAGATGCATCAGAATTGGAGAAGGTTCAGAAAAGGCCAACAAAAATTACTAGGGATATGAAATATTTCTATTGAGGCGAGATTAATAAAACTGCAGGTTTTCAGCTCAGAAAAGAGACGATAAGGAAGATATGATAGAGGTCTAAAAAACGATGACATGATCTACCATCAGTACATTTAATAAATAATTCTCCTATTTCACAAACTATTTTTGACCTCGAAAACAGGTGAATTTTGATGCAAAATGATTTTGCTGAAATATTCTTCTTAGTTCTTTAAAAATGGCCACTGTAAAAGATTAAATGTTAGCCAAACAGGACTGTAATAATGCCATTCACCCCTCATTATTTTCTAGATACCTTTTCCTAGTTTTTTCTTTCTTCTTAACAATGACATGACTAATAAATTAGCTCTGCAACAGTAGTATTAATGCTTCATCTTTCATGGAGTATCTGGCATCTAAATTCTTTACAAACAGAAATAGCTCTTACAGTTTGCCTATGAAGTTAGTCAACATTACTAGCTCCATTTCAGAGACAGGGAAACTGAGGCACAGATCAGCCAAATGATTTGCCAAGCTCATACAGCATGTACAAGCAGAAGCAGGAATACAAGCTTAAGAGTCTGATTCCATAAACAGCAAGTAATTTTACTGTGGGGCTACTTATATTAATGCCAAGAGGGACATCCCAGGGCAATAAACAGTACATCTGGCAATATACGGTTGCAAGACCAGACTCTAAGTGTACTAACTCACAGTTCCCATTCTGTTACAAAGCCACAGCTGAGGACATTTAGTAGCCACAAACTCCTATCAATTGTCTTCTGCACAGGTTTCTTTAAAAAAGTGACCTTAAAGCACTAATCTCCTGTAGAGTCTTTCCATTCTCTTAAATACGTATTTAGTGACTTTTGAAAATCATTTTAGTGACCCAATAGACCAAAAAGTATAGGATTGTCACAGTCTTTTTTATCAATATGTGTTTCACAATCTTTTAAAAATGCAGGTTATTGACTTAATTATTGATGCAAAGTCACCATTAAAGCCTATTGGGTAATTAAATACCTTTTCATAAACAGCTCATCTACTGCATGCAGCCTAAATTTATGGACACAATGAAAGTTAATGACTCCTCTGGAACCATTACATCAGCTCCAAGACATGCCTTGGGAGTACTGTTATTTTTTATTTCCATTTTCATATTAATATTAATGAGAAACCCACCAGGTTTGCAGAAAAATACAATAATTGTTACCATGTCTGTGCATGAAAAAAAAGATAATAAGAAAGCTACCTCTCCTTTTCCCCTTTTATGCCTTACAAAGCTAAACCTGCTCAGTGAAAACAGATGGCTGTGCTTTGAGCGATTTTGGAATCACAGAATAAAGCAGGTTAGAATTCATAATTTTTATTTTCACTTTTGCAACTGATTTATGAACTGAGCTAGCCACATTTTATCCTTCTTCTCTGTATACATAATTCTCCCTAGGTCAGGCTGACATTTATTTTGTAACTAATGGAGGGGTTTGGCTGTAGCCATGCACAATGTGGCATTGAACTGGAAATCAGTCTGTGGTCCTCAGTGGAGATGCTTTGTAGTTCAGTGATGACTTCAGCATCCAGCCTACCTTAGCTCATCACAGTGGAATTTCCCCTGGTACCTGGATGTATTTTAAGAATCTTTTATGAGATTTTTCTTTTAAAAACTGCCTTAAAATCAAATAATTTTATTAACTATTATATACCCTGCATGAGATTTTCAAAAGTGTGCAGTCATCAGAATTGACTCCAGTTTTTCAAGAGCTCAGTTTCCAGTAGATACCTATATGAAATGGCCAAAACCTAATGGGATCTAAGCTGTTTTGAAAATACAATCACTTTTTTAAGGCTTCTGAGAGGGAGAAGTTGGGTGCTGAAGCCAGGTGAAAATCTGGTCCCAGATCATCCAACGAATAGATAATTGGCATGCAGAGCCCCTCATTTCTAGCTTGCCAGTTCAAATCCTGCCCATGTTATTTGTAATGAAATGTTACCATCTGATGGTTGTATAAGAGCCTTTGCCAAATGAATTGTTGGTCTTAAATCATTGTCTTGGATAACTATCTGTTTTGCTCATAAGCTTATCAGAAGGGCCAAAAAACCAAATGGCACTGGAGTGGAAACTTTCTTTTCTCCTAATTTGGCTATGGACTATATGCTAGGAAGATTGCACTGTTGCTACATGAGCTGAACCCCTTCTGTGGATAAACAGAGGAATTTAGTGTCCAGGACTGTCAATCCAGCACTAAAATTCACAGATTAAAAAGACAGCTAAATCACACACACACTCACCTGTTGTGCATTATCTGCTTTAGGACAGACCCATCACACACTAAGCCTTGGTATAAAACCCTGGTCCCATGAGATTCAGTGCACTACTACTGTTGACGTTCAGAGAATCAGAATTTCACCTTCGGATCTTCTGAAAAGGAGAGCATTGTCTTAGCTAATTTGAGCCTTTTGAAGGTTTCCCTATTATACCATCATATCTTGTAAAGACGCAGTCAAAGTTAGGCATGAGTGTAAATCTTTTCAAGATCAGGGTCTATATACATAAAGAAGGCATTCCCTGCACAGATCCTGTTCAGGAGAGTTACCTCTACTCAAAACAGTACTGAAGCTGCCACATAATCTTAAGCACATGTCCTGAATCAAGCCCTAAATAAAGAAAATATCACTATGGTGTTCTCCTTGGATTATAGCAAGACTTAAAGCAATGACAATCTTGCTAATAGATTGGAACTTTGGTTCTTTTTTATTATTGTTATACAAAAGATTTTTGACTCAAAGAATTAGGAGCCTTGAAATGGCTGGTTCTTTCACTTCAGTCTTTTTGCTTCAGTATTTGTACATCTTCCACAGTAGGCTCCTGGAACTATGGTGTTTAATAATGATGTACAATGGCAAGAAAACATACCTTCTGGGAGAACCATTTTTAAGTGGTCTTAGCTAGTTGCATAACTAAACCCCTGAAGTGCCTCATATTGGAAATTCAGCTTTGTTAGACAAGGTAATGGGCCTCATAAACCATAAGACATTTTACAGCCTGATTCTGATCCTACTGAGGTGATTGACAGAACTCCCATTGATTTTGATGAGAGCAAGTCTGAATTGTTTCGACTGCAGTCATTCACAGCATTTCTGTCACACACCTGAATACAAAAAGAGAAGGCCTGATGGTCCCTTCTTATTCTTATGAGAGGACAAAAGCAGCTCATTTTGACATTCAGCCAAGGCAACCATCATAGAATTATGTTTTTTCTAAAATTGTCTGTTCTGATACCAAGGTACAGTCCTGGCACAAATACTCTTATTCCATCTGGGTGAAGCTGTCCCTTCATAAGATGACCATCCATCCCATTTTTTCCCAGGACAGTCCCTTATTTAAGCTGTCCCATGTGTTCCAACTTTTTTAAGAAAATGGGCTAACTGTCCCGTATTTTGTGGGGATCCTGTTCCCTGGCACCCGGTGTCTTGAGGCGGCAGCCCTAGCTGCCGAGGAGCTCCTCCACTGGGTGTCTGCCCCCTTCCCTGGCACCCCATGGAGGCAGCCCCACTCCCAGTGAGCTCTGCCATGGGGCAGCCAATTCATTCCCTGGCACCCCCTCCTGGGAGATTGAGTAGCCCCCCTTCATCCTCCACTCCCCCTCATCAGAAGGCTGTGGAGCCACATCCTTGGTGCCTCACTGTGGGGCAGTGCCCCCATCACTGAGAAGCCCTGACATCCTGACATGTAACAGCAGCCCCCCAGTCCATGGAGGCCAGTGTCCTGTATTTGCTATAAGGCAATGTGGTCACCCTATGCCTTCACCTTGAGACCTCATCCTTTAGGAGCTCAGTGATGTGTTCACTGCACCAAATTTGGTTTCAGTCTTTTGGGTAATTCTTATGTGTTGGGTGGATTTTAACAAGGTTGGGAATCTCTCTATTGTTAATTATTTCCCTCTCTCTTAGCTACATTGTGCATCTTCTTGAGAGAGTAGCTTGCCCTTCAAGTGCTTCTGAATACTCTACTCTTCTTTTCCTGTTTTCCATACTCAGGCAAGTTTGTTCCGTACAGCTCAGGACTACAGTTAAAGATTGTAGTGAGCAGTAAAATTTGGGCTTTTTCAATGATGACCATACAGGTGTTGGAGGCCCAGTTCAGGACTATTACACTACTTAACTAAAGATGGCTCCATATATTTAAGTTAATGCTTGAGCTACTCTAGAGGCAATTGTGTTCTTTCATCCTTGTATCTAAGATGTGCATGATCTGATACCTCTTTATGGTAAAAATACAGTGTCACAAACCTAACTACTCCAATGTAAACAACACATCTATAGTACAAAGTCAGATCTGTGTGATATATTAATAAGATGAACATAAGAACAGACATACTGGATTAGATCAAAAGTCCACCTAGTTCAGTATCCTATCCTCAAAGAGTGGCCGATGCTAGATGCTTCAGAGGCAATGAACAGAAGAGGTAATCATCAATGGATCCATCCTCTGTTGCCCTTTCCCAGCTGGTAGAAAATAGAGGGTAGGGACACCACACCTGCCTTGTGGTTAGCAGCTGGAGTTCCAGGCCCCTTTGAAATGCCCCCTTTGCTCCCACCCCATCAGTGGGCCTGTCTGGCCCAGTAAACATTGTGGAAGACTGATCTAATCTATGCCAGCAACAGTCTCAAATCTTGTACTACAGTCATACTGGTCTCTCACCTCAAGTCTGTAAGGAAAACCCTGTGTGGATTCATTACAAAAGTAGCATGCTACTATAAACTAGAAAAGGATAGCAAAGAATTGTGCTGCCAGTTGATAGAGGATTTTGAAGAATATATCATACACAGCATATAAGAAGATGGTCTGATACACTGCTCAGCATGAGTAATTAATTCTTGAGCTTTAGGTACTAACAAGAAAACGTGGAGGCATTCTTCTAATAAACGGTTTTGCTCTGCTGCCTTTACCACTTCTTACCCTCTTAAAGGTTGTGCCTGAACAGCTTCCTCCTCCCCATTCCTCTTGTCTGATGATTCCTTGGGCTGGAGAAATGGAGAGGCATCTTCCGGCAGGCCTTCCTGTTGAATCTGCCCATTTCCCTCAATGAATTTATTCCTGCTTTGATCTGCTTCTGGTTATTTCAAGCCTCCATATCAGGAAGAATGCTCAGTAGCACTGATTAGGCCTTTCAGCCTTTAGAAGTTTGCCAAGCACTTCACTTTGCTTATGTAGATGTCCTAGTTATTCATTTGTTGCAGCACTGACTTAGGAAGAAGGGGGAAAAGAAACTTTGTAGTGACACTACAAAAATCCCCAAATCCCAGAAAAAAGTAGGATCTACTTAGAAATTCTAGGAAACACCAGGTCCATCAGGATTTTTTCAGACAACGACAGTTGCCACAGAGTAATGCAACACGATCTGTCCCTGTGCAATGATTTCTGCTATAAGCTGAAATAGTGGCCTCTGCATGTGCTTAATGGTAGTTTACCCATGCACTGATCTCCCAGGGCACCACAGTACACCAGGCTCTTTGGATCTGGCATAGAGCCCACCACCCTGGCTTAGTGGACATAAAATTCTCTCACACAGTCTTTCTCCCTACAGTGGATCTCCCATACATGATTCATTCTGCAAAGCTCGTGAAATAAGGGTGTGTTTCAGCATCTGAGGCGATTGATTCTGGGCCTGATTCTGGTCGCAAATCAATTTTACATTAGTTGAATTCCATTGATTTCACCAGAGTTAGAATCTCATGGATGGAAGCAGGATTGGCTCCATTACTACTGGAGAAATATTCTGTCTGGAATATGCCCTCACTTGGAGGCATGATAGAAATAGAATGCCTCTCAGCAGAATTTAAGGGAATGAAAATATCTATAAAACTATTCATGAGGAACAGAAATAGAGACCCCCCCCCAAAAACCCTTCAGAAACAAAAGATACTCAGCACAATCCAAGAAAAAAGTAGAACAAAGGATCAAATAAAAATCTATTATCTAGAGGCTGTTCCAATGTCCATTTAAAAGGACTAGATCGGCCTGTAATGCCCATCAGTACATACTCATAATGCTCACTGCTCAGCATAACCTATTCAACAAAATCAAGTGTGCAGGACTAATACCAAATCAATTACAGCTGCTAATGTGTGAAATTACCAGCCAGCAGAAATATTTCAAGCTGTACACAGTGTTCATCACAGGTAATAATAACCTCTTAGCCTGAGTATCAAAAATTAAATCAGATGGCAAGGTTCAAGGGAGAACTTAATAGAACATATATTAAAACTTCCCAAGGGGTAGTGTCGTCTATTGAAATGGAATTTGGGTTACTAATGTTCTTGGTACTAGGTTTCAAAATTCCCGCTTTCTTATGGCCCCCTAAGAGCTTACATCTTGATTCTCATGAACAGTCTTATTGAATTCAGCAGGGTTACTAGCTTGAGTAAGGGCTACTCATGCAGCTAAAGGTTGTAGGATTGGAGGCTATATTAAAAAGGTTCATATTGTTATCTCATTTATGTACAACAAGGGGATCATAGATGGAATAATATAAAGCCTGGAGTTATAAAAACAGCCATAAGTTGCTATCACCTAGGCCGTGTCTACACATGCCCCAAACTTCGAAATGGCCATGCAAACGGCCGTTTTGAAGTTTACTAATGAAGCGCTGAAATGCATATTCAGCGTTTCATTAGCATGCGGGCTGCCGCGGCGCTTCGAAATTGACGCTCCTTGCCGCCACGTGGCGCGTCCAGACGGGGCTCCTTTTCAAAAGGACCCCGCCTACTTCGAAGTCCCCTTATTCCCATCAGCTCATGGGAATAAGGGGACTTCAAAATAGGCGGCTTCCTTTCAAAAAAAAGCCCCCTCTGGACGCGCCGCGCGGCAGCAAGGAGCACCAATTTCGAAGTGCCGCGGCAGCCCACATGCTAATGAAGCGCTGAATATGCATTTCAGCGCTTCATTAGTAAACTTCAAAATGGCCATTTGCATGGCCATTTCGAAGTTTGGGGCATGTGTAGACATAGCCCTACACTTTAAAGTCTGCAGTAATACTTCTGAAGTCATCATCAAGATCACTAATATGATTTACAGTTACTTCCAGTCTCATTCTTCTAAACTATGCCACATGGTACCTCTGCATCATGGAGGAGAAAGGAGACTGACTCAAATGTAGAGGATACAAGAACCAGACCTGGGGTTCTTAGGATAAGCAGCCCGAGGAAGCCATGGAGAGACTAGGAAGTTATTGGGAGGGGATAGTCACATCTGGAACTGGTTAAGCAAAGACACTGGGACTGGGACACCTCCCCAGTGAGAAGGTAGTCTGGGGGAAGTAACTGTCAGAATAGACTTGTTGGTCAATTAGTCTGGGATAAGTAGCAAGGTCAGGGTTGGAGGACAGGGTATAGAGTCCTGAGGAGGAAACTATGAAAGAAGATTGCACCTGAGATGAGGAGCCAAGGACTGCCTAAGTGAAGACACTGGCACAAGGACACAGTGAGGCAGAACAGTCTATAATCATTATGAACATTGTTCTCGAGCAGCTGGAATGGAACCCAAAATTTGTGAGCCTCACCATTCCTCTACTGCCAGCAGATACTTGTGAAACCTCCTGGCAAAGTGTCCCGTTCCTCTCTGGTTCCAGTCCACGGTGAGGATAATTTACTATTGTTGTCAGTCATACCATTAGCTCAAGTGGCAGATGGCCGTTTTGGGGAACTAAAGGTTCCAACTGTGCTGATAAACCATACTGCAGTAAGGACCGTGGGATGTCGTTCGGTCCTCCGCTTGCACCGAGTCAGGAGCAAGTAAATAAAGATCATCTCCTCAGAACACAAAAGGCAAATATTCTAAAGTGTCACTGTATCACGTTGTTGATTTATGTTCAATTTCCTTTCTATTATAACTACCTGTTCCTCTTCTGTAGCATTATTATTTAGCCAGTTATTCACTAGTTAGTATTTGTGCATTTAATTTCTCCTTCCAAAGGATAGTACTTTGCACCAGTTTTAATTATATTTCATCTTGTTGATTTAAAACCAATATTCCAATTCATTTTAAATTTTAAGGCTATCTACAGAAGTACTTGCAAACCTTGATGTTTGAAGTATTCTCAAAATAATAATCTCAGAATTCAGTCCCAGTGGGCCAGAGAGAAAAGCAATAAGTTCTCTTCCCAGCTGCTCAGTCCTGCTGTGATAGAGGGTGTGCACACCCAAATAATTATGCATAAACCAACCTTTTATTAAGTGCCTTCTAATTTGATTTTAAAACATGCATGGAGTACACCTTCCCCCTTTTGCAGTTCTCCACCAGAAATGTTCTGTTTATAAGCACACAGGATCTTCTTTGGGTGGAAAAGGCAATACACTGTGTTTATTTTAAATACAGCACATAAATCAGCAAATGCATTCACACACACACACACACACACACACACACACACACACACGTGTCCTGACGCTGGTGTTACTGTTACCAATCTCATTGATGTGAATGCCAATTAGGCTGGGCCCCAGGAAGGATCTATTGGTTGTGATCCAATTCTTACAAGTTGTCTTCACGGGAGCAACAAAGCTTCATGGCTACTCACCCCACTTGCACAGATGTAAGTCCTAACTTTAGTCTACATGTTTTCAGGGTCATGCTGGAGTCATCTAATTGGTATTTACCTCAAGACTGCTTCCATTAGTCTGTAAGGTGCTAATTAGTCTATAAGGTGCCACAGGACCCTTCGTTGCTGTTACAGATCCAGACTAACACAGCTACCCCCTGATACTTGACTGCTTTCATTGTCATGCTCCATCAGTACCTTGATGAACATCCTTGGAGTGACTGCAGCTGGTTTGTCTCAGTCAGAGATTGCATAATATTTACCACATACACCCACATACACACGCATCTGTCAACAGGAAAAATAGTTTATATATATATATATATATTAACTCTATGGTAGATGGTATAGGAACAGCTCTCAAACAGTGCTTTTCATCTGTGATTCAAGATGCTTGATAAAGGATGTCAGTAAGATTATCTCATTTTCAATATGATGAAAGTCATAGAGGGGAAGTAATTTAACTAAGGTCCTCCAGCAGGCGAGTGGCAGAACCAGCAACAGACATTAGGACTCCAGAGTCCCAGCACAGTGCTGTATTAGGCCATAATGTCTCCCTATGGTGCAGTATAGCCAGAATTCATGGAAAGTTTTTAGCTATATTTAATACTGTTTAATGCAGTTATAATAAAAAGGAAGCAGACACATCTTCTTTAAAAAATTAAAATGGTACGAGCATCAGAAATTCTCAACAAGGGCACAAAGAAAACATTTTTCTTCACAATTCACCTTTATCGTGTAAAGCTGCAATGCCTCTCCCCACGTTTTAACTGTACTTCTCTAGCATGACTGCTAGGCTGTGATGCTGTATAGTTAGCCATGTTGCATAGTTAGAGCAATCTCAGAATGGTACCATGTGTAGTGTGTGTATTATTCCTAGCTAAATGCCAAAGGTTTACACATGGTCACATAATGCCTAAAGTTGAGTTCTGTAAAAACGTCTTCTCTCTGTTTTTCCTTTGAATAGGAACATTTTACATTTTGGAACAAGAAGAAACCTACCTTCTTTCTTAAAGGTCCTATCTTCAGCCTGTGTTAGACATTTTGTGCATCCTAAAATCTAGCTTTTACATAAGTTTTTTTAAAAAAAGCATACAGTTACCTTTTAAATGAGAAACTACATATTTTTCAAGAGCAACTAAAATGCAGTTTCATACAGGCAATAATAGTTTCAAATTATTTGAATCTCAAAGGCTTTCCAATACCGAGGTAAATGGAGTTAGATATCAGAAAGTATCAAATAATCAGGGAGAAAACTGTCTGTAAAATGTTAAGTTTTATGAAAAGATCAGGATTTTATGAAACAAAAATATATGAGGCTTCAGCCATGTTAAACAGAGGTAAAGGAAGCACGTATGATCCAGCCTAGGTTTAATGAAGTGGCCAAGATTATAAAAAGATAATTACACACATTATTATAGCAAAGTAATTTATACCTGAAATTATCTACACACCCTTCAGTAAAAAATATCAGAGTGGCTGTAGCATTGAATCATTTTGAAAATGAAATGATGCTAATTGGACAGATGGGTACTGGGCATCTCTTAAATTAAGCACTACCACCTTTTCCCTTTCGAGCTGGAGTTTCTAGATGACTGTGTGACATTCTAGCAGCCAGGAGGGACTCATTTTATAATTCCTGTGAGTAGGCAACTCCCAATGGGAATTAACTTAGATGTCAATTGGCATTGTGTGTGTGCAGCGGCTGAAGAATTTTTTCCTTGATAGTTGCTCCATTTTGGGCAAACAAACAGCCTAAATTTGCAATCTAGGAATCAATGGCCGTTTCGACACAGGCCACTTTCTTCAAAAGTGGCATGGTAATACTTGGCCTGAAATATGCTAATGAGGTGCATATGTAAATTTCCCTTGCCTCATTAGCATACAGTCATGTGATTTGGAGTCTGGAAGACCGTTCTTCCGGACTCCAAAATGCCATGTAGAAGCACGGCCTCAGGGGAGCTTCCGAAAGGAATTCCTTCTTCCGGAGGCCGCTTCTTCCCAAAATGATGGTTATTGATGAAGATGTAATTATGCTTTGGCCTTCACTTGATTCAAAAGTCCAGATCTTTCAGTGAGATACAGGTGGGCAGATCCTTACACACACATGGAGCCTCAATGGTTTAAATAGGCCTCGGCATAGAGCAGAAGTTCAACCCATGGTCTAAGTCTAGACACGTACACTAGAAGTGTATGTAAACAGCAACGTCTGTCAACAGAGTTGTGTCGATGGAAACTCTGTTGACAAAGTGCACCTACACACAAAAGCAGATCAACAGAGCAATCCATTCTGTTGACAGAGCAGCCAGACTGCCCTTCCCTATGTCAACAGAACAGCTGACCAGAAGGTCTGCAAATAGGGCTGCCCAGTGAAATGGAAGCCCTCTCTATCAACAGAGGAGTCTACACTGCACTTCTGTTGATGGAACTCTGTCAACAGAAGCATTAGTCCTCAGGCTTTTGAGGGATTCCACTGTTGATGCAAATGCAGAGTTCTGTCAAGACTTTGTTGACAGACTCAGTCAGCAAAACTCTCTAGGGTAGACACAGCCATGCTGATCTGATCAATGGCCAATCCCAAGTCCAGTTTTTATGTCATCTGCATTTGAGTTAGTCTCCTTCCTTCTCCATGATGCAGAGCTTCCACGGAACATGGTTTAGAAGAATGAGGCTTATTCTCTTCCCTTGAAAAACAGTTCATAGTTAACTTTGATTTTTGCTAATGGAAAACTGGTAAATTGGGCAAATGAGTTTGGTTTCCTAACTTTTCTTCCTTAATGATAGTTAAGTTAAATTTCAAGGTATTAGAGTTTGTGATATGGATTCTATTGCATACAAATCTGTAGTATCTTGGTATCAAAACAACATATTCTATCTTGGCTTTATGTGCAAAATGCTCACACAGCTCTGTATTTTCTAAAGTAAGAACTGATAAATCTTGCCATGAATTTCACAAAATAGCGTGATATAATACAGGTTGTGCATTTATATTTATTTTACTCTCTTAGGTGCTCCCTCGATAATATTTTCCCTTCTGAGAAAGCACCAAAGTGTCTGAGCCGCTACTGGCTATTGTATAAAAATGAAACCCAGGCAAACTAGTAGGAAAACTAAAAGGCCCTGAACAAAACCAGTTGATATCATTTGCACCCTTTCTCCTAACTATAATAATAAATCTCGGTACCAGAAATTGTGCTTCCCGTATTGCACCTTGCAGTTGTTGACTTGGGTTGTGTATCAGCCCAACATTTACTCCCACCGTTGTTAACATGTATCATATTTCATAGGAATTATCCAATAGTAAATCCAAGAACTACAGTTAGGACCATGGAAAACTTACAATGAAACGTAAGTAAAATCTGAAAGGTTACTTTGTTCTTTTACTGGTTTCCATACTCTAACCTCAGTGTATGACTATATTATTCAGTAATAACATCAGAAAATGGTTCTGTTGTATTTCTTGGTCACCTTGACTAAAGCAAGAAGAAGAAATGCGTGCATGAGAAATACAAGGTTCTGTAAAGGGAATAAAAAAGGAGTGAAACCACTGAAAAACAAGTGTAAAAGTATTAGGAAGGTAAAATTGATAATGAGAAAGAAAGTAAATATTTACCATAAAATCTCCAATATATGAAGTAGCATAAACTGACAAGGGAAGACATTGGACTATAGCAGGATATTTAAGAAAACTTAATATAGCTGCAAAAGTAAATGAGGACCCTTCAATGTTTGTGAGAGAGACTAAACTAGGACACCAGACATAAATAGTGCACCTAGATTTTTTTTTTCAAAAATGAGGAGACTAACATTTATTTGGGCATAAATTTTTGTGGGTAAACTCACAACGGATTCATTTCACTTTTGTGATATAGAGTAAAGAGTCTAATTTATGAACATGACCAAATAAAGTTGTAAGCCTTTAAGGTGCCACAGGACTCCTCATTGTTTTTGCAAATACAGACAAACATGGCTAGCCCTCTGAGAGGCAGATTTTTTCAGACGGCACTGGCTTAACATCAGCGGGTTAATGTTAAAGAAAGTTATACACACAAGAGAGAGCTAAACTTTGAATTAGACCCTTAGCACTTGCTTGGTCTGTCAACACACGGACTCTTGAGCTTTTAATTATTTTCATTCTAACAATGCATAAAGAACTCTAGGTTGCTGTAATTTACATGCCAAGGAGATTAAAGCAGGTGTGAGTTTCCCTAGCCTCCAGCTTACTTTAACTCTCTCTTCTGGCAATAAGTCACACCCATGTCAGTAGCACAGTAAGCATAAGACAATCGGATAGTAAGGGAAACTTAGGGCTTGATATAACTTCCATTGAAGTTAATGAGAGCCCTTCCAGCCTTCTGCAGGACTTGGATCAGGCCCTGTGCTAGTGTGAAAGAGATAACACCTCTGAATCTAGCCCAGAGATTTTTTTTAATATGGTGCAAGCATTCACTGCATAAGCTAATGCTCAATAAGAGGAATTATTGAATAAGTGCCTGATCCAAAACCCATGCTCAAGTGAGAATTTGACTACAGTATATAGAATGTCTATTTATTACTGCAGATGGAAATTAACATTGCTAAGATATTTTTAGAGCTGCTAAGAAGTGTTCAGTACAGCTGTTCTCAGTTGCTAGGTGGGCCATGCAGCTGCTTTCTGCAGGGTCATTACATTTTCTATAGCTTTTTAAGTTCTAATTTTAAAGGAAATTTACTTTTAGCTCATTTGGCTGTGAAGATAACCTTCTGAACATAAATAGCTGAAGCAACTGGGTTTATTGAATATGCAGCAGTGGGGAATACCTAATTTATGATGCGTTCGATAAAGGGGTATAAATTATGCTCTTTGGCTATATGAGATAAAATATAAAATCTGTGTGTATTGAGTGTAAATGTCAAATTTGGCCAGATAATCTTAAAGAGTCCAACAAATTCTGTGTTATGTTGGCTTGTTTTTATTTGGAAAAAAAAAACAACCCATAAAGGACATTTAATGATTGGTTTCTGGGATTCAGAGTGAGTGGGTGATACATAGGAATGGTTTGTGGGTTACATCTATCGGCTACGTCTACACTAGCCCCAAAGTTCGAAATGGCCACGCAAATGGCCATTTCAAAGTTTACTAATGAAGCGCTGAAATGCATATTCAGAGCTTCATTAGCATGCGGGCGGCCGTGGCACTTTGAAATTGATGCACCTTGCCACCACGCGTCTCGTCCCAACAGGGCTCCTTTTCAAAAGGACCCCGTCTACTTCGACGTCCCCTTATTCCCATGAGCTGACAGCGAGGTGCGTCAATTTCGAAGTGCCGCGGCCGCCCGCATGCTAATGAAGCGCTGAATATGCATTTCAGCGCTTCATTAGTAAACTTCGAAATGGCCATTTGCGTGGCCATTTCGAACTTTGGGGCTCGTGTAGACACGGCCATCAAGAGATTATGGACAACTGAACAGGGATCAGTTAATGGTTTCAGTTCTTTAGGTGACTTAAATAAGGAGACTCAAATCAAGATTTCTGATGGCAAAATCTTGCTCTTAGGCTACGTCTACACGTGCACGCTACATCGAAATAGCTTATTTCAATGTAGCGACATCGAAATAGTCTATTTTGATGAATAGCGTCTACACATCCTCCAGGGCTGGCAACGTCAACGTTCAACGTCGACGTTGGGCAGCACCACATCCAAATAGGCGCTGCGAGGGAACGTCTACACGCCAAAGTAGCACACATCGAAATAAGGGTGCCAGGAACAGCTGCAGACAGGGTCACAGGGCGGACTCAACAGCAAGCCGCTCCCTTAAAGGGCCCCTCCCAGACACACTTGAACTAAATAGCACAAGATACACAGAGCCGACAACTAGTTGCAGACCCTGTGCATGCAGCAGGGCTCCCCAGCTGCAGCAGCAGCATCCAGAAGCCCTGGGCTACGGGCTGCTGCACACAGTGAACATAGAGCCCCGCAGGGGCTGGAGGGAGAGCGTCTCTCAATCCCTCAGCTGATGGCCACCATGGAGGACCCCGCTATTTCGATGTTGCGGGACGCGGATCGTCTACACATTCCCTATGTCGACGTTGAACGTCGAAGTAGGGAGCTATTCCCATCCCCTCATGGGGTTATCGACTTCGACGTCTCGCCACCTAACGTCGATTTCAACTTCGTAATAGCGCCCAACACGTGTAGACGTGACGGGCGCTATTTCGAAGTTGGTGCTGCTACTTTGAAATAGCATGCACGTGTAGACGCGGCCTTAGTATACTAAACTTGCAGAGACTTGGGGAGCACTGGGAGAGGTGTTTTAGAAATGGAGGCTGACATGCAGCCAGACAAAGGGCAAACCTTATTTCTTCTTTTACAAGAAGCATCATGAATTACCCAAAGCACCTGTTCTCAAACCCAGAGGGGACATGGATGCCTAACCAAGCCTTTAAAATGTTAGACATTGCATTCCAGGGCTGGTTCTTTCAGCCCCCACAGACTAAAGCTGAAGAGTTGGAATCTCAGCCCAGCTGTGTCAGTAATAGGTTGAAAAGGTGTTATGTGCTTTTTCTCCACTCCTCATCCAGGGTCTGATATAAAGCCCACTGAAGTCAATGGAAAGAGTTACCCCATGCTTCCACACCACAAAATGAATCATTTTCTCTTAAAGCTTTGAATATTTAAGTGGTAAATTCCCTCTGCTCCTAGTGAAATCAGTGAGTAGAACTGAATTCCAGAGAAGACAACCCCTTTTTTCAGTCCTGTTTGGAAACTGTTGACCTGACATAGTTCAGAACATTCATCACCTTATAGGATATGGACCTAGACTCCAGGTTTATAGGGAACAGAAATCTATGAAGAAAGTGGGAAATCCCTCAGATGAAGCCAAGTAAAACTCTACACCTGAAAAGGAAAGGGCCACTCCTGAATGTCTATTATAAAAGAAGACCAAGATGTGTTTAGGCAAAGCATCACAGGAAGGTAGGGTTAGAAGCAACCTCAAAATGTTATCAAGACCTCTGAGACATGACAGATTTGTCATACCTGTTCCTAGAAACCTTCAGTGATGGGGATTCAACAACCTCCTTGGGACTCCTGTTCCAAAACTTAACTGCATGACTTGTGTAGTTGGAAAGATTTTCCTAAATCTCCCTTGCTCTAAGTCTACAACTTCTCCTATCACCAGTTGACAATTGATCACCATGCTCTTTTCAAGAGCACTTAACATAGGTGAAGACTATTATAAGGTTCTTTGTCAGTCTTACTTGGAATATGAAACATGGCTTTTGTTTACTCTCTTCTCAAAGATCAGATTTTCTAGACCTTTTCTCATTTTTGCTGCTCTCCTGTGGACCCTCTCCAATGTATCCACATCTTTTCTAAAGTGTGGTGTGCAAGACCATCTCAATCTGAGGCCCCACCTATGTCAAGTAATATGGGACAATTGCCTCCTGTTTCTTCACATCACACTTCTGTTAATACAACCCAGAATGCTGTTAGCCTCTTTGGCAACTGCAGTGCATTGTTTATTCTCATACAATCTGTGATCCACTCTGTCTCCTACAGTCTTTTCAGCAGTAGTACCGCTTAGCCTGTTAGGTGTGCATGTGATTTTTCCTTCCTGAACAAAGTCCTTTACATTTGTTTTTACAGAATTTCATCTTGTTGATTTCAGACCAGTTCTCCAAACTGTCGAGGCCAATTTGAATTCTAATCCTGTCCTTCCAAAATGTGAGCAACCCAAGTGTCCTCCACAAATTTTATACACGTATTGTCGACTCGGTTATCCAAGTCAATAGTGAAACTAGTAGCAGATCCAGGACAGACCACAGTGGGTTCCCTCTGGATATGCACTCCCAGTTTGAGAGTAAATCACTGAGAATGACTCTGAGTATGATCTTTCAACTAATTGTACATCCCCCTGGTAGTAATTTCAACTAGAGACAATTCCCCTAATTTGCTTCTGAACTACAGGTTGAACCTCTCTAATCTGGAACTTTCTCATCTGGCAACATCTGTAGCCCGGCATGATTTCAGTTAGCTGGACGATAACTTATTGTTGATGTGGTCTCATAAATCTCATAAATCAAGTTTCCTGTGGTCCCATAAATTTGTTTACAGCCACCAGTCCTGGTTCTTAGTGTTATGTTCTATTATTTATCTGTAATTTACCCCTGAATGTCTTCTAAGAGTCCGGTAAGCAGTAAAAGTGTTGGTAATGTACTAGCCAACGTTGACCTCCTGTGGTCTGGCAAACGCTCTCCTTCAGCACTTGTCAGGTCCCAAGGGTGCTGGATGACAGAGGTTCAATCTATATCACATAAAGAGAAAGAAATATATGGGCTCAGAGCCACTGCTTTCATAAGTTCTTGTAGCCTCGTTAACTATGGTGCATAGACTTCAGTGAAGACTTCTAAAAGCTGGGGCTCTGGGACAATAGTGCTAAACTGAGCTGGTAAAACAAGATGAATGAATGAATTGAAAATAAATGTATTGAGGCCTTTAGAGAAACATATGGGGAATAATGAGACAAATGGCTCTGAGGGAAGTAAAAAGGGACAAACCTGACTGAAAAAGGAGGCTCTCCTTGTTCTATGGGTTTTCTAAGAATAAACTTATTTAAAGAATAAAATTATTGAGAATCTGTCCATACAGTCACCATAGTTATAATGAAACCCATTAAAATGAATATTTGATAAATGAATAAATGAATAAAAATGAAGAGAATAAATGAATGATAAATGAATATAAATACTAAATGGTGAAAATTAAATTCATAATTCTCTTAAATGAATAACTCTGCTGTGCTTCCATTCATTAGAGCTCCATGCAGATTAAATCTTTCTCAAAGGGCATCTTAAAAGGAATTTACTTTGTTGGAGCTTAAGGGTAATGATATGTTGCCGTTTAAACATTTCTGATGCTTGCTCAATGCTGCAACTCTTTAAGGCACACCAAAATAACAACTGTTTAGCTACTGCACAGGTTTTATGGCTATCATCTGCTTCAGAAGAAGAGGTATCTGCAGTTGTGCATGCTGTTCAGAGCTTTTATAGGCTATGTCTAGAGGGCGGGCACTATTTTGGCATACAAAAGTATCTCAAAATAGCTTTCTGTATCTCTGCAACACGCCCATTGTCTTGAAAGAGTTTAAGGTAACGGGCATTCTATTCTGGTATCCCTATAAACATCACATGAGGAGTACAGGGATGCCTTGAAATAGCACTTTATTTTGAGGTTAGGGAACCATCTAGACTTAGCCATAGTGACCTTTCATAGCTTGCTATACTATTACTTACTAAGCATTATCACGCTTGGCTTGTAGAAGACACAGCCATCAAGAGGGCCCTTGATTCAGAGAGCTTACAGTCCAGAAGATAGACATAAAGCCAAGACACAGAACAAATCAAATAACATTTTTTTTCAGTGTAGAGGGCTGCCCTTAAAAAAAAGTAAAAACATGAATATTTTAACTGAAATTGATTTTTTTCCATATTTTTCCCCTCACCAAAAAGAAAAATTGAGAATAAATTCTCCAGGTTGAATGAAAAAAATTGTTGCAACTAAGTTTTTTTATAGGAAGGGGATTTTTTTTATTTTTTGGATATTTTTACCTGATTAATAAATTATAGCAAAATTCCAAAATGAAACTTCATTTCAAAATAAAAAATCAAAATGTTTAGGTCCAACTTGGTTAAAACAAACTATTTTGCTTATATAGGTATATTGACTGAAAGAGTTAGCTGAATTCAACCTCAATGTAAAAAGCCATGAAAAATGTTTTCATTCGTGGAATTATTGTTTACTGAAAGTTTTTGTCTAGCTCTAGTTACAATGGAAGGAGAGTGAACTAGGACAGGCACATAATTCGGTACAGAGAAGGCTTCTTGGAAGAAGGGAATGAAATAATGCTGTCATTGATGGGGAGCAACGATGGGAAAGAGAAGATCTGCACTAGGAAACTTTTAACACGCAAAAACATGACAGCTAGTGCCTGGCATGCTGCAGCCCCGTAGATTAATATCTCAGTTTGCTGTGCACTAAGTATTCAACTAGACAAACCCTCAGAGTGTTGTTAACCTCCACAGGACCGAGTTTTGCAGTACCTGTTCAGTCCAATCTCCTACTGAGTGTAACTGAAGTATGCCTTAAGTAAAGCCTGCAGCGTCAGACTTTCAACTTTCACCTTTCTTCTCATCACCATTGTCATTTCAGCTATTTTATCCCTTGACAACAGTCACGTGAGAAGTGCGTCTTTATTTACCTTTTAAAATATTTCTTCTGCTACATCTTGCAGGAGCAAATGGCAGCAAAAGGGGTCGGATTCAGTCTGACACCTCCCCAGAGCTGTACTCTTATTTCTGGCTATGCAAAATATGAGTAAAACCTTTCTGTTCATCTTTGCAGGAGGTTTTCTCCCTGCTCCTGAATATGCAAAATCCTTTGGGAACATGGAATACAAAGTATCTTTTATATTGAGGAAAGGGGAAAATAAGTGAAAGGCAGATGACAAACCAGTAGGATTCTTCCCAGCAGTACCTGGGTTGAGGTAGCTCACTAACACCACAAGGGATTCTTGTCTGTGCCTGTTGTGCATCACCCCTCTGACTCTACCAGCCTTCTGGAAGCAGAAGTACTACTGTCCAGCCTCCTACAGGACTTGCCCTCTGTACAGACTAGCAATTGGCATACACCAACCCCCTAAATCCTCCAGGAATCCATCCTGCATTCCAATGAACACCCCAGATCTTGCAAATCCTCCACTCCCAGAGGTATAATACACACCAGCTTGCAAGACTGCTCTTCAAAATACACAGAACATAGAAAACAATGCTAAGGTTCTTATTGAAATAATATTGGAAACAAATAGCTACATACAAAACAAAATCATGGCATAATTTCTACTTCCTAAACTTAATTCAGAAGGCATTTTCCTATCTCTTCCAAGATAGATTACCACAAGTCATTTTCCCCGTATTTTCTACCAGGTTGACTGAGATTCCCTTCTGGTAAGAACAAGTAGTGTCCCCTGACAGACTAAAGGATACCAAGATGTCTCTCTGCACCCTTTGATACATGAGACTGGATCTCTGACATTCACCTGAAAATAGGGTCTCTGTTTTTCACCTTCTACATCTCCTCACTTTCACCTCATCCTCTTCATTTCCTCCCCAAGCCCTTGCAAACCCTGCATTAACATTTGACTCAGTAAAAGCCCTGTTAGACTACTATTGTAAGAAATAAACTACACAGTAGACCACAAGGGAGATGTGTGCCTTTCATCGCCTGCCTGAAAAAGTTTGCTTCAAGATGTATTGCCTTGGAATGACCTGCCTTTAACAACAAGCCCTAAAGAAGGTAATTACCAGCAGATGCACAAATTCTCATATATTTTCTGCACATACATTGCACAAAATGGCAATGATCATTTTGATACAAGCTTCCATTACAGACCTTTTGGTGTACCCAGGGGATCACTATGAATTCTCATGACCTCTGTGGTTTTATTCAGAGATTTTTTTATCACAACCAGTAAGGATATTTGCATACAAGAAATTGAGCAATGGTCAACTCCTCAGTCACAAAAATAAGCTTCTTAAGTTTACAGAGCTCCAGAACTCTGTCTCATCACAAGCCAGAGGCCTCTAAAGCCATGCCCACAAACAAGTTAGTCTCAGGATGGTTAAGGGTACACAGGAATAGCTTTCTCAGCTTTTTTCCATTCCCATTCTGTGAGAACATCCCTCAGGTCCTGCTCCAGTGTGCAGCTACCTGTTCCAATTAAGTGATTTCAGCTCTCCCCCACACTAGACAGATGGATTAGGGTGCTGGAAAATCAGCTAAACACTACAACCACCATTGAGCCAGTCAGTCCTTGCTTTGGAGTCAACTTAACTCCACCACTAGGAGCCCAGTCCCCACTCCATTTGCAGTGTCACCTCTCGCCTTCTACCATTGATTGCTTCAGTCACGCCTTGCCACGGAGTCAGCTCTGTGTTACGTCTGTAACTTAATGCCATTTATGCTTCATTGGTGATCTTTTTGGGTTGGTCTAGCTCTGTATTTTCTTATATACACATCTCAGAACTTCCAGGATCAGAGCCTGTAGCAAACCAAAACCCAAGACAGAATCCCCATTGTCCAGAATAGGTTATAGCTTTGCCAGAACACCTTTTTTTCTATTTTTCCCCTGCTAAGGGCCAACTTTGCTACCTATCCAAAGAATTTACTTGTACTAGCAGGGTGACCGTCCCCCGACCCCCACCTGCCCACGGCCATATCACAAGTAATTCCTATGCTCTTTCAAGAATATAACGATAATCTATTCCCATATTTATACTTCAGACATAGACAAAGTCCATACTTCAGACATAGACAAAACCAAAACTCAGTAGACAAAATGATGGCTAAACAACCTTATAATTCATACAAATGAAGCTGGCAAGAACAGGCTTTTCCCTTTTCCCAAAAGCAGGGGTAAAACAAAAACTCCATTCCTCAAGGTCTTCTATCTCTGGCTCTTATTCTAATGTTATAATTATAACCCTCCACTCTCAGCAATCAGCTAATTGGGCACAGTGAACACTGTCTGGCGGGCTCATAATCCATTAAAAATATCAGGCTCCACTCTGATTTTCCTCAGTAAACCTCAATAGAGCTACGCACAATAAGCAGGATTTGGCTTTGTGAAATGAATCATAGATATTCCTGGGAAAATTATAGCCGCTCATTTGTACAGGTGGTAGCTGATAATGTGCATCAGCAGAGTTGGGGGGTGTCTCCTTTGATCTTACCATTACGATTTTCTTTGTTCCTGTATCTTTAAAAATGCACCGATGCAGTATCAGATAGAATGCATTTTAATGCTTTTAGTGCTGTTTGAATGATATTGGACAGCATATTTCACTACATCGTCTGTTGCTTTAGTTACACTGGTCTGACAAGTTCAAAGCCTGTTAGCTCCCTCATCCACTTACAATGTTAAAGTTAAAACAAGATTGATTAGCAGTATGTACAAAGCTCCATGTGCTATTATTTACTCATTAAATACCAAAGAGCCATTTCATGCTTTTCATTCCTTTTTATAGCTATTGACTGAAGCCCTGCCTCAGCATCAATTAGGGGGATTTGTAATGGTGAGAGTGATGGAAAAATGGAGAATGAGATTTCATGATCACAGCAAGCTATAAATATTGTCATCCTTACTGTCCTGTGGTCCCTTAATCTTTATGTAATGCTTTTGGGCTGAACATGTCTGCTAGCTTCATTTAATTTTTAAGAATGTCCATTTTTGTTAGTTACTAGGGATTATTTTTAGAGTAAAACTATACATTATGTGGTGTGAATTATGAAAGCAGTTGTCATGGAGATATTGGCAATGTAGGAAACTATATGCTGTCTACTTTAGTGTAGCTGGTGTCATACAGGTTTTGTTTTGTTTTGTTTATGGCATGATGGTTGGTGAACATTGCATGTTGCAGTGGAACATTCCTGGGGGTTAGTGATAAAAGCAATAAAGCTAATTCAACCTCAGGGGGACATACCTGGATGTGCTGGAGCATTTCAAAGACAGTAGTGAGTAGAGCTGAGCAGAGCAGGCTAAAAGGTTTTTTGATGAAGCTTTTTTTCCTATAGAAACTGGCATTTGTCAAAATGTTCCACTGGGAAGGTTGGACATTGGAAGGGGCTAAGTTGGTCTTTTAGAGCGAGAGAGAGCACCTCAGAGCAACCAATAGCCTCATGGTAAGAACACAAGCCTGGGCTGAGGGAAACTCCTTACATTTTTTGTGAGGCATTTGGAAAGATCTTAGTTTCATTGCTCATTACATCAAAAACAAACTACAAGATCCTCAGAACTGTTGGCAAAACATAAATGTTTGCTCCATGGCAACTGCAGTAGTAAGGAGACAAATTCAGCTCTTCTATGACTCTCTTACCTATCCAACAAAGTTGGCCACAATCCCAGCAGAAATGAAATCAACAACATTGAGCCATCACCTACTTTCCTATTTGCTTTTACCAGTTGTCATAGACAAGTTATTCAGTTATACACCCCAAGCACAGGAAAGCAGTTATTTTCTGACCATTTATGGTTCACTATCTCTGCAGAATATCCCTGGAGGATATATATTCAGCAAATAAGCCATACAACTGAAAGTCAGGATATGTGGATTCTAATTCCAGTTCTCTTGTTGGTTTACTGTACAACCTTCTAACCTCTCTGCTCTCCAGTTTCTCTAGACATTAGAAGGGAAATTATACTTAGACATCTTTGTAGTAAACTTTAAAGCTCTGTAGACTAAAAACACTAGGTGACTGCCATTTTTTTTAGCTTTTTACTACTAGCTGGGTAGTATTTCAAAGTCTAATATTCTCCCATCTTTGTGAAAAAGTGTATTTTTATAAAATGTGATACTTGTCTTAAGTAACTAGTATCAATTGAGTCCACTCTTCTGATTCTGCCACAGAGGAGGAGATGCCCGCAGGGAAGGAGGACGCAACCCCCAACCCTGCAGCACACCGACCCCCCCGGCTGCCTCATACTCCGGCGGCTGTGGAGCTACCCCACCAGCACCGACTGGTGGGAGCGGCTGGTGCTTGGGGAGTGGGACGACGACCGCTGGCTCAGGAACTTTCGGATGAGCCGGCAGACATTTATGGAGCTATGCCAGTGGCTCACCCCCGCACTCAGGCACCAGGACACCACCATGCAGCGTGCCCTCCCTGTGGAGAAACGGGTCAGCATCGCTGTCTGGAAGCGGGCCACTCCAGACAGCTACCAATCCGTGGGACAGCAGTTTGGCATCAGCAAGGCCACCGTCAGGGCTGTCCTCATGGAGGTAAGAGGACCCACGGGGTGTGGGGAAGCAGCCATGGCAGGGCAGGGGGTCCCTGGCAGGGCAGGGCAGGGGAGGGCCACTCACACCCTGCATACCCCTCATTGGTGCTCTCCCATGTGCTTCCCCTGCAGGTCGTCTGCGCAATCAATGCCATGCTCCTCCACAGGCTTGTGAGGCTGGGGGACCCAGATGCCACCATTGCGGGCTTTGCCACCCTGGGCTTCCCCAATTGCTTCGGGGCTCTGGATGGGACTCACATCCCCATCCGCGCCCCGCAACACAGTGGAGGACGCTACATAAACCGCAAGGGCTATCACTCAGTGGTCCTCCAGGCCTTGGTGGACAGCCGGGGCTGTTTCCAGGACATTTATGTGGGCTGGCCTGGCAGCACCCACGACGCCCGGGTTTTCCGGAACTCGGACCTGTGCCGCCGGCTGGAGGCGGGGACCTACATCCCCCAGCGGCAGATCCCTGGGGGGGACACCACCATGCCCCTCTGCGTCATCGCAGATGCGGCATACCCCCTCCGGCCCTGGCTCCTGCACCCGTACACGGGCCATCTGTCTGCCAGCCAGGAGCGCTTCAACCAGCGCCTGAACCACGCGCGCCAGGTGGTGAAGCGCTCATTTGGCCGCCTCAAAGGGCACTGGAGATGTCTCCTCACCCGCCTGGATGTGGGCCCCACCAACATCCCCCTGATTGTGGGTGCGTGCAGCGCCCTACACAATCTGGTGGAGAGCAAGGGGGAGGCCTTCTTTCAGGGCTGGGCTGTGGAGGCCGGCAGGGCCGATCTGCAGCCACCCGCTGCCCCCAGTCGCCAGGTGGACCCCAAAGGGACCCGGGTCCGGGAGGCCCTGCGGGCCCACTTCGATGAGACTGCGGGGTGAACGCTGCCAGGCCCCCCCCATCCTCCACAACACTCCCTGCCCCTACGCCCACACCACGGAGCACCCAACAGCACCCCCCCACACACTTTTCCTGGACAAATAAAAGCAAACACTTGTTTGTGAAATCAAACTTGTTTACTTTGAACTCTGTTCTAACTAATACTAACTATATATAGGAACTTCTAACTAACTTAAATATGAAATGTGTATGTATATATTAACAAAAAAAACAGGGATAACAAGGAAGGGGAGAACTATTTACATGGGGGGGGAAGGATCAGACTGTGCAAACGGGGGTCACAAATAAATAAATACAAACTATATACAAGGCCGAACAACAAAACAGTGGGGGGAATATATACAAGGGGGAGGGGCCATGTCCTGGGCCCCACGCCCCTATAGTCCAGCACTGGGGGTGGGCGGCCAGGAGCCCCGCCTCAGCCGCAGCCCTGTCCAGGGCTGGCTGGGGTCGGGCGGACCGGTAGATACGGCCGGCGAGTGTCAGCTGGCCCCAGGGCTCCCTCGGCGGAACGGCCCTCGGTGGCGGGTGGCCAGGCGACGGCGGACGGCACGGCGATGACAGGAGCAGCGGGTGGCACGGCGGGTGGATCCTGCAGGGTGGGCGCAGTGGCGGCCGGCGCAGCATGGGGGGCCAGGTAATCCACAATGCGGTTAAAGGTCTCCATGTAGGCCCCCCATGCCTCTTGGCGCCAGGCCAGCGCACGCTTCTGGAGGTGGAGGCGGCGTTGCTCCACCCATAGCCGCTGCTCCACGACCTCCACCTGCCGGCGGTGGAGGGCCAGCAGCTGGGGGTCCATCGCCGGTGGCTGCTGCTGGGTCCACCATCTTGCCCACCGTGGGGCCGGTCGGTCCTCCGCCGAGGGGCTGGCCTGGAGTGATGGCCCCGGATGGGAGTCCGGGACCACTGAAGCCTCGCCGGCACTCTCCGGTCCTTCTGATGGTGTAGCTGCAGAACACAGGAGAGGGGGAAGAAGAGTGGAGACAGGCGTTAGTGTGGGCCCCGAGCCATGGCCCTTGTCCCCCCACCCCTCTGCTGCAGGTTCCCCATCCCCGTCCCCGGGAGATGCTGCTGTGATGGGGTTCAAGGGTCCCCCTGCACTGCACCCCGTCCCCTGGCGGGAGTGACTCTCACTTCACTCAGCAGGGTCTGACAGGAGAGGTTTCTTAGGCAACAGATGCCCAGTTTCTCCAAGAAGTGACAGTACAGCAGTCAGAGACAGTCCTTCCAACCTGTCCAGGAGAGAAGACCCCGAGGGGTGCCCCTCTGGGGTGTAGCTTTCCCCCTCCTCAGGCTGGCTGCCTTCCAGCTCTCCCTTCCCCTATCCTCTAACTGTGGCCCCCGATTCAAACCCAGCTCGGCTCCTCCCTCCTCTTTGTTCAGGGCAGAGGTGTAACCTGCCAGTTGTAGCCCCAGGATCATCCTTTGCCCCTGGGAGCTATTCAGCTTGTTGCTCATATCTAGCCTGAGTCTCGCATTTGCACTCCCCCCACTCCATCACATGCTGCTGCTGCTGCTGCTGCTGCTGCTGCTGCGGGGTGTCCCATCCCCTCCTCCTGGGGGACCCTAGAGGTTCTGCTCCCCCCTGCCCCGGGGATGGGGCATGGCACTGTCGTGCTGGGGGTGGGGGCAGGGGCTGATGCACTCCTGTGAGGGACATGGCATTGCTGTCCTTGGGGCCATGGCCATCTGGGCATGTGGAGGGCCCTGGCCACATATCTATTACCCCCGCCCCTCAACCCCGGGGGTGTAAACTGGGGGGGGGTACATACCTGTAGGTCCACTCCCACGGTCGGGGGACACCCGGGGGGCAGACCCCCGGCTGCTGCTCCTCGATGGCAGGAGGAGGATCTGGAGCCCCGTCTCTGTGGAGAAGGAGTCCCCCTCCTCCTCCTCCTCGTGCTCCGGTGCCCCAGGGGTGGGCTGCAGGGGGGGGCCCCCGGGGTGCGGGGCTTGCCTCTGGGGCGGACTCCAGCTCCGGGGCCTGCTGGGGCTCCTCAGCCGAGGTGTCAAGCGTGGCCGGAGGGGAGGAGGTGTGCCGGGGGCCCAGGATGTCCCTGAGCTCCCTGTAAAAGGGGCAAGTGATGGGGGCGGCCCCAGATCATCCGGCTGCATCCCAGGCCCAGGTGTAACCCTGCCGCAGCTCCTTGACTTTACTCCGGACATGGTCTGGAGTGCGGGCAGGGTGACCCCAGGCATCCAGGCCCTCGGCCAGCCGAGTGAACGCATCCGCTTTCCGCCTCTTGCTCCCCATTACCTGGAGCACCTCCTCCTCACTCCAGAGCCCCAGCAGGTCACGAAGCTCGGCCTCCATCCAGGAGGGGCCCCGCTGCCACTTCCCGGCCTGGCTCCTGCCCTGGCTCCCCTTCGGGGGGGTTCCCTCAGGTCGCTGGGGGGGGCTGCCGGGCGGCCATGAGGTCCTGTGGGGGTCTCAGTGGCTGAAGATGAGCGTGCAGGCTAGCCGCATGTTATTGCTGCTGCCTGCACGCTCTCTCAGCTTCCTGCACAGAAAGGGAGGGGGTGGGGACCTTTAAGGGGCCTCTCCACGCGGCCACCATTGAGCTGAGGGGCTGGAGAGAGTGTCTCTCAACCCCTCAGCTGATGGCCGCCATGGAGGACCCAGCAATTTCGAAGTTGCAGGATGTGCAATGACTACACGGTCCCTACTTCGACGTTGAACATCGAAGTAGGGCGCTATTCCCATCCCCTCATGGGGTTAGCAGCTTCGACGTCTCACCGCCTAACGTCGATGTTAACATCGAAATAGCGCCCAACACGTGTAGCCGTGACGGGCACTATTTCGAAGTTAGTGCCGCTGCTTCGAAGTAGCCTGCACGTGTAGACACGGCTTGGTCTCCTAGGTGGGATAGAACCATTCCACTTCAAACATTTGCTGTGAGAGTAAGTAGATGCACTTTGTCCTCCTGAGAATGCCTACACACTAGGGCTGGGTCTACACAGGGGCATAGTAATCAGCCCGAGCGGGGTTTACCAATGAGGTGCTGCGATGCACGTGCAGCACCTCATCAGGATAAATTTTGCCATGCTAACTTCGAAGTCAATAACTTCAAAGGGACAGCAAGCCGTCTAGCCGCGGGTAGTTTGAAGTACCCGTGCGACTTTGAAGTGCTCTTACTCCCAAACAGTTTTGGGGTAACATTCCAAGAGCTCTGCACTCTGGGTGCATGCTTTGTCAACAAAATGTTTTGTTGACAAACTTTTGTTGAAAGAATCCTGCAGTCTACACATAGCTTAAGTCATAAGGCTATCTCAAGGCTACAGCCATAGGGTTTTTTTGGTTTTTTTTGTTTTGTTTTTTAAACTTTGAATGGAAAATGCCACATAATTGCAAGGTACAATAAAATTGGGACGTATATTCATCAGTGAGAATTGGCCAGTGTGGTGTAATATGCATACCATCAGCTCATTAAAACATTATGTTCCAATTGTACTATAAGTACATAAATGGACACCTTGACATGTGCTTAGGAGAGCAACAACTTATAATGGAGTTACACAGATTAAACAGAGTATGAAGAATATTAAAAATTATAAAGGAGTCTTGGGTTAGTTTGGCCCAGCCACCTCTTCTGTTGGCATAGTGTGGCTAAGCATACAGACATCAGTTGTTAGGAGATCAAGTAATTGATTAAGGCGAGTAATCCTGGTGCTGAATTGAATCCATTTCGGCTAAAATCAGAATTTAGACAAGTACTGGCACAAGAATGACCATTAAGTTTGGTTGCTGGCTAAATCCTACAATGCACAGTTTTTTCCATCTGCACCTATTCACCGACTAGATGGTTGACTGAAAAGATGCAAGAGTCATTTCTCCAAGTGAACATGAGTAGTAGGCCGCAATAGCTGTGTTCATTGTGGAGGAGGCAAATGGAAAGGTGCACATTTCTGGAGTTGCTAAAGTACTCATTAATCCTTCCTTGCATGTCAGAGTGCTATACTCTGGGGGTGAGAATGTATTTGGCTGAAAACAAGCAATTATTAAAATAGATTTGGCAGATGCATGTTTGCAGATGCTCATACCAGATGAATCATGACAGTTCCTGACAAGCACACCGAAATAGCTGTTCTGCTATAATTGTTTTTCTTTAGCTATTTCATCAGTTGTGTGTACACACACACACACACACACACACAGAGCTATGTGACTAAACAGGAAAAGTCTACAAGGTCCATGCCAGACCAATATGCTACCATTGTCATATCTTGGTCACTGGAAAAAAAAAAAACAACCAATATTATTAAAGAACTTGGGCAGGTTCTTCAGAAATGCTATAGAATTCTGGTGCCTGCAATAATACACGTGAATTCTTCAAATTATCTGTGAATAGCTTTTCCCCATGCTGGTGAATTCAACCCAAGAAGAGTTCCCCATGGTCTGCCTAACCCAGAATTGAATGTAGTCTCTCATTTTGGTGTTAAATGGAATAAACCCATTGGAGTAATTGCACAACACATGTCTAAATATTCGCAAATTCTCCTGATTCCTGAGCAGCATGGATCCTACCTTCTGGTCCTTTGAAGTCTCTAGTGTCAATGATATAAAGTAGGGAAAGGAGATTCACTGAAGAAGAATTCATTCTCCTGTCTTTCAAAGGTTCTCCATTAATTCTTAGTAATGATGTTTTGTATTGTGATAGTACCCAAATGATGCAATTAGATTTGGAGACCAACCATCCTATGCATTGTACAAACACAGAATGGGGTTGAGACTGGTTTTCTCTGGGACTGTGTCTACACTTGGCCAAAATTTCAAAAGGGCCATGCTAACGGCCAAATTGGAGAATACTAATGAGGAGCTGAAATGAATATTCAGCGCCTCATCAGCATTCTGCCAGCCATGGCACTTTCACAGTGCCGTGTTTTAATCGTGCATGGTTTGTCTACACAGGGCCCTTTTCAAAAGGACCCCGCAAATGTCAAAATCCCCTTATTCCTATCAGCTGATCAGGATATTTCGACACTTGCAGGGTCCTTTTGAAAAGGGCCCTGTGCAGACGAGTCGTGAGCAATCGAAACATAGCACTTCGAAGTGTTGCAGCTGGCAGCATGCTGATGAGGCACTGAAGATTCATTTCAGCACCTCATTAGTATTCTCTGATTGAGTCATTAGCATGGCCCTTTCGAAATTTTGGCCAACTGTAGACATGGCGTAGGTGGCTGGGAGACTCGACAAAGTGGCATGTGGACTGCTCCAGAACACTCCCTGGTGATTAAGGACTATGTTGACAATTACGTGTGTTTTAGGAGGATTAACTAAAATTGAGGAACAGAAATGGGGCTGGGGTCTTGGGAATTTTGGAATCTATCTGAATGGGGGTGAGGAGGAGTGAACAGAATTTTAAATCATGACAACGAATCAGGAAGAAAGATGAAGAGCTGTGCCAGAAAATGGGAATGTTTAAGGGGATTGCCTAGTGTTAAGAGTCAAGGGGAAAGAAGATATCTTTAGAAATGGGACTAATTCCTCTGCAGATAGGTGGTAGAAGGGCCAGTCAAATATGGTAAAAGCAAAAAAAACACGCTTCTGAGAAATAGGTGTCTGGACTGATGCTTTAACTGACCAGAAACATCTTCATTTTCAGAAAGGCCTTGTAGATGATAGGACAAAACTCAGAATTCTCCACTGTAGATGAATTAAAGTGAGCACCACATTACTCTGACCACCAATATATTAAAAATCCTTCCACACATTTTAAAATCAAAGATGAAGCTTTTTATCAAACAAGCAATGTATGTCACCAACAGTGAATGTTCACATTGTTGATAGACTGAAAATAGCACTGTACTTGACTGCTGGGAGCCATGCATAACGGGTTTTATGCCCCTCCCTGGCAAATAAGGGTTAGCAGGGGAACTAAGGACTCAATTAGTCCATTCCATGACAGCTGGAAGAGGCAGGTATTTAAGGAGTAGAGCGCAGAGGAGACTCAGTCTGGGGAATAAAGGAAGGACTGCAGGGCCAGTGAGGGAAATTAGTACATCCACAAGAATATCTGAGCTTGTAGGTGTCATGACGTTGAAATTGGTATCAATTATGCTAGCACTAGATTGGATCTAAGATATGCATCCAGGATCAGCGGTCATTATTTCAGATTCAGTTTCAGGCTTTATGACAATAAGAAGGTTATCTCAATACACAGAGCTGATATAATCAATGACATCATATTTCTAAGACCAGAGTTAGTCCAGATGGGGATACCTATAGCATTAGCTTGGATCCCAACATATATCAGGACAACAGTGAACAAGATGATGGATAAAGTAGCTAGAACACTGTAAGAAATGGCAAGATTGACATGGGAATGACCTTGAGTACACAGGAATTTAAAAGTCTAATACAGAAAAATTTGAAAGAGAAATGTCAAAAACCTTGGATTAATGAAGAGAGAGGAAGATGATGTTTTGAATTGTGCCCTAGAGTTGAGGGTAATGACATACTTCAGGGCCTGGATAGGAAAAATAAAGTGATTTTATTTAGCATACTAACTGCCCATTGTAGCTTGAACATAAATCTTTTTGAATAGACAGACAAAGATGGATGATGTGTGCTCTTTAAAATGGATAAAGCAATAGATCACCTTTTATGGATATGTAAAAGCATTGATAAAGAAAGGAAAAGCTTTCTGTGGAATTAAGGTATCTTAAGGTAATAAAAACTATATTGTGTTATTTAATAAAAATACTGGGGAAATAGTATAGTATTCAGAAAGTGCTGGTAAATTACCTGAGGGACACATGGCAGGTGAGAAACATAAAACACTAAGTTTTAGGAATTATGCCAGTGGGAGAATTTGCAAACTCCTTGGTTTCAACACAGCATTGGGTTTTTGAATTTGTTTGCTGTCTTCCATACATTTTGACAAAGGAGGAATCAGAGCACAAAGAATTCTAAATTTGGTTGGTAGCATATGGCAGTAGGTAGCATCCCTTTAAATAGCTAATGATCCCTCCATGACACTCACTGTCAAATTCTCCTTTCCTTGTCTACGTCCCAGGTGGAGTTTCAACAGACATCTATGGAGATTTATAGAACATAAAATATGCAGTAGACCGCTACAGGGTAGATCAGCAGGGGGAATTTTGCCTTTGGCTTGGTACATGCATGACTCATCATAACTGGCATTTCCGATGTTCTGGTTATGACCTACTTTAATGCATGTTACAGGGAACAAGTAAAGTATGTCAGAGGCTAGTAAAAACTTACTGAAACAATATTTTGCCCTAGAAAGGGGGGAAATGCCTTTAAAAAACAAAGCTCTTTGAAATTCTAATATTGATTAAATCACACTTGGGGTCATATTCAAAGTCCATTGAAGTCAGCAGAAAAACTTGCACAGACTTCAGTGGCCTCTGGATTAGATCCTGATCTCTGACTGAAATAGGCTAGGTTTTTATTTCTATATATCAGGGATTGTATAACTCACTGATGACAAAACAGGACTATACCAATGAGTAGGGGCTGCTAGGTCAGATTTATTGCTGGGTAAAATGAGAGGAAAGATAGAACTGTGGTTAAGGTATTCCATGGAGACTAGAGATATACCTTCAATTCCTGGCTATATGCCACACTTCCTAATTGGCCATGGGCAAGTCAAAAATTCCTTCATTCAGCAACGCATGAGTTCAAGCACATGTCTAAGTATGCTGCTGAATCAGTCACCTTATGACAGTCTGTTCTGTTTAGATTGTAAACTCCTTGGACAAGGATTGACTCTCACTGTGTGTTTGTACTGCATTATACACAAAGAGAGCCTCAATCTAATTGAGGTACTAGGCACTACCACAATACAAATGAAAATTACAACAATAGCAATATTTATAACAAAGCATAAGACTGACAGCGTCCTCTAAATGCAACAGAAATGTGTCTGTACACACACACACAAAGGCCATGTCTACATGAGAAGCCTTTGTTAACAGAAGTCACTTTCGGAAGGGAATTCCTGGCAAAAATTCTATCAACAGGTTGTGTCTACACATAAAATCAGATCGAAAGAGCAATCCACTCTGTCAACAGAGAGCAGCCAGACTGCCTGGCCCTCTCTCAACAGAGCAGCTGACCAGAAGCTCTGCAAACAGGGCTGCCCGGTGAACTGGAAGCCCTGTCTGTCAACAGAAGGGCCCCAGAGCATCGACAAGGCTGTTTTGTTGACAGAACACTGTCAAGAGAGGTATAACGCTGATGGCAGATGTGCCAGGTTTTGTTGACATGTAGATGTGCCACAGGTTTTTCCAGCGAAAACCCAGTTTTGCCAGAAAAACCTCTTGTGGCCATTGTGTATTACTGCCTATTTTCCAAGGATTAGACGTTTGGGGCTCAATCCTGCAAGGAAGTGAGTAACTCCTGAAATATTTCAAGGCCCAGTTCAGCAAAGCACTGAAGTACATGCTTAATTTTAAGTTCATGTGTAGCTGCATCAAAATCAATGGAACTTAAATTGTCAGTGCTTCCTTGAGTATTTAACAGTATTAAACCCTATTCACAGATGTTTATAAAATTGAATGCATCTCAGAGGAGATGACATCTGGAACAAAAACTGGTTCTTTCTCTCTCTTATAAAACAACATACCTATGCATACTTTTTTTAAAGCGCATAATATACATAAACATGAATATCGTCAAGGAAAAATTCATAAAACATTAGCACTTTGATCTTTAATGCTCTCAGATAAAACAAGGTTCTACAGGAGAAAAAAAGATCCATATTATGCTGCAAAATGAAAGGCTGAGACAAGAGATTCCAAAAGGAAAATAAAAAGGAAAATATTTATCATGAAAATGAGTTTCAATAGTACAGAAGATATTTATCTGGACCAAGTGGAAGACCCCATGTGGCTGCAATTCTCTGCACTAAGGACTACTCTTTCCTTTGTACGCAGCATTACATTAAGTTAATGGCAGCCATCTGAACAGCTTATATATTGAAAATGCAAGATAAAGATAAAATATATGGATTAAGAGATGCAATCTATTTTAATCATGTTAAATTATAAAAGGTGGACAAGATAATCTTTACATTCAGGCAATCCCACAAAGCAGGAATGACTCCTGAGAGCATATATTTACAATTTTTAGTGCTACTTTAAAGGCCTTAAACTGCTAGTATTTTATATGTATTATTTTTAAATAACAGCTGATGATGGGAATACAGTATTCTTACTGGATAATAAAAATTCTACAGGGCCACAAAATCAACCATGAACCATCATTATGAATAGAAATTATGGATTCCCAATTATAATTCTCCACCAACTTCTTTTGTATTAGAAAAAAATTATGGACATAGCTTTATCCTACAGGTTCATATTGGTGCTATTCAACAATTCCAGAAAGATTATTATCAGCATTTCTATTAAATTGTATTTAGTATACATAGAGGCCTAAATAACTCAACTATAATTTTTTTTTTTTTTTTTACTCTGGACTAAAAGGCTAAAAGCCTGGCGCTAAGTGCATTGAAACCAGTAGAAAGCATTGCCGTGACTTTCATAACCTTTTGATCAAGCTGTAAATATACATTTACAAATTTAATAATTGTTCTATAACATATGTATATAAAAAAATCCCAGATACCCACTACCCCACATTCAGTATGTGTAAAGCTGAGAAAATAATTGATTCTTCTGGTTATACAGCCAAATCTGAACCATCCAAATCTAAACCATCCAAAATTTCAGGTCAAATTGAAAGTGGAAACTTTTGAGTGTTTTCCTCACTGAAAAAAAAAAGCCTCCCAAATTTAATTTAATTTAATTTTCAGGGGGGTTACCCTTTTAAAATTAATCTAGATAAATCATTAAATGAAATTCCATTTCAAAATGCAATGTCAAAATGTATTGTTTCAACATTAACAAAAAAACATACTTTTGGCCAAACCTGTTCGCCAGTTTGTCTCATATTCAAAAATACTTTCACATTTCCCCAAAACTGCAGAGTTTTTGTGAATGAATCTATAGTTTCCTCTAATTATGTTCACATTTATACAATTCAGATCTCCTTTTTAAAAACTGACCCAGGAAATTTTAGTCTACAAATTCTCATCAAATCTCTTAATTGTTCCATATGCAAAAGCTATGAATATATGAAAAACAGAATGGCAGGTGGAAATCTTGAAAGACGCTAATGTGAAATTGACATGCATTTCCAACTGAAAAGTTTGGAACCTAACTCCCATTAGCATCTTTCGAATTAGCTTTCCACTGACTAACAAAGCTTAAAAGTCTGTATCTCAAAAGCTGCATATATGATTTAGCTGCAACTCACAGTCTTTTTCTAACTTCAGTGAAAGTTTTTGCATTGACCTTAATGGGATCAGCAGTTAGAGCAGTGTCCTTTTCTTCTCAGGCTCTTAAATCCAGCAACCCAGAGGTTCCTTTCACGTGCCCAACTTTCTCTGCACTGCATTCAGAGCATGCCCTTAGTCAGTACAGACCCACAGTTCAGAGGTTCATCTGCAGAGTCCATCTCCTACCCTCTGTGGGGCGGGGGGAGATAAAGAGGGATCTTACTTGCTACACTGTTCTTCTCATCCTTCTACAGCACTGTCCTGATGGCCATCTATGTTGTCTCTCTACTGCTTTCCTACTGGCTGTACATTCACTGCTTCTGTTACCTTATTTCTGCTAAAGACCACCCCAGGGTTACATTCTTATGTATTTTATTAAATACCACTGTTGGATTAAAGGTAAAAGGGGAAATAGCTTTCAAACACACCCACATTCATAGCTTCCTCCTCTCATACACTGGTGAACTCACACAAGTGAAGAGTTGCACAGAGACAGCAGAAGAAGCCAAGGCATAGTGGGTTCCATGTGTCTGCCTGCAGTCACCAACCCAGGGTGATGAGTTGATCATATGATCCCCTTGTCAGCTTGCACTGTTGTCAGGGTAGCATTCAGGAGCAGTCAGCACCTTGCCTCTTGGGGAGATGGGATAGGCCCTGGGCTTCCTCCTGCCTCTCCAGCCACCGTAGGCTAGCTTTTGCAGAGAGACAGTGGCAAAAAGAACCCCCTTCTAGCTTCGCACACATCTTTGTGTATGTTTCAGTCTGTAGCTCTTGTCCTGCCCCTCTGCCCCAAGACATTAAGACCATGAGTCTAACAGCCAATGGGACTTTGATCTTCTCTTGATGAGGCCTCTTTCTCTTTCTCTTTCTTGGATGGGTTCTTTTGCAGGGCTCAGCTCCTATTATTCTCTAACCATGAAGGTGCTGCTAGCAGTTGGTTGCTCAGACAGGCTGGCTTCAGGGACTAATTCCATTTCACACCCACCCACATTCATAGTTTCCTCACTCCCACACAGGAAAGCTCACTACAGAGAAAGCAATTTCTTTAACCAAGGAACAGCCAGGATTTCTTACATACTTATGGTTTCTACAAACAATTTCATACTAACTTATAATACTTAATATAGATCTAACAGCTGCTACAAAACAAAGCTTACAGAAAGTTACAGGACTTAAAGCCAGTAATGATGGAAAGTTACAGAACTTACACCTGCATTATACTGGATGGAGTGGAGGCTTTAAGCAACTGCTCCCACTAGGTAATCTCTTAGGCTACAGTTACTCTACAAGTATCAGAGGAGTAGCCGTGTTAGGCTGTATCCTCAAAAAAACATGCGAAATCCTGTGGCACCTTATAGACTAACAGATTTTTGGGGCATAAGCTTTTACGGGCGAAGACCCACTTCATCACATGCATGCACTTGGTGGGACAAGGAAATGGTAGCAGCGGTGGAGGCAGCTCCTCCTGTGGTGCTGAGCCATGGGCTCCTGCGTCCCTGTCGGGCTGCTGCATGACTCCAGGTATATCTTGATCATGTACACAGCGGCAGCTCCAGCCACAGCTTGCACAGCACAGCTCTGATGAGTAATCTGTGGCAGGAGTTGGCTGGCTCTGGAGAGGGGTGGCGCCTGGTGGGGGAGCGGGGGCTGTGGCAATTGTGAAATTTCTTTTGGACACCACTGACATAGACATAGCTGACCATAATGGGTTCTTCCTTGGTTATAAGCTTGACTTACAAAAGAAAGGCTGAAATACTTGGCCCACTGAAGTCAATGTACGTTTTGACATCCCCTTCTATGGGTCAGGATTTCACCTTAAGTTTGGCCAGATCAGTCCCTCTAAAGAGTTCACCCATCCACCAAAGACTTAGACACATGAATAACATTGAGCATTTAAGTAATTTCACAGATGGCCATGAAACAACTTATATGTTTCAAAATATGCAGGAGCTTACCTTATTTATTTTAATTCTACTACAGTATAAATAATTTCACAGCAGAATGTATGGTTTAGTTTTACAAAACTGCAGTGATTGCTAGTCAACATTATTACAAAATAATGGGACATGTCTTCCTATAGAATCTCCTCAGCTGGGTTGCATGGAGCATAAGTAAGAGCAGATAAGTCCCGAAAGATATGGACAAGTGTTGTTAAATTTGGGCCCAAGCAAGCAAGCTGTCCTCATGTAAGCAAAACTAGTGGCGTTCCCCAAGGGTCAGTCCTGGGACCAATCTTGTTCAAATTATCAGTCAATGATCTAGAGAAAGGGGTAAGCAGTGAGGTGGCAAAGTTTGCAGATGACACCAAACTGTTCAGGATAGTCAAAACCAAAGCAGACCGTGAAGAACTTCAAGAAGACCTCAACAAACTGAGTGATTGGGCCACAAAATGGCAAATGGAATTTAATGTGGGTAAGTGTAAGGTAATGCACATTGGGAAAAATAACCCTAATTATACATATAATGTGATGGGGGCAAATTTAGCTACAACAGATCAGGAAAGGGATCTTGCAATTATAGTGGATAGTTCTCTGAAAACATCCACGCAGTGTGCAGCGGCAGTCAGTAAAGCAAATAGGATGTTAGGAAAAATTAAAAAAGGGATAGCAAATAAGACAAAGAATATCTTACTTCCCCTATATAAAACTATGGTATGCCCACATCTTGAGTATTGCATGCAGATGTGGTCTTCTCACTTCAAAAAAGATATATTGGTGTTAGAAAAGGTTCAGAAGAGGGCAACTAAAATGATTAAGGGTTTGGAACAGGTCCCATATGAGGAGAGCAGAGAGAGACTGGGACTTTTCAGTCTAGAAAAGAGGAGACTGAGGGGAGATATGATTGAGGTATATAAAATCATGAATGGTGTGGAGAAAGTGAATACAGAAAAGTTATTTACTTGTTCCCATAATATAAGAACCAGAGGCCACCAAATGAAATTAATGGGTAGCAGGTTCACAACTAATAAAAGAAAGATTTTCTTCACACAGTGCACAGTCAACTTGTGGAACTCCTTACGAGAGGACGCTGTGAAGGCCAGGACTCTAACAGAGTTTATAAAAGAGCTCAATAAATATTTGGAGGTTAGGTCCATAGATGGCTATTAGCAAGGGGTAAGGTATGGTGCCTAGACTTTTTTCGAAGGTGGGAGATGGATGGCAGGAGACAAATCGCTTGATCATTGTCTTCGGTTCACCTCCTCTGGGGCACCAGGCATTGGTTACTGTCAGCAGACAGGATACTGGGCTAGATGGACCTTTGGTCTGACCCAGTATGGCCGTTCTTATGGTAGGCACAAAGAAATCTCAGATCAGAAGTGTTGACTGACCAGTGGAGAAGACGACCCTAAACATTTCTGCTGTTTTACTGGTCTATTTCTTGTTTGCTAAATGTAGCGTGGAGGAAAACTTTGTGTCAAAACCTCCAATCAGAAAATTCACTCACATGTATATTAATAACTCACTTTGTTTCTGCGATGGCTGTTACTAAGGACTAATGTGGAAATACAGGAATGCTGTTCTCTTTACAGAAATTCTGCCATTTGTTCATTAACTGCTGATAGCCTACTGTTAACATTCCTCCATGGACAATAAATGCTGCTGAAATAAGGACATCACCAATAATTCAACACAATCTCTGGCCATCTTATTAACAATCCTTTTCATCAAACCTATTCATTCTCCAGAGCTTTGACTAAAAGAGACACACAGAGTCGACATGGAGTTACCAGTTGCTTTTGATTTGTTACATTTCATCCTCAGACACAATCATCTAGGGACATAGACTTAATAACAGAGTCATCCACAATAACTTGCAGGATAGGGTCCATATTGACTAAAGCTATGGCATAGCTGATAGACTGAAAAAAGTCTTATACCCATTAAATGCTTGCTAAAATAATATGGTTTGATAGAGAGCCTTGCTAAGCAGACATGTATCAGCCTGTGTCTTTCAATGTACAATAATATATTTTATTTTAAAAAGTTCTGCTTTATGTTTAATGTTAAGAAAGGCTGTTTAAAACGATAGTTGGTGCTAGTTGCAAGAATTAAATGTAGTATATGGTATAGTTGATAAAGCTATACCTTGACAGAAATGGTAGTAAATGAGGGCGTTTTTGCCAGAATATAGTGATACTGACAAATTCTTCATTTAGAAATCACCTAATATTTTCCAGCTGTAGCAATCCTGATTTATGCAAAATTCATAGGATTTTCTGATTATGTTTTCTCCATAACTTGAAGTATTTCAAACAGATTATAGAATCATAGAATGTAGGACATGAAGGGACGTCAGAGAATCTTCAAGTCCAGACCCCTGTGGGATCAAGTGCACAAATGGTTACACCTAGGTTTTGTAACTGTTGTTCTTTGAGGTGTGCTGCTCATGTCCATTCCGATAAAGGGGTGTGTGTATGTGTGTGTTAGGTGCACAATTGTTGGAAAGATTTTCCCCTAGCAATACCTGTTGGGTTGGCAGTGGAGCCCCAGAGAATGGCACCTGCATGGTATGGTATGTAGGGCTCTGCCAATTCTCCACAGTGTTTTCTTGCTGTTGCTCTGACAAAGGGGCAGTGGGAAGGATTTGGAATGAACATGAGCAACACATCTCAGAGAACAACAGTTACAAAAGGTAGGTAACCTTATGACACACATCATTCTCTCCATCTTCCAGACGTGGGATCATCACCACATGGACTTATTTGCAATGAGGGACAACAGTAAGTTTCACAGGTTCTATTCCTTTCAAAACACAGCTGTGGCTCCATGCTGTACGTTTCCTCCCTTCTTGCTATTACACAGAATCCTCCTCAAAATTTGGCAGGACAAGGAAGACATCATTCTCATCATGCCTGAGTGCCAAAATGTCAACCATTTGACCTGAATCCTTTACAACTCCTCTGTTGACACATTGAGGCTGCAGGCCACCTGCTGCAAAAGGTCCTGATGTGCCTTAGCGTCAGAGTCAGGGAGGGAGGAGGACATGCCCACAACTACCTCATGCAGGGAGGAAAAGGACACCCTGTGAACCAGATCCTCCTGACTCTGAAACTCTCTGGTGTCCCTACAGACACTGAGTGGGCAAGATGTTGGTAGCTCAGAAACTGGTGTGGACAGGTGCTCTGGTGGCTCCTGCAGCAGAACAGGTTTGGGTCCGTATGAGAGTAAAGAGCAAGGATGGTGTCTGAAGGTGGCTGGCAAAGTAAAGCCACTGATGCTGCCCATGACACTGGATTCTGACCTTGATGGTAAGTCCAGGGTGTCCAGAATGGGCACTGAATGGGAGCCTGCCATTGCAGAAGCCAGGGTGCCTGCAGTGCTGGGGGAACATCCCAAAGACGAGGCTGGAAATGTTCCAAGAATGCAAGTGGAAGCGGTAAGGGCCACTAAGAGAGACAAACGACTCAGCATCCAATTCCATTGTGTGTGCAGAGCTGGACTACAGCCGTTCGATGACTAATGGGGACTCCGACACTCCACCCATACATGGGCCCACACCCCGAGGGGCATTCTGTTGGGGGGAGGGGCTGCAGGGAAGGAGGGATGGAGTGGGGGTAGGCCAGGATGGTCCGGGGTACCCTTGGGCACACCCATGAGCATGCATGCTCTCTTTCCCTTGTGGCTGTGCTGGCTGTACCTGTACACAGGACACCTGAGCACATCCCAGGAGCACTTCAATGCCCAGCTCGGATGCACACAGAACACCATGGAGTGTGCCTTTGGATATCTGAAGGCAAGATACAGATGTCTCCTCACGCACCTCTGTGTGCAAATGGCAAATGTCCCACAGCTCATGACCACCTGCTGTGCTCTCCACAACCTCATTGAGACACATGAGAGGACACAGCCTCAGGACTGGATGGCCATGCCACTGCAGGGAGTACGAACAACCTCTTGGATGTCACTCGGTTGCTCGACGTTAGGTGCACGGCAATGGCCAGGGAGTCCTCAGGAGGAGTCCTCTGAGGGTCTCTGGTGGTAAGATGTCTGGCACTCCCTGTAGTAGGGACACCTTGCTGGGGAAGCACCGTAGCAGCAGCCTCTGTCCCTGGCCTGCACATAACCCTGCTGCAGTTCTTTAATCTTGCACCAGACTTGGTCTGCAGTCCGGGCAGGGTGGCCAAGGGTGGCCAGGTCTGTGGCCAGGTGGGCACAGGCAGGGACATTCTTCTGGTGCCCCAAGAGGCTCTTCATCATGCCAGAGTGCAAGGTGGTGATGCAGCTCTGGCTCTGTCCCTGCCAGGGCCCTCTTCTTCTTAGGCTGCTCCCTTTCTGAGCTGTTCTGGTCGGAGTTCCCAGGGGTGCCTGGGGGACATGTGAGTGGGAGGGGGCTGGTTGCTGGCCATCCATCCTGGGTGTCACTGCAGAGTTGGCAGAAGTCTGGATGCAGTAGCCCTGCACGTGCTGCCTTCCTCCACAGCCCCTACTTCCTGCTGCAGGGTTTCCAGGTCCTTGCAGCTTTAACTGCTGCTGGAGCAGACACCATAGACCCTCCCATGGGCTTCCTAGACTGTCTCAGGGCTCCAGCAGAGAGCTCCCATGGCGGACCACTTCTTTCAGAAGAAGCGGTCTGCGAGCATCCACAGAAACCTTCTTTTGGAAAAATTTTCCAGACAACGGCGCTATTCCTGCTACAGAACCAGCATTAGGAATCTGGAAGAAGTGGTGAGTTCTTCCAGATTCCTTCTGGAAGAGCACCTTGCATGTGCGGGCTCTCCGCACATCTTCTGGAAGAAGCCAGCTTTCTTCTGGAAGAACTGACACATGTAGACACAGCCAAAATGAATAAACATGTCAGAATAAAACATTCTTTAATGAACGAGTTTACTGCATGCCATGAAGCATTCCCTTCCCCAGACTGAAACTCCACTCATCATGCAGATCAGAGTTCCCACTGAAGAATGACAGATTGGAAGAAGTTCACAGTTCATGGGATTCCATGTAGCAGAGCTGAGCACTTCACTAAGCCAGAGGATTGCTTCCCTTCACTGAAGTGCACTGAGTGGAACCTTTAGTTCCTTAAAACATGTGGCTTTGATTAACCTAGATATAAATTACAATATCAGCCTTTTGAAAGCATATAACATTCTCTGCATGTATATTTTACAGAGTTTAGCTTATGATTTAATAGAACCACAACTTTGGAAAGTATGTGTCAGCTGATGGTACAACGCCCAACATCTACATTGCTGCTGTATGTAATATATCACCTTCATGGCAGCTAGTTATAGCAGGAAAGCTATTATTTATAAAACTGTCTAACATGATGCAGTCAATGAATAGCAGCCCTAATTAATTCATAATCATCAGCTTTCTTCAACATGTGGGGCCTTATCCAAAATCTTGGCATCAATGGATCTTGGATGAGGCCTACACTTCCATAACTGGTGTACCCTGGTTTTAACTGAGGTACAAATGCAAATAAATGTTCTATTAAATTTTAACTGGGACAGGGAACAGGGGGAGTTCTAGGAAAATCAGGTGCATTGCAAGCAAAATTTTCAACATAAACTGATAAAGACATCAGCTATCTATTAATTAAACAAACCTGACAGTTTGCTACTGCCATCAGAATCTGAGCTGGGTGGCACAGGTTTGAATTCATGTAGCTAATGAATTCCCTAATCTCATCAATTTCATTTCTAGTCAGTATAAATCAAAATAAATTCTGTATTTAGCTTCTATTTCATTTATCATTAATCCTATGCTGCTTCTGTGGCTCTCCTAGTGCTTTTACCTCAAACTTCATTTTTTTTATTTTTATAGTAAGAATTTACCTATTTTCTCCTGCCAGACACAAGCCATTTGATGCTGCTAAGATCTCACCCCACCATTATTATTGTTATCAGTATTAGTAATGGAATCATTATCATACTCATCACTGAAAACGAGCCCATTATCTGATAAGACAAAATTTCCTCACATATATTTCAAGGTATTTGATTTTCCCTATTTATATTTGTAGGAGGCATTTCAACCTCCCTAGTTGGAGATGAGAATGCATTTTCCATAAGTAAATTGCCATTCTGGTCATTACTCAGCTTTGATTATTAATTTCTCTTCACTACTTTGCAGCACAGGAAGCCCAATGCGGTTGCTGCTTTTAATTGGGCTTCTGACTCTAAAGGGATTTCCTTCAAATGTGTAAGGTCATGTTGTGATTATGGGAGTCTGATATAACTCCCACTGAATTCAACAGGACTGACATTAGTGAGAGTTGATGCATGCCGTTAGTCATTGGCAGGTTCTTGGAGAAAGAAGCTCATGTAGGAATTCTGGATGAAGGTGTTGACTGGAGCAAATCCCTCAGTTCTCAAGAAAAATGCTCCCTGACCTCATCAAGGGCAAAAAGGGAAATAAAGGTCCCAAATGTCCTTTCTTCCTTTTGGTCACCCTTATAGATGCAGCCCCAATATAATCCTTTAGACATATCAGACCCTTCATGGAATAAGTGACTCATCCTTTTCGTAATTTATCTGGGCCATATTTTGTCTCTGTTTACTATGTACCTGATCCCACAGGTCTAGTCTGTAAATGTGTATTCTTTATCTATACAGCTCAGCCATTATGCTGCACCATTAAAGGCAGACTCCATATATGTATTCTCATCCAAAGGCTGGAGCTATAGTTCACATCTGCTTGGCTAATGGGGGGGGACCACTAATCTGTAGCTACTTTGGATTTACATAATGATCAAAATTGTTAAGGCTTGAGCCCACCTCTGTCAAGAGACTCATGCTGTCTTTATAGATGAATAAGTACTCAAGGTTCCATTCCTCCACCCCTTCCCATCACTCCCAAGCTAAGTTGTAATGCTGCAAATAAATTATTTTGTTAGTCTTTAAAGTGCTACTTTTTTGTTTTGATAGAGTACAGACTAACATGGCTCTCTCTCTGTCACTATGACAAAGTAAGTAAATCAAAAGAACACGAAAGGCAGAGTCCAAAATTCACCACTGGCCAAAAGCGTTGTGGTGCCATTGGGATCAAAGTCCGGTATGTCCCTTGAGCACAAAGTAAATATGTAAGTTGAGTTACAATCATCATAAAAGGCACATTGTACACTCCCTTTTGATAACATCATTATAGAGACCTGATGCCTGGAATGCATTACATAACATTTTGCTTTTGGCTCCATTTCATGGGAGTTCATATTTTCCTTGTTTTGTGCTTTGAGTCTGAGCAAATTTTAAAATGTTAATTAAACACAGCACAAATTGTCTCATTTTCAGTCCAGAACTTAGCCCTGCCCCACATTAACAACTTGAGCAAAAAGAAATCTTTACACAGTGCTGCAGCGAGTTTCAGGTCTATCAAGAACTAAACCACAATTCAGACAAGATCAGTATGTGACTATGCCAACCAGTCTTCAGCATAAGTAGGCTTTGCAGAATTCACTATTTATATCTGACAGAATATCAATGTTGATCTAAGAATTTTAATTTTTAATCCAATATCTATTTTTAAGTTTGTACAAATTATGGGGGGTATCAAACAATTATTTAACAACAGTAGTGGCAGAGATTCAAACAGTTAAAGCTTTTAAACAGCTAAAACACAGTTGTCAACGTAGCATGACAAAATGTACAAAAAAAGCAAATAGCCTTTAATCAAAGCCTAATAAGTTCTCAAGCAGCATTTTTTTTATTTTGCTTCTCTATAAAAATTAGATCATCATCAATGGAAATATTTTTGCCCATTTGTGTGAGTACTGTGAAGCTGACTTTACTGACATTCACAAATACAAATCATACCCTTTTAAATTTAAGAGTAAGCTACAAGGTAGTTAAATGGCATAGGTTATATTGAAGCGAGAGACAACCTGAATATAGAGTAGATATAAAAGCACTTTGCTCACAGCTCTGCTTTTCTTTATTTTTCAGCTATTTATCTGTCTTTGTGTGAAAAGGCACTAGAGCTGAATGCTAACAAGGCAAGTCCCTCTAATAAACAAAACAATAGTACCTTGTATTTGCATAGCATATTGCCTCTCATCGCAAAAAGCTCTCAAGGACTTTATAAACTTAAAATGATGTATGAACTATTTGTTCATCTTGTAGTCCAGTGGGCCAATTTACCTCCATTATAGTCATTGCTTCGGATTATGTTCTGCTTTATTATGGGCAGTAGTAATGCAAGGAACTTACACATTTTTATCCTGTGAGACCATGGCTTTAGCTGTGAACATGAGGCTTGAAAACCTATACACATTGGCATAGATATATCTAAGTAATTCATAAGTTTGAGGAATTGGGAGTAGAACATAAGGAGGAGTTTAGGGCTTATGACATCAACTGCCCAGAGGACAGGAGCTGAAACCTATCTCTGGGAGGTTCTGGGTGGAACATCTAATGCAAATGGACCATGGCAATGAACTGATGTATATGATAATGGGGTGAAATCATAGATATACTAACCCATGAGGAAAGGGCACCTTAGCATTGATGAGGGCAGCATGAATACAAGTAAGGAATAAAGGGGAAATCTCCTATTTAACATGCATTAGACCTGGTCTAATAGTCTTTCCAATAATCTGAAGAAGTGGGTCCTACCCATGAAAGCTTGCGACCTACAAATTTATTAGTCTTTAAGGTGCTAAAGGACTGCTTGTTATATATTAAAATTATCATCCCAGGGCAGCAAAAAGAGAGATGTAGACCTTGGAAGGTGCCAGAATGATGGCCATTGGTATACACGTGACAGTGAGGAAGATAATGAACATCTGAAAGGGATGGTTTGAGTATAAATGTTTCAATGTACTTTCTATATTAGCTCTATCTACCTTGCTGAATTAGTGTGTGTAGCTTTACCAAACATAACTAAATTATGTGTTAGTAAATATAAAAGAGTTCCTATCACATGAGTGTTGCACCTGAGTGCAGAGGGATTCCCAGCCACAGAATAATTGCAATAATTCAACAAGGCCTGATCTTGGGACAAGGACCTGTCAACCCTCAGAATATTATTGGAGTCTTTGGAACAGGCTACAATACATCCCTGGAATACATGCTTTTTACAATGCGTAACACTGTATAGCCGGAAGTATATCATTTACCCAACTGATATTGTAAACACACACTAGGTTAACCCTCTTCTTGTTAGTAAAATTGGAGTGACCATACACCCAGAGAACTTTGGTTTTATAACTCAGTAGGATAGCATCTCCTATGCTGGCACATCAGTGCAATACTATTTACTGAATTACCAGCACCACTTTTTTTGCAGCATATTGATATTTCTGGAGGTTTCCTTTCTAACCACTACAAAGGCAGAAGCTTTCAAGGCATACAGGATCTCAGCAGAAGGTAGTTTGGTTGCAGATCACGTGCCATTATCCTCCTGCAAATTAGGAATGCCTGTTACATTGGCAGCTAGGAACTTCCACTCCTACCAACATCCATTGCACTCCTGACATCTCTGTCTCATGAACATTCTCATAAGTTCAGTAAATTCTTGAATTTAATGCTGCATAATGGCAACATTTTTCTTTCGCTGCATCTGAGGTACAGTTATTTATTACAATGAAATTAAATGAAGAAGAATACAGTAATGATTCTTTTTTAATTTATGCAAAATGATTTGTGAATTAATTGAGCAGTTAATTTCCCCGTTGTTTATCTTAGCAACCCAAAATGTGTCATAATTTGATGTCAGCATTACCACACATTCTGAACTGGGAATGGAAAGGATCCTTACCTCAGGCTGTCATATTAAGGATTAGAGAAGATGAAATATGCCTCATCACCTACAGAATGAAGCTACTATGGATAATGTCAGAGTAATGAAAGGTACATTTAAAGTGACTAAGTCATACTTTTTCAGTAGAATTATTTAAATAATTTTCATTTTTCTTTTTCTCTCTCCTTCTTCCTTCTTAAAAGTGCCCGTGAATTTAACACATAATATTTACAGCGGTTTCAGCTGTCTAATTGCTATTCCTCATAGTGTCTCCAATCCAAAGGTTTTTGAGGTAGATATTTGTACAAAGGAACATTTCTTTAAATAAACAGATGGTCGCTTTGTTAGTTTTATTGAACACACCAGAGGGAACACTAACAGCAAGCATAAAACACAAACTCTAAATTAGACACAGAAGACTGTTCCTATAGATTTGGGCTAAACATATCACAGAAATGTCTATATTAATTATTTTGGAGAAGAGGAGAGAATCTTGTCATTTTCAGTAAGCAGGAACACGTGATATATATTTTTACTGGCTGACTGATAAATTGTAAATCAAAATCTACAGCAAACCAGGGAAAGGTGGAGAAAAATGGTCTTGGCACCTACAAATATTTTTAATTGTAATAGTCAACATTTTTACCTTAAAAATCATGTGTGTGTATATATGCTCAGATATTACAGTGAGTGTCATGGTATCCACTGAAGTCTCTACAATGGGCTGGGAAAAAATTTTTGATGGGCAGGCCACTCCAAGATTTTGGTGGGTGGGCCAAGGCCTCACTTTTCTGAGCAAGGCTGCAGGGTCTGGGATAGAGGTTGGGGGCAGAAAGGAGCTCAGGGTACAGAACTAGGGTGCAGAAAGTGTGGGGTCTGAGAGGTAGGTTGGATGAAGGAGGGGGTTGTGACCTGAGGCATGGGATTAGGGTGCAGGGTTGGGAAGGCGTATGAAGTCTTTATTAATGACCTGGATGAGGGACTGGACTGCACCCTCAGCAAGTTTGTGGATGACACAAAGCTAGGGGGAGAGGTATATATGTTGGAGGGTAGAGATAGGATCCAGAGTGACCTGGATAAATTGAAGGATTGGGCCAAAAGAAATCTGATGTGGTTCAACAAGGAGAAATGTAGAGTCCTGCACTTGGGACAGAAGAATCCCAAGTATTGTTATAGGCTGGGGACAAATTGGCTAAGCAGCAGTACAGTGAAAAAGGACCTAGTGGTTATAGTGGATGAAAGGTTGGATATGAGTATGTCCTTGTAGCCAAGAAGTCTAATGACATATATATAATATTAAATATTGAGTCTGTTCTGATATGGCTATGGTCTGAAGAAGTGGGTCTGTCCCATGAAAGCTCACCTAATAAATTATTTTGTTAGTCTTCAAAGTGCTACTTGACTGCTTTTTTGTTCTGATAGTATATAGATGAGCACAGCTTTCTCTCTGTTCTTATATAACAGTGTTACCTTGTAGCCAAGAAGGCTACCGGCTTATTAGGGTGCATTGGGAGTAGCATTTCGAGCAGATGTAGAGAAGTGGTTGTTCCCCTCTATTCGGCATTGGTGAGGCCACATCTGGAATATTGTGTCCAGTTTTGCCCCCCCCCCGCCACACTATAAAAAATATGTGGATGTGGTAGAGCAGGTTCAGCGAAAAGCAACAAAAATGATTAAGGGGCTGGAGCACATGACCTATGAGGAGAGGGTGTGGGATTTAGGCTTGTTTGGTTTACAGAAGAGAAGACTGAGGGGTGATTTAATAGCAGCCTTCAACTTCCTGAAGGGGAGTTCTAAAGAGGAGGGTGAGAAACTGTTCTCAGTGGTTTCAGACAACAGAACAAGGAGCAATGGTTTGAAGTTAAAGAGGGAGAGGTGTTGGCTGGATATTAGGAAAACTGCTTCACCAGGAGGGTGAAGCAGGACTGGAATGTGTTGCCTAGAGAGGTGGTGGATTCTCCATCCCTAAAGGTTTTTAAGTCCTGGCTTGACAAGATCCTGGCTGGGATGACTTAGTTGGGGTTGATCCTGCTTGAAGCAGGGGGCTGGACTAGATGATCCCTTCCAGCTCCATGATTCTATGAGTTCAGAAGAAGGTTCTGACCAGGGGGAGGGATGTAGAAGGGGATGCAGGCTCTGGAATGGAGTTGTAACCTGAGGAAGGAGGGCTGAAGAGAATTTTAGTGGTGACCTGGGGCAGGGGATTGGGGTTCAGGGTCCAGGAGGGTATACAGGTGCATGAAAGGATTCTGACCTGGGCAATAGGTGAAGGAGGGGGTGTGGTGTCTTGAAAGGAGCTGTGACCCTGAGAATAGGGTGCAGAGGGTTTGGGTGGTGACTTGAGGCAGGGAGTTGGGGAGTGGAAGAGGATGGCATACCAGAGGCAGGCTCCAGCTTGTAGGCACTTACCTTGATGGCTCATGGCCTGCAGCCCCCTAAGACCCTGAGTCACAGCGCCAAGCTGCCTAAAATTGCTGAAAATGGCTTTCTCCATGTGCCTTTCTGCACTATATGCTCTTTGCAGGGGGCGCAAACTTCCAGCATTGCCCCACCCAATCATTGCAGCTCTCATTGGCCAGAAACCAGACCATGGGAGCTGCAATGATTGGGCTGGAGGAGGGGCAGCACACACAGTCTACCCACCCACCCACAAGTGGCACGCAGCACCTAGAAGGAGCCACCAGCTCTTTTGAGCAGACTCGGGTTGCCGCAGGCAGATACCCTTCCCTGGGGTCCTAGCAGGGTGAGTGCAGATTGAATCAAAAAGCTTGGTGGGAATCCAGTCCACAGGCCCTATCTTGCCCACCCCTGCTCTACAGGGAAGATCTCCAGCTGGTATAGGCTGTCAGAGCTCCATCGAAGTCAGTGGCAGTATGAGATTCTACACAAGCTGAGGATGGTCGCACAACCCCCACAGATATATACATCAAGCACACAGCAAATACACCCTTACCCCACTCTTATTGTTCTTCTTCCTGTACCTCCTCATGCTGTTTTCTAACCTCTCATGTCTTGTCTTAACTTAGGTTCCAGTTCTACAAAAAGAGCCACATTTGCAAAATCCAGTTCCACCATGGAGCCCCCATAGCTAGGGGGTATTTCTGCATTTCTTCTCCTTTGGACACACCTCAGTGGCACAAGAGTTCCCTCTGGCTTCAATGTGAGAACAAGACCTTGGGCAGGCCATTCAACAATTTCAGGCCCCAGGGCAGAACAATCAGTGGGCCTCCAGGCACCCACAAGCCATACTTGTATAGATGTGGTCTGCCTGAGATTTGGGCAGTGCTGAACCTGTGTTGGCCAGTGCTCAGTGAGCTGCTAGCTGCCTTGCTGAGAAGCAAGCCAGGGCTTCCATGAGTCAGTGTAGGGTTGCTAAATGTCTAACTGCACAAACGCAAAGACCTTTGCCTTCCTGCTACGCCCCTGGCTTGCCCATTCTGAGGCCCCCACTCTCACTCAGTCCTCTGTCCCTCCATCACAGGCTCTGCCCACACTCTCTCACTTTCACCAGGCTGTGGCAATGGATTGGGGTTCAGGAGGGTGTGTGGTGTGCAAGCTCTGGCAGGGAATGAGACATGACATTCTATGACTTGGGGGAAGTGCCTGTCAGCCCCATACTCTTCCTTTTATATCAGTAGGCTCTTACATATAAAGCATGCCTTGTGAGGGATCAATGATCTGCTGAAAGTCATTTCTCTGTCTGTAGATCTATCTGGATAGATCAATGCATGTGATGTTATGACATTGTGTTGTATGGCTATCATTAAAACATGCTGTCCATTGGGGTATCAGAGAGAATTTGTTCCCCAGAAACAACCTGGAGAGTAGCCAGCACATAGGTGGGATGTCAAGGAGCTGTCAATGGCTACTGTCCAGCAAGGGAATTACCATGCAATCACTCATTTTGTCTACACTACAAGCTACTTTGGCATAACTCTGCCCATGGGCATGAACTTCCTACACCCCTGAGCAATATAAGTTACACCAACCTTAATGCCTGTGTAGACTTGACAGTGGAACCAGCACAGGAATATTTCTTGCCAATACAGCTCACGGAGGCAGGAATAACACATCCTCTAGGTAGAGCCCTGCAAATATGTAGATATAGGCTTTATATATGTGCGTACCTGCATCTGTGGATATAGAACTCGGCACATTTGTGGAGATTTGCTTTATATCCGTGGGTATTTGCATCCACAGATATGGCTGTAGATATCTGCAACTCATTTCTGTAAATGCAGACACAGATTCTGCATCCATGCAGGTCTCTACCTACACCCGATTATGTGCCTGCTGGCTTTAAGCATCTCCACCACAAACACTGACTATGTGCACTCTGCCATATACACTTAGAGCCCTCGTGCACGCTGACCTACTCCCATCTCAAAGCAGAGCACATCAGAACTCGATACAACCCTTCAACGCACAGTGGCACTGTCCACAGGGACAGCTGATATGCAGCACAATAATACACTATAGATTCTCTGCCCAGCTTACTGCACATTAACTGACAGTCTAGACAAGCCTTTAACCCATTAAATAATGTATGAACATTTTACTTGCAATCAGCTCAGTAGAAAGAGGTAGGCAGTAGTTCCAGAAGCTAGCAATACTCTATCACTGGAATGTTCCCTCATGTTTTTAGAATTTCATTTTCTACTTTTCAGACCCCAGACTTTACACTCCACACTAAACATAGTGGAGTTTACTACAATGCTTTTTGCTGCATCAATTTTCAACTAGTTTTTAAAAAGTTGACTCTAATAGCTGAGCTACAGTCAACCACAGACCATTTACTTTCCTAATTACCACTTTGTCATATTTGTTGTTACGATATTCTTAATATGACCAGATGTGAAACAAACATTTAATCATTTCTCTGTTAGCAGGCAGATACATTATGACATTTTGAAAGAGTATTTGCTGTGTTGTACCAACGTTAGCTGGTCCAATAAAAGATATTGCCTCACCTGCTTTGTCTTCCAAAATATTGTCGTGAAAAGATCAAAACAATGGACATAGGTAGACGTCTATTGTAATACATATTATTCAAAAACATATTCACCAAGGCAGAAAGACAAAGAAAGAAACTAGGGGAACTGGTAGTTCTGCATTTCACGCGAGTCCATTATTTTTTCTTTTGTAGGGGTGAGTCATTTCATCGCCCTGTGCCTCTTCCTCCTCTCAGTCTTTGTCTTGCTATTTAGGCTGCAAGCAGTTTGACTGTATCTTGCAGTGTGTTTGTACAGCACCTAGCACAATACATGTCTGATCACAGCTGGAATTTAGAGTCATTTTTAGATGTGAATGATTAGTCTTTCAGCATTGCCTGGGGTTTGTGATGTTAATGTTCTGAATTCTTTTTGGCTGGGCCACAGATTACCAAACTTTCTCCTAACAAAGGCTGCTGCTACACTACCATTGTTCTATCAGAGGTACCATGGTAATAAGGCAATTCGAAGCAGGCTACTGAGGTGCTGACATGCATATTCAGTGCCTCTTTGGCATAATGACGGCCATGCAAATAGACTTCGAACTGCAGATTGACTGTGCAGATGGGGGCAGTTTGAAATAAGTGCCCCACTTCAACATTTCCTTACTGCCAAAAAACTAGATTGGAGTAAGGGAATGTCAAAGTGGGGTGATTATTTTGAAGCTGCCCCCATCCGCACTGTTAATCTGCAATTTGAAGTCTGTTTGTGTGGCCGTCATTATGCTAATGAGGCACGGAATATGCATGTCAGCAACTCAGTAGCCTTCTTCAAATTGCCTCATTACTATGGCACCTCTGATTGGACAATGGTAGTGTAGCAGCAGCCAAAGTGTGGAGTTTGGCTATTTCCTCTCCCTTTAATGAGCCACTTTGCCACTGCTACAATAGGTACTGCTTTGTGTGGTTTTCTGAATGAAATCCAAACCCTATTGAAGTCAATGCCAGTTTTACTATTGACTTCAGTGGAGCAGAGATTTCACCTTTTGTTTCCACATGAATGTGGCAACCATCAGGAGATAGTCCCAATGTAGAACCTGGATATCCAGGGGGAAAGACTAGCAGGGCTGAAAAAAAAAATCATGCTTCACTCACACTTTGTTTTGTTGGGAAATGTAATCATGAATTGGAAAGAGGAAGTTCTGTTGTGAGAAGTCCAAACCTGGCCAATTGAGCAATCTCATTTCCATTCCACAGGGGCAGAAAGCCAGAAGGAGGGGGGGGCAAGCATGACTATGCACCCAGACTTCTTGTCCTCAGTACACAACTTCGTGCTGATCATGACACCTTGCTCTTTAATGTCCTACATTGACATCAGTCAGTCACTTTCTGGAAATGTGAAACAATATTATTCCTCTGCCTTTTTTTTTCTGCTGGCCTCCACAATAACCTTTCCCTATGGCTTCTTTCTTTTGGGTATTTAGATGCACAGATGATCTTTGTTTCTGAATTGCTTTGCTGTCCTTCATTTACGGGAAAAAGAGTCCAAAGGGTTTGGTAGCCTTTAACACTGACTGCACACTAGAACTACCTGGAGATAGACAGTTTGATTTTGGGCTTTATAATAATGGCATGATATTTTCCTCTCTTGCCATACACAGAACTCCCATTAACATTAATGTGGTTGTTGTTGCAGCATAAGTTTGACCTTGTATGTTCAGGACCGTGGCTTGGTATTAATATTTTCTGTACTTAACAGCAATCAGGGGAAATCTAACCAGTCATGCTGAATGATATATTCCTACCTTTGCACCGTGTTCCAACTCACTCAAGAATTTAAGGCACAGATAAGGGGGTTTATATCCTTTTAACAGTGAGTGACTAGGGAAGGTATTGAGAATGTTTAACCATCAATATTCAATGTTTGATCTTTAAGACTTATATTTATTGGCAGTTCTAATGCAATGAGTAAATTGAAAAAGCTATCTTGGTACGTTTCTGAATTCAGGTGATCTATGTGCATATTTAAATGTAATCAGATGTTTTTAAAAAATTGTGCTAAGTGAAAATTTAATGGAACAAATTCAAAATGCGAAGGGAAAATGCATTAAATGAAAGGCTTTGTACCATATTGGTGATTTTTCAGGACATGTACATATTTCAAAATCTGATTACATGTTGCTATGAACCTGACATCAAGAAGGTTGCCAAATATTGTGAATTAATTAGGAGAGCTTTCTGTGTAAGACTAATGTGATTCTTATGGAAAGTAGAAAGGGAACATAAAGTACAATACTAAAATGAATAAGCAGTGCTTCCTTTGAAGACAAAGAGAAGTTTGCCAAAGGAGAAAAATCCCAAGAAATCTCAAGCATTGACAAAAACAAAATTGTACAGAAAGGCCTAAGAACTAGAATTGTCTGCATAACCATATTTTTCAGGGTGAGGGCTGCGTAACATTAAAAATGAAAAAAATTAAAATACAATTCAAAATGAAAAGGTGTTGCGAATTCACCAATTGAAGTAGTTCTTTTAGAAAATGTTGGAATTAAACATGTTGACATTTTTGGATTTTTTGAAAAAAACACAAGAATTGTAAAATGCCTTGGTTCACCAAAACTGCATTTTTACGGATGAAATAAAATTTTGTCTGCAAGATTTGCCTGCCTGAACTGAGAACACTAGGCCATGGAAATTAATTATAGGACAAATAGAAGACTGACCTGGTGTTGATTGGGTTGGGGCCTGGCTTTGTTTGGTGTGTGTGTGGGGGCGGGGCAGAAAGAGGAGGCAGAGTTTGGGAATGTGGTGGGCTCAGGGCAGGAGACTGGGAACTTGGGGGTTTAGTAATTGGGGCAGGGGGTTGAGGAATGGCTCAGGGCAGGGGGCTGGGGATGTGAGGGGGTGCAGAAGTCAGAGATGGGAGATGAGGTGCATTGATGCAGTGGGTGGGGGTGAATGAGTTAGGGCAAGGGGTTGGGAGGAGGAGGTGTTTGGGAGGGAGTGGTCATACAGGGCAGGAGATGGGGTGGTCACTGTCTTTTCCCTGGGGCCAGCCTGGAGTGGGAGGAGACACATATCCCACTTGCTGGCTTCTTCACTGGGCAGGGGAACACACACCCTGCCCTCTGGCTTGTCCCCGGAACCAGTCTGGGGAAGGGGAATGCACCCTCCTGGTTCTTCCCAGGGAGCAGGGGTGGGGGGCGGTATTTGTGCACCTTGCCTACCCACCTCTTCCCAGGGCTGGTCTGAGAGCAGTGTGGGGATCTTGCATCCCCAGTTGCTAGCTTCTTTCCAGGATTAGCCTGGGTGCAGGAGGGGGCTGCTAGGCTTCCACTGGCATTCCCCAGGCCCAGACCTGGTTTGGAAGGGCCTTGCATGCCAGGAAGACTCTGCAGGTTGTCTTGGGTGGCAGGGGGCTATGTTGGCTGGGTAGAGGATCCCCAGGACTGTCCATTGCAGCAGTAGCTAATGGGTAAGGTGGCTGGAAGCAGCCAGAACCCAACTCCCAGCCAGCTATTCCATTCCCCAGAGTGGGCTCCCTGCTGGGGTCATTCAATATACTAACTGTCCCTACTACCAGATCCCCACCCTTTCGAGTTTATAAGAAGCAATCAAATTCTAGGCACTTCCCATTGTCCTGGCACAACAAAACCCTGGCATATCAAATTTGGTTGTCCTAGCTCTTGAACAAAACAGACCCACAGACAAAGACAGTCAGATGCACATTTCTAAAATATGCAGATAGGTAGTAAAATACCACGAAAGAATAGTAGATAAAAGTAGAATTACGTCAGGGGAGAATTTGCCTCAGACCACTTAATGTCAACATAACACTTCATTCAAATAGGTGAGAAGTAGAACAACAATAAGGAACAGATTTCAATAAAAAAAGTCTCATGCAAGAGGATCTTTGAAACCAGGTAGGGATCTACAGCAAGAATTTAATTATACGAGAAAAGAAATCTATGCAGGAGGCGTTAGTGAAGACAAGAAGCACAGAAAAAATATGAGAACAACATGAAGTCTTGTGGCACCTTATAGACTAACAGATATTTTGGAGCATAAGCTTTTGTGGGCAAAGACCCGCTTCATCGGATGCATGAATTGGGGGGTGGGAGTTAAAAGGGGCATTTAAAGAATGGGGTCCCAGAAAAAGGGAGGGCCAGAGCTGACAAGGTCTATTCAGCAAGGTGGCAATGGCCCATAGTAGGTATCAAAAGAGGAAAAAAAACAAGTCAGATCAGACAGGGGATATGAGCCATTGTGAGAATCTAATGGGGAGATCTTAACTCCCAAGGCAGAGAAGCTGCCTTTGTAAGCTGCAAGCCACTCCCAGTCTCTGTTTAATCCTTGATTAATGGAGCCACATTTGCAAATAAATTGCAAATGGATTTCTCTCCCTACTTGTTTTCTGAAATGTGTTTGTTTCAGGACTGCCACCCTTCAATCTGCTACTGAAAAATATGCTAGTTATTAATAAATTATTAACTAGATCTCCTAGTCATATAAAACCAGCATCTTTCAAGGACAAATACTATGGATCATTGTTTTTCAGAATGATTTTAAGAACAATAATCACAAGCATATTTATTCAGAATGAGATAAGGATCTCAAATTTCCTTGCACTGTGATCCCCTTCTGACAACAAAAGGTCATAGATGACCCCAGGAGGGGGCGGGGGCAGGGGGGACCAAAGTCTGAGCTCACCTGAATCTTCCCAAGCCTTGCCTCCCCGGTTAGGAGAACAGGGCCAAAGACAGAGCCCCACCGCTCAAGGTGTGTGGCCGTTACTACACAAGCCACTTCCTTTGGAAGTGGCATGCTAATACATGGAGCAAAAGATGCTAATGAGGTGCAGATGCAAATTCCCCACACCTCATTAGCATAATGTCATGTGATTAGGAGTCCAGAAGACCATTCTTCCGGACTCCAAAATACCATATAGAAGCCTGGTCCTGGGGGGCTTCTGGAAGGAAGTCCTCCTTCCGGAGGCCTCTTCTTCCCAAAAATTTTCAGGAAGAAGGGGCCTCCAGAAGAAGGACTTCCTTCCAGAAGCCCTCCCAGGGCCACGCTTCCACACAGCGTTTTGGAGTCCAGAAGAACGGTCTTCCAGACTCCAAATCACATGACATTACGCTAATGAGGTGTGGGGAATTTGCATCCATGCCTCATTAGCATATTTCACTCCATGTATTAGCATGCCACTTCTGAAGGAAGTGGCCTGTGTAGAAACAGCCTGTGTGTGGGATGATGGGGACAAAGCTGAATGCTAAGTTGAAGCTTTTTGGCCCTGGGTAGTGATGCTTGAGCTCCAACCCTTGGCAACCCCATTAAAAAGAGTTGTGACTTCCTTTGGGGTCCCAAACCAGTTTGAGAACTGCTGGGATAGTCAAAACTAATCCAATGTATAGTTGGAGAGGAAAACTGAGTGCTCTTTGCCCTTCTCCTTAATGCGTGAGGGAATGGCTTTGCAAGAGACAGGACTTGTCTAATGGATTTACTTGCTGTGGCAAAACCTTTTGCTATAGGACATGCGAAGGCATGTTACTGGCCTATTGTAGCCAGACATAAGCAATTTGACAGTACAGGACATTCTTTTGTGCGGGCGGGGCACGTCCCCTTCTGGGTGATTGTGTGTGTGCATCATATTGATCAATGCCAGCTGGGGTGATTTCTGAGGGTCCCCCCCCCTTGTTGACAGTCTGGCCTGTTAGCCTGCCATCTGTACTTTCTGCTTCTCAGGGTCACGATAAGCTAGCATATCTGGGCCTCAATGAGGGCATCAAAGACTGTGCTGTCTTTTTGTCAGCAGCCATTTCCGTGCCCTGTGTTCTCCTCGGTGGGGGGGCGCAGCGAGCAAGCTGGCTTGTAAGGGGGAGACTTTGTCTGGCTACATTCCACCACCTTGCGTTCTGGGATGTAGTGTGGTGCAAACTAAGTAAGAAATGCCCTTGTAACAAACTGGCGTCACAAAGACAGACCAGTATGATCTGGCACCATAGATAAGAAAGAGAATACGGAACCCAGAAGGGGTATAAAAGGTGGGTCCAGCAGAACTCTAACTTTGAGTGCATCTCCACCAACTTCCTGCTGGTCGGGTCAGGTGATTGCGTCCCGAGGTCCACAACTGGGGACGCCCAACCTCGTATTCGTCTTTCCGTGGAATTGAGTGACCGATCCAGCTTAGCTTTGCTGGTATCAAGAGACGCAGAGAGGGTAAGATACACCCATGCTAGGTCTCTGACTTTTTTGTGCCCAGCTAAAGAATTAGAGCTCTGTAACTAGTGTCAAGATATCATTGTGTTAGATGGTAACAGATATCTTTGTATTGGATTGTAACCTAACTTGTTAACACCTGTACTTTGCTAGCATATAAGAAGTAAACAATAGCCTTTTGTAACCACACGCTTATAACTGTAGCTTAAATAAACTTGTAACTAGTTAAGCTCTGAGCCTGACCCTGCTGTTAACCCTTTTGTCACTGCAACACAGCCGGCACAACAAAAAGAACTTTAACTATTTGGTTACTACAGCCTGGCCGTGAGTGAGTGTGCTAGGAGCTACCTGCTCTAACCGTAAAAAACTGGGTTGTTTAGGACCCAGGGGAGTACCTCACCGCACATTACCTGGCCACCGGCTAACACCTATTAAGTGCAGAGCTCTGAACTGGGAGATGGTATCGTTGATAGTCCAGTCATGCTCCTCTATTCTTTTGTCAGAGACCACAATACCTTTCATCATAACAGGTGGCCTTTACTTGGAATTGTTTGGATGTTGGAAGTCAAGACTGAAACTGTTGGAAGATGTGGATAGCATTTGACCCTTTGCAGCTTGACATCAGCTTCTTTCTTTCCTGAGATGAAATATATATTTGTATAAGCTCTTGAACTGAGATGACTGTGAGCTTGTGGAATACTGGTGGACACTTGTTAGATGAATGGTTGTTTTGTAATGGGTTACCACATTACAGAAAAAAAACCACTTGTGATTGTCTGGGATGAAAGAAATCATACTAGACCCACACAAAACCCATTCCATTCAATTGAGGGGAAAAAGAAAAAAGTTCAACTGCAATATACTTTAAAGTTTTAAAGAAAATGTTTTATTCCCCTATCTTTGAGCACATCAGAAGTGTCTCAGCTTTTCTATCTGTATTGTTAATTACTCTAAAAACATTTGTTCTGAGAGTACAAAAGAAAACATACCAACTAGAAAGGGAATTCTAAAACTTGGACTTTGTTATAAAGCTCGACTTGTGGTTCATGTGTGATGATATGGTTATGTTAGTGTTTAGCTGAAATTCACATTGTTTCTCTTTTAAATGTGCTAAAATCTAGAAAAAAGATAAGTAAATTTATATGGCTCATCTAAAAAAAAAGCACAGGTGGTTTACTTTGTGAGTGTTGTGATATAAGAAAAGACCATTAAAAGCCTTTGAACCAGTATATTTCTGTTTTACCCTACTGCCTAAAGCACAATCACAGACCAAATAATTGAGAAATTTTAAAGGCTATTGAACACAGGAAATGGAAAATCAGCACCAAGTTATTTAGTACCGATGCAAGAATGAAATGCAGGAGAAAATTCACTGTATTCAAAGACCCTCAAGCTGACTCTTATAATTGTGGTTTGTAGCATGGTAGACCTGTATTTCATGAGATGGGATCTACTACAAAATGAATTGTTTAACTCTGCTTCCTTTGCACACATTCACACACGCAGAGGATTTTTTTAAATGTGTTTGTGTTTACCAGAGCTCCAAGCCACACTAGCAACATGTGCTACTGATTTCACTCAGTTACACTAAGTTTCATTAAGTTAGAATTTCAACAATTCTTTATGAAAAATTGCATTAAGAATCTTTAATGCCCTACTTGCATGGTGCTAAGCATCCTTAACTTTCCCATGCAAACAAGGTACTCGATAATGCATAGCACTGAGCCTGAAAATTTACTTTGACAACAGAGAAATTGGGCCTGGACTCTGAAGACTTGGAGGGCTGCTTTGGTTCAGAGACTCACTTACCGGTGCAGAAGCTTATCAGTAATCCTAGCTGAACTAATATGCTCATCCTGCCAGTTGCTTAAACACAAGCGTAACTTTACCCATGATCTGCTGCACATCTACCAATATAATTTATGCCATCATGTGCCAGCAATGCCCCTCTGCTATATACATCGGACAAACTGGACAGTCTCTACATAAAAGAATAAACGCACACAAATCAGATATCAGAAATGGCAATATACAAAAACCCGTAGGAGAGCACTTCAATCTCCCGGGCCACACAGTAGCAGACTTAAAAGTAGCTATCCTACAGCAAAGAAATTTCAGGACCAGACTCCAAAGAGAAATTTCTGGGCTACAATTCATCTGCAAATTCGACACCCTCAGCTCAGGCTTAAACAAAGACTGCGAATGGCTGGCTAAATACAAAAGCAGCTTCCCCTCCCTTGGTGTTCACACCACCAGATCAACTGCTGGTAGTAAGCCTCACCCTTGCTGACTGAGCTAACCTTGTTATCCCCACCCTAGCTCTGGCTTATTTATACCTGGCCCTGCAGATTTCCAAGACCAGCATCTGATGAAGTGAGTCTGTGCTCACGAAAGCTCATGCTCAAAACTTTTCTGTTAGTCTATAAGGTGCCACAGGACCCTTCGTTGCTGTTACAGCTCTAGACTAACACGGCTACCCCTCTGATACTTTACCCATGATCAGTCGCCCTAATAGCTTCCCTAGCATGGATAGTGAGACCACTTATGTTTAAAATACATTTATATTTAGTTCTTTGACAGATTAGGGCTGCGGAGATCTGGGTCACGGACATTCACACAGGTATTTTATTCACAAGGTATTGTATTCACACAGGTGATACAACCTCCAGCCCACTTCCTTCCCTGTCTCGCTGGGTGATTTAGGCAACCCCTGGAAAAGTATGAAAAAGTGTCTGTGCGAGGGTTTGTGCATGCATGCATGTAAGATACTGTGCCTTTGTGTAGGGAGAAGCACATATTGCCTGTGTGTATACCTGTCTGAATACAAGGTTCAGCCTAACTAAGTTTTACTCCTTTTTGCTGTCCTGTGACCAAAATGTGGATGTCAAAATGTGCGCATCTATTTCCCAACAAATTTTAAGAGAGACAGGACCTCTAAAAGTAATATATTATTTCTTAAAAAATAAATGTTGCTGACTAGTAATTGCAGAAGAGGCACTGTATCATACGTCTCCCCAGTTTTGCCTAGCTACACTATGAACTCTCTACTGCAGACTCATTTTATGTGTATGTACAGCACCTACCACCTGGAGCCCTGGTCTCTAGAAACTAAACAATTTTAATAATGCAGAAGCATATATATTAGTGCACATATAAGTGTGTACACATGACTATGTCTTTGTATCTGCATGCATGCATGGGAGTGAGTTTCTACAGCTTTGTTTACATAGGTATGTGGACCAGCATGCATGTCTTTCGCCGTGACTATATTGAGCTTCAGGAGTCAGCCTTAATCGGCCCCACAACAGCTGTGATAATGTGCGGTCCCAATTCCACACACAAAATTACAATACGGGTGTTTTTGAAATAACAGTAATTGACTTGTCTCATTTCAACAACCATCATCAAAGATGCATGTAGTCCATTTTTTCATAGCCGGAGCAGAATTGTTAAACCAATGTTGCATTATGCAAAATATTTATATGGCTGATATGACATGAACAAATGAGATTTTGTACTTGTCAAGAGCGATAGCTCACAAGTCATTAAGAAAACAGAGCATATTCTTAATTTTCCTTTTGGATTTCCCACGATTCCACCAACAAAAGCAAATAGATCTCCAGCTTCTGTTTTACAAATTATAGTGTTACTAGCTATCATACTAACCTACATTTGATGCTTAAATCATTTGACCTATTCACCCTTTCATCATTCATCCACTTTGGAGAGCAACACCGGCATGTACAAATATACATGTATGACCTTGGTGAAAGAAATACTGGGATACTGTCTCTGTTTTTGGTGTCTACATTTTAAATAGGATGTTGACAAATTGGAGAGGATGTAGAAGAAAGTCGCAAAGATAATACAAGGACTAGAGAAAATGCTTTACTGTAGAGATTTTAAGACCTCAGAATGTTTAATTTATTAAAAAGAAGAGTGAGAGGTGATTTGATTAGGGTGTAAAGGTATCTGCAGGGGAAATATCATCAGATACTATAGGGCTCAGTTTAATCCAGAAAGGCCTCACAAATATCTGGATGCATAAACCAGAAAAAAAAATTGAAATTAGGAAAAAAGCACACCTTTTTCATCAGAGTGATTAGCCATTTGGACTTTGCAATGAAAATGAGCATGTGAGTAGGGGAGAGCTAATGATGGAGAATGTGTGTGGGTGTGGTGGTGGAGGGCATGCATAGAGGGGGGGGGGCGGGGCTCAGGAAGGGGCAGGGCAAGACTGGTCAGTTTTCTGGAATTAGGTAATCCTAAATAGCCCTAAAGGTTATTTCACCTCTATATGTTGCACTACTGAGAACCTACTCTGTCAGTTCTGGTGCCCACAATTCAAGAAAGGCATTAATAAATTTGAGAGGGTTCAGACAAGATTAAAGGAGTGGAAAAAAGTGCCTTGAAGTGATAGCCTTAAAGAGCTCAATCTATTTAGCTTAATGGAGGGAAGGCTAATGGTGAGTTGATTAAGTTTAGAAGCACCAGGGAAAGAAACATTAAATGATGAGCTCTTCAATCTAGCAGAGGGTGCTATAAGCAAATCCAATGTTTAGAAGATGAAGTTATCTTAGTTTAGGTTGGAAACAAGGCATGAAGTGTTGCCAGTGAGGGTAATTAACCATCGGAACCAAATGCGAAGGGTTCCGGTAGATTTGCCATCAATGACAATTTTTTAAGTCCAGATGAAATGTTTTTCTAAAAGACGTGCAGTATGAATTATTGGGGATGGGCACAGGAGCTGGATAGCCTATGTTTAGGGGAAATCAGACTAGATGATCACAATGGTCCCTTCCAGCAGTGGAATCTATGAAGTAACCCCGCAAACCCAGCAGTCTAGCTTATAGCTGTGAAGCAGCCTCTCCTCAGCTCCCAGCCCTTTAGGAGTGGGAAGTCAGCTAAGGCAGGCAGAATGGCAGGCAGATTGGCAGGCAGAGTCTGTAACAATCAGGCAGCAACTTGGAACCAAACAGAAGAGAGGGCTCCATAGTGAAATTCTAGCTGCTTAGGGGCTTGAGGGGACTAAAAAGTGTGGATAGGCCGAGACAAAGGGGGCAACTACTGAGGGGGCTCAGCTCTCCTGGCCAATGCCACAGTAGCAGTGGCAGCAGCCAGGAGCTCCAGGCCCCTTTGACATGCCGTGTGAGCACCACTTCTTTGCCCCATGTGACCTCAGAGTTGCAGAGGCAGTGCTATGTTTTGAGGGCACAGAGAGGTGACTGCCCTTGACCCCCCTTTTCACCCAAGGTTCCACCCCTTCTGGGCCATGGAGCTAGCCCCACTACACACCTTGGCCCCGGTGGCTACCAGCTCTGCTGAGCGTAGGTTTGGCAGTTTGTAGATAGTACTTTGGAAAAAATTGTTCTAAAACATCAAAAGACCTATGTTCCTTTAGGTACATAAATCATACATTGATTTGGAGCCTCTGCTTTAATGTCACTACCTACTGTGACTGGCCACAGGCTCCTGAAATAAGTCTTGCAGGTGCAAATATCAGAATTAGCAAGTTGGTGGTTTAACGTCAAGGCCCAATCAGGGCATGGTTGGGGCATGGTGTCCCATCCACATTGAAAAGTGGAGGCATGGGCCTGCCACTTGAAAAGAATGCATTGGGAGTGACACTTGAGGGTCCCAGAGAAAATGCAGGTCACTCAGTGACCATGCTAGCAGCCCATCTGGGAATTTGGATGAATTTCCTTGTAGGACTCTCCTTTGTCAGCAGGGGATGGAAATCCAGAAGTAGTGCTTCCTGGGAGCTTATGGGCCCTACTTCTACCAACAGGACTGTGGAGAACCTCACAATAGTAATAGGTGGAAGTGCTAGAATTGCTGCTACTCTGCTAAAATCTGAGATGCTCCTGACTTCTGTTGAACTGTGCCAAAGTATTTATGCATTCTGGGGAAGCTACTATCATGGACCTTCTCGGTGAGAGCAGCACAAACTATGTGCCATCCCGCTAGAAAAGCAGGGGAGAACGTGGTGTTAAATTGCTTGAACTACTGCTGAAACTAAAGAAAGTTGAAGATGTAGTTCAATTTCAAGGACGCTTCTATCTGGGAAATCTCTAACTTTTGACCAGATTCACCGATGTCACTGAGTGCAATATTTGGTCCCATCTAAGGTGATTTTGTGAAATATTAGTTATGTAATTGAACATTGTGCATATTCAATTCAAGTCTTCTCCTTAATGACCCAGTTTTGCTCCCAGCCACAACTGCAGAGTAAGCCCATTGTCTTCACCCATTTATTTTGAAGTCATTGAAATTATTTTGGATTTACACCAGCATCACTGAGAGCTCTAACCATCCTTTCTACTTTGAATTTCATGAGGTGAGATCTGAAGATGAATTTGTTTTTTCAGCTTCTTTCTCCTGAGGGCAAGAAGTTTTATCATTTTTTCCACTGATCTTGTCTCATCTAAAGACAAATCGATGGATCAAGTTATGAATGGAATGTCATGAATAAGTGATTTATTCTTGGGCAGATCAGATAGGATATCACTTAGGATTTTGACTACTGCTGCATATAAAAATATATTCAAACTACAGTATCAGTAGCTCAGAGGAGGGTTTTTTTAGCTTTTGCCTAATGTCCTTTCGGAAAAAGTGCATGCAACTTTATCTTTCAAGTGCAAGTATTAGACCTGGTAGAATTTCTGTACTGATAGGTGGAGCAAAGATAGTCTGGAGGATTAGGCTCTGACCTAGGATGCCAGGCTTCAAATCCTTGCTCTGCAATGTAGTCCCTAAGTAACTTTGCCTTTTTGTTCCCCATCTGTAAAATGTAGCTAATAGCACTTCCTTGATCATAGGATTGATATGGAGATAAACTGAAATGGTGACGCATTATGGTATTGAAGACTGCATAAGCATTTTACAATAGAAGTTCTTCATGAGTCACTCAGCCTTTATCCGAGAAGCAATTTGTCAGTTAGCTCAATCGGCATTAGAATGCAATAATCACGTTCTATGAGCAAGGCCTTTCTAAAAGCACCATATGTTACTGGTTATCACCATGCTCTTCCCTGCTGGAGACATGTGACCTGATTCCTAAAGCTGTTTGGAAGAGTATCTTACTTGGTAGACTTTTGTGCAATTCACTTAGCCATTTCTCAGGGTGAGTCCAACTGTCCTTAGAGTCAGCCAACATGTGACACTTCCTTTGTACTTCTAACTCTTTCCCAGGCCCTGGACAATTATTGCCCTCTACACCCTATCCACTGGAGAGTTTCATCCACATGGGAAACTGCACCCTAAGCCTCAAAGGGCTCTCTCCACACTGCTCACGCAGACTTTACATTCATGTGGTTTATCTTGCTGAAATCCCATGTCACTGATAACCTCTCTTGCTCATCTTCTGCCTCCCTCACCCTTCCCCCCTCCCCACCCGGTTTGAGTTTCTGGGCATCTTTCAACCTGCTAGAACAGGACAATATATGCTTCCTAATTTAGCCTTCTACCTACACGTGGAGAGGGCAGAGTCCTCACCATGTATTGTTTGGTGTCTCTTTCTGTCCCAATACTGGCCCACTGCATGGCATGGCTGAGGACAGATGTCACCAGGCCTGAGGATCACCTTTTAAGGAAGATTGGGTTCAACCTGTGGAATCCAGCTCCAGATCCCTAGAAGGCAGGGGGCTTCAAGTAGAAAGAGTAGAGCTAGGACTAGCCTCCTTAAGTCAGCCCTTCAGCACTGCTGCATGCTCATTGCTCAGTAGTGGCTTAAAAGGTCCAGAGCTCTGACAGTTGCGGAGATAATGGTAGTAGCTAAGAGCCACAGGCCCTTTTAAATCAACAGTCCCCAGAGCAACTGCTCTCTTTTCTCCCTTCCTGCACCCCCACCCCCATCAGCAGCCTTGGATGAATAATTTTACCTAGTAGTCAGAGCAGTAGCCAAGCCAGCTCAGATACCAAGAAATTAGAGTCCAATGCAAGTCAGAAGACAAAACCAAGATTCAGATGTTAGTAAGGAGAAAGGGTCACACTATCAGAAGATCACAGGCTGAGATATGCCAAAGAACAAACCAGGAGCCAGGTATGAGATAGGCAGGGTCACATTACCAGGAGATGAGCAGCAAGAAGCAGACATTGCCAGGAGAAAAACCCAGAGGAAGGAAACCCCAGGTGCATGAACGACTTCCTGGCCCTGTGCTGGGTTTATATAGAAGCTTTGAACCAATCAGAACCCTCCAGTTTTCTGCCAATAGGATGCAAGGACTTGCGTCCTCTGCCAGAGTTCAACTTCTATTTAGAAAGCTGTACTCATATCCCCAAATAGGTGGTGAGGGTGTTCTAAGTGCACATTCTCTATGGACTAGGGTTCAAGACCTTCAGCCCTGGATGAGTGAGCTCTGTGGCATCATGTATTTTGCACTTGGCTGCTATCAAGGTAGTCAGATGTGAAAGCACTTCCACCACCCAAATTCCATAGAGAGACTTAACTCTGTGTTACGGGCCAGTCTCTCCTCTCCATTTTTGTTCCCACTTTACCCACCTTTTCTCATTTCTATCAACAGGCCTTTTGGATCCTCATCTGAGCCCCTCAAACTTGCTTATGCCTCTTGATGATTTATTTTATTGGTTCCATAATTAGCTATACATCAGTTTCAAGATTCTGTCTGAATGTTTTGTTTTATGACTCTCACCATGCAGCTACAAATCAAAAGGGACAACCACCATCAATTTCAAATGAAATGAAAAGAAGGCAATCATGAGGTTTTTGGTAGATGTTAGGAAAAAATGTTAAATGGAATGGTTAAAGCAAACAACAGCTCATTTCAACAAATACAAAGACAGGGTAGCTGATGGCAGTTGACTGCGTGATGTTCTATGACAGTGCTCAGCAACCTTCAGCACCTCATGGCACACATCAACATTTGTTATAATTTCACAGCACACCCTATATATATATATATATATATATATATAAAACCCAATTCCCACGCCCAAAGCCAGGCCCCCCGGTCCCCTCAGTATAACTGAATCTTCCACCTCCTCCTCACAGCCAGGCACCCCAAGTCCCCCACTCTAAACCAATCCCCCCCCCTCCAGAACCAGGCACCCCCAGCTTCCAACTATGACCCAATCCCCCAGAGCCAGGCACTCCAGCCCCACCCCCCAACTCTATGCCGGCAACTCACCAGAGCTGCTGCCATGCACTTCTCCCATGAAGCAAGGAGGTTGTGCACAGCACAGTGGATGACACTCCCGGCACATAGCTCTGAGGCACACCAAGTGCTGCATGTAGCACACTAGTGTGCCACGGCACACAGCTTGAGGTTCACTGCTCTATTACATCTACATACTAAGCCCCAAAGTGATCAAAAAGTCTCCAGGAAACCTAGTCCTACAAGTAGTTCATGTTATAATGTGAGCAGAACCAAAGAACTGCCATTAGTTTATGAAGCTGTACTAATTTTGCCAGCTGACAATCAGGTCTATAGGTCTGTTGCAAAACAACTGCATGGGAATCTGTATGCTTAAATTGCTACAACAGCAGGTGTGCAGCCAGTTTGATGAAACATATGCTACATCCACTAATTATAAATCTGCCTCTGTCAACCCTCCTGACAAAGCATCAGTAAAGTATGCCGTAGAATATCAAGCTAAACGCTTCATGTATTAATTATCAGCTTACAGAGAGTATCACTCTGTTAGCACTTCATGCTTCATAAAAAAAAATCTGCCTTTTTATTTCAATTGCTGTTCCCCTTGCTATTTTCTAATAGCACCTGGTAATGAAGTTATCATTTACTTATTGGATAATAAATTACCCTAGAAGGCTATTTACTCCCTCACAGTGCTCCACTTAGGTCAGGCTAGAAGAGTATGACGAGCACTTTATGAATGGTAAAGGCCATTTCTATGTTCATTACAGGGGCAGCCTACTGGAATCCTCTATACGATCTTTATGAGATGAGGCATGTTCATTTTTCCATGCTTATTGTACGATATCGGCGTATTTTAGGTCACTGTAGTCCTGGATCTTTATTGTCCTTTCTCTGGAAAAATGCAGTGACACACCCCATGGTGGACATTTACTCTGTATTTGGCCACCTTTTATTTATAGTCCCACACCAAAAAACACCTGCTTGGCCCTGGTCAGGCCGCTATGCAGGTGTTCAGTCTTCTGGGCTTCTAATTTTTGAACTCTATTAGTATTCAAAGGGAAAAAAGATAAAAAGAGATGCTTGAAATGTTATGCTTGTATTTTGTGGAGTGAGCTGGCAGGTGAGGTCACGGGTGGATGGATACATTGTTGAATTCCTCTTGTATGGCTGCTGTGCTCCACATTTTGCTACCAGAATTCCATTCTGTAATGGTAGTAGGTATTTCTCACACCATAGAACTTGATTCTGCTCTCCTGCTGCTCTTACTGCAGTATAACTCCATCAACTGTTTGGTTTTATACCTCATCTACATAAATGTAACTGGAAACTTGATCAGAACCTTAGTTGCTAATGTCTCCATTCAATGTTCCCCAAGTATTGTTGCACACTCAGACTGTTCCATCAACACAAAGGTCCCAAGTCAACTTCCGTCGTCCAACTTCCCATAAAATGTTCCCATTTGCCTCTCATTCGCCACCAACTGCTCAAACAGCCATGCCAAATTACATCAGCAACAAGCCCAGTACCACTTTTAGATTCCAAGTCTCTTTCATGCTAGTCCAGCTCTGCATCCTTTTTTTCCCCATCCTACCCATACAACAGTAATTGACAACTATTCAGTGCAACAAGCTCTCTCTCTCTCTCTCATTTTCCTCTCCAAACAGTGTTCAGTGATACTGAAGGACACTGTATGAAACTAGATTGTATTGTCTAGTGGAACAAATAGCAGATACTTAAGGACTGACAGGCAACATTCTCTTTAAGAGAGTGGGTCAATTTCTAGTACAAAAGTTGCTATCAAACTGATTATAGGGATGTAAAAGGGAAATAAATAACCGGTGTGCTTCTAGTTTTAAGTGTATTCCCATTTGTGCTGGCAAAGCAACTCTAGACACAATGGATCAAATTAATCCCAGGCACAATGCTGTTTATCTGACTTGTGCCAGGATGTATTTGCCTATTGGCTCCAAACCCTCCTGGATAGTCCCAGAAATCATTTGGTGAAGCCATGTCAAAAAAAGAGTGTTAATGCATTTGAGGCTGAGCTATAAAAGGAGGGGCACATCCTCAATTGGGGTAAATTGGGGTATTCATTTGAGCTACTGTAATCTTTTCCAGTAGTCCAGAGTTTTTGGACCAGAGAGATGAAGCTGGCATGTAAAATGCAATACAACTATGGCTAAAGTAAGGTCAACAAATGGTTGAAGACCATGTAAGGGGGAATCTCTTCCTGCCAGCTAAATCCAGAAAAGGTTAACAAGCTCATCCTGATTCAATCCTTACCAAATAAACACGACTGCAGAGCCCATCCCAGCTGGAAGAAGCAAGTGGAAAAAGGAGATCTGGACACAGGAAAGGCTGGCAACCAGAAGGAAAGCTGCCGCACATTAGAAGGGGCTGACTTGCCACTGAGAGGGAAACAGCTGACAAGCCCTAACTGCCTGCAGAACCTTACCCAAACCTAGAAAACCATTTTTGGGGGAAGGTTCTGACATTTCCTAAATTAGATACCCCACTGCCTGCTTCCTCCCCCAGAAACAATCAAACAGTATATCATAAACAGCAATCACTCCTGAGGCAACTTAGAAAATAACAAATTCATTCGATTATGAGCATTCATGAGTAAAACCCACTTCCTTAGATGGGTGTAAACAACATCACAGAATCCAGAGTATTAGTTAGTTATTTAGTTAAACCCGTGAACCCTAAGTGGGGCATAGGTCATCCACAAGGCTCCTCCACCTGGTTCTATCTTGGGCAATGGCTATAAGTAGGAGGAAAAAAAAAGAAAAAGGAAGCAAGCATAAGGAAGTTACCTGTCATTAGTAAGACCGGTTAATGACAGATAAAGTCTTTTTCCTTTATTTGCTGCTACTTATACCCTAGATTCTGTTGTTTCCACCCATCTGATGAAGTGGGTTTTATCCGTGAAAGCTCACGACCTAATAAATTTATTAGTCTCTAAGGCTACGGCTATACTGCAGCCCTATTTCAAAATAGGATACTTTGAAACAGCTATTTCAAAAATATCTTATTTCAACTAGGCTAGGTTGCATCTACACTAGCAAGTTCTTTGAAAACATTTTTCAAAAGAAGCGGGCGCTTTCAAAAGATCCAGCAGACCGTCTGCACACAAAAAGCATTCTTTTAAAAGTAAATCAAAAGAATGAAGCACTCTTTGGAAATGCCTCTTCAGTTCTCATTGCGGGAAGAGCACCACCTTTCAAAAGCTTCTTTCAAAAGAAAGCCCGTGTAGACAGTCCACAGGCTCTTTTTTTTGTAACAGCAGTCCTCATGGGGCCTGATTTTTTCGATCCCTGGCCTGTTCTTTTGAAAGAGTATGGGCAGTGTGGACACTATCTTTCAAAATTGCTGATCACTCTTTTGATCTGCTTTTTCATGTATGGCCATACTCTTCAAAAAAAGCTCTTCTGGAAGAGATATTCCAGAAGGGCTTCTTTCAAAAGATCTCTATGATGTACACGCATCCCTACACCCAAAAATGCATTTCAAAAATAGCACCCAGCTATTTCAAAATAGCATTTCTGGATCCATCACACTATTCCAAAATAGTGCCACTGGATCCCGTTATGACCTACTTTGAAATAGGGCTATTCTTTGTCCTAGCAGCACCTATTTTGAAATAGCAAGTTCAAAACAGGTGTTATTCCTCTCACTTTGCAGGTTGCCACTTTTGGAATAACACACCCTTTATTTCAAAATTATTTCAAAACAGTGTGCGCGGAGTGTGGACAACCGTTTAGTTATTTCGAAATAGCTGAGTAGTGCAGTCCTAGCCTAAGGTGCCACAGGACTGCTTGATGTTTTTGAAGCTACAGACTAACAAGGATACCCCTCTGAGCCTACATATCATAGATAGCGCCAGGAAAGAAATCTTTGTTTTGGTGTCTTTACAGGGCTGCCTCAAGCAAGTTTTTAAGAGTTTGTAAACGCAGATGTTATTTAAGGAGGTATCTTGGCAAGCAACTTGGACTTCCCATTCTATTTCTTCCCCATTACTGGGGAAGGGGATGAGCCAACTGTTGCCCCCTAAGTAACACAGAATTGATTTAGCTCCCAAGGCAACTCTTACAGCTATGTTTATATTCACCCCCGACTGGATACTGAAGCTAACTTGACAAGGCAGTGAAATTCTTTTTCAAGGGCAGAGGATTAGACAGTATTCCTAGAGGTTCTGTAAGCTACTATGTTACACAGGATTTTTTTGCTGCTGTTGAGAATCATCTCTATCTCCAGTAAAAGAGATCATTGAAGAATGAACTGCCATTGCTAGTTTAAATTGGATACCTGAGTTTATGGGCCAGCTGGTGTCAAATGCCATAGTTCCACTCAACAATTTGAGACAGGGTCTTTACGATAGGCTTTTATAGTGCTTAGCACAATGTGGGGCTCACCCAGGACTGAGCACTGCTGCAAAACAAATACATATAAAAATTGAGTCAATGGCTCAATGCCAGCTGAATACTGGGGCCAGTATTAGCTTTTCATCCTGAACATATGAGTGTGGTAAACCTGTGGGAAGTCTAGCTCATCCCTGACAGATCACAAGAATTTTGGATTGTACTGAAATAGTATGAGACATATATTTTCTTTTCCTAATATTAAGAGCTAGGGAATATGTGGGCAGCAACATGCACTATTTGTAATTAGGTTTTTCTTCAGTATATTCTTGTAGTTGCAATAGCTTTTATTTCTTTTCACTGATAAAACAAAAGTTTTCAATATTACAGCAGCAGTTCTGGCTGATGCTTATTTTTTAAATTATTTACCTGCAACTCAAGAGTAAAATCTTGTTGGGCTGTAAGAATGGCCTGACCCACCTCATAGGTGTGTTTCCATTGCACCTAGTCACTGCTAGCCACCTCTTTGCATTGTTTGAAGGAACTGGGGAATAGAATCAACTACTTCATCGATCACCCATTCATTGCCAAAGGGGGAGCCAGAGCCACAGCACCCACAAGGGTGTAGAAGACATCACTTAGAAAGCACATTCCCAACAATCCCACTCCCCTTCCAGATCCAGTTGGTGTGAGACGACATAGTTCTGCTGAGCTCATTGAGGCAGGGTCTTCATTATATGCATCTATTGTGCTTAGCAAAATGCAGCCCTAACCCGTGATAGTATCTGCATGCCACTGCAAAATAAGTATAATCAAAGAGCCAACAGCACTCCATCTGCCTACACCAGCTGAATATTGGGCCCTGTACTACTTGGACATACCAGAGTGGAATATTTACCCAAAATATTTTTGTTATATTCACGATTGGGTATATTCACCATTTACCCAGGCTACCTGACCCTGTAAATTTAAAGTACTGTGAAAGCATTATTACACCTCATGCACTGAGAAAGGTTAGTTCCAACGGAAGCAGAAACTAGTTTCGTAACATGAATACCAGAGTGAAACACGACTTGAATTTGATATTTGTTTAAAAAAAATCACATTTTCAGCTTGAATTGGTCACCTAAAACACAGTTAAAGGTTTAGAGCTGTGCAAAAAAGATGACTATCTTTAAATGTTTGTTACCAACAGAGTGGATTATTTTGCCAAAATATACAGATTTGTGTCTAATGAAACTTTTCACAAACCTGTGCTGTTTGCCCAATTGCTTCAGCTGAAGAATTAAAATAAATAAATAAATAAAAAGCATAAACATGATTCAATATTTTCTAAACCAAGCATGTAAGCTTTTCATTTCACAAGATCTACTTTGCTTACCAATTGCAGTTTTTCCTTTAAAAAGCAGTTAAAGGACCTCAAAAATGGAACAAAACATTTAATTTGATCTGAAACATTTTTAAACATTCATGGCTGGCTAAAATTTTGCTTTAGATAGATCCAAAACAGGTTTTTCTTTTAAATCCCTTTCATTTGAGCACTGAACTAAACTGATATTCATATAGCTCCAGTTACCAACTGTGCTGTAGCAACTGATGAGTGGGAATAAAGGTCTGATCCTATATTTGACTCAGTGTGATCAGATCTTAGTGTTTAGTTGAAGAGCCACAAACATGTATGGATGACAGACTGCACGGATATGATTGCAGGATCCTGACTTCAGATATTCGTATCAACGTGCATTTGACTTTTGTGTTCATCACACAATACAATTTAAGGATAACTTTTCATAGGAAATGTGTCATTGGTTTAAGTTTATCCTTGTGGATAAAAAATGCTTATGCATCATACCATTTGTGCAGCTACCTCAAGACAAAATGTTTGATAATTAGGAGAAAAAGAGCTATTTTGAATACTGTCTCCATTTTATTTCCTGAGTTCCATTTCTCTGCTTGGGCAGGGAATATATTGAAATAGAGTTGATTAGAGGTTCTGTGCCAAAGGCAAGCTTATATTATTCACTAGTGTGTTCCCAGATGGGTTCTTAAGGACATAAAAGAAACTGAAGAGGCAATGAAATGTTAATTTCTCCTGTTTAGAAGTGGACCGATGCAACCATTACATGGTCAGATGAGAGTTTTAAGAATTCTGGTTAATTATTGTAATTTAGGGAACCATCTCTTCATTACTTATCCTCATCAGTTAGATACACCTCTTAAAAGAGAAAGGAAAATGCTGTAACATTTTGGATTTCAGGATTCTGGGGAAATGACCAGACTAGATAATCATTGAGTGATCCATCCCCTGTTGACCATTTCCAGCTCCTGACTAAGGAAACTTCAGAGCATGATTTTGCAATCTTGCCCATCCTGGCAAATAGCCATTGATGGACCTATCCTCCAGGAACTGATTTAGTTCTTTTTGAACCCTGTTACAGGCTTTTTCTTCATCTTGGCTGAGCTCTTCCCTATACCAAACCAGTGAATTATTTTTCTTCACATTCTGCCCATCATTCAAAAATAACCATGTATCCTCTTTATTATTTTTAATCTGGAGAAAAGGAAAGCAGTTTGGGAATAAAACAACATTGGAAAATAACATAAATTTGCAAATACACATTCATTTTACAATGAGAACAAGTCATTACACCTCTCAAGTGCTTCGTAAATGTGGGAAAACACCACAGCTTCATTCTTACAGGCAGAAGAGGCAACTCCTATTTTCCTGAGAGAGTAAGTACTTAGTTGCAATTTTAGGACGTTTGTAATACAGGCAAATCCTAATTAGCTGGACCTCAGACAATCTGATATTTAGATACCAGGGACAAGATTTTCAAACTTAACATGGGACTACTCAAGACATGCTGAAAAGAGTTTTCAGAGAGCAGGTGCTTCGCTTATTCTGCCGATTAGGCTCCCTCTAAGCATTTCAAATCAGACACCCAAAAAATGGACTCCAAATCATTAGCTATTTTTGGCCACCCAGGGACTGGAATCCACAGAAAACACATTTGTCTTTACCTGAAATTCCAGTTATGGAATGCGTCAGATCTCTCCCTCGCCAAGGTGCATAATTGGGATTTACCTGTTTGGAAACTGTAATTAATATTTTAAATGGTTTTGAATATCTATTGATGTCTCCTGTGACATTATCCATTGCATCTCAGATTCTTTTTTCATACTCTTCTGGGTTCTCCCATATTTTAGGGCCCTGGGATCCATGCTACTGAACCAGCAGTTTGAGAGGCTTATGATACAATTCATTAACAGAACCAATAAAAAAATAAAAGCAAATTAAAAGAATTCCATATAATTCAGTGCAATGCATATTGTACTTCTATCCTCACATTCCAGTTTAATCTCAAAAAATATAATTCAGGAAAAATACAGGCATTCACAATTACAGTCATATTTATGCCATGTCTGTTACTGCATTCCATTTCAGTGTCTTTCTGTATCAACACTGATATATAAAATTACAGCACTGGTATAAAACTGGTAATATGTGCTTCTTAATCAATGTATGTAGAATCTGCTTACATTAATAATCAGTATTATCTTTTTCATTATACTATGTTATAAAAGTACAAATTCATACAAAGTTAAGTATTTTCCAGAAAGAAGCTCTTATATCTTGACTCTGTGCCCTTTAATGTATAATAAAAATCAACCTTCCATTGCACATTACCACACAGTATGAAATTTATTGGTTCCCTGGAATCACTATATCAAGTGTATTACTGCATGGTCAAAATCCTGGTTATTTAATCTTCTTCTGAATTGACTAGCTATCATTTACTGTAGGCTGGCATATTTTGTATGTTAACTCTATTTTAACATTTGACAAGTTAGGAGACAGAAAGAGAGGCATAAATTCACTGTGTTTCTCATATTCTGACTAAAAGCTGTTCATTGATGAAGCAATTTGACAGACACTTTTGATAGCATTTTATGAAATGCAGAAATATTTCCATATTGGATCAGAGATAAATACTATAAGACATTATGGGACAAAGTCTTGGTATGAACTAGTGTTTTGAACATGAGTACTGATGACAGCATTAGGTTTAATCCCCAGGGGACACAATGGTGGTATCAGGGCTCAGATACAGCCCCTTTTTAGAATGTAGCTAGGCAGGAGTACAATCTGAAAATCCATTACTGAGACAAAAATTGTATTTTTATTAGAAAATATCTGTTCATATTACTTCACTTCATTCTTACCCTCTCCCTTTTTGCACATACTTGAGTATAAAGTGTTCCCTGATTTATTTCTGCTTTCATTGGATGAGGAATACATTGATTATCCATTTATCTTAGCTCAGCAAATCCTAATATACATGAAAAGAGTATGGTGCCCATTAACTTCCATAGACTGTAGATAGAAAACATAGAGTTTATGTTTTTATCTCAGCTGATTTCAATGTGAAACATTAAGCATCTCCTTAATTCCTCTCTAGTGGAGTCAAAGAATGTAAAAAACAAGTTTTAGCTGCTAAGGCTGGGAAATGAGGGAAGATGGGGGGTGGGAATGGTCTAGCTAAAACTGAGAAGCCAGAAATAATGCACAACACAAGATACCCATAAGGTAGAACATTCTAGTAAGTACTAGGAAACACTATTGCCTTAATGTTCTGGGTTGGGCTCTATACTATACCAATTGATCACAGCTACAAGATTATGGTAACTGGGAATCACAAGAGCACATTGGGTGCACTGAACCACCCCGCCAACATGCCCTGCATACGAGGGATCTGAACAATGGGGAAGTCTTCACTGTTCTTTATGAAATCCTTGTACCACCTATGCACACTGTCAGAATTCCCAGCTGACCAATTAAACCCATCTTCCTCTCAAATAAAACTGTTTTGTTCAGTGTAGCATGTGTTTTTCATATGCTTTTGTTGAACTGGATGGAGAAGAATTCTAATTCAGAATGCTTCACAAACTAAAATTAGTATAAACATGAATTGTAGACCGAAATAAATGTAGGAAAGAAAATAGCTACACAATCCCTGCCAGAGGGTCCTTATGATTTTCTCATCTCCGAAGTCACCGTTTTAAAAAAAATCAGCGCTAGGAGAACAAACAATGAAATCTTACACTAAATAGTTCAGAAGCATTTTGCACTAGTAAATAGATAATGTTATCCATGGTATTATTTTGAAGGTTGCCGGTGGGTGGGGGGAAGCTGCTGTTAAAGAATCCTGAATAAAAGCTGAACAGACTGCTCAAATCCTTCCCACTGCTCACTCTAAATAGGGCAGATTCACTAAATCTTTGGAATCTGATTACACCACCACATTCAGCTCTATCACGTTAGTGTCTCAGAACGTCATCTTGGACAGCGACTCCACAATTAAGACATAGTAAAAGCCACCCAAGTGCTTTACATGAAGAATACCAGTGACTCTGTAAAGCATCTCCTTTCCTAAAAGACTGCTTCAGAACACTACAGCATTAACTCTCAGCTCTCCCTATCAAATAATGCAGGATAATGATTAGATAAAGAGACCTTAACACCATTCCAAAGCAATATAATCTTCACAAGCTTTGTGTAACAGAATTAAAAAACTATTAAAGGCAACAAGCATTTAAAAGAAACAAAAAACAGGCACTTATTTCATTTTAAAGCCTTATGGGAGGAAAATAACATAGAAGAATTAGCTTAAACAAAATTCTTCTTTACCAAATGAATTGGTAGCTGAATAAATATGACAATGAAAAAAAATCTGTTCAATACTTGTGTTCTAACTATGCTTCTTAAATTAACCCTCTGGTCTAAGTCCTGCCTATTTCCCAGAACAAAGGATTTACATTAATACATTCCAACATTTTAAACAAGAATCATGGTTGTACCAGATTACAGTATACCCCATATACAAACACTATAGACTTCTACTCTGTCCTATGTTTTATGTATTACCAACCAAAGAACCTGAAAGGTCCCTGCAAAGCTGTAGAAAAGTATTGTCTTGACTTTATCATCGTACGCTCAGGGACATAACAAATGAAGCAGACTATAAATAACTATTAATAAAATATTTTGGAAAATGTTATCACTTATAAGCATTTACACTTGTTTATGTTCATACACTTTGTGGACTAACATATGGGGGCCTTTCACATAATTTATTTCCATAAGGTGCATATTTTATGAGACATTGAAATCACTATTACGCTGATGACATCTTCTAGCCCACATGAGTGCCAAAAACAGTTGTTATATCTGAGGCTGGTTGCTCCTCCTATTAAAATACCCGGTTTGCAATTGCTTAAAACTTTGCCAAATATTAAGCCTTTGGATTGAAAATTTCCAAGCTGGGGGTCCTCCACAGCCTGGATATTATTTAGAAGTAGTACTCTGACTACTATTGAAAATTTCCAGTGAAAATGGTTCTGTGGTTGCTGAGAACAAGGCTAGAGGAAAATGCATTGTTTTGCCCATTTTCAGAGCAGCCAGACATCCTGTGATAGAGAAGATCTAGCACCATGGCAGAGCAGTGGCCTTTGTGTCAGAGATGAATCTTTCGCCATCCCCATGAAAATCCGCCAAATCTGGCCAAGTTATAGGCCTCTAAATCAAATCATAGTTTGCACATGCACATACTTTGCACAGAGGCATCTTACATTTTAACAGATCTGAAAAAAAAATTCTGGGATTCCATCTGCACTGGGCAGGCTCTGCCTGGGGCTGAGCAGGACTTTCCTTGCAATTGCAGACAGCGCTGGGCTGTCCTGGTAATGTTGGGACGGACCCTGAGCTGAGACAAGGGACCGGCTGCTCTCCATACCATATCTGCTGGCCCTAGGCAGCTTAGAGGAGGAACCTGCTCAACTTGAATGCAGAGGGGGAATCGATCCAGTCCTGGGGAAGGGCACAGGAAGGAGACAGACTGGGACCAGGGGCTAGAAACTGGAAACAGGTAATATGCATGGAGGGGTTGTGGCTAGGACTGTTGAAGCACAGAGATGAACCTGAACTCAGTGAGTCAGAGTGAACGAGGTGGGAAGAAGCCAAGATGATGGGGGACAACAAGGACTAAGGAAAGACTGGGACAAGGAGCCAATAGCACCAAGAGAGGGGATGCGGACGCTGGGTGATGCCCCTGGAGAATGAGGCTGAGACTTGAAGCTGGGACAAGGGAAGAAACATGAGCAGCAGAGGACTAGAGATTAGATGCAAAGACTGAAAAACATAAACTGAGACTGGCTAGACAAGACGACTGTGGCAAGGACCTGGAAGGGATTGGAAAGGCTGGGCAAGAACAATGGATTGTGGAACAGAGAGGGAAGACTGGGATGGGGATGAGAAGCTTGGAGAATGGAAACTGAGACTGCTTGATGAGAAGAGTAGCACAGGGGTAAGGAGATCAAGTTGAGGAAAAGACAGGACTGCGACAAGAACAAGACAGACAGGAGGATCAAGCTTGGGGGAGAAAGGACAGAAAGGTATGTGCTCACTAAACCACTTTCCTCCAGATCCTGAAATGAAACCCAAGTTTCCCAAGTCTCATCTGTTGTCAGCAGGTATCTATAATACTTGGTAAAGTGTGTGATCTCATTTCCCTCTAGGGCTGGTACACTGAAAGGAGGCAACCTACTATTACAACTTGCTAGCTCACATAGCCAAGGTCAATGCTTTGCATCAAAATGCTTCAAACATGTGGATCAGCCAAGTGGGAATCATTATGATGCATCATGACAGAATTACAAATACCAAGCAGTTGTGCAGCACCTTAAAGACTGACAAATGTATTAGGTCATGAGATTTTGTGGGTAAGACCCCCCACTCTTCAGACAACTTGACTGGAAGTGGGCCTTACCCATGAAAGCTCATGGCTTAATAAATTTGTTAATCTTTAAGGTGATACAGAATTGCTTCCTATTTGTGAAGCTCCAGATTAACACGGCTACCCCACTGAGACTATTTACTATGATGAAATTAGTTTTTTCAGTCTGCTAGTTGAAAGACTTATGAAATAAATGCACACAAAAGTTCTGCTGAAAGATGATGATTTCAAAGCCAATCACTCAAATTTAGGAAATGCCAGAATTAAGGCTGCCTGCACAAACTTGTTACCATTTGTGTGTATGCATTATGAAAGTTTTTAATTATATAATCATATATGGTTTTTCCATAAGATTTCAGTGCATGGAATGAACTAGCTCTGGGGGTGAGTCAGAGCTATGTAGTGAAGGAGGTCGCTGTCTCTGGGAACCCTACACTTCATTAGTTTTGGAAGGTGCATAATGAATAAGACAGGGGATTGTGAGTAGAAAGGATGGTCTCATGGTTAAAGCAGTTGGATGCTGTCCAGGAGAGGTCAATTTTATTCCTGCTTCTGACACAGTCTTTCCTTGTGGTACTGAGCAAGTCACATCAACCAAATTTTTCACAGATGGCCACTAACCGTCCTAATTTTCTGGGTGCCTGACTTGGCATGCTGGGGTCTGACTTGCAGAAATGTTGATCACGTACAGCAATGTGTTCTATAATGTCAAGCATGCTGCAAGCTTTTGAAACTGGAATTTGCCTTCTGCTCCTAAACTGACAAGCACTAGTTCTGGAAAGAATGTGGCATCACAGCAATGGTAATACCACACAGAGAATCCCCTATCCAAGTGAAGGTCTGATCCTGAGAGCTACTGAGTACCCTGAAGTCCCACTGAGAGTTAAAGAAACTTAACTTCTTCCATCACATGTAACTGGATCTTAAAGAAGCAACATTAACATACTTTAGATGTAGTCACTTCTAGTTAGTCTTAGTTCAAAGGTTGATAGCCCACAGTACAAGGCTTTGAGCATTGACCCATCTCTTGTAACTCCTATCTTGAAAACGTATTTTTAAGCCAAAGCGTAGTGCTCTCTCTATATATAAAATGAGCCTCAGATTTCAAGACCAGAAGGTACCATGATCACCTAGTCTGACCTCCTCTCTAACAAAGGTCATGTAATTTCATCAAATTCTTAATGTCTGCAGAAAAATGTACCATTTAGGATATTTAACTGGATTTCCTAGTACATTCTGGTTTTAATATACCTGTCTCTTAGTATGTTTAGTGACCATATTTTATTATGGGCAGGGACTGAAAAGGGGATCACCAGAGATAAAATCACAACTCTTTACAGCTCAAGCTAAAGGGGATATAAATCATATTTCCAACAAATAATGGCTGTAAAATCTCTGACAATTAGGCTGAGATTTTCAAACCCAATTCCCTGCAAAATTAATGATAAATTAATATAATAATGAACATTCGTTAAATACAGGCAATATAAATGCTTACAATGGGTAGAGGAAACATGTAGTTACCTGAGAGACAGATTTGGTCCCTATTCAGGGCTGCAGTGCCCTTCTTATAGCTCTCTACAGCTAAACAAGTCCTAGAAGCTGTGATGATGGGTGGAAGGCAGGTGAAACAGTTGAGTATATGATAAGCTCTTGCTGGAATTTATCATGAGTATCACCTCCATCTATGTGGGTGGGGAGGGTATCATATACAGAAATTATTATATGCCCAATACTTAAAACATAAAGGCACTATATAAGTCATATGTGAATTTGTGTATATTATCCCTCAAGAAGGGCTTTTTTTCTTGGGTGATAAAAGCCGTTCACTGCCCATTGTGAAATTAGTGCTGAAATTCTAGCTTCAACGTACTTGTTATTTGACTTGATTATATTTTAGTTCTCTGTGGGCTCACTAAAATATGCACCAATAAAATCATATTAGCCTTTTTATTATCAACTGCCTCACTACACATATATTACAAGCTGAAGGATTTCTGGTCCTGGGGAGTGTGGCTCTCTAGCAATCAATTTATTTGTTATGCTGGTCTTGGCAATCACTGCTCATGAAAAGGTAATAGATTTTTTTAGCATCCTGCAAGGAGTTTGTAAATATTCTGCATTTTTAAAAAGGGCATTACATTTATTTCCATACAAATCCAGAAGGAATTTAGTTTGAGTAAACTACTAAAATTTACTAACATCTTTTCTCATCCGATATGAACAAAGTGGCTACAGAGAAAAGAGTCTATAATTAGCAATTCACTAGCTATTTAGGGCCTTATCTTGCTAGCAGTTCCTCAAGTTTATCATGTTACAGGTAAAAACAAAACAACAAACAAACAAAAACCCTACAATGGCATGGGATGGCCCACAGTACTCTTTCAAAGGTAAAAATGGTGCAAAAATAATCTGTAAGCACCCACTTACATCTAAAATCAGACACGTATCAGGCCAGTAAACCACCAAGCCTATGCCCCTTCAGGTGCAGCAGATCATCCTGATATAGATATCATGGTGTTGTGTGAGTAGAACAGAAAGTTCTGTGATATTAAAATTGGTCATAGTTCAAGATTATTGAAGGAAAGGAGAAAATAAAAGTCAGGAATGGGGCATTTGTAGCAAATTACAGTTTTCTTGAAAAAGCATTATTTTATACAATATTGGAAATAATACAGATTGCATTGATGGAAGATTTGGAGGACTTTAGATTTCAGACCCAGAAAGGGGAATGTAGTTCCACCTGGAAGAAGGAAACTTGCAAAGGGAGTGTTGGCCTATACGGGGGGCCCCTTCTTTGGAGCCTGATTCTGTATGACTGAAGTGAATAGACACTTTACCATTGACTTTGGAGGGAGCTGGATCAAGTCCATGGGGATCAGGAACTCAAGGAAGAACTGGTGCTAACTTCACAGCTCAGGGACTTTTCCTCCTCAGGAAATATAATACAAATCTAGTGCATATAATAAATGATTAAATATTGTTGGAAAATACAGAACACACAGTTCATATGCAGCAGTTTTGATTGTTTAGAAATGAAGGTGATGGTGCTATTGGACACCTAGAGATACAGACATGCTTTGGCAGAACAAAATGGTGTCAGGCCCTCTCTTGAGAGTAGTTTTAGAAAGTCGAATTCCACAACTGCCCTCCAGCAGACAGATTCCTCCATATTAGAAACACCCAGGCTGCATCTATACTACAGTGATCCTTTGAAAGAAGTTCTTCCCAAAGACATCTTCAAAAAAAACTTCCTTCAAAAGATCATGTGCACGCAGAAAAAAGTGGATTGAAGATGCTCCATGGGGTCATTTTTTTAAAAATACCCAGCTTTTCCCAAAAAACTAGATAATACAGAGACAGCCCTAACGTTAGCAGAAAGGTGGAGAGTAAACCCCTTCCTGTGTTAATAACATATGATGAAATGTGATAACAACAAAGTTGCATGCACACTACACAAATTGTTGCAGCTATAAAAGTATATTTTTGAAGAACAATACGTGGGGCAATAAAGACTCAGAGTTGTGATAAAAATTTCTATTTTCACTTTAGGAACATGCTCCTGTTAAACAGCACTCTCTTGAAATTATACCATTTGGACAAATTTGGGTTTTTTGGTTTTTTTTTTTTTTGTAATTTTTTGTAATTTTCTCCTGGTTGAATTTTTGTACAAACAAATGGGGCCATTGAAATGCCTCCCTTTTTATTTCCATGTCAAACTTGAGGCAACACTAATCTATTTAGGATCCCAGACAGCAACTACTTTTTCACTCTGAAAGTCTAAGGGAAGTCTGATCTTTTTTCTTGCAGCTTTACTACCATGCCCATCAATAGTCAAAGCTGTGTTTCTCTAGATGTTCTAAATTATATTGCATGGAGTTATAATCATCCATGGCATTAAAGCCCGACAGCCTAGTAAACTTTGACCCATCAACTTCCTATTTTGCAAAATTAAATGACTTGCATTCCAGGTGTCCTGAGAGCACTTAAATTCACCTCCACAGCAGAGAGAGGTACAAACTATGTCTGCCTCACCCATTAGGAACTCCATGCTATGCAGTGGTAGAGGCAGTGATTTTTTTTTTGTGTGGGTGCTTGCCGGTACTGACCGGCACCTCAGCAGCCTCAAACATGGGGGGCACGCACCTGGCTGAATAGGGGGTAGAGGCATTACCGTTTCCTCAGAAAGGGATTTTCTATTGGGGAATACTGCCTTATGTTTCAGATAAGAGATATGCTTTGTCTCTGAGTTCTTCGAGCTATTCCAGGTTCTCTGGTGGAGTGGGAACTGCAGGCTGCTTGCACTACTGTGATTGCACCACTGTGTGTCCACAGCCTGGGTCCTCATGACTCAGTCAAGCCCTACATTTAAGAACTCCTCTAGGATTTTTAGGTTTTGATTCTCATTTACATGAAGGCCTCTTTATACCACTCTGGGAGTGAAGGGGGCCATAAAGTGGATGCTAATGTAAAGGTTAAAAGTTGTAGTAACCAGGGTAGTATTAGGGCTTGTTCTGTAGAATTAGGCACTTTGTTTTATAAACTTAAACATTCAAAATGTGTTTGGTCAACTTCATCAACCAATTCAAATCTTTCTGAATCATTTGAATTGTTCATATAAAACCCCCTGAACGCTTTCCATTGAAATTAAAATTCTCTTCTTCTGGTGCAGAAACAAGATAATTAAAAGTTAACACTCCCAGAACCTAAGGAACTTTCATACCATTTGCCATCATCCACAGGAGCAAGGATTGTCTCAGAATGTTGGACTCTTCCTGCAAAGCATCAAGTGCCCCCTCTTTCGTCCTGCATGCCCTGAACACCTACGGAATGAACCCACATCCTCTCCCCAGACATAAAGGTGAAAGAACCAAGACTGGCTTGTGGGGAAGTGTAAAAAAAATCTGGAGGACTTAAGGGTGAACCAGTAAAGCTAAGGATACTGCTGTCATGATTTGCTGAGGTGATGAGCAATCACGATATATTTACAATGGTGGGTGTTCCTCGCCTCTGAAAATCAGGCCTTTAGCATTTTGCAGGAAGCGTTCGTCGTTTTGCAAGATCGAGCCCTAGTCATAAAAATATATTTTATGTATAAAAATATAGCACATTTCCTTCTAAAAATCATACTTGAGTGTTATTCTCCTCTTAGTTTTACACATACTCAAAGAGACATTTGGGATATACTGTGAACAGTGCAAAAGACTGCCTTAGAGTTATTAGAACACACACTGTAGTACCTTTAAATACCAACTGGGAAAAAAAAAGTTGTAAAAGGTTTCAATCTCAAAGAAATTCTGGTCTGACTTGAACTTTTGCTTAGTAAATTGTAAACAAACTTCTTAGAATGCTGAGAGTTTTCTCATTTCTTTCCAGCAAAGGCAGTTTCAAACACATCAAGTCCTGCTTTGACGTAAACCTGAGCTGAATTGATGCTGTTCAGCACCTTTGACAGGGCTGCTTGGAGGGTCTCATTTGACTGATGTAGCTTGTAGTGCTCCAGTGCCTCTAGTAGTACTGAAAATTGGCTCATCTTTTCATCCAGCCTGTAAAGAATGTTTCTGAAAGAGAACAATGGAAAATGGTGAACTCTTTACTCATACAGATGAAAACAATTACTTCATCAAAAATCATCAAGGAGCCCTCCAAGCTTTACAAATGGCATATATTGTTCATAGCAAACCTAGCCTGAGGCACGCTGACAAGATCAGTGCAGAGATACTCTGGTTTTCAAAAGTGCACCTGTCCACTGTGCTAGGTACATGTACACTAAAACACATTTACAAACCCTATGGAAAACCCCCCAGACTCTTCCTTGCCTATTCAGCCATTCGAGCTGCAAATTAATTCATAAACTTTGGCCCATATTAACTCTCTTGAAGTAATTCATGTTCTCAGAGGAATAGCATTTATCGCCCCCTTTTAAAAAGATGTTAGTTATTACTGGTGATATTGTGTATGTCTTTTTCCCCCATCTGTGCCTGTTGTTTACTTCCAACTTTAATGTCATGCAGAGAAATCCTGGTCATAATGAAGACAATCACATACGGCCTTATGTACATAACTTCAGCGGGATCAAACAACAAACAATCCTGCAGCACCTTAGAGACTAACAAATTTATTAGGTCATGCACTTTTGTGAGAGTCCTCCCTAACATTATTACGAGTGCAACAATTGTTAATGTCAGGGAATATCCAAAAGGAAGAGCAAAATTCTTACCAAAGGAAAACTTGTGTTTTCATGCAACATCTTTACGAAATAGTAAATAATGATCAAAGAAAATGACAGACAACATAAATAAGAGCAGAATTATTTACACAGGACCCAATCGTAAAATTGCTTCTGCAAGAAAACCTATCTGATTCTTTGGGAACCAAATCTGTGTCACAACATGTTGCTGGACTGAAACTAAAGCTATCCAATGATTTTCATGAGACTTCTCTAGGTCTTTAAAAGCAGGATATAAATATTACCTAAATGAAGTAATCATTACCCCAGTTCAATAATTATGTACATATCATAAATCTCCATCTAGGGACTACTTTGACCGCAAACCAACGTGTGTAAAGTTTCAAATGAAAAGGCCATATATGATTTTACACAGTACTCTATTCCGTAGCAGGGCTGACAACAGAATTACTGGGCCCCTGGGAAAGGTGTGAGGGGGTAGGTAGTTCCGGCCCTCCAGAAGGGGTAGGGCTGAAGGCTAGCCTCTCATAGCCATCATTTCAGTGCTGCCTGGTTTCCACCACCTGGGGCTCTGGCTGCTGCAGATGCCCTGATAGCAGTGGCAATTAGCAGGAGCCATGAGTCCTTTTAAATCACTGGGCCCTGAGGTAGCTGCCTCTCCTCCCCTGACCCCATCAGCAGCCCTTTGCACAAAAACACAAGGAGGAAGAAATTCTGTAGCATGAACATGAAAAAAGTAACAAAGCCGGACAGCTGAGACACATTAGTAATGCAATTACATGACAGGCCCAGTGGCAACTCCAAATTAGTAATAAAACTGCCAGAGATATTCACCTGGAAGATGGAAGACTACAAAAGAGTATCAGAGTCTTCTAATTACCAGTCTACAAGAGGGAGTGGTAATGAAGTGGCAGGATAAATAGCAAACACTTCTACTCACTAGTGCTCTGTGTATAGTGGCTTGTAAGAAAATGCTATGAATAGAGTGACATCTTTCAAGTATATGGAACTCTCAGATCTTTCCAAATATATCTGCTCATAGCATTGCCTATTTCTACTTCTTTTACTCTTACAGGGAGTACTAAATGCACAATAAGTAAGTAACTGGGTGCCATAGGAAGCATAACCTTTGTATCCTCCAAAAGGAGAGCACCTAGTCTATTTTGAGTGCCACACCAAATAATCATTTGCCATATGGGGTGGGAGCTTCAGGAGTACAACAACGTATTGCTCACTTCAGTGTTCTACCATACTTCTGCTACATGTGATCATGATGTAACAAACATTCTTAGGGGGAGAAGGGTGGCGCAGACTGGATTATGTAGTCACTGCCTTACTGCATGGTAGCATGAGTGAAATTGATGCATGCTGATAGCTAGAGACGTATTTTAAGGTGAATAGATGGAACATCTCTGCACTGGGTCCCAGAGCAGTCATGGCCTTAGGGAAATCATGGGTGAGTGGGTTATGTCGCATACCCTATTACTCCTTGAGGGCCTGATCCTATTTGCTATGAACTCAAGGCATCCCCATTGACTGCAAGTGGAGTAGGATCAATTTCTTTCAGGGGACATGCACACACCTGTATTTCCTGTAAGCTGAGCACTTGGATAGCTGCACAGGAGAGATCAGAGAATCACAGGGCTGGACGAGACCTCAGGAGGTCATCAAGATTGCAGTGTCCAGCTAAGTAGCAGGGCATCCAAAACCGCCCAGAGCTGACAGCACCTGTTTCTACTGGTGGTGCCCATCCACACATACCTTGGTGCACATAATAAAAATTATTCCACCCAGGATGGAAAAAATTAGCAGGAAACCTTGTACACACTCCCCTCTTAGTGTTGACAATGATATACTACAACATAGCTATGGGGAGACTAGTTGCCTGCTCCTATTCTCAAACCATCAAGTTACATACACAACCCTGGGAGCAGGTGCCAGCAAAGAAGGCAGTCACTTTCCCTCTTGACAGATATGTTGCAGTCCTATCTAGCACTGTCTTGAGGTGGGAAGAAACAACTCCCATTAAAGCCTCTTTTACGTGAAATAGAGGAAAATAATACCGACAATTTAAAATTTCAACTTTCTTTTTGTTATGGCTAAATTATGCCAAGCAATGAAACATATCCATGACATTAAGTGGTATAGCTTAACCCGTTGAAATCAATGGGAGTGTTCACTGAATTTGACAGTTCATCCTAACTACCTAAAAGCTTTGGCACTGAATTTAGGTACCAAGAAAAAGCTGTAGGGCTAGATCTGCAACTTACATAAATCTCTATAATGTGAACTGAAGTCAATGGAGCTATGACAATTTACTTCAACCACATATCTGGCCCACAGGAATGATGGCAACCTAAAGATGGCAAGTTTTTTAGGTCATTAGAAAGTGCCTTTTAGAGGTGTATGGGGGCCTATCTTTATCACAGCCACCTCCCGTTTTAAAATTTACTGTAAACAAGCCACATAAATGAAGCAGATTGTGCACCTTTATGAAAATCCACAGGGATCTTAACATATTTTCACTCTGCTTCTGTGATTCCAATGGCAGACCAGTTATAGGCCAGTATTTAAGACAAATACTCAACTGACCGGAGTACAAACTGTCATATAATGAGGCATATTTAGTTGGTTGGTGAATGTAAGAGAAGGGTGAGCTTTTATCATCATATAAAAGAAAATCTTAACTTCTGCAATGATAATATCATTTGGGAACAGTTGATCTATTGCACAGTGTGGTGGAATCTATTTTTTTTTTGATGCATGACAATACTTGAAAAGCGTAACTGGTAACATTATGAGTATCTTTTAAAAAATTTCTTCTATGCATTCTCACCAGGATCATATATTTTCCAATTACTTATTCCTGCACTGCAAACTAGACCACCTTTTTTGCTTCATATAATGAATTCTCCCTTTATGAATCCTTATAAAGAGTCGGCATATAGTATTTTACTTTCTTTATCTACAAGTTTCATGAGGTTAAAATAGTTATAGTGTTTACAGTTTTTGCATATCCCATGGATTTTCCAGTCAGTAAAAACATTCTAATTAAAAATTACCATTGTTTTGAAAAATTCCTAGCCATTTCACTTGCATGAATTAATATTGATATATCATTGCTATGCATAGAACCAATATAGACACCTACATATACTTAATGTAATTCAATCACTAAAACATTCTATAACTGAAAATCATTTTTGTAGCCTACACTTTTAAAACAACATTAATTCCACCCTCTTGCCTAATCATTTAAATATCTTCCTGCCTCATCAATTATTTTGATCTTAAAAATACAATTCATATAGTCAGCCTCACCCATACAAAACAGAGAGACTACTAAAAGAAAAGTGTAATGCATTACTGATGACACTAATGAAATTATAACACACATCAGTCATTTTAATGGTCTGTTTCAATGACACATCACAGTGACCTGAAGAGTACAGTACCCAACTAGGACACCTAATTAATAACTCCAGACAGTACAACTGAAAGAGATAAAGCATCTTCATATAAGTGACAAATCAGTCTTAATAAACTAAGGCAAAGGGAGATACAAAATGGATTTTGAAAGAAAGGCATCTATAGTCTTTACAATGAGTCATTTCCATTTCTGCAAGCATGCTGGTCACGGATGGAAGTAACAGCTTTGTATTCTAATGTTGATTTGCATTATCACAACTAGGGATGGAATGCCACTCCATAAACAACTGGCATTAACAAATATTATACCTCATGCCAAACCTCTCGGTGATCAATCACACTCAATAATAAATCATGTCTTTCAAACCAGACTAAGCTGCATATATTACACTATAATAGAAATAAACCTGCTCCCTGTAACAATTACCCCCAAACTATTTTAAAGGTTACACTGAAACAATGCAATTGTTAAAGGTAGATTAGTATATTTAACTTCTCACAGAAAAAAAGAGCATTTTATTTGTGAGACAAGTATGCACATAAGTAACATACAAACAGACAAAGGAAGAGAATTACTG